>NC_072490.1:37200000-38400000 GCF_027574615.1 Eptesicus fuscus
TAGGACCCATCTGGATGATGGTACAAAGAGTCAGTGGAAGGAAGTTCCTCAGGTGTCACTTGCAAATTATATGTAAGTTGTTTTAGCAGCAGCTGGCAGTGTCCTGAATGGAGCAGCTGTGGGTCTTGTCAGCTGTTGCCAGCACCAGCTCAGGGCTCCCTCAAACTATAGGTACTGTCTTTGTTCTCTGGATAGCATTGGGAGATAACAATCAGAATAGTTAAGATGTACTATGAGCCAGGCATTGTGCTAAGTTACCACATTTATTTTCACCACAGCCACAGGGTCAATATTCTTATTGCCCTCATTTTGCAGATGAGGAAATTCAAGCTTTGAGAAGTTAATTAATTGCCCAACACAGAAAGGTCACAAAACCAGGAAGTGGCAAAGCTAGGATTCAGACTCCACCCTGGGGCACTCACTGGGCTCCCCACGCCCTTACCATGCTCTGGATCACCTGGACTCTAGTATTGTAAAACTATAGGGAGCTACAATAGAATGAATGGGGCTTTCGCTTCTAACAAACCTAAATTTAAATCCTGGCTCTGAAAAAAATAAAAATAAAAATCTGGCTCTGCTACTTTGTGACCTTCAGGGCATCACTGCTCTTTTCTGAACCTGTTTTACTGAAGATAGCATTAAGATAATAATACTTCCTCCCAAAGATGCTGTCAGGATTAAATGGAATTACAAAAGTAAATGGGCTAAATCAAGTGGCACATAGCAAGCTGCACCTCTTCTCTCCACAAGGGAAATGGGGCTCTGGTGCTAGAGCAGACCAGGCAAACATAGGCTCTGGAGCCATGCTTAATTTTATTTTTAAAAAAATATTTTTATGGATTTCAGAGAGGGAGAGAGAGATAGAAACATCAGTGATGAGAGAAGAAGCATTGATGGCTGCCTCCTGCATAACCCCCACTGGGGATCAATCTGGGCATGTGCCCTGACCTGGAATCGAACTGTGACGTCCTGGTTCATAGGTCGACACTCAACCACCGAGCCATGCTGGCTGGGCTGGAGCCATGCTTTATATGATACTAGGCAAGTGAGCTAGCCTCCCTGGGCCTAGGTTTCCTCATCTTAAAGTGGTGATGCTAATATGAACTTATTTCATATAGCTATTGTAAGCATTAAGTGAGTTAATACAAGTAAAGTACTTAGGAACAGTACCTGGCATGTAATAAGTACTCAATAAATGTTAGGTTTATCATTAGCTTTTGTATAACCCTGACCAACCACCTTGCCATGGATTATAGCTGCTTATGTGTTGAACTCCTCTATAGGATAGAGGCAAGAACCATGTTTGATTTACCACACAGAAACAAGTTCCCAGTGTTGTTCATTTGAAAGGTATTTTGGAGGTGGAAGGGAAGAGAGAGACTAAAATGCTATGTCTATAGGAAGCAGCTTATTCCTTAGCCCTTTACCTCTTCCCAAAGGTGACTACAATACCCTCATTGTGAAAAAGGGTGTGGCTCAGAGCTAGTGTGAACCATATGGCCCCTTCCAGATCTTGTAATCAGCTCCAAAACTTTTCTCTGCCAAGACATTACCTGATGGTGCATAGCACACTTCTACAGTGCACCCATATTACAGGCTACAGCACAGATAAGGTAGGTTGCATGTCATGTAGAACTCCTGGCTCACCAGCTGACACTCCGTCCTCCCACTCCCCCTCAAGAAAGCACTCAGATGCAAGCGAGAGCAAGTGGTGTTATTAGAGAGATGATCTCAAATCTTCCCAAATTTACATAGAAAGCAAATAATTTCCCAAACTAGGGCAGTTTTGCTAACAACAGTAATAAATTACATGCAACATACCTCCAACTGATAGAGAACAGACCTGATCCCCAGGAGGAAAGAGTGAATCTGTCCTGGAGAACAGACCTGATACCCAGGAGGAAAGAGTGAATCTGAGTGGAGGGAGGAAGAAAAGGAGCAGAATGAGCTGGGCTAAGCTGCCTACCAGAGCAAAGAGCGCCATTAGGAGGGAGCCATTAGCAGGGAGGGCAGACCCTGAGGGCCTCTGTGTTGGGGGTGGACATGACAGTCTAACAGAAAAGAGATAGTGTAAAGTCAGAAGGAGGTGAAGCTGGGCTCAGTAGATGAAAGAATGGAAGAAAGGAAGGAGACTGGGTAACACGTGAACAGGCAAGAGAAAAAAGTGACACACTGAGCCAAATTACTTGAGTTCCCACAGATTTGCTTTTATGAGATTTGCCTTTTATGACATTAGTATATCATCATATGGATGGCACTTTTGGTAAAAACTTTTCATATAAAAACCTTTCTAAGTCCTTCTCAGAGATCAAGCCTTCTGATTAGTTGACACCAAAGATTGCTCCTTAACTAACTCATCAGAATGCCCTTTTTGCCTTGGATGCCTAAACTCTCAGAGGTAACTTTTATACTTGGTTGTTGTACCATCTTTCAGCTAGGCTTTCTGTATATAATTTTATGACCACATTGCCCCACCCCTTCATTTTTATCCCATGTTCAAGGAATTTAGCCTATGCCTGTGACTTTATTAAGAGCCACTGTGACTAACTTCTGGAAGGAAGTGGGGTACCAAGAAACAATTAAATGAGATAAATAAAAAGGCCATTGGAGGATTACCAAATATAGTTGATGGAAACACTGCTTAGGCATGCTAAAGGATGGGTGACAATAACAGAACAAATAATAGGAAAATTAGCCCTGCAGATTTACAAACTGCTTTTAGGACCGTATGAAATCAATGTTCCCAGTCTTCTACCTTTAAGCCAGCAGAAGAACATTAAACCAGCTCTACAGGTGGGGTCACTAGAACACCAGAGCCAGATGCCTTTCCCAAGGTCACACAGTGAGGGAGTGGAGCGAGTCAGGAACCAGAGAAGGGATCCTCTGATACAGTGGAAATAGTGCAGCTTTGGAGTCAATAGAACCTGGGTTTGAATACGGGTTCAGCTACCTACTGGCCTTTGACTTTCGGTAAGTCTGGCCCCCTTTCTGTAGTTTCCTCATCTGTGGAATGAGAACAATACCTACCTAAGTGGGTTATGAGAATAACATGAAGTAGTTATAGTAAGGGCCACCATCATTAGCTGGGGTACTGTTCCTCGTACTGCCCTACTAGTGTGCTCCTGCTATCCTTTATCCCTGCTACTCTCCTATCTGCTGCCTGTCACCACTCTCTGGCTCCTGAGCCCTGCTTGACCAGTGTTCCAGAGTTAGGAGGCAGAGGTGGCCTTACCGGTAATAGGAAGTTGGCCGGGGTGGGGCATCAGGGGTGTCCTGCTCCAGCTCACGGTACACAACCTCTGGCAGCTTGGGAGTGGTGCTGGCAGAAGCATTATGGTGGTGGTGATGGTTGGAATCCTTGCGCTTCTCCTTGTTCTTATGCTTGCCTGACTTGGGAGTCACAGCCGGCGTCTCCGTGTTCTCTTTGTTGCTGCCATTCTCGGGGGCCTCCTCGGGGGCCTCCTCATCCTCTGACACCACATCCAGGTTGTCAAAGATGCTGATGCGATGGACGCGGCCGTGCAGGTCTACCTCCACCATGCGCTGGGCCTGTGCATAGCTCATCACCTCACGGCTGGGTGACTGGGATACCTCTGAGGGGCTGGGTGACTGCTTGTTGGCTGGGCGTGACTGGCGCCCCTTCTTCTTGTGCTTACGGAGAGGAGTCTGCTGCGGGGGTGGTGGGTTGTCGTGGTCATAATGGTACAAGTGGTACTCAATACCACTGTAACTCTTGTAGACCTTGCGGCAAGTCTCCACGGGGCACTCATATGGTGGCTTAGTCGCCCGCAAGTTGTGGCAGAAAGTCTTCACGTCAAAGTCCACCCCCATGCTGTCACATCTAGAATTTACAGATTAATTAGTATAGGCCTGGGAAGAGTTTATGACCACTCCCTCCAGCCCTCCCTCTCTTCAAGGATCCTGGCCAGCCCACCTCTACAGCATATGCAAATACCATCTTCTCCACATGATGGCCACAGTATGGATCTCATCACCTCTTGCCTGGTTATTCTGCCCTATGCCTCAACTCTTCTAGCCTAATATTGCATAATGTGGCCAGAGTGATGTTTTTACCAAGTAGCAACAGTCATTTCAACCTATGATTAAAAGCTTTCTGATGCTCCCTACTTCACGATAATATCCAAATCCCCTATGTTGACATTCAAGTGCTCCTTTCATTGTCTGGCCCTAGTTCTCCTTTCCAGACTCTTCTCTTCACCAGTTGCATCTTTGGGTCTGTCTATCCAAGGCAACTTGCCATTTCCTGAAAGTTATAACCTCTCATTCCTGCAAGACGACCTCTATTGGAACGCCTTCCATTCTTTCTGATTGGTGAGCTCCTACTCATTCTTCAAAACCCATATTAAATGTCACTTCTGTTATGCCTTCTTTGTCTCTCCTATAGGGAACTGTGCTTTCATAGCATTCGATTTTCACCTCTTTGTCTCCTCCCACTAGACTGGGAGCTATGCACTGCAGACACCAGAGCCTACCCACCTCTATATCCCCAGTACTTGGAATGCAGTGGACATTCAGTTTTTGGCAAATGAATGAATAACTTGTTGAATGAATAGAGGAATGAGGGATCAGCAGATTTGGAGCTGAGAGAGATGGATGAAGGCTAGTGTTAGCCCATGTAGTAACTTGAATGGGTAGCAATGACTTAGTCCTGGTATCCAGCTGAATCACTGGATTATAGAAAGAATTAGTTCATTTCTGAGGTCTTTAGGGGAAGTCTATGTCCTGGCCCTGGCAGTGGTACCAAGTCCTAAGGGTATAAACAGGAACAAGACAATTCAGGCACACTCAACTCCATGCTGGTCCTCAGGGCCCTCCCATTCTCCTCTCCAGTGTTCCTGGGTGAATGGAGACAGCAGATGGCACCAGCCCCCAGGAAGCCCAGCTTAGTCAGAGACTGCCCCAGTTTCTCCAGCCTTAGTTGAGTTTAACAATTCAGCTAGGGGCTTGGCACCATTCCAGGCAGTGCCACCCTGAGCTCCCTGACAAACAAGGACCCCTCTAGGCCTCTTTTCTCCTGCAACTTAACCAAGCAAGTCGGCTGCTTCAGCCTCTCTTTGTCAAAGCACCCAACTTCCACGTCAGTGAAACTCCAGCTCCCTTCTACTTCCTACCTGCTTCTGTGTCTTTAAACACAGACCAATCAGAAGCACAAATAAGCTCTCCTCTTTCAATGATGCGTCCCTGGTGAACACTGCAGCTCTGCTGCACTGGCTCCCCAGCTTCCGAAGTAGCACAGAGACCCGGGCAGATGTCCCCCTGGGACTCAGTGGCAGAGGCACAGGGGAGGGAGCCAAAAACTTAGATCTGAAAGGCTGTGGGCCCAAGGGGGTGGCAGCGTAACTCAGGGGGCTAGAGGAAGTTGGGGGCGGGAGCCGAAGGGATCAAGGCCCTGCCCAGGCGGTGCCGCAGCCCTCTCCCGGATGAGGCGAGGTTTCTCTTTTTTCGAAGTGTAACAAGTTAAACAAGGCTCCCTCCTGAAGTTGACCCTGGTAGCCACGAAGGATACACTGTTGCCCGGGATTCCTGCTGGGAGCGAAGGCACTGTCAGTCCTCCCGCCAGGAGGGGGCTGGAGCGCCCCGAGGGGCACCTGGGCAGGACTGCTCAGTGCGCGCCCCACAAAAGTACTCAACTCCTTCCCCGCTAGCCACTCTCGCCGTGGTCCCAGGCCCGCACTCACCGGCCACCTCGAGTCCGGGCTCATCGCCGGGGCCGCCCGCCGGGGCTCCGACCCCACTTGGCGGGGAAAGACGGGCCAGGGAGGGAGAGCCCCAATTCCGGAGACTTCAGACCTCGCCACCCCGGCCCCTTGCCGTCCCACGCTCTGGCCCCGGCTCCCCGGGATTCCCGCGCTGACCCCCGCCGCTCCCGGTTCCGCCGGAGCCCCGGTGTCTCAACTCTGTCGGCTGTCTCCTGTTTCGAGAGCCCCTAAATTGCCCGGTCTCGGGACCCGGCGCCGCTGGAACAATGGAGGCTTCCGGAGGCAGCGCGGGGACGGCGGCAGCAGAGACGGTGGCGGCAAAGGCAGGGACAGCGGCGGCGGCAGCAGCGGCGGCGGCGACGGCGTCTGCGCAGGGTAAACGTAGTGCCGCGGCGCTGCCGAACTGCACTTTCGCCACAAATCTCCTCCCGCCAACCGAGGCTCCGGAGACCATTCTCTGGAAATCGTAAGGGCCCCCTGAACATCCCACAGAGCTTCTCTAGCACCTCCATCTTAGAGTTGAGTTTATGGACACAGAAGTCGCGGTATCCAGGATCCGGAGTGGTCGGGCCATGTGTGGCGAATCTGCGGCCCCGAACATTGAGCACGGGGCTGGACTGGAGGAGCCCGCCCTTCTCCCTTCCCCCTCAGTCTCCTCCCTCCCTTGTCCCTCCCCGACGCTGGCGCCGCGGCTGCGGTGGAGACCCGGCCTTAGTCTCCCAGGAAGGCGGCGAGGCGGGGCCAGAGTTATGGGGCGGGGCTGGGGGGCAGGGCAAGGAGCAAGAGGGACGTGGGCTTGAGCCTAAGGAAGACCCGGATTTATAGTAGGGGCGGCGCTGGAAAAAGAATAAACCAGTCTATGGGGCGGGGTTTTATAGGGGGCGGGGTTTACATAAGGGGGCGGGGTCATTTGTAAAATGCCTCCTGGCTAGGAGAATAGGGACTGAGCCGGGGCAAAGAGTGAGGCTAAACCTAAGAGTGGGGCCTCAGCAAACAAAGGCGGGGCTTTGGATGGGTATGGAAGGTGGAGCTGGGATTGGGAGAAAGGATAGACCTGGGGAAAACGAAGCGAGGCTTCAAGGAAGGGGCGGGACTTGGATAAGGTAAAGGGGCGGAACTATACGGGAAAGGCGGTACCGGGAGTGGCTGAAGGAAAGGGAAGGAGCTTGGGAAAGGTATTGGAGCAAGACTGGAGGCAAGGTGTGGATCCGAAAAAAGGGACCGGATTTAGGGAGGTGCAGAGGGCTGTTGGGGCGTGAAAGGGCCTGTCTACAGTAAAATGGGATTCGGATGCCTGGAACCCTGTAGGTTGGCGGAGAAATGTATCAGGGCTACGATTTGCCGGGTGGGAGATGATCTCAGACAGAACTGGGCTCTGCCAGGTAACTCGGTTGGAGCATCATTCAGATGCACCTGGGTTGCTGGCTCCGTCCTGGTCAGGGCACGTGCAGGAATCAACCAATGAATGCATAGGTGGGTGGGACGACAGGTCAATGTTTCTCTCTCTCATCATAAATTTTATTTTTTTATATTTTTTGTATTGATTTCAGAGAAGAAGGAAAACGGAGAGAGAGAGATAGAAACATCAGTGATGAAAGAGAATCATTGATTGGCTGCCTCTTGCATGCCCCCACCGGGCTGGAGCCCCCAACCCAGGCATGTGCCTTTGACCAGAATCGAACCCAGGACCCTTCAGTCTGCAGGCCGACACTCTATCCACTGAGTCAAACCGACCAGGGCTCATCAATAAATTTTAAAAACACAGACAATTGGTTTTAATGTGGCTAGACCACTTAGTAGCTACATGAACTAGGGCAAGTTAAATTCTTCCTACCTCAAATTTCTTACTTGTAAAATGAAGCTCCAAAGCTTTATTGATAGTTCTTGGGGGCTTTGGAGAACTTTGGTGCTAGGGAGAGTCCATTTGTTAAATATGCTTATCACTAAGCATCTCCAATTTTGCCATGAAAGAGGAGTGTGAAAGAGTCTTTCAGGGTTTTGGGCCAAAGCCCAAAGGATCTGGAAACTCCTATTTTATGTTATTGCAAACCTTGCATTTGACCCACTATAATGTATGTTTTTGTATACAGTGTTTTAAAAAACAAAACCAAACACCCCATCTTAATAAAATCGGACACTCCAGGAAGATGTTTGCTGGTTAAGATCTTGGGATCTGGAGTCAAACTGAAGAGTTCTCTTCAATAAGTGACTTAATCACTCTGAACCTCAGTTTCCTCATTTGTCAAATGGAGATATAGTGCCTACCTCACAGGATTGTTGTGAGGATTAAATAGATGATGCTTATAAATCACCTAGCATAGTGTGTGATATGTAATGAATAGTCAAAGAAAATATTAGCTGTTTTTATTATCCTCATTCAGAAAACTCAGACTAAATGGATGAAAACAGAGTAATAAAGTCATCTTAAAGCTGACCCCTTTTGCCCTAGCCCCGTGGTCGGCAAACTGCGGCTCGCGAGCCACATGCGGCTCTTTGGCCCCTTGAGTATGGCTCTTCCACAAAATACCACGGCCTGGACGAGTCTATTTTGAAGAAGTGGCATTAGAAGAAGTTTAAGTTTAAAAAATTTGACTTTCAAAAGAAATTTCAATTGTTGTACTGTTGATATTTGGCTCTGTTGACTAATGAGTTTTCGACCACTGCCCTAGCCAGTTGCTCAGTGATTAGAGCAGCAGCCGGAGTACTGAAGGGTCCTGGGTTCAAGTCTTATCAAGGGCACATACCTCGGTTGCAGGCTCAATCCCTGGCCCTGCTTGGATTGTGTGTGGAAGACAACCAGTTGATGTATCTCTCTCACATTGATGTTTCTCTCTCTGTCTCTCCCCCTCCCTTTCACTCTCTCTAAAAATCAATGGAAAAAATATCCTTGGGTGAGGATTAACAAAACAAACAAACAAACAAACAAACAAAAATGCTGATCTCTTTTGAATTCAGGAACCCCCTTTAAGAATCTGATGAGCCCTAACCGGTTTGGCTCAGTGGATAGAGCGTCGGCCTTCGGACTGAAGGGTCCCAGGTTCGATTCCGGATTCCGGATTCCGGCCAAGGGCACATCTCCGGGTTGTGGGCTCAATCCCCAGTTGGGCTGTGCAGGAGACAGCTGATCAATGATTCTCTCATCATTGATGTTTCTATCTCTCTCTCCCTCTCCCTTCCTCTCTTAAAAATCAATAAAGAAATATATATATTTTTAAAATAGTCTGATGAAAGCTATAGCCTGTCTCCTCTGTCAGCAAAAACATACCGTTTTACTTATCACTTCTGAAAGTGTTTGAAGAATGTCTGAAGAAATGATTTGATGATTGTATATTAGGATGGGAATAAACCCTAGCTGAAGCAATCTTTGTTCCCTCCTTTTGGTGTGGTGCCAAGGCCCTGGGTCCCCTAGTCTCCCTCCCCAAGACCCATGAGAAGAGGTAGAGTAATTATTATTATCAGCTTTATTATTGGCAGGGAGGTGGTGACAGTGCAAGGCCCTTCTGTGGGTAAGGGAGTGGAGGACTTGACCAGCCAGCACTGATCCTCCAAGCTGGCCTCCCAGTGAGTTCCAGGGCTCCAGGTGCCTCTGGCTTTCTGCAGAAGCAGTGGGTGGGCAGGTGGGCAGTTTGCAGGCATTGGATAAGTAGGCTCCTTAGGGCTGCTCTGGAGCTGGGGTCGGGCTGGGGTTGGCAGGGGGTGGGGGGCGAGGCTGGATGTCCCTGGTGCGCATATAGGACAGCAGCTGCTCTGGGATCTCCGCCAGCACATCCTTGGCTAGTCGGGCCATGCTCAGCACCTGGTTCCCTGATCGGTCGACATAGTCTCGGAATGGGACGAACTAGGACAGGCACAGACAATCAGGTGTGAGCGATGGCCAGGAGGGAGGGGAGTGGGGAAGAGGGGCAGTAGGGAGGCTTCCTCTTTGACCCCTAACATCTCTTTCCAAATATCCCTCTAACCTGAGGGATATTGCTTTCTTTCCACCCTTTTTTTTTTTTCACCTTCTATTCATCCTCAACTCACTCCAGTCTGGCTTCACACAATCTACCGAAACTGCTTTTGGTACTGTTGTCAACAGCCCCATGTTCCCAAATCAGTCCAATGGGTAGTAATTGTCAGTCCTCATTTTACTTCTCTCTCCATTACATTTGATCATGACACATCCACTCTTGACACACCACATTGCTGGATTTTCTCCTATCTTTCTGGATAAGCTCCCCTTCCCCCCATTCCTCTGAATTCTAGCTAATCTCTAAACTTGGTTCCTTCTCTCTCAATTCTCTTCCTGAGTGATTTTATACACTCCCGTCACTTTAAAAACTGTTCCCTGTTGACTCCCAAATTTATATATTCATCCCTAGCCTCTTCTTAAACTCCAGAACCACATATATAGTTGCTTGTATCATATCTCCATTCAGTTGTCTTAGATACCTCAAATCCAATGTGTTCACAACTGAATTCTAATCCTTTCCGCCAAATCTGCTCCTCCTTCAGCTTTTCCCTTCCCAGTTAATGGGACTATTACCAGTTGCTCAAGCTAGAAAACTGAGAATCATCCTGAAGCCCCACTCACTCACCATCACCACTTAATCAAATAGTAAGCTGTTGTAAATTTTTTTCTTAAATAATCGTTTGAACCTGCTTCTTCTCTCTATCCTGACTGCTTCTCTTCCCATCCAGATCCCGATCACCTTCCCTCTACTACTTAAAGGCTTCTTCACTAATGGGTCTACCTCCCTTCTCTCTCGCCCTGCTGCAGTCCACTCTCCATGAAGCAGAGGTCCTCTTAAAATGGAAGTCTGACCATCTCACTTCCCTATGTGAAATCATTCAAGAGCTTTCCAATTTTTAAAGAACAAAATCCCAAATCGTCTCCATGATCACATAGCCTTGGTTTCCTCTTTCTCTTACTCACTGTGATCCTGCTACCCTGGTTTCTTGCCTTTTCCATGATTGGACCAATTCTTCTGAGCCTCAGGGCCTTCTTCCATGCTGTTCCTCTGCCTGTAATGCTTATAGGTTTTCAGCTCAAATGTAATTTCCTCGAAGAAGTCTTCCCTGACTACTCTACCTAAGACAGGTCCTTATTATAGACTCTCATAGTGACATTTGCTGTTCCTCTGGAGCACTTACCACAATCTAATGAGATGTTCAGCTGTGTGATTATTATTGGTTGCCTCCATTAGAGGGCAGAGGCCTTGGGGAATCTACACTATGGATCTATAATGGCTATAGCAACCTCCCTGTTTCTCACAAAGATTTTGTTCAGTGAAAGCAGGAGGGCTACAAGAGTGAGGGGTGAAAGGTGGGTGATTAAGAAGGCAGGAGAAAGAATGGCTGTCAACTTAGTCTCTCCTTCCCATCATGCCTTTCAGCTCCATGACTTCCTCTCCCTGGTCAGGTCTACCTGAACGATGTCCCGCTCAGCATAGCGTCCCCTAGAGGATACACGCACATCATCACCATCCAACTCTTCCATTGCTGCAAAAAAGACACCCCTCAGCTGATTGACCTCTCCCACACCAACCAACCCAGCTGCCCCTTCCCTCTCAGCTCCCCTTTGGAGTCATCATGAGAATGCCTCATGATTGTCAAAGTTCTACAAATATTAGGCATTGCTGTGGCATTATTATTATTATGCCTTTCCACACATTCCATCCTCCCAGGAATCCCAAGAGGGAAGTATTCAGATCAACAGCCTTGGTTATGATGAGGAAGGAGGTTCAGAAAAGGTCTGTGACTTGGCCAAGGTCCAACACAGGCATCCATCCTATCTTTTTTGGGGGGCAGGCCTGGGTGCCCAGTTTCTCCTTCATTTTCCCCAATTATTGGTCCCACTCAGGGACAACCCCCATCCTACTCACCCTCAAACATGGCTGGTCCCACACCAACAATAATGATAGACATGGGCAGTGAGGAGGCCTGTGAGGGAAAGAGGATGAATGTCTGGGGTGAGTAGCCATAATAAGGGAGGTGACTGTTGAGAGCAATTTTTTGTGCATGTGTTATATTTCTGCACATCTTGCAAGTTAGAGGCACTGATTTCCTTTGTTCCAGACTATTTTTGCAAGGATGTCTGCATATCAAAGATATAGTGTCTTTCTTTAGAGCCAAGGGCACCTTTGTTTAATGCCCAGTATAATAAAATGTCTCACACCGGAACGAAGTGGAGAAACTGGGCACCCAAGCTTGTCTTCCAAACATTACTGCCCATTATAAAACATAGGGGTTTCCTAAGCTCAGGGTTTCTGTTCTGTAATGCAACTGACTGGATGCAGGTGTCATCTGACTCTTAACATCCTCTTGTGGGAATTGGGGCTTAGAGAATAAGAGAAAACACTGATACTCAAGCTACTGCTATTGCTGGGAACAACAGAGTTCTTTGTCCCTATTCCACGAGTCTTGTGTCTTCTGCTAGCATTCATGAAACTGTCAGGCTAGATTGTTAGCTTTAAACCTCTTGACAAGTATTACTTTTTTTTTTGACAAATATTACTTAATTTAATTAACATTAAATTAAAATCTCAACCCCTTCACAGTTATTAACAGTGACCCCTCCCTGCCAAGCCCTCCTCCTCAGACTCACACTGACAATGGCCTCCTTGGTCTGTGTCATGTCAGAGATGACGCCATCGGTGATGATGAGCAGAACATAGTACTGGGAACCATCAGAGATCTTGGCTGCAGCCCTGAGTGAGAGGCCAAGAACAGAATCCAGCTGAAAGCCCAGAGAGACCAATGAGAACACCCTACTCCTAGAGCTTCCACAGCCAGCATGTAAGTGCCAGGCAAGGATTGGGGCTTCTGAAGCTCATGCTCCTTCCCTAGACCTGGCTGCCTGCCACTGTCTGCCAATAACATTTGTGGAGCACTTAGTATGGTAGGTTCTGTGTTAGGCACTGAAGGTACACCACGAGAAAAAACAAGTCTATCGCAGGCCTCTCAATGGGAGCAGATATTGATTCAAGAACCACTGAAATAGGTATAAAATTACACTTATGAGTGCTGTGTTAGAAAGGGACACTGCTGTGAGGGTGTATAGTAGGGATTCCTGGCATAGTCCAAATCAGCGAAGGCTTATTTAAGGAAACAATGTTTGAGAATGAAGGAGAGGTTATTTTTTTTTTTTTTTTTTTTTTTTTTTTTTTTTAAATTTCTTTATTGATTAAGGTGTCACATATTTGTCCTCATCCCCCCATTCCCATCCCCCACCCCTCCCCACCGATGCCCCCACACCCCTGTTGTCCTTAACCATTGGTTAGGCTCATATGCATGCACACAAGTCCCTTGGTTGATCTCTCCCCCCGACCCCCACCCTCTCCTACCCTCCCTCTGAGGCCCAACATGAGCGAGATCATGTGTCATTAGAAATACACTTATAAGAACCGAATGTGAGACGAGCAATAATAGTTATGCTGACAGGCAAATGAATCCGTCTGTAGTAAGTTTCTTTCTGGACCAACAGTTCTTTTGAGACCCAATTTCAATGTCCACCAGTTCCTTATGTGTACATGTCGGCACTGACTTTTCAGCTCTGGATGGTGGACAAATGGTGGTAATGCAGGTCCGACTCCCTCTGGTTTGGTCTCACCCGGACGCAGGGGCGCGGCTTCACCCGGACCTGGGACCCAGCATCACCCAGGCCCCGGGGCACATGGCCTCACCCGGACCCAGGTGTGTGCGGCCTCACCCGGTCCCGGGATCCAGCCTCACCCGGACCCAGGGGAGCGTGGCCTCACCCGGACCCGGGACCCAGCCTCACCCAGATCCAGGGGCGCACGGCCTCACCCGGACCCAGGACCCAGCCTCACCCGGGTCCAGGGGCGCACGGCCTCACCCGGACCCAGGGGCGCGTGGCCTCTCCCGGACCCAGGGGCGCGGCCTCACCTGGACCCGGGACCCAGCCTTACCCGGACCCAGGACCCAGCCTCACCCAGATCCAGGGGCGCACGGCCTCACCCAGACCTGGGACCCAGCCTCACCCGGACCCAGGGGCGCGTGGCCTCACCCGGACCCGGGATCCAGCTTCATCTGGACCCAGGGGCGCGTGGCCTCACCCGGACCCAGGTGTGTGCGGCCTCACCTGGTCCCGGGATCCAGCCTCACCCGGACCCAGGGGCGCGTGGCCTCTCCCAGACCCAGGGGTGCGGCCTCGCCCAGACCCGGGACCCAGCCTCACCCAGATCCAGGGGTGCACGGCCTCACCCGGACCCGGGACCCAGCCTCACCCGGATCCAGGGGCGCACGGCCTCACCCGGACCCAGGGGTGCGTGGCCTCACCCGGACCGAGGTGTGTGCGGCCTCACCCGGTCCCGGGATCCAGCCTCACCCAGACCCAGGGGCGCGTGGCCTCTCCCGGACCCAGGGGCGCGGCCTCACCTGGACCCGGGACCCAGCCTCACCCGGACCCAGGACCCAGCCTCACCCAGATCCAGGGGCGCACGGCCTCACCCAGACCTGGGACCCAGCCTCACCCAGACCCAGGGGCGCGTGGCCTCACCCAGACCCAGGTGTGTGCAGCCTCACCTGGTCCCGGGATCCAGCCTCACCCAGACCCAGGGGCACACAGCCTCACCCGGACCCGGGATCCAGCTACACCCGGACCCAGGGGCACGTGGCCTCACCCGGACCCCGGGGCGCATGGCCTCTCCCTGACCCAGGGGTGCACGGCCTCACCCAGACCCAGGATCCAGCTTCGCCCGGACCCAGGGGCGCGCGGCCTCGCCCGGACCCGGGATCCAGCTACACCCGGACCCGGGACCCAGCCTCACCCAGATCCAGGGGCACACGGCCTCACCCAGACCCGGGATCCAGCTTCACCTGGACCCAGGGGCACGTGGCCTCACCTGGACCCTGGTGTGTGCGGCCTCACCCGGTCCCGGGATCCAGCCTCACCCGGACCCAGGGGCGCGTGGTCTCTCCCGGACCCAGGGGTGCGGCCTCACCCGGACCCGGGACCCAGCCTTACCCGGACCCAGGGGCGCGCGGCCTCACCCAGACCCGGGACCCAGCCTCACCCGGATCCAGGGGCACACGGCCTCACCCGGACCCGGGATCCAGCTACACCCGGACCCAGGGGCACGTGGCCTCACCCGGACCCAGGGGCGCATGGCCTCGCCCGGATCCGGGGGCGTGCGGCCTCACCCGGACCCGGGATCCAGCCTCACCTGGACCCAGGGGCGCGGCCTCACCCGGACCCGGGATCCAGCTTCACCTGAACCCAGGGGCACGCGGCCTCGCCCGGACCCGGGATCCAGCTTCACCCGAACCCAGGGGCACGCGGCCTCGCCCGGACCCGGGATCCAGCTTCACCCAAACCCAGGGGCGCGCGGCCTCACCCGGACCCAGGATCCAGCTTCACCCGAACCCAGGAGCGCGTGGCCTCGCCCGGACCCGGGATCCAGCCTCACCCGAACCCAGGGGCGTGCAGCCTCACCCGGACCTGGGACCCAGCCTCACCCAGATCCAGGGGCGCACGGCCTCACCCGGACCTGGGATCCAGCCACACCTGGACCCAGGGGCGCAGCCTCACCCGGACCCGGGATCCAGCGATGAAGGAGAGGTTAAACGAAGGGGGCATCATTCCAGGTGGAAGGAACAGCATGGACAAAGGTCCTGTGATGGGACTGAAGGAAGCCCACCCTGTCTGGAGCCTAGAAAGTGAGGGAAGCAGACTGGACCATGTGGCTGAGGTAGGGTCGGAGCCAGACCACATAGGACTTGGTCGCCCCTGGGAAGATTTTGGTATTTATACAAGAGCATGACCCAAAGGCTGAAGGCCTCCTTTCTTCCCTCATCTCACCTATTTCACCTCACTCCCTTCCCCTCTCTGCTGAACACAGCCCATTTCCTGGGCTGCTGGGTCCCCAGTCAGTATAACTCTTTTTTCTTCTCTTACCATCAATCTTTGAATCCAAGATTTTTCCATGTGAAAAGGACTTCAGAAGTAATTGGGTCCAGGCCCCTTATTTCACATATGCGAAAAACAAGGCCTTGAGAGAGCACAAAGGCCAAGGGAGAGCCAGGTCTCCTGAGATCCATTCTCAGGCCTGTGTGTGTTGGAAAGGATGGAACTACTCCATCCAGTAAAGTATTTCTAGCCACATATGGCTATTGAAATGTAAGTGAATTAAGTTAAATAGAATTAAACATGTAGTTCCTTAGTCACCCTAGCTATGTTTCAAGTGTTCAGTGACCATATTGGACATCACAGTTATAGAACATTTCTATCATCACAGAAAGTTCTATTGAACTGTGCTGGCATTTAAGCCTAATATCTAAAAATCAGAGGAAAGCATGGTGGAGAATTCAAATAGCTATGGCTCAGTTTGCCCAGTGCCTCCGGTGGAATTGGGTTATAATCTTCCTTAGCAGCCCCTGTTCCCTTTCTGAATTCTGGCCACAGCCTCTTCATAGGCCTGGACTGATACCCTTTCCTGTCACTCATTTTACAAATATCACTGCACACCGGCTATGTGTCAGGCACCAAGCTCAGTGCTGAGCATGCCGCAGAGAATAGGATGTTGTACTGGGGAGATGAATGCTTACACCATTATGATACATTGAGGTTAGGGCTTTGAGGACATAACATCTAACCTAAGACAAAAGTGAGTACAAGTTAGCCAAATGAAGGTGTTGCCGAGGTAGAAGAGAGGTGTGGGGGGGGGGGGGAGGGGAGAGAAGGTAAAAGGAAAAGTGTTCCAGAGAGAAGGTTTGCATGTGCAAACCAAGATATATGTTCTAGTGGCATATGTAGGATTACAGGAGAGAGATGAGGCTGGTACAGTGGGTGAAGGCCCACACATGAAGGGATTTGTGAGCCAGGGGCAATGGGAGGCATGGAGTGGTTTGGGGGCTAGGGAGGTACATCTCTGTAGATACCTGGCATTACCAAGGCCATTTAGACCTTTGAGATGGGTGACGGGCTGGGGGAGGCCAGTCTGTGCCCCACTTGGCTACTGCGTGGTAAAAAATGAAGAGTCATCTATGATCATTAAAATCATGTCTACAGCCTGGCCAGCATGGTTCAGTGGTTGAGTGTTGACCTATGAATCAGGAAGTCACAGTTCAATTCTTAGTCAGGGCATATGCCAGGGTTGCAGGCTCGATCCCCAGTAGGGGGCGTGTAGGAGGCAGCCAGTCAATGATTTTTTTCCTCCATCATTGATGTTTCTATCTCTCTTTCCCTCTCCCTTCAATAAAAATATATTTAAAAAAACACCCATAGCTGCACATTTGATGTACATGATCTAATTTAATCCTTACAACCATTCTATAAGGTAGGCACATTTTTATTCCTATTTTTTAAATGAGAGAATTGACGTTCAGAGACATTAAGTAGCATCCCCAAGGGGGGATGGTGAGGCCATGGTCCAACCCCATGCTTGACCAACTGAGCCTAAAGCCTGAGCTCTTGATGCCCTCTCTCCATTCCCAGGCTGTTCTTTGGATACTCCTCCATCCCACAGACACGGCACATTCTGATCCTCATGTACTGTTCACTCCTTCCTGAGCTTGCCCCTTCACACCTCTGTGCTTTTCACATGTGGTCCTTCTGTCAGACCTTCTCTACTCCCTTCTCTGATAAAGTTCAACTTGCCCTCTAGACCCAGAGTGGCAGCCCCTTCATGAGAAGGCTGCCTTGGATTTCTCAGACTAAGTTATGCCCTCCTCTCCTCTCCCTCTGCCTTCTAGGATATCGCCCACTGAAATGGGCTGTGTGCCCTTCCAAATGGGTTCTCACACCCATTTGGGTACCAGCTTGTGTGCGTAGGGGGACCCAAGGCAACAGAATACATGGTCCATCCATTGTTCTGTATGATGATGTGGATAAAGCTAGATGACTCTATGTACACTTAAAACACTTTTTTTTTCTAAATTAAAGCAAACATGGACACAGTGTGAGAAGAATGTAAAATGTGTATGAATTTTTAAGATAAAATATGGGGACTTCAAAGACATTTTCAGTCTGGCTGCTTTCAGCTGTGCCCCCAGATTCCCCTGGGGGAAGCAGTCACTTGCCTTTGCTGACAGGCGACTTGCTGGAAAAGTCTGGGAAGCTCTAGCCTACAGAAGGTAATGATTTATTTATATTTCTGTCTCTTGCACCAAGGTGGGAACTCCCAAGGGTAGAGACTAAATCTGATTCATCTGTGAGTCTCCAGTGCATCAGCAGAGAACTGAGCACACAGCTGATGCCCTTTGAATAGTAATAACTATAATAATAGTAACAGGAATAGCTAACACCTATAGTACTTATGATGTGGCAGGCACTGTTCTATGTGCTTGACAGATGTTAATTTAGTTAGTCTTCACAACCCTGTGATGTGGATATTATTATCCCCATTGTACAAATGAGGAAACAGACACAGGGAGGTTAAGAGCCTTGCCCAGTCTTACAGCTAGTAAGAGGTAAGTGTGTGTATGAGCTAGTCTCACTCCACATCCCACATTCATGTTACATTGCCCCTTTTCTTAATGTTTATCTATTTATTTGTTAATTCTCACCAGAGCATATTTTTCCATTGGTTTTTAGAGAGAGTGGAAGGGAGGGGGAGAGACACACAGAGAGAAACATTCATGTGAGAGAGACACATCAATTGGTTGCCTCTGCACACAGCCTGACCAGGGCCAGGGATCAAGCCCACAACCAAGGCACGTGTCCTTGACCAGGATCGAACCCAGGACCCTTCAGTCTGTGGGCCAACTCTATCCACTGAGCCAAACCGGCTAGGGTTTCTTAATGTTTATTAAATGAATGAATGAATGAATGAACTTATCCAAGATAATATTTAAGAAGTCTGTTTAATAACAACTAAAGAATATGCTCAGGCTCTAGTATTAAGTGAAAACATCAGTAGTGAAATATTACATGTAATTTGACTGCAATTATGGATGCATAAGGAAAAGACTGTCAAAATACATATATATATGTTGGGCAGTATTCTGGGTGATATCTTATTTCTCCATCCTTGAAATTTTCTATAGCAATGTTATGCGTTATGTTACTTTTATAATTAAATAAACTATCATCCTTATTATGAATTAAAAAATAAATTTTTACTAGGGAAAAAGAAAGTCTATGGACATATAAATCTCCCTAAAATACTCCCACTTTTATCAGTTTTGTTTCTTTTTAAAAAAATAATATATATTTGATTGATTTCAGAAAGGAAGGGAGAGTGAGAGAGAGATAGAAACATCAATGATGAGAGAGAATTATTGATTGGCTGCCTCATGCACGCTTCCCACTGGGGATCAAGCCCACAACCCGGGCATGCACCCCTGATCGGAATCGAACCTGGGACCCCTCAGTCCCCAGGCCAACACTATCCATCGAGCCAAACCAGCCAAGGCTAGTTTTGTTTCTTTATTTCATATTTTTACTTTCAAGCTTTCTGAGGTAATTTGTTTTAGTTGGGTCTCTTTTATTCAGCATTTAGTATGACTTATTTTTTAATTTAATCAGAGAGTATTTTTCCTTTAGTAGGTGAGCTTATCCAACTTGTGTTTATTGATACATGTTTAGTTTTAGTTCTGTCATTTTTTTATTTGCATTTACAAAATAATTTTATATGTGATCTGGACTTTATTTTATTTTTATTCTGAAAATTTGGAGTTACTGCCTGGCCTGTGTGGCTCTGTGGTTGAGCACTGACCCATGTACCAAGAGGTTGCTGGTTTGAGTCCCTGTCAGCATATGCCCAGGTTGTGGGCTAGATCCCCAGTAGGGGCATGTAGGAAGCAGCTGATCAATGTTTCTCTATCATTGATGTTTCTACCTTTCTCCCTCTTCCTTCTTCTCTCTCTAAAAAAATCAATGAAAACATATTTAAAGTCTGCTTAAAAAAATTTGGTGTTACTCATATTTTTATTTGTTTGTTTTTTAAATCCTTACCCGAGGATATGTTTTTATTGATTTTGGAGAGAGAGACATCGATGTGAGAGAGAAACATCAATTGGTTGCCTCCCATATGTGCCTGAACCAGGCAGGGAAATGAATGAACCTGCAACCCAGGTATGTGCCAGGAATCAAACCCATGACTTTTCGGTCTGTGGGCAGATACTCTAAGCACTGAGCCAAATCAGCCAGGGCATACTCTTATACGAGTATTTTTTATTAATTTATTTTTAAAAAAATATTTTTATTGATTTCAGAGAGGAAGGGAGCGGGAGAGAGGGATAGAAACATCAACAATGAGAGAGAAACATCGATCAGCTGCCTCCTGCATGCCCCCCACAGGGGAACAAGCCCGCATCCTGGGCATGTGCCCCTGACCGGAATTGACAGGACTCTTCAGCCCACAGGCCAACGCTCCATACACTAAGCCAAACTAGCTAGGCAGCCAACCCCCAGTCAGGGTACATATAAGAAGCAACCAATGAATGCATAATCATAAATTTAAAAAGATTTAAATTTTAATGGTGGTAAAAAAAAGAAAATAATAATAATTATTACATTGTTATCTAATTGTAACCTCCCAATAACGCTATAAAGAAGGGGCTATTGTTATCCATTATTACACCCACTAGAGGCCCGGTGCATGAAATTTGTGCACGGTGTGTGTGTGGGGGGGGTCCCCTCAGCCCAGCCTGCACCCTCTCCAATCTGGGATCCCTCTCACAATCCAGGACTGCTTGCTCCCAACTGCTCGCCTGCCTGCCTTCCTGATTGCCCCTAAGCGCTTCTGCCTGCCAGCCTGATCATCCCCTAACCACTGCCCTGCCAGCCTGATTGATGCCTAACTGCTCCCCTGCTGGCCTGTTTGCCCCTAACTTCCCTCCCCTGCAGGCCTGGTCACCCCCAACTGCTCTCCCTGCAGGCCTGGGTCCCCCCCCTCAACTGCCCTTCCCTGTAGGCATGATCGCCCCCAACTGCCCTCCCTTGCAGGCCTGGTCCCTCCCAACTGCCCTCCCTTGCTGGCCATATTGTGGTGGCCATCTTGTGTCCACATGGGGGCAGGATCTTTGACCACATGGGGGCAGCCATCTTGTGTGTTGGAGTGATGGTCAATCTGCATATTACTTTTATTAGATAGGATAGAGGCCTGGTGCATGGGTGGGAGCCAGCTGGTTTGCCCTAAGGATGTCCCGGATCAGGGTGGGGGTTCCCTTGGGGCGTGGGGTGGCCTGGGCGAAGGGCCTGTGGTGGTTTGCAGGCCAGCCACGCCCCCTGGTGACCCAAACAGAGGCCCTGGTATCTGGGGTTTGTTTATCTTCTACAATTGAAACTTTGTAGCCTGGAGCAGAGCCAAGCCTTCTGCTTGCTCTGTGGCGGCAACCATTTCTGTTGGGATTTATGTATCTTCTATAATTGAAACTTTGTAGCCTTAAGTGGAGGCCTGGGCCGGCCAGGGTGTAAGGAAAGCTTGGCTTCCTCCATTGCCGGGAAACCCAAGCCTCCCTCCTGCTGTCTGTGGCCGTAGCCATCTTGGTTGGGTTTATTTGCATATTTGCTCCTGATTGGCTTTGTGGGCGTGGCTTTTGGTGTAGCAGAGTGATGGTTAATTTGCATATTATTCTTTTATTAGATAGGATAATGGAGGCTTAGAGAGGCTAAATTGCATAAGTCACATAGTGAGTGGTGGAAACAGGATCTCTCCCAGATCTGATGCCAAAGCTTGTAACTTAACTGTTGTGCTTTGGCCTTTCTCTCCCCCAAACTTGCGGTTTCAGTTGTTCCCAGGGAATGGGGCTGGGGTAGTTTGCTGATACCCTCTCTGACCCAGAATAAGGCATTTATAAACTCTTTATACCAAGGGCTGGCTAACATAAAATTTCACCCTCTCCCCAAAGCCCAAGTTCACTAAGAATGGTTCTAACTATCCTTGGGGAGTCAGTCCCCTGTTTGGGTCCCCTTGTTTTCCTCAAACCCATCAAGTTACCTTACCTGGCCACCTGGTTGATGACAGGAGCAAAATAGGTGGGCCCGTAGAGCTGCACTGTGCGCAGGCTCTGGAAGTAGCTCTCCAGCACACCCTCAATGCCCGCACAGTTGGGGTCCTCATCATTGTTGTTCTGTCAGGGAAGATGCCCTGCTGGGCTGGGCCCATGCAGGGTACACCCAGTAGTGCTCTGATCCAAGCTCACTCCTTCCTTTTATCATCACTCTCTTTTCATGCCCCGCCCCCCAAACTCCAGCCCTGCTCCCCATCCCTGCTCCTCTCCCCTAACATAGCTTCCTGCTCCTCTGCAGGTCCATGACCCTTAGAAGAAATGTAAATAGAAGAAATTTGTCAACTTGGGTAGGCCAGATGCCAGGGCATGGAGTGTAGGCTCTGGCCCATACCATACCAGGGGGAACTGATGGGAGATCCGTCCCTCTGGGGGCAGCTTGGCCCCAAAGCCATAGGCTGGGAAGAGCTTGTCACTGTCATAGTCCTGGATGATTTCTCCCACTGCCTTGAGGGCCATGGCATAGGCGCTGAGCTGGTAGGGACTCATGTAGTGCAGAGAGGTTGGCTGCAGAGGATTCCCTGTAGGGACACAGGAGCCCCAGCCTTATAGTCACCTTGCTCATGCATCTATTCATCTGCCTATCCTGGTATGCATCCATACATCTATCCATTCACCCACCCTTTACCCATGTACTCCCTTATTATTTTATCCAATCACCCTTATATTCATTTGTCCATCTGTCCACCCACCAACCCCTACATTTATCCATCAATTTATCTATCTTCCCACATATTCACCCATCCACTAGCATAATTCCATCTATCAGTTTACCTAGATCCATCTGCCTTTTCATTCTCTTAGCCAACTATCCATCCATCCATCCATCCACTTGTCCACCTGCCATTTCTTTCTTTTTCATCCATCCATACAGCCATATTCGTCTGTCCACCCATCCATTCATCCCTATCCATTCCATTTATTCACTTGCTCATTCTCATCTATCTACCTGTCCACTCATTCATTCCCCATCTACTTACCCATTGTTGCCCCCAATTTAAACATCTGTGCATTTACCTACCCACATACTCATCCATGCATTCTATTGTTCTTACAAACCCATCTATCCTCTCTGTTAATCTATCACTCAACACCCATTCATCTATCCATCTCTTTTTATACCCCTATTCTCTCCCATTCATTCATTTACTCATCTACCTTTTGATCTACCTATCCTTTCAACTTTCTGATCCATTCACGCACTTATTTTCCTCTACCCTCTGCCCACCCTTACACCCAATAATCTCTTCCCAACATTCCTGCCCCAGTACCAGCCTCACTGGGTTTTGCCTCAAGCCTCTGCTTACTAGGTACGTGAACTCTTATCCCTAGCTTGGAATCCAGACCAATCCTAAGGACTTCCTCCACATCCCATTCCCCAAACCATGCCTCACCATTAGAAGCTGTGAAGTCAATGGCTACTGTGAAGTTCAGCTGGGTCCTGTCAGGGAAATAGATGGATTGAGAAGTGAGGGGCCAATACTTATTATACCAGGATTTCTCAAACACTAGTGTGCATATGAACCTCCTGGGCATCATGTTAAAATACAGATTCTGAGCTAGATTGTCTGGTTGGAACATGAGAAAAAAAAAATATATATATATATATTTTTTTGAGATTCTATATTTTTAACAAACTTCCAAGTCATGCAGATGCTGCTGGTCCATGGAACACACTTTGGGTAACAGAATTAAATGCCTACTGTATGACAAGTGTATTGCATGTAATTTTACTTAACCCTCACTATAGCCTGAAAGTAGTAATTAACATCTCCATCATACATAGGAGAAAAAGCAAGGCTCAGAGAAGCCAAGTACCTCTCGCAGGTCTGCCTGTCTCCACTGAACCAAGCAGAATGTCCCGATAGTCTGCTTGGCCTTTCCCTCTCTCTTGACCTCTCCCCTCTTGCCTAGACATAACTTTGTATAGGTCCCAGTCAGATTACTGGGGTCACCTTTGAAGACCACTGGTCTGGAATCTTAAGACTGGCTCTAAGCCAACAGCAGGTGCTTCTCATTCATGGCCACATTTAAGCCATGACTTCAAGCGAGTCTGAGAGCCAGGGATGAAGCCTCGAGAACACTATGCATTTTACAGAGAGCTTTATAGTTTGCCAAGTGTTTTGAAGTTTGTTTTCATGATCTCATTGGACCCTGACAATTCATAAATAAAAAAACTGAGGCTCAGAACTGGGAGGAACTCATTTAGCCCAGAGCTTAGCCTGTAACTTACCCTCCTTTGATGTAATCGACAAAGGTGAATTCAGAGTCCACAGAGAAAGAGAGCAGTGTCACCTGTGGGACAGAAGAGGCAACCCCTGCTACTTTAGAAAGGGCAGTTGGAGTGGCAGAAGGGAAGGAGACCCATCATGCCACCCCTGCCACACCCTGACCCACCTTCTCCAATTTCGGAAAGGGCAAAAAGAGGAAGCTGTCGGAAACATATTTGGATTTCCAAAAGTATATTACATTGGGAAATACAATTTAGATTTTTAAAAAATGTTCTACAAAAGAGTAAAGATAAAAAAATTTCCACAGTTGAGGAAAAAAAAAAAGAGGAAAAACTTAATGGTGCCACTTTGTGCCCAACATTACTAATCCAAGTAATGTGTACCTATAGCCTTTTGGTACCCCCAACATGCTATGTCAATGGAGATAGACACAGAAGGATCCAGGGAAGGTCAGAGCTCCAGGGAGCACTCACAGTTCCTGAGTTGACATATTTCTTCTTCTTACATTTCTTCCGAGGGTTAAGTACCTAAGTGAGGAAGATAATAACAATGATGGTGGGAAACCAGGGGAGGGAACTACAGACTGATCACACTGGGATGACCTGGGCAACCTGGGCAGGGCTGGAGCTCTCACCTCATATACTGTAAACTGGTTCTGGGCCTTGCTCAGCTCCCGGTAGCTGGTGGTGAACTCACCAATGAAGTCATGGCTGCAATGAGGCCAGGGGTGGGTGAGTAGCAGCTGCTGCTGGCTTGGAACCAGCCCTAAAAACAGACTTTTATTCTCACTATCCCCTGACTCTACTTGAGCTGTAGGGCATTGGTGCTGGGGCCAGAAGAATGGCCAGGCTAAGGGGAAGAGAAGGGAAGAGACCGTGTACTAGAGACAATTGAGGGGATCAGTTGTACCCAAGGTCTTGGTATCTATCATCACCCTTCCTGATTCCCAAAGCCATTTAGGGATCTAGTGAATGTACTACATATTATAGGGAACTGTTTGGTTAAGTACAGGAGAAGGCAGTTCTACCTTCCATCCCGGTCCCAGTCATACACATCGATCTTCACTGTTCTGAAATGCAAAAGATAAAGATAGGCTGGGTGTGTATGACAAATCTTAGAGACACCCCCACTCCTTTACCATACACAAATTATCTTCCCATCTACCCATCAGTCCTTCCATCAACGTTCCTCCCATTTGTCCATCTATTCTATCTATTCATTCATCAGTCCATGCACAATACCCAACTATCTACTGCCATTACCAGTACTACTATTACTACTGCTGCTATTTGTGCCACTATTGCTATTCTTTACCACGTCCTACTATATTCCAAGCATTGTTCCCAGCACTTTCATAGATTGTCTTATTTATCAACCACCTTACAAAGTAAGTACTGTTATTCTTACTTTTTGGATAAGGAAGCTGAAGTACAAAAAAACAAACTAACAGTAACTTGACTAAGGATCATAACTGAGCTGAGATTAAATTCAGACATCCTGGTTCCAAAGACCTTGTTCTTAACTGCTATGCCTATGTTACCCCCATCTGTCCATCTATCTATGTGGCAGTCCATTCAACCATCCATCTATCCATCTAGCCACCCATTTACCCATACATTTGCCAATCCAATTACATATTAATTCCTATCTTTGTCCATCCATCTAACTATACATACAGCCACTCACTGACTCATTGATGCATGCAAGCATCCACCTGCCTGTCCATTCATCTATCCAACCAAACACCTGACCATCTGATATCTGTTCATCTGATATTCCATTCATCTATAACCATTTATATGCCCATCCATCTTTATACCCACCCACCTATCTTCATACTGCCCATTTATTAGTTCATATGGTCAGCCTGTCCATCTGTTTTATACTCATCCATCAACTAACCCATCTATCCATCTACCGTCCATTCATCTGTCCACCCATAAATATACCTAGCGCTCCATTTATTTATCCTCCTGCTTTTCCAATCATCCCTCTGCCTCTGTAGTCCACCAATGAGAGCTCTACCCCACCAATCTCTCATATACCATCCATCCATTTATCTATTTACTCATTCATACATAATCTGTCCATCCACTAATCTAGTCATCAGTCCACTTATCCATTCATATATCTCCCCCTCTACCCATCCATCAATCCTCTTATAACACCCATCCATATACCCATCCATCCATTCACCAGTCTATACATCCATCTGACAATCCACGATGTATGTTCTCATTCTTTTGTTCATTTGCCCATCCATCCATCCATCCATCCATCCATCCATCCATCCATCCATCCACCCACTTATCTATCCATCCAATCATCTCCATGCCCAAAACGGTCTCACTGAGCAGGATCCTCTAACACTATTATGACCCTTCTGACATCATTCTGAGGCCCCACTCTCATGCCCTTGTCTTCTTACTCCCTAGCTTATGCTGAAGCAGACCTGTCATAGTCTCCATTGCACAGTGCCCGTACAGGGATGCTGAAGGGCTGCCACACGGGGTTCAGTGTGTTTTTCACAACCTCTGTCTTGTGGCAGATGGTGAACCTGGAGAGGAGCAAGAGGATTAAAACTTGCCTTTGGGTAGGACTGAGCCCAGAGAGAGGGCCTGATACTCTTAGAGATTTTGGGGATTCTCCCACTTGTTAAGCACATGTTATGCTGCCTTGAATGAATTCTGGACTCAGGTCCTGGTGGAGTCTCTGATGCCCAACCTAAGAACCCTCATGGGCCCATGGTCACAGCGGGAGAGGCTGGGTGCCACTGGAGAAAGTAGTGACTCACGTGCCATCCTCATTGCTCCTGTAGAACACAAGGAAGGGATCTGATTTCCCAAAGAAGTCCTTCTTGTCCAGCTTATTTGCACACAGCTGCATAGTAGCAATGTCCTACGGATGAAGTTGGGCTGTTGACCTCGAATGTCCCATAGCCTCAGACAGTCCACTACAGGGAGTTTGGGGAGAGAAGCAAGCCTCCTGGGTCTAGCATGTGGCCCTTACTAACCCGGCAATTGCTAAGCTCCTCTGCAGTCAGCAATATGGTCCCACACTTCTTGCCTGGTACACCCCTGGAAGCAGAAAAAGCCTCTTTGTGAGGGGACAGAGTAGGCAACAAGGATTGGGGTGGCCAATCTGGGATTGGGTGGGTGGGCCAAGGGATTCAATTTGCTATTTACTGACAGTCCCCTGAATGTGTCCCCTTCTGTCCCGAGTGGCTCCTAGTGGGGAAGGGCTTAACTTTGACTGGGGAGGGGTCCATAGTCTGGAATCATGGGGTTAATATAACCTAGATGGGCATCTCATAATGGTATGATGAGAAAGACATAGGACTTAAGAGTCCTGGAATTTCTATCCAGATCTAGGGCAAAGGGCCTGTTTGTCAGGTCAAAGATGCTGTGCTTTCCAAAGACTGTGAAGAGTGAAATATAAAAGACAAGGGAGCCTGGCCAGTGTGGCTCAGTGGTTGAGCCGTGACCCATGAACCAAGAGGTCACTGGTTCGATTCCCAGTCAGAGCACATGCCCCAGTTGCTGGCTCCAATCCCAGTAGGGGGTGTGCAGAAAGCAGCAGATGGATGATGTTTCTCTCTCATCGATATTTCCATCTCTCTATTCCTCTCCTTTCCCCTCTCTCTAAAATAAATAAAAACATATTAAAAAAAAAAAAAGACAAGAGACGCCCTGGCTGGTGTTTCTAAGTGGTTAGATCTTCGGACTGTGCACCACCGAAGGGTTGTAGGTTCATTTCCCAGGTAAGGGCATTTGTACCTCGGTTGTAGGTTAGATCCCCAGCACTGGTAGTGTACTGAAGGAGGCAACCAATTGATGTGTCTCTCTCTCCCTCCCTCCCTTTCACTCTCTTTAGAAATCAATAGATTAACAGCAACAAAAAAAGACAAGGGAAGCCTTAACCTCTCCTAACCCATGTGCATGAAGGGTGCATACCAGGACATCCATCTCCAACTTGCCTTGGGTCTCCAAATAGTCAGGAACCTTGTTGACATGGACCTATGAACCCTGATCCTCAAAAGGATCCCAAGTATGGGAGAGAGAAAGCTAGGTCAAAAGTGTTCCGAATTCAAGTCCTGGCACCGACTTGCTATGTGATTTTCCCCATTTTAAAAATGAGAATGTTGAACCATTTATTTGGCTTCTTCGATCTCTGACCTTTTGTACTTTAAAAAGACAAGTGTGATGAGTACAGGGACTCTTCACCTGCACATCCAGGACAAAGTCACTGACCCTTCTGCCTTCTCACTGCCTTTCGCCTCCTTGGTGTTCTCTCTCACCTCCTCACCCAATGTAAATTCCAGTCAGTGATTATGATAGTCACTGCCTTGCATCCTACCCTTTTTCCCTTGTCCTTCTCTCACTTTGATATACTTATTTGTCAGAACCACTGCCCTATTAAACCCAATTCTCTGCCCAACCCATAATGCACCTATACAACTGATATGACCAGTTGATCTCATTTTTAAATTTATTTATTTATTTATTTGAGAGAGAGAGAAACATCAACTTGTTTTCCACTTATTTATGCATTCATTGGTTGATTCTTGTATGTGCCCTGACTGGGATCAAACCCACAACCTTGACATATTGGGATGATGCTGTAATCAACTGAGCTATCCCAGCCAGGGCTCTAATTGGTCTCATTTTATTATATATATTTTAAAATATGTTTTTATTGGTTTCAGAGAGGAAGGGAGAGGGATAGAGACAGAAACATCAATGATGAGAGAGAATCATCGATCAGTTGCCTCCTGCACACCCCCTACTGGGAAGGGAGCCCACAACTCGGGCATGTGCCCTGACCAGGAATTGAACAGTGATCTCCTGGTTCATAGATCAATGCTCAATCACTGAACAACACTGGCCAGCAAGTCTCATTATAAATGCATGACCACAAACCTCAAGAGGGCCCTTCCGTAATCACACTATATGTCCTAAGATCCTTTACTCTTCAATTCTGCTAGATGGCAGTTTCACTCCTTCTTTACTCTCCTCAAACCCAAAAATCCTCCTCCCCCATCCTCACTCTCAGCCAATGACCTTGTTTCCTACTTCACTGACAAGACTGAAGCAACCAGAAGAGAATGTCCACAGACCCACCACCACATCTCCTCTGCCTCCAGTATCTTCACCCACACAACTACCTTCCTACCAATGCTATAAATGACTATGCATGTGTCTATTTACCCCTCCACTGTGTGCTACATTCCCATCTTCTTGCCTACCTACACAAGGACATCACTCCAGCAATTCCCCCTCATTTTGTTATGTCAGTTTTTCAGTTTCTACTGGGTCTTTCCCTTTAACATACAAATGTGGTATAATTTTTCTCATGTTAAAAAATTACAAAACTATTCTTTTTTTTACAAAATTGATTTTTAGAGAGAGAAGAAGGGAGAGGGATAGAGAGTTAGAAACATCGACAAGAAGAAAACATCATCAATCGGCTGCTTCCTGAACACCCCTACTGGGATTGGAGCCTGCAACTGGGGCATATGCCCTGACCAGGAATCGAACCAGTGACCTCTTGGTTCTTGGGTTGATGCTCAACCACAGAGCCACACCGGCCAGGCACAAAACTATTCCTGACCTCACTTTCCTCTCTAGCCACCCCTCCTTTTCTCTTTTATTCTTTGCAGCAAAGCCCCATTGAAAGATTGCTTGACTCCCTTTCCTCTCTTCATTCTTTTCTAAATTTCTCCAATGGTCTCTTCTTCAAAACTATGCTTGTCAGAGTCACCAGTGACCTCCATCTTGCTAAATCCAATGGCCAATTCCTAATTCTCACCTACTTAACATGCAAAAGATTTTGACATGGTAGTCACTCTCTCCTCCTTGATCCACGTCTTTCACTTTGCTTCCAGGACAACACCACCTAATGCTTCTTCTTAGTCTCCCTTTCTAGTTCCAGCTCATGGAACTAGATCCTCTCTCTTTGATCCTCTCTCTCTCCACTCCATTGGTGAGCTCATCTAGTCTTATGGCCTTAAAGAGCATCTAAGACTCATGTATCTTTTAAAAAAATTATTATTGTTTTTAGAGAGGGAAGGAGAGGGAGAGAGAGATAGAAACATCAATGATGATAGAGAATCATTGATTGGCTGCCTCCTGCATGCCCCCTACTAGGAATCAAGCACACAACCTGGGCATGTGCCCTTGACCGGAATCAAACCTGGGACCCTTTAGTCCAAAGGCCGATGCTCTATCCAGTGAGCCAAATCAGCTAGGGCAAGACTCATGTATCTTATTGCCTACTTGACATCTCCATTTGAATGCCTAATAAAATTTATGAAATTCAACAAGTCAGACTGAACTTCTGATAGAATTCCCCACCAACTTACTTTTCCCTTACTTTTTTTTTTTTTTTTAACTATCTCAGTTTATGACAACTCCGTTCATCCTGTTGTTCAGGTCAAAGGCTTTGGTGTCATCCTTGATTCCTCTTTTCCTCTGACATACATATTCAATCTGTCAAGAAACTGTTGGCTCCATCTTCACGGTATATCCAGAATCTGACCATTTCTCCCCTCCTTCACAGCTACCACCCTGGACTACTATAATAGCCTTCCAGTTGACTCCCTGCTTCTACCTTTGTCATCCCAAGATCTATTCTAAACCCAGCAGCCAGCATCATACTTTGAAAGCATTGTCATATTCCCTCACTTCTCTGCTCAGAATGCTCCAGTGACTTCCAACTCAGAGTAAAAGCTAAAATCTACAATGGCTATAAGGTCCTCACTGTTAACTCTCCAACATCTCTTCCTCCTTTCTTTGCCCTTGCTCCCTTGGCTCCAGCCACACTGGCTTCTTGCTGCTCTTTGAACATATGGGGCTTTTGCACTGGCAGTTTCCTTTGCCTAGAACATTCCTCCTCCAGATATCTGCATGGCTCACTCCCCTCTTTCCTTCAGGTCATTGCTCTAAAGTTACCTCTCCAAGAGGCCCACTTAACCATTTTATTTCAATCACCCTAATTCTGCTCTACTTAGCTTTTTACCATGGCACTTACTATCTAATATGTTATGTAATTTATTTATTTATTATTTCTATTTTGTAGGTCTCACCCCCACTCCTTAGTATAAGCTCCCCAAGGGCAGGAACTTTTTTAAAAAAATATATATTTTATTGATCTTTCACAGAGAGGAAGGGAGAGAGATAGAGAGTCAGAAACATTGATGAGAGAGAAACATCGATCAGCTGCCTCCTGCACGCCCCCCACTGGGGATGTGCCCGCAACCAAGGTACATGCCCCTGACCAGAATCGAACCCGGGACCCCTCAGTCCACAGGCTGACGCTCTATCCACTGAGCCAGACCGGTTTCGGCGGGCAGGAACTTTTGTTTTGTTCACCATTACAGCCTAAGCCACTTAAACAGTGGCTGACAGAGTATATGCCCAGTAATATTTGTGAAATGGATACATCCCTGGTACCTAGCACAGGGAATGGCATATGAAACATGCTAATAAATATTTAGTGCATAAATTCCAGAGGACTTGACTTAGTGGAAACCTCGTGGAGGAGAAGGGCTTGGAAGTGGACCTTATAGGTTGAAAGACTTAGAAAACCAGAGAAGACATGCCAGGCCTGAGACTGACTTGAACAAAATCCTAGAGATTAGAGCTTCCCCCTCGAGGGTGATGGGAGCCATTGAAGGCTCCTGACCAGGGGGAATCCCAGCTTCCACTACTACCAGGTCAGCAGGATCTTTGGGAGGGGAATTTGGAGGCGCCCACCCTTCCCCCCTCACCCCTTCCAATTCCGCTTACGTGAGGGGTCGCTCTACACGGCTACCCTGGCCTCCAATCACCTCTCCTAGGGCCAGGAACGCTTGTCCCAGGAAATCCTGCACCGGGACACGGAGTCAGCAAGGCCTGGAGGGGCTGGGGGTGCAGAGTCCCAGCCCAGCCCTGGAGAAAAGCCCACACCAGCCCAGCTACAACGACCAGGTGTTTCGAGGAGACGGGACATAGCAAGAACCACGGCCCAGTCTGTGCTTTAAAAGAGCTGGTGGTGGAGGGGGTCGGGGGAAGAATCCTAAGCAAGCTCCCCTTCCCGGTCCTGTCATTTTAAACTGCTCTCCATGCTGCCATCCCACCCCTCACCTCCACCTTCCCCACTCCGCCCAGCCGGGTTCATCCTTACCTTCTACAGGACCCAGTAGCGGCCGAGAAGAAAGAGAGCAGTGAGTAGGAGGCACAGGTGGGAAGCCGACGCAGGAACCGGAGAAGGGCCGGGAAGGGTGGGTTCGGACCAAAGAAGGTAGAGTCGGGGTTAAGAGGTAGGGGGGTTCCAAAGAGGGTCGTTTGACACTGAGCGACGCTTGTGTGCCCAAACCGCGAGGGGACGCACGCTCACCGGTTTGGAGATGTTGGTTTTGGAGTCGACGTTGTACCTGGAAAGAGAGTAAGAGCAGCATCGGGCGGGGCTCGTAGGGGAGAGCCTGGGAGGGGGTCGAGTTTCAAGTGCTGGTTAAAACTGTGGGTGGAGGGAGAGGCTTGGACCCGAATTAAACCTGGATCTCCTTTGGGGTAGGAGTCAGAGTTGGAAAGGGTCAGACCGGTGCGAAGCCAAGTCAGGGCCTGCTGGGGGTGGGGAGGGGCGGGGAGGGGTGGGACCTAGACGCTGGTGGAGCTAAATTAGGGAGCAGAGCTGTGGGCAGGACCAGGCTCTGGGAGTGAACTGGATTGGATGTGACCTAAGGGCGGGCGAAGCAGACGTGGGGCGGAGTTAAGATTAGAGTGGAGCACTTCAAAGTGGGACCGAACTGGGCCTTGGGGAGGAACTAGCCCGGGATGCCGGGAGGGGGTGTAGCCAGCCAGAATTTCGGGTGGATCCAGGTCGGGGGGCGGTTCAAGCCAGAATTCTGGGCGGGGCTCACACATCGAAGCGCAGGTTTTGCTTTTCTTCAAAGAAATAGTCAAGGACGAATTTGCGCACGAAGTCTGGGTTCAGCGTGTTGTCGATCACCTCGGTCCGTCCGAACTGGATAGGGGGGTGGGGGGGCGAGGTGCCGAGAGTCACCGCGGAGCCTGCAAAGGGGGCGAGGGGGGGGGTGTTTCATTCCCGGGGCAACTCTGGGCTGAAAGAGGACTCTCGGACTCACCTCCCTCCACTCCTGGCTGGCCCGGCTCTGCGTGTAAAGCACCACCACTGCAGGCGGAGTGGGGGCGGGGAGAGAAGGACGTCAGGTCAGTCTGCACCCCCTCCCCGCTCCTCAGTCGCGCCCGCACACCGAGTTGCCCTCCACCCCGCCCTGGTGCCGCCTACTGGGGTCGGACTTGGAGAAGGTGTCGAGGTCCAGCAGGTTCCTAGAGAAAGCGACAGACAGACGGACAGAGCATGGGTCATTCTGAAGCCCACCGCCTCAACTATGCCCTGAGTTGGGCACCCGGAGGAGGCATGGGGCTCAAATCGCACCTCCCTTCCTCATTCCTATATCCAGCGGGGGTCCGCGTTATTAGCACCCTGGACAGCACCGGGAATCTCAGCCCAAGGACCGCGTCCCTGCGGACTGGACACGTCCGTGTCCACAGTGTTCCCAGGAATGAGGGTTTGCCTCAGAACTTTGTCCTCCTGGGGCCCAGAATCTACTGGATCCCCACGACCCATCCCTTGAACCCGCAGGCTGAGCCCTTTTTTTGCGGGTGGGGCTGCTCAAGGAAACCCCCTCCCCGAACCCGGAGTCTGCATCCACGGTTTTCCTGCTCCAGATGCTTCTTCCCCCGGGGTCTAGCCCCTGTCCGCCCCAGCCCCGGAGCCGGTTGGGGTGGGCAGTGCCTACGCCCTCTCCAGCTGGCCAGCTCACCGGCAGGACACGGTAATCTCAATCTTGGTGGCCGGGACGCTGCGTTCAGAGGCTCCGCTGAGAGACATGACTGGTCTCTCAGCTGGTCGGGTGGCCGGAGCAGCGGAGGGCTACGGGTACCGGCGGCGGGGGCCGGCCCCTGTGCTGCCGCGGTGGCGGCTGCACTCCCTCCAGCACTGTGTGCTCTCCCGCCGCTCGCGCCCGGCTGTGGCCGCGGGCAGCAACTTCAGAAGGCAACACAGCCCCGCCCAGCCCTGCGGGTGGCCCCCGCCCCATTGGAGCAGCCTCGGGCTCTCCCTCCGGGAACCTTACCCAGACCCCTCCAACCCAGACCTTGGGAGAATCTTTCCAGGGCATTTCTGAGGCAAAACCCACGCCTCCTGAAGAGCTATCCGCGGTGCTGAAGGGTTTGGGGCGCCTGATGGGCGATTGGGACTTTTCCTCTACCTAAGCCCTCCCTCAACAATCTGCTTCTCCCCCCTCCCACTGCCGCCCTGCCTAGGTCTCAGAATAGAAAGTTACACATTTGTTCACATTAGCTGTGCGACCTTGGGCAAGTTACTCAACATCTCTGTGGCTCAGTCTCATTAGTAGAAAGTCCATTATAGCACCTACTTGGAGGTGTAAAATTTCATTGAGATAATCCACGTAAAGGACTTGGCACAAGGGGATTATACACAGTAAATTCTCAAGAATGTTTGCTTCTTCTGAGCACTCATACCAATGACCTCTCTTGTATTGAGAGTTATAGAGCTCGCTCTAGCTGGTTTCGCTCAGTGGATAGAGTGTCAGCCTGCGGACCAAGTGGTCCAGGGTTCAATTCTGGTCAAGGGCACATCCCTTGGCTGCAGGCTCCTCCCCTGGCCCGGGCCCTGGTGGGGGCAGGAGGCAACCAATCGATGTGAGCACATTGATGTTTCTATCTTTCCCTCTCTCTTCCACTCTCAAAAGATCAATGGAAAAATATCCTTGGGTGAGATTAACAACAAAAATAAAAATATAAAAATAAAAAATAACCCATTAAAAAAAACCAAACAGCCAGAGCTCAGTAAAACAGTGGCTATTAACAGCACTGTGCAAAGCCCTACCCAGGTCTTTGAACCCTCATGAATTCATGGTGTTAGAGATGCAGACATTCTGTGAGGATGCAGCCCTCTCTAGGTCATGCTGTAGATGAGCGTGGTGGTCACACAGATCCGTCCTCTCCACACCAACTACTGCCTCCAAAGTCCTAGAAGCCAGTCCTTCCACTATAGGCAGAGGCTGCAGGTCACTTGCACCAGGACTGCGTTGCCTGCAGAATTTAAAATGAACACACACACCCTCACCCCGTTCCCTGCTAAATGAAAATCTCAGCAACCTCAAGTCTAAATTTCAGGAAGCCCTAAGAATCTGCATAGATAAACAGATTCCCTAGGTGACTAGAGCCTTATCAGGCCTGAGGACAATTGCTTCCTCCCCTTAACAGCCTGACCCTATCTCACTGAGGAGACTATTATGGCTCAAGAGTTGAGATATAGCCCCAAACCCCTTTTTTCCAGCACAAGGAAGGACAGTGGGACCTTCCAAATAACTTCACAAAGACAGCAACCAAGTGAGAATGCCCAAAAGAGCTGCTGTTCAAAAAGACTTTGATTTTATTTTGTGTCAAATTGCCTATTCTCAGTGCAGGTGACCCCCTCCTCCCCAGGAAACAAGATGGAAAGCGGGGGGGGGGGGGGGGGGTGCCGTCTGTGAAGTCTCAGCCTCTACAAGGCCCTAGGGAAACCCCACATAGTTCTGAGTTGGTGGGAACCCTGGCAAAGATTAGGGTGGGTGGGAGGCAGTGACAAGAGGAGGGGTGGTGGTCACCAGTTAGGAAGCTGGGGTTTGGAGAACCCTGTCCTTGGCCTTGCTTGGCTTTGGGGCTGCCATGTGCATGATGCAGATGGGGGAGTGAGGCCATTTCCCTCCAACTTTTAAAAAGCACCCTTTGGCCAGGCATGGCTTTGATTCCACTCAGGGCTCAGGTGAGAGAGGAGCAGAAAACTGTTGTGGGCTGGCTGCTTCATAAGGTGCTGCTGCTGGTGCTGCGGAGTCCGACGCCACGCACAAACTGCTCCAGCAGGCCCCCAATGGCACCGGAAGGACTGGGGGCTACTGCCCGAAGCCCCACTGTGCTGCTGTATGCAGCCAAGAAGGCTGAGCGCACCTCTTGCAGGCGAGTCTCCCGTTCACTCAGGGCGGCGAGCCTATGGAGAGGGAAAAAGAATAAATGCATCACCATGGGGCAGGACCCAACATCCTCATCCTCATGTCACAATGCTTATCCTTCCGTCTTCATCAGCACAAGGCCCCAAATATTTGATCCTGTTCTCCTCTTAAACCATTCCTCTCAGTTTTTAGGTTACTGTTGCGGGGGGAACTGGCCTGACTTTCTATGGGGAACAACCATCTCTGTGATTATTAGGGAGGGGAGAAGCCAAGCAGGAGGGAGTTTGCTCCAACAGCTGTTGGCTTCCATTCCTTCGTAAGAACAAGCCGAGTTACAAGCCTTGCCTCTACCTATAGGGAGAGACCCTAGCATCAGGCATCAGGCCTTGCCTAACCATGTCCTGAGGCCAGGACATGGATCATCCTGGGAGAAAATTCTTGGCAGTGCCCTGGAGAGGCCAGGGTCCTCACTGGAAACCCCCAATGTTCTAGCTACATCTTTAGTCACTGTGACCCCAGGTAAACAGCTAGGAGAGTGCTGGCTTCTCCAGCAAAATTCCTGTTCGGATTCCATGTATTTTTCCTTCTCTGGCCTCTACAGGCACTGGTCAGAAGATAGGAAATCCCTCTTCTCTCACTGGCCTGGAATTACAAGTCAAGAAGAAGACTGAGTGCATGAAAACTTAGACTTATCAATGCGTGAGCTCCATATGAGACTGACACCTTGAAGCAGCGGTCACCAGCCGGTGGTCCGTGAGGTCTGAAAGGTTGGCAACCGCTGGTTTAAGGAAACCTTTGGAGCAGCAGTCGCCAACTGGTGGTCCATGGACCACTGGTGGTCCATGAGGTCCGAAAGGTTGGCGACCGCTGCCTGAAGGATTCTTTAAGAGACCTGAGGTACCAGTCACATCCAATACCTGGACTAAAAGACATGCAGTCTAGAGGTGGGAAGGACATGGAATCAGAGGAAAGGTCAGGAACTCAAATGGAGGGAGACAGGTGACACACCTACGTAAGATAAACTATCATGTTCCCATCCATCTAACACCAAGACTAGCCCTAACTTACCCCAAAATTTCTGAAAGAGACCAATCTCTGGATAATCCCTCCTGGGAATTTGTCAGAAGTAGCATAAATGCCCACAATTCCCAAGTTCAAATGACTTGCACCCGAGGGCCTGGGGAACAGATGGAGGTGTGAGGATAAATGACAGTCCTGGCTAAGTATGGGGAGAGCAGATCTAGGGAAAGTAGACTGGTGGCAGTGAAGTGTATGTGTGTGTGTATTTATGACAGAGAGAGAGAGAGAGAGAGAGAGAGAGAGAGAGAGAGAGAGAGAGAGAGAGAGAGAGAGAGAGAAAGGATAAGGAGGAGAAGGTGGGGGAGGAAGGAAGGGAGGGAGGGAGAGAAGGAGGAAGGGAGGGTGGGAGGAGGGGAAAGGGTGGGGGAAGGGGAAGAGGAGGTTGTTTTAGGGAGAAAGAAAGTCAAATAGCTCTTACAGCAGACTAAGAAAATGGAGCTGATACTGGATTCCTGCAATACCATGAACAACTCCAAAGTATCTCTCGACATTTGAGGCAAATGCACGGCCCTAGATCTTTTTTACTTTCTCAGGTTTCATACAGGCTAGAAGCTTTGTGTGCAACTTCAGCTTTTTCTTAGAGAAAGTCCAATTAGTAGTTTGTATTCACAGGGAACATCCAAAGGTCCATATGAGAGCATTTCTGGGAGAAAGAGGGGGAGAGATCACAACCTATTTAGAAACAAAACTGGAGTCCAGGATATATGATTCACCTGTGGACACACAGTAGGCAATGGATAGGCAGGGACTGGAGCTACCATAGTGCCATTAGCTTCTCTCAAGAGATGAGCTAATAGGCTCCGAGAAGTCAAGGCTGATACCCCAAGACATAGAGCTGGTGAGCAAAGCAGTGAAGATTCTGACTAAATTTTCCTGATAATAAAGCCCAAGCACTGAACTCACACACTGAGTGACCTCACCAGGAATCAACCCCTACAGTCTTGGTTGCCGAGATCATGTAGAACCTAGCCCTCTTCTGGGAACCACCAGAACCAACCAGAATTCTGAGCTATGAGCTCAGAGAGCTGCCTAAGGTATAAATTGTAGGATGTGGGACTAGAGTTGCCTATTTCAGTGGCTAATGCCAGGTAAGTGAGGGATGCTATCAAGCAGGGGCAGAGATGTCTGTTTACTCCAAAGATAACTCTTAGGCCAGTGTGACCGAAATAGTCCCAACAGAAAGGTACAACTACCTTTTTTAATCCTTCAAAAATCGAAGATAGGGACCTTGTTTCTGGCTGAAGGGCATGGCTAGAGGCTGTACCAGGCACTAGTGACCTCTGAAGTCCCTGGGCTACTCCCCAGTTGCAGGGCCAGGGCCTGTGAGTGCCATCCTGGAATCCCAAGGCCCAGCCCTTGCCTGCCCTCAGCAGGGATCTTCTCAACTCCCAGGGCAGCTTGTCTCCAACCAGTCAGCATTGGTGGGAATGAGCTGCATTTCTGGTGGTGGGGATGAATCCCTGAGTTCATTCACCTGTGGTAGGGAGGTGAGGTCCCTCAGGCAGCCACAGCTGAGGTGCAGGCCAACAAGCTCGCCAGGCTGCCAGAGGCCCTCCCCACTCCTGACATCTGTGCACAGCAGAGCAGGCAGGGGGCAGGTGACTGCCACAAGGGCAGCTGCTCAAGTGGATACTTTATAGGAGTTGGAAGTCCAGGATTTTGTACGCTTTTATAGGCTTGCAAGAGGATTTTATAGACTTGGGGTTTTAATTTTTCCTGACCAGAGGCAAAAGCAGAAGACAAAAGTGAAGAGGGATTGGCATGGAACCCTTGATTCTAATGGGGAGGAGCACTAGGGCTAACCCAGCAACGTTCTGGCTTTGGTCTCCACCATACACCTACCTTCACTTCCCCACTGTTCTGCTTTCAAAGGATTCTCCTATCAGGCAAAGCCTTGGACAGAAATAGAACCTTCTATAGTTACAGTCCAGCCAGCTTTCCCACAGGATGTGCCCCAAGACACCCGTGGATGGGTGGTTTTAGAGGCTGGGGAGGGTGAACACACACTCCAACGCACTTTCTGAGCGGCCCATAATAGGCCTCCTCCAAACCTCAGGTCCATGAGCAGCAAGCATACTCAGCTAAGACACTGGGGTGGGGCAGGGATCCCAAGCCAGCTGCCTGCGGCCAGCTGCTGCCGCATTCCTGACCAGCACGACTGTGTGCTCACCAGCTTTTGATATGGGCAGGGGAGCATCCTGCCTTCTCAAGCAAGACACTTACAGACAACTGTTAGGGAGCTCCTCCGGGAAGCTGAAAGGGAGAGAGGAGTCTGGGTGCAGGACAGCCCGTTCCTGAATACTGCCACAGCCTGTTACCATCTGCCAGCTGCCAAAGTCTGTGGAGAGAGAGGATCCGGGCAGGGAATGGTCCACTGATCTGGGGCAGAGAGGAGAGAGGGGAGATGATGCACAGTCAGTCATATGCCTGACAGGGGAAGCACTGGAGGGGTGGGGGTTGGGTGCTACGGTGGCCCTGGGCCATGGCCGCAAGGTGCTGTTGGTGGAGCATCTGAAAAGTCAACCACGTTCTGAAAAAGTGCAAAGACAGCTGGATAGACCAAGAAAGAAGAATACAGAACATAAGGCAGGCTCAGCTGTGAAGACAATGCTTAATGCAAAGACTTTCAGAAGCGAAAGAAGAGCAAAGCATGGTGACAAGAGGTGAGCCATCAACCAAAGCCTGCCCTGATGTCTGATAGAGCAAGTAAAATATCCACAGCACCAAAAGGAGGGGAGCAAGGCTGGAAGCCCCATACTCCCCAGCACACAGATTAGCATGGAGGCTACACAGAACCCAGGGCCACTGAGCTCCTGTCAGAGGTGGGAGAACAAGCCTCTTGGGGAGAGTGGAGACCTAGATTAAGAGCCCTAGCCCCACTCTGCAGTGCCTTCCAGGAGCCCTAGTTTGCATTCACAAGCACACCCAGCTAACTCACTGGCTATGCCCAGAGGGAAGGGATGAATCAGGCAGGCAACTTGACCGCTTCATCAGGCCTGTTTCAGATGGAAGTTTGTGAAGTGCAGGGAGAGGAAAACGGTATTGGGAATCTACTGTGCCACCTCCTCCTCACTCACAGCCAACCCCTCTGTCATCTCCGGGCAGCAGTACAGCCATTAGAAGAGGAAGGAAGAGGAAGGGATACATCAAACAAACCCTCCATCAGCTACCCCATGTCCCAGATCCCAGACATGCATCATCTTTGATGCCTGACCCTTTATTCTTTAGTTCGAGAACAGCAGAAGGCGCTTCTGCAGGGACCCAGAAACACAGCAGAAGCATGAATGGTGGTGCAGGGAGTATGGAACAGAGAAAAACATTCACTGATCTTGGCCCACACAGGTGGCTGACGTAAAGAGCGACAGTCCCCCACGTCGGTCACACCAGCCAGGGCACTGCATCTCCAGGGACCCTTAACCATCCCCTTTTTAGAGACAGGGCGATGTCAGCCCAAACAGGTGAGGACACTTGCCCAAGGTCCCACAGCTAGGCAGAACAAGAAGAGATTTTTAAAGCCAAGTTTGATTACAGATTTGTCCTACAACAGAACTACCTTGAGACTAGGAAAAACAGATGGCTTTCTACATTAAAGTCACCATGAGTCGGAACCTCCTGTAACACAGAGACTTGCCACATTCATCATTCCTGCCAAACTCCGGAGGGTGTGTGACAGCAGCATTAGAGATGAGAACAGGATGTGGTCTGGTACCTGGTGGAAGACTAGTGCCCGACAAAGCAGGGCGTTCTTGTTTCTAGATGAAGAAACTTGGTAGGACTCAGGCTGTCTGTAAATCAAAGAGACAGGAGAGGACAAGCCACATGCCATAGTCTGGCGCCTGCCCCCTGCTTCCTTCAGGTCATGCCTTCAGTCAGCACAATCCCGCTAACGTCAGCCTGGCTCCACAAATCTCATCTACTATTCCAACTTTAGGGCAGTTTCTTTTCCAGTTTCAGTGGCTGTGGGAGAACAATGCCTAAACACCAGAGTGTTGAGGGAAAGGGATGCTGAGTAGAAGAGCCTGGCAGAATGAGGCACTCCTGGGGCAAGGACCACGGTTTCTTATGCCTCAACCTTACTCACCCAGGGCTATCAGAGACTCAGACCGCCAATGGGAAAATAGTGGACAGATAGAATGTGGTTACAGTGAGGTTCCCTGCAAGGATTCCTAGTTTTGGGCCAGTCACTTCTCTTTACTTCCCGTGTCCAGCAGGTAGCACCACCAGGCAAGGATGACACCTGGAGCAGCCAGGGATCAGCTGTGAGATGGAATAGCTAGCAGATAGCAGCAGGGTACATGATCCCAGGGGACATGAGGCCATCTCAGCACGTAGTCATCTTTTTCAAGAGAACAGGCTCCAAATGAGTCTTCCTACTTGAGGCTTTTGTCAAAGAAAGGGTTGCAAAACAACTGTTCAGCTCCTGGGTTTGAGAACAAAGGACCGTGCTAAGCAGAGATGTGCTTATAAATGCGAGTATGGATTAGCTGGCTAGAGGGGACACCTAAAGATGGAAGGAAGAGTCATCAGAAGGGAGCACAGCACCTGTACCTGCCTAGTGAAAGGAAAACTTCAAGTCAGGCGCAGTACACAAGTAACTCAACCATTTTTAATAAGAACCCGGGCCCTTTCTCAAGCACAGAGCAGAAAAAAAAAAAAAAAAAAAAAAGAGCGATTTGAGCACCACCTCCTCTAATCTATCTGCAGAACTGGAGGAAACATGGGGCCAAGCTAACCTCAAACTGCAGAACTGTAGCCAATGTTGCTTCTAAGGTCATCTGTTCATATCCCTCTGACTCAGAGGGCCCAGGAGGTTGGCTTCTTAGTGACATTTCACTCCTTAAGATGGATATGGCCGATATGGCCTAGGCCCTCTTCACAGCACCAAGAAAGCTGCAACTCTCACATCCCCCCCACCTCCTGCCAGATACTTGCTGTGGGCCAATTAGGGCAGGTGTCTTTTTAAAATTTATTTTTTAATCTTCACTTAAGGATATGTTTTTATTGATTTTAGAGAGGAAGGGAGAGTGGGAAAGAGAAAAACATCGATGTGAGAGAGAAACATTGATAGGTCACCTCCCATACCTACCCTGACCAGTGATCGAACCCTGCAACGTTTTGGTGCATGGGACTATTGTCCAACCAACTGAGCCACACTGACCAGGGTCAGGCAGGTGTTTTCTAGACAGTTCTTTTTAGAGGGGGGTAGAAGAACACCCATACAAGCCAAACTGGTGCAACCCACATAGCTGAAGCAAGAAAAAAAAAGATCTGGCCTGGCCTTTTACCTGCCCAGTGCCGTGACATGGCTCACTGGCCCTCAGATATGTAACTGGTAAGGATTACAGTTTACTGAGCATTTGTGGAAAAAATGAGTATTTACTATGTGCCAGGTATTCATTATCTCATTTAAACACAAACTTATGAAGGCCAGGTTCATTACTCCCCCTTTAAAGATGGGATTCAAGAAACTGAGCTCACAACTACAGAAATATGCACACAGTCCACACATGGGGTGCCCTTGGAGCACTCAGCTTGGGTGACTGGGGAGGCTACACCATGGGGCACTACAGTATACCTACTACACAGGCCACTCTACCAAGACTGGGAGATGAAGCAGCTCTACCTAACACACAGCAACAAACATGGAGAGGCAGCCAAAATGAGGAGACAAAGGAACATGTCCCAAATGAAAGAACAGAACAAAACTCCAGAAAAAGATCTAAATAAAATGGAGGAATGCAGTCTACCAGATGCACAGTTCAAAACTCAGGTTATGCCTTGGCTGGTGTGGCTCAGTCGAGCGTTGTCCCATGCACCAAAAGGTCACCAGTTCAATTCCTGGTCAGGGCACATGCTCAGGTTTTGGGTTTGATCCTAGTTGGGGTGTGTGCGATGTTGCCTCCCTCCCACATAGATGTTTCATTCTGTCTTTCCTTCTCCTTTCCTCTCTAAAATAAAAAATAAACCTCTCCAGTTATAAGGATTTTCAATGAACTTCAGGGAAGAGTAGATGAACTTAGAAGTATAAAGAAGACCCAGTCAGAAATGAATACAGTACCTGAAAGAAAAAATACATCAGAGGGAAATCAATAATAGAGTAGATAAAGCAGAGGATCAAATCAGTGATTCAGAAGACAAGGAAGCAGAAAACACCCAATCAGAACAGCAAAAAGGAAAAAGAATCCAAAAAATGAGGAGAGTTAAGGGACAACTTCAAGAGTACCAACATTCTCATCTTGGGGGTGCTGGAAAGAGAAGACATAGAGTGAGAAATTGAGAACCTACTTGAAGAATTAATGACTGAAAATTTCCCTAACCTGGTCAAGGAAAAAGATACATAAGTCCAGGAAGCACAGAGAGCCCCAAACAATATGAACTTAGAGGCCCACATCAAGACACATCATAATTACCCTAGCCAGTTTGGCTCAGTGGATAGAGCATCGGCCTGTGGACTGAAGGGTCCTGGGTTCGATTTCAGCCAAAGGCACATGCCTGGGTTGCAGGGCTCGATCCCCAGTAGGGGGCATGCAGGAGGAAGCTGATCAATGATTCTCATCAATGATGTTTCTATCTCTCTTTCCCTCTCCCTTCCTCTCTGAAATCAATAAAATATATTTAAAAAAACACACACATCATAATTAAAATGCAAAAGGTTAAAGACAGAGACTCTTACAAAGAAAACAGTTATCTACAAGGGAGTGCCCATAAGACTGTCAGCTGATTTCCAACAAAATTTTACAGGCCAGAAGGGACTGGCATGAAATATTCTAAGTAATGAAAAGCAACAACCTACAACCAAGATTATCATTTAGAATCAAAGGACAGACAAAGAGCTTTCCAGACAGGCAAAAGCAAAAGGAGGTCATCACCACCAAAACAGTATAAGAAATGCTAAAGGGCCTTCTTTCAGAAAAAGAAAAAAATATGAAGGAAAATGGCAATAAATGCATACCAACAATTACTTTAAATGCAAATAAATACTCCAGTCAAAAGACATACAGTGGCTGAATGGATAACAAAATAAGATCCTTATGTATGCTGTCTATTAGAGACTCACTTCAGATCAAAAGACATATACAGACTTAAATGGATGGGAAAAGATCCTACCTAATAAAACAGTAATATGCAAATTGACCACACCTTTGCTACACCCAAGCCACGCCCACCAGCCAAAGCCACGCCCACCAGCAAATCAGGGCAAGTATGCAAATTACCCAACAAAGATGGCAGTTAATTTGCATACACTGAGGGAGGGAGGAGTGAAGACTGAAGACAACTTAGAAGGAAGAGGGAGGAAAAGCGGAAAGCATGGTGGCTGCCAGAGGGAAAGCCCGGGTGGGGCGGGGTGGGATGGGGCGGGGCGGGCGGCCGCAAAGGCGGCCGCAGAGGCCGCTTGCAGGATTCTTCCTGCAAATGGGCTACTAGTATTTTATAAAGATGGAAACAAGCAAAAGGCTAGGGTAGCAATACTTATACCAGACAAAATAGACTTTAATCAAAGGCTATAACAAGAGACAAAGAAGGACTCAGCAATTCCACTTCTGAGTATTTATCTGAAGAAACCCAAAAGATATATGCATCCATATGTTCATTGAAGTATTATTTACAATAGCCAAGATATGGAAGCAACCTAAGTGTTCATCTATTAATGAATGAAAAAAGAAGTGGTGCATATGTACAATGAAATATGACTCAGCCAAAAAAGAATGAAATGTAGCCATCAGCAACATGTATGGACTTAAGAGGGTATTGTGCTGAATGAAATAAGTCAGAGAAAAGACAAATGCCGTAAGATTTCACTTACTAGTATATGTGGAATCTAAAAAACAAAATAAATGAACAAGCAGACGAAAAACAGACTCAAAGATACAGGGAACATTTTGATGGTTGCCAGATGGAGCGGGTAACAGGAAGATGGATAAAAAAGGTGAAGGGATTGAGAAGTACAAATTGGCAGTTATAGAACAATCATGGGGATGTAAAGCACAGCATAGGGAATATAGTCAATAATATTATAATAACTATATATGGTGTCAGATGGGTACTAGATTTAGTGGGGTTACCACTTCTTAATTTATATAAATGTATAATCACTGGGTTGTACACCTGAAAAATAAAAAAACAAAGAAGACAGGGCAGTCAGTAATGCATTTAGAATCCTGCCCATCAAAAATACATCGAAACAGGCCAAGGTTTGGCAATATGACACAATTTTCATTTATTTCTAAAATTCACTTATGTAAAATTCCCTATTCTCCTCTGAAGCCATGTAAACCAAGGACAGGCAGAAAACACACACAAAAAACAAACCTGAGCTCAGAAGGAAAGTGATGTTTCCAAGTCACAAAGCTAGAAGTGAAACTCACGTCTGAACAAAAGGTCTGACCAAAGCCAATGCGAGCTCCATAATACACTGATTTTTCTTCCTGATAATGAATGGGTGGTAGGGACCAGTGATGGACACATACCTTCCAACTGGTCTAAAGCACAGCGCTTCTGATCTATTGATGGAAAAAAGGGCAGTATGTGATCCTTGGATGTGAGAAAGGAAGCAGGGTGTCCCAGGAGTGGGTGTCCACCATTAGTGAAGTTGGACAGAAGACAAAGATAGCATATAGGAAGAGGCAAGAACCAAAGGCTGCCTTTTCCATTGTATTTCTCCACATGAACCGTTATTTTTCTTTCCTGTTTAAACCCATTTGGGATGGTTTTGCTGTCACTTACACCTGAAAGCACCTGAGTTGATGGCTGATGATGAAGGCTTGAACATACATAGCTAGGAAGGAAGGAACTAGGAGTTGCCTAAGTCTCTGATGAGAAATTAGAATCCCAAAACCATCAAATGACATGTCTGAAGTCATGCAGGGAATGAATATTTTACTTTGAGGGAGCTGGGTGTCACCTAATCCACATACCAACCCCCCATCAAAGCCTAAGCCTCCAGGTGATGATCTCACAGCCACTACCCAAGTGAATGCCTCCAGGAATGGGGACTTAAGGGAAGAATCCTTCAATTCAACAAGGGCCTGAATTCAAAGAGAAACTGGCTTTAGAGATGACTAAATGGGATTTCTTACATTTGGAAAAAGGAACATCCCTTTCTCCCAGCTGGGCCTTTAACCATAAGCACATATATACACACATGTATGTGACCCAACCAGGGATCTCTGAATTTCTGCAGCAATCCAAAGAGAGGTCTTTTAGAACTCCAAGTTTTCTCTTCAGGGTCTCAAGCTGGTAATGCCTTTAGGCTTCTCACACTCATCCCGGGTCTGGAGCTGTGGCCCCATGCAAAAACACATCAAACATAGGGACAGGAGCCCTATGTATTGCAGAAAGCAATCTGGTTTCTCTGCTTCATTAAACACAGCCTGGGACAGAGCTCACTGCTTATAATAAGCCGTTAGTAGGTGGTGGATGATACAGGAAGAGCAGGTAGTTGGGAGGTAGAGTTGGTTCCTATGTCACTACTTAGCTATTTAACCAGGCTGCTGGCTGACCCTCAGCCAAGTTCATATGCTCTTCAGGCTTTGCTTGGCTTCATGCTGGGCACAGTGCTAGCACCATTCCTCTTCAGGCATGGACAGTGCTGTGCTAGCAACCCTGCACCCCTAAAGATGTCTAATGCGGGAGCAGAGATCAAGGTGACACGGAGCTGGGCCACTTACTAACCGGCCTGGGGGGCATATTAGCTTGGAGCACTGGTACTGCCTCTTCCCAGCCTCCAGCCTCCAGCACTGTAGCTAATGAGAGATTAATGATGGTCCAGAAATGCAGCTCAATCAGAAGCTGTTGCAATGGCAGCTAATAATGCAAAAAGGCCACGGATTCCTCATGAAGGGTATGGGTTAGGGCTGGGTACGAAGCAGTACCCCCACAGAAGTTTCTTCCCAACCTGACACCTACTTCTTCACTTTGAACAAAGCTTTACCAATTTCCTTTATAGGGAAGTCCTACTTTAAAAGAGATACTGTGGAATTTGGAGCACATGAAACCCAGAGAATTCACATTATGAGAGGAATTTTGGCTGCCACAGATAGCTTTACTAAAGGGTTTCTTTCCATACAGTTCCTCTACTGCATTAAAAAGCTGATTGGCTGTTGTTACCTAAGAGAGGCAGGGCAGCTAATGACAGGATCCCTCAGGCACTTTAAGATAAAAGAGACTAAATTAATTTTAATGTTAATGGAAATACATAATTAGAATGCTCCAAATCTGAATAATCTAGTATTTCAAAATAGGCATCAAATCCAGAACCCTGTCGCCTGGCCAGTCCAGGCAGGCTCCAAGTGGGCATTCCCAGAATAGCCCGGCAGAGTCACCAAACACCTCACATCAGCCCACCTCACGCCTTTCTAAGGCTGTGTGTCCCACTTTGGTCCAGCTGTCCCAGCGTCAACCAGGCCCTGGCACACAGGGCTGAGAAGCCAGAGGACATTCCAACCCTTCTCAGCCTCTGAGGGAGGGGCCTTGGTTGCTATCCTGGACTGGCCATTTGAGTCTGAGTCGCCCAGTCAAGCGGAGAACCACCATTGAGACTCAGGGAAATAATCCCAAGATTTGAAAGGAGGCTCTATGGGCAGGAAGAAGGGAAAAATAAAAAGCTAAGTGTAGGAAGAGGTGATGGATTTCTGCCTCAGCAGGGGAGCCCCCAGCAGCTGGACAGTTAAGACCAGGGCAGAGCCCTAGCTGGTTTGGCTCAGTGGATAGAGCATGGGCTGTGGACTGAAGGGTCTCAGGTTCAATTCCAATCAAGGGCACATGCCTGGGTTGTGGGCTCGATCCCAAGTAGGCAGCCGCCAATCAATGATTCTCATCATTGATGTTTCTACCTCTCTCTCCCTCTTCCTTCCTCTCTGAAATCAATAAAAATATATTCTTTAAAAAAAAAAAAAAAAAAGACTGGGGCAGGGCCTCAGAGGTCAAGACCAATCTTCCTGTCCCCTTTCCAGTTGTCCAGCAATGCTGCTGGACAGAAAGAAGGCAGAGGTGATGAGCAAGAACTCCAGCCCAGAACAGGGAGGGTCACACAGAGCTGCAGCAGCTCTGGACCTGCCCCAGGAAACCTGGGCATGCAGACAAAGGTGCATGGCAGTGGGCATACATAGAGGATGTGAACAAGCACAGGTATGCTTGCTCAGCGCCCTCCAACTCTCCCGTGCGGTCAGAGAGGTTGTGGTTTGTTTAACAGATTCAGCTACAGCACAGGCAGACATGTTAGTGCTCCAAGCTGAAGGGCTCACCTTCAGAGATGAATGCCTAAGACCCATCTGAAGCTTTACTGCCGATCTGCTCTGCTTACGTGGGGAGGGGCTCTTCCCTATCACCGGCTTTCGCCCACAAAGAAAAACGAGAGGATGGTGATGAGAGGGGAGTTCCAGAAGTTTTGGGTTTTCCTTGTTAATATGCTTGTGACTTTGGAGCGCCTCGTTTCCTCCTTGATATATAGGCCTATTACAATAAAGGCCTAAAACTAGGCAGACTAGGCTCAAATCCAGGGTGGACTTCAATGCTTAGTCTCCTTAGTTATTTTTTATTTTCTAAAGTTTATTTACTGATTGATTTTTCTTTTTTGTAAATATATATACATATATTTTATTTCAGAGAGGAAGGGAGAGAAAGATAGAAACACCAATGAAGAGAATCATTGATTGGCTGCCTCCTGCACACTCCCTACAGGGGATTGAGCCTGCAACCCAGGCATGTGTCCTGACCAGGAATCAAATCATGACCTCCTGGTTCATAGGTCGACACTCAACCACTGAGCCACACTGACCGGGCAAAACTTAAGATATTTCTGAAATGCCCATTTCTCCCTAGAATTTATTAAGGACCTCCTAAGTCCCACACTGCTTTGTTTTCTCCTAAAGGGTCAGACATTCTTAAGGCTTTAGAAAACAAAGCAATCCACAGAATTCTTTCCCTGGGATATGACATGGAAAAAGAGGTATGGAGTCAGCTCAGAAATGCTTTTCCCAAGTGTCAGACCATCCCTCAAACCTAAGCCCTGCCTGTTCCCAGCTTTAATCTGATCTAGGAGACAACATTTCTGCAGCAAATCCAGACACACCTGTCTATCGTGGCTGAGTGGCTCCCGTTCCAGGTATGCAGTCTCCTGAAGTTTGCCCCAGCCTCACATGTCTAGCCCGCTCCCTATTATCTGTTCTCCTCACTGCTCCACCAATTCAGACATAGAACGTGAGAGCCAGAAGAGACTCAGGATCTAGATCCATCTCTTTCATGAGAATGTGAGGTCCACAGGGAAGGGAGTGGGGTAGTGGGCTGAGACCTGCCAAAGGCAACAGGTGAAGGCAGCCCCGCCTCTGCCCATCTCATCACAACCACTAAGCCTTCTGAATTCCCCACCTGCCAGGGTTCCGGGAAGGAGTCTCAAGCCACTCTACAAAACAGCTCTTGCTCTGTACCCAAACATCAACCCATCCTCCGGTGAGTTGGTCTCCAAGGTTGTCAATTCCCCCTAGCCTCCTAGGTACACCGCCCACCAGGCTGCATGCCAGGAACCCTGTCCTAAGACTGCATCCGAAGCACCACCTCAGGTGCTGGAACCCTACTCTCCAGCCTTATTGATAGGGGAGGGCTAGCCACCTCCTCCATTAGAGGCTCCGGAGCTCCTCACCTGGCTTTGGGGACCTCCAAAGGACTGCTACCTATCCTGAAAAAGTTGTCAGAATGGTTCGAGGAGGAGGAGCTGGAAGACTTGGCTTCTATCAGCCCCTGATGGGAAGGCAGGCGGTCCTCCGAGGGCTGTGGCCGGTTCCAGAGCACACTCTGTGGAGAGGATGAGTGGCTCTTCCTCCTGCAGTGGAAAGAGTAGGGCTGTTGGCCAAGGGGTTGCCCCAGGCAAGCCCTTGGCCTACTTTCACTAAATCTCAGGGCCCAGTCTTTACTTCCAGTGGGAGTGGGCATACATCAGTACTCCCTGAGGCTCAGCCACGGGCAGCAAGAGCAGGGTCTTCACGGAAGAACTGTGGCACCCAATTAATGCCTACTGGCCTTAGAGCACATGTTACAAAACAGATTCTTAACTAAGTTCAGTAAAGGCCCCTCCCTCCAAGTGTTATACAAAATCTTGAGCCATTTGTCTAAGGAGAAAGTCATCAGATTCTCAAAGGAGTTGACTCAAGTCCCCAATTCCCAATCATCGTTTTGTATTCACCTGTTTTCTTCTTTTTTCTAAACTGCCCCCCCCCAACACACACACTTCTCAGGCAAATAATACAAGGGAGCTCCTCCAGGGAGTCCTTTAACATTCAGCTTTCCCTCACCCAGCCCTGTCGCTTCTCCCTTTATGCTCCTGGGCCACCACAGGCTGTGCCCCTCACCAACCAGATGGCTGGCCTCCAAGGCCCAGAAGAGACAGCAGGGCATGGAGCTGTGCTCTTAGTCCTACTGTCATGGGCCCCTTTGTTCCTGGGACTCCCTGGAGCTGGTGACCCTGGGCCACAGCTGTGAGCAAGCTTAGTTCCAGCCTGGCCCCTCACCAAGCTGCTTGAGTCTGTGCTCCTGCAGGGACCAGCTCTATGGCCTCATAGGTGAAGCTCCCAGCGGCTCCTGGGGAGCTCTCCATGACCAGAGAGAAGTCACTGCCAAGGCTGGTGGTGCTGCCACGGTCCTTTCGTCCTGAAAGACGCCAATGCCATCAGTTCACCACATTATCTTCTCCCACGACAGGTCCCCCACCTCTTTCATACCATGTAACTGGAGGAAGAAGTTTCTAGAACAAACAATTCCCGTGTGGTCTATACTGAGAAAGATGCACAGAGGAAGGGTAATCTGCTAGGGCTTGTGACTCACTCAGCATGTAGATATCTTCCAGGTTGAAGCCTGAATCCCGGGCTGGCAAACTCTTCCTCCTGTAAACAGAACCCAGAATGGTGAATTCCGGATTGGGCTGGGGTCTCCTTTGTCCACTCCCCCACATGCTGCCTCCCTGGGAAAGGAACGCCAACCCACAGAGGCAACTCACGGAGTCAGGTCTACCTGGAGTGTTGCAAAATACCAGACCCACTCCAGGCAAAGCCTGCCTCCTCCCTGTCAGTTTGGCCCCTTAAGAATTCAAGTCTGGCCAAACACACCGGGAGCCTGAATTTGGAAGGCAAGGGAACTCAGAAAAGCCACAACTCTCACAGGGGTCCTAAGGCAATTGCCAGGCTGGGAGCAGACTCTGCTGGCAGTGATGGGCTGCACAGTGAGTGGCACAGACACGCCTTACAGTAGCCCAGGGAAGGCAACAATCCTCTTGCCTTTGAGAATTGTCTGCTTTGCTGGGGTGTGGGCAGTTAGAAGTCCTCCTGTCCTTGGGCTGGCTTTTCCTACAGTGAATCACCTTGATCTCCTAGCTCGCAGAGACCACTCATCTGTCCCCAGACCTTTTGGACAGTATAACTGCAGGCTGACCTTGGTTATACCTCAGAAGAGCCTCTCCCCCAGGGAACCCTTCCCTGGCCTCAGAGGGAAGGCCAGAAAAGGCCAGCCTACCAAGCATGCAGGGAAGCAGGGCAGGGATAAGGTGGCAAACAGGACCCTGCCTGCACAGAGTGGCCCTTCCCAGAGTACCCTGGTCCCAGTGAGAGAGAGCAGGCTTCTTACCTCTGTGTCTTCAGAGAAGAGAACTCCTCAGAGATGATATGCTTCAAAAAATTGAAGCAGAAGAAGAAAATCTAAAGAAAAAAAAAGCAATCCCCATGAAAACATAGCCTTCTCCAGAGAAGAATCTAGGGGGCAGAATGTGCGGGAGAGGGCAGCCAGCCCCCCTAGTCAGCCCTCTGCTGGATGGCAGTCCCGTTGGGGACCCTGCTGGATATTCTGGTCTGTAAATGGTACGGGTGGTAGAGAGGGCTCAGCAGACTACGCAAATGCACTTGGGCTGGGGTGAGGGAGGACAGGATTGCAAGAAAGCCATGGATTTTCACGCTCTTCAAATTCAACATGCATGTTCTCAAGATACAGAAAAGGATGAAGAACACAGCAGCTTCCCCTCTCTGCCTCTCCCCAAGAACCCCAGGGAGAGAGGCTAACAGAGGACAGCTGGGACAGATTATTTTGAGTCAGGAGATTAAATGAACACCAATTAAGGAACACAACAGAAGGGAAAGGAATCAGATTTGGTAGGGGGGACGCCCAGAAATAGTGGTTCAGGAGAACCAGGGGTGAAGGACAGCCACTGTCTAGCCCAGAGCCTGCACTGCTCAGGAGTTGTGAGGGGCAGGTCTAAGGCTGAGGTGGGCAGACAGGAGAAGGCTGCTGACCTAGCCCCACCGACCTTCTCTCTCCCAGCCATCACCCTAGTCAGATGGACCTCCATTGAATGCACACAAGGCAGTCTTTGCAGTTTTTAAACTCCCCAGTGATTCTGAAAAGTGTAGTCCATGTACCCCTCATGGTATCCCAGAGCCCCATATGATCTTCTCAAAGAAAAAAGAGGGAACATCAGGTCAGTATGAAAATGTTGTATTACATAATACTAAATAGATGTTTTCACCAAGGACTTTTAGTCTTTAATATGCTAATGTGCTGCGAATCTCAAAGACAAGGGAGACGAAGAGTGCTATTTAATAGGCCTGTTTTTTGTTTTTATTTTTTAAAGCATCAATGCCTTCCTTCCGTTTTTTTAAAGATAATGTCAAGTCTAATCTGCCTAATATACAAGCTGGATTTGTGAAGCATGTTTTGCCTGGGTGCTGCATAGTAAACAGAGGTGTCTTAAAATAACTGATGGGTAAGGTTAAGAATGGGCCTGACCAGAAGGGTGGGAATGGGGCAGGGAAGGGCAGAGGGGAGGCCTCAGTCAGAGAAGACCTGCCAGGGATGAGTTAACACGCAGGCAACACCAATGGGCTGGTTGTCACAAACTCGCCAGCACATGCCCCCAGCTCAACAGCCTCTACTGAGCAACCTACTGGACAAATGGAAGCTCTTCTTACCCCACCTCCCAGGTACCCTCAACAAGGGTTATGAATTATAAAAACTGCACATTCAAACGGTTACATATAAAATGCTGCCGTGCATCTTTCTGTCTCAAAGAGAGCAGCTGCCCCTCCCCTCTCCCACCCACCATCTCCCTCTTCCCCCCACAAAAAGATGAAGAGGCCCCAGGCCATGGAAGGCCCCTCATCTTGAGGGGTTGCTGCAGCGAAAAGTATCAATGTCTTGAGTGTCTGGTGGGGGTAAGAGAAAAGCCCACACCCTGAAGACCAGCCCTCCCAGCTGAGGAGACCTTTTGTATACGCTGAGACATGGCCAGGATTTAAATCCAGACCCCACAGGGCTTAGCCTCATCTTCTGTGGAGTCTCTGAAGGCAGAATCTGGCCTGCTTTGGGGGTGCGGGAGATGGCATGGAGGGCAGAATGTCCTGGGGCACCAGTGAGTCTCAAAACAAGAATGCAGAGGGGTTTTACCTGCCAATTTCAACGCCAAAGTCAATGCCTCTAACAGAGTTCACAGAGGCCTCTCAGGAGCTGGCTTATGAGCTCTGCAGCCCTGGCAGATGCGATAAGTGCTTGGAGGAAGAGATTAGGAAGGGGCAAGGAGCAGCTATGAGAAAGGAACAAAAGAAGGAGGGAGGCACAAGATAAGATGCCTGGAAAAGAAGGCAGCCTCAGGAGAGTGAGAAAGATGCTTCAAGATTCTAAGCGGGGACAGGGGACAGAAGAAAAAGAGCTAACACTGTGTGACGGCTCCCACGCTGGGCATATACACTCATTCTCTTTGTGAGGTAGCATGATCCACTGCAAAAGACTCAAGGTTATTCACATTACCCAAGGTCACCCAGGTAATAAGTGGGACAACTAAGATTCAAACTCAGGTCTGACTCTAAATCTGTGTGTGAGGAAAACAAGGGTATTCAAAAAGGCAAATACTGTGAGAAACAGCAAAACAGATGGTGAGGGCAGAGAAGAGCAGGAAGAAGCGACGACTCCTCAGACAGGAAGCAGGCCCTGGAGCCCAGCTGGCCATGCCTGGGCTAGGGCTGGGCTGGTAGTGAGGAGTAGGGCATGGACGGCCCTGGGGCTTAAAAGTTGCTGAGTGAATGTGATGAGAGTGGGGGACAGGGAAGAGCATCTGGGTTTTAGCAGAAGGATGAGGGGCACAGAAAAGGACTTGTAAACTGGTTCCAGAGCTGAGTGCAGGAAACAAGGTCACGCATAAGGAAGGCAGAAGAAGGAAGGGGAAAAAAGCTGCCACACGAAGGTCACAGGGAGCGTGTGGGCAAGCGTTATCTCCCAGTGCAGAGGTTTAGAATGGGGCTACTGTGCTGATGTGTTTCCTGCCATGCTGCCTAATATCAGCACACATTGGGAAAGCAATTACCCCTAAAGTGTGGATACCAAGCAGACCGCCATCCTGTCCCTCTTAGGGTGAAAGAGCTCAAGCTCTCAGAGCCCTGGCATGTGCTCGCAGACTGTGAGCAGTACCCACCTCCTCTCCTTTGCTGAGCCGATCTACCAACATGTGCCTGTAACAAAAAGGCAAGGAGGTCAAAGACAGCAGCGCTGAGGCAGGAGGGCAAAGGGGACCCAAGTCACAGGGACTGTGGCTTTGACACCAGCCTCAGGTGGGGCCTGACCTGCACCTTTCAGTTTTTCTCAAGAGGGTGGGAGTGTCCGCACTTCCAACACTAGCACAGAGGCCACTGCACCCATGTACACACAGAAGTAGTTCTCAAGCACTGGCCCCTCCCAAACCTGACATTCCCCAAAGACTTACCCAAAGAGGAACCAGTCATAGGCCACAGTTAGGTAGAGGACCTCAGCAGGCTTCAGGGATGTGTGGATGAGCCCATCCTGGAAGAGGCCGGGGAGACGTGCCAAGATCAGAAAGATGCCTTCCCGGGACAAAGCCCCTCCTCGTTCCAGGAGCTGAATCACAACTACAAACCCAGTGACAACAAGGCTGCCCAACAGCCCCAGAAAAAGGGTTAATCACGACACCTTACTCCAAATCTTCTCTACTTTCTGGAGACAGTCCCAACACTCCCAAAGGGTAGATCGTGGTCGGGGCCTCAAAATGCTCCCTGCCCCAGCCCAGCCCATCATACTCACAGCCCACAAGGAAAGGCGCAGAAGAGAGATGAAGAGGGGGGTCCGATCCCAGCCTGAGATACAGTGTACCAGCAGCCCGCTGTCATCTACTCAGGAACCACAGAGCAGAGGCCCAGAAGAGAAGCAAACACAGTAGATGAGAAGGAAGCGTATCACTCCCTTGGCCTGGTATGAGAGCCAGGCCACCCCTGGTCTCCCTCTTCCTCCCCAAGATTCTCCAATCTAGTCCCACAAAGGGATGGGTGGTGGGTACCCATCTGTCTGCAGCATCCCCCTCTTCTTTCTCCTGCTACAGGTTCTCAGGGTACTTTTAGGGAAGCAGTGATGCCTCAACAGTCGCCCTGCCCAGGTCATTTAGGTGGGGCTGACCTGCATGTCACCGCCCAGCATTTCTCAGGGAGGGTCGTCCAGATATTTTAGGGCAAAACAATTCAATGTCCCAAGAACATTTAGGATCCGTGGCTAACACCTGCCAAATGCTAGTGGCCCTTTCCTAGTTCCTAAGACACCCAACTTTCCAAAACCACCATGAGGGGCAGTACAGCCCCAGACAGAGAACCATTGCCTAGCTCCAGGGACAGGAATGACTCTGGCAAACCTGGCCACAGGGACTGATTCAGAGATGGGCACTTGACCCAAACTGGGCCACTGAGCATGAGCTCGGACAGAAGCAGTCTTCTTCTGGGGAAGTTAAGATGGCAGAAAGCAAGTCTGGAAGGGTTGTGGGCCATGAAGCTAATTAGACAATAGGTATGAAAAACAAAGAGAGGTTCTTTGTGGTATTAGGTGCTTGGCTATGCTCTTGGGCCTGGTTGGTTATATAAGCTAATATATTCTACTTGTTCAAGCAAGTGCAAACCCACAGAATTTTATATGATTTTTAAAAAAACATATACATATACATATACATATACATATATATATATATATATATGTATATAAAGTATATGTTATTGATTTTTTTAAAGAGAGGAAGGGAGAGGAAGAGAGTGTTAGAAACATCAATCAGCTGCCTCCTGCACACCTCCTACTGGAAATGTGCCTGCAGCCAAGGTACATGCCCTTGACCGGAATCGAACCTGGGACCCTTGAGTCCGCAAGCTGACGCTCTATCCACTGAGCCATACCGGTTAGGGCTTAATATATTTTTACTGAATTCAGAGAGGGAGGGAGAGGGAGAGAACAATAGAACATCAATGATGTGAGAGACTCATGGATTGGCTGCCTCCTGAACACCCCACACTAGGGATCGAGCCCACAACCCAGGCATGTGCCCTTGACTAGAATCAAACCCAGGACCCTTTAGTCCACAGGCTGATGCTCTACCTACTAAGCCAAACCAGCTAGGGCCAGAATTCTTGATTGATATTGAGAAGAGTCAGCCTGCTCCAGAGACATCCAATCAAAATAGCCAACTTGGGTAGGTTGACTGGTCCTCTAAGGCCTTTTTCATGTGCCCAATAAGAAGTCAGGACTGATTTTCTCTCATCTTTCTGAATTAAAAGAGGCCATTCCGGCCCCCCACAAAACACTGACCCTCAAAGATCAGCTGGTGCCGTGCAGAAACATCCTGTATGTGGTTCAGATAGTAACGAGTTCATAATTTTGTTTTCTAGGGTTTTAAGGACATGGAATAAAGCTGCCAATGGACAAGGGAATCCCCAAGTCCTTCTACCATAGAGCAAAATACACTTCTGTGGCCCCAGCAAACACACATTCTCAATGTCATGACCTGGGAACAGCCAGGGGATCCAATGGCTTGAGGGCTCAGACAGAGGCAGACTCACCGTCGCTGTTAATTATGGAAAGCAGCAGTTTCAGGTAGTTTTGTGTTTGTTGCACCAGGTCCCAGCTCTGTAGGAGAAGAAAGATAAAAGGGATCTAAGAATAGATATTTAACTCAGACTGAGAATTTGAAGTTTAAAAAAAAATAAAATGCTGAGTTATTCTGGGGCAACAAATCCCAGATAACCAGAGACTTCATTCCCCATTCTGAGAGCTCCTTCCACCTTTCCCTGCACCCTCACCCCACAGGTCCCCCTTACTCATGACAGTGAGAAAGGGGAAGCTATGCACAGCCCCACACCCACAGCAGCAGTCATCCGGTGGCCTCCTCTAAGCCCTGGGCTCCCCACATGGCTCTCCAGGGGACTAACAGAAGGGAACAAAGAGCCTTGAGCTGGTGGCCACTGTTGCTAAACAGAAAGAATCATTCCTTCATTTGCTAACACATCACAGAAACCAAGGAAAATATCAAGCTTCTCATCAACCATGTTTCATTTGCTTTTTACTGCTATTCACTGCATACCCTGTCTTTTGATGAATAATAAATGCAGTCTGTTGGGCAGACAGAATCTTTTAAAACAGGAAGCCCATGAGGTGGGAGATGAAAAATAGGCAAAAGCTGTAAAGAGATTGGGACCTCTGTCCTAGCCCAAGAGGTCTAGACCAGACGCTCTTAGAAATAGTCCACTCGGATCTGGAATTCCATGGAGGGGCTTGACCCAGTTTTGCAGCCCCTCCCCCCACGTGGGGAAGCCTCTCAACACAACTGTTTATCCGTGTTCCAGGGCTGTGCAGAGAGGGCGGATATGCCAGTGAGAGCGAGCTTCCCGGGGGGAGGGTGAACACGACACCTGTAATTGGAAAGGTTTTCCCAGGAATTTAAAACAGGCTCATTTATGTGACCCTCCCAGGGCCCCTGGCGAGTTCTGACCCACTTTCAGCAGCTCCAGAGACAGTGCTGCACTAATAAAGCCATTACCCGCAGGAGCACAGGGTCTCCACTCATCTGGCTCAAGCGTGTCAGACACACCACTGCCAACAGATTTCCTGAGAGCTGTAATTCTCGAAGTGGGAGGAAAAGCAGGAGCAGGAGGCAGGAGTTATGTAGCACAAAGCCCAGGGAAGTCAGGCGGGCTGGGGAAAGGCTGCAGCAGCGAGGAGTGGGCAGGACCAAACAAGGATCAGAACCAGGTGATTATTCAAAGGGGACCCTGACAACTAGGGAGAGGCAGCAAATTCACAATGAGCTCAGTGCTGGGAGAGGAGCCATAGGCTGGGGAGCGATGGGTTGGGAGAGGCTCAAGGTCACAGAGCTAAGCTGAGCTGGGGCATGAACCCAGCCCTACTGGACTTCGAAGTTCACATTCTTAGTCACATGCTACACTGCAGGGACTTTTCCTACAATAACAAAGAAATAAGTTTGAGGAGATTGCAGAATGTGAGGAAGACCTGGGAAGTGCACTAAAATCTAGGCTGACCTGACTCTCTTATCCGACATGATCCATAAGTCTGAGTGTGGAGGTGTGCACCAGGCGACTTATGTTTTTATGCCTGGAGCACTCTTCCCCCTGACTGGAAAGCTCATCTTCTCTGCAGTCTTCTTCTGCGGCCACTGGTCAATACCTCTATGATGCAGGTGATGGTTATTTTGTTGCCTCTTCTACACTGAGCCCAGCAAGGACAGAGACCATTTTGGCATCTCTGCATCTCCAAGGCTTAGTGCTTTAGGGACTATGATACACCTGTAGAATGTTCCTTCACTGCCTATTCACGGTCAGGGGCTAGCTTGAGCAGACGCTGGAAGGGGTCATAGGGCACAGAAAGAAAAAGCAGACCCCTATGGAATTCAATCTGGTTGCATGGAGAGCTGCAAGACCACACGTGTCTTGCCACAAGCACTCTCCCACTTGTGGACATCAATGGGTGAACCACGGGCCCTGGGACACCGTGGCGAACAATGACCTCAGCCCTCACGGGGCTGCAGGAGAGGGAAGGCAAAGTGAACTGCTGCAGGTGGACTGATGAAAAGAAGACCTCTAGGATGCTGCGGGACCATGGAGTTGGTGGGCTGAGCCTAGCCTGATCCGGGGGACCATTAGGGAGCACTTTTTGGAGGTGGTGACATGAATATAAGAAGAAGAGAGGGAAAGTGGACGAGTGTTTCTGGCAGAGAGAATAGCATGTGCAAACCTGGAAAGCACTCTTCCTTCAGGGGCTAAAAGGAGGCCGGTGTGGCTGGGGGAGAGGATGGCCATCCACAGGAACAAGGCTGGGACATGGGAGCCGGTGGGCCACATAAGGGTCCTGGACGAAAGTCAGTGGTGGGGGCCTGGCTGGCGTGGTTCAGTGATTGCGCACATGCCCGGGTGTGGGTTGGATCCCCAGTGTGGGGTGTGCAGGAAGCAGCCAATCAATGATTCTCATCATTGATGTTTCTCTCTCTCTCTCTCTCCCTTCCTCTCTGAAATAAACAAACAAACAAACAAACAAACAAACAAAGTCATTGGTGGGTTTTAGCAGCACAACCTCTACCTTTACATACCACCTGCTACTAGGAAAACAGTCTATGAAGAACTTGCTCCGTGATTTGAGTAGTGCTATTTGATGAGGCTTTACATTCACCATTTCCAGAACCCCTCAATGCACCCCACATTCAGACATGAGATTCTCTTGAGATGACAGTGGCCTGGACTAGGCTAAGAGAGGGAGGCAAGAAGAACTGGAGAGTTTCACCAGGGACAGAGATTTAAGAATTGATGGGATGTGGCAATGGGCGTGGGGGGAGAAAAGCACCCAATTTTCAAGTTTGAGCATCTAGGTAAATGGTGGCGGGTCTGGCGGCACTGTAGGCTGTGGGCAGTTTGGCCAGCTTGAGTTTGAGATGGCTGCCCAGAGGGATACTTGCAAAAGGTGATGCAGATGCAGATCACCAAGAGAGGCCTGGCCTGGGAAACCTGGCAGTGGGCTAATGAGTGAATGATGAATGAGTGAGGAGTGATGGGGGGTCCTGGACCCCCATGTGAAGGGGCTGAAAGGCCAGAAACCACACCTGGCTGAGGAAGAGGATGGTAGGAGGCCCAGTGAGACCAACCAGTTGAGCAACTGGGGAGGCTGGAATCCTGAGAGGAAGCCCTGCCCTTCTCCTTTTGTGCCTGGAACGTTATTAGTGTTCACTCCCTTGAGTTAGCAAGCTAGTAAGTAGCCTAGTTCTTAATTATCACAAAAATCAGCCTGGCATTTCAGTTAAGAGGACACTTTCTCACAGTGATCATATTTGAACCTCGCCACAATGCTGAAATAGGAGTTAACTCCACTTTCAGAGAGAACTGAGGGCACTTGCTCAAGGCCACAGAGCCTTGCAAGAAAGGCTGAGCAAGCTGGGGCCTAGATCCAGGGCTTCTGTCTACTCAGCAGAACTCCTCACACACAGGACTCCTTTCTAGAGAAACAAACGTCCTTGGCAGTGTCAACATATCGAACCCCTACGGTTGCACCTTACTTGATGAGGAAGTAGTTTATCAGATCTAGTTTGTACCCACATAAGGAGAAACAATGTGCCAGAAGGGAGAGCAAGTGTGGCTTGGGGTAGGGCCTACTTGAGACCTCTGCATATAATAAATTAAGAAGGAAGCCTGCAGATTCCTTTGGCCACTCACTCTGTCCAGGTACAGTCTGGGACTTGAGACCAGGCAGCAGGGCCCCCCAACCTGTCCCTTCCCCAGGCTGCTGGGGCACAACACTGGCCTGCTGTCGTTCCTAATACGCCCTTGTAGAAACACCTGCATAGAGACCTGACACCACTCTCATTCACCAAATAGTCATGGAGCACCTGCTCTGTGATTGGGGGCTGGATGTGTAAGATAAAAGCAGCACAACCTCTACCTTTACATACCACCTGCTACTAGGAAAACAGTCTAAGATCATATGGGAACACATAGCTGCCTAAGAGCTGGGCTGGGCCTCTCTGAGAGACCTCAGGGGTGGATGGGGTGGAGGGAGGGAGGAGGGAGACAGGAGGTTTCACTGGCTTGGTCTTTCCAGCTCTAGATTCTGTGCTGGGGACGCACAGGCGGTGGCTGCTCGTACTGCTGGAGCTCTGTCTACTGGAGACGGGGAAGCAGATCTCTAAACCAGTGACCATATTTCAGTGGAAAATTCCATGATAACTTTGCCTAGGAGTCAATGGGAATATGGATACAGGTATGTGACCCTCCAGGTGTGCGGGAGAGGACATCAGGGAAGTCCTCCTGGAATGGACACTGAGCCCAATCCTGAAGGCAGTGTGTCAGCCAGGCAGAGGGAACAGATAGGGAAAACAAGGCTACTTGTCCTGGCCGAAGCAAGTGACAAGGAACTGCTGACGCCTCTGGACCTGTACAGCGACACAGTAAGTAGATAGATGGATCCAGCCAGTGAGACCAGGGCCTCTTCCATGGTAGCCAGCGACAGAGAGGAGCACAATGGAAATAATTTTGAAGTTTTATAATCAAATGAGGTCAGGCAGCTCTGCACTTCCTCTGGCAGAACACACATTTAAAAGGAAAAAGGAAAAAAAATTACTAAAGCCCAGAGCTGGAAAGCAGACATCACGAGGTCCTCTGGAAACAGAACCCCCTGGTGGACACAGATGTTTGAGTCACGTTAGATTTTCTGGGCCAAGAGCGAATCAGGAGAGAGAGTCAACAGATGAGCAGTTCCTCCTTTCCTAGGCAGTGCAAGGTTGGAGGGCACCAGCCAGCCTCCCGGTATCTGCATGAGGGACTGGCACCAAGCGTCCCCTTGGCCCATTTCCCTTATTCTGCCCTGCTCGAGTGGGGCCCCTCACCTGATACTGGCTCCAGTCAATGTTCAGAGAGCAAGTCAGGAACTCGGGGATGCTCAATGGGGCATCGACGTAGTCCTGGGGACAGAAAGGACACCTGTGAGATTCGGGCTGGCCATCAGGAGAAGCCCTGGTGACAGGGCAAGTTGTGGCCCTGAAGCTGTGGCTACCACAGGCAGCCAGGATGTCCCTCCGTAGTGCTTGCCCTCTGAGCCAGATGCCTGTGCTACCCTGGGAGTGAGAGCTTAAGGTGAAAGGGACCGGATGTTGCTGCTGAGTGGAGCTTTCCGTTTAGCAGCTCGAGTGTTTACCGCTGAGACAGATGTGATGGACCTGTGCTCAGCCCCAGCAGCTCCTGTGGCCTGCTCCCACTGACTGGGGAAGGAACAGGTGCTGGTCCCACTCTTGACACAGATGGTGGAGCAAAGAGGAAGGACTTTTCCTATTTTGTCCCTGAAAACGCCTTTACAGAAAGGGAGAAATTAAAGGGGAAAGGAAAGTATATATAATGTGAATGTAAACATGTATATACAAGAAGGAGAGAAAAAAATGAGACTCATTTAGGGGAGGGGGAGGGAGAGGGGAGGGGAGGGGAAGGGAAGGTCCTTGTTTTCTCCAAAAAGATTGTTAGCTGTTCTCCATAGTCTCCCTTTACAAAGAAACGTAAGACCCAAGCCTACAAATATTATTGTTCATACCTGCTTCCAGTTAAAAATGAGCCCTTCAGCCATGTAATCCCGATCCTTATATTCCTTGAAAAATTCACAGCCTGGAAAAGAAGGGCAGAGTTACGACACCACTCTTTCTAGCCCAGTCTCCTGAGATGCCCGAGTGCTGTAGGACTGAGGGGGCCACCAGCTTCTACACATGGTAGGCCCCAAGCGAAGCCACAGTTGACCTGGGGGTGGGGGGTGGGGAGTGGAATGGGCAGGTGAGAGATAGTCTGGTTTCCAGTTACATGCCTTCCCAAGGACATATGACCTGCCTGCATACCTTTCTGTATCTCTCTCCATCTGTACTCACTGATGGAGTTATTGGTTACAACTTTCTCGTTTCAGGTCCTCTGTCCTACATGCCCCTGAAGTGTCAACAGCCAGCAAACAAAAACATGGCCTACAATTGGAGTCCTGACAGCACCATCTCGGCAATTTATGTAGTTACAGATCACTCCCCTCCGCTCTGACACCAAACTCGCAGGCTCTCAGTGAGGGCTGAACACTGTAACGTACTGGAAAGGACACAGACAGTGCCTGAAATGTGACAGGTGCTCAAGAGACAGGTCCAGCTCCAACAAACCTGGCCAAGATGTGCTTTCTGTATCATTTGCTAGAAAAATGATAAACTCCACTAGGGTAAATCCTCAGGAATACAGAGAGGAAATGTGGAGAGAAAGGGCGTAGGCAACATTCCCAGCTTCAAATCTCAGCTTTTAGCTTAGCTCTGGGACGGCGAACAAGTTGTTTAAATTCTCTAAGCCTTGATCTTCTCATTTGTAACATGGTTAAGGATAAAATGAAGTAACACATATAAAACACCTAGCACAGCTCTGGTACAAGTGGCATTCAAATGGCAGCACATTAGCATCATGCTGCTGCTGCAACAAGAGCCCACAGTGCCAGCCCGCAGCTTACAGGCAGCTGCCTGACTCAGGAAGGATGCGGCTTGCTCTCACACCGTAACACAGGGACATCCTTGGGCTGCTGTGGCTTCGAGCCCCAAGGATGGGAGAAGGCATCTTGAGAGAAGCTTCCTGAAGTCACTCTCAGTTCCTCAAGCAGGACAACACAAACTTTGGGGGGCACATGGCTTTGGCCACAGGTCTGTTTGGTGAGGTCCCCAAAGGCAAAACAGTTGTTCAAATTCTGTGGAAGTGGCTACAAGCCAAAAATATTAACATGGAACTCTCCAGCTACTCTTGGGCCAAGTTCCTGTCTGAGGTCACCCAGGGAAGAAAGAAAAGGCTCCTTTGGAGATGAAAGTCACATGTTTATAGACTTGGCTCTCATCCCACACACACTTTGCACCCTAATCCCCCAAACCTCACTTCTGACTCCGAAGTCAGGAAACAATCCCCAGCTATAATACTCCAGCCTATTCCTGGTACCTCACTGGGAGCAAGAAGAAACATAAATATCAGACAGGGGCCCTGAGCTTATGAGCCCAGGTTTAGAAGACATAATTATCTCTCAGAGCTCCTATGAAGTGTTTTTCCCCCAAACTCGAGCTGCTCAGATCAACACTGCAGGCTCTAGAAGGAGCTCTGACTGGCCCATGATGCAGAAGCAATTTTTTGTGAGAAAAAAATAGAATTAAAATAGACTCAGTACCCAGGGCAATTTCTAACATCCATCACCTGAACAGGCTTCTGAACATACTGAGAGGCAAGAGCAATGGGAACAAAAGTGGGGCGAGAACAGCCGCACTCAAGGAGGAGACAAATTAAACTCATGCTGGGAGTTTTCGTCCCATCTATTTCGGTCCCTGAAGGAAGTGCTCCCAGAACACTTCCCATTTTCAAGGGCCAGTCTAAGCTCAAGTTGGTTGGACAGAACTAGAACTGATACCATCACAGTTCCTGTCTGGGCTTCAAAGTCATTAGAGGGTTCAGCTGAGACTCCACAACCTCAGCAAAGTATATTTTATGACTTGGTTTGGATAATGGTAATTTTCTTTTTCTTTTTATGAGGTGATACAGGCATGTGAAGAAATTCAAGAACATAAGTATAGCAATTAAATGTGCTTCTTCAGCCGGCATGGCTCAGTGGTTGAGCATTGACCTATGAACCAGGAGGTCACGGTTTGATTCCTGGTCAGGGCACATGCCTGGTTGTGGGCTCGATCCCCAGTGTGGGGCGTGCAGGAGGCAGCTGATCAATGATTCTCTTTCATCGCTGATGTTTCTATCTCTCTCTCTCCCTTCCTCTCTGAAATCAATAAAAATGTATATATTTTAAAAAGTGCTCTGTCCCCTTTTCTGCATGTGCAATGGCAACTCTCCCATCCTTGGCTTTATTTATTATTTAACTAGTAGCCCATTTGCAGGAAAATCCTGCAAGCGGCTGTTGCGGCCGCGCGGCCACTGCGCCTGCACCCGCTCGCCACTGCCGCCTGCCCTGCTCCGCCCCGTTCCACCCCGCTCCGCCCGGTCTTTTCCTCCCTCTTCCTTCTAAGTTGTCTTCAGTCTCCACTCCTCCCTCCCTCAGCGTATGCAAATTAACCACCATCTTTGTTGGGTAATTTGCATACTCACCCTGATTGGCTGCTGGGCGTGGCTTGGGCATAGCGAAGGTGCGGTCAATTTGCATATTACTATTTTATTAGGTAGGATAAATTTTTTATTGTTGAAAATATTACATATGTCGCTTTTGGCTTTATTTTTATTAATCCCTCCCCTCAATACATAAACTATCAGATGTAATATATAAACATTTTTAGATGTAGTATATAAACATTGTGTAGGCACTTTTCCCCTTACATAGTTAAAATTGTACTACAATACTACAGTGTGTATGTACTATACACACACTTTATAGCTTCTCTCTGGCATATCTGCATTGCCAACATCACTAGCCTTATGCTTTGGGACCATAATTAAGTAAAATAATGGTTACTTGAACACAAGCACTGTGCTACCATGACAGTTGATCTGATAGTTGAGGTGGCATAAATACTGTGGATATGCTGGATAAAGAGATGATTCACATCCGGGGCAGGACAGAGAGGGACAGTGTGAGATTTCATCACACTACTCAGAATGGCATGCAGTTTAAAACTTATGAACTGTTTATTTCTGGAATTTTCCACTTAATATTTTCAGACCGTGGCTAACCATGGATAACCAAAACTACAGAAAATGAAATCACAAATAAGGGGGGACTACTTTATATAATCTTGTATCCTGCTTCGCATCTTAAGCATCTTTCCATGTCAAAAAGTTAAAGCATTTTTCTATGACTATGTAATATTCCATTCTATCAAAGGCTGTACCATCATTTACACATTCATTATTCTGATTAATGAAAACATTTCCCACATTTTGCTGGTATCAACAGACACTGTGATGAACATCTTTACCCCCAAGTTGGCAGGATTATGGCCTAATGAATAACTGAGTCAAAGGGTGCTAACATTTTGGGAGCCCTGTAACAAGTTGTTAAACTACCACAGAAAGGATATTGTGCTATTGTTCTGAAGTAGTGGTTTTCAAACTTCTGGCAAAACTTTTTGTAATTACGTCCTTAGAACCAAAACAAAAAAAAAAAAAAAGAAAAAAAAAAAGAACCAAAACATAAGCAAAGAAAGCAATGTCTGGTTCCTCAGGCAACGCGGACTTTTCTGCAGAAAACTTCAGTCTGTGAAGTCCCCCCAAAACATCTCCCGGGAGTCACAGCCTGGTCAGAAACCAAGCTCTACCGGACAGCTTGAGTGGACACCTGGTTGCACACTCCTGCCCGGATGCAGCTCTGCTGCTGGCAAGCTCCTGGCATGACTGCTGTGGTCAGCATCTGCCCACAGTGCTCTGAGGGAAGAGGAGCTGCTCTGAGCCTTTCCTCCCAGGTACCCGTCGTTGGCCTGGTGTTTACCGAGCACCTGTCAGGGATGGGTCTGGCACTTTAACCTGAAATGAGCACCATTATCTTCATTTTATGGAGAATGAAACAGATGCTCAGAAGGGTTAAGGGACTTGTTCAAGGATACACAGTGCTACAGCTGGGACTCAAGCCCAGCTCTTCATGGCACCAAATGCTACGCTGGCAGAGAAGAATGAGGAGAGTGCGGTGGAGGCCGTTGTAAGAGTACCAGGCCATCCAGGGTCAGCAACTTACACTGATGAAGATTCACTCTCCCTGCCAGGCACTAGATGAACTTGTAGTTCTAATGAGAAAGCCTCTTGGCTATACAGCAACCTGCTGTCACCGGCCTGCCCTTGCTATTGGCTATGTGGCTCCAAGATGAGGAGACAAGGTCCAGCACAGGACTAAAGGCAGAGGCTGGTGCTGAGAAGCAGGAAAGAGTATACTTCCTGCTGCTTGCTGACAGTCTTACACTGCTGTTGGGGCTCCTTGGACTCCCTGGCTGAACAAACGGGTATAGCCAGCTAACTTAATTGTTACCAACTGGACCAATACAGCTTTAGTATCCAGTGCATAGAATACTGCCCACAGGTCACATACACGTCTGTGCGCCGAAGACAAATGCAGCTAGCTAGCTAGCTCTATGCACACCAAAGTGCTTTGCAACATGGTGAAGCCACCACCAACGACACACAACTACGTGCAACCAGGGGTAGAGCAATGATACTCTTCTCCTACCAGAAGAGCCTTGCAAAAAGGGTCACATCCGCTGGGGCCAGACTGGCATGATTTGTTGGTGACCCTGAATACTCACAATGTCATTTTCTACCTTGCCTGCACAGAGCACACGGATAAACATGGTCTCATCTAATCTTCACAACAAAACCCTGAGTTAAGCTGCACTGAGCTCCAAATGACACCTGAGAAAGCCTCAGGCTCAGAGAGGTGAAGTAACTCGCTCAACCCCTAGGCCCCTGAGAATGGAAAGCCTCGTCCAGGACAGCGCCCTACCCTGGGTGTGACCGCCTCTGTGTGGGAGCCACGGTGTGCTATGCTGACCGACAAGATCCTCCCAGAAAGCTCTGGGACACTAAGTGAAAAGGCCTCCGACGGCCTCCGAGAGCCCCGGGTCCTTGGAAGCCTGCCACTTGACTAGACCCTGAAAAGACTCCCTACCTGGATACGGGATGGAGAGGAGAGTGAAGTCGGCATAGCGCTGGGCTTTGTCCACCTTCTCGGAGGAGGTTACACTACAAGACAGGACATAATGTGTTATGACATCACAACACAGACACACCATTCCCCAATGAGTACTGTAACAACTTAAACGAACCTCTTGCTAAACAAACTACTCTTTAGAGTTACCAATGATTTCCTTCAACAGTGTTTACTTTGAACAATTAAGAAATGTAGCTGCCCCTACCCTAACATATCAAGCGAGAGAGGTTACTCTCCCTCTAATACTGCAGCAACACAACCAGAACCTAAATTTGCAGAACAACCTTCCACCTAAGTCCCACAAGTGAAGGCAGCACAGCCACTTTGACCTGGAAGGTGGTGTAAGACGAGAGCCAAATAACTTTGGGGGCTCTCACCTCAGTACTCACTGAGGACACTCCTAAACAGGGGGAACAAGCAGCATCTGAAGGGCAAAGACTTAGGACTGTCCTGACAGATGAAGGAGGAGGGTAAGAGATATTCAGATATCTGTAGAGCTTATGCCTTATTTTCTAGGACAACCTCAGCATAATTAAAAGTCAATATTATAAAAAAATGTTCAGAAAATCTACAATTTCATCACCCTCACAAGGGTTCCAATTTTGCAAGTTCTGCCTTATCACATGAAGATTTGTTCCACATGCGAAGTAAAAACTGAATATACACTGATTTTTGTTGTTGTCGTCCCACTACAAGAGACTCTAATCTACCAGAGATGGTGTAGAACTTGGAGCCAAAGGAAAACCTTCAAGGGTGTCTCAGAGGCAGCAGAGCACAGGTTGGAGACTCCTGGCTCCTTCGTTACTATCTGGATGAACTTGAGCAAGTTATTTAACTTCTCTGTGCTTCAGTTCCCTGCCTGCAAGGTAGGCAACACTAAAACCTGTTGCAGGGCTGTGTGAAGGTACAATGTAAGGATGACAGAAAGCTCTTAGCACAAGGCCTGGCATGTGGTGAGCCCTCAGTAACCACTACGTACTACCACCAACCCGAAAGCCTGTGAACACATAGCTTCTGCCCATTTCACAGTGGGTGGCCTGTACTTACTTCATGCCAAACTTCACCTTCTTGTTCTCTACCATCAGGTCACAGATGTATTTGACTGACAGGTACCGAAGCAGCTTGATGTCATAGCCTCTGACCTTATCAAAAAGATGTGTGTCGGAACTTCTGAAACAGAGAGCCAGAGGGAGAAGTTGCACTGCACACTCATTCAAAAAAAGAACTGGGGGTTGGTGAGCTTGTTCAAAGAAATACAGATGTTATTGGCAAGAAATTGTTTCCCTTCTCCAGAAAATGGAGGGAAGGGAAGACAGAAACACTGGTTCTAGAAAAGATTTGGAGAAGGTGACTTTCTAAGAGATTACCTCCTCTGAGATGCATTTCAAAGAAGCAAGTTGCAGCCCTGAACCAGGGAAAGGCTTTTTGGCCCAGCTTGACATTTAGCCAGAAGACCCAAGATAATCTCCAAGTTCTAAAAAGCAGCAAGCTGATGGCTGATAGAGTATTTGAGCTTCCATTATAGAGTTTATATCCCTCCACCTTTATGACCATTTTTAGCCATGGCTTGCTCATATCGGAACAGACTGAAATTCTTGATGGCAGATGGACTTTTTAAAGCTATCTTATCAACTGAATGTGAGATACTAGCAACTGAATTCCTTCTATTTAGCAGGCCTATGAAGCCAGGAGAAAGATAAAATCTTCCTAATCCCCTTTTTGATCAGTCACACAGATTAAGGCAAAAGTAGAATGAGCAAACAGTCCCCATTAATTTTTTTTATGTCCACTGCTTAGCTGTCCCTAGCAGTCTCCTCACCAAAAAGTATAAGCTGTGGAAGAAGGCCTGGCTGATCTCAGGGGAAGAGCCAAACATTCCTGAGCACAAGCCAGGCCGCTGCTCTCGGACTCACAGGCAGAACCCCAGGCACAGTGTGAGGCCTTCCAGGGACTGAGCCATGATGTGGGGCAGCTGATCTTACTAGGGTGCTCACGTGCATTCCAGAGACACTTGATACCAGTTAAAGACTTCCCATGTGGTGCAGACCATGCAAAGGAGCTTTTCCAAAATATCCTATACTGCTGTTTTCTAAGAACATTTGGAAAGAAGTACGAACAGCGTGAACCAGCCCATTTCCTGCCTTTACGGGGGCCTAAGATACTTGTTTGTTTTTAATCCTCTGGTGAAGATATTTTCCCACTGATTTTTAGAAAGTGGAAGAGAGGGAAAGACAGAGAGAAATACTGATGTGAAAGAAACACATCTATTGGTTGCCTTCTGCACATACCCCAACCAGGGCCTGGGTCAGGGAGGAGCCTGGAACCAAGTTATGCGCCCTTGACCGGAATTGAACTCGGAGCCCTACAGTCCACAGGCCAACGCTCTATCCACTGACCTAAACCGGCGAGGACCTAATAAAGCTATGGAGCGTCTTCTCTCTACATCTCTCACGTGGGTACTGAAGCACTTGCCCTGTGCCTCAGCACCAAGTGTGCTGTGTGACACCTGGCAGGCAAGCTGGCCTTCACCACCCTGGCCACACCCTGGAAACTGTAGGGCTTAAAGACACACACACGGGTGTCTGGACTAGGACATTATTTCTGGGATCCTGATGTGAGCCAGGGTGAAGAGAGACTGCTCATGTATTCAATAAAGTCCACTTTGGTGTGAAGCCACATGATGGAGTTCAACAACCCTGTATTATGGACTTAGCAGTGGGAGGAAGGGAGCCAATCCACTCACCTGGACCAGGGATGAATCTGAATCAGTATGAAAAGGGCCACCACTGGTCAGACACCCGACCCCAACACCAGCCCAACCCATAACAATGTGGCACTGACCGGAGAGCACAGTCCTCCTCTGTGATGTCCTCTGCATCCGCCCAGGCATCATCTGCACCCCCTGCCAGAGAGACAGTCTGTGAGCACCGAGGCGGTGGATCCAGGGGCTCCACCCAGGGAAGTCCTGACCAGCCTCCCCCCACCAGATCCACCCCTACTGACAGCCTTTGTGTCTTTTCAGCACCAGATGCCCCATATGCTGGCAGTCTTCTATGCCAAACATCTCCTTGGGTGACAAAAGAAGGCACCTAGCCTCTCCCCAGCTTGCTCCCACCCTCTACCGATGCCACATGCCACTGTGGCTAGGGGTGGCCATTCTCTATGACTGGGCCCTTGTTCTTAAGTCACAGAGGACACAGCTTAACAGTCACCTGAGAAAATATAGTTGTAGCCAGTTCGTCCATACAGCTCCCCCCATCCAGCCAGCGTGGCCGACCTGCAAATGTGCTGGGAGAAAAACAGAATTTTCAGGGTCAGATAGTTTTCTAGGTTTTTTTTCTTCCCCCCAGCTTTACTGAAATATAACTGACATGACATTATGTAAGTTTAAGGTATACAACATGTTGATTTGATGCTCTCATATATTGCAAAATCATTACCACCATACTGTTACTTAACACCTCCACGATGTCACATAATCAGCATTTCTTTTTTGTGGTAAAAACATTTAAACTCATCTCTCAGTAGCCCTGGCCGGGTAGCTCAGTTGGTGTATCATCCTGATACACCAAGGTTGTGGGTTTGATCCCGGTCAGTGCACATACAAGAAACAACTAATGAATGCATAAGTAAGTGGAACAACAAACTGTTTCTCTCTCTAAAAATAAAATAAGAATCATCTCTCTGCAGTTTTCAAGTATCACTATAATCACCATGCTATACGTTAGATCCACACAGAACTTCTTTGTCTTATAACTGGAGCTTTGTATTAACCAGTCAGTTTTCTGAAGTATGCAGTCAAAAGAACACTTGGACTCCTCTGATTCTTGCAGCAAAATGGGTGCAGGAGCACTCACTGAAACCTTATCAGCATCAAGGCCACAGCAGTCAACTAGAAAGGTGCCTATATATAATCTACAGCCTCTGTCAAGGGGTATCTCCCCAGACGAGTAGCACCAGAGTGTTACTAACGGTGATGCATTTAGAGGTTGTCACACGTGTACTTGGGTAAGATTTGATGGTTACACCATCTGTTCACTGTTTCCATGAGCCCATGAAGTCCATGTGGCAGGCATTATTGCTGCTTCACAGGCACAGGCAGGTGAAGTAATGCGTAAGGTCACACAATGAGATCTGATCTAGACCCACCTCCCTCCAAAGCCTGTGGGCTTACGGTTACCGGGAACTGTTTAGTGCTGGGTGGGCAACCTTTGAAGCAGGAAGGCCAATAAAGGGAGAAATGCTTGGGGGCTTTTTTGTAAAAAAAAATATATATATATATATATTTTATTTCTTTTCTCTCCTCAGTATTAAGGAAATGTAGCTAGAGATGTGCTTACATATTCTTTTACTCTTTTCCTCATCACTGAAGTGTTTTGAGAGCTAGAATTCTAGAAACCACCAACCGTCATGAACTTCAATGCATCTAATTTTAAGGCTTCATCTTTAATTAAATTGTGTTCCAGGAGATCTAGTAGAGTTGGGGAATGGAAGGAGATAACTGGGGCTGGGGAAGCAAGCCAGCCCAGAGTTTAGCTAAAGGCTGGGGGTGGCAGTCCGGGTAGCTGGGCGATTACACTAGAGAACGAAAGCTGCAAGGTGACAGGGTGAAGCCATTTCTCAATGTAAAGTGGGTCCCAGGAAGACCACAAACAATGCCTCACCTTCTCTACCTGTAAGCTAATGGGAGGAAATGGCTGTGCTCCTACAGGAGAGGGGTGTAAGCGGGAACTTCTTGCTTTCTGAGGTAGTGGCAGCCTGGGGAAGGGGGCGGTAACAGAAGAGCCACCTGGATTTAACCTGGGGCTGGGTGGGGTGCTCTTCAATGCTGGGGGCAAGAACGGATTTGTGGGAAGGTTGTCTGCAAGTCTAAGGGCTTGGGCTGGGATTCCTGCTGGCCTAGGCAGGATGAACTCTGACAGCGGATGCTTAACTTTTTCTAGATCCAAAAGCATTTTGAAAATCTGATGAAAATAGACTTTCTCCATAAAAAAAAAGCACACACCAGTTTACCTACATTTCAGGGGTTTCTGGACTCTCTTCCCAAGTATATTCATGGACCCATCTCCAGCCCTTATTAAGAGCCCCTGTGCTAAGGTGACCAGCCAAAAATTAAGAGCAGCAAAGCAGAGAGCTGTAGCAGGGAAGTGTCAAAGACCCTGAAGGTAACGGGGCATGTGGCTTATCTGAGTTCCACTGGCATGTGTTATCATGCCTACCCTTTCCCATCATCTAAACTGCTGGCACCAAATCACACTTTTCTTTGCCATTTTTCTGTAAAATATTTTCAGAGCGGGTGCATACCCTTCTTTGGTGGTTGAGCTCTGAGACCGTTTCTTGAATTGTTGAAGATATCTCTCTCTGCTCCAGTTCTCCCACATCCCTTTGATTTGTCCTTGTCTTTTGGTAACTGAGGCAGCCAGAGAAGTAGCCAGATAGAAAAGAGCAGATGAGTTGGAAGGTCCTGGCCTAGTGCCTGAGGAAAGCTATACACCATTGCAGAGTCTAATTCCTGATTCCTCTCTCTAAAAAAATCAAAATATATATTTTAAAAAAAATAAGTAGTATAAATTGGTAGTTACAGAATAGTCATGGGGATATAAAGTATAGCATAGAGAACATAGTCAATAATGTTGTAATAACTATGTATGATATCAGATGGGTACTAGACTTATCAGGGTGATCATTTTGTAAGTTATATGAATGTCTAATCACTGGGTTGTACACCTGCAACTAACATAATATTGCACATCAACTATATTTTAAAAATAAAAAAATTTAAAAATCACACAAAAGGTAAAAAAATTCCAGTTATAAAATAAAAAGTCACGGGGATGTAATGTACAATATGGTACTAGAGTTAATAAAACTGTACTGCATATTTGAGAGTGAAATAGATTTTAAAAAATGTATTTTTATTGACTTCAGAAAGGAAGGGAGAGGGAGAGAGACAGAAAACATCAATGATGAGAAAAAATCATTGATTGGCTACCTCCTGCATGCCCCCTACTGGGGATCGAGCCAGCAACATGGGCATGTGCCCTGATGGGGAATCAAGCTGTTCATAGATCAAAGCTCAACCACTGATCCACACTGGCCAGCAAGACATAGGTCTTAAAAATTCTCATCATAAGAAAAAAATACTGTTAACTATGTGTGGTGAGCTAGCTAGACTTATTGTGATTATTTTGCAATATATACAAATACTAGAAGCTCAGTGCACGAAATTCGTGCATGGAGGTGGGTTGTCCCTCAGCCCAGCCTGTACCCTCTCAAATCTGGGACTCCTGGAGAGATCGGGCCTAAACGGGCAGTCGGACATCCCTCTCACAATCCAGGACTGCTGGCTCCCAACTGCTTGCCAGCCTGCCTTCCTGATTGTCCCTAACCACTTCTGCCTGCCAGCCTGATCACCCCCTAACCACTCTGCTGCCAGCCTGGTTGATGCTTAACTGTTCCCCTGCCACCCTGTTTGCCCCCAACTTCCCTCCTCTGCCGGCCTGGTCACCCCTAACTGCCCTCCCTTGCAGGCAGGGTACCTCCCAACTGCCCTCTCCTGCTGGCCATCTTGTAGTGGCCATCTTGTGTCCACATGGGGGCAGGATCTTTGACCACATGGGGGCAGACATAGTGTGTGTTGGATAAGGTGACCAGATCGTCCCGCTTTTGGCGGGACAGTCCCGATTTTTAATAATTTGTCCCGCGTCCCACGACTTTTTTAAAACGCTGTGGGACGCAGGACAAATTGTTAAAAATCGGGACTGTCCCGCCAAAAGCGGGATGATCTGGTCACCTTAGTGTTGGAGTGATGGTCAATCTGCATATTACTCTTTTATTAGATAGGATTAGAGGCCTGGTGCATGGGTGGGGGCCGGCTGGTTTGCCCTGAAGGGTGTCCCAGATCAGGTGGGGGTTCCCTTGGGGCATGGGGCAGCCTGAGCGAGGGGCCTGTGGTGGTTTACAGGCCAGCCACGCCCCCTGGCAACCCAAGGAGGCCCTGGTATCTGGAATTTATTTTCCTTCTACAACTGAAACTTTGTAGCCTGGAGCGGAGCCAAGCCTGCTGCTCCCTCCGGGGCGGCAGCCATTTCTGTTGCAGTTAATTCACCTTCTACAATTGAAACTTTGTAGCCTTAAGCGGAGACCTGGGCTCGGCCAGGGTGTGCAGAAAGCTTTGCTTCTCCTGTTGCCACTGGCAACCCTGGCCTGCTCTCTCAAGCTCCGTTCAGCCCCTATTTCTGTTTGCATTTGTTTACCTTCTATAATTGAAACTTTGTAGCTTGAGTGGAGGCTTAGGCCTGCAACAGCTATCGGAAAGCTTGGCTTGCTCTGTTACCTGGGAAACCTTGCTCTCTGTGGCTGTAGCCATCTTGGCTGGGGTTAATTTGCATACTTGCCCTGATTGGCTGGTGGGTGTGGCTTGGCTTATGTAGCGGAGTGATGTTAATTTGCATATTACCCTTTTATTAAAGAGGACTGAGTCATTATGTTAAACACCTGAAACTAATAGGATGTTATGTGTCCATTATACCTTACTTAAAAATAATAACATAGCCCTAGCCAATTTGGCTTAGTGGATAAAGCATCCGCCAGCAGACTGAAGGGTCCTTGGTTCGATTCTGGTCAAGGGCATGTACCCTGACTGCAGGCTCAATCCTGGCACTGGTTGGGTGCTTGCAGGAAGCAACCAAATCAATGTGTCTCTCTCACATAGATGTTTCTCTCTATATATCTCTCCCCCTCCCTTCTACTCTCTCTAAAAATCAATGGAGCTCTAGCTGGTTTGGCTCAGTGTATAGAGTATTGGCCTGCGGACAGAAGGGTCCCAGGTTTGGTTGCGGTCCAGGGCACATGCCCAGGTTGAGGGCTTGATCCCCAGGAGGGGGCATACAGGAGGCCACTGATCAATGAATCTCTTATCATTGATGTTTCTCTCTCCCTCTCCTTGTTCTCTGAAATCAATAAAAATATATTTTGAAATATATAAATTACAGAAAATCAATGGAAAAATATCCTCAGGTGAGGATTAACAGAAATAAAATAAAAATCAGAAATAATAAAATTAAACATTTAGTTCCACAGTTGCACTAGCCACACTGAAGTGAACTTTGAAGGAAGCAGGAAGTAAGCACTTAACAGATTCCCCTTCCCCAACCTGGCAGAGGTAGCTGCCCCTGAAGTACTGTTGGCAATAAAGACTGTCATCACCGCCCTAGTAACCAAGTGCCTGATGAGTGTCACACTTCTCTGAGGACCACATCCCCATTTCACAACAGGAGACATTCATGTGCTTTCCCCAATCTCTCTCTCAATTGCTTGCTCACTTGTCTTCCTTCCCCACTCACTGAGCTCCATGAGAACAAGGACTGTCTTACTCCTCTGTCCGCCTAGAAACGAGCACGGGGCCCAATACGGTTACATCCAAGAGCAGTATCTTCCTGTTGAGCCTGTATGTACAAGCCGGAGGGCACTTTGCCAGGTGCTGGGAAGACAGCAGTAAGACAAGAACACTGCCCTCAGAGGGATTACAGCTGAGAGGGAAATGACAGAATTCAAACACACAACTAGAATAAAACATACGTAAGTAGGTATTAAGCAAACACCGACTGAGTCAGGGGAGCTAAGGGGCATAAAATGGTATCATACTGCTCAGACAAGAAGGTGCAAAGGAAGAGAGCAGGATTAATGGAAAAGCCCTCATAAAGATTTAAGAATGCCAAAGCCTCCTCAATAATCCCTCCAACTCATCACCCTCCCTCTGAAATCAGTTGGCTTAGGCTCCTTTCTCACAGGGCTGTTTAGTCTGTTAAGTGCTACAATCTGTTATTCAGCAACCCCACTAGACTAAGCTGTTCAGGGTGGTATTTCCCAAATGCATTCAGGAAAGTTCCTTACTCATGGTCTGCAGACAAATGAGACATACCAGACCTGACAAAGCTACACAGGCCTGTCTGCTACAAGACTTCTCAGAGCCTTTATGCGTTAATATTCGCGTATCAACATACCTTACGAATCTGGAGCTTGGGGGTCAGGCCAAACCTAGTAGGCAATATTTTTCATTCTTGTTGGACAGGGAATGCTTTTCAAATATATTCTTAAACTACGGTTCTATGGAACACACTTTGAGAAACAGTGTTTTGAGTATTTCCTATGTATTTTCTTGTAACAAGCACTATGCTCCATAGAGCAATGATCTTTAAAATAGAGTTCTGGGGAGAAACCAAGATGGCGGCATAGGTAAACACCTAAACTGTTGCCTCGCACAACAATTTGAAAACTACAACTAAAAGACAAAATGGACATCATCCAGAACCACAGGAAGGCTGGCTGAGTGGAAATTCTACAACTAGAAGGAAAGAGAAAAGCACACAGAGACTCAGAGGAGCTGCAGAAGGCAGAGGTACAGAGGCACACGCGTGGAGAGGGCTGGCAATTGAGTACGCGGCTGGCTTTCTCAAGCGGGAGGGAGACAAAAGCTCCTGACTACTCTGAACTCCAGTTCCGGGCGAGACCCTGGGGACCCAGACTCATTCGGAGAGAAACTGGACTGTCTGGCAGCGGGCAAAACTTGAGGACGGCTTTCTCTCAGAAGTGCTTGCAGCGATTACCGCAGGACACTGAGACCCAGGGGCCTCTTAGGGCAGGGCTGACGGGAAGCCATTGCTGTCTGCTCTGCCCTGAGACTCCGTCCCATCCAAGCTGAGCACAGAGGCTTTTGCAAGTCTTGTCTCATAAGGGAGTCTCCAGCACAGAAGTTCTCCCAGCGTAGACACAGCTGATCCTCACAGCCAATTGGCCTAGAGGTCAATTCCTCCCAATGATACCAACAACAATCAAGGCTTAACTACAAGACTGTGCACACAGCCCACAAAGGGGTGCACCAAGAGTGTCCACCTCAGGTAAGTGGGGAGGCTGAGCCACTGGGCCCTATAGGACACGTAGCACACAAAGCCACTCTATCAACTCAGGGAAGCAGCCAAAATGCAGAGACAAAGAAAAAGGTCACAAATGAAAGAAATGGAGGAAAGCAAACTACTGGATATAGAATTCAAAACCATGGTAATAAGGTTTTTCAAGAATTTTCTAGAAAAGGCCAATAAATTTAGCGAGACCCTCGAGGATATGAAAAAGGACGAACTAGAAATTAAGCATACACTGACTGAAATAAAAAATAATATACAGAGATCCAACAGCAGACTAGAGGATCGCAAGAATCAAGTCAAAGATTTGAAATACAAAGAAGCAAAAACACCCAACCGGAAAAGCAAAAAGAAAAAAGAATCCAAAAATATGAAGATAGTGTAAGGAGCCTCTGGGACAACTTCAAGCGTACCAACATCAGAATTATGGGGGATGCCAAAACCGGTTTGGCTCAGTGGATAGAGCATCAGTCTGTGGACTGAAAGGTCCCAGGTTCGATTCCGGTCAAGGGCATGTACATTGGTTGCGGGCACATCCCCGGTAGGGGGTGTGCAAGAGGCAGCTGGTCGATGTTTCTCTCTCATCGATGTTTCTAGCTCTCTGTCCCTCTCCTTTCCTCTCTGTAAAAAAATCAATAAAATATATTTTTTAAAAAAAGAATTATGGGGGTGCCAGAAGAAGAGAGAGAGCAAGATACTGAAAACCTATTTGAAGAAATAATGACAGAAAACTTCGCCCACCTGGTGAAAGAAATAGACTTACAAGTCCAGGAAGCACAGAGAACCCCAAACAAAAGGAATCCAAAGAGGACCACACCAAGACACATCATAATTAAAATGCCAAGAGCAAAAGACAAAGAGAGAATATTAAAAGCAGCAAAAGAAAAACAGTTAGTTACCTACAAGGGAGCACCCATATGACTGTCAGCTGATTTCTCAACAGAAATTATGCAGGCCAGAAGGGAGTGGCAAGAAATATTCAAAGTGATGAATAGCAAGAACCTACAACCAAGATTACTCTACCCAGCAAAGCTATCATTCAGAATTGAAGGCCAGATAAAGAGTTTCACAGATAAGAAAAAGCTAAAGGAGTTCATCACCACCAAACCAGTATTATATGAAATGTTGAAAGGTATTCTTTAAGAAGAGGAAGAAGAAGAAAAAGGTAAAGATAAAAATTATGAACAAAAAATACATATCAACAAGTGAATCTAAAAATCAAGTGAATAAAAAATCTGATGAACAGAATAAACTGGTGAATATAATAGAATCAGGGGCATAGAAAGGGAGTGGACTGACAATTCTTGGGGGGAAAGAGATGTGGGGGGTTCAGGAAGAGACTGGACAAAAATCGTACACCTATGGATGAGGACAGTTGTGGGGGGTAAGGGCTGAGGGTGGGGTGGGAACCAGGTGGAGGGGAGCTATGGGGGGAAAAAAGAGGAACAACTGTAATAATCTGAACAATAAATATTTAAAAAAAAAAAAGAGTTCTGGAAACTTCCAGGAACATGAAAACTTCCTAAGGAAGCCTTTGGCTAAATCTCCCTTCTTATCTATCCTTTCACATTTGCCCTTCTCCCATTTTGCAAAAGAAAGACCCCAAAGGGCAGAAACATCCTCCTCCTCACTGCCCACCCTGACCCCAGACCACTCATGCTGGGTAACTCCAGCTGGAGTCTGTAAGCTACCGGGGTGAAAGCTATGGTGCATGTACTCAGACACCTGCTAAATGACTGCATCCACTATTCCTGGACTAATCTTCCTCAAAATGATACTTCTGTCCTGCATTTGTCTGCTGAAGAATCACAGTGGCTCTCCTGGCCAACGCAAACAGCTTAGTCAGCATTAGCCTCCTGTACTCAATCAGCTCCAACATGTACCTTCCATTCCAGTCAGGTTTCCTGGCCTCTCTTGTTCTTGCCTCCATGCCTTTTCCCGGGCTGTATCACCTGCTTGGAACACCCTCCCACTCCTCCTGCCAATGATTATCCTGCTTATCTTCCAATGCTCTCAAACTCAGTCCTCCTCACTTAATGAGGCATAGTCAGCCAGTCCACACTGCTGCCCCTTTTTGGTGAGCTCCTCTTACACACCTTGTGACTCTAATTTAGTGTGGTAGCCTGAAGAAGTTTTGGGATAGGTTTAAATCCCAGCTCTCTAGTTGTTTAAAGTAAACTTGGGGAAATTATTAACCTCTTTGAGTCTCATCTGCAATATGAGGATATCAATTATGTCAAAGAATTATAAAAAGGTGAAATGAGAAGGTATTGGGGAGTCAAATCAACAACAGTCACTAGAATATTAGCTCCATGGGGGTAAAGAATTTTGTCTAATACTGATGTAACTTAAGGCTTGAAACAGTGCATGGAATATAGTACACATTTAATAAATACTTAGTGAATTATATGATTGAAAAAATGAATAAACAATGTCATAACTGACTTGATCTAATCTACTCCATAAACCTTTGATGTAGGCATGATTATTATTCCCATTTTATAGAGGAGAAAACGGCCTTGCGCAGGCAGGTCTGAACCTAGGCAGTCTGGCTCCAGAACACAGGGTGGGCACTCTGGTGTGACTATCCCTTCTCTACCTAGACTTACTATTTTTTAAAATATATTTTTATTTATTTCAGAGAGGAAGAGAGAGGGAGAGAGAGAGAAACATCAACAATGAGAGAGGATCATCGATCAGCTGCCTCCTCATGCCCCACAATGGGGATTGAGCCAGCAACCTGGGCATGTGCCCCAAGAAAGGTGACCTCCTGGTTCATAGGTTGCCACTCAATCACTGAGCCACACCGGCCAGGCCCCAGACTCATTCTTGAAGGTAGTTATCAGAATTGATCTGTTTCTCTGGCCTGCACCCAGCACCCAGTAACCAGCAACACTCGGCTGGCAAAGGCCAAGAACAAAATTATCCTACACTTTGCATTAAGCCAGTTACCCCAGAAGAGGGTCTTGGGGAGTGTGAGGCTATGGCGTGGTCTTACCTTGCCCTTGAACAGGATCACTGGGCAGACAAACCGTCCTCTGCACCTGGCCATCTTGCTGCGGTTAACAAGGTCTTGCAACTTGCTCACTTGCACAGTGCTCTGAAACCTGACGCACAGACAAGAGAGGCAGGTCAGGCTGGTTTCTAAGGGGGCATGCATGTGTGCGCTTGTTTTTACCAAGACCCCATGCTAGGTCTGCATGTGTATGTGAATACACATTTGAAATTTAGTAAGTGCTCTAATCCCTAAATTCCAGATCATGGATTATGTTTTTTTAGGAAAAAAAAAATGCTATATCATAGGTATTAAAATTTAAGTCATCCTGATTTCAGAACCTTTAAAATGAGAAAAAGTCAGCTACTCTGAAGACATGGTATGTAAAATACAGAAATATAACAGCAAATTGAATGTTGATTACTAGTTTTTTCCTCCCAGAGTAAGGTAACAGGTGCTCTCGGGACCCTCTGGAAACCATAGGGCCATTTTTGCTGGAACAGAGAGTGAAAGAGAAGCCATTTCTGACACTGAAAAGTATAGTAGTTACTGCACTGGTTTGCTAAGGGAGCTTCTAGAAAGAGTCAGGTATAGTAATGAGCTACAGCAAGTCACACCCCTTTCAAATCGCATGAAATCATTAGGTCCCCAACTGACTCTCCCTTAGCTCACACTAGCAGTTCCCTCTGTGCTCTAGATACATTTGATTCTCCCAGGTTGAGTCCTTCCACTGAGCATACTCTCCACAAACCAAGGTGGAGAGCATGCCAGCATTTCCCTCCTAGGGGCTCTGTGCAGCCTTTAATGTAGAGGCAGGCACATTTATTCTTGTTAGGCTAGTTGGTGGTTTATTTTCTTGGTTCCCCTACTCAAAGAACCAACTCGGTTTCTTTCCAAAGTTCCTGTTTTTATTTTTATTCTCTCTTGGCCTTAGGATCTTTTTCTTACAGTGCTAAGCACTGAATTGCCTGGCACATGACTCGTATTTGAATGAGTAAGTGTAGGTTTGTGTATTTGTTTTGCAGACTGAGTCTTTACCCTATGGAATCGGAAACATCTCTGGGAAGTGTCATTACTGAGTTGAACTGTAGGACACCCAACTGGTGTCTTGAGAATTGGTGGTGTGAGGAAACCCCCCACCCCCATACACACAATGGAAATGGGTACAAAACTATCCCCCAATGCCTCACTGTATTTCCCTAATTCTGGCTCATTACACTGTCATTGCTAATTTTTGGTCTATGTTACCCAGCAGACCTAAGGATAGGGACTTCATCTACCTGATAAGACTTCAAATAGAGCCCTTGGATCTGCCACATGGCAATAGCTCAACGAACACTTGTTGATAAACATTATGTCTTAGATGTTCAGAGATCCCTGTCCAGGCTTCTATTCCCAGATCACGGGCTAAACTGGGGAGGTGTGTTAAGCGGACTTAACCACTTCCTTAATCCAATTCTACCCTGTGTACTCAGACTAATTAGTGTCATGTTAACACCAAAGCCAAATATGTAAAGAAGCAAAATTTTCTACTTCCCACCTAAACATGCATATATTCCCTTCTCTTCAACAATCAGCCATCACCCACTCAGTATCATTTCAAGTCCTTGCAAGGAGTGAAAGGTAAAAACAAACTCCAGTAACAACTTCAGGTATAGGGATGTACCACAGTATCCCTGGCCTGAAAGGTGACACTCCGCTGGACAAGCTGGGAAAGCCCTGATGATGGCAGGAAAAAAAAGGCAGACGGGGACAGAGCAGGGTAAAGAAGACCTGGCTTTTAACCCCACTCTGCTAACTATGTCTGCGGGTTTAAATTTCCTCTTCTGGCCCAGCAGTGTGGCTCAGTGGTTGAGCATCGACCTATGAACCAGAAGGTCACAGTTCAATTCCCCGTGAGGGTATGTGCCCAGGTTTCAGGCTCGGTCCCCAGTGTGGGACTTGTAGGAGGCAGCCAATCGATGATTCTCTCTCATCGTTGACATTTCTATCTTTCTCTCCCTCTCTGAAATCAATAAAAAAATATTTTTTTTTTTTTACAAATTTAAAAATAAAAATAAATTTCCTCTTCTGTACAATGGAGGTGATACTATCCTTCTCACTACATGGCTGCAGGGCTTTAGTTAGTGTCAAACTCTTAACATGTGCCAAATAGTGGGCACTTGACAAACGTTAATTTCCTTCTCTTTAAGAGCTAGAATGAATCAGCACTAAACTTATTTCCTTCCCAGAAAAGCTCCTGTGAGGCAACCAAGACTGAGTTCCTAGAGAACTGCTGCTACAGGCTGGTTTGGCATTACCTGGAGCTTGTTAGAAAATGCAGCTCAGCCCCACTCTAGACCTACTGAGTCAGATTCTGCCCTGGAATTAGAGCTTCAGGTGATTCACTCACAAAATCAAGCTGCAAAAGCACCATCTGGACTACAGCTGAACTTAGTACCTTAATGCCATTGTAAAACCACCAGTCAGCACTGAAGACGGAATGAGGGCGAGGGCAAGGAAAAAGAGCTCTTTTTCAGGAACTTTAGGCTTGGAGATTCCTGGAGTTCTTGGGTTATACAACAGAGGCTATGATACAATTTCTATGATCTACATATAATGTGTTTTTCTAATGCATTCATTTTTCTCAGTGAACCCCACCACAACAAGCTCATGATATGGAACACTTATGGACATCCCATTTCACAGATGAGAAAGCTAAAGCTTATCCTTCAACTCCTCCAAACTGGTTGTTCTGCTTGAAAGCCTTCTTTGACTTCTGGTGGCCCACAGCAGTGGTTCTCAGGCTATAGCATATGTAAGACTGATCCAGGGAGCTGAGAATGTAGATTCTGGAAAATCTGATTCAGGGGTCCTAGAATCTGTGATTGTAATGAGTGTTCAGGGGATGCTAGGAAATAAAATCACTAACACCCTCAGATCCACTCTCCTTGGCCTGATGAGCAGGACCCTGTACAAGCTGGTCGCCAAGGACATTTCAGGGACACCCCTACTCATCCTTCCAATTCCAGCTGAAAAGGATCTCCACCATGGGGTCACACCAGACCGCTGGTAGGCCTACAATAGCATTTCTCAAACCTTAATGTGCAAATAAATCACTGGAGCATCTTGTTATGCTGTGATTTTGACTGATTCAGAGTCTCTAGCCAGTTTCTGGGTGCACTGATGGGTAGGGTGGCCTGCTACACTTTACAGCATGACTCCAGTGTAGCTGCATTCATGGGGCCAGGCTTCCATAGATATTGTTGAAAACAGCTCCCAGAATTCCCTTACAATTCACACCAAGCAGGGAGACAAGTGAAACAAACTTTGTGATTGACATAAAGCACTTCCTAGAGCCTAAAGGCTGTGATTATTTTTTAGTGTCAAACAACTGCTACCACTTACTGACCACTTACAGCTTGCAGCCTGTGCCAGGTGCTTTATGTCTGCTCTCGTATGAAAGCACTCAGACCTTGGTAGGCCCTAAATACTATTAAATGGTAGCCCTTACTTCTAATTCTCACAACAAACATGCCAGGCTTATAATAGCCACATTCTTTATCAGAAATCGCACTAGCCACTTTTCTAAAGAGGTACACTAACCAGTAAGAAAACTAGCAGACAAAGAAGTTAAGTAACTTGCCCAAGTTAGTTACCCAGCCAGCAAATAAGGCAGCCAGCATGTCAACTCAAGCAATCAGACTCCGGACCTCAGTCAGGCTTATAAGCATGTTGACACAGCACACCTCCCATCCACATTCCCTTAAAAAAGGACACAGGTTCGGAGAGATGAGGTGTGAAGTCAACAGTCTTAGCACAATTAGCTGCTGTAGAGTGGGAGTGAAATGGAAGTCCAGGGCTGTGACTCCCAACCCCCATTCTACACCATGCTGCCTTGCCAATCTTACCAATCAAACCCTGAAGTAAACAAAGATGTGGATTAGGCTTAACACCTGGGGAAAGTAAGTCTGCCCAGCCCAGTGCTCTGCTCAGCTGCAGAGTTCCCAAGTCTGGGGATGAGTTGTCAAGGTCTCCCCAGACAGGCCCACCCTGGTCATATGATGCTCACGTGTCCTTCTCCTTCTCAGAACTTTCATACTCCAGGAACACGATGTGCTGTGGGTAGTGGCCGCAGATATCCCCATTCACATTTTGGATCACACTGTAACAGTAGTCTCGGCCAAACAGCTCCAGACATCTCTTCTCAATGCGCTCAACCTGCACAAAGGAAGAGACCTGAGTATAAGGAAGATTCTAGGGCTCTGAGTGTGAGAATTAGGTAGTTTATGACCTGGAGAGGTCACTGAGAATGACATATGCCTCTGTGATTATTATTCAATGCCAGGAAAAGACCTACTGCGGGGTTACAGGCCCTAACTGTGTAGTTCATTAACCAATGTGTGTATACTATGGGAGGGACACTGAACCCCTCAATGTTGCAGTGAAATTGTTAAGCATTTGAAGGAGAGGATTACAGCTTTCATCCAGGTCTGGCAATGAGAATGAAGGGAATTCCCAAGGGCAGAAAAAAGAAGAACTGAAGCCTGTTTTTGATAAAGGAACAGAGAGAGTGTGGGCTGTGCAACTGCTCTATAGGGGAAGGAAAGGGACGGGCCTACATTTAGTGTCAGGCTGTGTAGGAGACAGTATATAGAGGCAACATAGTTCATCTCTTGACTCCATTCAGCCCCACTACTCTAGCTCCTTCATTCTGACCTTTGAACCAGAGGAATACTCTCTAGACTTTTTTTTATTCTACCCTGGGGGCTAGACTTTTTAAATATTCCGTCCCTGCCGGATGCAGGGGAGTAACCCTCCTCAGTTCCTCACTCTGATCCTCGACCTCCAGAACCCCTGTCTCAAACCCAAAGGACTTTCTTCCTTGCTACAGACTGACCTCGGTTCCTCCTTTCGCGGTTTTTACACCGACCCTTCCTCTCCGGATCCAAGTCCTGGGACCTCTCCTTCCTCTGACCCCTAACCTCAGCCTTTTCCGCCTAACTTTCCAACCCAGGAACCTTCTCCTGCTCGTTACGCCTACGAACTCACCCTCGAGCCGCCGGTCCCGCTGCAGTCTTTGGCCCGGTACTGAGTCCTAGAGAACTCCTCCAGCAGCTCCCCGAGCCCAGGCTCCTGCGGCGGCGGGGTGCCCGAAGAAGTCGAGGACCCGGCCGAAGCGGCGGCGGCGGCGGCGGCGCCCCGAGCGCCAGCCATGGCCCAGCCCCAAGTCCCTTCAGCGTCCCGCGTCCCTTCAACGAGCCTCAGCCCGGCCCATGGCACCTGGAGGCAGCGGCTCCGAGTCCGGAACCTCCAGAACCGCTTTAGCCGCCGCCTTCCGCTTCCACTTCCGGCCCCGCCCCACCCATCCGGATGTTTACCTTTTTATGGCCAATCGGAGCCCGGGGCCCGCGCCCCGCCCCACGGCCACGGGCCCACGGTCGGACGCGGAGCGATCCAAGTGGTCTCGAGGGAGGGGGCCGAGCCGCTCGCTGACACCTGGTGCTCCGCCCCTCGGGGTTTCCCCTGGGGAAGCCAGGCTAAACCATTGAGGCTGGGGCTGGGGGGGGGAGTGAGGGAAGGAGGAGGGAGGAGCCATGGGAAAGAGGCAGAGGAAGAGTGAAATAAACCATGACAGGAAGAGGGGGAAACTCTTGGAGGCAACTAGTGTTGGCAACCGCAGTAATAATAGTAACAATAAGGCAGTGTTTCATAAGGCACTCTGCTTGCACTGCTCCTTACAACGTCCCCGTGATTTTATAGTGCCCCTGTCATCTACCTATTTCATTAATGAGGAAACCCGCAGTCATAACTGGCTTAACATTATTTTTTATTTTTATTTATTGACTTTTAGAGAGAGGGGGGAGAGAGAGAGAGAGAGAGAGAGAGAGAGAGAGAGAGACATCCGTTTATTGTTCCACTCATTTATGCATCCATTGGTTGATTCTTGTATGCGCCCTGATCCAGGATGGAAACCACAACCTTGGCACATGGGTCAAGCTCTAACCACTGAGCAAACTCGTCCAGGGCTTTGGCTTGAAAGTCTGTGATTGAAAAGCCCATATTCTTCTTTTTTTCGTAATGGTCTTGATGAGAACGTTCAAACCTGTAAAAAAAAAAAAAAAAAAAAAAAAGATAAGAGTTTATTTGAGCCAAACTGGCAGCAATTGTCGGGAAGCAAGATCTCAAATACGCCCTGACCGGTTTAGCTCAGTGGATAGAACATCGGCCTGCGGACTGAAAGGTCCCAGGTTCGATTCCGTTCAAGGGCACATACCTTGGTTGTGGGCACATCCCCAGTGGGGGGTGTGTAGGAGGCAGCTGATCGATGTTTCTCTCTTATCGATGTTTCTCTCTCTATCCCTCTCTCTTCCTCTCTGTAAAAAATCAATAAAATGTATTTAAATAAAATAAAAATAAATAAATAATAAAATCAATTTTTAAAAATTGCTTAAGAAAGACAATTTAGCCCTAACCAGTTTGGTTCAGTGGATAGAGCGTTGGCCTGCGGACTGAAGGGTCCCAGGTTCGATTCCGTTCAAGGGCATGAACCTTGGTTGCAGGCATATCTCCAGTAGGGGATGTGCAGGAGGCAGCTGATCAATGTTTCTCTCTCATCAATGTTTCTAACTCTCTATCCCTCTCCCTTCTTCTCTGTAAAAAATCAATAAAATATATTTTTTAAAAAAGAAAGACAATTTAGGTAATACAAACAAACTATTTAATACTTTATGACATAACAATGTTTCTTTTTTTTTAAAATTACTTTATTGATTAAGGTATCACATATTTGTCATCAACCCCCTCCCCCCGTTCCCTTCCCAATCCCCCCCACACGCAAGCCCCCCTCCCCCTGTTGTCCGTGGTCACTGGTTAGGCTCATATGCAAGCACACAAGTCCTTTGGTTGATCTATCTCCCTTGTCCCCATCCTCCCCTACTTTCCCTCTGAGGTCTGACAGTCTGATCAATGCTGTTCTTGTTCTTCAGTCTATGTTGTTCATCTTTTCCCCTAGATGAGTGAGCTCGTGTGATACTAGGAATACACTTATAGGAACTGAAAATGAGACAAGCAATAATGGTTATGCTGAGAGGCAAATGAATCCGTCTATAGTGAGTTTCTTTCTGGGCCAACAGTTCTTTTAAGTCCCGGTTTCTATGTCCAACAGTTGTTAATGTGTTCATAACAGAAATGATATTTCAGTTCCGGGTGGTGGACAAATGGTGGTATTGCAGGTCCGACCCTCTCTGGTTTGGTCCTGGGCAATCTGCAGTGACGCATATCTGCTGACTGCTAGTATGGCAAGGCATCATCAGCGTCTTCCATCTCTGGACTGTTTCTCTTCTGACTTTCATGGCTGGAGCACTCCTGTCAATTCCTCTCTGATGCAGGAATCCACATGTCTCGGAGTTGTTTTCTGAAAATATACAAACATATTCTCGACCAAAAGTTAATAAAGGAATATTTTCTATAAATTTGACTTGCGATCCTTTTTCATTTTTTTTGCCCAAATGATTTTCCTTTGGCTTGTTTTGACACCATGTATGTTTTACCTGGGTGACTTGCTGTTAGCATTACAAATGAAAGTTAATTTTCTAAAGTAAAAATTTTCTAGATGTAATTTATTTGCAGGATATTTTTCCTTACATGATATTCTTCTATTATCCCCCCTTTTTTGGTTTAAATATTGGGAGGCTTTTGGAAATTTTATGCTGTAATCTTGATAGCTTTTAAATTTTACTTTTTTGCACTAAAATGTGACTGCTTTAGGTTCATTATATGTTATGCAATTTTACCATGAGATGAACTACCAATAAAAATTTTAATTTTTATTGACATAACAATGTTTCAATCAATGATGGACTTAATATATGACAATGGTCCCCTAAATTTAAAATGTAGCTAAAAAATGTTTGACACCTGCCGTAGGCCAGTGTAGCTCAGAGGTTGAGCATCAACCCATGAACCAGGAAGTCACAGTTTGATTCCTGGTCAGGGCACATGCCCAGGTGGTGGGCTTGATCCCCTGTGGGGGGAATGCAGGAGGCAGCCAATCAATGATTCTCTCTCATCATTGATATTTCTATCTCTTCCTCTCCCTTCCTCTCTGAAATCAATTTTTTAAAAAAGTTTGACACCTAGTGGCATAGCCTTTGTAGTCCTTGTAATATGGTGCAATGGATTACATAAACACTACTGTGTTACAAATGCCTACAGTATTCTGTACGTATCATTTTGTACAGGTTTATAGCTTAGGAGCTGTAGGGGAACAAAATTTGTCACTCCAAAATGTCTATTTTGGCAGAAGGATTATTTTAAGTTGGTTAATTTTAAGCATCAGTAGATAGGGGAGAAGCCCTAAAAACCAAGTAAACTTTTACATTTGTAAGGGAAATCTCCATTTGTAAGGGTATCTCCCTTGCTGTACTGGGAAGAGGTAGATGACCTTATCTCTAGAAACTCAGGTAGAAGACAATGACTTAAATTGCATAATAAAAAACATCAACAAAAGGAAAACCTGCTGTTCAGATGTTCCCAAGTGACCCATCAGATAAGAGGTTAATATTTAAAATATATAAGGACGCCCTAACCGGTTTGGCTCAGTGGATAGAGTGTCGGCCTGTGGGCTTGGGGGTCCCGGGTTCGATTCCGGTCAAGGGCATGTACCTTGGTTGTGGGCACATCCCCAGTGGGGGTGTGCAGGAGGCAGCTGATCGATGTTTCTCGCTCATTGATGTTTCTAACTTTCTGTCCCTCTCCCTTCCTCTCTGTAAAAAATCAATAAAATATATTTAAAAAGTAAAATATATAAGGACCTCATACAGCTTCACACCAAAAAACCCACAATCAAACAGTAAAAAATGCAGAAGAAGGAACTGAGCAAAAAGGAAAAAAAGAGAGAACTCATGGACTTGGACAAGAGTGTGGTGATGAGAGGGGGTAGAGGAGGAAAGGGAGCTGGAAGAGGGCATAGAGGGGCTAATTGGTGATGAGGAAATAAATAAATAAATAAATAAATAAATAAATAAATAAATAAACGGGCAGCGGACCTGAATAGACATTTCTGGAAAAAGGACAGACAGAGGGCCAACAGACACATGAAAAGATGTTCAACATCTCTAATCATCAGAGAAATGCAAATCAAGACCACAGTGAGATATCACCTCACATGTGTCAGAATGGCTGTCGTCAATTAATCAACAAATAACAAGTGCTGACAAGGATGTGGAGAAAAGGGAATCGTATACTGCTGGTGGAATTGTAGATTAGTGCAGCCACTATGGAAAATAGTATGGAGGCTCCTCAAAAAACAAACAAAAAAAACCCTAAAAATAGAGCTGCCATATGATCCCATAATTCCACTTCTGGGTATTTATTTATCCAAAGAAAATTGTCCTCAATTGGTTGGGCGTCATTCTGGTGACAAAAAGCTTGCTGGTTCAATTCCCGATCAGGGCACATACCAGTGTTTTGGGCTCAGTCCCCTTTAGGAGGCATGCAGGAGGCAGCCAATCTCATGCCAATGTTTCTCTCCCTCTCCCTTCCTCTCTCTCTCTAAAAAATCAATTATATATATTTTGTTGTTGCTGCTGTTAATACCTACCCGAGGATATTTTCCAGAGAGAAATTTATTTTTAGAGAGAGTGAAAGGGAGGGAGAGAGACACACAGAGAGAAACATCTCAATGTGAGAGAAACACATCAATTGGTGGCCTCCCGAGTGCCCTGAGTGGGGCAGGGAATCAAGCTTGCAACTGAGGCACATGCCCTTGACTGGGAATCGAACCTGAGACCCTTCAGTCTGCAAGCAGACGCTCTATCCACTGAGCCAAACTGGCGAGGGCAATACTTTCAGAAACAGAGGGTTATGTATACAGAGTTGTCTTGATAGGACCTCTGTCTTCCCACCTTAAAACTGTACAATGTCCAAATTGAAAAATGTGGAAAGCCACGTTTTTATATAACTAAAAGTAACACAATATTAAAGATGACTGAATTTCATTAACAGTGAATTTTATTCACAGACTTATGATGTTTTGAAGAATAATAAAGTGATATATAATCTAGAAATAATTATGAATTTACTCTAGTAAATATATTTTTCTGGCTGTCCTTTCAGAAATACCACTAATTATTTTGTTAAAGTAGTTTTTCACATAATCTGTGTCCTATTGACAGTAATGATTGCAAGGTTAAAAATTATATTCAAACCATATGAAATTTGAATGTTTTTTCTTCCAAAATGTAATTTTAGCCCTAGCAGGTTTGGCTCAGTGGATAAAGCGTCAGCCTGCGGACTGAAGGGTCCCGGGTTAGATTCTGGTCCAGGGCACATGCCTAAGTTGCGGGCTCGATCCCCAGTGTGGGGTGTGCAGGAGACAGTCAATCAATGATTCTCTCTCATCATTGATATTTCTATCTCTCTCTCCCTCTCCCTTCCTTTCTGAAATCAATAAAAGATTTTTAAAAATTAAAAAAGAATATAAACACCTGGGTTGACATAGCCTATATAATCTCAGCTGCAATTACAAAAAAAATGTAATTTTAGCAAATGTAAATTATTAAAATTTTAAAAATAGTTTATGTATGTTTTCTCAAAAGTTATTTTTCTCCTAAAATATGAAAAATTGTTAAAGCTATAAGGCAAAATGTAATCATACTAAGTGAATGTTAAATTTTAAAATCAAAATTATTATTATTACTAGGGGCCCAGTGCACGAATTTGCCCACCTTGAAAGGAACTGTGGGCTGCCAGGCTGCGGTGGGCACATGGGCGGGTCTTGGCCCATCCTCTGTGCCCCTGCCCAGCCCTCCCACCCAGTCCCCGGTCCCCTGTCTGCGGGCAGCCCCGCTCCCGCCACCACCGCTCCCATGCACTGATGGTGTGGAGTGATTGGGGCTGGCGCCAGCAGCAAGTGCAAGCAGGGCCAGTGCCATAAGTGGGTGCGAGTGGCGGCTGCTGCCCTGATTGCCCCTCAGGAGCAGGGGAAAGTGGAGAAGTCCTCAGGGGTGATTGAGGCTGGCAGCAGGTGCGAGCGCCGGGCGGGACTATGGTGCATGGGAACAAAGGCTCACCCCGATGACAGCGACTCACGTCCCGCCTTGGACTGGCGCCCCTGCTCACCTGCTCCACCATCCTGCCGCAGCCAACGCCTGCCACGTTCCACACTTTGCCACCTGCTGCCAATGCCCACCATGTTCTGTGCATGCCCACTGGTGGTCAGCACACATCATAGTGATTGGTTGTTCGGCTGTTCAGTCTCTTTGCATATTAGGGTTTTATATATATATATATATAGATATATAGATAGATTTTTAAAAAGATTTTTAAATTGATTTTTTTAGAGAGAGAGTAGGGGAGAGGGAGAGAGAAAAATACTAACGTGAGAGAAACATCAATAACTGCCTCCTGCACTCCCCCTACTAGGATCAAGCTCGCAACCCAGGGCATGTGCCCTGAGAGGAAATTGAACTAGCAGCCTTTCAGTGCATGGGGCACCACCTAACCAACTGAGCTATACCAGTTAGGGCTAAAATCCAAAAATATTTATGTAGATCTGAAATTAGTTTTTGAAAATGTAATTAAATATTTTTATATAAGTAAAACCATTTGCAAGTCCATTTGCAACACCAGTGTCCATTTCATTGCCCATATAAAGAACTGGAATCACATGAGTCATGTTACATCTAGGCAAACTTGCAAGCCAAGTTAAGAGTAATAAAAATGTCAACATTGCAAAATATTCTTCAGTTACCATGTGCAACTCCTGTGAAAATAGAGCTAATTTGTGGGCACTTCTGGAACCATGAGTTAGAACTTGGAAAGCTGCAAGACCATGTACACTTGGCACTACTAGGAAGCAATGCCTTGTTGTGCAAGAATCTATTGCAGTCATGTTATCTGAGGGAGAAGGGTTTGATAGGTACATTGATTTGTCTTTTCTTTTATCCAAGGGGTTCTACCACTCATACCCCCCTCTATTCCTTTAAACAGTGTCTGTCTGGATATTAGCCGTGGCACAACCCACTGAAAACCATTTAGATGCAGCTGTCCTTTCTTCAGAGGTGTGGACGAGCATGGCTCCGAGTTGTGAGAGTGGATGTTGAGGGTTATGGGTTGAACAGTGCCAGTCCTGAGCACCCGATCCCAAATGGCGGAAGTGCCTGTGTGTCCTCTACCAAAATTCCATGTGTGTGTTTGTGACATCTGGAATTCTTTAAAGCATGGACCAAAAATTAGGGTCCCTCTTTCTTGGTTCTAAAGAGGCACTGCCATCTAGGAGCCTTTTGTGGTGACCCAAGTGAGGTGGAAAGTCAGAAGTCTAGAAGAAGGGAACAGGGACTAGGCCTCACACGGGGAAGAGCTATGGCGTGATTTGCCAGGGATTGCCCCTGGAAAACTCTCAAAGACCAGGAGGTGCCATCGAGGCAGATTCCCTCCGTGGTGCTGACCTGACCGTTGGGAGTTTTGCAAATCCTGGCACACACAGTTCAATTTAATTTGGGAGCAACTACATTTTCTTTTTCTTTTTAAATATATTTTTATTGATTTCAGAGAGGAAGGAGAGGGAGAGAGAGAGAGAGAGAGAGAGAGAGTCAGAAACATCAACGATGAGAGAGAATCATTGATTGGCTGCCTCCTGCACACCCCCTACTGGGGATCGAGCCCGCAACCCGGGCATGTACCCTTGACTTGAATCGAACCTGGGACTCTTGCGTCCACAGACCAACACTCTATCCATTGAGCCAAACTGGCTAGGGCACATTTTCAGTGATTTGTTAATCAATCAACTAATAAAACAAACTGGTATGGAGTGCTACTACGTGCCAGGCACTGCAGCCCTGGAAGGGCCTGGAAGTCAGTGCTGGGCAAGGTGGGGAGATCCTTGAGCTGCTGTTCATGGTTTTGCAGGGAAGGTAAAAGCTAAACAACAAATCCAAGGCAGGGCAGCTGAGATGCTGTGGGAAAGTTTGGCTTCTGGAATCTTGTCTACAGAAAATCTGAACCAGGAGGCAGAATTCCCACTAGACATCTCTCTCATGACAACTGCCAGAACCAGAAAGGGAATGAACTCTCCAGCCAGACTAATTTACACCCTAAATTTAATATTGCTAAATGGCATCCCCAGAGTCTGGCAGAATTTCACTTCCATTGCTAATCAAGGGCTGTCTGGTGGGTTACTTAATAACAAGCCCCACTCTGATTTCTGCCTTCAAGATGGAAAATCACATTCCTGATCCTCAGGTCTGATCCTTACAAATAACTGGGATGGGGAGAGAGAAGGAAGAATGGCCCAAACATGGACTTTGGAGCCAGGCAGACATGTCTATGCTGGGTTTCCAGGTTCTGTGACCTTGAGCAAGGCAACCTTTGTTCTCTAAGCCTCAGTTTCCTCATTTATAAAATGGGGACATTGACATATACCCTGAGTGGCCAGATTATTATGATCTTGATTAGGATTAAAAACAAGAATGTATTGTAGAGACCCAACACATGGCAGTCAAGAATAAGTGTGGTTTTTTGTTTTTTTCCTTATTCATTTGAGATTTTTCTTTATTTTTTAAAAGCCCTAGCCAGTTTGGCTCAGTGGATAGAGCATCGGCCTGTGGACTGAAGAGTCCTGGGTTTGATTCCCAGTCAGGGCACAGGCCCGGGTTGCGGGCTCAATCCCCAGTGGGGGGTGTGCAGGAAGCAGCTGATCAATGATTCTCTCATCATTGATGTTTCTATCTCTCTCTCCCTCTCCCTTCCTCTCTGAAATCAAATTAAAAACAAAAAAGTTGTGCAAGATTTGTTTGCTAAAACCAAAACACTGGTGAAAGAAATCAAAGAAAACTGAGACAAATCATATACTTTGTTCATGAATTAGAAGACTCAATGTTGTTAAGATGTCAGTTTTCACCAAATAGATATATAGATTCAATCTAATTCATTTAAAAATTCCAGCAGGAATTTTGGTTGATATCAACAAACTGATTCTAAGATCTTGATTTACTTTTGACTTTATGTTAAGTATGAATGTCTAAAGATGTAGAAATAGCCCTGACCGGTTTGACTCAGTGGATAGAGCATCAGCCTGCGGACTGAAAGGTCCCAGGTTTGATTCCGGTCAAGGGCATGTACCTTGGTTGCAGGCACATCCCCAGTAGGAAGTGTGCAAAAGGCAGCTGATCAATGTTTTTCTCCCGTTGATGTTTCTAACTCTCTATCCTCTCCCTTCCTCTCTGTAAAAAATCAATAAAATATATTTTTTAAAAAATAAAGATGTAGAAATAATAAATAAAGGGTAGAAATAAAATACAGAATCTCTTACTTAACATCACTAATCTGTTTTAGAAATCAGATATTCTGTATGAAAACAGACTGGAAGAAGCCTGCTTCCCATTATTTTACATGGGCGAAATTATAATGCATGACATGTCAACACCAAGCCCCCCAAAATTTCCCAAATCATTAATAAAATACAATGAAACATGTGCATACAAGCAACAATCTATCATGTTAATATTTAATGTGATTAAAACCATTGCTTCCGCCGAAACCGGTTTGGCTCAGTGGATAGAGCGTCGGCCTTTGGACTGAAGGGTCCCGGGTTCGATTCTGGTCAAGGGCATGTACCGTGGTTGCGGGCACATCCCCAGTAGGGGGTGCGCAAGAGGCAGCTGATCGATGTTTCTCTATCATCGATGTTTCTAACTCTCTATCCCTCTCTCTTCCTCTCTGTAATAAAATCAATAAAATATATTTTTAAAAAAACCATTGCTTCCTTCAAAACAGTAGTACTGGTATAAGGACAGACAGACAGACCAATGGAATAGAATAGAGAACCTAAAAATAAACCCTCACATGTATGGTCAGATGATTTTCAAGAAGGGTTCCAAAATCATTCAATAGGGAAAGGACAGTCTCTTCAATAGATAGCCACATGCAAAGAATGAAGTTGGAATCTTACATTACAGAAAAATTAATTCAAATGGATCAAAGACCTAAGTGTAAAAGCTAAAACTATAAAACTCTTAGAAAACATCGGGAAAAGGTTCCATGACATTGGGTTTAGCAATAATTTCTTGGATATGACACAAAAGCACAGGCAGCGAAAGAAAAAATTGATAAACTAGACTTCATCAACATTTAAAACATTTGTGCATCAAAGGACACGATTAAGAGAGTTAAAACACAACCCACAGTATGGGAGAAAATATTTGCAAATCATATGTGTTAAGTAATTAATCTTCTGAAAATATGAAGAAAAACTCCTACAACTCAACAACAAACAGCCCAATCCAAAAATGAGAAAATAATGTGAATAGACATTTCTCCAAAGAAGATATACAATCAATAAGCACATGAAAAGATGTTTAACATCCCTAGTCATTAGAAAAATGCAAATTAAATAAAATTAAATTAATTAATGAGAGGTAATTAGGTTTAGATGAGGTCATAAGGGTAGAGCCTCCATAATGGGATTGGTATTCTTAGAAAGGGAGGAAGACTAGTGCTCTCTCTCTCTCTGCCACTTGAGAACAGCAGAAGGAAGCCAACTATAAATCAGGGAAAGAGCTCTCACCATACAGGCCCCTGATCTCCAGTCCCCAGAACTGTGAGAAAGAAATGTTTGTTGCGCCCTAACAGGTTTGGCTCAGTAGATAGAGCGTCGGCCTGAAGGCTCAAGGGTCCCAGGTTCGATTCCGGTCAAGGGCTTGTACCTTGGTTGCGGGCACATACCCAGTAGGGGGTGTGCAGGAGGCAGCTGATTGATGTTTCTCTCTCATCGATGTTTCTAGCTCTCTATCCCTCTCCCTTCCTCTCTGTAAAGAAATCAATAAAATGTATTAAAAAAATGTTTGTTGTTTATGCCACCTAGTCTATGATATTGTGAAATAGCAGCCAGAGTTGGTTAAGACAGGCAGTATGATTGGCGGGCCTGCGACCCATATCCACTCCTGCCCAGGGAGGGAGGAGGGGCAGTTCCCTAACAGAAGCTGGATACTATTACTAGAAGAAAAGGAAAAGGAACGCTGGACAAGCCCCACAGATTTTTCATTACAGCTTCATATGGATATTTAATGAGTGATTCCTTAAGAGGTGACAATGTTATTTATTTTAATCATCACAAGCAAGAATTAACCTATTTTTGTGTTAATGTTTTGAAGACTACAGATAAGAGTAAATTCTACATACAGATAAACATGGATCCTTTAGAATTTTTCATCCATCCCCAACTTTTTTAAAAAAAATATATTTTATTGATTTTTTACAGAGAGGAAGGGAGAGGGACAGAGAGCCAGAAACATCGATGAGAGAGAAACATCGACCAGCTGCCTCCTGCACACCCCCCACCGGGGATGTGGCCACAACCAAGGTACATGCCCCTGACCGGAATCGAACCTGGGACCCTTCAGTCTGCAGGCCGACGCTCTATCCACTGAGCCAAACCGGTCTCGGCGCATCCCCAACTTTTTAAGGATTAATAATATTTTAAAGACGGAATGGTTTGAATGGTTCCACATCTGAAAATGGACTTTCCTTTTGTTTCTTTCTTCAGCCTATCTCAGTTTTCTTTTTTTAAAAAAAATATATTTTTATTGATTTTAAAGAGGAAGAGAGAGAGAGAATCATTGATCAGCTGTCTCCTGCACACCCCCTACTGAGGATCGAGCCCACAACCCAGGCATGTGCCCTTGACTGGAATAGAACCCGGGACCCTTCAGTCCGCAGGCTGACACTCTATCCACTGAGCCAAATCAGTAGGGCTACCTCAGTTTTCTTCAATGTTTTCTTAAATGTTAGTATCTAAGAACTACAGGATGGGGTGGTTTGGTGTACACGGACCTTGATTATTGTACTTTATGGACAATTAAGGGATTTTTTAGAGGGTATTTTTTTTTTTTCTTATAGCCATTTTCAAGGACCTTCATGCCTTCGGTGTCTTTAAGGCTTGTAACATGGCTTTACTATTGTCAGCTTTCTCTAAATTTCTGCAGAAACACATTCAGGTAATAAAGAGTAATTTACGCCATATTTGTCTTCAATTGCATTTGTCTTTAGAACCTAACCTTCTACAAAATATAAAATCCTCTCTACTAATCTTTACTGAGCATCTACTATGTGACCAAAATCTCACATATTTTACCTCATTTAAACCACCTGAGGCTAAGGGGTTGTCAGTTCAATTTTATAGGTTCAGAGAATTTAAAAAACTTACTCAAGCCACACAGTTACTGGGTATTACAGAATACAAATGCCCATTTGTCTGACTTGACAGCTCCCATGCCGCTCTGGAGGGACTCATCGGCTCTGAACAATTCAATGTAAGGGTTATGTGCTCTAGCTTTGACCAAACCAGTCCCGAGTTTGAATCCCAAAACTTCCACTTTCTAGCAATGCAATGATAACAGCAAATAGCTTTGAAAGTTTTCCAAGTGCTCAGGGCATGACAATGCGCACAATATGTCATTCAACCTTCCTGAGCACTGGGAGTGAGGTACCACTACTATCGTCATCCCCACTTTACAGATGAGGAAACAGGCTTTAGAGCAATTGTGAGCAGAAATGAGATTTAAACCCAGATGTCTGAGGCCAGTGCATGTGCTCATAACTAAATGATATGAATTTTAAAAAGGGAGCAAAAGTAGTTGAGAAGAAATGAATCCATTCTATGGAATGACCTATATGGTGCAGTAATTAAGAATGGGTACTCTGGGCCCTGAGTGGGTAGCTCAGTTGGTTAGAGCATCGTCCCAATACACCAAGGTTGTGGGTTCAATCCCCAGTCAGGGCACATATTAGAGTCAACCAATGGCCCAGCCAGAGTGGCTCAGTTGGTTGAGCGTTGTCCTGTGCACCAGAAGGTTGCTGGTTCAATTCCTGATCAGGGCACATACCCAGGTTTGGGGTTCGATCCCCAGTCAGGGCATGTATGGAAGGCAGCTGATTGATGTTTCTTTCTCATATCTATGTTTCTCTCTTGTCTCTCTCTCTCTCTCTCTCTCTCTCTCTCTCTCTTCTCTCTCTCCCCCTTCCTCTCTCTAAGCCTGTCCTTAGGTGAGGATTTCAAAAAAAGAGTCAACCTGCCCTAGCTGGTTTGGCTTAGTGGATAGAGGGTCCCAGGTTCGGACTGAAGGGTCCCAGGTTCGATTCTGGTCAAGGGCACATGCTTGGGTGGCTGGCTCAATCCCCAGTGGGGGGTGTGCAGGAGGGAGCCAATCGATGATTCTCTCTCATCAGTGATGTTTCTAACTCTCCCCTCTCCCTTCCTTTCTGAAATCAATGAAAATATTTTTAAAAAGTCAACCAATAAATGCATAAACAAGTAGAACAATAAATCAATCTCTCTTTTTCCCAAATCAAAAAATTTTTTTTTAAAGAGTGGGCACTCTGGGGCAGGCTACCTGGAGATAAATAAATCTCAGGTCCTCCACTTGCTAGAGGTGTGACTTTGGGCAAGTCATTTAACCTCAGGGTAATGAGTTTGGGCAAGTCATTTAACCTCTGTAAAATGGCCATATAGCAGTACCTACCTGTATTAGTTTCCTAGAGCTGCCATAACAAAATACTATACATTGGTGGCTTAAACAACAGAAATTAATTTTCTCACAGTTCTGCAAGCTAGATCAAGTCCAAGATCAAGTTTGGTTTCTTCTGAGGCCTCTCTCCTATAGCTGCATTCTCACTGTGTCCTCCATAGCTGTCCCTTGGTCTGTGAGCTATATGTCCTAATCTCTTTTTATGAGGACAGTCATATTGGATTGGGGCTGACCCATATGACTTCATTTTACCTTAATTACCTCTTTAAAGGCCCTATCTCCAAATGCAGTCACTTTGTGAGGTACTAGAGGTTAGGACTTCAATATATGAGTAGGTAGGGAGGGCACAATTCAGCCCATAACACAATCTCATAGGATTATTGTGAAAATTAAATGAACAATACATGTAAAGCAAAGATCAGGGGACCTAGAATGTTTTAAGAGCTTAATAACTGTTCAACAGAACGGAACACTTAACTTAGAACACTTAATAAGAGTATCCAGCAAGTTACAAATCTTTCTCTGGTAGGATATTGGCTGGACGTGCCCTGCTGGCTCTCTTCTTGGCCAGGTGCTCAGTCCGGCATCACCTTTACCTTATGGTCCATGGTCCCCATCTTGATCCCACAACTGTTCCATTCTGGTCTGGTCACTCCCTGGGGACAATGAGAAGCTCTCAAATTTTCTTTCTGTAACTGCCCCCACCGTTTGTCTTTAAGATGAGGAGACATTCTTTCCCAGCTACTCCCAGCTCAGCAAGTGCCTTTCCAATGCTGCTATTTCTACTCTTTAGAAAAGCTACTTATTAAAATTTAATGACAATCACATACATTTATAAAGCCATTTTCAATTTACAAAGCTTTTTCCCCATCCATTATCTCTTTTAATCTTTACAACATCTGTAGGAAGGATGTTTTTTCTCCATTTTATAAATGAAGAAAATCGGGCTCTGAAGAGCAGCATCCTTGACCTGGGTCACACTGTTGATCAGTGGCAGAGATGGGCCTCAAATTCTGGTCTTTCAGTTCCAAGATGTTAGGAGTAGCTCACCTGTTCAGGCATTCTTTTACAGTATAAACAATCCAGGATATCAGCCCTGCTCTCTTTTGGGGGGATGTAGGGACTATTTTTTTTTTTAAACATATTTTTATTGATTTCAGAGAGGAAGGGAGAGGGAGAGAGATAGAAACATCACTGATGAGAATCATCGATTGGCTGCCTCCTCACGCCCCCTAGTGGGGATCGGGCCTGCGACCCAGGCTCGTGCCCCCGACTAGAATCGAACCTGGGACCCTTCAGTCCGAAGGCCGACGCTCTATCCACTGAGCCAAACTGGCCAGGGCTGGGACTATTTGTATTGGAAGTGACAAAAATTCAACTCAAACTGGCTTAAACAAAAACTGAATTTATTGGCTCACCTAATAAAACAATCCAGAAGCAGGTTTTCGGGCATGGATGGATCTAGATGCTCAAACTATGTCATTAGAACTTTCTCTCTCCCTTTTTTTTTTTTTTTTTTTTTTGAGAATTTAAAAAAGAGTTTATTTGAGCCAAACTGATGACATGCTGGAAAACAAGAGCTCAAATGCTCCTCTTTCCACTTCTTCTTCTTCTTCTTCTTCTTCTTCTTTTTTAAAATAAATTTTATTGATTTTTTTACAGAGAGGAAGAGAGAGGGATAGAGAGTTCGAAACATCGATCAGCTGCCTCTTGCACACCCCCTACTGGGGATGTGCCCGAAACCAAGGTACATGCCCTTGACCGGAATCGAAACTGGGACCCTTGAGTCCACAGGCCGACACTCTATCCACTGAGCCAAACCGGTTTCGGCCTCTTTCCACTTCTTAACTTCCTTCTGTGTTTATCTTATTCTAAGACAAATGCTCTACTTGGGGTATCAAAGATGGCCCCAGTAGCTAAAGCTTACAATTCCCCAGTTCATTATTCTCAACAGAAAGAGAACATCTCCTTATAAACTGCAATAAATGACCTGGATATCATTCTCAACTATTTCGGTTGGCTTATGGGCCCCACCCCTGAACCAATCATTGTGTCTGCTATAATGGAGTATTCTCATTGTCCAGGCCTGATCATTTGTCTCCCTGTGTGGAAGAGTACGGTGGTGACAATGGGGCGAGTCTCACCAAAGCCCAGGGACTGAGTAAGGGAGAAAGGAGTTTCTTTAAAGAAAAAGTATTGATGTCAGAAGTGGTGTGGGTGGTGGGCAGATCTCTTCAGGGCACCATTGCTCTGCAGAGCTAAAATAGAACAACCAGAGAGGAACTAGGAGCCCATCTTAGCAAGAATTCTCAGTTCTTGCCCTAGCTGGTTTGGCTCAGTGGATAGAGCATCGGCCTGTAGATTGAAGGGTCCTGGGTTCGATTCTGGTCAAGGGCACATGCCCGGGCTGCGGGCTTGATCCTTAGGTGGGGGCATGCAGGAGGCAGCTGATCAATGATTCTCTCTCATCATTGATGTTTCTATCTCTCTCCCCTCTCCCTTCCTCTCTGAAATCAATAAAAAATAATTTTTTAAAAAGAATTCTCAGTTCTTGCCTTGGGAGTAGTCAGTGGACGTCTATGTTTTTTTTCCCCTGGACTGCCTACCTTGGCTCACTAGGATAGAGAAAAAGGTAGTTATTCATGGCAGAGTAAGGAGAAAAGATGGAGCTTCTGGCTCTGTTCGGAACAGTGCCCAAACCAGGAGTACTCATGGAAGGAGACTTTGAAGTGCTCTTTGAGGATGACCACTTGCCTACTTCCTCCTCCCAGAACCTCCTATCTCCCCATGAAGCTGTGAGCTCCAGGGCAGGGACCACATCTATTTTACCCACCATCTTCTCCCCAAGGCCAAGCATGGTAATGTGACTGGCACATAGCAGAGGGTCATCACATGTTTATTGCCTGGATGAATAAATTCATGAATCAGGTTGATCAGCCTAATAAGCAGGATTGATCCACCATTTTGTATAAGTGACCTTTGTTCTCCATTTGTCAGGTAGGAGAAGGTATAGAAAGAGTCACTCTCCACAATCCCTCCCATCTTATGATGCCAGTATCTTAGGGCTCTCAGGAGACAGACAGGTGTGACTTTGGGCAAGTCATTTAACCTCAGTGTAATGAGTTTGGGCAAAAAAAAGACAACTGGCAACCTAGGACCCTCTGAAATGTTTGGCTAAGACAGACATCTTACCCTAAGAATCAGAGAAGGGTCCTTTGGGAATAAGGGCCCATGCAAAGAACCAATAGAAGGTAAGCAAACTTACTGAGCATTCAGGTGACATGACATAGGTCTCCAAATTGTGGGAGTTCATAGACTCGTAATATTTTTTATAACACAAAGTTAACACTGCCTATTTTTATTTTGCCAAATAAAGACATTAAAAAGAAATTTCCATTAATTATCATCACCATTTCTTTTTTAAAAAGAGATTTTTTTATATTAAGATAGCAGGAAGTGCCCTAGCTGGTTTGGCTCAGTGGATAGAGCGTTGGCCTGCGGACTGAAGGGTCCCAGGTTCGATTCAGTCAAGGGCATGTACCTTGGTTGCGGGCACATCCCCAGTAGGAGGTGTGCAGGATCGATGTTTCTCTCTCATTGATGTTTCTAACTCTCTATCCTTCTCCCTTCCTCTCTGTAAAAAATCAATAAAATATATTTTTTAAAAAAAGATAGCAGGAAGTACATAATCTCAGGAAAACAACAACTGGTCCCTTTCCCCCCTGGGGGGGGGGGAAGACAAATAGCAACCTTACATATTTCTGCCCCCCTCACCCCCCAGACAGAGGTAAATTTAATCAGGCTGATCCCTGTGTGAGGTCCAGTATTTGGAACCCACTAGTAAAGATTATTTTTCAAAGCCCACTTTAATCTTAGCTTTTTAAAATAAAAGCTTAATCCGTTCACTTTACAGATGGGGAAACAGAGGTTCAGAGAGCGCAAGTACAAGGTCAAAGAGGTAGTAAGGAGTCAGAGTTTGTCTGAGTGCCAAACCAGGTCGCCTTGGCAGATCCTGAGCCAAAGCTATTTCCCTACAGGGAAAGCAATGACCCACCCGGCCTTCTTGGAGTGCCCCCAGGGTGAGCTCGGCCTCACTCTGATGCTTTGTTCTTAATGATGTACCCACTTCATGCCAGGCACTGGGGACAGTATAAGGAGGGTAACAAACATGTTCCCACTCTCCTCTCCTGTCCCCTCACCGTGGGACCTGTTCCTTGCCTGGCGGCCCGTGAATCCCCACCGCAGGCATGGGCCGCTAACAGCTTAGGGGTTCCCTCTCCCAGAGGTGTTGGCAGTTTCCTAGGAGACTCTGGGAGCCTTCAACGCCTACAAGACCCAAAGGACTGGAAGCGTAGAGTGCAACTTGAGGCACTGTGATAGGCTGTAAGGAAGGTAATTTGGAAGAAAGAGATCTGTTCAAACCCTATCAAATAACACCGCGTTCGGCCCCTCCCCCATTCCCATGGACTCTGCGGGGACCCATAGCCCCACAACGTAGGCTGGAAGAAGGGGGTTCCCCAAACCAGAGGGCCCTACCGTGCTGGTGGGACTTATTGCTCCGGCTGGGCGCGCTGCGGACCGCGCCACCACGACCCGGTTCCGCCCCGTTCCGCACGCTCGCGGCGGGAGCGCGCCTCCGCTCTGCGCGCCTTGGCCCGGGAGCGCGCGCCTTGGCACCGGAGCGCGCGCCTTGGCACCGGAGCGCGCCCGGGAGAGCCGAGCAAGATGGAGGCCGCGCCGCGGCCGCCGCCTGGGCTGAGGCCGCCGCTGCCCGGAGCGCCGAGCCGCGGCGCCTAGGTCGTGCCAGTCCCGGACCCGCTGCCCCGGACCGGGCCCAGGTTGGTCTCCCCGCACCCCCTCCCCGCGGCCGCAGCCTCCGTGTGCGTCCGGCCTGGGCGCGGGGCAACCGCCCCCCCACCCCCGGCCCTCCCCGGGCCCGGCTGCTCTCCGGCGCCCAGGGGACATCTCCTGCCCGCCGCCCGCCCCTCCCAGCCCAGACTGCCTGCCGACCCTCGTCCCCTTGGCCTGGCAAACCTCTCTGCCCAGCCCTGGCGTGCCAGTCCTAGGCTCCCTCCCAGCTACATCCAGCCCTGGCTTCTGAGGAACCCCCCACCCCGGGTCCAGACCCTGCAGTCCCACCCTCCGACTCCTATGTAGCCTCACCCTGATCCCTCTACTTCTCTTTCTTAGACCCTCATACCAGCCCCCACTCCCTGTCCCAGCCCCCATATCACCTTCCCAATCCCCCCAGGAAAGCCCCTAATATCTCCTTCCTACCCCACCATAGAAGCTCCCACTCCCCTCTCCACAGCCCTTTCCTAGATACCCAATACCTGACCTCCTATCCCTAATACCAGCCCCCCAATTCCCTTCCGAGCTCCCTCTATATAGCCCCGCTGCTAATCCTCCACTACCGGCCCCCAGCCCTCAGCCTCCATTCCATCTCCGCATGGTCCCTCTTTACTCCCCTAATACCAGCCCCCAAGCTCCTTCCCCAGCTCCCCATGACCACTTTCTAACCCCCCATTCCAGCTCCCATATCATCACCACAGCCCCCTCACTCCAGCCCCCCAACTTTCACATGGCCCCTTCCTAAGTCACCAATTGGAGATCTTTGCCCACAGACAGCGACCCAACACTCTTCATGACCCCCTGCTAGCTTCCCCACTCCAGCCCCCGGGTCTTCCCCGGCTCCGCCCCAGGCCCGGCCCTCAGGGCGGCTTCTCGGTGCGTCCCCAGCTCCCGCCCGGCAGCCCGGCGGTCGGTCCCGGGCCGGCGGCCCCCGCCAGCCGCCGCCGCCGCCACCGCCGCCGGCCCCGCCCCCGGGCACCATGCTGCCCTCGCAGGAGGCCTCCAAGCTCTATCACGAGCACTACATGCGGAATTCGCGGGCCATCGGCGTGTTATGGGCCATCTTCACCATCTGCTTCGCCATCATCAACGTGGTGGTCTTCATCCAGCCCTACTGGGTGGGCGACAGCGTGAGCACCCCCAAGCCCGGCTACTTCGGCCTCTTCCACTACTGTGTGGGCAGCGGGCTGACGGGCCGCGAGCTCACCTGCCGCGGCTCGTTCACTGACTTCAGCACCATCCCGTCCGGCGCCTTCAAGGCGGCCGCCTTCTTCGTGCTGCTCTCCATGGTGCTGATCCTCGGCTGCATTACCTGCTTTTCGCTGTTCTTCTTCTGCAACACCGCCACGGTCTACAAGATCTGTGCCTGGATGCAGCTTTTGGCAGGTAAGGGAGGGGCGGGGGCGGGACCCCTAGAGCAGGAGCTGCGGAAGGGGCTCCCTCCTTCTAGGACCCTTTCTTGGAGGAATCAGAGACAGATTGTGCTCCTCTGTCTACAAACACACCTTCGGTGGTCCCTCAGCAGTGAGGGGAGAATTCTATGAGAGAGACGCCTTAGGAACGGGTGTTTGGGGCTGTGGGGTTGGATATGGGCAGACTGCGTTTGTGGATGGGTTCGAGTTATGGTAGAGTCTCTGAGGGTCTCTGAGACACTTTGTTGGCTGTTTTAGGGGAAATAATTACCAGAATGAGGAGCTACTCTAGGTGTGAACGATGTTTGTTGTATTGAAAAAAACTTGAGATGGTGACTCAAGAGATCTGACTTTGACCTTTAACTTCCTGACATCATCAACTTGGATCTTTCACTTTACTTCTCTGGGGTTCAGTTTTCTCATCCATAAGACAGTGGAGAGGATTCCGAGAACAAATGAAAGAGTATCTTGTAAACTTTAAAGTGCTGTGCTAAGATATAGGAGGAGGCTGTCCATAGTGTCTATTCAATGTTTGAAGTGTGGGTGGTTGGCAGCACCTGGCAACATGGGTCTCTGGAGGACTGGTCTCCATTCCCCACTCTCACTCAATGCAGGGAGGAGGGTTCTGGTGCCATGCCCAAATGGGAATGGATTCCTAGGACCCTCTGAAATGTTTGGCTAAGACAGACATCTTACCCTAAGAATCGGAGAAGGGCCCTTTGGGAATAAAAATTGCTGAGACAGTTTTTCAGGATCCATTAGAGTCCCCCACGCCTGCCCGCCTTCCGATCGAAGACAGATTTTGAAGATTCAGCAGCTTGGGCATTTGCTTAATTGCAGGCAGGGAAGAGAGTTGGGCTAGGAAAAGTGGGGCCAGAAGATGGGGGAGGAGGGCTGATGAAGGCTAAGAAAAAGTCTGGAGCCCTCCAGGGTGAGAGGGAGAAGGGAAAATATGATGATCATGCAACAGAGATAGTTTTTTCAAAATAAGCACCTCAGAGCATTTAACAAGTGTTTTTTAAATTATTATTTATTGATTTGAGAGAGAAGCATCAATTTGTTCTTTCACTTATTTTATGCATTCATTGGTTCTCTGTGCCCCAACTGAAGATCAAACCTGCAACCTTGGCATATGGGAATGACACTCTAACCAACTGAGCTATCCAGCCAGGGCCAGCATTCAACAAGTGTTGGCCCCTTCAAAAGAGTCCCCTGGAGGAAGTGCTTTCTCACTCGTCGATTTTTCCACTGCTGGAAACGTTGTAGGGAATTATCTTTGGTGCATGGGATGTATTCTCTTGAAGGTCATCATTGAGGGGAAACTCCCATCTTTAAAGGAGGAATATGATTTTTGGAAATGGCTGGAAGTTACTCAGGGACAAGTGTAGAAAATATGATGGGTGATCAAATTGACAGTTGTCACTTGGGGTGAAAGCCAAGGAGTGAGGGCGAAATCTTGAGGCTGGTTTGCTTTCCAAGGGGACTTCTACAAATGCAGGCAGGAGGTATTGTGCCACTGGAAGGATTGCCCAAACTCCCAAAAGAACTACTTTGAACAAGTCAGTGCTTATTCAGATGTGGACATCCTCTGGGCTTTTTCACTCCATTCAACTTAGATTTTTTTTTTTAAGCAGGTGAGAAAGGAGAGTTGTAGGATATGGGACCTATCTCTCCATATATCTCAGTGGTACCCAGAACATGATTTTATGTATTTAAATTCTATTCTTCTTCCAAAGGCAAGTTGGAAAGAATATATGCTCAGTTGAAACCCCCAGTTCCTCAACCTTAATTTGGAGTTTGCAGATGGGTTGCTGACCTCTTGGCCTCTTAATTCTCTGTAATCCACGTGGGTTTAATCTTGGGGACTGGGTGAACTGTTCCACAAACCCTATGTAATTATAGAATTTCAGGGATCTTAGAGATCAGCTCCTTCAAATACCACCTTCCCCTGCCCCCATTTATTTATTTTTTATTTTCAAGCATATTTTTATTGATTTCAGAAAGGAAGAGAGAGAGAGAGAGACAGACAGACAGAGAGAGAGAGAGACCCCAATGATGAGAGGGAATCACTGATCTGCTGCCTCCTGCATGCCCCACACTGGGGATCAAGCCTGAAACCTGGACATGTGCCTTGATCGGGAATCGAACTGTGACTTCCTGGTTCATAGGTCTACACTCAACCACTGAGCCACGCTGGCCGGGCCTCCTGCCCCCATTTTAGAGAGAAGAGACTGAGCCTAGAGAAATTATGGTCTTACCTAAAGTCACACAGCCAGTAAGTGAGTAAATCAGTCTTGACTCCTAGCCCAGTGCTCTTTCCCTTGTGTTACTGTCCCACCCCAGAGGGCTGTTATCAGAGTTGAGCAGTTGATTCCATTTTGCTTAGAGATTTCTGAGTTTATTCCTTACCTGCTTTGTGATCATCCTTATGCTATGGGCTGTGATACTGAGATCATCCCTGTCCCCAAGGATTTGAGAGCATTTTATTTATTTATTTATTTATTTATTTATTTTAAAATTTCTTTATTGATTAAGGTGTCACATATTTGTCCTCATCCCCCCATTCCTATCCCACACCCCTCCCCACGGATGCCCCCACCCCCCTGTTGTCCTTAACCATTGGTTAGGCTCGTATGCATGCACAGAAGTCCTTTGGTTGATCTTTGAGAGCATTTTATAAGGCTATAAAATGCAATTCCTGCTCTCAAGCTTACCATCTAGTTAGATCACTATATTGGTCAGCGGTCTTTCACTAGCAAGTGACAGAAACCCAACTCAAACTGGCTTAAATAAATAAAAATAAAATAAAGAGAGTATCCCTGAACAGTGTGGCTCCGTTGTTTGGAGCATCATCCCGTGCACCAGAAGGTTGACAGTTCAATTCTCGGGTGGGGCACATGCCTAGGTTGCAGGTTCAAGCTCTCGCATAAATGTTTCTTTCTTTCCCTTCCTTCCTCTCTAAAAATAAAATAAAATAATTAAAAAAATTTTAAGTAATAAAGAGGGTAGTGTTTTTGACTCACGTAACATCTGGCTTCAGGCATGGATGGATCAAATAATGTCATTATAATATGGCTCTCTCCATTTCTTTGTTCCTCTGTGTTGGCTTATTTTTAAGCCTACTTCTCTCTTTTTAAAAAATATATTTTTATTGATTTCAGAGAGGAATGGAGAGGGAGAGAGATAGAAACATCAATGGTGAGTATCATTGATTGGCTGCCTCCTGCACACCCCCCACTGGGGATTGAGCCCACAACCCAGGCATGTGCCCTTGACCAGAATTGAATCTGGGACCCTTCAGTCCACAGGCTGACGCTCTATCCACGGAGGCATACAAGCCAGCGCAAGTCTGCTTCTCTTTTGAAGCTTAGCAATGTCGTTGAAAAAGAACACCTGTTACTCAATGGTTTCAGCAAAAGTTCCAGAGCTGATTCTTATTGGCTCAGCTTTGGTCAGGTGTCAGCCTCTTAATTAATCCCTGGAACACGTGGACTGATAGTAGAGGAAGGTCAATTCCTGCAAAGGGAAGTCAAATGTGACCACTGGAAGAGGGATACTCTAGGTGAGACAAGTGCAGACAAAGTGGAAACTCAGGGCAATAGAGGAGGCTATGGGCTTACTTGGAAGGTGAGACTCAAGTAGGACAGGGTGTGGACAGGTGTGAGGTATGGGAGAGCATTCTTAATGGAGAGGAAGATCATGGACAGAGGCACAGAGGTAAGAAAGCCACATCTGGATTGAGCGTGACATCCACATAGGGGAATAGCAGGAGGGAGGAGAGGCCAGGATGGAGCAATAGGGCTACAATGTGCAAGGCTCTCAATACTGAATCAAGGAGTTTGGACTCTAATCAGTAGGCAGCTCGAAGTTGCCATTACTGTTATTATTATTCAGGAAAAATAGTTAATATTTTCTGAGCCTTTACTAAATGCTTGACCATTTGCTAAACATTTACATGCATACTATTTTCTAATCCTCACAGCAATCCTATGGAATAGGTGCCATTATTAATATATTTTTAAAAATATCTTTTCATTGATCTCAGAGAGGAAGGGAGAGGGAGAGAGACAGAAACATCAATGATGAGAGAGAATTATCAATTGGCTGCCTCCTGCCTTCTTGCACAGTCTCCTACTGGGAACTGAGCCTGCAACCCGGGGATGTGTCCTGACTGGGAGTCGAACCACGATCTCCTGGTTCATAGTTCGACGCTCAACCACTGAGCACACCAGCTGGGCAATTATTGCTATTTTATAGATAAGAACACTGAGCCTCAAAGAGGAAGAAGTCATTTGTCCAAGGTCACACAGCGGGTAAGTGGTGGAGCCAGGATTATAACTCAGTTTTTCTGACTCTAAAGCCCAACGATTTATAAAGGAGCATTAATGGTGGGGATAGTGGCAGGATGTACTTGCCAGAAGGGTTGAATGAAAAGTAGAGAGTCTGGAAGATCCAGGTGGCTCTCTATGGAGTTAGGCGTCAGCTTTTCAGGGCTTCTCGGGACATCTGTACTCCTCTTGACCTGGTCTTTCCCATTTACCAAGAACACACAATGTGCCAGCCTCTGTGCTAGACACTTTCACATTCATTATGCCAGTTAATCTTCACCTGCTAAAGTGACTTGCCCAAAGTCCACACATCTAGTGAAAGGTGGAGCTGAAACTTAACACAAGTCCTGAGGGATCTAGAACTGGAGCCCAGGAAGTGAATACACAGGTTACAAGTTACAGCTGTGAGCTCTGGGTACTCTGTGCCTACCTGTGGGTGGGGTGAGGTTAGCCAAGGGGAGGTTGCTGGCTGGAGTAGACACTCAGGTTGGAAGCCTGGTGAGGGTCTGAGGGGGCAGTGTGGGATAGTGGTTGAAGAACAGAGGACTTAAAATTCCCGCTCTGCCACTTCCCAGTTGTGTGGGCTTGGATAAGTAGGTTTTCCTCTCTGAATCTGTGTCCTTATCTGTAAAATGGAGATTATTATTATTGTACCTACCTCAAAGGTGGTAGGAAGAAATAAATGAAATGATGGGTGTAAAATGCTGAGTACGGTTCCTGGTGTACAATAAGCACCCAATAAATGGCCATTGCTATTTCTGTGGCCTAGTCTGAGTGAAAAGTAGTTGGTCAGACTACTTCCTAATGCTCTGGTGGAAGAGTTTGGACTGATGGTCGAAGGCCTTGAGAGGTCATAAACTACCAGCTGGAAAGGGTCTTACCAGTCAGCTTGTCGAACTCCTTCACTTCACAGATAAAAAAAACTTGAGTCCCAGAGAAGAGAGACAAGTTCATGGTCACAAATTGAGACCCTTTACCCACCGAAGGGGGATGATTCTGACCACACCCCCTTTAATACTGAGTGCCTACTATGTGCCAGGCACTGCCTGGCGCTGGAGTCACAGCAGAGAAGAGAGTGTGTGAGATGGAGTGGGAGATGAGGAGACTGACGGTGGAGGTGGCAGCAGGGGCTGGTTGGTGATCCCCAGGTGAGATCACCCAGCCTTCCAGATATGTGTCCTCTGGGCCAGGAACAGCCACGACAGGAGCTTCTGTCACTACAGCTAGGAATATGTATTCACATTCCTCCCCATTTTTTGCTGGTTGTTCCAGGTTTGGTTTAGGATTTTACTCATCCAATTAAGTCTTTGTTGATGTGTATAACACTGCTAAGCACATTGGGGGAATTCTTTCCTCCCTTCCTCTCTCCCTCTCCCCTAACTCTCCCTCCCTCCCTCCCTCCCTCCCTTCTTTCCTTCCTCCCACCTCCCTTCCCTCCCTCTTCCCCTCCCCTCACATCAATCCTTTACTGCCAGCCTCCTCCGTGTGTCTGGCACTGTGCTCAGCTCTGGGAATCTTGACTAAGGGTCCTCACTCCCAGAGAGCTCACAGTCTAATGAAAGAGGCAGAAAAGAAAACAGATCATCACCTATGTACGACACCTGAAATGATTGGAGTCACGCATAGGGTATTCTGGGGGCACAAAGGGGACTTCTGACACAGTTATCGACAACCAAGAAAGTCTTTCAAAAAGTGACAGACAGCATTTGTGTTGAGTCTTAAAGGATGGGAAGGAAGGAGAAAGGCAATGAGGCAGAAGAGACAGCATGATCAAAGGCATGGATGTAGGAAATAGCCTGTTGTGTTTTGGGGACTACAAGCAATTAGGGCGAGGAGAGGTGAAACTGGGAGACGGATTGTGGAGGCTTTCTGAGCCACGGTAAAAAGTTTAGACTTTACCTGTAAGCAGCAGATAGTTGTTCACTTTTTTTGCTTAAAAATTTTCCAGACATTTATTTACTTTTTGGAAAATTTAATAAATGCACATGATACAAAATTCAGAAGGCCAAAAGGTATACAATCAGGTGTAAGTCTCCTTGCCCTCATCCCTCAATGATCCTCCCAGAGGTAATCATTATTACCAATTCTTGAGTATCCTTTCCAAGAAATCCCATAAATATACAAGCAAACGCAAACAATACTTTGAAACATAAATTAGTTATCTATTGTTGTTTAACAAATTACCCCAGAACTTAATGGCTTAAAGAAACAAGCATTTATAATTTCTGTTTCTGGGAGTCACAGGAATTTGGGAGCAATGTAGGTGAGTAGTTCTGGCTCAAGGTCTCTTACGAAGTTGCAGCCAAGACCTCAGTGGGGGCTGCAGTCTTCTGAAGGTTGGCTGAAGCTGAAGGGATCTAGCCACACTCATGTGTTGGCAGGAGACCTCAGCATGGGTGGAGAGACAGAGCTGGGGAGAGGGAGAGACAGAGACAAGAAGAGAGAGAGAGAGAGAGAGAGAGAGAGAGAGAGAGAGAGAGAGAGACTAAACTGCCCACTCCCTTTCTTTGATAATAGCTTTATTGAGGTAGAACTCATATGCCATACAATTCACCCATATAAGAGTGTAATTCAGTGGGGTGTTTTTTTGTTTGTTTGTTTTTTTTAGCATATTCACAGAGTTGTGCAACTATCACCACAATCAATTTTGGGATATTTTCATAAATTCAAGAAGAAGCCTCCTGCCCTTTAGCTATCACTCCCTAAACAATTTCTCCATTAGGTTGCTCAGCCTCTAAGCAACAACTAATCTACTTTCTGTCTCTATATATTAGTCTATTCAGGACAGTTCATATCAATGGAATCATATAATACATGGTCTTTGTGACTGGCATCTTTCACTTTGTATAATGTTTTTGAGGTTCCTCATGTTGTAGCATGTATCAATACTTGATTCCTTTTTGTGACTAATATTCCTTTTTGTAGATATATCACATTTTATTTACTCAGTCATGCTATGAACATTTGTGTACAAGTTTTTGTATGGACACATGTTTTCATTTCTCTTGGGTATGTACCTAGGAGTGGAATGGGTGGCTCAATGGCAACTTCATAGTTAACATTTTTTGTTGTTGCTGTTAATCCTCACTTGAGGATATTTTCCCATTCATTTTTAAAGAGAGTGGAAGGGAGTGGGAGAAACAGAGAGAGAGAGAAACATCAATGCGAGAGAGACACAATGATTGGTTGCCTCCCACACGTGCTCTGACCAGAGCCAGGGATCAAGCCTGCAACCGAGGCACACGTCCTTGACTGGAATCAAACCTGGGACCCTTCAGTCCTCGGGCCAATGCTCTATCCACTGAGCCAAACCGGCTAGGGCTAGTTATCATTTTGAAAAACTGCCACATTGTTTTCCAAAGTGACCGCATCATGATACATTACCACCAGCAGTGCATGAGGGTTCCCGTTTCCTCATATCCTTGCTATTATCTGAGGTTTTTATTATAGCCATCATACTGGGTGTGAAGTGGTATCTCATTGTAGTTTTGATTTGCATTTCCCTAATAATTAGTGATGTTGTACATCTTTTTTTTATTTTTAAAGTAAAATGTTTCCATTTTACTTTAGAAGTTATATAGGAAGAATATATACACAAATATAATATTATTATTTAATTTTTAGTGGGAAATTACAAATGATTTTTTTCTTCTTTCTGCTTTTCTGTGTCTTTAAATTTTCCACTATACTTGTACATATTTACTGTACAAAATAAAATAGAACCACAAGGAAAATCCAGTGTTGGACTAAGAAATTATTCTCTATAAGTAGAACATTAAGTCACTGAAACCTGGATATTTGGGGGTATAGGAGGCTTTTTAAAAAATATTTTTGTACACCCCAGTGACTAGACATTATGTAACTTAATATGTGATCAGCCCAATAAATCCTGCACCCAGCCTAGTTATCAGAATATTATTGACTATATTCCCTATGCTATAATTTATATCCCCATGACTACTTCACCGCCCCCCTTGCCTCCCATCTGGCAATTAACAAAAAGTTCTCTGTATGAGTCTGTTTCTGTTCTTAGTCATTTTGTTTGTAGACTCAATTGATCGATATGTACTTATTGCCATTTTATTGTTCATATTTTTTTATCTTCTTAAATAAAACCCTTTAACATTTCATATAATATTGTTTTGGTGGTGATGAACTCCTTTAACTTTTTCTTGTCGGGGAAGCACTTTATCTGTCCTTCAGTTCTAAATGATAGCTTTTCAGGATAGAGTAATCTTGGTTGTAGGTCCTTGCTTTTCATCACTTTGAATATTTCTTGCCAATCCCATCTGGCCTGCAACATACCTGTTGAGAAATCAGTTGACAGTCTTATGGGAGTTACTGCTTTCCTCTTGCTGTTTTATTTTCTTTCTTTTTTAAATATGTTTTTATTAATTTCAAAGAGAAAGGGAGAGAGAGATAGAAACATCAATGATGAGAGTCATTGATTGGCTGCCTCCTGCACGCCCCCTACTGGGGATCGAGCCCACAACCCGGGCATGTGCCCTTGACTGGACTCGAACCTGGAACCCTTGAGTCCACAGGCCAATACTCTATCCACTGAGCCAAACTGGCTAGGGCTCTGTGGCTGTTTTTATGATTCTCTCTTTGTCTCTAACCTTTTGCATTTTATTATGATGTGTCTTGGTGTGGGACTCTTTGAGTTCATCGGTTCATCTTGTTTGGGATGCTATGCTTCTTGGACTTGTATGTCTATTTCTTTTACCATGTTAGGGAAGTTTTCCATCATTGTTATTATTATTATTTAATCCTATATTGAGAATATGTTCATATTGATTTTACAGAGAGAAAAAGGGAGAGGCAGAAAGATAGAAACATCAATGTGAGAGAGAAACATTGATCGGTTGCCTCCCTACACACCATTACTGGGTATTGAACCCACAACCTGGGTATGTGTCCTGACCAAGAATTAACCCTTTGCACCCGCTTGCTTTTTTCTCAATTCCTTTATTCTACTCAGGATTTAATTTTTTAAATACCCCAGATTTTACAAAGCATGGCAGTAGAATAAAAAACTGGAGTTTCTTTTCATACAAACTTATTTACTTGGATTTTTTTATATTTCAAATACATACGAGCTGCTACCAGTGCTAACCGTGTCGAGTCACACTCGACATCCGAGTGCAAAAGGTTAAGCCCATGACCTTTCCATGCATGGGACAAAGCTCCAACCAACTGAACCACACTGGCCAGGGCTCCATCATTATTTTTTTAAAATAGGTTTTCAATTTCTTGCTCTCTCTTCCTTCCAGCACCACCATTATGCAAATGTTGGTATGCTTGAAGTTGTCCCAGAGACTTCTTACACTATCCTCATTTTTGGATTCTTTTTTCTTTTTTGCTATTCTGATGGGGTGTTTTCTGCTTCCTTATCTTCTGAATCACTGATTTGATTCTCTGCTTCATCTACTCTACTGTTGATTCCTACAAATTATTCTTCATTTCAGTTAGTGTATTCTTCATTTCTGAGTGGTTCTTTTATGGTTTTCTTTTTTGTTTTATGCTGTTGAAGTTCTCTCTAAGTTTTCTACTCTGCTCCTAAGTTCATTAAACTTCTTTATTTTGATCTCTGCATCGAGTAGATTTCTTGTCTCCATTTTGTTTAGTTCTTTTCTTTTTAATCCTCGCCCGAAGATATGTTTTTATTGATTTTATTTTTAAAATTTTATTTATTTACTTATTTTTGTTAATCCTCACCCAAGGATATTTTTCCCATTGATTTTTAGAGAGAATGGGTGGGAGGAAAGGTAGGGGAGAGAGAGAGAAACATGTGAGAGAGACACATCAATTGACTGCCTTCCCCACTTGCCCCGATCCGGGCTGGGGATCGAACCTGCAACCAAGGTACATGCCTCTGACTGGGAATAAAACCTGTGACCCTGCCCAGCTGATGTGGCTCAGTGGTTGAGCATCAACCTATGAAGCAGGAAGTCATGGTTTGATTCCTGGTCAGGGCATATGCCTGGGTTGTGGGCTCCATCCCCAGTGTGGGGCGTGCTGATGGCAGCCGATCAATGATTCTCTCTCATCATTGATGTTTCTATCGTCTCTCTCCCTCTCCCTTCCTCTCTGAAATCAATAAAAATACATTTTAAAAAATAAAACTACCACAAATGGTAGCATACATCATCTTGCTTTTTTAAGTCAACAATACATCTTGGAGATGGTTTCATATCAGTATACAAAGAGCTACTTTTTCTTAAGAGCTACATAATATACTTTCGTATAGATATATCATCATTTTTTAAATCAGTATTTAATTTGTTTACAATATTTTGCTACAATATTTCAATGGATTATGTATATAAATAATTTGATACATATGTACATATAGAGTGAAATTGCTGGATTAAACGGTCTGTGGATTTGCAGTTTTGTCAAATCCAGCCGTAATGTCCTCCACCGAAGTTGTACAAAGTTGCACTCCCAGTAGCAATGTATGGAAGTCCCTGTTTTCTCACATCTTTGCCAACTGAGTGTGTTATCAAATATTTTACTTTTGCCAACCTGATGGGTAAAAAATGCTGTTATTTAGTAGGTTTTTCTTATTCTTATTTTGAATGAGGTCATACACTTTTCACATGTCTATTTCCTATAAACCATTAGTTCATATATATTTTTCTATCAGTTAATGGTATGTTTTCTCTTTTATATGTAAAAACGGAAAGGCCTGAGGCTGGGGGAGGAGGAGGAAGAGAAGCACTGGGACCCACTGAGGAGACTAGCAGGTGTGCTGGGCTGAGGACAGGCAGGTGTTGCAGATGATCAGGGTTTTCTTCTTGGAAGATTGGGTCTCCGGAGTGACATTCCCAAAGGACATGGGAGGAAGATCAGGTCGGTTTGGGACATGGTGAGTTTGAGGTTTCTCTGGGATGTGCAAGAGGAAAGGTCTGACAAGCAATTGGATATTCAGGTCTGGAGCTGAGGAGAGGTCTCAGCTGGAGATGGAGCTGTGAGGCATCATCTTAGGAGGCTGAGTGGGGGTGACCCCGCCAGGGGAGAATGTGTGGAGGGCGGGAGAAGAGGAGACAGCCTAGAAACACCAACACCTAAGGGGCAGGTGGAGGAGGAGCCAGTTTAGGAGGCTTGGAGAGAGGAGCCAGAGCAGCTGCTCAAATTAGCAACCGAGAAACTGAGAAAGGTTGCCGGGTTTGGTCCTAGGTCAGGGCACGTACAGAAGGCAACCGATTGATGCTTCTCTCTTTCTCCCTCTCCCCCCCCCCCCCCCCGCTCTCTCCAAAATCAATAAAAATATAATTTTAAAACATAATAATATTAATAGTATTTATCTCAATTTTGTCACAAAATATAATAATATTGACTTCTTGGAGCAGAGTAAGTCACTGGGCTGTCAGGTGATTGGATAGCCATGCCCCTTCCCCTATACCAGTGGTTCTCAACAGGGACAATTTTGTCCCCCAGGCGACATTTGGCAGTGTCTAGAGGCATTTCAGAGAGGAAGGGAGTGGGAGAGAGAGAGAGAGAAAACATCAATGATGAGAGAGAATCATTGATCGGCTGCCTCCTGCATGCTTCACAGTGGGAGATAGAGCCTGCAAGCCGGGCATGTGCCTTGACTGGGAATTGAACTGTGACCTCTTGGTTCATAGGTCGACGCTCAACCACTGAGCCACACCAGCTGGGCTAGAGACATTTTTTTTGTCATGACTGGGAGTGGTAGCGGCACTGATGTGTGGTGGGTAGACGCCAGGGATGATGTGAAATATCCCATAATGCACAGGATGGTCCCCCGCCATGAAGAATGATCGGGCCAAGCATCAGAAATGCTGCACCCTGCACTTGTGTCCGTGTCTTGCTTGAAGCAGCCAACTCTTCAGCCAGCTGATTATTTTCAAGAGACTTGAACTGGGACTCCAAAGACCTCAGCCTCCCTTTCCTCATCCAGCAGATGGGCATGCTGAAGGCTGCCTTGCCTGTAGCCATTCCACCTCCTGAGGGTTGAGCCTCTTTTCCTGGTGTAGCCTGTCCCTCGTGTCTTTTCCTCTCTTTCCAGCGGTCCAGAGAAACCATCTGGTTTGCTTTCCTCCATTTGCTGGATTTCTGTTGTTTCCCATCCCCAGAGCAGCCTTTGGGGCCACATAGCCACCCCTAAAACCCTGCAAAGCAAAGGAGGCAGAGAAAGAGAGAGACACGGGGGGATACACTCCACGGCCAGCTCCCCTGAGCACCCTGTTACTCAGGGTCTCAGTACTTTCAGTACTTCGTCTGTTTCCTTCCACGCAGTGTGTGTGCACTTGGTTTTATTCCTCCCCATACAGCTCTGCTTCCGAGGTCAGAAACCATGCCTGCCGGTGTCCCCAGCACCTGCACAGGGCCTGGCGCTCAGAATTTATATGTGGAATGTGCAAAGGGAGAGCCAGAGAAAGGAGAGGGCCAAGAGACAGATACAGGGAAGGAAGAGACGCCAGAAAAGGAAGAGAGGAGGAGGAGGAGGAGTGGGGAGTGAATGTTAAATGCCGAGGGATCTAAACAGAAGAGGGAAGAGCCAGGGTCAAAGGTCGAGTGGAGACTGAGACTTGAGCACCAGACAGACTAGCCCAAGAGGGGGGTGTGAAGAGACCTGTAAGGAGAGAAAGATGAAAAGGGTGGACAAAGACGGGAATGGACATGCCATTAGAGAGACAGAGTGAAAAGTGTGGAGAAAGAAAGGAATGGACATGCGATTAGAGAGAGACAGAGACAGAGAGAGGCGGTAGACAGTGAAGCAGAGAGACAGAGAGGACGTGCAGGCGCAGAGCCACTGGAAGAAAACCTCTTTGAGGGCTGAACGCGGGATTGCAGGTTCTCGGACCTGAGGCCCGAGCTGGAGCAGCGCGGCTGGGAGCTCTGGATGCTGGAGCGGTTTCCATGGAGACGAGGAATGCTCCCGGCGGGAGAGGAAACACCGAACCCCCGGAGGGGAGGGCCGGAGAGAAGGAGGAGGGGCTGGCTGGGTTTGTCCTCTCCCCAGGCTCTTTCCTCATCCCTGCCTCTTGCTGGGGTTTTGCAAAGTGTCAGGGACATTTGGGGAGACGAAGGCGTCCAGCTTTCTCCATAGGCTCCTCCTCTTTTGCCGCCCAGTAAATGCTGGAGCACCGCAGGGCTCAGTCCTGAGCCTCCTCTTCAAGTTTCCGTTGTGTCCAGTCCCAGGGATTTGCACGCCCACAGCTCCACTGGTTACATCTCCGGCACTGATCCCCCCTCCCCCCAGCTTTCCTTTCCATTTGAGTGCCTAACGGGTGTCTTCAAACTTGTTGAATTCCTTAACTCGCCCAGCTCCTTCCTGCCGCAGGGCATTTTGCATTTGCCATCCCCTTGGCAGGAACCCTTTCCCCAGCACTTAGGTGGCCCGCTGTTCCATTGGAGCTGAGCGCCTGTCGGAGGAGGCGAGCATTGCCAGGGGAGGAAGCCTGCTGGGTGTGTGGGGTCGCAGTGCAGTCCTGAAGCTCTGCATCAGCAAGGGAAACCACCTAGGGGCAGGGGGACACTATCTGTCGCAGGGAGTGGGGGGTGAGGCCTGAGGAAGCCAAACGAGAAAGGGAGGAGGAAGGAAGGAGGGCCCCTACCTCACTGTCAGGCAGGAGTCTGGGTTCTCAGGAGGAAGGTTGGCAAAGCTTAGGGCCCCCTCCCTATCCTGGGAACTAGATGGGCCTCGTGGACAGTGGGTGAACTGACCCCACCCCCACTTTGTCATTGCTGTCATCTAAAACCCAGGTTAAGGCCCTGGCGGGTTTAGCTCAGTGGCTAGAGCATCGGCCTACAGACTGAAGGGCCTCAGGGTCCATTCTGGTCAAGGGCACATGCCCGGGTTGTGAGCTCGATCCCCAGTAGGGGGCGTGCAGGAGGCAGCCAATCTGATTCTCTCTCATCATTGGTATTTCTCTTTCCCTCTCCCTTACTCTCTTAAATCAATTAAAAAATATATTTTTTAAAAAGCCAGGTTAAGTACTCAGTTGACTGGCATGGAACCTTTGTGTTTCAGACACAGTAACCCTGTTGCTGGCGGGACCATTAGACACCAAGATGGCAACATCAAACCACACAGTCTCAGGTCACAGGGCAGCCAGCACTGCAAGGGGAGGAAGGAGCAGAGGTCACAGCCTCTGGGGCCTAATGAACCTGGTAGGCTCTGATTGGTTGCATGGGGCATGTGCCCCTCTCTGAGCCAATCAGTTATCAGAGAAATACAATGTGCTGATTGGCTCACACTTGAGTCCCACTCACCAGGGTAAATACTAGGAAGAGCCCAAGAGATTGACCCAAGTGGGTCACTAAACGCAGAGGGAGTGGGTGCCCAGCAAGGAATCAGCAGGGGCCCATTTTGATTCAAATGCTTTTTTTCTTTTTCCCAGAGTGGAAGGGAGAGGGAGAGAGTGATAGAAACATCAATGATGAGAGAGAATCAGTGATAGGCTGCCTCCTGCATGCCGCTCACTGGGGATCAATCCTGCAACCACAGCACATGCCCTGACCGGGAATCTAACCGTGACCTCCTAGTTTATAGGTCAGTGCTCAACCACTGAGCAACACCGGCTGGGCCAAATGCTTTTTTTTTTCTTCGCCTTGCCTGTCTCCCCTCATCTGAAACCAAGCCCCCTCCTTATTTGCGTGATTATTATCATGATTAGTTTTAATAATAACAGCTAACATTTATGCAGAACTTACTGTGCCAAGCACTTCACACTTGATAGCCATCATTATCCCCATTTTACAGATGAGAAAACTCAAAGGTGACAGAACTGGCTCGAGATCACACATCCAGGAAATAGCTGAGCCAGGATTTGAGCCCCTTAGGGCTTTTCTCTAATGGATCTCTCTCCCCTCATCCCCCGCCTAAAGTGCAAGCTTCATGAGGCTAGAGTCCAAGTACCCTCCCCTTGCCTAGTCCAGTGCCTGGCACAGAGTAGGCCTTCAGTAGATACAACTTGAGTGAGTGAATGCCTGGCACTGTGCTAAGTGTCTTTCAAGCATTACTTCATTTAATCCTCACAACCACCTTGGGAGGTAAGTATTCACTCTGATTCCCATCACACAGACAAACAGGAGGCACCCCCAACGTCCTGTACTGCGTCAGTGAAAGAACTGGGCTCAAACCCCACTGTTCTCACCCCAGTCTGTTCTCTGAGCACAGTGCTCAACTGTGTGAGTGAGGACCTGGTTCCAGCATCTTGACGGAAAGGACAATATCACTCCATAAATACGTGTTGAATGAACAACCTAAATAAATGAATGGTGATGAGGATGGGAGAGGGTCAGCACGGCCAGGGTGCTTAAGGGGGGTGACCATGGTCTGTTATTTTCTCATATTTCCAGGAAGGAGTTGATTTGGTGGGGGAGGGGGAGGGCATTATGGGTTCCGGAAAGCTTCTGCTCTTCTGGGCGGTGGGTCATTCCGGGCCCACGAGTTTCGGGAGCCCACAGGAACCGGTTATCAGGCTTTGGGGTTGCTGGGCGGAGTGAGGAGGGTTCCCGGGGGTCCTCGGGCTCTGAGGAGTAATCATCCCCTTCTGCCTTCCTTCCCGACCGCGGGGCTGGGCCTCGCGCCCCTCAGCTCTGTGCCTCGTGCTGGGCTGCATGATCTTCCCCGACGGCTGGGACGCCGAGACCATCCGGGACATGTGCGGGGCCAAGACCGGCAAGTACTCCCTGGGGGACTGTTCGGTGCGCTGGGCCTACATCCTGGCCATCATCGGCATCCTCAACGCCCTCATCCTCTCCTTCCTCGCCTTCGTGCTGGGCAACCGGCAGACAGACTTGCTTCTGGAGGAGCTCAAGCCCGACAACAAAGGCGAGTGCACGCGCCCGCTTCCGGTGGGCAGGGGCGGGCGGGGCCCCGTTAAGGGTAACGGTGAGGCACAAGTTGGGAATGGCACAGACAGCATGATCCCCTTGGAAACAACTCGGCTCCATGTCTCAGATCCGAATACCTGCGTGCCCGTGACCAGCGGGTATAAACCCATGAGAAACGTGCAAGAATGGCCTTGGCAGCTGTTTCAAAACAGCAGACAACTAAAAGCAACCTGAATGGCTATGGACAGGAGGGTGGATGGATAAATGGTGATATATTCACATCACGGAATAGTTCATGACTGAAAATGAATGAACCTCGGTTTATAGTAAGCAGAATGGGTACCCGCTGGAAACATACCTTTGAGGGGGTGGGGTGGAGGGGAGTGAAGTTCCAGAAGATGACACAGTGAAATTTATATTGAGCTCAAACACCAAGCACCACTAAACAATGTATAGTTTAAACACATTTATTTATGGTGATACGGGTATTTTTTAAAAAAAATAAAAAACAAAGAAATGAGAAATGTAAATGGTAGAATGGTGTGTTTGGGATGGATGAGGGAAGCCAGGAGCAGATGTGGACAGGTAGGTGTATACAATGGTAGAGCTACAGTTTTTGAATGGTGCTTTATACCTAGTATATTGTAATAATAATAATTATAATAATAATATATATATGTATATATATATATATGTATATGTATATATCCTATATAATAAAAGGCTAATATGCAAATTGACCGAATGGCAGAACAACTGGTCACTATGACGTGCACTGACCACCAGGGGGCAGATCTTAACGCAGGAGCTGCCCCTGGTGGTCAGTGCGCTCCCACAGGGGGAGCCCTGCTCAGCCAGAAGCTGGGCTCACGGCTGGCGAGTGCAGCTGTGGTGGTGGGAGCCTCTCCCGCCTCCACAGCAGTCGGACATCCCCCGAGGGCTCCCGGACTGTGAGAGGGCGCAGGTCAGGCTGAGGGACCCCCCCCCTCCCCAGTGCACAAATTTCATCTAGTATATATACTAGAGGCCTGGGGGGATCGGGCCTAAGCAGCAGTCAGATATGCCTCTCGCAGTCTGGGATTCCTCTTGCAGTCCAGGACCCCTCACCCCTTACTACTCTCCTGATCGCTGTTCCTTAGCACTGCCTCGGAGGTGGGAGAGGCTCCCGCCACTGCCACTGTGCTCACCAGCCGTGAGCCTGGCTTCTGGCTGAGCGGTGCTCCCCCTGTGGGAGCGCACTGACCATCGGGGGCAGCTCCTGCATTGAGCGTCTGCCCCCTGGTGGTCAGTGCACATCATAGGGACCAGTCATTCCGCCAGTCATTCCATTCTCATCATTGATATTTCTATCTTTCTCTCCCTCTCCCTTCCTCTGTGTTTAGTGACCCACTTGGGTCAATCTCTTGGGCTCTTCCTAGTATTTACCCTGGTGAGTGGGACTCAAGTGTGAGCCAATCAGCACATTGTATTTCTCTGATAACTGATTGGCACAGAGTCCTTGGCTGGTGTTCTTTATGTGCCACCATTCGGTCGATTTGCATATCAGGGTTTTATTATATAAGATGTATATATCAGGTAACATTAAAATACAACAAAGAAACAACTTACACCTAAGGCCAGAACCTTAGGGGTTGTCACTGTTGACAGTGCTTATCGGTGTGTCTTCAAACCTGATCTGTCCCTTTACAAAACAGAGAGTAGTGCTAAGTGCTAAGATGACATAGAACAGGTATCATCCTAAACAACCCCCCTCCACCCCCCTCAGCTCAATTATTGTGCTCCACTCTGGAGCATGTTGTCAAGATCTGAATATCATTTCATGGAGAATCATCTTGCCCTTTTTATCCAGTGCTTAGCATCATGTGAAATAAAGGAACTGCACTTTCTTACCATTCTCCCTTTAGGGGCTCTTAGTGAGATTTCCAGGTTTTTACTATTACTGGCAAAGCTACAATGAACATTTTTGTCTGTGTCTTCTTAGACACAAGTGTCTTCTTGGTGTCTTTCCAGAAGTTAAATTGCACACTTACCATTGAAATGACAGTGCCAGATTGTTCTCCACTGGAGGGCTGGTCTTCTGACCCAGGGGCCCGCCCTGCCCCCGGAGCAAGGGGAGACACTACACGGCTTCAGCGGACAGACCCCTGTCTGTCTGGGTGTGCCTTCTCTGCTGTGAGAAATAGTAGTCATTTTCATAGTCACACCCTTCCGTGAGCTATCAGCATGAGCTGGGCCTATGTTTAGCACTTTCCATTAATTATATTCATCTCTTGGAATTTCTCATCTATAAAACAGGGATAATGGTGGTGAAGACGATCTCATTTGGAGGGAGGTAGTTTGGTATTGTGGTGGAACCCTTAGTCTGTGGAAGCAGATCATCTGTGTTGGAAGCAGGCTGAGCTGAGAAGTGACTTCACCTCCGTGAGCCTCAGTTTCCTGCATTCACAAAATGAGTGTGATGAAAACGTACCACCGTGTAGTTTAAACATACATATACTTATGGTAATACGGGTTGTCCTGTGAGGAAGAAAGAAAGATTATGACTGCAAAGGGGCATGTGGTTTATGCTCTGTAAAAGTTGCCACTCCTCCCCACTCCCCATCAGGTGGGCATCATGACCACCATTTTACAAATGAGAGGTCCAGTCACTTGCTCAAAGCCACCTAAGTGGCGGATCCAGAATTTGAACCCAGGTCCAAGTCCAAAGACCCAGCTCTGTCACATTGCCTGCCCCCCTTTCAGCCCTTCCTGGGCTGCTAGCTGCTAACCTAAGCTCTGAGCCTCCTGCTCCGGATACCCTGATATCCTGCGGTTTCTGTGGCCTTGGTATGAAGTCAGGGCCTGCCCTCTGGTGGCAGCTTCCAGAAGTGCATGACTAAGACAGCCATCTGCCCTTTCTGGTGTGAGGTGGGCCCACTCAGCGTCCTCTCCTCCCTCCCCAGGCACCCTAATAGCTCAGTGTTAAAAGTGACATCAGAGATCTCCATCCTCATGAAGAGCTCAAGATGACTGAGACTCACAGTTCAGTTCTAAGCCAAAGACCTCCAGGAAAAAAGTGAAAAATAAAATAAATTGCTACAGTGTCCAGCATTTTGTGCCAAGCGCTGCACAGAGTCCTTGGCTGGTGTTCTTTATGTCTTTCTGGCCCTCAGAAGCACCTTGTGAAGGAGGCTGTTCTGCCGTCTTGCAGATGAGGAAGTTGGGACTCAGTGAGGTCCACTGGCCTGCTCAGGGCCATCCAACTCGTCTGAGGCCCGGGTGGGATTTCAGAGCCTGGGCACCCACCTCACCACTCTGCCCAGTTTTGCCCTGAGGATTGGCCAAGGGGAGCCCCAATGCCCTGGTGGTCTCTGACTTTCTCCAATTCTCTCTCTCTCTCTCTCTCTTAGATTTTGTGAGCTCTACAGTAAGCTCCGTGTTGCGACCAGGGGGTGATGTCTCCAGCTGGGGAGTCCTCCCCTGTCCCGTTGCTCACTCACAGGGACCCTGAAGGCCAGGATCACAGCCCAGGAATTGACCTGCCCTCAGTGTGTCCCATCTCTTGCCCTCTCATCCTCCACTCAAGCTCTGAGGGAAGACCCCAATCTCAGACTGACTTCTCATCTGCTACCCGCCTGCCAGCTCCAGACTTTGAAGAGAGGTGGAGGCTGGGTGCAGCCTGGGGGAGGGGAGAGGCCCTGCAGACCCTGGGAGGGCCTGATTCTGCCCCTCCCTCAACTGACCTAAGGGAGCCGGACATCCCTTGGGGGTCTCCTCTCCTCTCCCACCTGGCCTGGGGCCCTGCAGTCTCCCGGGGAAGGAGGCACTGGGATTCCAGTGCCCCAGGCTCCCTCGATCTGGGAGCTACTGCCTGGTCGCATCCTTGCCACCTCTGGTCCCTGCCTCCTGCAGAAACTTATTCAAGACACTGCCCCAGGGCAACCAAACTCTTTCCTTTTTTTTTTTTTTTTTGGCCTATGATGGTTCCATCACATCTTTGCAGAGCTCCAGGCGCCACCAGCCTGCTCCCAGCTCTCCTGAAGGAGTCTGAGCTGCACCGAGGGAGAAAGCACAGGGCCTCCCTGTCTACTGGCGCCCTGCCCAGCCCCGAGTCTGAGAAAAGACGCACAGCCCCAGAAGGAACTGGAGGAGACGCCGGGACTCCAGGCAGCCAGGGCCAGGAGTGGCTCTGCCTGGGGCTGGCCTGGCCTCTCTGCTGGGACGTCGTGCGCTGACTGGACCCTCGACCCCAGCTTGTTTTGTACAGCACAGACCCTTTGGCCCTGTTGTTAGGGTTGGAGGTTGGGGAGGGGCCTAACTGTGGGGCATCAGGGGAGGTATCACCCCTCTGCCCCTTCTTGTGCTGCCTGACCCTGGCACTTGCTAAGGGCAGGGACTGTCTTGCCTCTTTGATACTTTTCTGCATAACTTGAACTTGCAGGTCACCTCTGAACAGGGTACCCCCTGTCCCCATCCCCAGGCCTTGTAACCCTATCCCCACCTCTTTTCCTCTTTGCCCACCTCTCGCCTTGCGATATGCCCAGGGTCTGCCACCCGATGGGCAGTGCTTGGAGCCGAGGCATGAGTGTGTGAGTGTGTGTGTGTGTGTGTGTGTGTGTGTGTGTGTCTAAGTATGTGTGGGGAGGCAGATGAGGAGTCCTCTCTCCTCCCACCATGGGGGGCATCTCCCTCCTGCTTGGCGAGAAGCAACTGAGGGAGATTTCAGGTGTTTCTGGACTTCCCTCACTGCCGCATGGACCTGGCCGGAGAGTCACCTGGCTGGGGGCGTGGCAGCCCCTTTCAGGCCCGAGTCCAGGCGGCATGTGGGCTTCTTCCAGTGTGCCTGCTTCTGGCTGCAGGGCCCGCTGGAGAGGAGCCTGCGACCCCACCATTCTGTTCTGTTGGCTCAGCCAAAGGAGGGGAGAAAAGCATTAGTGCCATGTATTTGCCAACCTGTGTTCATTTCCGTTGGAGTTGGACCTGAGAGGGAGGGTTTCCAAGACAGACTCTAGGAATCCTCTGTCCGAGTCCCCCATCTGGACCCAACCCGGATCGGATGCTGGATCCTGGTAGGATTCCTGAAACCTGGAGCTCCCCGAGTCCTGACCCTCCCGCTGGGCAAACACCTTCCCCCAGTGCTCTGCCCAGCACCGTGCCCCCTCTCTCCTGCTCCTACCAAGCCCTGCACTGCAGCCCCCTGGCACCTTCCTCAGCAGGCTGCCTGCAGGTGGGGCTGGGCATTAGGGTCCCAGGTGGAAGGGAAGGGACAGGAAAGCCTTGTGGGAGGGAGGGAGTGGGGGCAGGGGGGGCGGGCAGATCCAAACCAAAACCCAGTGTTGGAAGGCTGCAGAGAGAGAGAGTCCAGATCAAGTGGTTAGGAATGGGGAGAAGACAGAGGTGGGAGAAAGAATGAGACAGGAGAGAGGGAGAAGGAGAGGCAGCGATAGAGCAAGGGGGAGGGAGGGGCAGAGAGGTCCAGAAATGGAGAAAGGAGAGAGGAAGAGTGAACAGAAGGGGGACCCAGAGGGACAGAGAACCTGAGGTGGGGGTGGGGGTGGGGGAGGGGACTGGAAAGAGGAATTAGAGATAGGGAAGGAGGCACTGGCTAGACAGTGGTGGGAGACCAGACTGGGATGCAGGGGGAAATGGAAGGGAAAGGAGAGGAGGAGGATGAAGGCCACAGGCTGTTGAGGAAGAGGGAGCAGCTGCTTATGTGTGTGCACTGTGCCAGGGGCCCACCATCCCATGTGCCTTGTGGAGAGGCTAGACCCTCCCCCCTCAGAGGCCAAGGACGGGCCCCGGCGGCCAGCCCTCACACCAGGGGACAGTCCAGATGATTTCTGGGCAGGTTAGCGCCACTGGAGCGGATGAATGGTAGAGAAGAGGGAGGTTCATTCCCTTGGAGACCATCTGACAGTGTTTCCATGACACCATCCGCTCAGCCAGCTGCTGCCCTGGCAGAGGAATTTGGGGTTCGGAAAGCCGTGTTGGGTGGGCTGAAGGAACACCAAAGGAACACAAGGAAGGGAAAGAAGTCAGAGTGGGGACCAAACCACAGCTCTGTCCCTGAGGCTTCAGCAGAGGTGGGAGCAGAATGGTAACAGGTGCTTTAGCCAGGGCCCCAGGGAAGCCCAAGTGTGGAGCAAGGAAGCCATAATGGCCAGGGGACGCTTGTGGAATGGCCTCACCGGGGTTTAGCCTCTGGGAGGAGGTGGGAGAGAGAGAGAGAGAGCGGTCTCTGGCACTCTTGGTCCCTGAAAGCTGAGCTTTGAGCAGCTCTCTGAGGTGCTCCTCCCAATTGTGACTGGGTCAGAGGGTCTGGCACCCCCCAGCTTTCCCTGCCCCGAGCTGGGGACTCTTTCAGGATAGGCCCACGTGGCCACAACTTCGACGTGGTTCAGAGCGCTGGTTGGTCAGATCCTTCTGGGTCCCCGGGATGTGAAAACTTTCCTCTTTGGGGACCAGTACCCATGGAGGAAAACATTGATTTCCTGAGGGCATGAGGACCATGGGTAGAATCGAGATCCTTGTCACACCTGGAACAGCCAAGACATTGGGAACTTATAGACAAGGCTGTGGGGAAAATTCCTTGGACTTCTTTTGAGATTCCTGCCTGGACCCAGGGGAGTCCCCCTTCTCCAGCTTCCAGTGTGGACTGAGAAAGGGAGCCCCTCTCTTTGGAGAAGCTGGGATGTTCCCAGCACAAGAAACTTCCACAGGCCCCTGCCAGGCTCAGGGCTAGCCTTTGGGTGGGATTGCAGTTTCCTGAGAAAGGAACAAGGGAGCCACAGTCCTTCCCGGAGCTCTGACCAGCAGACCTCAGAGGGCCTGTGCTGTGTGATGTTAGGATAGCTTGGTGTTGTCTACACCCCATTAGTAAGTTTTGTCTGAATGTGTCCTCACTGTTCATTGTTCCACTTGGTAACACTTATTTCGGTCCAGACCCCTTCTGCTGCTGCTGGATTTGAGCTTCAGTACAGGTGGAATGATGTTCAAATAAAGAAACACTTTACATCACCCATGCTGGCTTCTCTTTCTCTGAGTCGGCCCCCAGGGGATCAAGAGGGGTGGGATTCAGCCTGACTACCGGGTTTTGCTGCATCGTAACAGAGCTCTACCGTTGTGGCTTAGCAGGATAGTTCTTTTCCCATCGCAGGAAGTCGGAGGTAGCCAGACCATGTCTAGTGTGGCCCGCAGTGTGGTCAGAAACTCAGGCTCCGTCTTCCTCAGTGCCACTTTCATGGCCCAACATGGCTGCTTGGCATCTAGTCATGTGGTCCGCATTTCCTTTGAAGGAGACTTCTGGAAGTCCCAGAGGACTGAGTCACAGGAGCACACTAGCTGAAATGTGGTCTGTTAACTGGGCCCATCGCCACCCCAAATAAAGTTGAGGTTCTGTTACCAAGGGAAAGGAGAGAACAGATGGAGTGGGCGTTGGCAGTCTGCACATGCCTGGTTGCACAGACTTGACTTTGGACTTAGGAGTCGGACTGCAGCAAACAAGACCCCACCCTTTTCTGCCTGTGTGGACAAGCCCCTTCACCTCTCTCTAAATCCCACTGAACGAATGTGGGTGACAACCGTGATCTTGGGAAAGTTGTAAGGAACAATGAGGGAATGTACGTGGATTGCTTTGTAGTGTCTGCCGCATTGTAACATGCCCCATATGGCAGCTACGTTACATTTTTGCACTTGGGAATTGTGAGCACTCAGTATAGACTAAGCACTGAAGGAACAAAAACAGAGACCCTGACTTAATGGCCAGTCTGGTTGGGGAAGTGACATGTAAAAATGTAAAATTTGCGAGGTGCAGGGAATTGTGGGTGCCCTGGGTGGGGACACCTTACTGGCTTTTGGAAGGGTGGGTAGAGCTGGGGAGAGGTTTACTGTAGGGTAAATAGGACCTAGGCCGGCATGGGTCAGAAAAGCCACTCCAGAAAGAAGGCAGGCCCTGCCCAATCTTACACAGTGGTTAGAGCGTCAGCCCATGGACCCAAGGGGTTGCAGGTTCGATTCCTGGTCAAGGGCACGTACCTTGGTTGCAGATTCCATCCCCAGCCCTGATCAGAGCACATGGGGGAGGCAACCAATCAATATTTCTCTCTCTCCAACTCTCCTCCTCCTCCCTCCCTTCCACTCTCTCTAAAAATCAATAGAAAAAAATGTCCTCAGGTGAGGCTTAAAAATAAACAAATAAAAACTATGATAGCTATTTTTTCCCCTCTTCCCCCCCCTCCTTCTTTATCTTGATGATAGCTACTTTAAAAAAAAAAGAAAAAGAAAGAAAGCATCTTGAGGACAGAGCTCGAGGTAAGAAATAGAATGGTCTGTGCAGAGAACTAAATGCTGGACTGTAAAGTGTGAGGCAGGGAGGGTCAGAGATTAGTTGATTAGTCTGGAGAGACAAAGGCCAGATGATGGCAAAGCTCCAGATCTGAGAGCAGTGGGGAACCATGGAAGGATTTTAAGCAGCAAAGGAACACAATTAGATTTGCATTTCAGAAAAATAACTCTGGTTGCAGTGTTAGGGGGCTGAATTAGAGGGAGACATTTTAATGAAAGAGAAATCAAATGTCTGGCCTGAAGCAAGGTGGTGGCAGTGTCCCTGAGAGGTAGAAAGTCAATATTTAGGAAGTAGACTTGAGGATATGTGGTAACTGATTGTGAGGGTAAGGAATAGAGAGTGGCATCAGAAGGATTGTTAAGAAGAAAATTTGACAGTACAGCAAGGGAGCAAGATGAGACATGCTGAATGTGAGAGACATGTGGGGCAACCTGGTGCAGTTTTCCAGTAGTTAGCTGACATATGGCTGTGAGAGCTCAAAAGAAAGATCTGGACCAGAAACAGCATTCAGGTCATGGTTGGAATGTAAAACACAGATGAGCTTGCTCAGGTGACGGTGTAGTGTGAAAAGCCATGGGGCCATGGGACGCTGGAAAACACTAGCCTATAAAGGTCAGAGGAAAGGATGTCTAAAAGGAGAAGACAATGAAAGAGCCAAGAAAACAATGAGAATGTATTGTTATGGAAAGGGGAAGGTCAACTGGTCAGGTGAAACAGAGAGGTCCAAAATTCGGGTCTGAAAACTGTGTCCACTGGATTGGGGAACAAGGAGGCCACTGTTGAAGAGCGTGTTCAGAGGAGTGTGAGAAGAAGGAACCTTGGCCTCTTTGCTACAGTTGATGATTGTGTCCTTGGGGGATGATCTGCCTCTTCAGCATGCCCATCTTGCGATGGTTGCCACGGCTACGGAAAAGCCCAGGTGGTTCTATCTTGAAGTTAGCAATCCTCTCTTTGGGTTTAACCATTATACAGAAGCCATATTCTTTCAGTAATTTCATTCTCCTCTTTGGTTTTCAGTTTCTCTTCCTTGCTCATCTGTTGCCAAGCTTCTGACTGGGCTTTGAAATACTGGCTCATCTGGGTAAAAATCACATTTGCTTAGGCTAGTAATAATATTCTTCTCAGTCATTTCCTTTCTCCAGTCTTTTAAGAAATGTTCCTAAATATTTCCTTAGTAGTATATTCATGGTCAAGCATTTTTGCAAAAACGGAATGACTTTTTCTGCTTTAGAGCTCAGCTTCATGACTTGACCATCACAGTACAACTGGACTCTCTCTGGAAGAGGCTTATATGGTGGAGCAAATACAGGACTTTATGCTCTAGGGATTTCCACTTGGTGCCCTCAGATAGTGCTCCTCTTCTGCAGCTTCTTTTTCTTCCTATTGGCTCAGGAACTTTTTTATCTTTATTCTTGGTGTTTTTTTTTTTTTTTTTTTTTTCTCAATTCCCCATCCTCTTCTTCCTCTAGTTTTCATTTCTTCTCTTTCTTTTTTTTTTTAAATGTATTTTATTGATTTTTTTACAGAGAGGAAGGGAGAGAGACAGAGAGCCAGAAACACCGATGAGAGAGAACATCGATCAGCTGCCTCCTGCACACTCTCCACTGGGGATGTGCCCGCAACCAAGGCACATGCCCTTGACCAGAATCGAACCTGGGACCCTTGAGTCCGCAGGCCGACGCTCTATCCACTGAGCCAAACTGGTTAGGGCTCTTCTCTTTCTTGATATCCTGTTTTATTTTTCTTGGGTTTATAATCAGCATCCTCCTCATCTGGAGGTCTCTTCAAACGGCTTCAGATCCTCTGTAGGAGCAAAGCAGCCATCACCTTCAGGCTCAATCTTTAATTTGTGGTGGACTCAAGAAGCCATTTTTCTTAATATACTTTTATTGATTTCAGAGAGAAGGGAGAGGGAGAGAGAATCATTGATGGGCTGCCTCCTACACCCCTCACACTGGGGATCAAGCGTGCAACCCAGGCATATACCCTGACTGGAAATTGAACCGGGACCTCCTGGTTCATAGGTTGACGCTCAACCACTGAACCACACCGGCTGGGCAGCCATTTTCCTTCTTTTACTTTTGTATCCCCGGAGGCTCTAACCTTTTCCTCCTTTCATTTTTGTCTGTCTTTATGCTTTTCAGAACTTCCATCTTTGTGCTTGCTTTTCCCTCTTCTCTTTGTGTTTCTCTTCAGAATCTTTATGTTCACTGTTGCTATGCTTGGACTTCTTGGTTCTCCTCCTCATCCTTCTTGTGCTCTTGGTGCCAGTTTCTGATCTTGGTGTTTATGAGTCATTCAATCGGGAATCCGCTGCGATCTGGTAATTGCTGTGCAGATGGTCCCCACTCATTTGGGCCAGAGCAGCAAGGGGCAGGGGAAGCGGCGCCGAGGAGAGGAGACACAGAAGGTAGGAGGGACATGTGCGGGGCTTAGAGGCCCCCCGAGGTGCGGTAAGCGGGAGCGGACCCCAGCAGTTGTGTAACAGCTTAAGTTCGCATTTCCTTGAATTGTAACTTTTGGTATTTGTCCCCTTGCTTTTTTATCTTTTATCCACATGTTGTGTCATTTTATTTTTGCCTGTCTTCTATATTTGTCACTTTTTTTATAGAGCAGTTTTAGGTTCACAGCAAAATTGAGCAGAAAGTACAGAGATTTCCCATATTCTCCCTGCCTCAAAGGTGCAGTCTTCCATATTAATAATATTCCCCCACAAATATTCCCCTAGCCAGTTTGGCTCAATAGATAGAGCGTTGGCCTGCAGACCAAAGGATCTTGGGTTCAATTCCGGTCAAGGGCACGTACCTCAGTTGCAGGCTCCTCTCCGGCGTGGGCCCTGGCTGGGTGCATGCATGAGGCAACCAATTGATGTGTTTCTCTCTGTCTCTCCATCTCCCTTCCACTCTTTAATCTAAAAATCAATGGAAAAATGTCCTTGGGTAAGGATTTAAAAAAAACCAAAACTCCTCATGGAAGTGGTACATTTGTTACAGTTGATGAACCTACATTGACACATTATTTTCACCCCAAATCCACAGTTTGGACAAATGTATAATGACATGTATCATTACAGCATCATTCAAAACAGTTTCACCATCTGAAAAATCTGTGCTCTGCCCATTCATTTCCTTTCTCCATCTCCTGGCAACCAATCCTTTAGTGCCCCAATAGTTTTGCATTTTCTAGAATGTCATCTACAGTCATGCACCACTTCATGACAGCAGTTAAGCAGTTTTGTCATTGTGCGAACATCATAGAGTGCACTTACACAAACCTAGATGGTATAGCCTACTGCACACCCTAGCTATATGGTGTAGCCTATTGCTCCTAGGCTACAAGCCTATATAGCATGTCACTGCACAAAACAACACAAGATTAAATCGAGCACAAGAGAAAATACAATAAAAAGATGCAATGAACACAAGATGTATGAGGCTGCTGTTGGTATAACACAGCATGATGTTTTAAAGCAAACTTCATTTTTATAAGTAGAAAGAGTACTCTAAAATAACAATAAACATACAGTAAATACATAAGCCAGTACCACAGTCATTTATTATTATTAACAAACATCATGTACTGTACACAGAATAGTGTGTGTTATACTTTTACACTATTGGCAGTGCAGTGGGTTTGTTAACACCTGCACCAGCACAAATGCACGAGTAATGCATTACTTTACAGTGTTAGGACAGCCACCATGTCACTAGGGAATACAAAATTTTCAGCTCCATTAGAATCTTATGGAACCACCACTGTATGTGTGGACCATTATTAACTAAAATGTCATTTAAAAATATTTTTATTTTTATTGATTTCAGAGAGGAAGGGAGAGAGAGATAGAAACATCAGTGATAAGAATCATTGATCAGCTGCCTCCTGCACACCTCCTACTGGGGATTGAGCAGCAACCCAGGCCTGTACCCTTGACTGGAATTGAATCCGGGACCCTCAGTCTGCAGGCCCATGCTCTATCCACTGAGCCAAACCAGCTAGGGCAAGTTGAGCACTTTTTTATGTATCTGTTGACCGTCTCTGTCTTCTTCAGAAAAATGTCTGTTCATATCCTCTATCAATTTTAAATTGAAAATTTTTTTGCTGAGTAGTATGAGTTTTGATATATTTTGGATATTAACTCTTTATCATCAGATATATGATTTGCAAGCATTTTCTCCCATTCCATAGGTTGCCTTTTCATTTTGTTGAGTTTCATTTGCTGTGCAGAAGCTTTTTAGTTTGATGTAGTCTCACTTGTTTATTTTTTTTGCTTGTTTCCTTTGCCTTTGATGTAAAATTCACAAAATCAGCACCAAAACTGGTGTCACAGAGCTTACCACCTAGGTTTTCTTCTAGGAGTTTTATGGTTTCAGTCTTACATTTGTCTTTAATCCATTTTGAGTTAATTTTTGTATATGGTGTTAGTGGCCCAGCTTTATTCTGCATATGGCAGCCCAGTTTTTTCCAGCACCATTGTATACTCTTAGCACTTTTGTAAAAAATTGACCATAGTGCTTGCTTCGGCAGCACATATACTAAAACTAGAGGCCTGGGCACGAAACTTGTGAACTGTGGTGGGGGACCTCAGACTGGCCTGCACCCTCTGGCAGCCCAGGAGCCCTCGGGGGATGTCTGACTGACGGCTTAGGTCCATTCTAACCGGGGAGCGGGCCTAAGCCATGTCAGACATCCTTAATGCTGACATGGAGGTGGGAGAGGCTCCCACCACCGCTGCTGCGCTCGCCAGCCATGAGCAGGGCTCAGGGGGCAGACGCTTAATACAGGAGCTTCCCCCTGGTGGTCAGTGCATGTCATAGCAACTGGTCATTCCACCGTTCATTATTAGCCTTTTATTACATAGGATTGGAAGATTAGCATGGTCCCTGCACAAGGATGACACACAAATTCGTGAAGCAGCCCCCCCACCAATTAATTGACCACACATGCATGGGTTTATTTGGGCTCTCTATTCTGTTCTATTAATCTATGTGCCTGTTTTTAAGCCAATGCCATACTGTTTTGATTACTATAGCTTTATAATATAGCTTGCTTTTGTTCTATTTCTGTAAAGAAAATGACAAATTTTGATAGGATTGAATTGAATCTGTAGATTGCTTTAGACTGTTTTATTGTTGGGTTTTAAGAGTTCTTTATCAGATATATCTTTTGCAAATATTTTCTTCTAGCCTATGGTTTATCTTCTCATTTTCTTGATAGTGTCTTTTCCAGAAGTTAAATTTTTACCAAGTCCAGCTTACCAATGATCTTTCATGGATGATAGCTTTACAGTTGCAACTAAAAAGTCATTGTCAAACTCAAGGGTTTTTTCTCCTGTTTTCTGGGTGTTTGATAGTTTTGGGTTTTTACATTTAGGTCTATGATCCATTTTGAGTTAAATTTTGTGAAGGATGTCTGTATTTCCTCTGCTTGTGAAATATCAGCTATGTTTGTATGGGTCTACCAGTATTTCTGGGCATTGTATCCTGTTCCATTGATCTCCTTCTGTTCTTATTTCAATACTACATTGTCTTGACTACTGTAGCTTTATATTAATGATTGAAGTCAGACAGTGTTAGTCCTGACGTTGCTCTTCTCTTTCAATATTGTATTGGACTGATATCCTAACAATGAGTCTTCCTATCCATGACCATGGAATATCCATTTTTTAGTTCTTCTTTCATCAGTTTTGTAGTTTTCCCCCATAGAGTTCTTGTACATATTTTGCTAGATTTGTTTATTTATTTTGGGTGCTAATGTAAATGTTGTAATTCTCAAATTCCAATTATTTGTTGGTATATAGAAAAGTGATTGACATTTGTATATTAACCTTGTATTCTGCAACTTGCTATTAGCACGCTAGTTGTACAAGTTTGTTTTTGTTAATTCTTTTGGATTGCCTACAAGACGATTAGGTCACTTGTGAACGAAGACAGTTTCATTTCTTCCTTCCCAATCTGTGTAGGTATTTCCCTTTCTTGTTCGGTTGCATTAGCAAGGACTTCCAGTACAAATGTAAGAGAGTGAACATCCTTGCCTCATTCCTGGTCTTAGTGGCAAAGCTTCTAGTCTCTCTTGATTAAGTAGGATGTTAGCTATAGGTTTTTTTGTAGCAACTCTTTATCAGGTTGGGACTCCTTCCTAGTTTTGGAGATGTGCCCTTTTGTTTTATCTGCATGTCTTTATTATCCGTGGGGATATTATTCTGCTTTCTTTGGCATTTGACTTTGGCCCTTTCTGTTAAGCACATTTATGTTAGTTTTTCTTCATTTTTAAGGAGACATGATTTATGAGCTTAGTTTCAAGTTTCTACAGTACTTTTTGTGTGTAAAGTATTAATACATGAAATGTACAAAAAAACAGCTGAACTCAGCACAGAGTAGGACTTTATAACTGTTTCTTTCAGGAGTTAATAAATATGTTAAATAACTTATTCCCAGAAGGAAAATACATCCTGGATTTAATGGAAAAATCCTAGCTTCACTCTTATTCAGTGAATGTGATCCCCCAACCCTATCTCTATTTTGACTGTCCTGATAAGTTTAGATTCTATTAAGAGTATCTTTTCAATGTGGAGCTCTGTCCGTGGGGGCTTTGCTGGTTAGTTGTTTTTTGGGCTCAGACTGCTCCAGTCCCTTGGCTTAACCAAGCATCCTTGGTACCCACTGCAAACCTCTCCCAATTTTGGTTGTAGTTCTCAAATTGGCTCACTGAACTTCCAAGTGAGAATTTGTTGTTCTGGAGTTGAGATGCAACAGATGCTCCATTGCTTCTTCTGGAACAGGTGATACCATGAAAGTCTTGTGGCTATTGGTGGTTTATTTCTACATACCTTATTTTGGGGTTCATGGGGGATACTTAGTTTTCTTGTAATGTTGCTCAAGGTTTTGTTTTGCTACCATGGCCACTCTGTGCACTTTTATGAAGGATTTGAGAAATATTCAAAACAGTATTATCTTAGAATCACTGCCAGGTTAAGTTTTGAAAATAGAAACAGGTAAAAGTTATAAGGGAACACCATCTTCTTCAATGACTATGCTTTTCTCTAAGTTGTTGCCTTTATCAACCTTGAGCACAGGGTATATATATTAAGAACTTTGGCAAAACCCCTCTTATCTCCCTGAGTTTCACAGAAGATTATAGAGGCTGTCCCAGCTCTGGTTGACAAGCTTATACTAGTAATCTATGTAGTTTCAAAGCAAATGGACCACTTCATTTGGCCAATGAAGCACTTTTTTCTTCAGGGTGACCTCTGCTAAAGTGAGAACCCTGTACCCTCACACTGATGCCCCAGGGCCAAAAAGGCCTGACTGCTGTTTACAAGGTAGAAAAGGGTATGACATACTTTTTCAGTTAGTTAAGTGATTTCTAGGCACAGATTCACAGCATTTCTAGCTTTCTCTACTGATAAACTGAAAAATTTCCAAAACTGTCAGTTTGGATCTGCTGTTTAGAAGAGACACATCTTGGACAAGTTGTATTTTCTAAAATTCATTAAAAACTTATAAAAGAGATAATACCTACCTTATACATTAAGTCTGAATGAGCTAGACGATGGCATAAATGGAAGAGTCTGACAATCTGGAAAGCCATAAATAAGATGCACCACTGCACTAGTTTAATACTGTTCAGCTTCTTACATTTGTACCATATCAAAAGTACAGTACCTAATAATAGAGTAGGTACTTGATAACAATAGCAAATATACTAACTTCTAATAGCATGGGTGCCTTACCTTCACATTCCTAGCACTTTACATATAGCCTGGCACGCAGTAGGGCTTTAGTAAATAATTATAGAACAGAACCTTCCAATTCTGGCAATAATCAGATGAGCTTAAGCCCTGTAACACTGAACCAGGCCTCAATTTCCCATCTTTAAATTCTAGCATCTGACTTGCTTCCTTCTCAGAATTATGAGACCAAATAAGACACTATATATGGCCCAGCTAGAGTGGCTCAGTAGTTGAGCATTGACCTATGAATCAGGAGGTCATGGTTTGATTCCAGGTCAGGGTACATGCCTGGGTTGCAGCCTCCATCCCCAGTAGGGGGCATGCGGGAGGCAGATCAATGACTCTCTCTCATCATTGATGTATCTATCTCTCCCTCTCCCTTCCTCTCTAAAATCAATAAAAATATATTCTTAAAAAGACACTACAGCCCTAGCCAGTTTGGCTCAGTGGATAAAGCGTCGGCCTGAGAACTAAAGGGTCCCCAGTTCGATTCTGGTCAAGGGCACATGTCCGGTAGGGGATGTGCAGAAGGCAGCCAATCAGTGATTCTCTCATAATTGATGTCTCTCTCTCTCTCTCTCCATCCTCTGTGAAATCAATTAAAAGAATATAGATTTTTTTAAAAGGCACTATATATGGAAATACTTCTTAAAGAAGACTGTGAACCTATTTTTTCACCCTGGGCAGAATTCAATTGTGGCTGTTGTAAGATTACTAAGTACTCCTACAGGCATTTTGGAAAGGCCTTCAAACAAAGATAATTTTTATTATGTCCCCAACTGGTTACTTCCTAAGCTCCTTAAAGAAATGGATAGCATTTTATCTATTTTTGAATCCCTTATATGCTTAGCAAAGTGGTAGTGTATCATAGGTCTCAGCAAATATTTGTCAAACAGTATAATACTGTTACAGCAATCCATCAGTAAGCACTGCTGTTTACTTGCAAAACATGCCCTGATTCCAAGTATTTCTCCTTATCCCTGTTATTACTGTCTTAATAGCATCACTGTATTGTTGCTTGCCTAAATAATTGCTATAGCTTCCAAACTGGTTTCCTGGCATCTATTCATCTCTCTCCCAATTGGATCAAAACAATCAAATTAAACATAAATTAGACTATGTTACCTCTCTGCTTAATATTTTGCAATGACTTTCCCACTGTACTTAGAATCAGATTCTTTAAACCCACAGGCTGTCCCTCAGGTACCAGCAAATCTGACTGGCCACATATTTCTGTAAATATACTGGAGCTCAGCCATATACTGCCTATGGCTGTTTTTGTGCTGCAATGGCAGAGCTGAATAGTTGTGACAGAGACCACATGGCTCGTAAAGCCTAACTGTATTATGTGGCCCTTCAGAGAAAGGCCAGTTTGCTGACCACTGTGCCATATGACCCAATGCCTATCTTCCTGGATATCTACCACCCCTCTTCCCTGCCCTGGTCATTCACTATATCCTAACCACAGCATTCTTGCTCAAAAGCTTTGTACCTGCTGTTTAACTCCCCAGGAACGATCTTTATTCTTATCATCCCATGACTACCTCCTTACTACTGAGGTCTCAGCTTAAATGTCACCTTCCTAGAAACTTCCCTGATTCACTAATTTAGAGTGACCCCTCAACCTCCCTAGTTATGTAACAGCTGTGAGACAATAACATGGTAATGACTACTTGAAATTATGGACTGGTTTAGTTCTCACCCTGCTCTAGAGTATAAGCACCTTGAAAGCAGCTATTTTTATCTGCCTTCCTCATGCCCCATTTTAATCACATAAACCCACCACCAAAAACAATGCCTGAAATTATTTGATAGAAAAGAACGAGGCCAATAAATCGTTGCTGAGTGAATAAGGTTAAGGCCAAGGTCAGGAACTCTAGTCTGGTTCAAGTCAGTTTGCAATGTTCAGTTCCTCTGCTGCAGACTGGCCTGCCCATAATCATAATAAAAGGCAGAATGAAGACCAATCCATATTCCTGGCCTCATTATAGGCACAACACCAAGAGCACATCCTCCTGAACTATGGTACACCTGCCCTCTTCAGGTAAGGAAACAGGAAAATTCGGCAAGGCAAGGTCACAGAACTGGACAAAGAAGTTCTCAACTTTATGATTATTATGGTTAAGAATTTTATTATCAAAATTATTACATCTCTTGTGAAAGTTCAAATGTTACATCAAGGTGTAAACACTCCACTTGAGAAAGAAGTGATACTTCTTCCCTTCCAAGAGTTCCCCCCACCCCCCCCGCCCCCATCCCCCCCAGAGGTCTGGTCTTGACAGCACCCTGCCCACACAGAGTGGCTGGGGTCTCTGCACGTGCCAGGCAGGGTGAGGGCTGCCTGCCTGCTGGCCTCTCCCCTTGGTTAACAGCCAAGGAGAGAATGCAAACCCCAGCCCAAATGGAGAGACATTTACATACGTTTTATATAATATACAAAGAAACCAGCATCCCAGGCCACATGATTTCCACTCCCAAGGCTCTCCCAGACTGATGGGTTTGTGGGGGAAACAAAAAGAAAAGTATTCTGCTGAGTTGTCAGCATTAAAAAGAAAAATCTCCCCTCATTTGAGCAAACACCTGATTTCAATTTTGAAAAAATGAAATTTTGTAACAGTCACACACAAAGAGAGAAGACTGTGCATATGATAGTTGTAGGAAGGGTAGAAGGAAGGGGATGGAAGAGGCTGGGCAAAAAACAACAACAACAACAACAAAAAAAAAAAACAAAAAAAAAAAAAACAATCTGGAGGGAAGGAAGGAGGGAGACTCACAGTATTATCTTGTCCAAAAGAAAAGAAGTAAGGTCCACTGCAGCACCAGGGATTACACCTGTCATAGATCTGCTACCCCTACCATGGTTATAACTGAATACAAAATTAGATAAATAAAAACACGCCGGATATTACAGTAAACAAGTGAAAGAAAGAAGCTGGCAACCGTATGGAATTTTAAAAAGATTGTGTACCCCACCTGGGCTGGCTCCAGGGCTCCTCCAGGGGCGTACAACAGGCACAATGCACTGATGGGGAGAAGCCAGTCTGCTCTTGTCTCTCATCCAGAACAGTGTTAGGTGCGTGGGTGGCTTCCTAACTGTCTCACCCAGGCCACTCTCAAATGAGCATCCCCCAAAGAAATGTGGAACATGCCCACACACAATCACAGTCCTGTCGGCACCACTCCACACATCTTTCCACTCTTACCCTGCAGTCACGAGTGCATGCTCCCCAATCACGGAGGCGGTCCTACTCATGGGATCGTCAACTCCTGATTAATTGGGAGCAGAAAAAATAAAATTCAAAGAATTCCCAAACCATCTGGGATCCTTCCTAAGTAAATTTATTGCCAACAGCTGATAAGTAGCAATTGGCCCACCTCACTTATCATTCCTCTTTTCTTTACCTATTACCTTCATGGGTTACTGAGCTGTGAAATAGCTTGGGGAAGGGGAGTGGGATGGTAACAGCTGGGGGCTCAGACAATCTACTAGATTAATCTGCTCCTGAATAATCAAGAGTTGACCACAAGCTTTTCTTCAGAGAGCCAGGCACCCCTTAGTCAGAGCACATTCCAAGCTTCACTATCCCTGCCTATTTCTCAGTGATTTAAAGACAAAGGTAGGAACATTCTTGGTGGACACATCTTGGCTGGATATCTGCTTTTGGAATGGTTGTCTTCCGGTGAACATTTACATACCTACCTTTTTTCTTAAGTGCATAAAACCCTAACACTATCAGATGGCTTGGGGTTTGGAGATTGGCTCTTTTCACATTTTTTTTTTTTCCTTTGAAAAGAAAACTTTTTTTGGATTTAAAAAGATGTCCTCACTGCACAAGTGACTACAGGCTACAGGCAAGGATGGGAGACGGAGGCTTCAACACAACTCATTGCACTTAGAACCGTTACTAACCGAAACACCATTTGCTTGTCAACAATGTACCCTTAACAGCAGGGAGAAACTTCTTTATAGTCTCTGCTTCAGACAAGATTTACATCTTTCTCCAAGGCCTGAGCCTGTTGTGACCACAAGTCTTGTTTCTTGTCGACCAGACCCAATCCTCTGGCACCTTGTACCCCCTTCCCCAGCAATCTGCTTGGCCTAGATTCCAGAGGCAGCTGGAAGGAAGCAGCTATGGGCTCATTCAGTTCTGTTTGCCCAAATCCAGAAGCCCTAGGAAAGTCCTGTCTGAGTCTTGACTCCCGACCCTTGCAATGGCTGGAGTCGGTACTGGTGCACACCCCCACTCCCGCGGTGCGGGTAGTGCTGTGAATTGGAAACCGCAGATACCCTGGAGGCCTGATAGGCAGTGGACTGCCCAGCACTGGGCAGACTGATAGTCCGTAAGTCTGATGGCAATGACGACCTAGAGTTCTGAGGAAAGGAGGTGGAACTCAGAGTTCCTGTGCTGGACTGGGAAACCGAGTCTGAGGTCGGTGAGTCTGAGGGCCCCTGCGGGGTAGGGCTAGCAGCACTAGAAGGGCAGCTCCTCCTTGGAAGACTGCTGCCCGTGCTGTTTCCAGAATGTGGCTGGCTGCTATAATACCCTGGTGTCCCCGTAAATGAGGCCAATGAGTCTGTGGACACAGGGTGGGCGGGGCTGGAATAGGACGCAGAGGAGAGGGAGGATTCTGAAGAACCGTGAGAGGGGGGGTTTCCAGGTCTCAGTGCAGTAGTTCGATAACTGTATCCTGGAGATTGGGTGGGATGTCCTCGAAAGGGGGAGGAACTTTGTTGAAGGAGGCTTTGTGATTCTGTCCGTGGACTATCACACTGCAGGAGCTAGAAAGAGTTGGGAAGAAAAAGATAAAGAGGTGAAAAAGCCCCTATTTAAGCCATTTAGGTTTGTGAATATTTAAAACACCCTCCTTTTTCTTCTTCATCTTAACTACTGTTCTTTTTAGAATACCAAAGACCGCAAAATAGCTATCTCTGATCACTTATTTTTCTGGAATGATTTGATTACCCGAAGGTGAGCAGATGATAGCTTATTTCTAAGGCTGCTAAAACTATACATAAAGATGGCATCTCAAAACATTGGCATCCAGAACATACTCCTATGCCCAGAAATGAGCAATTTCTTGCCTCACCTGGTAGCTGTATCTGGAAGGGCTGTAAACGGCCGCTCCTTTTGAGAGTGCTGAGCTCAGTGTCTCTGGGCCTTCTCCATCTGCAGGGTCTGGAATGTAATACAAAATCAACTTGGCTTCTTAGAAACTGAGAAATAGCCATTGTTTATTGCAATCACCAATGCCATCACTAACCCATGCTGCTCTCTTTCTGACAAATAAGGTGAGTGTAGCATGCGACAAGGGCAAAAGGAGTGGTTAATTATGGGCTATGTCTTAAATGCCTGATCTGACTCCTGTCTCCTTTCTCTTCATCCTCCAACAGGGTAGATTTCCAGGCCTTTGGACAGATGAGTTACCAAAATGTATCCCTTGGGGAAAAAAAAAAAAGCAGACAGAGAGAAAGCAATGGTAGATCTTAAGAATGCTGTAGCCCAAAAGAGTAGAAGCAAACCAAGCTGGAACCGTGAATACAATGAAGCCCAACCACATAAGAAGCTGACTCACCTTAGCCTAGCATTTGTTATGAAATGTATGGAGCCTGGTCACATGTCCCTGAACTGGTTAGCAGCACAAAGCCTTAGGCTTACCTGAGTCTTTCTCTGTGATGTTACTCTCCCATGTGGGAGAAGGCTCTCCTTTTTGGGCCACCCTCACACTGCTTCGGAGGACTTTGGGGATGCTCCCTCCTTCTCGGAGTCGTTCTACTGATGTGGGAACCATCCTGTGAAGGCAACAGGGTGCAAGTTTATGCTGCAGGATTTCAGAGTCAAGAGTCTGGAACAACTGAATCTCTGACAAAGGTTGTACAACATATTCACTTAAAAAACATCTTCTTAGACATCAATTTAAAACAAGGTATTTTCTCTGCCTCAAACTATGCCAGGCACAAAAGAAAAAACTTTTAAAGAAAAAGCACAATAAAGAATTAAAAAACAATTACATTCCATCTTGATGTAAAAAAAAAAAGAAAAGCAATCAAGGAAAAAGTAAATTTAAAGATATCTACTTCTTTTAAACCCACCCCCGCCCCCCGCCAAATTATAAGAGAAAGTTTAGAAAGTTACAGAGGTAGTAAAAGCGAGCCATAGAAGAAATGGGCTCAGGGCACAAGTTACAGAGGCAAAAGAAGGGCCCTTGGAGCTTAGGAGAGAGAAAAGCAGAGGTGACACACCTGGGGGAAGGGAAAGTCATGGGCATGCTCCCAAGAGGGAGAGTGTGCTCAACCCCCATTTTGAAATGCTAAGTTTTCTCTCCTGTGAAGTCATGTGTCTGGCACATAGTATTTAATACATGTTTTGTAGATTAATAAACAGTATTTGAGCCCCACCTCTTCTTTCCCAGACTTCATTTCTTCAGTTCAAGATCACTGAACTGCCTCATCCTCTATTTCACTCATCTAGGATACTCAAGTACTTGCCATCAGTATTAGTTATTTGTGGTCTCCCCTAAGCCAGACAAGTCCTTTCAGAATATGTCTTTATCTCTCTGCTAGCTGTGTGGAATTGAGACTTCTGTTGTCAATTTAAAGTGAAACTGAGCTGAACTCCTGATTTACCTTTCATATGAAATGAGATAACATAAGAGGCAGTGTTAGGGCCCAGCAAATACTATACTGTATGCAGTTCAAAGTGGTGTACAACAGGATCGGTGGCCATTGTTTGCTTTTGTAAAGCTGGGGGCAGGGGGTGGTTCTGGCTGATATTATTTAATCAGCTGAACAGGATCGAGGGCACTGTTGTCTGGCTTTCTCAGATAAGTGTTCCCATACATTTTAGATAAAACTGGGAATGATTCATTTAATTATTAAAGCATCAAATATCAACTTACCACCTACTGCTGATATTCTCTTGTGGTCTGCAGTGAGATGAAGTGCCTCTGGAATCAGATGGGCTTACTGCCTCCAAGTGGGACAGAGAGGAATGAGATGGGGAGAACTTTTTGTGAGGGGAAGATGGGGTTCGGGCTGAGGATCCCTGCACACCATGGGCACCAGTGTCAGAAAGTGAGTTACTGCTGCCTTGCCCAGCTCCTGCAGACTTGCTTTTGCTCTGTGCAGAGTCACCGCCCCCACCAGAATTCTCCTTGGCTTCCTGTTTCCGTTTGCGGTACTCCAGCAGGGATACCTAGGAAGGAAATAACAAATAGGACTCTAGACATTGTTAGTGGATCAGTAGCAATTGGGAGATACGGACCCCTATAAACCATTAGCAAGCCATGCAAACAAAGCAGGTACCAACATTGGCAACTTCTGTCAGGTATGGCAGATCTGAGCACAGCTACATATTTACATCAGTTAGATATTGGTAAGAAGAGAAGACACCAGGTAATAATATTTTTGAGGACTGGTGTTCACTAGTAGAACTCAACATTTTTTTCTGCCTTCAGAAAAACTTGTGAGATTACAGTGCTATCATAGTTATCTGCAACAACGGTAGCTCCTAGAAAAGGGAGGGTGGAGAGTTGGGAGCTTACGTAGTTTGAAAAAGCCTTCCAGGTGATTCTGATAGCTTTTTCTAATGCCTTAGAAATCCTTAGAGATAGCTGTTTAAAAAAACAAGAGAGAAGCCCGGCCAGCGTGGCTCAGTGGTTAAGCATTGACCTATGAACCAGGAGGTCATAGTTTGATTCCTGGGCAGGGCACATGCCTGGGTTGGGGCCTCAATCCCCAGTGTGGGGAGCGCAGGAGGCGGCCAATCAATGATTCTCATTATTGATGTTTCTCTCTCTCTCTCTCTCTTCCTCTGTGAAATCAATAAAAATATAAAAAATACCCCCAAACAAAAGAAAAAGCCAATTCTTCAGGGTTATTAAATGTGCTTAATTTTCCAAGATACACTCAAGAGATTCATTAGTGTTTGTCATACACATAGAGAAACTAGTATAAAAGGAGAAAGGGAATAATTTCACTTCTTATTGTAGCAAGTCAGCTCTAACCTATACAGACATGGAAATTTCTCCCCATCTCATTGTTCATCTGCCTCATTCTTTATGACTGCCACAACACAATCCTCTCCCTGCCCTGCCTGGCATACCTTCTCTGTGCTGCTACAGTGTACTGGGCTTACACTGCTGGTAGTCTGTTACAATGTCTTGCTTGTTTCCCCACTAAACTGTATGGTCTATCAGGGCAAAGAACAAGTTTATTTGTGTTTTTTTTTTAAATCTTTAACATCCAGCACAGAACTGGCCAATAGCAGGTGCTCAGCAATAATTCTGAAATAAATCATGATTTCAATCACTTTTGCACATAATGAAACCAGAAATCCAAAGTCTATTTCCATTTTTGTTCCTGATAGACAATGCTGTTCATGCAACAGTCTTCAAAATCCATTGCTGTTTTATTCCAAATTATCTGCCAGTGTTTTCTCCTTCTATCTTCTTAGGGCTCTCATGTTTTGTCCAAATGTAAAATATAACAAAACTCAAAATAAGATAAATTTTACATATGCATTTTTCAGACACAATCTTGGAAAGGAGTTAATAATTTTTGGTAATGTATTTTATTTTAACATAAATGTAAAAAGCCACTAGGCTACATTTTACCAATAGTACTACAGATATTTTGCAATTATGTGAGATTGTCATACACACAGAGCATCTAGCTTCTCTAGCCCTTCCCAATAAATAAAAGTTGCTGTGCCAACCCCCAAATACTCGCATGCATATCCAAATGCCTCTAGTTGAAAAATCACTGATATAAAACTTTTGGCTTTGTAATTTTTAGAACAGGCATTGCTTAAAAGCCAAGTCCCAAACCATTAGCTAGCTCTCTATAGCCTGGCTCTGCCCAACTCTCTTGATTCACCTCCTTACTCTGCCCACCCTTCTTCTGACACCATGGCAACACTCAACTGTTTACAATTACATCCCATCCATAATTACTTGTCACATAATTAATTGTTCTGCTTCCTCTTTTGTTACATCCTCACCCTCATTTGTTGGATGATTGATTCCTCCTTACTTATTGTCTAAGATCAACTAAATCAGTGACCTGTTATTTCTCACTCCACCACCCTTCAAACTGGCCAGGAGCTTCTTGCTTGTTCTTAAAGTACCCTCCACAGATCTGACTGGGCAGGTTCCCTTGTTAAGATGTTTTCACCACATCTGAACAACTATTTTGAAGCATCCATTACCATTGTAATTAATTACTTATTAATATAATTATCACTTGCTATGAGCCCCATTAGGGCATAACCTAGGAGGCAATATAGCATGGTGGCAATAAGAGCATGCAATTGAGACTCCAACAGACCTGGGTAGTATCCTGGCTCTTCCATTTACTAGCTGTGTGACCATGTGCAAGTCACTCAACTTGCCTTAGTTTCCTCATCTGCAGAGTGGGAAATTACCTATCTTACAGGATTATTTTGAGGATTAAGTGCTTAATAAAGCTTAACAGTAACTAGAACATGGGAAGTGCTAAATAATACAACTGATTGCTAATATTCTTTTCCACTGCTCTATTCTTTGAACTGCCTACTATGTGTATGGCACATACATGATAGGCACTTAAATTTGCTGATTATTTACAAAATTTATCAAATTGTATTAAAACAGCTTGTATTTTATTGGGCATGGCAGAGACTGTGTCTTACTTATCTTTGTTTTCCTCGCACTGAGAGCAGTGCTGAACACATGGTGGTAACTTCATAAGTATCTATTGTTAGTGCTCTGTATCGTGTGAAACTTACCTTTTTCCTCTGTGGTGGGTTCTGGGGGGCAGATGGGACTCCTTCACAAGCTCTTTCACCACCAGGTGACATGGATCCACGAGAGACATCTTTCATAAAACCATGTTCATATCTGCTGGGAAATCCTTCTGCAGGGGAACAATATCCCCCGTCCAAATGTAAAGGCTTCCTATCTCCTACTAGGGGAGACCCTCGATATAATCCATCTGCTCGAGGCATAGCGTTCAATGGGGAATAGGCATACATTAAGTTAAACTCTGTCCGAAATGCCTGGTCCGAGTTTCTCACAAGGGTCTGATGTCCATCCCCACTCCTGCTGGGAAAGCCAGTCTCAGAGGTGGGCCCAATGGAGGGATGAGGAGCCAGATCAGAATGAGCTGAGTTGATGAGGGAAGGTCTGTCAGCACAGCTGTTAGTGTTGGAGTCAAGGTAGCCTGCTTTTGTCAAGTCCAGGTCTTTTCGGTGACAAAGCTGAAAGAATAAAAATCAATGGAGACATGGGGTAGGGGAGAAGGAAAACAGTCAAAGGGCAGAAAAGAAAGGAGGGAAGAGGGGCACAGGTGAACAGCAGAGACAAAAGGGATGAAAGCAGAAGAGAGAATGCCATTAACATCTGTAAGAGTCCCATGTAGCAATATGCATACAGGCCAGATCACTAACAACCCCCACCATTCCCAAATTACTTTCAAATCTTTCTTTAGGAGAATAATGAAAAATCAGAATTAGATAATTGGCCAAATGTGACTACTTTGCCTGCTTAGCCTTTCATCAAGTTTGCTGAATCACCTTGCACTACATTAAGGGATTGGCAGTATTAATTTGGGATTTACCTGAGCCCCATGTATGCTAGAGATGAGACCAGCTGGCTTATATAACTGGCTTCTGGTGTTATTCGTTTCTAAGTTAATATTGATGGAAGGTGGAAGGAGGGGAAAAGTTGAAAGAAAGTAGAAAGTAGATGGAAAGTCAAGTATTTAAGGTACTGGTTCAGTAAAGGAGAATGGCATCAAGACATCAACCAACCAGTTATTCATTCACTTTCACTATTAAATAGGTATGTTCCTCATAAAACCTTCTGGTCACTTAATTCTTATTTAACCTCTAATCTATGTCAACACACCACAATACCATTAATGCCCATCACTGCAGAGTATCTGAAATGCTGAAATGTACCAAAAATAAGCCCCATCTACTATTTGATTATCATTACCTCCTAACACCAAGATTTTCCATCACTAGGTCAACTAACTAACTCTAGAAAGAATGGTTCCAGAAACCCAGATAACACACCATGTCAGCCTCCAAAATATGCTATCTTAGAACCTATAGCACCTGAGGAGAGAACACCATACTTGTAAGACAGCAAAAACCACGCAGAAAACCTCTAGTACACTATAATACAACCTTTCTCAGTTTCACAATCCTCTATAAAATCCTACTGATTCGGAATTTGGTCAACTGTCACTGTGTTTAATACTAATTTTTTATTAGAAGAAGGGGTGTGTGTTAACAGTTAATTTATAAAAGGTTATGTGAGAGAGTCTTTACTCTATGTGGATTCATGGAATTAATCATTACTACCTCTGTCCAAATCTTCTAATAGTTAAGAAATAATACCACTAAAGTCTGAATTTTACATCTCCACAGCAGCGGTCTCGAGCCGCGGTTTGCCGCTCTGTTGACTAATGAGTTTGCCGATAACTACCTGTCCTAAGGGATACCACTTGTATGGCAATCATATTCCAACCACTGCAGAATGGAGGCCCGGATCACAGAAGCCATGGGCTGCCATAGTTTTCCTGTGTACCCAGTAAGGAGCTACAAAAATGTAGAGAGCCAAGAGGCTTGCCTCTCCCATTTTAAAGAAGTCCCTCAATCTACCAACCAAAACCCAAAACATGCAGTTAAACAGAGCTCTCAGATTAACCCAGGAACAAGGCATAAATTACTGCCTAACTTTCCCAACAAGCTGCTCCTTTATCAACCTAAAATAATAAATATCAAAAAATAGCTCCTACCAACATTTGATCCAACTTTTCCTATTTAACAAACACACATTATTTGTCAGACTTTAACAAGGCTCCTACCATACTTTCAGCCTTCATTAAACTTTACTTCTAGATACTATTCCTTTAAACTCTTTAGCCACTCCCTCCCCCAAACAACAACAACAAAAACAAACCCCACCACACACATAGCTACTTTATTTTCCTCCACCTACATTTGAGAGTTCTGAGTAACAACAGTCATACATGGGAAGGTTCATTCAACTTACAGTGACCAATCGGCCACCCTCCAGCCCATCACCCCATTCACTTGGATTCCCCAGCCCTTCCCACACACTCATGCACACTCACTATCAGCCTCCAAGTGTGATTGAGATGGTGTGATAACTACCTCGGGTGACAGGGACTCGGGCCTATTCGCAGGGTAACTCTCAGGGGAGGATATGTTCTAGAGGAGGGAAAAGCATCTTGTTATTCATCTACTTGAAGTCAAGAAGCAAAACAAAACAAAAAATAAAGTAAAAGCAAGCATAGATAGTTAGCCACAACTTTTTTGGGGGGGTGGGGTGGGAGGGACAAGAATGCACAGGGGAAATGTTTAACTGCAGAATTCATCTCAATGAACAGAATGACTTGTTAAAATGCTTCCTGGTGCCTTTGAAAGCATTTAAGAATAAACTGGTTATATTTCATGCTATAAGTAAACATCACAAGCAGTTATCAGGAAAGAGGTGAAATTTCACACTATTACAGTTGACCCTTGAACAAGCAGTTCCACTTATTCATGGATTTAAAAAAAATATGTATAGTACTATAAATGTATTTTTTCTTCCTTATAATTTTTCTTAATTTTTTTCTCTAGCTTATTTTATTGTAAGAATACAATATATAATAAATATACAAAATATGTATTAATCGACTATGTTATCAGTAAGACTTCCAGTCAACTGTAGGCTATTAGTAGTTAAGTTTTTGGGGAGTGAAAAGTTACATGTAAATTTTCAAATGTGCAGCGAGTCAGTGCCTCTAACCCCCGTGTTGTTCAAGGGTCAACTATGTTTCTTTCTACATTAGATGAGAGTTTAGCAACCTACAGTATTTGTTATTGGGTACCTGACCACTTATTTCTCCTTAGGGGAATCTTTTTCCTTCACTCCACACTCCCTTCTTGAACATTACATTTCCCCATTTTCCTATGTGATTCAGGCCCAACCACTTAGCATGTTGGCAGATGACAGGGCTAGGGAGATGGCCTGTTCCTCTTAAATGAGTTATAGAAGATATGACTGATGGACTTTGTAGCTCAGACTAGATGGTCTTGACATAATCTAATCGGATCTGACCATACCTACCGACATTCTCTGATGTTAAAATCCATTGTACTTTTAGAAACAGAGAGGGAAATAAGCAGTTGTGTATACTCTGAGAGTCCCTGCTTCCAAAACAGGTTTACCCTTAGGGCTTTCACCTGAGGTATCTGATCAGGTGAAACAAAGTGGGCAGTGAACCCAGTTCAAACAAAGTGGGCAGTGAACTCTGATGGGAAGATCTGAATGGTGAAAAGTGGAAAGAATGATGGTGGTAGTTGTGACAAGAGTTCGGGGTGCCAGGGGAAATAAGGGTGGGGGGGTTCTTAATGTTGTATACTACAGACAACTGTGTCTATGGTAGGCGAAATGAGGCTGCTTCAGCAGAGCAGGGTATTTATTGACTATTAATTTTATTTGGTGGGGTGGATAGAGTGTGAGATGGATAGTGGAGTATGGATCACAAGGCAGAAAGAGAAGGATTATTCTGGTGGGAAGGAGGGGCAAATAAAGTGTGTCTTCTCAATGCTGCTTTTAGTCTCTTTTCTTGATGCTTCCCCCACTCCTTACAATCTTGTTCTTTTCCACTACATGTTTCCTTAACTCCTTGTCTTGGAGTTGGAGAAATTTCTCACTTTCCCCCCTGGAATGTTTTTTATTTTTCCTTTCAAAAACATTCTTTCCCCAACCAAGCTGATTTTTACTCGTGACACCTTTAGGTATTTCTCTGTGTCACTGTCTTGGATGGAAATAAGGTTCCCCACAATTTCTTATACTAGAAAGTAGGAAAGAGTATGGCAATTAGAATGATAAAGATGGTCAGGATAGTGAAGTTTGTTTTTTAATTGATTAGAAAGGCTAAATTTTCTCAGTTAAATAGTAAGATTAAAATAGTAGAGACATACACTGAACTTTATGAAGGGGTAGACTATTTAATACATTATAACATTTCCCCCACTCCTGATATTCTAACATTATGCTTAGACTATGCATCAATAAAAAGATCTTTGATTTAAAAAATATATGCAACACTTTACACTTTCATAGTTTTTCATAGTTATCAAAAATACTATAAGAGATAGGAAATACACTGAGTACTAAACTTGGCTGTTTGGGAAGGCAACTTACCTTCTAATTTTATGTTTAATTATAATAAAACCTACAATGACAAGGTATGAATCCCTATTAATATAATATGCTGCCCACCAGGGAGAATGTCCTCTCATGAAATTTTACTTATCAAACTCTAGCTGCTAATTGAAAAGTCAACTGCAATTAGACGAAGTAAAATTAGTAAGGCCTGAATCAGCTGCTTTACTATTTGGCTAAAAAGAACGCCACAGGGAATTATTAGAAATCCAATGTAATCAGGAATATTTTTTGCCCACCAGAAAGAGGCTTGCTCCAAAAGTCAAGTTCATATGGTCTAGCTTAGGTATAGCTGCCTCTTGTTTTTAAGGTTGCTACCTCTCTCTAAGTTAGCCATTTACAAGTCCAGATATTTTTCATCCCCATGCTCTCATAAATACTGAACAGGGAGGAGGATGGCATTGGTTAGGACAATCATCTGGAGAAGTCCAAGTTAGGGACAGAGCTGAGTGTTTAGTGATCAGAACAAATTTTTCTGAGAAGAAAAAAAAAACAGTGTCTGTTTAATTATAAATCAAAGCAACATGCAATAAATGAGGTATATTTTTATATACCTGGAATCTACTCTGCAAATCTGGTGTCACCCAAACTTGAATACTAAAGTGATTCGGAATTGTTTTGAAATAACTGAGAAATACATTTCTAACTTAATCCAGAGAGTGAATGTAATTAATTTGTCTTTATAAACGTGTTGTTAGTTTCTGTCTTATTCCTAACACATTATAACAAAAAGGGAAAGTAACCTAGAATAAGGAAAAAAACCCCTCATTTGTCATAAACCATATGCTTTCTCAATCCCTATTCACTGAGCCCATAATGAGAATACAAAACAACAGGGAAAGAGACACATTACTAATTTAAAGGCCTAGAAACAAAGACACAAATATTATAATCAGAGCTCTCAGGCTGTGTCATTAATTATTACTAGGCTGCTAGAGGCCTGTTTAATAAGTAGAGAGTAAAGCCTAAGATGGAGATCTAGCATGCTTACTACCTCAAGTTCAGGAGGCCAATGGACTGCATGCAAAAGGCAAATGAATGTCATCTGTGGTATAATTATTCCTATTTTGGGAAGTATGTGGACTGCCAAGATGAGAGGCTACCAGGTAATAGGTCACACTGACCGTGAGGGTTCCCATTCTCTTGCTGAGACAGGCAAGGAACATGGTAAAGAAGCATTTGGAATAATATTGAATTTGAAATGAGGAGGTGCAAATGATGACTTCATATTCAGCACTCCCAACAATGAAACCCAAATCACCTCAAACTGCAGAGGAGTATTGCAGCGACTAGCAGTAGTAAGAGACGTGATGGGTGAGAACATGAGGCTATATCCGTTTCGACATTCTTCTTCTGGGTGAGATGGGCCAGGTGTGGTCAGTGGGGGGCTCTTTGAGCCTGGATTGGGAGGGGGTGGTGTGACTGGAGAAAGAGGCCGAAGTAACTTGGTGACATTCTGCTCCATCAGATAGCGAGACTTCCATTTCTTTAAAGGGCTCAACAAATCTGTGAAATACAAAGCTCAGATGAGAGTCGGAAACCACAGTTCAAAAGGAGGCTCTGTAATAAAGCCATTAATTTCTAGCCCACAATGGCTCTTAATTTTTCTTTTGCCTCAATCCATTGTTATCTCTTGCAATCAAATCAAAAGCCCAAAGATACTCTTTAATTGCCACTCTGTTTTGAAAGTATCTCCCAGAGAATTGCCAGATAAAACTGACACTTCTGACTGATCCCTGGAGCTAATTAATTTCTTCCTTGGAAAATATAAATTAACTTTTACACTGAGTTTCCAAAAAACGCAAATTTGTGTCACTTGGTTAAAACCACCCTCTACTTAATTAACATGTCACCAGCTCAAGTTTCCTGAATGCTAACTACATAGCTCTTTTCTCTTCTCTTAAACATTTTTTTTTTTTTGCCATTTTTCAGAAGCTTTCTATGACATTCTGCTTTAGTAGGAAAGAGGTACACATGATTACCTATTCTATATCTAATCACTAATTTTTGAAATGACTTCTATGAAAACTCCCAACCACTTAAAAAAACTAGGCTGGAACTTTTTCTCATTAGAATATTATACTTCCTATACTTTTTAGGTCCACTTAAAAAGGAAGTTCTATTGTATATATATATATTTTAAAAATATATTTTATTGATTTTTATTTTATTTTATTGATTTTTTACAGAGAGGAAGGGAAAGGGATAGAGAGTTAAAAACATCGATGAGAGAGAAGCATCGATCAGCTGCCTCCTGTACACCCACTACTGGGGATGTGCCTGCAACTAAGGTACATGCCCTTGACCGGAATCGAACCTGGGACCCTTCAGTCCCCAGGCCAACACTCTATCCAGTGAGGTATATTTTTATACTGGCTAGGGCTATTGTATATATATATATATATATTTTTTTTTAATGACTACTCGGACCAAAGAACCTATCTCGCTTTCTCTGAGGAAAAATTTACTTTTATTCATTTACAATAGTTAAAAGATATTTATTTAATTAATAGCTACTATATGAAAACCACTGAACTAGGTTATGTGTTTGTATGTGTGTGTGCAAAATGGTCATCATATAATCTATTCAAAGGTATTTACAAACTTGTAATAAACAGAAAACATGTAAAATATATTTAGTATAAATTTAAGAATCTCAACAAAGGTGATCATACTGCTCTGTTAGTAAAAAATAATTATACTTTTAAGTGCTTATGATATAGTAGGCACATACTATGTGCTTATGTGAATTAATCAGATTTCATTTGAACAACTCTATAAATTCAGCACCTCTATTATCATCCCTATTTTAAATACAAATTTGATGTGTAGAGAGATAAAGACAGGTAATCTGGTTCCCATTTACACTATTAATCACTAGATTAAATTATATCCGCAAGGCTTGGTGAATGGAGTAACATTTATCCCAGGCTCTCAAGGAAAAGCTTTGGGACAGCAGGTCATGATCAGAGTTATGCATCAGGAATATTATTCCGGTAGTAATGGTTAGGATGCGATTAGAACTGGGAAACTATTTGAATTAATGTAAGAATTAACTGAAAGAGTTTTGAGTCACTGAGCTTGGGAAGATTTTAAATACAGTGGAAGATTAAGTGCAAAAAATACTTGAGATATATATTTCCCTTTTGGATATCTGAGAATTTATTTTCCTAGATTGGAAGTATATTTGTATTTTTCTTTTGTTTCAGATACTAAGTATTCTTATTTTTCCTTTTTCCTTTTGAAAAGTGCCTAGATATACAAAAACAAATGTGTTTCGTGACTTATATTTAGAACTAGAGGCCTGGTGCATGAAAATTCATGCACTGGAGAGGGATCCCTCAGCCCGGCCTGCCTCCTCTCACAGTCCAGGAGCCCTCAGGGGCGGGAGGAGACCCGGTGATCAGAGGAAAGTGACGCCTCCATAACACCTCTGCTGCTGCCACTGCCGGCAGCACAAGCCTCGGCCGGCCCTGGGTGGCTCGGCAGCTGCCATTGGAGGCTTGTCTGTGCCTTGGGCTGGCCCTGGGCGGCTGGGGGGCTGAGGGGACTGGGGGACTCTGGAGGCAGGTGTGCCACCATCTTTGAGGGTGTGGCAGTCAATTAGTATATTCCCTCCTTATTGGCTGTGGGCACCACCATCTTTGAGGGCGTGATAGTCAATTAGCATATCCCCTCCTTATTGGCAGTGGATGCTGCCATCTTTGCGATGGCATGAGGGTCTATTAGCATATTCCCTCTTTATTAGATAGGATACCTTTTATATATTTCAAAAATCTTAACAGTCAATCTTTAAAAGACGGCTAAATAGTTACAATTAATTATATAAGTGACAAAGTTCATTGCAGAAAAGCTGGAAAGTACAGATGAACCCATCCCTCAAATCAACTTACAGGTCATTCATGTAAAATATACTAGTATTCCCTGAGTACTTATCATGATATCACAGTCAACAAAACAGACCTGATGTGTGCCCTTATGAAGTTTATAAGCTAGTAGTCAATTGCATTTTTTCTATTAATAGCACTATATTTATGAAGTTTTTCCAGTTCTATATTTCTATTGTCATACATAACTTTCAAATTTTATGTGGTAAAATCTATCCATCTTTTTTTTACCTTTACTCAACTACTTTTCAGGATTATATAAACAAACATCCACATATTTAAACACAACTTAAAATCACAACCCCAAGGTAATGTACTGCTAATATTCTGGTGTATTTATACTGCCTTCTTGACTTCTTGTCTAAATCACACTGCTTAATAACTTAGTACTTTTTTTTTCCTTTCTGTAAATGTAGTTTTATTTTTATTTTTTTAAATTACTTTATTGATTAAGGTATCACATATTTGTCCTCATCCCCCCCGCATTCCCATCCCAAACCCCTCCCCACGCATGCCCCACCTCCTGTTGTCCGTGATCACTGGTTAGGCTCATATGCAAGCACACAAGTCCTTTGGTTGATCGATCTCCCTTATCCCCACCCTCCCCTACTTTCCCTCTGAGGTCTGACAGTCTGATCGATGCTGTTCTTGTTCATCAGTCTATGTTGTTCATCATTTCCCCTAGATAAGTGAGCTCATGTGATACTAGAAATTCACTTATAAGAACCGAAAATGAGACAAGCAAATATTTGAACCAAAAAAGGGGGGATAGTAGAAGAATGTCATGTAAGGATAAATATCCTGTAAGTAGATTACATCTAGAAAATTTTTACTTTAGAAAATTAACTTTCATTTGTAATGCTAACAGCAAGACACCCATGTAAAACATACATGGGGTCAAAACAAGCCAAAGGAAAATCGTTTGGGCAAAAAATGAAAAAGGATCGCAAGTCAAATTTATAGAAAAGCTTCCTTTATTAACTTTTGGTCGAGAATATGTTTGTATATTTTCAGAAAACAACTCTGAGACCATGTGGATTCCTGCAACAGAGAGGAATTGACAGGAGTGCTCCAGTCATGAAGACAGAAGAAAAACAGTCCAGAGATGGAAGACACTGACGATGCCTTGCCATACTAGCAGTCAGCAGCTGTGCATCACTGCAGGTTGCCCAGGACCAAACCAGAGAGGGTCGGACCTGCATTACCACCACCCGGAACTGAAATATCATTGCTGTTATGTACACATAAGGAACTGTTGGACATAGAAATTAGGACTCAAAAGAACTGTTGGCCTAGAAAGAAACTCACTATAGACTGATTCATTTGCCTCTCAGCATAACCATTATTGCTTGTCTCATTTTTGGTTCTTATAAGTGAATAACTTACTACTTTTACTTAGAAATACATGGTAAAAAAAAATATTTCTATAACAATTAAAATTTTAATGGCTGTATGACATCCATATTGTCAAAATTTAACCACCGAAGTATTTTTCAAAACTATTTTGCTATTACAACTATGCCTCAATGAGCAATAATCTTGCTCTTACATATTTATGCACTTATTCACTTTAAAAAATAATTTTATTGATTTCAGAGTAGAAGGGAGAGGGAGAGACAGAAGCATCACTGATGAGAATCATTGATAAGCTGCCTCTTGCATGCCCCCACTGCAACCTGGGCATGTGGTCTGACGGGGAATTGAATCATGACCCCCAGGTTCACAGGTGGAAGCTCAACCACTGAACCACGCCAGCTGGGTGTGCACTTGTTTACTTTTTAGGACAAACATCTAGATGTAGAATTATTAACTCAAAAGAGTATTTCTATAGGCTCACTAGCTTTAATTTTATTCTATAGTGAACTACCAGTTGATGCCCTTTAGCCTGCATTCTACAAGGTGTTGATATTGCTCTTCATTTGTAAGTGCTCTTTAATAAGAATGTTACCCTTTGTCAAAAATGTTACAATGATCTGGTGGCCACTATGGCTTGGTTGAGCATTGTCCTGTGTACAGAGAGGTCAGAGGTTGCTGGTTGGATTCTCGGTTGCAGGCTCAATCCCCAGTAGTGGGTAGGGAGGAGGCAGCCAATTGTTATGTCTCTCTCAAATAAAGAAATCAACTAGTTATATTTTCCCAGTTTTCTATCTGCCTTTTAATTTTATCAATAGGCTTTTTTGCCTTTTCAATGTTTTATTGCTATATTTAATTTTAAAATAAATCTTTATTGTTGCCTTGGACGGCGAGGCTCAGTGGTTGAGCATAGATCCTTGAACCAGGAGGTCACAGTTTGATTCCCAGTCAGGGCACATGCTTGGGTTGCAGGCTCAATTCCCAGTGGGGGGTGTGCAGGAGGCAGTTGATCAACGATTCTCTCTCATCATTGGGATGTTTCTATCTCTCTCTCCCTTTCCCTTCCTATCTGAAACCAATAAAAAATATATAAAAAAAACACCTTTATTGTTGAAAGTATTACATATGCGCTCCCTTTCCCCCGCCCCTCTTTGACCTCTTCTAGCCCACCTCCATCCCCCACCCCCACCAGCCTTCACAACCCTATTGTCTGTGTCCATGGGTTATGCATATATGGATACATGTTCTTCGGTTGATCTCTTCCCACCTACCCACCCTCAACTTCCCTCTGAGATTTCACAATCTGTTCCATGCTTCTATGTCTCTGGACCTATCTGATCATCAGTTTACTGGTCATTAGATTCCATATATGAGTGAGATCATGGGATACTTATCTTTCTGACTGGCTTACTTTGCTTAGCAGAATACTCTCCAGATCCCTCCATGCTATCTCAAAGGGTAAGAGCTCCTTCTTTTTTACTGCTGCATTGTATTCCATGGTGCAAATGTACCACAACTTTACCCACTTATCTACTGATGGACACTTGGGCTGTTTCTAGATCTTAGCTAGTGTAAATTGCGCTGCTATGAACATAGGGGGGCAGAGATTATTTCTGATTGGTGTTTTGGGTCTCTTAGGATATATTCTTAGAAGTGGGATCACTGGGTCAAGTGGCAGTTCCATATTTAATTTTTTGAGGAAATTCCATACTGTTTTCCATAATGGCTGCACCAGTCTGCGTTACCACCAGCAGTGTACTAGGGTTATTTTTTCTCCACATCCTCACCAGCACTTGTCATTTTTGATAGTAGCCATTCTCACAGGTGTGATACCTCATTGTTGTTTTAATTTGCATCTCTCTGATGACCAGTGACTTTGAGCATTTTTTCATTATGTCTCTTGGCCATCTGTAAGTCCACTTATGGAGAAGTGTCTATTTAGGTCCTTTGCCCATTTTTTAATTGGACTGTTTGTCTTTTTTTGTTACGTTGTATGAGTTCCTTATATATTTTGGATATTAACTCTTTATCTGATGTATTATTGCCAAATATGTTCTCCCATATAGTGGGCTTCCTTTTCATTTTGTTGGTTTTGCTGTGCAGAAGCTTTTTATTTTGATGTAGTCCCATTTATTTTCTCCTTAGTTTCCTTTGCCCTAGGAACAGTGGTCGACAAACTCATTAGTCAACGGAGTGGCAAACCGCGGCTCGTGAGCAGCGGTTTTTCGACCACTGCCCTAGGAGACGTATCCGTAAACATATTGCGAAAAGAGATGTCTAAGATTTTGCTGCCTAAGGTTTCTTCTAGGATTTTTATGGTTTCTAGACTTAAGTCTTTTATCCAATTTGTTTATTCTTGTGTATGGTGTAACTTGGTGGTCCAGTTTCATTTTTTTGCACGTATCTAATTTTCCCAACACCATTTACCGAAGAGACTGCCTTGACTCCCTTGTATGTTCTTCCCTCCTTTGTCAAATATTAATTGGGAGGAATGGCTTGGGTGGGTTTCTGTTGTGTTCCATTAATATATATGGTTGTTCTTGTGCCAGTACCAGGCTGTTTTGAATATAGTGGCTTTGTAGTAGAACTTGATATCAAGTATTGTGATCCCTCCAATTTTGTTCTTCTCTCTCAAGATTACTGCAGCTATTCAGGGTCTTTTCTTGGTTCCATATAAATTTTTGGAGTATTTGTTCTAGATCTGTTAAATATGCCATTGGTATTTTAATAGGAATTGCATTGAATCTATAGATTGTTTTGGGTAGTATGGACATTTTGATGATGTTGATTCTAACAATCCATGAACATGGTATATTCTTCTACTTGTTTATGTCTTCCTCTCTTTTTTCAAAGCCCTGTAGTTTTCTGAGTACAAGTCTTTTACCTCCTTAGTTAAGTTTATTCCTAAGTATCTTATTTTTGTTGCAATGGTAAATGGGATTGTTTGTTTAGTTTATCTTTATGAGAATTCATGCTTGGTGTATAAAAATACCATTGGTTTGTGGGTGTTGGTTTTGTATCCTGCTACATTCATTTATTAAATCTAGCAGATTTTTGGTAATCTTTAGGATTTTCTTTTTTAAAATATATTTTTATTGATTTCAGAGAGGAAGAGGGAGAGGTAGAGAGGTAGAAGTATCAATGATGACAGAGAATCATTGATTGGCTGCCTCCTGCACACCCCTATTGGTGATTGAGCCCACCACCTGGGCATGTGCCCTAATGGGGAATAGAATCGTGATGTTCTGGTTCAAAAATCAATGCGCAACCACTGAGCCACACCAGTTGAGCTTTAGGATTTTCTATGTACGATATCATGACATATCATCTGTAAATAATGAGTTTTATTTCCTCCTTTCCAATTTGGATGCCTTTTATGCTTTCTTCTTGTCTGACAGCTATGGCTAGGACTTTCAGTACTTTGCTGAATAAGTATGGTGAAAGCAGACATTCCTGTCCTGTTCCTGTTCTTAGGGGAAATGGTTTCAATTTTTGCCCATTAAGTATGATGTAGGCTGTAGGTTTGCCATATATGGAATTTTCTGAGTTTTTATAAAAAGTAGATGTTGGATTTTGTTGAATGCTTTTCCTGCATCCATTTGATATGATCATGTGATTTTTGTCTTTCAATTTGTTTATGTGATATATCATGTTTTTTTGTTTGTTTGTTTTTTAAATATATTTTATTGATTTTTTTACAGAGAGGAAGGGAGAGGGATAGAGAGTTAGAAACATCGATGAGAGAGAAACATCGATTAGCTGCCTCCTGCACATCCCCCGCTGGGGATGTGCCCGCAACCAAGGTATATGCCCTTGACCGGAATCGAACCTGGGACCCCTCAGTCTGCAGGCTGACATTTTATCCACTTAGCCAAACCAGTCAGACTGATATATCATGTTTATTGATTTGCAAATATTGTACCAGCATTGCATCCCTGGAATAAATCCCACTTGGTCATAGTGTATCTTTTTAATATACTGCTGGTTCCGATTTGCTAATATTTTGTTGAGGATTTTAGCATCTATGTTCATCAGAGATACTGGCCTGTAATTTTCTTTCTTTGTAGTTGTTCTCTGAAGGTTTGGTAAAACTCCCCTGTGAAGCCACCCGTACCAGGGCTTTTGTTTGCCGGGAGCTTTTTTTTTTTTTTTTATTACTGCCTCTATTCAGTTTTTATTGGCCTATTCAGGTTTTCTAATTTGTTTTGGAATTTTGTATTTTTTTTTTTTTTTTTTTAGGAATTTGTCCATTTCATCCACATTGCCAGCTTGTTGGCATATTGTTCATAGTATTTTCTTTCAACCACTGAGTCATGCTGGCAGTGTTCTCTGTTTCTTTCTTTCTTTCTTTTTTTTTTTTTTTAAATATTCTTATTGATTTTTTACAGAGAGGATAGAGAGTTAGAAACATCGATGAAAGAGAAACATTGATGGCTGCCTCCTGCACACCCCTACTGGGGATGTGCCCGCAACCAAGGTACATGCCCTTGACTGGTATCAAACCTGGGACCCTTCAGTCTGCAGGCCAACATTCCATCCACTGAGTCAAACCGGTTAGGGCTCTCTTTGTTTCTTGATGATTCTGGCTAGCAGTTCATCAATTTTGTTTATCTTTTCAAAGTATCAGTTCTTGGTTTCACTGACTTTTTAATTTCTTTTTCCTCTATGTCATTTATTTCTGCTCTAATCTTTATTATTTCCTTCCCTTTTTCTCTGGGCTTTTCTTGTTGTTCTTTAATTATGTTGTAGGGCAGTGATGGCGAACCTACGACACACGTGTCAGCACTGACACGCGTAGCCATTTCTGATGACACGCGGCCGCTGAGGTGGCCGCATGCCGAGGATGAAACATTTGCTGCTCCTGAGGATGAAACATTTGCGAAATAATGTTTTTTCCTCAAAAGTGACACACTACCCGAGTTATGCTCAGTTTTTTGGCGAAGTTTGACACACCAAGCTCAAAAGGTTGCCCATCACTGTTGTAGGGTTAAATAGTTTATTATTAAATTTTCTTGTTTTTTGAGGTAGGTCTGTGGTGCTATGAACTTCCCTCTCAGGACCGCGTTTGCTGTATCCCATAGATTTTGGGTTGTTGTGTTTTCATTTTCATTTATTTCCAGCAATTTTTAAAAAAATATACTTTTATTGATTTCAGAGAGCGAATGATTGATCCATTGCCTCCTACACAACCCTTACTGGGTATTGAGCCTTGAACCTGGGACCTTTCAGTCTGCAGGCCGACACTTATCCACTCAAAGCAGCTAGGGCTACAGCAAGTTTTTTACGGCTTTCTTAATCTCACTGGTAACCCATTCATTGTTTAATAACATGCTACTCAGCCTCATTGTGTTTGAATGTTTTTGAGTATTTTTACTGTAGTTGATTTCTAATTTCATTGTGTTGTGATCTGAGAAAATGCTTGATATGATTTCAATCTTCTTGAACTTGTAGATTTGTTTTCTGTACTAACATGTGGTCTATCTTTGACAATGAACCATGTGCACTTGAGAAGAATGTATATTCTACAGCTTTGGGGTGAAATATTCTATAAATGTCAATTAAATCCATCTGATCCAGTGTGTCATTTAGAATCTGTTTTCTTGTTTTTTGTCTGGAAGATTATCCAGTAGTCAGTGAAGTGTTCAAGTCCCCTAGTATGACTGTATTGCTGTTGATCTCTCCCTTAAAGTCCTCTAGATTTTTAAAAATATATATATTTTATTGATTTTTTACAGAGAGGAAGGGAGAGGGATAGAGAATTAGAAACATCGATGAGAGAGAAACATCAATCAGCTGCCTCATGTACAGCTCCTACTGGGGATGTGCCCGCAACCAAGGTACATGCCCTTGACCGGAATTGAAATTGGGACCTTTCAGTCCACAGGCCAATGCTCTATCCACTGAGCCAAACCAGTTAGGGAGAGTCCTCTAGATTTAAAAAATATATATATTTAGGTGCTCCTATATTGGGTGCATATATGATTACCAGGGTTATATCCTCATGTTGGATAGATCCCTTTATTATTATGTAGTGACCTTTATTATCTCTTGTGATGGCCTTCATTTTGAAGTCTATTTTGTCAGATAGGAACATTGCTACCCCAGCTTTTTTTTTTCTTCTCGTTTCCATTGGCATGGAAAATTTTCTTCCAGCCCTTTACTCTCATCCTGTGTGTGTGTTTTGTTCTGAGGTGGGTCTTTTGTAGACAGCATATAATTGGGTCATGTTTTTGTATCCATTCAGCTATCCTTTGTCTTTTGATTGGACCATTAACTCAAATAGAATATAATGTAGTGATTATCTTTTAACATGCCAAATGGCTAGCACATTCTTTCAATATCTTTAATTATTATAGAATAATTATAATGTCTCCACTGATTTGAAATATGACACTTAAATGATTAGAATGTTACATATACTAGGTTTACTTCTGAGTGTTATTCTATATACTTGATGTCCAAATGCTATCAATATTGACATAACATTTTAAGCAAAATTGGGCAATAGCAGCAATTCTACTCCAACTTTCCAAAATCTTTTGACTATTTTAGCATACTTGTTCATGTTATAAGCTGTAGAAATCATTCATTAACTATGTTGATTCAAAAAAATATAGTTAGAATTTTGATTGAGTTTGCATTAAATTCATGAGTAATTTGAGGAGAATTCTCAGCACCATGGCATGATCTTTCACCTACTCATGCCTTCATCTATATGTCTCTCCAAATAGATTCGTCACATTTTTAAAAAATATATTTTTACTGATTTCAGAGAGAAAGGGAGAGGAAGAGAAAAATAGAAACATCAATGATGAGAGAGAATCATTGATCTGCTGCCTCCCACATGCCCCACACTGGTGATCAAGCCTACAACCCGGGCATGTGACCTGACCAGGAATCAAACCAGTGACCTCCTCATTCATAGGTTGATGCTCAACCACTGAGCCATGCTGGCTGGGCTAGATTGGTTATATTTTTAATTAGGGTTACTCTTTAGGGTTCTCTATATTTTGTTACTATTATGAAGTATATGTACTTTTCTATGTTATCTAAATGTTATTGTTAACATATAAGAAAATGCTATACATATTTTTGTACGTAGCTACATTATTGATCTCAACCAGTTTTTGTTATGTTTTTCACGATAAAGCATAACTGTCAATTGCTACTCCCCCCTCCTCCAATTGGTCTGCTAATAAATAAATTATATGAATAAATTTTCAAATACTGAACCATATATTCCTAGGAGAAATTTTATTTAGTCATAATGTACTATTCGTTTAATATTCTTATAGATTCAAGATTCAAACCACTAAAATCTAATTCAGCCCAGCTGGAGTGGTTCAGTTGTGTGAGCACTGTCCTGTGCACCAAAGAGTTGCTGGTTTGATTTCCTGGTCAGGGCACATGCCTGGGTTGCAGGTTCAATCCCCAGTTGTGGCATATGTGGAAGGCAACAGATCAATATTTCTCTCTCACTAAGCATGTCCTCAGGTGAACTCGGTTCAGAATAAAAAAGGAAAAAAAATCAAATTCAAAAGCAGTACTATGGTCCTGGCCAGTTAGCTCAGTTGGTTAGATCGTCGTCCTGATATGCCAATGTTGCTTGTGAGTTTCATCCCCAGTTAGGGCATGTACAAGAAATAACCAATGAATGCATAAATAAGTGAACAACAAATCTCTCTGGGGAAAAAAAAGTAGTTCTATGTCTTTTTATTTTGGGGAAGGAGAAGGTTAAGTTAATTTGGTAAAATGAATAAAGAATAAAAATTTTGATGACACTACATAGTATTCCATCAAAAAAGTATGTGCACACAGCAGATAAACCAAATTTTACTATTCCTTTATTGATTGAAATCCAGGTGGTTTTTATACTATGCATTTTAAAATTATTATTTTTTTATCCTCACCAGAGGTTATTTTTTCACTGATTTTTAGAGAGAGGGAAAGACAGAGAGACTTATTGATGTGAGAGAAACACATTGATTGGTTGTCTCCTTCACGAGCCCCAACCAGGCCCGGGGCTGGGGAGGAGCCTACAACCAAGGTACACACCCTTGACTGGAATTAAACAAACCCAGGACCCTTCGGTCCACAGGCCGAAGATCTATCCACTGTGCCAAATCAGGTAGGGCCATTTTTGCAATTATTAAAAATCCTATGACAAATGCTTTCTACAAAAATTTTGGTCCACACCTATTTCTGTAGAACACATACCTAGAAGAACTACTACTAATTTAAGGAGTATAAATTAAAAAAAAAAAAAAAGAATATATGTATATATATTTATTTCAGAGAGAAAGGGAGAGAAAGAGAGAGAGAGAGATAAAAACATCAATGATGAGAGAGAATCATTGATCAACTGCCTCCTGCATGCTCCCTACTGGGGATAGAGCCTGCAACCTCGACTGGAATTGAACCTAGGACCTTTCAGTCCACAGGCCTATGCTCTATTCACTGAGCCAAACTGGCTAGGGCTAAATATATATATATATTTAAATATGGCTTTATTGATTCTTAGAGAGGAAAAGAGAGGGATAGAGACATTGAAACATCAATGAGAGAGGAACATCATTGATTGGCTGTTCACTGCACAGCCCCTACTGGGGGATCAATTCCAAAACTTGGGCATATGCCCTGACAGGAAATCAAACCATGACTTCTTGGTTCCTGGGTCAGTTGACGCTTAACCACTAACCCATACCTGCTGGGTAGGAGTATGAATATTTTTAATGCCTATGATAAATCTTACCAAATTGCTAGTAGGGCTAATATTGTCATTTTTATTGCAAATCCTTTCTCCCAATATATTCGTCCCTTGTTAATTCAGAGACAATATAGAAACAGAAACATTGTTTATTTTTGATTTAAGAAAAATTTGAATGTGCCCGAATTTGCATTGGCAAGAATCTAATTCTTTTAAATTCCTCCAAATTCCACAATAACTTACAACATCTTTCATTTATATAAGGCCTGTTTCCAACTATTCTGTTCTATCTAAAATAGTAAAAGGGTAATATGCTAGTCAGACCGAACGTCCAGGAAGCCGAAACCAGAGCGAAGCAGCAAGGGTCCTGGGCGCCTGTTGGCAACGGCCAGAGGGAAGCAGCCCAGTCGTGGGTGTCGGAGGGAAGCTGGTGCCGGCAGCCGGGGGAGGGCAGGCCTGCCTACTCTTCCATGAATTTTTGTGCATCAGGCCTCTAGTATTTATATATGAATCCATTCTTGGACCAGTACTGTACTAATTTAATTACTAATGTCCAGCTTCCTATTAGAAGCTAGTTTCACACTTCTAGGAAAGTATATCTCATTATTCTTTTTCAATTATTTTTTTCTTGGCTGTTTTCATGCTTATTTTTTTAGATAAATCTCAATATAACAAATTCCAACACACGCTAGTTTGATGGTAACTCTATAAAGTTGTAACTCTATAAGAAATCAACAAAATAAACCCATATATGTATAAATTTCTTAGTACATTATCAGACACATAATTACCATTATTCTGTACAAAATACTCATTCTTATGAAACATTTACAGAAATTAGATGAGAATTAACTATAACAACAACAGCAACAAAAATTTCAGGAATGGTTTGCTCCACATGCTCCACTAATGTTATTCCTAAGAAGTTTCTTAGTTTTGTTAGTTTGAGAATAAAAACTTTTCATTAATTTTCTTAGTGCATAAATGCTATTAATTTTTACATATTGTCTATCCAGCAGTTTTATTAAACAAGAGTTTAATTCTAAGTTTTCCAGTAGATTATTTAGGCTCTCCTGGGTATATATCCCTATCACTTACAAAATAAAATAATGAACATTACACTTGCCCCAAAGCTGAGTAGTAATAACTTTCATTTCTATATGACTTTAGTTTTTAGGAACTTAGAATTGTTAATTTATTATAGTATCTGACTAATTTCTGTAAATGTTTCATAAGAATGAGTATTTTGTACAGAATAATGGTAATTATGGGTCTGATAGTGTACTAAGAAATTTATACATATCATTGAATTTAATCTATTAGTTCTTTTGAAAGGGCAGAGCAGGACAGCACAAAATGTACTGTACCCTCCACCCTGTGTAACTATGTATATAACTCCTTTTTCTTAGAAAACCGCGAGAATGTAACAATTGCATGAACCTGCCAATAGGAATGTAGAGAGGTGGACTCAGTCCACCTTAAGCAAGCTGCCCAGTGTGCCTTTGTGTAACTGGACCCCTCACCCTACCCCTGACCAATCATGGGAGTCATAAACACTCTCCCTGCCCACTACTCGAAACCCCCTTAAAGCCTTTGTGTTGGCGAGGGAAGCTCTCTTGGTCCCCGGTGAGCGCTGGAGATGAGAGCTCGTGCTAGCACGAATAAAGGTTCTCTTGCAGTTACAGCGGGTCTTGGCTCCTTCCTGGGGGGTTTTTGGGGATTCTGAACACTGGGCATTACACTTTGAAGTAGACATTACCATTCCCATTTTACAGATGAGGTTAAGAGATGTTTAGTAACTTGCTAATTATCATATAGCTAGTAAAGGGTAGGGCTGGTTTCAAATTCAGGTCTTTTGGGGAGTCTTTCTCCTATACCAAACTGTCTCCCTTTCTTCATGAATATCTCCTTGGTATTTTTGGGAAACAAACAACCCTGAAACTAACAAAAATAATTCCTTGGGATTTATATTAACTTGTAGCAATATACCAAGTCACCCATTTGACTAGCTTGGTTTTAATTGAATATTTTCCTTTTGTTTATATTGCTCCTTATCATTAAGGCAAAGTGTATCATTTGTATGTTCCTCACTGCTAGAGACAGGAGCAGAGATTCAATAAAGGTTGGTGACTTGTTGTCCTAATTCCATTCCAAATAAGGCATATAGTAACCAAGGCACTTTCCCTGTCTTTGTCAATCAGGACACAATGCTACACAACCTCACTTTCCCAACCTCAAATATGTACACACTTAACACACATATCACACAAATAAAAATGTGCATTAGGCAGATTTCATATGTATACTAGACAGAAGATTTCAGTTAAGTTATATACTCACTGTACTATAAAAGCTACCATAAATTGGTAATATTAATAAAAATCTGGTACCAGCATTTTTTTTTACATTGATCTGATTTGAGTAAATCTCCATAGTACATGATAAGTAAAATATTTTAAATACATGGTATTATTTATTTTCTACACGTTCCACACTAGGATTTTATTACCCTGGGGTTATGCTTATAATAATTTATAAGGTATAATACAATTTACAGATAGAAGAATAAAATAAGTCAATAATTTGAAAATATATTTTTAGCAGCATATTTTTTCCCAAATACATTATACAACATTTTAACATAAAGCAGATATTAGCAGACAAATGTATTTACTTAATACAACTTTGTATTTACTCAGCAGGTCAATAAAAAGAAACAATGAAGTAATTTTTATGAAAATCTGAAATATCATGTTAGCTGCAGGCTTAGATGACTTTTAGCATGTAATTTATATTGATATTTTATTTTAATTGAATACTATCCACCAAAACTGAGATATAGAGATAAACTTATGGAAATCACGGAAAACTTTTCAATTAAGCTGATACTGGCAGGAGAAACTTTAGTAAAAAGACTGTCCCAAAATAAGCTGGTGTCATAAGTTCATGCACCAGTGCTTTCAATTGCAATTCAACTACACCCCCTGCAAGAGACTGTGAAAACTATGGGTTGGATGATTTTTCATGGCGCTGTAGTTTAAAACAAGGACTTTAAATCAGATTCAAGGCTGACTTCTAAAAATTTTGATGTTAACAGGGCAAGCCCTTTTTAAAAGAAACAATTCCTAATAATTTGTTTACTTCATTCATCCACTTAGCCTTCATCAAGCCACACCCACCTCAATTACCTACAATTGTGATTCAATCCTGAATAGTGCCCCACATCTTTCTTACTTCCCCTTTTATAAATATGAATAAAGATTTCCTAAACTTAACTGCTTTAAATATATCTAATTTTTTTCTTTATTGATAAATATATCTAACTTCTTAATAACTATTTCTGCTGTTATCTGTACACTGTCTAGTTCCTACTTTGTCATCCTAGAAAAAAATGATCCCTGACTTGAGATCTCTCTCTTCCTCAAAAAGACAGATGTAAAGTAACTATTTAAAGAACAATGCTATTTATTTTTGTATCAGACTTTTTCAGTATTTATACTGAAATAATCATTGCTCATATATTCAGAAAGGTTTGAGATACATACCTGCATTGTCTTTGCAGATACTAGAAGAGTTACTATTCTCATTACTTTGGTATAGGTGCTGAGTTCTACTCTCTTGGGGTACAGATGATGTTTGAGTCATCCCTTCTTCCAAGGCTTGCTTTATCCAGCGCTATAATGGGAAAAGAACCAGGAAATTATCAATAACAATTTAAAACTATTAGTATACCTACTTCAAATGCATTAACCAGGTCATTACATATCAACTGGTGAGAGATGCAATCCAACACACTCATTCAGTTCCAACAGTCAAGTATTTTTTTTTCTCTTGTGTTTCAGCACATTGGAATATTAACCATCAATTCCTTTTACTGGGCAAAATGGAGAAAACCTAGATTACACATAATGAGATCTCATTAAAAAACCAAAACCAATAAAAAATGATTACTCAACTTTTCATACTGCTTAGAATGGGGAAAATGCAAAGAGATAGGAAGAAACCTTAGCATTTATTTAAGAGAGTGATCATATAGGATGAAAGTAGCACATAAAGTAAGTGCCAAGACGAAAGATAAAAGAACAAACAGCTCTTCACTACAGGTACCAAAATACTTCTAAAAGGTCTACTCTCAGATGGAATATCCTGTTAATTTTTCTCTCCCTATCAAGTAGTTGGTTAAATTATGCATACATAATGCAAATAACCAGAATAAATGATCTGCAGAAATAAAAAAGGGGAAAAGCCACATTTTTTTTTTTTTAGTGAATACTAGAATCTAAATGATGAAAAATAAATTTAAAGGTCAGGAAGTAAGCCTACAAAGATTAGGATAGTAAGACTATGCATCCTGAGGAAGAGAGAAAATTTCTTACCTGTAATTGTGTTCTCTTAAGATACACAGTTGTAGGTTGCTCACCACTCTGTGGCTCTCCTGCCCTGACATAAGACAGATCGAATTTTGATAAACATCAATTTCTGAGTAGGACCCTCCCCCAAATAGGAAGGTCAAAGGTGTTTATAATTTCACACCTATAGAGAACAAGTATTACAGGTAAGTAAATATTCTCTTCACTAAAGAGAGCAATTTTAATAGATTTACCTGATTAGAAACACAAGAAACAATTATTTTCTAGGGAGTAATGTGAGGAAAATTTCACCAAGAAAAATTTTATATCTTGTAAATGGCATTGTGGACTGCCAAATGAAAGCAAAAATAAAGTTGTAGACATGAGAAAAGAGTGAATAAGAATATAAAAAGATCTCAACAATCACATCAGCACTGTAGAATATGACCAGGTCTCTGAAAAGCCCAAATAAGACCAAGAATGAACTCTCTTATACACAAAATATTGATATAAAGATGAACTATCAGAACCACAGCTCCTTATGACTTAGAGAAGACCTTAAAAGTCCCTTGTCCAAAGCACGTAGGGTACAGATGAAGAAAATTAGGATCAGGAGGAAATGATTGTAAAATCTTTCATTACAGATACCTTTAGTACAAGTTTTTTTTTTTTTTTCAGAGCAGATGACAGGACTTAATTGGGGTTATTGTGCTTTTCTCCAAGAGAAAAGTAGATGCATCCATAAAAGAAGTTACATTCTGGATTTGATATCCAAAAAAAAGGAAAAATAAAAGAAGGATAGGGGCATTCTAAGGAATAAGATGCTGCTATGGTTGGATATAAGATCAAATATAGCAAATATGATCTAACCTATTTCTCCTGGCCCTATTTTATGTCTACACAGTTATTTTATGGCTCATAAAAAAGGAACATGAACATCTGTATCTAACAAGTTCAAATCACCCCTATAGATAATAAATTAATATTAGATAGCCCCATCCCTGAGTCCCAGCTATGGTTAAGGTCAAAAGAACATTTCTTCCTTCTCTGAAAACTCTGTATTACAGAACTTTTTAGGAAGCTCAGAGATGAGAGGGAGAAATATTTTAAAGAATAAAGAGCAAGAAAGTAACTTCGGTTTCAGTTCAAAGATCTTTGTTGAAACTTGGCCATGCCTTTTACTAGCTGCCTAATTCTGGGCAAGTTACCGAACCCTTCTAAGACAAAACCTCTGATCTGTAAAAGGCCAATAATCCCAACTTCACAGGGCTGTCATGTAGGCTAAGTGAGATATTGTATGTGAAGAAAGTTTGTAGCAGAGTACTGAGTACAAGTGTTCAGTGAGGACTTGTTCAGCTGAATTTCAATGCTATATATAGAGACAGAGATTAATAACTTGCCAGTGTATTACCAATGCAAAGCACAGTATTTCATTTTTCAGTCAGGATGGTTTTCTAAGAAATCCGGGAGACCAAATGCCATACATATATTATGCCTTCAAGATAAGTTTTAGATAACAAGGAAGGACACTACTTGAAAGACTTCTTTGCCACTTATAAATGCTTCTATTCTAAAATAAGAAGTGAAGCAAGATCCAACAAAAGACATACATACCATAACATGCTTTTAAAGAACTATGATTCAATTTACTTTAGAACATCCCGGGAGATCATAAAATATTGTCAAATACTCTAAAAATCTGGGTGCAAATATACATATACAACTTTACGCTGCTTTTTACTTAAGAGGCCTGTACCTCCTTTAATTAGATATGAAACAGTAGGCCTATTAATAATATACACAGTTCCAACTAATCCCATGGAGGATGGTTTTTCTCATCTACCTGTTTAACCTACATTCTTCTCTAAGGGATCTTCAGAAATTTATTACAATCTTGTTTAATCACAGAAATCTTAGGTTCTGCACTAGATGAATACTTTTTAACCAATCTACAAATGACTCATCTTCATCCCCACCCAGGATAAAGCTGAGTTCGACTGTTAGATAAAAGCCCCAATTTTATTAGTTTTGCCCCATAAAAAGCTATATTCTAGTTTGTAATATATAATTTTGGTATGTCAACAGCAAATCTTAAAGCTGTGATTTGAACTTAGTTCAGATCTAAACTTAAACAAGACCCAATTTAAGTAAGGTAATTTTACTATAATTCAGAGTATATAGCCTGAATTCCTGAAGTCTGACTGGTATGACAGATATAGATGACAAGTGCCTGAGCAGAGCCTGTATAAAACAAGACTAAGGATAGACAGACACATTTGGAGAATATAACATGAACATGAGTTAAATGGGATTTCTATCTGTTGCCAGTAGAGATATAAAGATGGAGCCAGATACAAGCCCTAAACCATAACCTGGGAGAAAAAGCTCTAAGAAGTAAGATTTTCTAACACATTTTAAGTTTTATTTCTATACGTTTTTGGTTTTCACAGGACTCTGCTAGTTGGAAAAGCAAGATGGGAATAGGAAGACCATAACCTAGCATTAGAATAATCAAGGCATCATTTCAAGAAGCTAGTCTATACTATTTACAATTCAGACTTTACTATTAATCTGTACTAAATAACTGTCTAACCTTCATAAAGGACCAAAATAGGAGATTCTACAATCTGGCTTGGTAAGATGCTTCAACAGTTAACATCCTTAGAAGTCTAGTAATCTGTTATTGCATTATTTACAAACCCTTTTTGCAAAGATCTCATGGTCAAATTGCACTTTAGTTCTACTTGGGAATTTCCCCCAAATAAACCAGTAAGTGACTCTAATACTTATTAGGTAAGATGTATGATTAGGAAAAGACTTTCTTCAGTGTATACTGCTCATTCAGTGGTAGGGCCCTTCCTTTGTGCACAGATCCCTGTTGCCCTCCTCCCCTCCACATCCCACACCACTCTGGCTCTTCTTTCATAACCCCCCTCCCCCCAAGAAATAATTTCTGCTCTTTGGGGAAAGAGAAAAGCTTTAAGTTTGGAGGAGTCAGGGAAGACCTGCCTGGAGTTGGAGACTTCATCACATCAAATAATCTACATGCAGCATCCTCATGTACGTGATGCCAGTGGAGGAGGGCAATGGCAGACACTGAGGAAGGCAGCCTGAATCCAGATCTGAGGATAAGAGAAAAGGATGTTCCAGGGAACAGACTACCTCAAAGGAAGGCCAAATGAAAGGGTGTCCTATACTTCTAGAAACACAAAAACGACATTATAGTCTGAGGCAATGATCTATTCCTGAGAGACACCTTTGGAAAATATTCAGGGCTTCTGGGAATTAAGAAAGAGCATTCCAAAAACAAACAACTCAAACGCTACTGCCACTAGATCCAAAAATAGTATGTAACTAGAGAGAGGCGAGACAGGAAGAGAAAGAGATAGAATGAATTTATAGTAGGTTCCATATTCACTAGGGAATAACAATCCAACTTGTCATTTGATCAAGGAACAGCAATTATGCCAATTGTAGTAGGACATTTCCTCTACTCTAATTCAAATGATAATAGTGATTGAATTAATTTAAAACACAATTCGATCGTTTTTTTACTTATGCAGAAGTACTTTAGAGTACCTGGGGCCCAATCTCACTCAAAATCACAAATGGACATTTTAACCAATACCACAAGAGCACACACAGAACGTCCCTCCCTTCCCAGGCATCAAATGCTGTGCGCTCTCAACTCAGTAACCTCAAGGGCTCTCTGAAAAGACAACAGTGAATACTCACAAACTGAGCACCAAAAACACAGTATACATCCGACCTTAGTCCCACTGACTTTTGATGCATCAGTATTCAAGGTTGAACAAATAACTCATAATAAACTCACATGGGAAGAGAGTGGCTATGTGGAGAATGTGTTAGATATGTTAGGACTGCAAGCAACCTAGGTTAAAAATAAACATTGACATACCTTTTTACAGGAGCTGAACGTGCCATCAGGCAGAAGGGGCCTTCGACGCCTCTCAGGGATAAAGGGTGAGCCAAAGCGAATGTAGTGTTTGGGGGTGGTGCAAATTAACGGGGAATGGATAAGACCAGGTAACATGTTCAGGGTCGTTGCCAGTACAGTTGGGTCCGTGGTGATACGTAAAGGGCACTCAACAGGGCATTCTTGCTTCTCAGCTTTGTCATTCAACCATTCTGTAACTAGATACTAAAGCAAAAAGAGATCATTAGTTGATGCTGCAGATGTAAAAGCCAGAGGCAGCAGTGTTAGATGATAGACAAATCTCATCTAGAAACTAGACACAGGTAGATACAGCAGCTGCAGAGAATGAATTGGGCATTCAAAATGCAAGGATGTCTCCTTCACCCTCTCTGTGACCACAAAGGGAGGAATAATTCCAGATATCAGCATTTACCTCTGCCTAAAAATTATGGTTCAAAAGAATTGTAGCAGGATGACTTTAGCCCTCTGTGTCAAAATATTTTATTTAAAACTGTCAATTTAATAATATTTAGAGTTTTTTTTTTTTTTTTTTTTGGGGGGGGGAATTATAGGTCCTCTCACTTTACTAAGACACAGCCTTTGACAGACTAGACTTATGAAGATGTTTTCATGACTGACCTTTTTGGTTTTGGGGTATTTAGACGCTGCACGGTTGACATGGGATCCAGTTACTGATGCCATAGTTGGGTCAGATCCTGTTAATTGCCTGTTTTCTCCTGAACTGTCTATACTTCCAGCTTCAGTAGGAGTTACTGAACTGCTATTTCCTCCTTCTTCCAAGGCAGCTTGTGACAACTCTGCCTGCTGTGCAATGGCTTGCTTCTGACGCTTTAGTCTTTGGGCTGAACTGGTCCGGTACCGAGAAATTCGACTCTTCGGTCGAGGCCTAGAAGGCTTTGCTGGAGGTGGTTTGGGGACTGGCTTTTCTATAGCAACATCCTGTAACAACAGCAGAGTAAATGCTTACCAGAAATTTCTTATCAGCAAACATTCCATCTAGCCCCCTATTCCCTTTAAGCATTCTGAATGTTTACTGGTGAAAAAAGCGAGCATTTAGAAACACTAATTTCAAAAGTAATTCTTATAAAATTTAAATAGTGAAATTAGCTAAATAGGCTGTATTGATTATTTATTTATTTATTTATTTTTGCTTCTTGTAAGTATTTATAAAATAGGTCAAAAGTCAGCTGAAGCCACCTAATTTTAGGGATCTTAGCAAGGAAGATAATTCTCTCCTTTGTTTCTTTCCCAGACACTGAGATTTTAGTTTAAGGCTTAGAATTCAGGGCTAGGGTAGGAAAGGGAAGCATGAGTTTACCCTGAGAATAATATGAAAGGGCAGCTGCATGACTGTGTTATATAGAAGGGCCAAGAGAGAAACCAAATGATTTTTATGAACTCATCACCAAGAGTTTATCTGCCAGAAACAATATGACATTTCATTCTAGTCTAAAGTGTCTGATCATTCCAATTCTGCCTCCCTGTATCCCACAGCTGATGAAAATGGCCTTATTTAATGCACTATGAAATAAAGCTGAAAATTCAAATTTTAACCATTTCCAAAAACCAGGTAACTGACATTAGCAAAAGCAAGGATACTGAAGGCTGGAATCTTTTCTTCTCTTACCCCAGCTTGGGAAGACCTCCGGGTGTTCACCCCAATACTCTGTGGGGTGCTTGGGATGGCTACATTTGAAGCAGAGTTGCTAACTTCAGATTCAGGAGTTTCAGTTTTTGTTTCTTCCCCTACATGTGTCTCTGAGGCATTGGTAGTAACCTCTATGTCAGAGTTGCTTTGTTCTAAGGACTGATCCCGTCGCTTCTTTCTTTTCTCCAAGTTTTCAAAAGCATGCATGATGGCTTCAACCTTCCTATCTTCCCGGGTCTAGGAAAAAAAAAAAAAAAAGCATTAGCACAGAAGGAAGTTTCAACCATGAGGGGGAAACAGCTTTTCAGAAATATTATTTATGAAAATTTATAGACATTTACAAAACTACCAGTACATATATCTTGTAAAATAAAACCTAAGAACTAAAAATGAAATATTTCATTTAAGTGTTAGAATTTTAAAGGGAGGTCAAACCTTAACTTTTCAAACAAGGCCATATATCCCGAAACTTAAAAAAAAAAAAAAAAAAAGCCATCAAAACCAATTACTTCTCTGCATTTTCAGAGTTCAAAATAACCAAGTAGATTTTCTTGAAATTCTTCTGAGGGACAGAAATAAACAAGATGGTTTCAGCAAAAAGAGTTTTGAATCCATATAACTGATAGGGATTTTTAAATGTCAAAATTTACAAACTTAGGAAAATTCCTCTTAGTCAGAGCAAGTAGCCCCAACAGACACATTCTGTCTCGACCAGACAGTTTTTTGGAAATGAGATTGTTAGTAAGAAGCTTCTAAAGACCATCATCGACAATAGGTACTAGACAACTACTACATTAATGAAATTGACTTTATGAAGAAAAAAAAATCCAAATTATAATGTACAGATGATGGTATAGTATGTTGTCAAAGAAATGAGCTGATACAAACTCAGAAGAGAAGGGCTTCACATATTATCGGTAGTAGGAGTCAGCTCTAACAAAAGGATGTTTTAAGGTACCCACCCTCCTGCTATGAGCTGGGTTCTCCTGGTCATCTGTAACCTCTTCTTTCTCTTCTTCTGCCTTTTCTTCTGGATTGTCTATTTCCTTTAAGATAGAGGCAATATTCAGCTGTATTCTTAAGCTTTGGACAAAAATCAACCCCCCTCCCAGTAGCTTAAAACTCTCTAGAAACAATTTCTAGTGCTTGATAGTGTTACTCATGTGGGGCCACATGGTAAACACAGACAAGCCCCATTCTCTGGACTAAAACCTGGAAAGTAGCTAAAAGGATATTCTTGACATTGTTTAAAAAAAGAGAGAGGCCCTAGTCAGTGTGGCTTAGTTCGTTGGGCATTGTCCTGTGCACCAAAAGGTTGCCAGTTCAATTCCTAGTCAGGGAACACACCTAGGTTTTGGGCTTGATCCCTGGTAGGGGGTGTGCAGGAGGCAGCCAATAAATGTTTCCCTCAAAATTAATAAAAATATTTTTTTAAAAAAAGAGAGAATGAATGGAATGAATGAACATGCATCCACCTTGATATGAAAGGCATTAAGTGTTACTATAGATCCCTACATAAAACATGTGTCAACCTGGGATCCTCTTCGTTTGGAGATGATCAATACCATAGCAACACCCTCTGGCCAAGTAACATTACCTCATGGTCACTGGACACAGTCACTTTCTCAGCAGGAACTTGTTCTGCTTGTGGGTTGGTATCCTCCTCTACAGCCTCATTCTGCTGCTCCATCTCTAGCTCTTTCCGCCGTGCTTTTCTCCGTCTTGTCTCTGCTCCAATGATGGGTAGGCTTGGAGGAGGTGGGAGTGGCAGTTCTGCAGCATTGGGATTCCTTTTCTGTATAGGGCAATTCCGGTTCCCCTTGTGACATGCACAGTCCACTTTATAATTACTGCTCCAAGGAAACAAAAGTGCCTGTCTCAGTAACCTTGAAAATCAGTTATATTACCCATTCATTCTCTTGAAATATTACTAAAGTAATTTCTTCTGATATTATGTGTGATTAAGTTAAACAGAGAAATTAGAGTCCTTTGTGTGTCTACAGAATATTCTGTGTGTCTACAGAACCCCAACTTTTCCCACTGGCATATGGTCAATGGAAAGAAAAGAAAGCCCCCACTAAAATCAATTCTCCCAACTGTCTTTATGCTACTGAGTGAGCAATGAATCAGTGAAAAATTCTAAAGTGGCTATAATTATCTTTTGTCTACATTCACCACTAACTTTTTTACCACTAATTCCTTACTTATTATTATTAATTTTTCTTAAATATTTTTATTCATTTAATAGAGAGGAAGGGAGGGGGAGAGAGAGAGAGAGAGAGAGATAGAAACATCAATGATGAGAGAGAATCATTGATCGGCTGCCTCAAGCACACCCCACACTGAGGATCAAGCCCACAACCCGGCATGTGCCCTTGACTGGAATCGAACCCAGACCTCTCAGTCCACAGGCCGACGTTCTATCCACTGAGCCAAACTGGCTAGAGCCCTACTTATTATTAATACCTTTTCTTCTCATACATGTGCCAAACATCAATTTATCTATAATCTTTTTTTGCCTAAAAGGACCATGGAAGAAAAAATCATCCATTTCATAAAACCCATCACATATTCATCTGTGATTTGCCATTTCTGTTTTTCTGTATTGTTATATATAACTAGATTACATGATTTGAGTGGATGGGTGAATCTTTAAATTCTCATTCTATATGACCCCTGGCACAACTGCTGTGTGCAAAGAACTGATGCTGTCACAATTTCTAGGAATTTCATACATACCTATTTTTTGCTATTCTTGTTATGAAGGTGTAAACTAAAATACATTTGGTTAGCAGACTATTGAGTAGTATAATACTATGTATCTATGTCTCATAAAACAAACAAAACAAAAAATGCCCCAAATCTCTTTCCCTCCACACAATTTCTAAGCAGAAAATGCAATACTCATGAAAAGACTAGTTTAAAAAGAGAAAAATGTTTAGGAACAAAAGCAGACTTAATAACTTAATATGTAAGATAAGGCCATTCATGTTAGGAAAGGTTTTAGAGGTCTTACCAGTTACTGTACTCATAATCAAATGCTATGGTGACTTCAGCATCCTTGGTGATAGCAGACACCGCATAGATACACAGGTGAATCATCCCATCTGCAATCATGTGTCGCACCTGTGTGAATAGCACTTATGATTGATGATTTAGCACAAAGACCAAAAATTCTCCAAAAGAAAAAAACGTTTTATACAAATAATTTATCCCCACTTAGAGTTATAATAGTTTTAACTCTATCATTTCATTTGGAACTATTATATAGTAACTGTTTGAAAATGAATACTTCAATAAACCTCGAGATGTTAGAAATCAAGGTAAGACCACTATTTTATATTATTAAAGCTGTTTTCAGAGAATTAAAATTCCTTAGCCTGTAAGAAAACTCCTGTGGAGTTTCTTGCTGTATTTGATACGGTTGCACTGATTAATCAATTCTAAAAATGTCTAGAATCTCTTTTATAGCACTATTAACCATACAGCTTAGTTTGAAACCAATGACATCTTCTACTATATGGCAACTTCTTTACTATAAACTCTTTGACTTCTTATCCAGTCTAGCTCTTTCTCTTTAACAAATGCTTTTCCCCACTTCTTCTCTAAAAAGAATTCATTCCTTGCCCCCATCCTGTCAGAATGAAAGCATCATTACTTCTGTTTTTCGTCTCTCTTTTACAATTAAAGATCATAACCATTATCTACAGACCTTAAACTGGGTGAAGTTTTCAGATTGTTTCTTCAGTAGACTTATTCTATTCTTTGGTGATTCCATTCAAAGAGAAGTTGCTACAGAAATCTTACCTCTGCATTTGGTGTACATGATCTTCTGATGAACCGAGCATCATTACCGAAAGTACGTGCATCCACACACATCTCTACACCATTGAATTTTGAGTAGAAGAGCACAAAGGGGTATGGTCTAGGGATATAATTTAAAAATTCCTGTAATTCTCAACACAAATAAAAAGGCCACCCCGTGACTTCAAATATAAAGCAAATGCTGACAGAAGAAGCAGTAGTCTTTTGCAATGCCTAAACTTGGAAAATATCACATGCTTGTCTGCTTTTGATTAAAGAATAAGCACAAAGCAAGGAATGCTTGGCTTGGAGTCATTACCACTTTATACATTAAACAATTTGCAGACTTATTCACACTTCTCTAGCAATGGCAGACACGAATGAGATTATTTAAGCTGTAATCTTTTCCCCAAGCAAGTATCCTATCAACCAGAATGGTTTTTATAGTGATATGGCTCAGCCAGGTCCACTTTAGCCCTCACTGCTCACAAGATGATATTCTTACTTTTTGAAGAAATGCCCATTGACCTCAAATTGCTGTCGTAACATGACTTTCCCTCGATACTCTATTATAAGAGTGTCCAAAGCCAAATCTCGTGCAGCCCTCAGGATCTTCCGGTGCTTTTGAACACGAGTGACTCTTCCCAACTGTAGCTGAATAAAACCAGAGTATTAACATTAGACTGCAGCAACATCCTATCTAATAATAGAGTAACATGTAAATTACCATCACTCCGCTACGCCCACGATTGGGCGGCGGGAGGCTGGGGGGCGGGACTCGGGGTGGCCTATCCGGCCATTGAGAGGCACGGATCCGCTGCCACTGAGAGGCGCAGGGGGCGGGACTCCCGCCCCCTGTGCCTCTCAATGGCCAGATCCGCGGCCGCTGAGGGGGCCTGCCGCGGACACCCAGCTGCGCCTCTCAACGGCAGGGTAGCCAGGTGTCCGCGGCAGCCCCCCTCAGCGGCTGCGGACCATCAAAAGTGGCGGAGCTGGGTGCCTGTCTGCTCTGGCACCAGGCCTTTCAGAAACCTCCGCTGAGCCAGAGGCTTCTGAAAGGCCTGGTGCACCAGCGGACAGGCACCGAGCTCCACCGTGAAAAGTGAAAGCGTGTAGGGGACCCTACACGTGCATGATTCAATCATGCATGGGCCTCTAGTCTATATAATAAAAGCCTAAGCGACAGTTACGGCAGAATGACCAGTTGCTATGATGCGCACTGACCACCAGGGGGAAGACACTCAACAGAGGAGCTGACCCTTGGTGGTCAGTGCATTCCCACAGGGGGACCGCTGCTCAGCCCGAAGCCAGGCTCACAGCTGGTGAGTGCAGTGGTGGGGGAGCCTCTCCCGCCTGCATGGCTGCACTAAGGAGCGGCGAGCAGGGAGGTGGTAAGGAGTGAGGGGTCCCGGACTGCAAGAGGGTGCAGACCAGGCTGAGGAATCCCACCCCTCCCCCCACCTCAGAGCTTAAATTTCGTGCACTGGGCCTCTAGTGTGGACAATAATATTTCCTAACTGAGGAAAAAACACCAATGTTTTTAGGATGTATTTGTATATATTATTTAGCTCAATGATCAGAAATTTTTTTCCATATATTTTTATTGATTTTTAGAGAAAGGAGAGGGAGAGAGAGAGAGAAACATCAATAATGAGAGAGACTCAATGATTGGCTGCCTCCTGCACTCCCCCGCAACTGGGAATTGAGCCTACAACCTGGGCATGTGCCCTTGACTGGAAGTGAACCCGGGACCCTTCAGTCTGCAGGCTGATGTTCTATCCACTGAGCCAAACCAGCTAGAAATTTTTGAGTTGATGAAAGGTCAGTATTTCTAGGAAACGAATTCCATGTAGTGAACTTGCCACATTACCTCACACCTTCACAGCTTAATTTGGGCCCAATGACATCAAGAAAAGATACAAGTCCGGCCAGAGGGGCTAAGTGGTTGAGCACTGATCTATGAACCAGGAGGTCACGGTTTGATTCCCAGTCAGGACACATGCCCAGGTTCTGGGTTCTTCTCTGGTAGGGGGCTTGTGGGGAAGTAGCCAATGAATGATTCTATCGCACCATTGATCTTTCTTTCTCTGTCTGTCTCTCCCTTCCTCTCTGAAATCAGTGAAAATATTTTTAAAAATCCAAGAAAAATGCATAATTAAGATTTTAGTGGTCTACGACTAATATAAGAATGGGGGGGGAGGAAGAGAGCTTAGCTTTCTATTAAGCTTAATACTTCCTACTGAGGCTGTATAAAATTTCCTATCTTAACTTATATATTTTTCATTAATAAAGGTAGTCTAAAAATAAATAACTGAATAGTGTCCAGTTACTATAACTCCCCTCACCACTACTGATTTTTTTAAAACATATTTTTTATTGATTTCAGAGAGGAAGGGAGAGGGAGATCGAAACATCCATGATGAGAGAGAATCATCGATTGGCTGCCTCCTGCATGCCTCACACAGGGAACAGAGCCCACAACTTGGGCATGTGCCCTGACCAGGAATTGAAGAATGATCCCCTGGCTCACAGGTAGACGTGCAACCACTGAGCCACGCCCGCCGGGCTCATTTTTAGAGAGAGTGGAAGGGAGAGGGGAGACAAAAGAGAGAAATATCGATGTGAGAGAGACACACTGATTGGGTGCCTCCCGCATGTGCCCTGACTGGTGCCAGGGATCCAGCCTGCAGCTGAGGTGTGTGCCCTTGCCCAGAATCAAACATGTGACCATTCAGTTGGCGGATCGACACTCTTAACCACTGAGCAAATCAGCTAGGGCAACTATAACCTGCTTTTGGTTAAAGATGCTCAGTAGCTAGCTAATTTGTTATTCTAAGTCCTTGTAAATTTGAAAGATTTGGTAATTCCAATATAAACCCTCTTCCTGAGTTCTTAAAAATCAACTACTTTGAGCCATTAATCCTTTTGTCCTTACCTGCATTTGGGAACCAATAACTGTATTATTGCAGGCCAATTCAGTCTTATTGATAGTGTCTAAAATAGCAGGTTTGCCCACAAATTCCTTGCTAGAATGTAGATGTTGTTCAAGGGCATTCTGTACATCTGCACTGTACTGATTAGTGAAAGCTTCTTCATACTGATCAGTCCATAGTCTTATCCGATTTTCCCATCCCTCAGTTGTATTCTCATCTAAATTCTGTGCTTCAGAAGGAGAATTCTGTAGAGAACAAAGTAGGTAGGTTAGCAGAGTCCATGAATAAAAACTGGAGGGGGGGGGGGGAAAGAGGCTGAGTCTCAGAAAATTTTTAACTGGCAGTTGTGTGGCATAAAAGAGTAATGCCTGGGAGTCAGGGGATTTGGCTTCTATAATGGTTTCATTACCAATGAGCAGGGAAGCCTTAAACAACTTAAAAAAGCTTAGTTTCCTCATTTCTAAAGTGAGAAATTAATCTGGATCATAGTTCTATCCCATCACTGTGGTTTTATGACCATTTTAAAGTAATAAAAATCAAGAAGAAAATTTTCATGAAAATGAACAAGAGACCTCTCAAATATACCACTTAAATTTCAGTATTTCTTGGAACATCTCCATTAGTGTGCCAGCCCAAACTGATAGTATTTTACTTCTCTCCAGGAAAATATTTTTGTTTTTGTGTGACTTATGTTCATTATACAATTATTACATGTTCACTTGAAATATACATGTGACCCAAATAAATAAATAACCCATCATCTCATTTCCCATAGAAAAAGCTATCATTCTGGAGTTATCTTTCTCAGACTCTATTTTCGACAGTTTCAATAGCCATACTTTGAAGAGCTGAGGTGAGGAAAGGGGGTGGGTAGGTAGAGTTTGGAAAATACTGAGAGGTACTTTACTATACTTCTCTAGGGAAAATCATTGCCCTCTATGGTGACAGAACTAAGAAAATATTATTATATCATATAAGCATTATCCTAAACAGTTTTTTGTGTGTTTGAGCTACAGAGACAGAGTTTAAGTCTGACACATGCTCTCCTCTCTGGAGCTCAAGACTTAAGGTGCCATCAGAAAACAAAACAAACAATTGTGATGATGTCATATTAGTGATGATTAGAAGGAAAAGACAGTATAGTAACAAAGCTACTCATAAATAATGTCCACACTAAACTTGCAAAAACAGGCATAAGAAAATTAAACATACTTTCCATGAATAATATAGAAAACATTTATACCTACTGAAACAATTGCTTTCTTTCATATTTGTGTCACTGGTTTTAACTGACTGTTGTCTACCATCCTTTCCCGATGAAAAGGAAAACATCAATACGACTGTTTTTTACATTTCATGCTAGAGTTCAAAAGACTGAACAACAAACAAAGAATCTAAGAAACACCTAAGACCATCACACTGAGAACAGAATATCATCTGCTTGAGATGTAACAGCTGAGGAAAAAAAAAAAAAAAGTGCAAAACCTAAGACTTAAGGGTGCTTGCTTATAAGACTGAGGATTATGGATGCCCAAACAGTATTTTCAAGTTTAAGCAACCAGTAGGGATCACTAAACTTTTGACTTATTAAACTCAATGTATACGGGAAGCTTTTGCCACAGTATCATATGTTATTCATTAATACAACTCTGTCTAATCTGCTGTCCCATTCTTCTGGGTACTGAACACCCTATCTCAGTAGGTTTAGAACAGTGGTTCTCAACCAGAGGTAATTTGCCCATAAGGAGACATTTGGTAATATCTGAAGTCATTTTTTATTATCACACCTGTGTGTTATTGGTACTAGTGGGTAGATGCCAAAGATGTTGTTAAACAGCCTACAATGCAAAAAACAGCTCCCTTCAACAGCCCAAGAATTTCTTGGTTCAAAATGTCAGTAGTGTCAAAGTTGAGAAATTTTGAGTAGTCTCCAAGTAGGGAAGTGCCTGACTTTGGGATTAAAAATCCAAATGATAGATTCTTCCTATTCTTACAGCTATCACCCAGATCTTTGGTGAAGTTCTAACTAATAATGAATTCTGAGTACATAATTTGCAACTCAATTTAAAATTCTGGTATGAGAATTAAAAATAAACTGACTAGTATTTTTTTATTGTCTAAATTTTAGCAAGTTTATGGGACTATGTGTCAACATGTCAAAATAACAAGCAATATTTGGGGTTTATGTGTTCTTTTCTGGAGAGTTGGTCAACAGCTTTCAAAACATTTCAAATCTCTAAAGACAAATTATAATAGCTGATAAAATAGAAAACGGCTTAACAGCTAGGATAAGCCTTTGTCTGTTCTATAACTCTATTTAAAGGCTCCCTGTAAGCAAAGGAGACAAAAATAAAGGGGCAGTTAAAGCAAACTTGGCCCCTTGAAGGAGATAATTAAGTTGTGTTCTAAGGTATCTCAAGACTCTGATGCTCTTGGGCTTTAAGTCTTCTTCCCATCTCTTCTACAGATATGTACCAGTCTATTTATAGGTGTATACAAGGCAAGGTCTTCAAATTTTAGATAAAGTGCCACCTATAATCTTTGATAACATCAGTCATGTTGTACTCCATATGTATATACACATATATATCCTAATAAAGCTTATCTTCACTAAAATATTTTAATGTTTTACCCATATAACGGTCAACAGGAAAGATTCTGCTTTTTTATCATTTATATATTTAGGGATATGAATACTTATAGGGAAATACCAGATAGTACAATCAAATTTCCTTTGGGCAAATTCTGTTTTTGTCACCCAGTACCTAAAGTCCATTGCACATAATTTCTTTATTCTCTGTTATCCAAAATCATGCCTCATAAGCTCTTTTATTTGATAACCAAAGAAAAGAAACACATCAGCCATCGGAATCTTCTATATCAAATAAATATGCCAGAAGAAAACAGTTCAAATATAAGTAATTCCAATAAGAGCAGATCCTATCAATAAATACCACTTTCCTACTGATGAAAATTATCCTTCCAACTGGTGACTAAAGCCCATATGGTCCTAGGGTTGGTACATAAGAGATCTTATTTTACCAGAAAAACCTCAGTCCTGAGGTTGAGGCCAAACACAATAACAGAACATATCCGCCTCATTTTATTTGGCAAAATGTCACTTACCCCTAGAAAAGCAGCTAATGAAAAACCAACAAATGAAAGCTAATTACAGAAAGAGAAAATACTTCAGGAAATGGCCAAGAAAATCTACTTTGGAGAAACACTCTATGAAAACCAATGGCAACAATTACAAACTAACGAAAAGTAGAATCCAAGATTCCCAGACCATCAATGTCAGGAAAGAAGCTAACCAAAATGCAAGATCACAGTGAAGTAAAACACAGCATCAGGGAAGAATACCCCTTACCTTCATCCGCAAGGACTTCCGGGATCCCTCTCGAAATGCCTATCCCAAAGAGGAAAACAAGTAGAACAAAACAAAACTTGGTACCAAGAATGACAGTTATACCTATCTGAGACTAAAACTAAGGCAAGAACTAGTGTTCTAGCCTGTCCCCTTTTTCCTAGGTAACAAATATAATTGAATTCCCCACACTATTATCAAGAATAGGGGTAGGTCAAGGAGAGTGAACCCTGTGGCTAACTCCAGTACTTCCCTTTGTGAAACTAGGTAATTAACAGGGAAGAGCATGCATCACTTAAATCCTATATACACACCTGACACTAAAAGAAAAAGTAAATTAAAACATTAAGTAAGGTGGCAGATTTACCAGTTTTGAAATTAAGAAGGAAACAAAGACCAATCCCCTTAGCAAGGGATGGGCAAGTCACCTAGGAGCAACAAAGTTGCCATGATGGGGAAGAAAGAACACAAAACAGAAGAGGTTTCTCCTAGAATACAGGAAAGTGACCACAACACTGAGGAAGCCTAGACCATTCAAGAGACATTTCCTAATTTTTTGAAACAAGGAAATAAATCAATCCAATGACATGAAGTAGGCATGTATCAGGACAAGAATTTCAGACTACTTTGGGCTGAGGAGGCAGGGAGATACTGTAAGGATAGTGGAAGCCTAGACTGGAGGCTGTAGCACATATGGGCTTGTTACCAGTTGGGGCTAGGATTTCATACCTGGGATGGGGCTTGGAGAAGAAACTTTGTGCCAGTTGTGATGGAATGGAGTGGCAGAAGAGAGGTTGGTCTACATGTTGACAACAGATTAGCCGATTTTTGCAAGTAGAGCAAAAGTGGCCCTTCAAACATCTGGATCAAATTCTTAAAAGAATTTTGGTGCATTCTTGGTCCAAAATTTGAGCTATTTCAGATTTACTTCTATTTAAGATACTTTACCCTCCATACCTTGATTTTCTTTGTCTTTGGTGCTGCACGACCCTTTTCTGGACTCTTTTTCCGCTTCTTGGGTTTGGTTCTTCTAACAGTTAAGGTGATGCTTGTAGGTGTGTGCTGTGTTGCTGTATACAACACAGTGGAAGGAGAAAGCTCCTCATCCCAGCTTTCTGTTGCACTGCTGTCCCCACCTGAAAAAAAAAGGTTATTTCATAGTTCACATTATATAAACATTCAAAAGCATATTAAAGCAGCTTATTCTGTTATATTTATTCCCTAATCCAGTAAGTCATTACTTCTACTACTAAATCTATCTGTAGAACAACATAAATACCCACCTTCCATTTGAAAACAGAAAGCAAATAAACTGTTCTATATTGTATATATTTCTCCCCTTATAATCAGTCCCAAAGCTCCATTGTTTCAGTACGTAACATAGAAAAAGGATCTGATTTTCTGTGCTCACAAGAAATATTTTGATTGCTACAGGGCTAAAATGTCATTTATGGACATTAAGATAATTACATAGTGGTCTTCAGAGGACTTCTATCTCTTTCCGTGAAATGAGCTAGGGACCATGGGAACTTAGAGAAGGGGGTTAGACAAATACTTAAAATATAAAATATTTTATGTCAAAATATGGGCATAACCCATCTTCTGCTCACCTGATATGTTGTCCTGCTTCCGCCGATGAAGTCTAATAACCTTCCCCCTGCTCATTCCCCTAAAGATGGAAAATAAACTTAAAGTAGTCCTTCCAACAGCATGCAGCACGTCATTGCACACATGGGAGATGTGTCTCTGTATACACTACCCCCTTCCTCCCACCTACCAAAAGTTTCCAGGACATTAAATTTCATATCAAATTCAATAGCTTTAACATCAATCTCTCATTCCTTGTTGTCAGCAATTCTCACCTAGTGCAGAGAATTCGAGCCAAGGAGCACTAAGGAATCATCTACATTAACAAACACAAGAAAGAATACTTTGAGCTTTCCCCTACTAATAAGAAACCCTAATCCCAGCAACCCAGGCTTGAATTTAGATGGAACATGATCTTACCTGCACTTGTCACAGTTGAGAAGGAAGCCATCCTGAGAAAGACCACAAGGACACCAGGTAGGAACAGTCTCTCCTTCAGAGTTCGGGCTGTCTCCACAGCGTTCCTCTACGGGCGACGGCAGGCCATTCAGGTCAGAACGAGGGATGATCGTCTGGACAGGGGGAGAAGCAGGAGGTGTCGGAGGAGGAGGGGCTCCGTAATTATGATCCTGAAAATAAGATTTTTTAAATCAACAGTGTCCAAACACTGGCCCCTCTCTCCCCTAAAGTATGGTACATATGGAAAGAAAGAAGAAAGTAGTACCCTTCGTTTTTTGGCTTCAACCAGGAAAGTGATAAAACAAAATGCCAAGGTCAACTGGGACATAAAAACAAGAACAATGATGCAGGGCTAGACGTCCGCTGGAGGCAGGGAAGTGCAAAAGGGGCAACTTCGTCATGCTGCATATAAACATTGCAAGAAAGTCACAATGTATAAGAATGGATTACACTCCAGGAAGATCACTGCTTTGGAGAGAAACAAATGCATACTCACAGCATAAGGCAGTCCTCGACACCCATGCCTCTGAGTGGTCCCATAATTATGAGTGGAATACACGCTCTTCTCATTAACTGCTGGACTAGCCTCCACAGATTCAGGGCTGCACAAAGGCGAAAAGCAATGCATGATAGCATAACACCTAATCTTCCCTTAAACTAAAACTTAACTTCCCATTCTAACCCCTCCTCTTTCCACAACCACCAGCTACTAGAATAAAAAATTCAGTGAAATAATCTGATTAACACAACTAAGCCTATAAATAACACTACGAGTGTTATTAAATGTGGATTTGTGTGCAACATGAAGCCAGTACAGGCAGATGTCTCAAGGCAGGCACCTGGGATACAAGGTGTCCCTAATGACAAACACAAACGTACCAGCTGAGCAGGGAGTTTCCCCTAGAGAAGCCACTCTGGGCTGCTTTAGACTCAGAACTATTCTTCTTAATTGGATCTCTTAATACTTCCATGAAACCTCACATGACATTTGCAGTGAGTGAGATGATGAAAGTGCCTTCTGCACTGCCCCAGGGACCAGGCCCTCTTCCATTCACTACCAAGACTGGATACCCTGAAGAAAGTACAGGTAAAAACAATGGCATCTTATATTTATACCTCTCATCTTGATGAACCCCCAAACACCTTTCAAATATTAGAGTAATAACTTCTCATCCACCAATGACATGCAAGCATATCAAGGACACAATTATCTTATAGCTGCATGATAAATATAATAGAACTTCAAAGTAATCAAAACTCTACTGAGATGTTTTGTTACTCTAATGACAACAGCAATAGTGACTACCAATTTGACTTTCCCATTATTTTCTAGGTACTGTATGTATGTATGTATGTATATATATATATATATATATATATATATATATATATATATTAATTCATTTACTCTACAACTACTAAACATGGTAAATAGAACCCTATATTTACAGAAGGGTAAGCAGGTATGAGTTTACACAGAGCCAGGATTTGAAACAATGTCTGACTCCAAAGCCTGTGGTCTTTTTACTCTGCCTAACTGGTTTGTAAACCAGGATAACATTCTATCTTTAAAGAAAATTATATGAAATCTTAAGTAACCAGGCTTAGTGAGAAGCTTGGTTCAGTATCTTTTAGTACCCTCCTTGAGTGGAAAATAAACAGTTCAATTTTTTAATATAAAAGAATTATAAATGTGTTCAAGTTTAGAAATTCAATGTGATCCTTTACTTGGTAATAAAAAGGCAAAGGGGCAAAGGATAAAATGTGAATTTTAGGGGAAAAAAGAACTTTAGTTGTTAGGTTTGGCAGAATTTTGAAAGATAATTAATGCAATTGTATGACTTTGCAGAATTGAATAATAGATTATCTGTCATTTAAATTAACCAGAACAGAGACTCACACAAATTAGAAACTCCAAGGACACCATGCATAACTCAGCCTTAGAGATCAAAGCGTTTTTTAGGGAATCAAATAGTGCATACGGTTTGCCTCAAGTAATATGTTTATTTCAATATATTAAAAATACACAATAGATAGTACTTGGCAGGAATAAAATGTGAGGTTCAATGTGGCACAATGTCAGCTGAGAAGTGAGGGATAAAAGAAAATTCTGACATATGTATCCAACTCACCCAATCATATGCTCCAAAACTGTGAGAAGGGATCTTATTAATAACAGCAAAGGTAATTTCTAGGTAAAGAAGAACTTTAGACATAGGAAAGTATTCTCTGTTAGTGAAGTGCATGCATTTTATTACTTTAAAAGAGTGTCTGCAAGATGAGAACTGGGAGGGAATAAATCAAGAATGCACGTCAGTATACTCGAGAAAAAGATGATCTGAACATGGCTCTTTGGGAGGCAATCAGCTCTGAGTATTAGGAAACGGGTGGGGTTTCCTAAATGAAACCAAAGGTAGACAAGCATTAATAAAATGAAGGTAGAATTTAGTTTCTATGATGGAAAGTCAAGAGAAAGAAATTTTATACAACATTGTTAATTCACTTGATAAACAAGTATTTCAAAGAGCTGTACATATTTACATAAGAGATTTTGTACCACTGAACACATGGGGTGAAACATGACAGCTGTTTATTAGGAATGACCTGTGTAGTTTTTGGTTTTTTTTGGGGGGTGGGGGTGGGGAGAAGGAAAGTGACATGAAATAAAAGATGGCCATGGAGATGTAACTATGTTGGTTGTACCTTACCCATCTCCAAACTGGGTAAATATGAACATATGCAATTCATGTGCAAGTCTAGGGAATAAAAATAAAATGTATGTTTTGGAAGTTAAAAGGCCACCACATTGCACAATACTTTCTCGTCAAGCACAGCATTTAACATATTGCTATGCATGCCAAATATTAAAATTTAAGCCCATATCTTTTGATGAGGAAACTTTGTAATTTCCATACCGGTTAGTGATTCAATACAATTACATGTTGACAGGTAAATATAGGGTATTTCTTAGGATATTCCTTGACGTATATATCAGCTCTTATCTATAATTTAAATGGATTAAAACTTATAGTGTTAGGAGTGCATCTCTTTATTAGCCAACCATTTAATGCAAATGTAACTATAGCCTTTCCCCCCTTATGTTTGAACTGACAGTTGGGCACATACACAGAACCCATGCTTACAATAGATACACTCCATCAATTGTGTTCTAAGTACAATATGCAACCTGCTGCTATAATGCTACCTCTTGGGAAATGTCTGAAGTTCATTTATGGCAAGACTGTACATTCAGAAAAATCTTTTCATTTGTTATATCTAGACTTTCCCGCCTACAACAGGCGTCCTCAAACTACGGCCCGCGGACCACATGCGGGTGTTTTTGCCGTTTTATTTTTTTACTTCAAAATAAGATATGTGCAGTGTGCATAGGAATTTGTTCATAGTTTTTTTAAAACTATAGTCCGACCCTCCAACGGTCTAGGGACAGTGAACTGGCCCCCTGTTTAAAAAGTTTGAGGACCCTTGCCCTACAAATATATGAAAATTGGATAATGTATAATGTTGCTATCAGCATAAAAAAAGCATGAGGTAAAACCTAGGTCTTTTTCTTGGTTGAGTATTTTGCCCTCCATACCAGATTTAATCTTCATACCAGTGCCTAGACTAGTGGAATATGCATGACAGTAAAATATGCATGATGAAGCATTAAAATAGGCATCAATAACTTAATAGAAAGGCATATAAGCTAATTGTTGACATTCTCTTGCTTTGTAGAAATATCAAACAAATAATTGTGTAATTAGTTATGATTGCACTATCAAAAATCTGCCTGGATGCTCTGACCGGTTTGGCTCAGTGGATAGAGCGTCGGCCTGTGGACTCAAGGGTCCCGGGTTCAATTCCGGTCGGGGGCATGTGCCTTGGTTTCGGGCACATCCCCAGTGGGGGGTGTGCAGGAGGCAGCTGATCGATGTTTCTAACTCTCTCTCCCTCTCCCTTCCTCCCTGTAAGATATCAATAAAATATATATATTAAAAAAAAAAAAAATCTGCCTGGAGATTGTGAATGAAATGTCTCAGAAAATAGAAACATTGTAGGCAAACTTTTTATGCCAGAAGTATTTTTTCTTTCTGCAATTACTTCTGGATTCCCTAGCAACATTTATGGTCAGTCATCTGTGCACACTGGGAAAAACACCAGTTTTAAGAATAACTGTTTTTGGTATTTTTCTTATTCACTTATCCCAAACTCACTGATTTGATCTTTTTTATTAAAATTTCTCACAGATGTTAATGCTGTCTACCTATATAGTTTGCTAGTCAATCCATATAGGAGGCTAGTGGCTAACTTTATAAAAATCTATTAATACTATGCAACCAATTACTAATACAGGAATATTTTTAAGTATCTTACTTGGGAAATAGTTATAAAAATTAGAAACCTTGGCTACTGGCATAACAAAATCTCTTTGGCATGCAAAAAATAAAATAAAATAAAATAAATTGGGGGGGGGGGGCAGGGAGGAAGAAACACTATCCACCCTTCTCTATCTCCCACCCTCCATCTTTCATTTTACATGGGAATAAGGCCAAAACTGTGTTAAATTCTAGACTACCCCAGAATATAGTAATACATTGCTGCTTAGAGTAGCTTCATTTTAAGCCTTCCTCTTTAAGGAAGTCAGTAAGCAGTTAAGTTATCCTAAGTGGCTTTATGAAGAAATATACATGCTCTTTACTAATATTCTCAGTTTTAAGGAAGAAAACCACTATTAATCAGGGATGCAGTTGAACCCAGAGTTCTAGTACAGTTGCTTTTCTTTGCTGAAGGGGGAGAATCCCCGGGGACTGTGAAAATGGCAAGAAAAACAGGGGAATTAGAGCAACACCCACCTCACTCTAGAAGTGGCTGTGGGATCAAGAGTCTGAACTGGACCTGAACATATTCAAAACACCAGGATTTTTCCAGCCCAGACCCTAATCCCTGGTACTGCCTGGAATAGACTTGGCTTCTGGGGGTGTGCTGCCCCCTAGGCCCCTTGGGTCTCTTTCGCTGGACTTTCACATCCTTGTGTAGTGCCACTTCGTCTTGAAAGGTAGGGGGCTTCCACTTCCTTTCTGTAAGCAAGGAAGATTGGGTACAAGGGAGGTAAAAGGACAAGAGGGGGAATCTGTGAGCAGGGGGAATCTCGGACACTTAAAAGAGAAGGGATACAAAAGGCTAAAATCTTTTAAACTGTGAATAATATATAAAGTTTTATAACGAAGGCCTACCTTCATTGCCATTTGGCATTTAAATTCTTCAAGAATTGAGAGTCTATTTTAGGGATTGGACTTTTCGACAAACTCTGAATTCCTAAAGCTGCTCTTAGCTGAAAAAAAAGTTTGGTACCACTGATTTTGAAGGTCCTCTTTCTAGGCAATGAATATTATAAAAAACAGATGACACTAACTTTCCATGTTTTCTGCCCCATATAAGGTTTAAGTAACCTGCCCATATAAAGTTTCAGCCCCTTTACTCTAAAATAATGAGAAGTACATAGGAAGAGGCCTTCAAGGAAAATCAGTTGGAGAGAACTCCTCTTTATCTCCATCCATCAATTCTATAGAAGCAGGCAGTGACACCTACTTTATTTCAATCTTCCCCACCCATCAAAACAAATAAAAATGTAGTTACTACTTTGCAAATTTCATCCCATTTAACAATTTACTTAGAAACCCCCTCCCCATTTTTTTCCCTCCCACATTCAGCTTCTACGGGAGAAAGGGTCTAATGTCATTTACAGTGGGCTAGGCTTGGGTTTAGAAAATACTACATATTTATTATTAGATGCCCATAAGTTGTCTCCACACAAACTGGTAATTCATCTACTAGTTAGGAAGTAGCACTTACTCTGATCCAGCAGCCATATCTGAGTAGGATGTATCTGGTGTGGTGACTCCCAGAGGGATTGCAATGCTCATGACGTCCAACACAGCAGAAAGTGGAAATCACGGGGTCCAATTAATGGAGACTGGCCACTCTGAGAGTGGGGGTGAGCTGTACAGCCTCAACCAACATGTTATGGACATGAGGAATCCTGCCATAGCAAAGGAAAATATCTAGTAACCAGATAGCTCTTTATATTTACCCTAAATGCTACTAAATATTTTTCCACTTTTTGAATAAGGCTTTTAAAGGGATAAAGTAAGTACAGCAAGGGATCTACACATTATCCCATGTTTACTATGCACTTCCTGAATGAAGTAGCAAAAGTTATGCTTTCTTTTCACTTCTATTTTATTTTTCCACCTTTCAGATAAAGAGAAAGTAATAGTTTGTCCAGTTCACTAATAAGCAGCACATTTCCCCCACTGTACAACTTCTCATCAAATGAAATTTTCCAGTAGCCCGGACCTAACAATTTTAAAGATATAGGCTGGTTAATGGAAATGTCAGTTTAATTTTTTGACAATTCAAAATCTTCATTTAAACCCTGCTCCCTCCGCCCCACCACAAATAAGTGTAGTTTTTCCAGCAGCCAATGTTATTTCTTTCAAATTAAATGATAAAAGAGATCAATTTGTTTCTATCTGACTAGACACAGCTGTTTCTTACTGCCTTCTTTTGTCATAGAACACACTTTTCTTTTTTTAAAAAAATATTTTTACTGATTTCATAGAAGAAGGGAGAGGGAGGGAGAGAGAGAGAGAAACATCATGATGAGAGAGAATCATCAATCGGCTGCCACCTTGCACACCCCACACTGGGGATTGAGCCTACAACACAGGCACGTGCCCCAACCAGGAACTGAACCATGACCTCCTGGTTCACAGGTCAAACCTCAACCTCTCAGTCATGCCAGCCTTTTCCTTTTTAAAACCATTTTTATTTTAAGTGTAATTCTGGGAGAAGATGCAGCATATCTTAACTATTATTTGTGAGGTAATATCCATTGCAAGGTATGAATAAAAACATAAACCACAAAAAATACAGCTTCATGATAAAAATCAGAAAATTTTGTATGGAAAAGCAGTGATGATACCTTAAGAGTTGGTGACCATAACCAGTGGAATTTGAGAACAGAAAACTCACAAACTACTGAAGTGTAAAAATGCAAAAGTAGATTAAGGTATTTGGAGTTATGGCGCAAAGGGAAAAAAGGTTCCTTTGTATGATTTTACATTAATGGTTTTATACTGGAAACACACACACACACACACACACACACACACACACACACACACACACAAAAAACCCTCCCAAAACATTAAATACAACAAAAACATTAAAAGGATGAAATACAAGCATTTTATGTGGGAAGAAAGTCATGTTAAAAGACCCAGATTGATAAAGATTTCTGCAAAAAGAAGACTGTAAAGAGTCAAGATTGATATACTGATGAATGGTAAATGAAGATGGTAGAAAATTCAAACGATTATTTATACTTAAAAATATGGCATGAAAAATATTTAATATTTTAAATGGTAGACAATCTGAGATGCTTCAATCTTATTTTGATATATGAAGCAAATTAATATGGGTAAAAAACCCAGTTGCGAACAGTGAATCAAGCCAAGATTTTTAAGAAAGCATAAACTGTATTACTCTTTTATGTCATTTAAGAATGCTAGAACTGCACAATTGAGCAGTCCTCTCTGGCACCTACACTTTGCAAGAGCTTGATCTTTCTAAGGGATCTAGGACTCTCTAAATATGGATGTGGTAATAGATCTGGTTCTACTCAACAGAAGGTGACATATTGCTAAGACTTGGGACTAAAATGAAAGGGCAAAATCTTCCTATCTATTGCTTCTTCACAGCTCATAAAAGTGACTAATATAACCTTTTGCCTTTGAGCCCGTCTTACACATAAATGTTTCCTTTCCCTAACAATATATACAGAGATTTAAGCAGTACGGCCTTAAAAGTCTCTGGAAAATTGAAATAAAAATCTACAATGATAGAACACATCAAATAAGCCCAAAGGGCGTAAAATTAAATACTGAGGATTGTTGGTTCAACTTTCGCTAATTTTGGTATCACTGTATAATTCAAATTAAAAATAAAAATAAAAAAGTCCCCAAACTGCCTGGCTCAATAATAAAAAAATAGAGCCTGATAATAACCATACCTTCCCTGACCAATATAGAAATCTGAATCATGTATTATATTTTCAGTAAAGAACAACAACAAAAAGTTACTCAGCACCATCAAAAATCCTGTCACAGCCACTATTATATGCCCATAAACAAAGTAGGCTTTTAGATAAAAACAACTTAGCCCTAGCCTGTTTCGCTCAGTGGTTGGAGCATTGGTCTGTGGACTGATGGGTCTTGGATTTGATTCAGGTCAAGGGCACATACCTTGGCTGCAGGCTTGATCCCCGGCCCTGGTCAGGGCCCAAGGGGGAGGCAACCAACCGATGTGTGTGTGTGTCTCTGTCTCTGTCTCTCCCCCTCCCTTCCACTCTGTCTAAAAATCAGCAGAAAAATATCCTTGGATGAGGATTAACAACAACAACAAAAAATAACAAAAAAAAACAACTTATAAAATCTACATTTACAGTTGTTATTTTTCTGAGAATAATTTTTAAAATATATACTAAAAGGAAAAGATGGAAAAATTACTTCAGGTATCTCCCTAATAAATGAATGATTTATACATTCCTTAATGAAATCCCACCCCAGCTAATTTTGATAGTTGAGAAATAACTTTAAGAAACATGGTTAACTATGAATTTATCTTTTCATAAATTGACTATTCTTATATCAATATATGATTTTCCTTTTGTCTAGTTTTACATGACTCTTCCAATCTTCTAATGAAAGCAATCATAAGTTATAATGCCTTCTCAATACCCGGGCTTCTTAATTAAAAAAATGGTAGCAAATTCAAATTTCTTATGTAACTCTGAGGACAATTCCTTCCTTAGATAACACTTTTCAAAATGTAGCTATTAAAATTTTAATTATAAAGAACTTTTAACAGATCTATATGCAATATTTTCTTATAATGACACTAGTTTTATAAGTCAAGACAACAGATTCCTAGTATAGCTTACTAAGCCTAGTAGTTATAGCATTTATTAATCTATCACATAGTTTGGAGATGTGTCCTAGAGACTGAGAAGAATTAACACTGTCTCCAGGTGAAACAATTTTAAGATACTTTTTATTTACTTGTTAATTTGTCTCTCTCTTCCTACTAGAGTATAAACTCTATGAGGATAGGGATTTTTATGTTTTTATCCTCTGCTGTAGTTCCAATGTCCAGAACAGTGCCTAACACATAATGGGTTTCCAAGAAATATTTGTTAAATGAATTTTGACTATTCTTATCTCAATATATGATTTTATCATTCATCAAAATACAAACAAACTAAAATAATTTATTTGGCTCAATCACCTTTTTATAGACCTCTGAATATGAAGTCCCAAAAAATTATGTCAGTAGCTCTGAAGACCTAGAAAAAGTTGAGACACAAATTAGTATAGAAAGAAATAACATTGATAGACTCATAGAATTCTACAGAAATAATATTTTAATGGTAACTGTGTTTGTTTCACCTCTGTATATTGTCTTGTTTACATTCTATGATCTCTCTCATTCTATATATATTTATTTCAATCCTCTCCTGAGGATATGTTTACTGATTTTAGAGACAGAGGAAGGAAGAAAGAAGGAGAGGGAGAAAGAAACTTTGTCTTTCTAGTGACCTGATGCATGGATTCGTGCACATTGAAAGGAAATTAATTAGAAGGTGGCCAGTAAGGGTGGGACTGGGTGAGAAGGGCCGGACACGCCTTGGAGCCAACCTCCCGAAGTCCCTCCCTGGCCGGCCGCACCTGGGGATCAAACCAGCAAACTAGTTTATGCCCTCACCAAGAATCAAACCCATAACCTTTTTGGTATATGGGATGATGCTCCAACCAACTAACCCATCTGGCTGAGGTTCTAGTGCTATATTTTTATCCTTTATTTTTTACATCCTATTTCCCCATAAAGCCAAATGTAAATAAAGGTGGAAAGGGAAATCATCTTTTAAGTGGTAAATATTTTATTATGTCACTGGATATTCCTTTCTCTTTCCTTCAAATTAGAATTATCTCACATTTCTCAAGGGATTCCTTCTTTTTCTCCCTCCCAGGAAGTGTTTCTTTTCTCCACTGACCCCTTCCCAAATTCAGAGGCTTTTCTTTAACCAAATGTCAAAGTTACTCTCCAGTCATACAAGGATCTACCATGATCCAAGAAGTTCATATTATTCCTTTCCCCCTCCATATTCCATCCCACTTATATCTTCTTGTCCTACTATAGAAAAAGATTGACAAATGGAAGTAATTTCTATTTGTGGTCAACTCCGTAATAGAAACACATGGACAAATAAAGCCGTAATCAACTTTCTACCCTCCAAAAAAGGGAAAGGAAATAAATAGGTGATGACCTAGGACTTTTGGGGGAAAAAAGTGAAATTTAACATTAGCCAGAAGTGAAAGAGCTGTCAATGGTATTTCAGTTACCAAGGAGAGGAAATGTACTCTGTTATTTTATAAATTTCCAACTTATTAAAAATTGGGAAATAAACCATTCTGTAGAAACAATTCACAAAGAACATTAGGAATTATAATAATAAAAGGATGAAGGTAACAGTAAAAGGAACAACAACAAAAACACACAAAGAACCCAAAACAGATGTAGACTCCTGTAGCAGCAAAAAATAAGAAAGGTAAGAAAGGACAGAAGGAAAAAAAGCAATAAGTCTGAGTGCACAGCAGGAGGAAAATGAATGCATCACAATTTCAATTTCATTTCAATTTAAGTATTTCCAGAACAATCCGTCAGAATCCACCAAAACACCAGTATGTTCTCGAATTCAGAAGCAGAATCAGCCTGCCTTCCAATACTGACTACTCCTTTGAGAAGTCACCATTTACATACAGGTTCTTGGGAAAAGGCTATTAAATAGAACATGCCAGAAATAGTTTATAATTACTCCTATCTTTTTAATTGTGTTCAGAAATGGTCAATAGTCTTTGTACTTGTAAAAAAAGAGAAAAAAAGTCTTTGTATTTGTCATTATGACAGTCTCTTCTCTATATGACTTGACTTGCTGAAAGCACAAGACCTGTGTGATCTGTCTGGTTACTCTCAGAAGACAGTGTTTTAAGAATAATTCCAACAGAGATTTAGAGAAAGAAATTGCATCAGCCAGGTGAGCCGGAAGCAGCTGAGAGACAAGAGTCCAATGAACAGCCAATTCAATGAAAGAAAATTCAGAACAAGTCTGCTTCAGTAATCCTGTGAAGAGGACTGGCAGGAAGAGGAGTGCTGCTTCAGAAAGAGAACAGGCCTCATATGCTTCAGACAGTCTTTGTACTGAGGCTGTGGACCTTGGCCATTCTCCCAGAAATGATGCAATCCTGATGAACAAGATCTGCTGCCAGAGAAACAATTGTTAACAGCCTATGCAGACAGCAACTAAGCCAAAGAGCAATCTCTGATCAATTTCACAAACCAATAAAAAGCCAAATTGCGTCCCTCAATTTTGGTTTCTGACAAAACATGTAAGTAAATAGATATATATGAACAAGCTATTTTCTCAAAATGTCTCCCGTCTTTTAATTCCTTTGGCTTTACAATATCTATCATCCATCATTAAATTTTAATTAGAACACTGAGACCATTTCTACTATGAATATAATTTTCCAAGCATATTAACAAGGCATTTACATTGAAATTTTACACTTATTTTTCTCACTCTCCTAAGAAAACCTTTGGGAGGTAATGGCTTTCCTAAATATAAAAATCACTCTGGAATCTACAGCCCAATTATGAGATTTCAAAGTAAGAACAAATACGCACACCCACAAAGGTATATTTTATAGACATCTTTGAAATTACATGAAACTCTGTTAAAAACAGGCATGTCTTAAAGAAAAACAGAAAATTTCTTCTTATTTAGGCTGACAAAAGAAGTAGATTGAGTAATATCACTACACTGTAATGCCTACTTTTCTCAAGGGCAACAACATTATTTCAGATCTTATAGGAGGGTTAATAACTATTTTCATCCTACTAGCCACAATTTACTACTTTATTTTAGAATCTAGCTTAGAAAAATCCTCAATTTAAAATCCTCCATAGATTCTTCATCTCCTAGGCCTCATTTCTTTTTCAGAGATTTACCAGGTTGTTTATACAGTATAGTTATAAAATCATTAGGATTTTTTCTCACTTACTAAAGGACTGCATCCAGCAAACTTCAGTTCTCTAAACTCCAACTAGCTACAATTAACCAAATTTCTTCCCTTAACATTTTGCACTCGGATGTCGAGTGTGACTCGACAGTTAGCATCGGTAGCAGCTCATATGTCAAGCCACACTTGACAGAGTAGTTTCATGGGGGGGTGGGGGGGTGGGGGTGGATTTTTTTGGTCTATTTTTCCAGTATCTTTTCTTGTTTTCATTAGCATGAAAGGACAAGTAAAATGTAAATCTCAACTGATGCCAAAAAAGAAAAAATGAAAAACCGATAACGCATGTGAAATTTATTAGGAAACTAGTACATGATCTTGTTGGAGAATTCAGAGATGGTACACTAACTTCCAGGGGTAGATTATTATCCACTAACTTAGAGCAACGTTTAGATGGAAAGCTCCATATAATCACACCTCACCCTAACAAAAAACAAAGATTGTGTTGTTTGTTCTAACAGAAAAATCAAAGGAGGAAGAGAGATGATTTATATTTGCGAAACATGTGAATGTAAACCAGGTCTTCATGTGGGTGAATGTTTCAAAAAATATCACACCATGAAAAATTATAGAGATTAAAATTACTCTTTGAATGTATCAATAATTTGAAATATAAAAAAATCCAAATAAATAAGTTTGTATGAAAAGAAACTCCAGTTTTTTATTCTACTGCCGCGCTTTGTAAAATCTGGGGTATTTAAAAAATTAAATCCCGAGTAGAATAAAGGAATTGAGAAAAAAGCAAGCAAGTGCAAAGGGTTAAGCAATAACCCTCAAACTGAGATTCACGAGAAACAAGCACCTAAAACATATCCTGAAATCAACATATTCAGACCAACCTACCTATTCACTTAAACTATTAAATAATGAAATTAACAGATATATAGAATAACAGATAGATAGAAGCCATAAAAGATCTTTAATTTAACTCGGTTAAGGAGAAGAGAAAAAACATGCCAGAAAAACTTTCAATTAGGATTAAAAGAAAATAGTCACTAATTTTAAGATTCAATTTCTGATTTTGTTATATATGTAAGTTGAATTTATTCTTAAATACTTCTATAATTTCCTTCTTTTGAATAACTTTACAAAATGATAAGAAGGAGATAGGAAAAGAAGGCCTTTGGTATGATTATTACCCTCAATTTAATTTTTAAATCACAGAAAAAATACAATAAATATATTAATGCATTTTATCTACATGACCAACATGCTTGAGAACTAATGTGGCAGCTAGCTGTATTATATGCTTATCTTTTCTTGTTCCAAATTTCTATGAATCCTGACACTGCCTTACGCAATGTCTCAAAGTCTCAGTTTTCTCATCTGTATAATAGAAAGGATAATATCTGTCCTGCTGACTCAGGTGTGTATGGACTATCGTTTGTAGTAAATACGAGTTTAAATTGCTCTTTGTAGTCTTTAAATACATGTGAAGAAAGATAAACTGCTACTAACAACATGAATATGCGTAAAAATATTTTTCACTCTTCTTCAACAGTGTGTATTTCAATCTTGCAACAGAAAATAATGTGAGAAGACTATATGTAGAAAACATGAAAAAAACAAAACACCCCAACAGTATAGGTGAGATAAGTAATAAGCATTAGAAGAAATAAATGTGTTGAAAAGTTCATATAATTGGGATAATACAAATTCTAAGTTAGGCTTACAATCTGTAGCAAGTTAATGCAGGCAGAGTATCTAAGAGAAGTTCAGGGCTGAAAAGAAAAAAAGAGAAACATTGGAGCAAACAATTAAGAGACTAAATAAATACCATGATTTAGTAATTTAGAGCCAAGATAAAGTTTTCCTTTTTTTTCCATCTCTTCTGCAACACTTGTTTATCCCTTGGCCACTTTGCCTAAATTTATATTCCCTCTAGGGGCTACTGGGCTTGGTACAACAAATCAATGACTAGAATAGGAGGCAATTAAAACCCAGTTTTAAAAAACACACCCTATTTTATAGTTTATAGTAAGAATTTCTTTCGTCATGAAAAATTTCATTAATGGCAATATTATGGAGGAAAGACATACTTAGTTGTACTTGGAGGGGAGGGGTGGTAGGACAAGAGTACATGGCATAAATAATGAAGCTAAATACATACTACACTTTTAAATTGTTTTAGGTTGACATCGTAGAAAAATATTTTACTTGTAACTCGTTCAAAAATGATAAATACATATATACTGTTAAACTAACCAAGGATGCACAGACTATTCTTAATAAGAATCAATTAGAATGACATGAACTTTGATTTACCTCTTTAAAGGGTGATCTTCTCAAGACTTTTTGAAGGTTCTGTCCTACTATGTTTGGAGCCACAGCATATGCTTTAGAAACATGTATCAGTCTAGATAGGAAAAGAACCTCTCATACCTCTACATTTGCCTCCTCTCTCCAAACTGCTTTCATTTTCAAACACTGAAATGGGAACTAGATTTACTTACTCTAGAAGTGGGTTATGAACATTTATGAGGCATTAATATCTGTTATACTTTCTGTAGTTCAGGTAAAATTTCTCCAGTTGATAAAAAAATTTAGAGTTTTAGGATTAAAGTCTAATTTATTAAAGTCTAATTTTATAGATGAAGAAAAGACTACATATATTTTAACTGTAAGAAGTCACACACATAGTGGTGGAGAGTTCAGGAAAAAATTAGAATTTAATATATAGCTTCTGTTTATTAAAGTAATTAATATTTAAACAAGTCCATATTAAAATTCTTGACTCTTTTGGAACTTATATTATCTAGACTTGCCAGTTTTTCTGCATTCATTCATTCATTCAACGATCATAAAGTAACTACTATTTATAAAAGCTATGTTACGTGCTATTTTAAGATGTTTCTCTTATCCAGAGAGGGGAAGCAATTTGCAAACTCTTTAGGTTTGTCTATGTGCCAAGTATTGCATTTTCACTACCATGAAGGGGAAAAAGAATCCTAAAGTATGCCTTTACATTTAATGAGTCATTCTGAAGAGAAAACATCACCCTCCCCACAAAGAAAGAAAATCCCAAAAGCATCCATCGTTTATCAGTGACACAGAGGAGTCTCTTAGGGAAAGAGATTATTTTATAAATCTCTTAAACTATTTAGACAAAACTTACTGATTGGTCTCATGGAAAACTCTATTAAGAATGAAGGGCAAAGGGCTGCAAGAACCTGCAAAACACAGATGAACAGAACCTGACCATACATGTTCTGTGATTATTTGGCAGATCAGGAAGGTAAGTATATAGCAGTAAGGGCATTTAAAGCTTAATAATTCTGATATGTATAATCAATCGGATTCCCCTCACCTCCTAATAGCTGAATCATTAACCTTATTATTTAAAAACTGCTTGTAAAAATTATTCAAACATCACAAAAGCAAAAAATAAAATTCTTACAATTCCATTTCCCAAAGGTATTCCAAAAATAAAAGTAATAACCCTACTGTTCTGTAATCTGCTTTGTTCATTTAGTAATAAGTTTTAGACATCTTTTTATATTCAAAGAAGATATACAAATTTACTTCTTCCTCTTACATGATGGCACAGTATTTTATCCCACGGATCAACCATAATTTAAGTCAGTCTTCTGCAGGTGGATGTTTAGATTGTTGCTAATTTTCCATGACATATACAATGCTGAATGGTGTGTGTGTGTGTATAATTAAAGCCTAATATGTAAATTGTCCTCTCGACTGGAGTCCTGGTGGGAGTTTGACCGCTTGCTATGACGTGCGCTGACCACCAGGGGGTGGTGCGGAACATGGCAGGCGTTTGCACCTTGGCACTGGCAGCGGAGGAGCTGCAGGCCCTGATGGGCCCAGATGAGAGTGGGACCCGGGCGGGATGGTGGAGTAGGTGAGTGGGCAGCGCCAGGCCACGGTAGGTGCGAGTTACTGGTCACCAGGCGGGCCCCGATCACCCCGCCAATCTGATCACCACACCACCGCTGGGCTCCCAGGTGCTGAGGGAGCTGGGCAGGGGCCCAATGCCCTGCTGATCTGATAGCTGGGCAACCAGCCGGGGTGGTGGGGGTGGGGCTGCCGCTCTGCTCCCTCAGCACCTGGGAGCCAGGCAGTGGCAGGGCAATCAGGCACCCCCTCAGCTGGTGACCAGCTGGGGCGCCTGTGGCGGCAGGGGGCAATCAGGCCCTGCAGGCGGTAACCAGCGGCAGCAGTGGGGCTGCCACCAGGCTCCCTCAGCGCCTGGGCGCCGGTGGGGCAATCAGATTGGCGGGGCAGGCAGGTGGGCCTGAGGAAGAGAAGCCCTGGCTGGCAGCCACTAGGGACCATATCTGTGCATGAATTTTGTGCACTGGGCCGCGTGCGTGTGCGCGCGCGCGCCTTTGTTTATACATGTGCACAAACATTTCCTTAAGACACATTCCTAAAAGTGGAACTGCTAGAATGGCATGAACATATTTATTAGCGATGCTGAACCACCTCCCAGAAAGTAAAAACCATATTATCCTCCCACAAACATAGTGAGAACTCTACATTTTTTCATAAGTTTTTAAATAATTTCAATTCTTTCCTCAGAGTTTTTCTTAGAAGATTCTACATTTTAAAAGAAAACCCTAAAATGAAAATTAAAAACTGTAAATACTCAACATTCTATTACCAAACTACTCACCAGAAGCTATATTGATAACAATAGAATTAAAACTCAGAATAATTTGTAATTTAAAAAGTAATGGTGATGAAAGACATAAATTAAGAACAAAACATTGATATGCCTGTGTGGGCAAAAGTAGGTTTATAGTTGTTCGTATGGAAAAAGACTTAACAGGTTATGATTATTACAGTAGCTTTATTAACTCAAAGGAATGTCACAATGTCACAGTGCATTTAAGTACAATCTCGTAAGTGGCTGGAATTGCTGGCCTTCATTATTTACATATTCTTGTAGTCTACTTGCTATACTCAAACACACTTGGATACAGAGTTCTTTGTCATCAATAAACTTACTTTTGCCCACTCCTGTATAGTGTTTGGCCTATGCATAAAACAAGTCTATTTTTACTCATACAGTAGATTTTTGAGCAAAATAAAACTTTTGGAATGGTGAGTAGTACATTATTTCCCTAGAGGACGAGCATCTATGGTGGTTTGTTATGAGACCCAAGAACTTCAAGAATTCCCATCATATAAAAAACATCAAAATACTGTTAAACTTTTCTCTGAGATCTTAATATAAAAAAATGATTAAGCCTCTACACGGATGCTCATCTTTGGTCCAGTTTCAGTAAACATTTCAGCTGTATTTAGGCCAAATTCTCATTCATTAATTCTTATAATAAATTAGCCCCAGGACACTGACAAAATAGTACTTTTTAGTTAATGAATATAACTGGCATAGTAAGCTGCTCCAAATCCTTATGCATAAAAATAATCACAATTATATACTATGCTAAATTTTCTGTTATTTTATTCTCCTTTAATCATCTCTGTGGGTTTTCCTGTCATATCAGTTTGACCCTAAATAAAGCCCAGAATTCTAGCACTGAATAAAGTAAAACACTAAGTATTTTAGCATTTACCTGTTATTTCCCCTCTTTGTTGAGAAGTCTTCTATTTACAAACTTATTTTTTACTGAGTGAATATTTCTAAATGCTGAATTTTACTGTTTCTGAATACTGTATTTCATTTTCCGGTACTTGGTAACCAAGTACTTGGTGAGCAATATAAAAACTAAGACATCTTTTTTTCTTTAATATTTTTATTGATTTCAGAGAGGACGGGAGAGGAAGAGAGAGATAGAAACATCAATGATGAGAGAAAATAATTGATCAGCTGCCTCTTGAACGCCCCACACTGGCGATAAAGCCCGCAGCATGGGTATGTGCCCTGACCAGGAATTGAACTGTGTCCTCCTGGTTCAGAGATCGATGCTCAACCACTGAACCACACTGGCTTGGCCAAACTAAGACATTAAAAAAAAAAAAAAATCCTATACCCCCGATTATGACAAATCTCTTGTAGACCACCAATAATAACTTTAGAGTAGTGGTTTCCAATCTTTGGGAAAAAAATGAGTTTTTTAAAAGTACAGAAATTTTGGGATGGGGTAGGAGAAACCACTGGAGGGGATCAAAAGGTAGAAACTTCCAGTTATAAAGTAAATAAGTCATGGATACACCATACAGCATGGTGACTACAGTTAATACTATACTGCATACCTGCAAGTTGCTGAGTAGATCTTAAAAGTTTACATCACAAGAAAAATAATACTTTTGGTAACCATGTAAAGTAAAGGAGGTTAACTAGACTGTTGTGATCATTTTGCAATGCATATGGACTGAATCATTATGTTGTACACCTGAAACCAGTACGTCAATTAACCTACTTCAATTGAAAAGATTTTAAAAAATATATATTTTATTGATTTTTTACAGAGAGGAAGAGAGAGGGATAGAGAGTTAGAAACATCGATGAGAGAGAAACATCGATCAGTTGCCTCTTGCACACCCACTACTGGGGATGTGCCCGCAACCAAGGTACATGCCCTTGACTGGAATCGAACCTGGGACCCTTGAGTCCGCAGGCCAATGCTCTATCCACTGAGCCAAACCGGTTTCGGCAAAAATATTTTTTAAAACGAGGCCACTGAGTGAGCCCTAATCCAGTATGATCAGTATCCTTATATGAAAAGGGAATTTGGAGACATGAAGAGACACTAAGAAGCATGCACATAGAGAAAGGATAATGTGAAGGGGCAGCAAGAGGGCAGGTCACCTGCAAACCAAGGAGAGAGGCCTCAGGAGAAACCAATCCTGCCAATATCTTAATCTTGGACTTCGAAAGTGCAAAATTTTTTATTTGTTGATTATGATAATACAGTAAAACAATATATACACATATATTAGATCCTTTACAACTGGGGCTCCTGGCCCACAAAGTACTAGTGTCCATGAATAATAATTAGACAATTGACAATAATTCTGTACCATATCCTTTCATTTTGTATCCTTAAGAACCATTTTTGATTTAGCCATTATAGGACTCATGATAATTTATACCCAGATAAATACTTCAGATGGCACTTGGGTAACAAAAAAAAAAAAAAAAAAGGGAACAAAGAAGATTTCTACTTAAGAAGATATCCCCTTTGACCTAATGGGCCAAAGGACCAGAAAGCCCCTGTTAAAGCAATGAGGTCTTCATGCTCATCTCTGAATTCTAAAAAAAAAAAAAATTGCATGGTCCATGGCTCTTCAATGAATTTAGGATTTCTTAAGAATCCACTAAGAGTCAATATTGTTTCACACTGAAATTCCAATTCTTTCCCCATCTGTTTATTAAAGCAAGAAGGAAACCCACTAGGCTTCCATTTGCTCTAGTATCAATATTCAAAAATTGATTCTTAGTATAACTAGCTTGTTACTGTTTTTCTAGCTGATTTCAAACTTTGAATACGCATACTTACAGGAATTCCTACCAACCCTTCTTTGGTGAACTGCTCAAAGGAGACAGTATTTGCCTAATCTCTTCTTGGAGGAGATCTATAATAAATGTTTATTTGGCTATCAGTTTATAACAACATAGAAATACTAATTTACAAGGCAATGTTTGGGAGATGCTTGTTACCATCCCTTATGCTACCAAAACAAATTCCTTTAGGAATTCTTATCTGACTTCTAGACCTGTTATTAATTAATACCCTCCTTTAAAAAAAAGCATTTTCTTTTGGAAAAAAATTGAGTTTACCAAGCACAGCTTAGAGTGCATCTATGTCAAGTTAATACAAATAAAACTAGGTAAGGCTACAATCTTTAGTAGCAAAATTATTTGAATTTTCAAAACTAAAAATGAGTGGGAGGCAACCAATCGATGTGTCTCTTTTACATAGATGTTTCTCTCTTTGTCTCTCCCCCTCCCTTACACTCTTTCTAAAAAAGTCAAGGAAAAAATATCCTCTGGTGAGAATTAACAAAAAAATAAAAAATAAATAAAAACTGAAATCATAGATCATCTATAATAATAAAAGCATAATATGCTATTTAGACAGGACAGCCAAATGGCCTTCTGGATGAAGCAGGGGCTGCGAGGGCCGAGCCCCATACTCGAATTTCGTGCACCAGGCTTCTAGTTTCTTTATAAGCAAACAAGTATGCTCACAGTGGGCATTGTGGTGGTATTCAATTTGGCCCAATAGATCAAAGGGACACAACTTTTTAGGCCCAAGAAGAAACAACTGAGTCTGGTAGCTTCTTGGTTGCTTAGCAACCAAATCCTAGGGCACTTATATTTCTTAACCTTTTTGAAGAGTGATTACAGATATCTATTAGACTCTGATAAAGACCATGAATATTTTCCTCAGAAAAACACCGACAAACCTTGTAAAACTTCTAGGGATTCTAGCCCCTTGTTCTATAACCCTTCCTGAACTACAGCCAGACTCGATATACGAAGCCTGCAACTAACTGACTTATAAGAAAGGTATGGGTGATTGGAAGGGGCGAATAAACTTTTTTTTTAATATCAAAGATAATGAATAATCACTCTAGTAGGGGATGATGCCCAATAAAAAAAAAAATCTCTTTTTCCTTTCTTTATCCAGATCCAGGAGCCCCATCCAATTTCAGGCAAAGAATCCTAAAGAAAAAACTGCCAAAACTTCAGATGGGTAGCAGTACCCAAAGTCAGGAGGAGAGAAAAGGGCAAGATTATAATGGTGAAGGTGGAAGGCTTTTTAAATAAAATAGGGAATATGGTATAATGAAAAGATTCTGGAATCATAAGGAGTTGACTCACCCTATTACTAGCTATGTGACCACTCTAGTTCGGTTTGTTCATTTGTAAACCATCCCACTGCACTATTTTGAGAATTAAGTGACATAACATTCATAAGAGAACCTAGCAAGATATTTGACACATTGCAAGCACCCAACTTTTGATATGCTAGGTTACATTAAAGAAGTAGAGGAAGTAACAAATGTAAATAGGAACCACTTTTCTACTTCCAAGCCAATAGTATGAAGTAGAGGAGAGGAATTTACAGTTTGAGTCCTGTTAGTAATTCACCAAATCCACTAATACTAAGATTTGCCAACAGTTACAGAATAAACTGCACCCTAAATAGCCTATTAATTTTCTTAGAGAAATCTTGACTGGCACTGATTTGGTATTTATAAGATACCTTTTCAGATATTCAACTATTTTATAAAATGATACCTATTGTATACTAAACATACTGTTAATTTACCTATTGGCTTCTTCAATCTTTCTGTCAGGAATACCTTCTATAATCTGTGTAGACCTCTTTAAAATATTAACATTTCCTTTTAGTATAGTCATTACATAACTACGTAGCCACTCGTTTCCTTTTGATTTGAAATATGTGATAGTCATAAGAGAAATTGGGTTCAGAAGGCAAGTAGCACTGATGGGGAGACTGAAAAATCTGATTATGTTTATTTGCCTGTTGTAACAAGGTTAAAGTTTTAAACTTTAAAACATTTTATTGTGAAAAATTTTAAACAAGTACAAAGTAAAATTTTATAAAGAACTTCATTTACTCACTATTTCAATAATTATCAACTCATATTCAATCTTGTTTATCTGTTAACTCTCCTCCATTCTAAAGCAAACACCAAACAACATATTTCAACATTTAGCAGATATCTCTAAAAAAGTGTACATTTTAGTTCCTGTTTTGTTTTGTGGAGAAGGGAAAAGATAACATTAGCCCACCATTTGTCCTTTTCTGGAACTCCCCATATCTAAAATAATAAGTTAGGACCCTGATCAGGTAGCTCAGTTGGTTAGAGCGTCATCCTAATACGCCAAGGTTGTGGGTTTGAGCCCTGGTCAGGGCACATATAAGAGGCAACCAAAGAATGCATAAATAAGGGAAACAACAAATAGATGTTTCTCTTACTGTCTTCCTCTCTCAAATCAATAAATTAAATTTAAAATAGATAGGTAAGATAAGGTATAATTAAAAGATTCTGGCTGGAATCCTAAGGACTTGTCATCCAGTCTGAATTCATTTTGGCATTCCTCAATCTCACTCTAATCCTAACATATTAAGAACAAATAAAACTGCCCTGGCCGGTGTGGTTCAGGTGGTTGGAAAATCCTTCCATACATCAAAAGGCTCTGGGTTTGATTCCAGGTCAGAGCACATACCTAGGTCTCAGGTTCGATCTCATCAGGACAGGTTGGACAGTTAATGTTTCTCTCACACATAGATATTTCTCTCTCTCTCTCTCTCTCTCTCTCTCTCTCTCTCTCTCTCTCTCTCCCTCTCCCTCCCTCAAATCAATAAACATATCCTTGAGTGAGGATTAAAACAAACAAACAAAAAAACAAACCTTCTAAAACATTATAGAGGGAACACTTCCAAACTCATTTTATGAGGCTAGCATTACTCTGATACTAAAGCCAGACCAAAATACTACAAAAAAAGGAAAACTACAGGCCAATATCAATATCCCTGATGAACATAGATACAAAAGTCTTCAATAAGATATTAGCAAAATGAATTCAACAGTACATACAGTAAAAGAATCACACATGATCAAGTGAGATTTATTCTGGGGATGCAAAAATGGTTCAACTAGCCTTAACTGGTTTGACTCAATGGATAGAGCATTGGCTCTTGGTCTAAAGGGTCCTGGGTTTGATTCCAGTCAAGGGCATTTACTGAGGTTACAGGCTTGAACCCCCGCCCTGGTAGGGGTGCACATGGGAGGCAACCAATCAAAGTGTCATTGATGTTTCGCTGTCTCTCCCCCTCCCTTCCACTCTTTCTAAAATTCAATGAAAAAATATTCTCAGGTGAGGATTAACAACAAAAAAGGTTCAACAATCCAAATCAATAAATGTGATGTACCACATTAACAAAAATGAATAAAAACCAAACAGATGCAGAAAATGTATTTGGCGAAATTCAACATTTTTTAAAAAACACTCAACAAATTGCATATAGATGGAATGCACCTCAACATAATAAAACAAACACACAGCTAACATCACATACTCAATGGTGGATAGCTGAAAGCTTTTGTTTTAAGACCAGGAACAAGAATATGATGCACACTCTTGCCATTTTTATTCAAACAGTACTGAAAATCCCAGAGCAATTAGCAAGAAAAACAAAAGACCTCCAAATCAGAAAGAATAAAATTCTCTGTTTGCAGATGACATGGCACTACATCTAGAAAACTCTGAAGACTCCTCCAAAAAAACAGACTAAACAAATTCAGTAAAATTGCCGGATAGAAAATAAATAAACAAAAATCAGTTGCATTTTATACACTAACAGAGAACTACAGGAACAAATAATAAAGAAAACAATCTCATTTACAATAGCACCAAAAAGAAGAAAATACTTTAGGAATATATTTAACCAAGGAAATGAAAGATCTGTACAGTGAAACAATAAAAACATTGATGAAAGGAATTGAAGACACAAATGAATGGAAAAATATTCTGTGTTATCACCAAAAAGAGATAATAAATGCTAGTGACGATGTGGATACAAGAGAACCCTTGTATACTGTTGGTGGGAATGGAACTGGTACAGTCACTGAAAAACAGTATGGAGGTTCCTCAAGAAATTAAAAATAGAACTACCATATGATCCAGCAATTCCACTTTGGGGAATATATCCAAAAGGGGGAAAATCACCATCTGGAAGGGAAACACCTGTACTCCCATGCTCACTGCAGCACTATTCACAATAGCTGGGGTATGGAAACAACTTAAGTATCTGTCAAAAGAAAATGTTATATCTAGCTATTTACCTACAACAAAATATTATTCAGCCATAAAAACAAGGAAATTCCGCCATGCGACAACATGGATGAACTCTGAGGGCATTATGCTAAATAAAGTAAGCCAGACAGACAAAGACAAATACTGCATGATATCACTTATATGTGAAATCGTTTAAAAAAAAAATCAAATTTACTACTATAGAAACAGAGAGTAGAATCATGTTTGCCAGGGGCTAAAGGAGAAATGAGAAAAGGTTAGTAAAAGGGTACAAACTTTCAGTTATAAAAACCAATAAGGTCTAAGATCTAATGTATAACATGGTGACTCTAGTTGAGGGGTTGGGGAACGTCCGGTCCTCGGGTTGTATAAGGCCTGCAGTATCATTGGGCCTGGAGCTGCCAAGGCATTAGGGGTGAGTTTGACAAAATATGGCAGGCTAATTTTTAAGCTGATAATTCTGTATGGCCCACAAGTGATGTTATAAATATCAAAATGGCCCTTGGCAGAAAAAAGGTTCCCCACCCCTGCTCTGGTTGATAATACTGCATATACTAGTACTGTATGACTGAAATTTGCCAAGAGATTAGAACTTAAAAGATTCTCACCCCTACACCCAAGAAAGGGTATAAATGTAAAGGATTAATGTGCTAATTAACTTACTTGCTGGAATATTTTCACAATGTATATGTATATCAAATCATCATGTTGAACACTGTAAATATATTACAATTTTATTTTTCAATTATCTGTACTAATAAAAGGATAATATGCTAATTAGACTGGGAGACCTTCAGGACGTCCTTCCGGACAAAGCCATGGTGGCAGGGCAGAGGCACTTAGGGGCGATCAGGCCAGGAGGGGAGGGCAGTTGGGGGCAAGCAGGCTGGCAAGGGGGGGGCAGTTGGGGGGGAGCAAGCTGGCAGGCAGAGTGGTTAGGGGCGATCAGGAAGGCAGGCAGGTGAGCGGTTAGGAGCCAGTGGTCCCGGATTGCAAGAGGGATGTCCGACTTGCCGGTTTAGGCCCAATCCCGGATTGGAGGGGGTGCAGGCTAGGCTGAGGGACAACCCTCCCCCTGTGCATGAATTTCGTGCACTGGGCCACTAGTACCTCAATAAAGCTAAGACAAGCAAACAAACCAAAACACCTGAACTAACGAGCAACCTGATGGTAAGAAAATGTTTCCTTAAAGCTCCCTTATCTATTAAGTCTTTTTAATGTGATTATATTTATATGGTAAGCACTGGCACATTGTAAAGCCAGAAGTGTCAAATTTTAGTTAGACCCTGATTATTCTTTTGTTAACAGTTGGTCTTTTCATATAACTAATGGAGTCATGAAAATGAGGTGCTATATTTACAGCATGTAATAAGCACTACTTATCCTAAGTAAGGTGCATATAGAGTTTAAAGAATTGATCAAAATTTTGTAACAATAACAATTTTCAAATAAAAGCTCACACTTATTGGATGCTTATTTTGTAGCAACCACTGTTCCCTCAATCACTTTACAGCCATTAGTTCATGTGATGCCCACATCATCTTTATGAGGAAGGTAATATTCCTACTTAGCCAAAGAATTAAACTCACCAAAGCTAAGAAACTTGCCAAGGCCAGAATAAGAAAACTGCAAACTAAAATCTGAATCCAACTGATTCACCATATGAATAGCCCGATTTAATAGTTTTTAGCCTGTAATATATATCATATTAGAATGTGACATATATTGCTGCACTATGATACTGCAACTTCTTTCAGCTATTAGAATAAAATAGATTTAATATTAAACAAGTTTCAGATTTAATTTAAAACTTATAAAATCAAGCACTCTGAACTTTAAATGACTAAGTTAAAAAGTACATTACATTCTTTCTAAGATAATATCTAAATTTCAGATTTAAATTTCTTGAATTTTATTCATTCAAGAAATGTTAAATGATGACAACTTTCTATTACAAGTAGAACCAGTGTCCCAAGTGTTAGATTTGTGTCTGAAATCATCAGAGATAAATGGAAAATTATCTAGCATTTCAAGAGATAAGGAAGTTTCGTATCTTGACTGTTTATATTAAGGCAAGAAATTGTGGTCACCAGAAAACACACAGAAAAGTCAGTGTTCCTCTTCCACGGCCTATAATACTTATTAGTTACTGAAAAATCTAGAAGCAGATACTTTTAGTAAATGAACTAACTTAAATGATTCTTCTGTTACAATAAAAGTACCAGGATAAAAAAAGAAACACTTTAATCATAAATAATCTGTTAAGTCTTACATATAGGGATAGGGTGGAAAAGACTAGAAGTCAGATTTCTCTGTATACAGATATAAATTTCACTTAGTAACAACATTTTATGTAATTATAAAACAAAAAGCAGTCCCTGAAAAATCTGATATGACTAAAAAAATTTAACCTCACTGTGTATCAAGTTGGTGGGATAACCATATAGAGAACTATTCCAAGTGATTTTAAAACACTGTAATCTGCCTGTATTTTTTAGAGAGATATATCCTAAGGTCAAAAACAAACAACTCCACTTTCCAGTTTCATATTGTTCTGAGATTGTTTTATATGTATTGTGGGATAAATCAAAGAGTAATTACATTGATGTTAGCAAAAATTGGAATTTTGAGTGTGGAGAAAGATTAGGATTATTTAAGTATCATATAGTATTGAATTAAAAATAAAAGCTATCAAACACCGCCAAAACTGGTTTAGCTCAGTGGATAGAGCGTCAGCCTCAGGACTCAAGGGTCCCAGGTTCGATTCCGGTCAAGGGCATGTACCTTAGTTGCGGGCACATCCCCAGTAGGGGGTGTGCAGGAGGCGGCTGATCGATGTTTCTCTCTCATCGATATTTCTGACTCTCTATCCCTCTCTCTTCCTCTCTGTAAAAAATCAATAAAATATATTAAAAAAAAAAAAAAGCTAGAGAAACCAAGATGGCGGCATAGGTTAAACACCTAACCTGCAGCCGGGCACAACAATTTCAAAAATACAACTAGAGGTCAGAACGGACATCGTCCAGAACCACAGGAGAGCTGGCGGACTGAAATGCCCACAGCTGGGGGGAAGGAGAAGGCCACGGGGACAGTCGGGGAAGCCGTAAAAGCCTGAGGTATGGAGAAACGGGCGGAGACACGAGCACACGCGCCTGCGGGGAGGATGGAACCGGAGAGGAGGGGGCGGCTGATGACCTGGCCGGAGTTCACTGGCAGGAAGGAGATAAAGGCTCCAGAGTGCGCTGAGCACCGGCTCCGATTGCACTGAACCCCACTCCGGGCGAAACCCTGGGAAACTCACTCACTTTCGCAACTCCGCCGCCCCCGCAGGCCGCCCGGCCCGGGACGCTGGGGACGCCGCCGCAGCGGCGGCGCCCGGAGCCCGGCGGCCTCCCAGCACCCGTCCCCGCCGCGCAGCCCCCGCGCGCCTGGTCCCGCGGGCCGCGCGCCCCGCACACCGGACGGAGGCCCGGGCGCCCTCTCCGTGCACCTCCCGGCGGCGCTAGACTTCAGTAGAGTTGACTGAATTCAAGGGATTAAAAAGTATAAATTGGGGGGACGCCGCGGCGGCGACGTCCGGAACACGGTGATGGCGGTGCCTGGAGCTTGGCGGCCGCCCAGCGCCCGTCCCAGCCACGCAGCCCTCGCGCGCCTGGTTCCGCGGGACGCGTGCACCGCTCACCGGACGGAGGCCCGGGCGCCCTTTCCGTGCACCTCCCGGCGGCGCTAGACTTCAGTAGAGTTGACTGAATTCAAGGGATTAAAAAGTATAAATTGGGGGGACGCCACGGCGGCGACGTCCGGAACACGGTGATGGCGGTGCCTGGAGCTCGGCGGCCGCCCAGCGCCCGTCCCAGCCGCGCAGCCCTCGCGCGCCTGGTTCCGCAGGACGCGCGCACCGCGCACCGGACGGAGGCCCGGGCGCCCTTTCCGTGCACCTCCCGGCGGCGCTAGACTTCAGTAGAGTTGACTGAAATGAAGGGATTAAGAAGTATAAATTGAGAAGTTTGAAAAAGATGGCGGCGGAGGTTAAAGGCTGTTCTGTTGCCTCGCACCCAGCGAAATCGGAGGGGATGAGGTGTGGAGGTGCGTAGGTCTGGCTGGTGGCGGGGGAAAGGGGCTTTTGTTCCAAACCTAAGGGAGATTAGCTCTCCATCACCCTGAAACCCATCTTCTGGCGAACCCCGGGAGACCCAGATGCCTGCGGGGAGAGGCGGGACTCTTGCAGAGGTGTGCGCAGCAATCAGTGTTTGCTGCGCTGGAGTGCGGAACGAGGGGACTTAGATACATGGAAGGCAGAAGGACCAGACTCACAGCCATCGAGGCTCGCCGCACCATGGCCTGTTGGCGCCCTGAGACCCCGCCCCGCCCTGGGACCCGCCCCGCATGTTTTGAAGACCTGCCCCGCAAGTCTTGCAGGCACACCTGCGCCCCAAGCAACGGCTTATGCATGTGGGTGGCCTGCCCTCTGGCAGCGGACCAGATGATCTGCTGTTCTAGTCGGACTGCTCCAGGGCCACTCAGACAGGAGGAAGAAACTACAGTTTTTGCTGTAATCCTTGCTGAGTGCCTAAGGCAGTAGCTGATCTACACCCCATTGGAGACCCAGAAACGAGGGCATCTAGTGGTCTGTGGGAGATGACATCAGATTTCAACCACGTGCATAAGGGACACATTCAACGGGAATATTCAGTGAGCGCCAAAGCTTTGCTGCACCAAGACCCGGCCCATAAACGTGTCTCCTGCACAGCAACTCTTCCTTTATAGACAAAGAGAGCCCCCCCAGTGACACCAACAACAATCAAGACTTAACTATACAAAGGAGGACCAAGATGGAGGCATAGGGGGAAGCCTGATTGTTGCCTTCCACAACAACTTTGAGACTACGACAAGAGAGCAGAGCAGACACCATCCAAGACCACCATAGGGCTGGCTGAGTAGATGCTCTACAACTAGAATAAAAGAGGGGTATGTGGGATGATGCTGATGCCGGTGACCCAAAGACCACACTTTAAGAACTACAGCTCAGGCAACACAAAAGAACTATGGCTCAGGCGATACAACAGCGGCCTGGAACGTGCTCGGCGCAGTTCCCCCGGCGGTCTCCGGCTGAGGGGACGGCTCCACTGGCAGCCAAGCACGGACAGACGAGCCCCTATGAGACATGGGGTGGGAGACTCCGCGCTTGCTGACCTCTGAGTCCGTCAAGAATCTCAATGCCCCGGAAGCGGCCAGGTGCGCATGCTCGGCGACCGGCCACCTATGCAGACCCAAGGGCCGACGCAGCGACGCCAGACTGGCCCACCGCCATGCACCGGGTGCACCGGAACTTCGCCGAGCCGCCGCCCGACGAGTTCTGCAGCAGCCATACTGGAGCTCTGGAAGGATGGCCAGGGGAATTGCTGAGGGGGGATTGACCGGCAGGAATTGGGATCGGGAAGACGGGGCCCCGCTGAGACCCGGGTGCGGGCGGGGTTGCGCGCCTCTGGACTCGGGTGTGGTCACACGCCTCTGGGTATAAGTGAGGCCTTACGTCCCTGGGTCTAGGTGAGGCCACATGCCCCTGGGTCCAGGTGAGGCCGGACTCCGGGTCCGGGTGAGGCCAAGTGCCCCTGGACCCGGATGACGCTGGACCCCATGCCCGGGCGAGGCCAAGCGCCCCTGGGTCTGGGAGAGCCCACACACCCCTGGGTCCAGGCGAGACCATGTGTCCCTGGATCCGGGTGAGGCTGCGTGCACCTAGGCCCGGGTGAGCCCAAGTGGCCCTGGGTCTGGGAGAGGCCAAGCGTCCCTTGGTCCGGGCGAGACCATGCGTCCCTGGATCCGGGTGAGGCCTCGTGCACCTAGGCCTGGGTGAGCCCAAGTGGCCCTGGGTCTGGGAGAGGCCAAGCGTCCCTGGGTCCGGGTGAGACCATGTGTCCCTGGATCCGGGTGATGCCTTGTGCACCTAGGCCCGGGTGAGCCCAAGTGGCCCTGGGTCTGGGAGAGGCCAAGCGTCCCTGGGTCCGGGTGAGACCATGCGTCCCTGGATCCGGATGAGGCCTAGTGCACCTAGGCCCGGGTGAGCCCAAGTGGCCCTGGGTCGGGGAGAGGCCAAGCGTCCCTGAGTCCGGGTGAGACCATGTGTCCCAGGATCTGGGTGAGGCCTCATGCACCTAGGCCCGGGTGAGCCCAAGTGGCCCTGGGTCGGGGAGAGGCCAAGCGTCCCTGGGTCCGGGTGAGACCATGTGTCCCTGGATCCGGGTGAGGCCTCGTGCACCTAGGCCCGGGTGAGCCCAAGTGGCCCTGGGTCTGGGAGAGGCCAAGCATCCCTGGGTCCGGGTGAGACCATGTGTCCCAGGATCCGGGTGAGCCCTCGTGCACCTAGGCCCGGGTGAGCCCAAGTGGCCCTGGGTCTGGGAGAGGCCAAGCGTCCCTGGGTCCGGGTGAGACCATGTGTCCCTGGATCCGGGTGAGGCCTTGTGCACCTAGGCCCGGGTGAGCCCAAGTGGCCTTGGGTCTGGGAGAGGCCAAGCATCCCTGGGTCCGGGTGAGACCATGTGTCCCAGGATCCGGGTGAGGCCTCGTGCACCTAGGCCTGGGTGAGCCCAAGTGGCCCTGGGTCTGGGAGAGGCCAAGCGTACCTGGGTCCGGGTGAGACCATGCGTCCCTGGATCTGGATGAGGCCTCGTGCACCTAGGCCCGGGTGAGCCCAAGAGGCCCTGGGTCTGGGAAAGGCCAAGCGTCCCTGGGTCCGGGTGAGACCATGTGTCCCTGGATCCGGGTGAGGCCTCGTGCACCTAGGCCCGGGTGAGCCCAAGTGGCCCTGGGTCTGGGAGAGGCCAAGCGTCCCTGGGTCCGGGTGAGACCATGTGTCCCTGGATCCGGGTGAGGCCTCGTGCACCTAGGCCCGGGTGAGCCCAAGTGGCCCTGGGTCTGGGAGAGGCCAAGCGTCCCTGGGTCCGGGTGAGACCATGTGTCCCTGGATCCGGGTGAGGCCTCGTGCACCTAGGCCCGGGTGAGCCCAAGTGGCCCTGGGTCTGGGAGAGGCCAAGCGTCCCTGGGTCCGGGTGAGACCATGTGTCCCAGGATCCGGGTGAGGCCTCGTGCACCTAGGCCCGGGTGAGCCCAAGTGGCCCTGGGTCTGGGAGAGGCCAAGCGTCCCTGGGTCCGGGTGAGACCATGCGTCCCTGGATCCGGATGAGGCCTCGTGCACCTAGGCCCGGGTGAGCCCAAGTGGCCCTGGGTCTGGGAGAGGCCAAGCCTCCCTGGGTCCGGGAGAGACCATGTGTCCCTGGATCCAGGTGAGGCCTTGTGCAACTAAGCCCGGGTGAGGCCACGTGCCCCTGGGTCTGGGAGAGGCCAAGTGTCCTTGGGTACGGGTGAAGCCAGATCCTGGGTCCGGGTGAGGCCGTGCGCCCCTGGATCCATCCGGGTGAGGCTGGGTCCCAGGCCCGGGTGAGACCACGCGCCCCTTGGGTATGGGTGAGGCCACGTGCCCCTTAGTCCAGGTGATGCTGTGCCCCTGGGATCGGCCGAGACCAAACCAGAGGGAGTCAGACCTCCATTACCACCATTTGTCCACCATCCAGAGCTGAGGGGTCAGTGCTGACATGTACACATAAGGAACTACTGGACATCGAAATTGGGTCTCAAAAGAACTGTTGGTCCAGGGGGAAGCTCGCTACAGATTGATTCATTTGCCTGTCAGCATAAATATTATTGCTCGTCTCACATTCAGTTCTTATTAGTATATATCTAGTGACATTTGATCTCGTTCATCTAGAGGAAATGATGAACAACATAGACTGAGGAACAAGAACAGAACCAGAAGCAAGGAGGCATCGATCGGACTATCGGGCCTCAGAGGGAGGATACGGGAGGGCAGGGGGAGGGTGGGGGGAGGGGGAGAGTTCAACCAAAGGACCTGTATGCATGCATATAAGCCTATCCAACGGTTAAGTTCAACAGGGGATTGGGGCATGCGTGGGGAGAGGGGTGGGATGGGAATGGGGGGATGAGGACAAATATGTGACACCTTAATCAATAAAGAAATTAAAAAAAAAAAAAAAAAAAAGCTATCAAACACCAACAACTGAGATTTAAAAAAAAAACAAAGAGGGCAGAAAAGAAACCACTTTTTAGTTCTGTCCACTGAAAATGTCTAGAAACAAGGACCAAACTAAGAGCAATGGAACATCTTGTCATATGAGAAAGCAAAGAACCAACTTAAAAAAAAAAAAAAGCCAGGAACTGATCGAGAATGAGGAAAAAGGACTCAACACATTGCGGATGATCACGCGAATTCTCGATTCATATTACACGGTGTTTTACAAAGTATCATACTTTAAAAGAATATTAGTTTGTAAGAACATGTAATAAATAACTTCAAAATGCAATGGATATTTAATTTTAAAGTGTGCCTTTAACATTTATATAAAACGTTTTTTTGTACTCGTTCAATAGAAACTTACCTGGCCACTGAATAAAGCTAGCAATAAAACTGGTCCGGAAAAAAAAAACAAAAACAAAAAAAGTACTAGTCCACACCCAATGTGTTAAGAGTCAAGAGCCAATTGTGGGACAATTTGAATGTCAAAAATAATAATTACAAGGGACTGAAACACATAAATATATTTAAAACCACAAATACACAATAATGGCCTGGCTGGTATGGCTTGGTTGGAGTATCATTCCATACACCACAAGGTTGCAGATTTGATTTCTGATCAGGTGCACATGGGAAGCAACCAGTTTCTCTGTTTCTCTCTCTCTCCTTTATCCTCCCTCCCTCTTTAAAATCTATGAAAATATATCCTTGGGTAAGGATTAAAAAAAAAAGTATACAATAATAACACTTCATTGATCACCTTTGGAGGTTGCTAGGTCACCAAACATTTAGAAAACTAATAAGGGGAAAAACAGGCATCAATCTTGCCTTTTGTATTCAAACTGCATCTTAGGGTAAGCAAATAATTACAGAAAACAATGAAGTGGTGATAAAATATCACTACTTCACAATCATCCTATATAATAAAAGCCTAATATGCAAGTTGACCAAATGGCAGAATGACTCCTAGTCCCCCCCCCCCCCCAATCGCCCAGCAGAGGGAGGCAACTGGCGGTGGTGGCAGGGGGTGGTGCCAGCGAGCGGGCAGTACCAGGCTGGCCAAGGTGCCAGCAGGGGCCCCCTTATCACCCTTCTGGTTGTCCCACAGATCGGCCCTGATTGCCAGCCAGGCCCAGGGACCCTACCCATGCATGAATTTTGTGCACTGCGCCTCTAGTAATGGAAATAATCTGGACCTGTTGTTCTCAAACTGTGTTTTTAGAACTCCTGAAGTTCCCCAGATTCTTTCAGGGAATATGGGAGGTCTTTCCCCTTTCAACTTCTTATCTCTGTGAGAACAAATTATCTTCATATTCTTCAACCAAAACAAACACAAATTAAATGCAGAAGGATCTGTGAGAAAACTGTTGTTTTCTATTAAGCCAGAAAGATACTAGGAGATTTGCAAAAATGGAAAGCAATGACACTTAAAAAAATTAGGTATTTCCCACAAAAATCATGTTACTTAGGTTAGCAGGATTTGTTACTGTTATTTTTAAATCAACTGATAATTAAGATTTTTTCCCCCCTCAGTTTTAAATCTGGTAAATCTTGAAATAACCCACACAAACAAAAGGTCTTTGGGGCCTCCAATTTTTTAGATTGTACTGCTTAAGAATAGCTGATCTAGACAATAAATATCAACAGCTGCTTAACATCACATAGACAAGTAGGTATTAGGTAACTCTGAAGGAAGTACACAGTATTCTTATAAAAGTATACTTGCAATTGATCTAATCACTATTTACATGAAATACGATGTGTGTGGGTTGTCATCTTATAGAATACTAGGGGCCAGTGCACGAATTCATGCACCTTGAAAGGAACTGTGGGCTGCAAGGTTGTGGTGGGCACAGGGGTAGTTCTCAGCCCATCTTCCACGCCCCCGCCCAGCCCCTCCTGCCACAGCCCCGGTCCCCCATTTGCTGGCAGCCCCACTCCTGCCGCCGCCCCTCCCACGTGCTGACCCTGCTCACACCCGCTGACAGCAGGGAGCGATTGGGTCCAGCGCCAGCAGTGGGTGCGAGCGGAGCCAGCGCTGTCAGCAGTTGTGAGCGGGGCTGGCGGCAGTGCCAGCAGGGGGTGAAAGAGGTGGCTGCTGGCCCCAACTGCCCTTTAGGAGCAGGGGGAGGTAGAGAAGCCCTGAGGGGCGATCAGGGGCAGCAGCGGGTGCAAGTGATGGCTTCCGTGCTGGCAGTGGGTGTAAGTGGGACCACAGCGCACGGGAGCAAAGAATTTTCAGTAACCACCAGAGCAGTGATGGCGAACCTATGACACGCGTAGCCATTTCTGATGACACTCGGCCGCATGCCGAGGATGAAACATTTGCTGCTCCTGAGGATGAAACATTTGCGACTAGAGTCTTGGAGTTAGTTTTTTCCTCAAAGTGACACACTACCCGAGTTATGCTCAATATTTTTGGCAAAGTTTGACACACCAAGCTCAAAAGGTTGCCCATCACTGCACCAGAGGCTTGCCCCAATGACAGTTGACTGGCGCCCTGCCTTGGTCTGGTGCCCCTGCTCCACCATCCCGCCATGGCCAACACCCTCTATGTTGCGTGCTCTGCTGCCTGCTGATGATGCCCACCATGTTCCACGCACGCCCCCTGGTGGTCAGCGCACGTCATAGCAACCAGTTGTTCTGCCATTCGGTCTATTTGCATATTAGGGTTTTATATAGATAGATGTTAAGTGACACCATGTACATGCAACCTCCAACATCCGAAGAGTAGGAACTTTACAATAAATTCTTTTAATAAGTATATTATATGAAAATGAGAGTGAGAGAACCTATAAATTAGAAAGACTCAAATTTATCAACCAAGTGCAATGTCTGGACTTTACCTTGGTTTAAATAAAATCCAAAAGGAGTCCCCTTTTCTATTCTCTCTATTTTGTTGTATTTGGACTTTTTCATAATAATAATAACAAAACAAAAATCAAATATATATCTATCCCTTCCCTTACCAACTATAAGGAAAAGAAAAAGGCATCCTAAAAAATCACTCATGTAAAAAAGGGGGGTTCAGAGAGGACAAAAGATAAATCCTTGCAGAGAGAATCAGAAGAACTATATAAAAGACAAATAAATGGATTGCTATGTAGTGACAATAAGATTCATGATCTTCTGTAATTAGGCCGAGCATATAATTTATGGTCCAAATTGGGACATTTTTGAGAAAGAAATGCCATTATTAATTATTCAGTAGGCATAAACCAGGGTTGTCCTAGGGAAACCAAGACATATGGTCACTCTATCTGTAAAATATTCAATTTTAAAATCATTTTCACAAAAGATATTCAACACAATCCTTTGGGTAACTACTTTCCACAGGAACACATTCCTAATATTAAGTTTTCAGAAAAACTAACGTATTCTACATAAAAAAAACTTTTTGTCTCTTGACTAGTACATAGCTATTTCGTAAAGATGTCCACTCTCTTCTTATTGCTCAGTGTACTCTGCAAACTTCCAGCAATTCCCTTTCATGATAAACTATAAGTGGAAAGTTACACTAACCCAGAACCTTGCTTCTCTAAAAATACATGTCTTCCCACAGGCCCAGTCAGATTCCTATTCAATTTATGAACGGATACTTTATTCCTAGCAATACTTCAAATCTTAATAGCCTAGGGATTAAGTAAGGAAGAGTGAGGTAAAAACATCTGGGTCAGGCCAACCAGCCTAGGCTCCAAAGAAAGAAGAGCTGGCATTATTACCTATTTGGTCTAAGTGGTATGGCTACAGTAACTTCAGAACTCCATATATGATATGTCAGCACAATTTTCATTTTTTGATTTTTAGTAAATATTTTAAATTACTGTTTATATTATGTGCCATCAATAAGGTAACTACCTGTTCAATCTGTGAGTACTTTATGCCACTTTATAAGTTTAAAAACTTTTGCCCTGGTCATCATTGCCCAGTCAAGGGCATGTACCTAGGTTGTGGGTTCAATCCCTGACACCCCGATGGAGGTGGGGGTGGGGGTGGAAGGCACCCAACCACTCTCTCTAAATATCAATGGAAAATATTTTGTTAATATTGGGCAAGGATTAACAAAGTTAAACTTTTAAAATAAAAGTAGCCTAAATATGCAACAATTTGGTACAATGTTAGCCTCATCCTACAATATGCACTGGCATCATGTCAATCTACCCTTATTTTGTTCTATTACTAATCTATGACATTAAAGTTCTAATTGCCATAAATAAAACTAAAATTATCTAGCAATAACAAAAATAAAAGGGGACTTCAAAAATTTGGACTAATGTCCTGGCCAGGTGGCTCAGTTGGAGTGTCACCCTGTACACCAAAAGGTTGCAGGTTCTATCCCCAGTCAGGGTGTGTACTAGAGGCTTCTCTCACATCAAGGCCCCTGCCCTCTCTCTCCCTGCCTCTGAACATATTCTCAGGTGAGGATTAAAAAAAAAAAAAAAAAAAAATTGGACTAGCTTCTACATTTTCCTCAGATCTGTTATTTTTAAAAATCATTCCACCTAATATTTTTCAGTTGTGGGCAAAAAACATTTATTTAACTTGCATGGCTATAGTAGTTTGTGCCACAGAAACTGAGAAAATAAAAATTTATGCATTCATGCAATAATCTAATGCTACATTGAGCATGCAATCAATCATACTGCAGCAACAATCCTTTGTTCTATTTAAAGAGTTTAAACTCTTTTGTCTTTAGAACTAAAATAAAGTTTTAAAAAATGTGCCTAAGTTTCTATCCCAAATGTAATCATAATAACCATTTATTTTTTAAATAATCAGTTCTAACTGTGGCTCTTCCCTTTCTGTCTGGTTTCTCTTATTAAAACAAGTTAACTCGCAATGGCCTACATTAATAAAGAAAAAGGTATCATAAATGCAGAGGCAGTGTAACTGCCAACAGGTCCTTCCAGGTTCTTCTTCATAAATAAAAACCAAACAGTTGATTATTAACTACAGATCATCCTCCTTCACAAAGCCGTGAGAGCAAAAACTATATGTGTCGTGGCATGCAGAAGTTGATGGGAGGAGATAGAATTTTTCAACACAGGCCAAAGATCACAACAGGACAAAAATACACAACCATGAACACGAGGGTGTGTGTGTGTGTGGAGCGGGAAGGAGGGGCGCAGAAAAGAAACAACCTCATATAAAAACGACAAACAATGGGTGCAAATCTAAAACAATGAGATACAATTGATCTAATCACTATTAGAATGGACATATATTAACATGCCAACATTATTAAATATGCTAACATGATACTGAAACAGCCTATTCAGATAATAATTTCTAAGAATTATGAAATAATCCTCTTACTATACTCAGCAATGCACACATTATTAGATTCCTGGATTTTATGAGTCTTCATATTTCAGGAGTGGGAAGGAGAAAATCTCAGCGGCCAAAGGCAACAGTAAAAATGATAAAAATGAAATTTCTTGGTTTTATTTTTTTGGAGGGGAGTGGTGGTATGGGAAAAAGAAGATCTGAAGAACATTAATTATGCAGCTGAAGAAAGAACTCTGAAGAATGAAAAATTTATATTCTAACAACTTCCACTACAATAGAGATAAGCATAAATGAAGGTTTAATTTTTAACATTATTTTAGTTATAAATCTGAATTACACAAATTAGTAATTCTCAATACAAACTACAGAAGAGAGTCTCTCCCTTCAAGCCAATAATAATAATGCAGTGGCGTTTGGCAGTAATAACAACTGTGTGAACAGCCAATGAAAATTAACCATTTTTTTCCCTATAAAGCTAAGAATCTGAAATGGTTTATCAAGAAAGTAGAAGACACTGAAGTTACAAAGTCTCTTTCACTACTGACTTTTAAGAATAGGACAAATGAACTTCATATTTAAGTACATATAAAAAATCCATAATCATAGTAAAAATCGTATTAAACCTTTCAATTTTCCCCTTTTGTCCTAGTTTCTTTTTTTTTTTTCCTAGTTTCTTTTTTGCTGGGGAGAAGCGTTGTGGGGTAATAATAGCAGGAAATCAGGTGGAGCAGCTGCAATGGCAAGATGAGGTACAGTGCTACATTTTACTTCCATTATAGCCTACTGCTGGCTGGGTTTTATTGAAAATGAGATTAGCTGTTTGGGGAGCCAAAGCAGTTATCAACACCTTTGGGATCAAAATGTGCCCCCCTCCCCACCATACTTTTGTCAGGAACTTTTTAGGTCCTCTGGCAAGATTCAGTAACAGGAGCAGTAGTAGCCACAATGAAGATATTTCTAATTATCTGGGAAGTTGGGTATGTGTATGTGTGCAGAGACAATGTTTTCCTCAGAGCAAGCAATGTGGGTCTTAGTGCATGTAGAGAAAACTGTCTGGACTAGAGGCCAGGGTTTGAACTAGATGGCTTCTATTTTAGTCCCACAAATCTATGGAAATAATCCATGTGAATGAATCTTTATTAACAGAAGGAACAACTACCTTAAATTTCTATAGTGATAGAAAATATAGCCTACTAAATCTCATGTTAACATTGTTGCTATTTTACTGATAAAAAAGTTCTAAATGACAATCATAATTAAGTCACTCAAATATCCCTTTTCAGACAAAATATGTCATTGCTGCCAAGACCAATACATACAGAAATTTAAAGTTAAGTAGGTAACACATGTATCTTTCTTTTACAGAGAGAAAAGACACAAAGTTTGGTCAGGCTTGCTTAATATTACAATGTGCATTAACGGCAGTTTTTAGTTACTCTATTAAGTTAAAACAAACACCTCTTCTTTGCTAACAGTCACAGTCTCTGGATCCATAAGTAAAAATTAGCATTGCAGTGTCCTTACAGTTAGTCTACGGTCTGGATAGAAGGGAAAACTTTAAGGCTAGTTTAATAACACTGCAATACAGGTGGCATCTTAATTTAAGCAACAGATGTACTCTTGGAAAACTAAGTTCTGACCAATTATTTCTAAATATAAAATTCTCTTAAAATATATTAAGCATTTAAAAGAAATTCAGCATATACTCCTTTATTAAGGAGGAATCCTTTTGCAATCCAAATAATTGCTATCTAATTTTTCTATGAATGCAATTCTTTAATATTTTTGTAAAAAAAAAACAAAACACCCCCCACAACTAATACACATGTACAAGTATCGACATTTATTTTAAAAGTAACTAAAAATACTGTTCAGGACACTGAGCCTTTTAACATATTAATGAAAACTTCAATTGGGCCCAAATTTTGAATATTTCATTATAATTTTGCTAAAAGTGCCAGATAACCCACAGATCTCTTCCAACTCTAAGACTCATATTAATTCTAATAACATGGATGCAACCACCACACTTTTAGTTGCACAGATGTATCAAACAAGGTAGTGCCAACACCATAAAAGCGGGGGAAGGAAAAATCTCTGGGGAATATCAGGTTCTTCAGGAAGCAGGGCAAGACTGAAACAGTAAGTAGCCTTTCTTCAGTTAGCATTGTACATGATGGCAAGCCAAAATGTAAATGCTGGAGGGTGTTCTCTATATTACTGTTATAAGACTGGAGTTAACGATATGCAACTATTTTACAAAGGGAAACAAATTATTTTACCTATTTTGGTCTAATTCCAACTCAAACAAAGACAATGTATATGTTGAAATTTAAGTTTTATTCAGCTATAATATCCTTTTCCATTTCTTAAATGAGAATTCTGCTCTAGAGGCTCCAGAACTGCTCTACTCAGGAAGTGACTTGTATTTAGGAGTGGAGTGCATGGAATTTATTTTATTTTCATCTACACAAAGCTTTAATTTTTTATTTTTCCTTGGAGGAGAGGATGGGTCCCTACCATATATTCAGGGATATACTAAATTTCAGGTTAACAGTAAAAGGTTGGCACAAATTCAATGCTTCAGTAGGAAATACAAATGATTTCTTTAATTGTATGCCAAAGTGAATAATCTCCCAGGGAAAAGAACCTCCTCCTCCTGTCTTTCCTACCTCCCACCCCTCCCCCACCAACATTGCCTCCCTGCTGTGCAAAGAGCCCTTTGTCCTGCCCCACACTTATCTAGCTGTTTGGCCATATTGACAGGCCAACTAAAGGCATAATAAGGGAGTCAGTATGACATAAGCAGCTGGCAATTTGAAACAAAAATCTTCCTTTCTACTCAGACCAAATCCTGATGCAGAGGTCTCGGGCTCCTCCCATGTTTTCATCTTTTTTAAAAACAGAGCAGCTAGGAATTTGGCATTTTCCCTCAATTAGGTAGCACAACAAAAACTTGATTTCCCAGATAGAAACAAATTCTGTATAAATTCCTATGTCCTTTGCTTTTTGTGTTATTCATAACATAGGTCAAGGAGTATTTCCAGCTCTGGGTTTATATCCATAACTAACATGACTAAGAAAACAATTCTTATTACTTTAAGAGTTTTGCCATCAAAACTCTGAGAATTCTCATGCTACGAAGGAAGAGCACAGAAGAGAAAGCAGTCAGACCAAACCAACAGTCGAATGCATGAGGCAAAACTGGCCAAATAACCTTAGTTTTTAAAAAATAGTAAGATCTTATCCCAATAAGCAGAAAATTCCTTTCCCCTGTCTTTATATCAAAGATAGTTAATGTGATCCTTACATTTCTCCCTGAGGTATTCAGCAAACAAAATCAATATGGTGCAAAAAACTGAGAGCAGGATGGGATTACAAATTCCTTGCTCAGTGAGGGCTAGTATAAAGTGGACTGAGATTTAGCTTCATTGTTCCTTTGTTATATTTCAAATTTGCTTCATAAAGTCTTAAAGAGTCTGAATATATTTAGTCAGAATAAAAAATTCTCTACAGTGATGTTTTCTAACAGCTTCTCCCTCCCCCAAGTTACTGGGTATCTTTTACTTGATTTAGACAAATATACAACAGCACACTTTTCATAAGACTCTGGTTTAACAAAATATGTATTGATAAGTGAAAAAAATTATATTCTCTCATCTTTCATGAATTTCCCTAAATCTTTACAAGGGAAATCAATCACTGCATCAAATGAAAGGTTAAAAATGCCATTTTACCACGTATTTTTTAATTTTTAGCTGTAAAGAAAAGGTACCAATTACTGTCTATCATACTTTTTAAGCCCCTAAACGAATGTTTTAAATCAAATTACAAATAGCAATCATTTGTATTAAAATATACATTATCTCACATATTTTGCAGTAAGAGTAAGTTTTGTCTTAAAATATTGCTATCAAGCTTTAGTTTCCAATACCTGAAACAAATTTTATAAACAAAATTTCAAATTAAACTGACAAATCACCAGAGTGGAACTAGAAGTTATAAGAAAATTATATTCTATTTATGATCCAATTTCTCATTGATAATATGTACCTAATAACCACGGACTATCCTTAACTATGGCCTAATGCTTCATAAGTAATTTCAATACGAAGAGGACAAAATAAAAGTGGTTGTCTGCACATCTACATTTTGCCCTATATTATTTTCCTGTCCAAAGTCAAAATTAAATAACCATTCTCCCCCAGAAAGGCCAGAATAACTTTAGAAAGCATGTAAGGTCCTGGACATAAAACAGTATCAGAAGATATAAAAATTTTCAAGCATATTGATTAAATAAATCCTATGAAAAAGTCCTCTATGATCTTTCAGAAAATAATCACATCAAAATCACAATGGGTTCCAAACAACAGAAAACACAAGTGAAAAAAGTGATTATTTTATAAGGTAACTTTAACATATAACTTAAGCTAAAAAACGTATCTAAAATGTTAAATATGAGTGAAACCATATTTACCTGATATGGCATCTTTTATATATATATGATAGTGGTAAGATTAAAACCACCTAAAAATATTATCCATGAAAGTTTCCGTTTCATTAGTCAGTGTGTATCACTGAGACAACGCAAGCCACATTTGTGAATGACACAACTCATTTCCGTTCTTTTGGTTCCCTGCCACAAATGCCACAGTCATGCTATACATTATAGATTTAAGTACATTTACACAAAGCTAAACATATAAAATTCTGAGGGGAAAAAATATAGCATGCAAGCGCCTTGTGGGGTGGGGAAGAGACAACCCATCTGTTAAGTACTGTATAAAATTGGTGGTATATTTGGATGGTACCTTTCCTTCAAGTACTTCCATACTCAATAAACTGTTCTGTTTAATCAAAGATTTTCCTAATGTGCAGGAGCTGTGGGGGAGGGGAAACCACATAAGAGGCCATCTTCTCAAGTATCCTGTACACTATTTATTTGATTTCTGAATATTCTTTCTGGTTTGTCCTATGTTTCAGATGGATCATGGCCAAACATACACCCTTGTCGTCTTAGAAGACTACATCCAACACACATATAATGAATTCATTTTATAGGTCAAACTTCAAAGAAATAATTCAATTTGCAGAAGTCTATTACTGATACAGAAATTAAGAGAATACTTCTGAAATTTATATTTACAAGTCATTCTGAAAAGGGCGCTTCTTTTTAGAGTTTAAGATTCCAATTTTTTTAAAAAATATTTTATTGATTTTTTACAGAGAGGAAGGGAGAGGGATAGAGAGTTAAAAACACCGATGAGAGAGAGGCATCGATCAGCTGCCTCCTGCACACCCCCAACTGGGGATGTGCCTGCAACCAAGGTACCTGTCCTTGACCGGAATCGAACCTGGGACCCTTCAGTCCACAGGCCGACACTCTATCCATTGAGCCAAACCGGTTAGGGCTAAGATTCCAAATTTAGTAAAATGTTTACAAAATATCTATTCAATAAGGTAAACATGGCCTAACAAATGAAAGAAGACAGACAATGAAATATGAAATGGACTGAAATATTAAAACTCTAATGAAACTTTCAGTCCTATTCAAGCTTTCAGTCCTGTTACAAATCTACAGACAAAAAGAAAAAATCTGCCAAAAAACCCAAAAAAACAAACAAAAAAGAAAAACTCTAACTATGATCCAGTTTCCAGATGCTGCTAATATCCATAAATGGGTAGAAGGTTCTGAATTCCCATCTCCCCACCAATAAAATGCAAACCAGCTCAGCAATGAAAATTCCCAGGAAAGCAAGGTTTCTTCTTCGTCCTGAAGCAGCTATTGCCTAGCTCCCTGCAGCCAACAGCATTAATGGACGCTGCACTGCTGTCCTTCCCTGGAGACGGCAGCCAGCACTACTCAAGCTTCTCACGTAGCAACCAGAGTTCCAGAGCCAGCAGCTGCTGCTGCCTTGTATACTCAGTCCTGTGATCCAACCCAAAGAACCTTTTCCTTACCCCACCCCCACTCCTCACACACTTTTTTTTTTTTTGGACCAATGCTCCATGCCAGAAGAGCTGGAATTATGCTTTTAAAAAGAAACAATCGTAAGGACCTTTTAGTTTTAAACTAAGGGCCTTTTATTAGAAAAACCAATATTTACCAAATTCCAGATATCCATTTTAATTAAGCCACCAATTTAGGAGTGAAGATTAAGCTTTAGTCTTTAAAAGGCCAATTTTCCAAGGACTCTCTTTACAGTCAATTTAAATTTGCAGCTAGAGACAGAGACTTGTGTCAAGCCCTACCAAAGGACTTAATTCATTTCTGAATCTTCATGACAATCTGAGTAAACCTTAAAAACTCTAATCCCATAACTGACCAGAATTTTTGGATATAGAAGAAAACAAATGATCCTCCTGAGAAAACTGGAAGAAATCCAATAAAAAAAATTTCCTGTGTTCTTCAAGAGGCCCAGAATTTGTGAATATTCTTTGCTTTAGTCCTAGCTCAGATTCCACACATCTAAAATTACAACTTTTTTTCATGAGTGACCTAAAAGCATTAGTGATATAAAATTAACCACCAAGAAATTTTCCCAAATAGGGGGTACACAAACATTCTCCTGAAAAGCTCATAAATGCTCAACTCAGCTGGATCCCACCCAACCAAAAGTTTTTTTTTGTTGGATCTGCCCAACAAAAAAAATCTAAGTATGGTCTTGGTTACAAGTCATTTATAAGCAACTCCTTTAGTCAAATGATGCAAGAACATTAGCAGAGAACCTGGGGATTCTTTCAGTACTATGAGCAAGGGAGGAAAGGGGAGAAATGAACTAAAAATATAGACAAAGCTCAGTGGAACCCCGAGATCTGGGCACGAAACGAGTTACTGGTGAACACATTGCACAAGTAACATGAGAAAGCAGAAAATGCAGGTCATACATGCACCCCTGACCCAGACCAGCAGAGCTGGCTGCAAGCGTCAGTATCCAAGGGAAAGATCAGTTATTCCTAAGAAGTGAGAAGCAAAAGAGCTCTATAGAATAAATTAGCATAGAGGGGGGCTTTCCCAACAGTTCAACTTTCCCTCTCACGCGATTCACCTACTTAAAAACCAGGGCTTTTTCTCACCGTCATTCACTTCGCATCCCTTAGCTTCCACGCAGGGGGAATGGGAATTCATAAAGGGTAAATTTTTCTGCCTTTAAAGACCTTCTCAAATGATCGCTCTCCACGCCCAAGGCTGGGAGAACGACACAGTCTGGCTCAACTCCAAGCTCAAACCCTACAAATTCAATAATAGGACTATTTCGGAGATACTGGGGCAGAAGCCACTGAGAACCCCAAAATGTGAAGTGGGGCTGGCGAAGGTAATGTCTTCAGTGTGGGAAAGGAGGCAATCATCTGGGATGGGACCCGAGAACGAGAGGAAAGGCGTCCAGGAACATTGTGAAGAGACAGAGGCCCCCAGAACGATCAGAGTTGTCACCAGGCCGCGCGAACCGGGGTTGCTGGGGTGGGGATTTGGGGAGGGGGGAAAAAGTATGCCTGTGTATTTTAAGAGGACAGCCAAGGGCCTAGCCTCAAATCAAAGGTAAACGTGGACTAGGCAGTTCCCAGGAAAAGGGGTGAAGAGACGTTGGGGGAGGGGAAGCGTCCTGACCCAGGAAAGACATGAAAAGGGTAGTGGGGTCGACTAGATTACGAAGGGGATCTCTCTCCCTGGGAAAGAGGAATGCAATGGTGTATAGGGGGGTGACGAGGGGGGATGAGAAGGGGCAGCATCCTCCTGCTAAGAGCCTGGGGAGGGCCAGGCCCGAGTCCCGAAAGCGAGCGCGGGGAGACGGAGGAGGTGACCCTTCCCTCCCCCGGGGCCCGGTTTGAGGGTAGGTCCCTCTTTTCTGTCGGACCCTTACCTTGTCCCAGGCGCTGCCGGGGCCTGGGCCCGGGCTGCGGCGCACGGCACTCCCGGGAGGCAGGAGGACTCGAGTTAGGCCCAACGCGGCGCCACGGCGTTTCCTGGCCGGGAATGGCCCTTGCCCGTGAGGTGGGGGTGGGGGCAGAAAGGCGGAGCGAGCAAAGGCGGGTGGGGGAAGGGCCAAAGGAAGGGGGGGGCGGCACTACAATGTTGGCGGACTGGCGGGACTGGGGCTGCGTGAGTCTCTGAGCGCAAGCGGGCGGCGGCCGCCCCTCCCCCGGCGGCTGCGGCGGCGGCGGCGGCGGCGGCAGCAGCTCACTCAGCCGCTGCCCGAGCGGAAACGCCACTGACCGCACGGGGATTACCAGCGCCGGCGCCAGGGGCACCTGGGACACGCCCCCTCCCGCCGCGCCATTGGCCTCTCCGCCCACCGCCCCACACCCATTGGCCAACTTGTTGCCAATCAGCGGAAGCCGCCGGGGCCGCCTAGAGAAGAGGCTGTGCTCTGAGCTCCGGCTCCTCAGAGAGCCTCGGCTAGGTAGGGGAGCGGGACTCTGGTGGGAGGGAGACCGGTGGACACGGTGGGGGAAACGGGTGGCTAAGGGGGTCTGACTGGTACTTGGGGGTTGCCTTCTCCCGCGGGAACTCGGGCGCATAATGTTTGTTACGCTGGAAGGAAAAGAGGAGGTGAGAGGCAGGCAGGAATGCGGCCCGCCCGGCGGCCACCGGAGGGGGAGGGAGGAGTGGAAAAGGCTCGAATCCGGACGGAGCCATTGCTACTGCAAAGGGAGGAGCGCTGTCGGCTCAGTTCTTGTCACTGATTGGCCGCCGCGTCTCCCGCCGTGTGTGAAAACACAAATGGCGTGTTCTGGTTGGAGTAAAGGGTCTGTCAGTTACAGGCTCGGGATTGCGCAGCCGCCTAGGGAGTCTCGCATTGCTCTCTGGGTTGGGTGGGTGGGTAGGTAGGTGGGGAGAGTTGGACTTACGGGCGCGGTCGGCCTAACGTGGGGTGTGTGCGGGGGGCGGGAGGAGGGTCAGTGAAAGTGGCTTCTGCGCGGGCGTCCCGCCACCCTCCCCTTCGGGCGAGTCGGTTTACCCGCCGCCTGTCTGATCTCCACATCTGATTGGTTGCTGAATCCGGGGAATGGCCCCTTACTATTGGCGCAGGTCCCAACTGAGCGAAACCACTGCGCGGGTCGGCGGGGGTGGCGGTCGTTGGTACGTTCCTCGCGAGGCCCAGCGCCGCAGTGTCTGGCTCCGCGCCCCTGCGCAACGTGGCAGGAAGCGCGCGCTGGAGGTGGGGGCGGGTTGCCCGGCGGAGGCTTCTGGGTGGCGGCTGCCGCGGCTCCGCCCCAGGCACCCGACGCCTAAAAAGCTACGAGCCCGAACTGCTCCCGGATCGTGGGAGTGAGGAAAGGAGCGGGGGTCGGTCCTGCTGGTTTGTGGATGGGAGGGGCTTGTTCTCCAAAAACCGGCGTGAGGTGCTACCCTGAAGGAGCGGCAGTGGAGGCGGCGGAGAGAAGGCCGCGCCCTTCCAGACAGGGGGAGGGGAGTGCCGCAATACCTTTATGGGAGTTCTCTGTTGTCTCCGGTTTAAGGACCGCCCTGGGCCTGGAAGAACCCCTCCCTCTCCCGTGATCTCGTCATCGCCTCCATGTCGAGTCTCCTTCTAGATGATGGGCGGGATTCTTCTGCCCAGGTTTAACCCGGTCCGGGGCGTTGTCCTGCAGGGGTTTGAGCAGATGTAAGATTTTGAGGGTGAGCCCTATATGTCTTCCCACAGACTTGAATTTGTGTCGCAAAGTAATTATGGAAGGAGTGGAGGAGGAAAATGGAGTTCAGGCATTCACCTGGGACTGATTTTACAGCAAGACTGCGTGTTATTACTACTTAAAATCCTTTTTGTAGCTTTTTCCTGGGGATAAAGTGAGAGGCAGACTGAGTTTTATACTCACCCCATTAGAAACCCTTACTAAATCATAAAATTTTATCTTAAAATTTTAGGCCCCCTTCCTTGCATCCCCAGGATCAGGCACCTTAGCAACTCTCACTCATATTTTGAGCCCATTTTCTGTTTGTTGTACTTGCTCATCCAGTCTCCAGACATACCATTGGCTTTCTCCTCTCCTGTTTTGATAGCCCGGTGAGTCATGGAACCAGACAGATTGGTTCCAACACCAATTAAGGCCACCCAACCTGAGCAGAAGCCTCACTTTTAAACCAGTATTATCTTTTTCCTCAGCTGGGGTTCTACCCCTAACCTCTCAGTTCAGGTACCCAGACTACTTCTTTACTGAGAATTAGACATGAGATTCAGCAACATATCCTTTTTATCTCCTTTGAATAACTTTTCAGTCCATCCCATGATTTATGTTTTCATCAGTTACTGAGTTCATTTGCCATAATGCTAAGAGCCTCCAAACCAGTTATCTCTGCCTCCTGTTACCTCCTCTGATCCATCTTAAATGTTGCCAGGACAATTGTGCTAACATAGCTAGAGCATCCAAATGACTGATGCAACTCCTTCACTGGCTCCTAACTACTTACAGGATGAATTCCATCATCCCTGATATACGAGGTCCCTCAATGGGCTAATCTCTGTTCTTAACAGCTTTTTCACTTGCTGCAATTTTTCACATACACCCAACACTGTTCAAGTCACACTGAATTGATTACTGTTTACCCAAATCATAGTTACATAGTCATACCATTTTGTAGGGTTCTGTCTGCTGGAATTCTAACTTTGATGGTCTTGACCCTTCAAGACTTAAGACTCAGGTATCATCTCCCCTATGATCTTGCCTTCTCTGATCTATGGTTCTAATAGCGACTCTCTATAAAAAAAAATAGTGCTTTCTCCTGATCCCATAACAAGCATGTTGAATCATAGCACTTCTCAGGTTGTTGTCATTGCTTGTTTGAATTCTCTTAACTATTCTGAGCACAGGTTCTTGTTGAGTCTTGTAGTAACACTAAGCTCCAAGCACATATTCCTTGATGTGTAGCCAATCTTAAATAACATAGAATGGCATGTAGATGCCTTTGTAAAGTTTGATAGATTATTGTGGTCTCTTAAACAGTTCTTTGTGTGCTTGCTAGTGCTCTAGATTAGCACTATCCAATAGAACCTTCTGCAATTATGGAAATGTTATCTATCTGTGCTGACCAATATGGTAACCACTAACCATATATTAATACTGAGCACTGGAAATGTGGCTAATGTGACTAAAGAACTGCATTTTTAATTTTATATAATTTAAATTGTATGGACAGTGTAGTTACAGCCACAAACTTGTGGATTGCAAGATACTTAATATGGATGTTGATAACTTTCTCTTCATGCTAAGCAGTAAAGAAATAAAGTTGGACCTCTGTGATCCATTTAGGAGTTTTTCCCCCCCGGCTTGTTTATTTTACCTGTTTCTGTACTTCAGCTGAACCTAGCTGTGAGCTAAATTCAACAAGCCCTTACTAAAAATAAATCTTCCTTGGACAACAGTGTTGAGAAAACAAGTAGTGACTAGTTTTATTTCAAAAGAGAATGTATAATTAATTTTAGGAAAGTGGGATTTCATGAAACCATAATGGTAATAAGACTATATGTGATGTTAATGAAAACCAGCCTTAAAGTTCAGCCCCCCAAGTTTTCATTTTTGGAAAAACTTCTAGCAGATGAGGCCATAAGTATCATATCTTAAGTTACAGGAAACATCAAAGTTAAGTTTCATCTTGATGAAGTATAAATTAATAGATATATTTTAACACTAAAATGCTTTTTGAGTTATGTACTAATATAGCACCTTACAGATTTCAATTATATTTTTTAAAGTTGTTTATTTAAAACTTTTTCCATAGAATATGAGACCCTTAGGATAAGGGTCTTTCAAACTTTCAATACACAGAATTGACTTGATTTGTAATGCAGATCCCCAGTCCTAAGCTCAGAGTTTTCAAATTCATTTGAGACATAGGGGAGGTAGGCACCAGAATTGCATTTTTTTTTTTTAAGTTTCTTATTTGCTTCTGATATTGGCAGCTCCTAAACCACACTGTAAAAACAGCCTGGGGCTATGGTATTCCTATTTATCTGACAAAAATGACTACAACTTGAGAAACACTTTTCTGATCCAATATGTCCCTAATTTTTTCCTCAACTGTTTTTTGGAGAATTTTTCCCTTCCAAAAAACTGAATGGGAAAACATTTTGAAAGGCAGAGATAGTTAATAGTTTTGGGAACTTTCAGGTCAGATTTTTTTCTTTTAAACCGGATGTTAAAATATTTCAAATACTGTTTTTGCACATGAAAGTTACATTTTGTTGGTTTAACCACTAAAAGCATTCCTCAAGGATATAGATTTATTTTTTGATTCTCAGTACCTGTTGGTTTTATTGATTTATTTGTGAAATTATTTTCCAGATAATAGTTTAAGTCCACAGAACACAGAAACAAGGCTCCTTTTTTGGAGAAACTAGGTCATGCTTAACCCAAGTCTGTTAATATTCTATTCATAAAGGAAACTGATGCTTCATGGTCTCTGAATACAATCTATTCATCTGTCCACCGTTCAACTCTTCCTTAGGTTTCCTGTATGAACCACTGTACTTAACCTCTTCCTGTGCTTTACTTCCTTAGGCTTTATAATTTTTTAATAAACCAGCAACCTATCTCCTTTTGAAGTAGAGCCATACTATTTTTTCTAGGACAAAAACTAAGTATACTGTAGCACTTAAACTTGCATGAGAGAATTGAAGGTTTTGTACAGGCTTTTAATTTTTTTAGATTTGCAAAATTTGAACTACATAATGTTGCTCCCATATATTTTTTATGCATGGAGGAGGTTTGGTACAATTATGGTTTGCAACTGTTAATCCAGAATATGATAGGGATCAGCATCACAAGGTTAAGACTGGTTTGACTGTTTTATGCCAGTCTTTTAATTGTAGAGCACTTTGTTAGGTCACATCCAGGAGTCTGGTACTTTACTTTGCAGGTTGGAAATTCTTGGTTTTGTTATATTATGTAAGATTTTGTTACATCCTGTTTTATATTGGAGGACATACTTCTACAGAACCTTTTTTTTTTTTCTTATTTAAGACTCCCCATTCTTGATGGGGCGAGAAACTGGATTGTTACAGAACTATGTTAGCATTGAATCAAATATTTACATTTATTTTATGTAGGCCAGGGTTAAACCTGATGAATTATTCCTGGTTTGATGTATACCTTCATAGTAACTAGATAGACTATTTCTGCCTCTTAGATTATATCTCAAAGTCATGGTTACATGAAATAATCCAACTTCACAGCATTTATCCTAGAATTTACAATCATCACTGACCTTTAGTTTGTCCTGGTACTTAGTCACCTTTGCTAATTGTTTTCTAACATGTTTAAGATCGAATCTTCCTACCAACAAAAGTTACACATTTTCAGATCATGTTTTATAGAATGGGTTATTTTACCAGCTAACTAAACCATATGAATTCTTGTCAACTCAGTTAACACTCCTTACAGCCTTTCTTCTTTTTACTGACCTTTGGTTAAAATCTCATCCCACACTTTTTATCATGATAAATAATGGCAACATATTCTAGTGCACACTATAGGCAAAAGCTAATGAAAACATAGTTTAGGTGAAGAAATTAATATTTATTTAGTACCAATTGTGTACCAGATAGTGAGCCTCTTTGTCGTTATGGTGTGGTGCTGATATATAAACTGGAGTTACAGAGTAGGAAACTAAAGGTTAAACAACTTTGCTGTAGACACACCAACAAATTAAGGACCAGGAATTCTGGTTTGAATTGCATAAGTCAGTATTCTTTCTCTGATGATAGCAGTCTTAAGAAATTTAATCTGGTTGCTGGATACAGGATGGATTATAAGAGGGGAGAAATTTGAAGGCAGAGAGAGAGAGAGACTACTTAGGAGTTTCTTTCACAGTAGTACAGACACCAAGTGATGAGGTCTGGTATAGTGATGACAATCAAAATGGGAAATAAGTTGACTCAATAACTGACCAAATGCCAATCACTGAGAGGGAGGACAGTCTCAATACATCACTTCTTCAGGGAACCTTGATGTCTTCAATTCTGCTATTTTGGGTCCCCAACTTGAATGTTGTCATAGCAGCTCTCACAATTGTAATTAAATTAGTAATGGAGTGAGTGGTGGGTTTTTGTTTTACTTTTTTAGGCTGTCTTCCTAGTTGCCTAAGCATGGGGAGGTCTTTTAGGTCAAACAGTATTCATAATACTGAGCTGTTATTTACCTCTTACAAGTGTGTAAAGTCTACATGATGTGTGATGAAATAGATCATTACTGATGTTAATTGAACAGAGGATATTCTTAAATTTTATAGAATTTCCTTAGGTGGTAGGGTTAGGGTATGAATATTTGTTTTTAGGAATTAACTTACTTTTTAGGTTATACCTTCCATAATCCCAGCAACCCTCAGTATTATATAATTATTAGTATGAAATCCTGTCATTTTCTTTGTGCTTAAGTATAAATATAAGTACATCCTGTTGTTATGCAATAGTGCTTTAAATATTTGCTCAAAACTTCTAAAATTTTAAATTTAAAATTTATTTTAGAATTTAGTAACACAAAATAAACCAATTTATATTGTTCTTATTTAAGAATGGATCATTGACTTTAAAAAAAGATTGTAAGATTACTTGTTCAACCCACAGCTTATGTCTAAAAATGCTTTTAAAAAAGGTGAATTTAAGATATTGCAGAGCTTACAGGAAAAATCAAGTTCAAAGAAACTATAAGGAAAAGCTACTGAAATAAGTTACTGTAGGACATTGCCTGAAAAAACACACAATAACTGAGAAACAAAAAGCCATATACATTTGCCACTAGTAGATGGAAAGTAAAAAATGGTAGCTCTACTTTTTAACAATAGAATAACTTGTATAGGAAAGATTTGTGTGCAGACATGAACTCTGTGTTAATATCTTTGTAGAAGTGTACTTAAGCCTTACAAATGGATGAATCTACAAACGTGACTGGGCTTGTTATTTTGCTTGTACAGGGTGGGGCAAAAGTAGGTTGGTACATATGGAAAATAATACAATAATAAATAAAACAAGAAGCTCTGTGTACTTTGTGCACTCACAACTGTAAACCTATTTTTGCCCCACCCTGTATTTGTCCAGCATCAGCATCAACTAGTCAGAGACTTTTAAGTGAAAGGTTGGCAACAAAATATATCCTGAAATAGTTAAAATGTTGAATAAAATCTCATGGTTTATCAGGATATTTTCACATGGTGAAAAGGCAAAGGTGGGTAAAACTGGCAGCATCTTGGCACAAATCAAGGCAGTGACACCAGACTGTACTTGTCGTTCTTTCCTGCCATGCATTTGCAGAATACACCCAGGGGTAAGAATCTAGCAGTTTGACTTCATGTCCATATGAGAACAGTAAATTTTATTATATCTCGACCCTGAGTACATAACTTTAATGAGTGATGAAATAGGAAAATTGCATATAGTACTTCTACATGCTAAAGGACAGTGGTTTCAAGAAAAAAGAACTCGTGCAGTTTGGAAAGAATGACTATCAAATTTTGGTTGTCAGAGTTGGCTATTTGGCAGACATATTTTGGAATATAAAGGAAGTGAGCCTTTCAAGGAAAACAATTGACTGCTGTTTTCAGTGATAAAATTCAAAATTTAAAGTGAAAATTAGAATTTTGGGAAAACTTGTATCCACTACCAGGGAGCTTGACATCTTTCTAGTACATAGTTGTTGTTTTTTGTGAGATATAGTGATAGTAATATGATTTTTAGATATTAAATAATGAACTGGGTCAACATTTGAGAGATTTATTTTACTTTATATTACTTAGTGAACTAATATTTTCCAAATGACCAATACATGTAATTACCAAAAGCAAATTAGTAACATATCCCAATCAATTGAATGTGGAAAGAAAAAAATCCATCTGCCTTCTATTAAGGCAGACATTTGAGAGAACTGATTTGCAAAAAATGTAATATAAATCCACTCTGAAAATAGTTACTTCCATGAAAATGTTAATATAATAATATATGTTACTAACTTAAAATTTTTTAAATTTATAATATGGAAAAATAATGGTAATCAAAGCTATTTGTGCCCCTCAGTTTTTTTTTTAAATATATATTTTATTGATTTTTTTACAGAGAGGAAGGGAGAGGGATTGAGAGTTAGAAACATCGATGAGAGAGAAACATCCATCAGCTGCCTCCTGCACACCCCCTACTGGGGATATACCTGCAACCCAGATACATGCCCTTGACTGGAATCGAACCTGGGACCCTTGAGTCCACAGGCCGACGCTCTATCCACTGAGCCAAACCAGCCCAGGCACCCCTCAGTTTTTAAAAAGGGGTCCTGAGGCCAGAAAGTTTGAAAAACAGCTGCTGTAGCACATGTACTAGTAAACCCTCAAATGCCTGTTGAATTAACTAGATGGTGTTAAAAAAAGACACATACAAAAAGACTCCCAGTGTTAAGGCTGGATGACTGGGAGAACAAGTATGCTAGGACCCAAAGAAAATTTTAATGGAGAAAGGTATGTTCATGTTGAGTTTTAGATGGAACACATAAGGATAATTATAGCAGGCAGTTGGAGATTTAGAATTTGATCTTGAGAAAAACTAAAATACCATTTCCCTTTCCAGTGAAAATTGCTTTTATCATGAATATATATAATCAAATGGCTACAACTTCACAACTGATTAGCAAATATGTTAGCTTTGGTGCAAAATATAAGGGTGACAGTGTAGGTCTCTTTAAACAGTGATACTTTTTTTTTTTCTTCACAAAAATCATATTGCACTTTTAAGATTTGGTATAGGAGACCTGTATGTTTCTTCTTTTTATTTTAAATGTTTTTGATTTCAGGGAGAGATAGAAACTTCAATGAGAAAAAATCATCTATCCGCTGCCTCCTGCATGCCCCCTACTGGGGACCTAGCCCACAACCCAGCTATGTGCCCTGACTGGGAATTGAACTTCGACCTCCTGGTTCATGGGTCGAGAATACTCAACCACTGAGTCACACTGGCTGGGGCTGATTCTTTTTTAAAAAATGTACCAAGGTACAATAATTAAATGTGATTTTTTTTCTCCTCATGGAATTTTCAAACTTTTACCATATCTCCACTGAAATTCCCACATCTCACCTGAAATTTTTAGAAAAGGCTATGCTGAGAAATAAGAATGTATTACTTTTTCTACGCCTGTTTACTGTTTCTATTTTACTTTAGGTACTCTACAGGCCTTTTAAAATACCTCCTTTTTTTTTCAGTCTTCAACTTACTGTTTGGTTCTTGCAGTGGAGACCTGAGCTATATTTGACACTGAACATACCAGAATCTACAGTTTTGGCAGTTTCCAGAAAGTCTTACTACCATCCTATATAATAAAAGGCTAATATGCAAATAGACTGAATGGCGGAACAACCGGTTGCTATGACGCGCACTGACCACCAGGCGGCAGACACTCAATGAAGAGCTGCCCCCTAGTGATCAGTGCGCTCCTACAGGGAGCGCTGCTTAGCCAGAAGTCGGGCTCATGGCTGGCGAGTGCAAAGGCGATGGTGGGACTCCTCGGGGGATGTCCACCTGCCGGCTTAGGCCCAATGGTGGACATCCCCCGAGGGGTCCAGGACTGCGAGAGGCTGCAGGCCTGGCTGAGGTATCACCCCGCCTCCCAGTGCACGAATGTCGTGCACCGGGCCTCTAGTTTTAAAAGAAGTGTTTAACAAATGTTTCCTTTTCTCACCAGTGTCAGTCTCTGGGAGATAACCATCTTCCTTTCATTTAATTAAAAAAAAATCTGTCTCAGAGTTTATGTTGCTATTGTTCCTTCTAAAATATATTGACTCTCCCAGTAACAAAATGTCTAGATTATAACTTGCTCATTTTGTGTTCAGATTAGGATTACCGTCCCATCTTTCCACATTACCATGGTGTAGGAGGCCCACTTCAAGGTAAAAACCAAAGTCACAGAATGATTTAGGTGACAGTGTCATATGTAACTCAATCCCAGCTCCTCTGAGTCCTGTTAGCCCATTTCCTATTCCTGCCATCAGATTTTAAAACATAGTACTAGGATAGAAAGACTTCAAACTATTGCAGACAATGCTCTACATATTTGCATAATCTTTAATCAATCTGGTCATGTTTTATGGTGGTACTTAAGACTACAGCTAAGAAGGAACAGGCTCAAATTTGATATAAAAACTAAGCCAATATGCAAAAATATTCATTTGTTCATCAAATATTAAATGTCCACTCTGGAAGTTCCTGTACCCAATATTTGGTAAACAGTGGTGTACATGGATGTGATCCTTATACTTTCCATTTCTGTGGGCTATACTGACCCACAGAGGTTTAAATGGTTTCTTTTATCAGAGGTGAAAAGTTGTTTTATGTTAATCCCATAATACAACTACATTATGATGGCACTCATTCTCAAGTGTGAGGTAGTATATCAGAGAGAAAACCAGACTAGGAATGTTGGCTGTGCTACTAATTTGAACTCTGTTCTTTCAAAGTACTGTCCTTTTATTTGAAATGTAAGACATCAAAAGTAATATTAGTACTATTATATTACTAATAAGACATTGAAAATCTGACTACAAAATAAACTCTGAATACTATAAAGAATTCCACATAAAGCCCCAAGTACTCTGTCCCAGGGAAGCACTGTTTTCACAAGGACTTAATAGTATCGAGGTAATTTCATTTTCTACTCTCTTTGCAGCTGGAAAAGCATCTAAATATGAATAGTGACCCAAGAGAAAACAACAGAGAACTCAGGTGAAGTTTTTAATTCAAAGATAAATCAGTCTGTCCTTTTAAGAAACCAAAAATATTTTGACAGGTTTATGTTTGACTTTGAAAAGCAATACCACTTGTGTACTGAAAAATAAAATCTTTAAATTTGACTTGTTGGTCCCATTCTTCATCTAGTGTATTTGCTACTATTTACAAATAAGAATGTGTCTTTGTAATTCCTTTGCTAAATTCTAGTCCTCTATGTATTAACCTGAATAACAACATGCATATTTTAATTTTTAAGGCAGATGGTAAACTTTTCTATAGGTCTTGTGAGATTTCATCTCATCGTGGGGCAAACACTTTCACAAAATGTAATACATTTTTTAAGGTTGACATAAAGAGAACTTGAGCAACTAAATAGCAAAAGTACATAGGCAGTATCTATGTTGCCTAAGATGCTATGATTATGTTCTCTGTTTTTCCATTTGGCCAGGGTGGCTACAATGGACAACAGGAACTGGTACAAAGCCTGAAAATAAAATATAAACCCAAATCTCAAGAGCATTTTAGGAAAAGTACCAATTGCCCAACTACCTCTTCACAACAGCTGCAAAGGAAGAAATGTTCTCTCATAGGACTTTCAATTCCATGACGTTATATTCACATCTGCTAACCCGGGTGAAGAGCTTTAGACCAACTTAAACAGCAAACTGTACTTCTGTTAATACTAAATACTATTTTTCTCTTAAAGCAAGATAATTCTGGCATTTCTAGTGTCAGGAAGCACAAATACTATTAATCATTCTTTGCACTTAGAAGTTCCTCTTTATCTTGTCCTGAAGGATGAACAAAAGGTTGAGGTGTACGGTTCAGAAGGTAAACTGCAGCATGAAGACCACCTATGTTCACCCAAACAGTGTGCACTTTGCGCCATACATGTTCCATTCCAGATAATGCCTGTGTACACACAAAAGGCATAAAAGTAATTAGCTTCAATGACTTGCCTGCTTCTAAACCAGGGGTGGGGAACTTTTTTTTTAAAATTAGCCTGCTATATTTGGTCAAACATTTAACTCGCCACCAAATGATTTTGTGGGCCTGTTGTAGACCAACCAGGAGTCTTAGGTGCCAATAAGAAACATTGGGGAAAGGGAACACAAATCCTGCTCAAACTAATATCCCCGGGTCTTCCGGCTGAGTTTTTGAGATATTGCACTGTACCTTGGTAAAGCATTTCTTGTCCTGAGTAAGTAGTGCAGCTCTGCCTGTCCCTGGTTTACAGATACGGCTCATCTCCCATAGGCAAGCTGGGTAAAGGTTCCAGTTTCTTTTCTTAGAGCCCATCCTATAAAAGAAGGCCCAGTGAGTCAAACATGCAAAAAATATCTAAGACTTGAGAAGTTATTAAAAACTCATGGCAGCCCTAGCTTATTTGGCTCAATGGGTAGAGCATCAGCCCGCAGACTGAAGAGTACTGGGTTTGGTTCCAGTCAAAGGCAAGTACTGGTTGTGGCTTGATCCCTGGCCCTGGTCAGGGCGCATGTGGGAGGAACCAATCAATGTGTCTCATCAATGTCTCCCCCCTCCTTCCCACTTTCTAAAAAAATGAATGGAAAAATATCCTTGTGTAAGAATTAACAGACAAACTCATTGCAGTAAGATCCTGAGGTATGAAAAACAGTTGCCATTTAGAAGCTAGAGCATTATATGTTAATGAAATGAGCAATCAGACCTAAAATTGCATAGAATTTTGAATCAGTTTACAGAAAAGAACTTTGAGAACTGTAAGCATATAAACCGTCCTCTTAATGAGCATGAGCAGTCAATTGTAGGAACTAAATCAGTGATTAAAAATAATTTATACTGAGAAATAGAACTGAGTTTTCCTCAACCTTTTTGAATTATGTAATTCAACAATGGTCTAGAAAGAGGATGAACTTCCTGTGATGGTCAGGATTAAAATGTAATACATTCCTCAGTTTTCAGAAGAGAAAAAAAGGGTGAATCTAATAACCTATATAATGAAAGGATAATATGCAAATTGTGCTGGCCAACTGCCTTCGGCTCCTCCCCCTGATTGGCCCCACCCCACCCCAATCAGGCGGGGCAGCTGGCCAACTGCCTCTGCCCTCCCCCCCCCAGCCCAGCCCAATTGGGGTGGGCCATCGGTACCCCACCTGTGCAAGAATAGTCTTGTTATAATGCTTAAGTGAAAATTGCTCTGCTGACAGTCTGCTAAAAGGAACGAAAGATTTTTACATAAACTCAGAAAATACAACAGGTTTAGAAGACACATAGGTACTAGTATAACAAGTGAAGGTAAAACTCAGATTTTAAAAAACGGTCCCACCTTTTTCCAAAAGGCATGTCTGTTACAATAATGTCCACAGAGCCAGTTCTCAATGGCAGATTGCAGATGTCCCACTGAATAGCATCTATGGGCAAGCCCCAGGACAATTTGCTGTGGGTACAAAGGAAAGGTGCTTCAACATATTCTGAAGAATGAAATTTAAAATTTTTTTCTGGAGAGACTGCTATAAAGTACAAAATACTACTAAAATATCAATTGATATTGACAATATCAATAATCAAAAATTTAAAAAAAAATCAAAAATTTAAAAGTAGAATGTAGAAGTATAAGTTTATAAAATAAAACCAAATTTATAAGAATGACCAAGTGATTTTTAATGGTTAGGTTAGCATGCAAAAGATTACATCTGCTTCATTTACGATTTAAGAAAAAGGATTAAGGGGAAAAACAAGATTGCAACACAACTGTAACAGACAACTATGAAAACTTGCAACAGTAAATTATGTAACTGATGATGTAAAACACAGATAAAATAGACACTGGATCAACACTAAAGAGGGAAAAAAAGTGAGGTGACATATCTGAAAGATAAAAGTTTGATAAATCTACAGAATAATAACAGGAGACCTAAAAGCAGATATGTAAAATTAGTGAATATAGAGGTACTTTAAGATTAAAAAACAAGTATTTGTATCATACTATTAAATAAGAAGCAAAGAAAGGTAAGATAAAAAAAATAGAGGACAGGGCCTGGCCGGGTAGTTTAATTGGTGCAGGGGTGGGGAAACTTTTTGCCAAGGGCCATTTGACTATAACATCATTAGCTTAATATAATTCACTTAATGTAAATTTGTGTTGCTATGAAAAAAGTTCCCAGATTCATTGAATTTTGAGTCCCACCTTCGGTTGGTTGCCTTGGCAGGGCCAGACCAAATGATGTTGTAGGCCACCGGCTGGATGTTCCCCACCCCTGGGTGAGAGCATCATCCCAATATGCCAAGGTTGCGGGTTTTTTGATCCCCATTCAGGGCACATACAAGAATCAGCCAATGAATGCATAAATAAGTGGGACAAAAAATCGATGTTTCTCTCTACCCCCTCCCTCTTTGTCATATATTAATATAGATGACAAAAGATAATAATAATAGCATAATTTAAATCCCATTAAGGCAAAGCTACTGGTTTAAGAAGTAAAATACAACAGGAAAACAAAATATGAGCATAAATGAAGGGTTATACTATTGATATATAATAAAGAAGAATTTAAGAATAATCATGATATAATGGGGGGGAGTGAGAAACTTTGAAAAAAAAAAGGTTTTACAATCACAAGCACCAATAACTGCAACAAAATAACAAAAAAATATATTAAAAATCTAGGTAAGAAGTCTAGCTGGTGTGGTTCAGTGGTTGGGCATCAACCCAGGAAACAAGAGGTTGCTGGTTTGATTCCTGGTCAGAGTACATGCCTGGGTTGATGGCTCAATCCCTAGTAGGGAGTGTAGAAGGCAGCCAATCGATGATGTTCCTCACATTATCAATGTTTTGATCTCTAACCCCTTCCTTCCTCTAATAATAAAAACATCCTTTAAAAAATCTAGGTAAGAAATAGTACAGGTGGAACAGACAAAAAGTGAAGGTATAGAGGGTCTAAAAAAACAAGAAAATGTTCAGAAAATAGAAAAATAAGAATCAACCAATGAATGCGTAAATAAGTGGAACAACAAATTGACATTTCTCTCCCTCTTTAAAATCAATAAAAAACCAATTGTTTAAAATTTAAATGGAGTCTCGATATGCTTATTTTGGTTAAATCATGTCACAATACACTGGGGGTACTAATCATATAAAGTCAATATCTAAGTATTAGAGATGCTATAGAAACTTTAAAAAGTTTACCCTTCTTTGCCCTGGCCAGTGTGGCTCAGTTGTTTGGAGCACTGGCATGTATAGGTTGTGGGTTTGATTCCCAGTCATCAAGGCACATACCTAGATTGTGAGTTTGATCCCCCTCTGGGGCACGTAAAGAAGCAACCACTCTTATGTTCTCTCACACATCAATTTTTTTCCCCCCTCTCTCCCCTTCCCCTCTAAAAATCAGTAAGTGTATTCTTGGGTGAGGTTTGAAAAAAAATTTACCCTTCTTTAATTTGGCTCTTGGTCAGTAAAGATGAAATGTTATTTGCTGCTCTATTCACAGCCAATGGATTATTATCACCAGCAATATGAAAGCAGTTAGACCATTCAGTAGCCCCCTAAAAGACAAGAGTATATATTGAAACAGAAGTCACAACTGCAAAAACTGATTAAAGAAAAAAACCATTTCAATTGTCAACAAATAAGACATCCAATCCAATAGTCAAGTGCTTTTCTAAAGTGGCAAAACCCTGCATGTTGTCAACTTTGCTATACCCCCTATTTGAAATGTCCTCCTATTCTTTCTCTGCTTGCTGAACTCCTACTCATCTTTCAAGACCTAGCTGTGTGCATAAACCCTAACTCTCCAAGCTGCCTCATTTGCCCCTCCCCAGAGTACTTTGTACATGTCTGTCACTGCACTGTGCTGTTTTAAATTATTTCTATGCCTGTCTGACTCTCAACAAATCTGAGAACTCAGGTCCAGCATTTTATTCAGTCCTTCACACAGCAGTATCTGGCACACTATAGTAGGCATTACAGACCTTAATTACAAATGTAGTTTGAAAAAACAACCAAATCAAACTGACTAACCTATATCCTTTTGTGATTATAAGATTTTGCATAATCTGATATATTAGAATATTTGAGAATTTCAAAATACAATGTAATCTCCATTATATATAGGCTTTTGAATGATAACCACCATATCCCTGAAAGGATTTTGCAATTTTAGGTAAAAAACATGTCAGCACAATGTAAATACCTAGCCGCTACATATTTATGGAATAAGGTGGCATACTCCCCTAGGCCTGAACAATGTTCTGTGCAGAGTAATAGGTTTCTGACATGAAGGCAGGGGAAGTTCTGCCCTCTGTTTAGGGATGAGTAACAAACACCTTTCTTTGTAAATGGTAATATCCCCTCATCCATGAACACAGTGCTTCACAGCTTTTTCTTTTGCCCAGACACTTAAGAGTGATGTAGAGGGGTGATGTACAGGGGATATAAAAGAGACCTAGAGTTTGATGAAAGCCTCTCAGGTGACTCTGATTCCCCAAAATTCATTTTTTCTTCAATACCTATTTAGATTTCTAGTCTCTAAAAGATTTAGGTTTTGTAATACTTCCAGTTTTAAGGGGAGTATTCTTAATCAAGTATTTTATACTTTGGCGAACAAATCTAGATACATAACTTGTCAAATCATTTGATAATTTCATTCATTTTGATCATATGTCAGCTTAGGTTTTTCTAAATTTACATTCTCATGTCTACCCTTACATGAAAGTGCTTCAAACTTTTTATATATTTTTTTTTTTTGGAGGGAAAGAGGCCTTTGATTTCATTATGTCTTATATGCTCATTGGTTCTAGAACATTCTGAATGTAACTTTTGCTTATTAAAAGCTAAAGAAAAGTTATTACCTCTATTGGTATTGCCCCTGTTCCACACATCGGATCAACTATTATATCAGAAGGTTGAGGAGAACAGAGCCTAGAGAAAAGAAAACAACCTATGTGAAGAGACTTCAGCCAACAGCTGAAGCTACCACGGTGACTATTTCTGAAGCTATAACATCAAGGACCTATTATATTAGCATGAAGGAACACCAATCAATATTCATTTAAAAAATCAATCTGTAATTACATGTTGACTCTATATCTTAGCGGTTAAAAAAGAAAGCATTACATATAACTAAAAGTATCCTTTTACTATTACCCAAAATCCCATTTCATTATAGATTAAAACTTAGTCTCTAGATCTTTTAATATACATGTATGCCTTTAGGAAACACATTATTTTGCATATAAACCTGTATTGGTACATTATAAAACAAGCCCAAAAATGTTTCAAATAGAAGTGGCAATTAGACATTCAGTATTCCTTTCTTTATAAATTTTAAAGATAATAATTTTGCTATAAAAATATTTGCTTTACTATGAGTACTTAGTACAGTAATTCCTCACTTGATGTCATTGATAGGCATCATCTCATTTAATCCTTTTAATAACCCTATGAGCTCGGTTGCTATACTATTCTAATTTTGCAGATAAACTGATGCAAAACCTGTCCATAGACACAAAACTTATAGGTGACAGAGTCAGGATTAGAAACATTACTGTTAGTGGTTAAATGTTACCCCCTCTCTGAAGCACCCCCTCCTCAGACAGGTCTTTAGGTTTCTCCTTTTGTCCTGCACATTCTATTACGTTATTTTTACATGTAAGGTAATTATTTACCTCCCTCTCAAGATGTTGAGATTCTTGGAGATAACACTGGATTCTTGTTTTAACACCTGTCCAGCTCTACCTCCCTGTTCCTGCCCCTCCACACATGGCAACAGAATTGTTAGCAACCCTGTACTCCCAGCCATTGCTGCCAGTGTCTGGGTGAACACTTGACCAAGACTATGTCAATCAGATTCTCTCTTCCAAGAATTTGGAATAAAGAACTAGAAGCCCCAGGCAATAGGGAGTTGGTCGTTTGAAAATGCGAATACATAACTGTGGATGACGGGCAGCCATTTACACACATGAACAGAGAAAAGAGCACACAAATCCCTGGGAGAGACAAAAGTTACTGTCTAGGTAGTTTTCCAAGATCTGGTTCCTACTCTTCTTGAAACATGGCTTTCAGTTTTCCTGTGGATTCCCCAAGACTTCTCAGTATTTTTCCATTAAATCCCCTTCCCACACCATCAACACTTTTAAATCTTAAACTAGCTTACTTAGGTTTCTAATCATTGCACCCAAAATAACTATTCATATCCCTGGCTCCTACACCACAATGCCTGGCAGTAGATAATAAATGTTTGTTAAATAAATGAAGACTTGATCAAATGTCTCCAGTTTTCTATTATTGTCATCGAATTGATAGGCTCTAACTGTGTTTGAACTGTGACTCCATGGATGAGCAGGTAAAAGAGGACTGCCAGGATATGCCAGACACTGCATATAACAGGTATTTTGCATAAGTTTCTGCATTTATTCCTCACTAATAATAATTGAAGACTCACAGCAAACCCGTTTTTCACTCTAAAAAATAGAAACGTAGAGAAGACAACCTGTCTGAGTGGTGGAAAGAAGCACCCAATAAAAAAGGGAACAGGGAAAAGAAGCAAGCAGGCTGGGTCTTACATTTGGGAAAGTGGAAAATTCCAGGATAATTCCTAGCTTGCAGTGGTTATAAAATTTAAAAATATAAGTAAAAGCTCTCTGTGTTCATTTACACATTAGACATTTTTAAAAAATCTCTGCTTTCATCTGCTTCACTGACAGAAATGAAAAAAAGTAAAATTTTCTCTCTTTCCCAACATACAGTATATTTTTTCTAAACAATGTGGCAATGCTAGTCAAGAGGTAGATGAAAACTATCTTCCCATTTTAAAATCAATAAAACTGATATAGTAATTAAGTGACATTTTCAGGATCCTAAAGAATCAACACTGGACACAAGAGAAAGAAACAGATCATCAGCTTTTTATCCTATTCTTTATCCACTAAATCCCCACACAGTACCTTACAAGAAATTCAAGTGTTTTGAAGGGAAACCTGAAACCAAATTGCCACTTTAAGCTAGATGGTAAACCCATTCTCTTACCTGAGCATCCCATAAGCAAGAGTAGATCTTAGAGTTGTAGGTCCAAAATGTGTGATATTTCTTCGGTGGAGGCTCTCTTCTGTCAATGCGATTCCCACAATGACTTCATTATCATGGATATTCAAAAGCACCTAAAATAAAGCAAGATAAAATAAAATAGTTTTAGAATTGTTCAAACTGCACTTATTACTAGGATTTTTAAATTTTAGGCTTTATTAAATTTTTTACTTTATTGTTGAGGTATACTTTACATAAAGTACACAAATCTTAAGTATGTAGCGCAGTGAATTTTTACCTATGTGTACACTGTAACTGCCACTCAGATAAAGATATATAGTATTTCCAGCACACCAGATTGCTCCCCTTTGCCCTTCCCAGTAATTATTAATCTAACTACTTCTACTATATATTAGTTTTATCTTGTTTTGAACTTCATATACATGAAATAATATAATATATATATATGTGTGTGTGTGTATACATATCTAATCTAATAATAGACAAATATGCAAATTGACCGCACCTTCACTACACCTAAGCCACACCCACCAGCCAAGCCACGCCCACCAACCAATCAGGACAAGTATGCAAATTACCCCAACAAAGATGGCGGCTAATTTGCATATCAAGACAGTGTCCAAAGAAGCCAAGAGCTGCAGAAGGGAGTAAAGCTTTGAAGAAGCAAGCAAGCCAGGGGGGGGAGGGAAGAGAAGGGCGGGGCGGAGGCGGGGCCGGGGGCGAAGGGAAACGCGGGCGGGTTGGAGGAGAGAGAAGGCGGGGCGGGTGACAAGGGCGGGGCGGAGGCGGGTCTGGGGGCGAAGCGAAAGCGGGCGGGCTGGAGGAGAAGGCGGGGCGGGGGACAAGGGCGGGGCGGAGGTGGGGCCGGGGCCGGGGCCGAAGGGAAACGCGGGTGGGCTGGATGGCGGCCCACATAGCACCAAAGATGGCGGCCCACATAGCTACAAAGATGGCGTCCCACTCACAGGCCGCCGAGGGAGGAAGAGCTGCAGACAGATCGCTGGGCTGCTGGGCTGGGGGCACGCTCAGAGCCTCCGCCTGTGCAGCTTGGAACATGCCCCCGGCCCAGCAGACAGAAGCCCAGCTGACAGAAAGCAGGCAGTGGGCCGGGGGTGAGCTCTGAGCTGCCGCAGTGTGACTTGGGACACGCCAAACAGACAGACGCTGGGTCGGGGGCTGCTCAGAGCTGGCGCTGAGCGGCTTGGGACACGCCCCCAGCCCAGTAGACAGAAGCCCAGCTACAGAATCGGGCCGTTGGGCTGGGGGCTGCTCAGAGCTGGCCCTGCGCGGCTTGGGACATGCCCCCGACCCAGTAGATGGAAGCCCAGCTGACAGAACTGGGCCGTTGGGCCAGGGGCTGCTCAGAGCCAGGGCTGCTTGGCGGCCCACCTAGCACCAGGGTGGGACGCTAGCGTCATCACCATGGTGACGACGCTAGCGTCCCACTCACAGGCCACAGAGGGAGGAAGAGCTGCAGACAGAACGCTGGGCTGCTGGGCTGGGGGCATGCTCAGAGCCGCCACCCGCGCAGCTTGGGACACGCCCCCGGCCCAGCAGACAGAAGCCCAGCTGACAGAAAGTGGGCGGTGGGCCGGGGTTGAGCTCTGAGCCACCGCAGCACGACTTGGGACATGCCAAGCGGACAGACGCTGGGCCGGGGGCTGCTCAGAGCCGGGGCTGCTCAGAGCTGGGGCTGCTCAGAGCCACCGCTGCGTGGCTTGGGACACGCCCCCGGCCCAGCAGATAGAAGCCCAGCTGACAGAAAGCGGGCGGTGGGCTGGGGGTGAGCTCTGAGCCGCCGCAGCGCAACTTGGGACACGCCAAGCGGACAGACGCTGGGCCGGGGAGCGATGCTGCGCAGCTTGGGACACGCCTCTGGCCCAGCAGACAGAAGCGCAGCTGACAGAAAGCAGGGCCGCTGGGCTGGGGGGGCGCAGCTTGGGGCATGCCCCCAGCCCAGTGGACGGAAGCCCTGCAGACACAATGAAGGGGGTCCTCCTCTGTGCATGAGCTGCAGAAGAAACACCTTTTCTGAAGGCTCATTGGCTAAGCTCCCTGTAAGCTGCCTCTCACAGTGTTCTTGGTAACTTGAGTAATAAGAACCTAAGAAGGTGTTCTAAGGTTTTTCCACCACACTCCTGGAGGAAAAACAAAGGTCCGCTGCTGGAGGACTAAGAAATGTCATAACCTGCCCTAGCCAGTTTGGCTCAGTGAATAGAGGCTTGGTCTGCCCACCATAGGGTTCAGGTTTGATTCTGATCAAGGGCATGTACCTAGGTTGCAGGCTCCTCCCTAGCCAGGGCCCAGGTCAGGGCTCATGCAGGAGGCAACCAATCAAAGTGTCCCTCTCACATTGATGTTTCTCTCTGTCTTTCCCTCTCTCTTCCAAGCTCGGTAAAAATCAATGGAAACATATCCTCAGGTGAGGATAAAAAAGAAAGAAAGAAAAGAAATGTCATATCCTATGAAAGACACATCTTAAAAGTGCCTAAAGAAAGCTGTCATTTTTTCAAGGTGAAGGGACTGGAGTCCGTGTTGGTGAAAACATCTTGGCGGCTGTGACAGTGGCAGCAGCAGCGGGGTGATGGGGCTGGTGCCTTCCCCTGATCAACCCAGTCACCTCCCGCAGGGGAAGGCCAGACTGAGGCTTAGGCCCGCTCCCCATCAGTAGGACATCTCCTGAGGGCTCCCAGTCTGTCAGAGGGGGCAGGCTTGGCTGAAGGACTCCTCCCCCCACCCCCGCCAGTGCACGAATTTCGTGCACTGGGCCTCTAGTATATATATATATATATAAAACTTTTAAATTTTAACATCTATTTTATTCATTTCCTGTATTTGTAAGTTGGTTATAACCATGTCCCCTTCATTTTTATAATATAAACATATTTTGAATGTCTATGGGTTTCTTAATATACATTTTTTTAAAATATTTTTTTATTGATTTCAGAGAAGAAAGAAGAGGGAGAGAGATAGAAACATGAACGATAAGAGAGAATCATAGATCGGCTGCCTCCTGCACGCCCCCTACAGGGGATCGAGCCCACAACCCGGGCATGTGCCCTGACTGGGAATCAAACTGTGACCTCATGGTTCATAGGGTGACGCTCAACCACTGAGCCACACAGGTAGAGAGCCTTAATATACATTTAAAAAATTTTAACTTTTAAGTAATTGTTAATACAACTGCTTTATTACCTATTATTTTCTAAATTAATGTTTTTTAAAATTTGACTCCATGTCTGTGAAATGTTTTCTGTCCTATAGTTTTTCTAACATAATCCTATCTAATAAAGAGGGAATATGCAAATTGACCATCACACCTTCACAAAATGGATGCACCCACAGCGATGAGTTCCCATAACAAGCCTTAAGGAGCAATCAGCAGGGACCTGAGGCTGCGTGGCACTGGGCAGGGGCAGGGGACCTGAGGCCGTACACCCCACCCAGTGGGGCTTGATGGGGTTTGGGCCGGCCAGGTCTGGATCTCGCCCAATGGGAGTGGGGCCAGCTGGGTCTGGGTTTCACGAGATTTTGAGGTGCTGCAGGTGGGCGGGGACTTGACTCTGGGTCCCACGGCACACGCCAGACTCTGACAGGAGGAAGCTTTTCATATACATTTTACTAATTTTCTTTGATCTCTGCAACTTCTATTATAGAGAAAGGGCAAATAGCAATATTAAAATATTTCCTCTAATTAATCCCCTTTTAATGTGCATGAATTTTGTGCACCGGGTCACTAAATATAAACTATTAAAACAAAAATAAAATGTCTCATCATGATCTTAGCAGCAGCAGCTGACACTTATCTAGCCATAGGCAAGTCAGTGTTCTACACACTTTACATTTATGATCTCATTTCAAATTTACACCATCTGAGCTAGATACTATATTATTCTCCTTGTTTTAGATGAGGAAATTGAGGCACAAAGATGTCAGCTTATTTGCCCAAAGTCATACTGCTTGTAAATTAGGATCTGAACCTAGGTAGTATGGCTCTAGTATCTGTCCTCTGAGCCTCCTTGCTAACTTTTGGACATTAGTGTTCTAGTTAGCCTCTTTCTTCTTATGAGGAAAAAAAGGAATGGGGAATTATTGTTCTGATTTGATATGCAATAAAATAAAAAGTTACAGAGAGAATAAGTAGCTTGCCCCAGATTCAAGTGTCCCAAAAGCAACAGAAAATGACTTTTTGGTAAAAACATCAGCTGCTAGGGACCTTTTAAGCTGTTAGAGATTTAAAAACAATTTAGTATGGTTCACATGTGAATCACCCATGTAATAGAAGATTGAGACTAAGGAGAGTAAGCATGTTAAAATGAGATATTTGGGTTTGAGAATCTAGCAGAATTTAAGCAATAGGAGAGCTGGCTCTAGAATGAGTATTAACAATGATGTCCTGATTTTAGGAGATCCGAGGTTTGTTTTAAAAATGTACTCCAGCCCGGTCATTGTCCCGTGCACCTAGAGGTCGCTGGTTCGGATAGTGGGCACAATCCCCAGTAGGGGGCATGCAAGAGGCAGCCAATTGATGTTTCTCTATCATCAATGTTTCTATCTCTCCCTCTCCCCTACTCTCTCTAAAAAAATAATCAACTGATCCCCAGAATATGTTGTCAGTTTGGCTGAAATAAACTTATAAAAATTCTCTAGCCCTAACCAGTTTGGCTCAGTGGATAGAGCGTCAGCCTGCAGACTGAAAGGTCCTGGGTTCGATTCCGGTCAAGGGCATGTACCTTGGTTGCGGGCACATCCCGTGGGAGGTGTGCAGGAGGCAGGTGATCGATGTTTCTCTCTCATCGATGTTTCTGACTCTCTCTCCCTCTCCCTTCCTCTCTGTAAAAATCAATAAAATATATTAAAAAAACAAATAAATAAAAATAAAAATTCTCTAGCCCTGGCCAGTGTGGCTCAGTTGGTTGGAGCATCGTCCTGTGCACCAAAAGGTGGCAGGTTTGATTCCTGGAAAGGGCACATACCCAAGTTGTGGGCTCAACCCCTGGTGGGGCTTATGCAGCAGCAACTGCTTGATGTTCCTTTGTCCTTCTTTCCCTTTCTCTCCCTTCCTCTCTCTAGAATCAATAAAGAAAAAATATATTAAAAAATTTTTTTCTCTAAAACAAAGATACTCTAGTTGAATTTTATAATCTGAAAGTCCATGTAATGTTGTACAAAGTACTAGATTAGAAATTAGAACACTCAAGTCTTAATAGTTCTCATCTATTGACCTCATAGTATATACCAGGAATTACACCAAACACTTAAATATATTATCTAATTTAACCTTCAGGACACACTTAGAGGTATATACTACTACTGGCTCTATTTGAAAACAGGCTGAGAGAGAATATTTTGTCCAGTTACACAGTACAAAATCTAAATTTGGATCTAGATCAGTCTCCATAGCCCATTCTCTTATTAGCTACACACTATTAGTTCTGTGGCCTGTTTAATCATGCATAGATTAAGTTAGTCTGAAAATTCTACAAATCTATAATGGCATTCTTGAATCATCATAATCAGAGCCTGTACCTACCTCCACATCAAAGTTGGTCATGTCAGCCTTCCACTTAAAATAATCTTGAACAGCACCCCCAAAATCTCTTGCAGCCTCATTTGAGGAAAAGCAATGTTTCTCTCCTGCCCTGTTGCATGTGACTCTAAACTTGAGCACTTCGGGATCAGTGTCTTCTTTTAAGCTCTCATCAGTCTCATTTTTGCAAGATGCCAAAACATCACCTACTAATGTTGATATCTCTTCTTTGATGGCTGGCTTTTCATAGTAGTCTAAAATATGTGAATCTAAGGAATTATTAGACAACTCTTTTTTGACATCTCTCTCCTCTCTTTTGTCTCGTCCATTATCAATCTTCTCTTTACTTAAATTCTGATTTAACTTTTTGCGCTTTATTTTTTTCTTCTTGAAACTGGTGTTAATTTTCCATACTTTTAAAGGGTCTGACCATGGAAGCTTCCCAGCCAATTCTTCAAAATCCTTTAGGACTTTTTCCTAGAAGGGACAGAGGATAAAATCCATTAATTTTTCACCACTTTAATTAGACAAATAAACTCCTACTCTGCCTGCAGATGACATTAATCATTATGTTAAGGGTGGTAGGGGTGCAAAACAAGAGTCAATAAAATAATGGTTGTAATTGAGGAAATAAAAATCTCATTGAAAATTAAGACATATACAAATTAAATCACTAAAGAAGAATACAAGACAGACTAATAGATCGTAAGTTGAGCTTCAAGATTAAAATATAAGCAATAAGAAACTATTAACAGTGGTTACCTCCAGAGAGGGGAAGTGGGTGGATGAAAGAAAAAGAGGGCAACCTACCTCTCTCTCACTAATTACCTTTTGAATTTTGTGCTGTGTATACCTACTAAATTTTTGTTCATCCTCACCAAATCAAATCCATTGATTTTTAGAGTGGGAGGGAAAGAAGGAGGGAGGGAGGGAGGGCTAGAGAAACATTGATGTGAGAGAGACACATCCATTGGATGCCTCCCACACTTGCTCCCGACCAGGGCGGGGGATCAAACCTATAACCCAAGTACATGCCCTTGACCGGGAATTGAACTTGAGACCCTTCCATGTGAGGACTGATGCTCCAACCACCAAGACAAACCAGCCAGGACCATTATTAACTATTTTTTAAAAGAAAAAAATTTTGAGCAGTTAAAAATTTATCTATGCAATTTCTAAATAGTATCTAAACTCATCTTTTGAAAGAGTAAATCTGATTGTGCCTCTCCCTAGCTTAGAGTCTGTCAATAGCTTCCCAATGCACATAAAAAAATCGAAATTCTTCAAGAAGCCCAACATAATCTCACTCCTGCCTACTTCTCATACATCACTTCAGGATCATTCTCTCCCTTACTTCCTCTGCTTGGAAGTTATTTGGTTCACATGGTCTCTGAACTGCTGGCTTTCTTCTCATTATTTAATAGCATTTCCTCTGAGAGACCTGCTCTACTAACATTAGTCCTCTCAAGTCTTCTCTTTCATTTTATTTTCTTTACAGAGCTTAGGATTATCTAAAGTTACTAGGTTTATATATTGTTCACTGTGAGAGTGAACCAGGGATCTTTTGTGTCAAAGAAAGGAGCTCGCTGCCATCTTAGGTCCCGCCATTTTGATATGACCTTCAGATTCTCAGGGGTCCACCATCTTAGGCTCCATCTTACCCCTCCCCTTCCTCTGAATTAGCCAATCGCACAATAATGGAAACCCAAGCTCTGAGCCCTGACCAATCAAGTCAGAACTCAGAGTGAAAGGCAGGGCAAACCCGAATCAGGAAATAAAACCCTGAAGGGATTTCCCATTTGGTGTGCTTTGCCCAAGATTTCCAGCTGGCAGCAGGACCCTTCTGCAGGAGTAAATTTGCCTTGCCAATCCAGTTTCAGTATTTGTCTCATTCCTGCCACATTGTTGAAAGCATTTCTAACATTCACTACCAAAGTTCCTCCCAGAAATAAGTGCAGGGTGGGAAGGACTTTACCTGTCTTGACCATTGCTATAAGCCACACACATAGAAAAGTGCTCGATATACAAAAGGTATTCAATAAATAGCTGTTGGATAACATGTGATTAAATGTTAAAATGGGTGGTACAGAGCTGTCTAATTCAGCAGCCATCAGTCATATGTAGCCAATACTTAAATGATTTAAAATTTAAAATTCAGTCACATTAGCCACATTTCACACACTGGTGGCCAGTGGCTATCATGTTGGACAGCATAGACACAGAACATTTCCATTACAAAGCTCTACTGCAGAGTGCTGGTGGACAGTACTTGTCATAGAAGATCAAAGCAGAACGAAATCAATGCTGGCTGATGGAACTAAAACTTGAAATGGAAGGGAGTGAAAGCTTTGATACTACTTGAAACCTGATAAAATAATGGTAAATTTCAGGTTTGGCAGATCTAATTCCATTTACAAATAATTTTCCTATAAAGGGCATCTAGGTTTAACATGGTGGAATAATACTGGTACAGTCCCTTTCTTTCTTCAGAAACCATTGTAAAAGAAAAAACAACAGTAATACCAAATCTATCTTAATAGAATCTGCATGATATCCATAACCTTGAACCACAACATGGAAATTCTAACATAAGAATTCCCAAGTGCAGTGAAGGTCAAACAGGTACAGTAAGACATAGAGGAAGAATGCCTATAGATCTCAGATAAAGGGTAGACCAGTCTGCATAGTAGTAGCAAATAAACTCTTCTTGGGAACAGCAGGGAAGAAGTATGTGCACTGGACTCTGTACCAAGAAGAAGCAGGGGAAAGAAATGGAGACTGAACAAGGAACCTCAAAGACAAGTTCTATTCGCTGAAAGCAGTCCATTGTTAAGGCAGAATTGGGAACAGTACTCTATGTAGTAAATAAACCTGAAGCTGCTGATCTCTTTAGGCTAGGAAGAAGTAATAGTTAAAAGAACTAATTTAATGGTGTGGAAATTATATCTCGCCAGGCCAATGTGGCTCAGTGGTTGGGCATCGACCTATGAACCAGGAGGTCACAGTTCAATTCCAGGTCAGAGCATATGCCTGGGTTATGGGCTCAGTCTCTAGCAGGCAGTGTGCAGGAGACAGCCAATCAATTATTCTCTCTCATCACTGATGTTCCTATCTCTCACTCCCTCTCCCTTCCTCTCTGAAATATAAATATATTTAAAAAAAAGCATATCTCAGTAAAGCTATTTTTTTTAAAAAAGAAGAGAACTCATTCATCCACAGCCCTTTGTCAGAAGAAACTTCATAGTAAACCAGAGGGATTTCTTGCTGACCTGGTGTTAACAGTTTCTGGCTTCTCCCAGGAGAACCTCCTCTAAATAGCAGGTCCAAGAGGAACTCCCTCATTCAAAGATGAGCAATTATCAATGCTATCAGCACAAGGTTTACAGGAACATAAAAAGAAAAAAGGAGGAAAGGAACAGAAAAACAAATAGATTAAAACAAAAAACAACTACCAGAAAGACAATGCCAAAGAGCAGCTGAAAGCTATAATCAAACATATTGACATAGCATCAAAAAATGTAACGAGGCTATACGAGTACCTTTGAAAAAAAGAAGAGCTCAAGGCAGAGATAGACAAGCAGAAAGAGGGATGAGCCACCAGAAGAAGAAACAGGAGCTTGTAGAGTTCAAAGAGAAATAACTCACAGATGCTAGCCTTTAAAAAAAAGTCTAAATTCATGACATCATCTGAATACTTAAAAATACCCATTAAAATGCTTAAACTAACAGGCTTTTCATAAGACAAGGTAAAGTATAATGCTACAAAGAATAAAATTGATGGTCAACAGAATAAAAGCTAGAAGCAAATGTTTAAAAGCAATGTTTTACTGGCACATGTTGCAACTAAAGTCCACAAAATGAAGGGTTTAACAATTTTTCATGGTCACAAACAACAGAAGTTACCCATGCACAGATCTGAAAATCTACTTTAATACTTGCTGATCTTCACTAGCAACCTCTTTGGTACTTAACTTACAAAGCAACCCAGAAAAGCTGGCTCACATAGAATCATTACATAATATCAGATTTACCACCAATTAGAGATCAAAAACACCAAAATAATACAAACTCTAAGATGGAAAAAAACAGGAATTGAGAGAATACAGTCAAACCTCGTTTCTCGAGCATTTCTCATCTCTAACAATTTAGTTCTCGACTAAGTTGTTCTCAGAAAAAAATGATTTTACTGTTGACCAAAACTTCAGTTTTCGACCTAACAACCCTTTCATGTGGATACCTCAGCATGACAAAAGTCTTCCAGGCAATCCTTTTGTTTCTGGCGATTAGCAAAATTTTAAAACGTAGAGGCCATCAAGAGTGCTAATGTTGCTAAGGGTGTGAAAGTGCTCACAAAACAGCAATCTCAGGCAATTGAATAGGTAGAAAAACTGTTGTTGATTAGATAAAGGAAAAGCAGTTAGCCAGTGATAGCATTTTGGAGGCAGCAGTATGTGAAAAATTCCTTTAAGGCTAGTAGGAAGGAGGTGGTTCGATAAATTTAAGAAGTGTTTATTTATAGATTAAACAGTACATTAGGCATGTACTGAATATAAGAAAGGTTGAAGCAGAGAATCATTTTGGGGTCTGGAATGGATTAATTCAATTTACATTATTTCTAATAGGAAAAAATGATTCCATTTTCAAACAAATTGTTTCTTGAACAGCCTTCTGGAATTAAGTTTGAGAAACGAGGTTCCACTGTCTTAATAGGGCCCACCAAGTTAGAAGAATTAAAATTTTTTTTTAAACTTCTAGTTTTTTAAATTCCTGCTAACATTTATTTGTGGCTATTAACATTTTGAAATACTTAGCGGCAAAAATGTTTAGTAGCCTGCCTATCGTTTACTTGTTTCACAGATAACGATTCAGTTGGCAATGACTATCAGAAGTCTAAAGTGATATTGATATAATACTAGTGTTGAAAGTTACATTTTTTATTATTACAACTTTTATCTATTTTCAATCTGAATTATTTTAGGTTTGAATTTTTTCTAGGCTGTGGGTTCATACCACTTTGGGGTTTTTTGTGTGTGTATTTTTTTTTTTAATTCTCACCCCAGGATATATATATATATTTTTTAATATATTTTATTGATTTTTTTACAGAGAGGAAGAGAGAGGGATAGAGAGCTAGAAACATCGATGAGAGAGAAACATCGACCAGCTGCCTCCTGCATACCTCCTACCGGGGATGTGCCCGCAACCAATGTACATGCCCTTGACCGGAATGGAACCTGGGACCTTTCAGTCCGCAGGCGCCCTATCCACTGAGCCAAACCGGTTTCGGCAGGATATTTTTTTAAATTGATTTTTAGAGAGAGAGGAAGGGAAAGAGAGAGAGAAAGAAAGAGAAACATCAATGTGAGAGAAACATTGTATCAGTTGCCTCCCGCCCTGACCGGGAATCAAACCTGCAATCTTTGGTGTATGGGATGACGCTCAAATTAACTGAGCCACCCAGCCAGGGCTGATTGGTTTTTGAATGATATTTTAGAAATCAACCTGTTGCCAATAAATAAAAATTAGAGAATTAAGCACCATATCATAGTTTTTAAAAACAGGTTATTTCTCATATAGGCAATAAAACTAATGGAAAAAAGTTTTCAAGCCTTTGATTCTGGAAACCTGACCAAAAAGCAATATGGAAAAATACTAAAGCCTTTCTGAGGTCTATTTTCAACCTTCAGCTTAGGCAGCCTCTCAATATTTACGAATCAGATGCTAAATACAAGTTGGAGACAAAGCTGTTGTCCTAACAACTGAAGGATTATTTGGATAGTACTTTGGCTTTATTTCAAAAACTAAACTTAGAGAAAAAAGCCAGGCAAAAGCCCAATGGTGAGGGAACGTGTTATTTGTAGATGATACAAACTGTCACTTGCTCCTTGGTTCACAGGCGGGAAGCAATTCTATTTGAAACCATATATATCAGCAAAGCTAATCTAAGGTATATATCTTTTGTAACAAAATCAAACAAAAAAAAAGAAAGTCAAACAATTTATTTCTTATAAATTTTGATGTCTTCAATATTGATTTTTATATTTTCTTATTCTTTCATCTTTTAAAAAAATAAGGTATAATTGACACATACATTTTAGTTTCGGGTGTACAATATCTGTATATATTGAGAAATGATCATCATAGTGAGTCTAGTTAACATCTGCTACCATACACAGTTACAAAATATTTTTTCCTGTGATGAGAACTTTTTTTTTAAAATATATTTTATTGATTTTTTTACAGAGAGGAAGATAGAGGGATAGAGAGTTAGAAACATCAATGAGAGAGAAACATCCATCAGCTGCCTCTTGCACACCCCCTACTGGGGATGTGCCCGCAACCAAGGTACATGCCCTTGACCGGAATCGAACCTCGGACCCTTGAGTCCGCAGGCCGACGCTCTATCCACTGAGCCAAACTGGTCTCGGCTGTGATGAGAACTTTTAAGATCTACTCTTAGCAACTTGCAAATATGCTATGTAGTAGTATTAACTATAGTTGCCATGTTTTAAATTGCATCCCAATTACTTATTTTATTCCTAGCAGTTTGTACCTTTTTGACCCCCTCCACTCATTTTGCCCATTCTCCACCTCCTCCAATACTGATTTTTAGAAACAATTTTTGGGCCCTGGCCAAACAGTCAGTTGGTTAGAATGCCATCCCAATACGTCAAGGTTGAGGGTTTGATCCCCAGTCAGGGCATATACAAGAATCAACCAATGATTCTTTCTCAAATCAATAAAAGTTTTAGAAACAACTTTTGGGATGGACTGTCAACAAATCTCTGGATTTTCTTGTAAAAACTTTCCCAGTATTCTATATGATAAAATCAGCAGTAATGCTAAAGAATAGAATATGAAAATTAGAAATAATCTTTTGGGGGATGATGGCTGAATATCAGCTACCATGTTTGGTTGGGATAGCTCACCTTTGTTTCTTTGAACTGGAAATCTTTAAGCTCCTGAACAACCACAAATAAATTATCAACTGATCTCAGACGATGAACCTGGTGAGGAAAAAAATGTCAGAAACAAATTTCTGAGAAAGCTTTTGAATCACACAAACTATTGACATTTAAATATAAAAATGATGTACAAAGACTTTAAAGCACCTAATACAGCAATCCCTTCTCATCTGTGGTCAACCACTGTCTGAAAATATTACATGGAAAATTCTAGAAATAAAGAATTCTTGTTTTAAATTGTACACTGTTCTGAGTAGCTTGATGAAATCTCATGCTGTCCCATCTAAGACATGAATCATCCCTTTGTCCAGTGTATCCAGAGTATATATGCTAACCACCCATTAGTCACTTAGTAGCCATGTCATGGTATAGTGCTTGTGTTCAAGTATCCATTATTTTACTTAAGAATGGCCCAGAAGTACAAGAGTGGTGATGCTAGCAATTTGAATATGCCCAAGAGAAGCAGTAAAGTGTTTCCTTTAAGTGAAAAGGTGAAAGTTCTTGACTGAATAAGGAAAGGAAAAACTGTATGCTGAGGTTGCTTATATGGCAAAAATCAGTCTTATATCCATGAAATCACCTAATTCATAAATTAAACTTTGTCATAAGTATGTATATGTAGGAAAAAACATAGTATATATAGGATTCTGGGGATTTTGGAATGTCTCTCCATGGATTTGGAGTGAGGGTCTACTGTGCCTATAATTTGTATTTAAATTTTTTTCCATTTCCCCAGTCTCCCATCTTTTTGGTTATCTAACATTTTCTATTCCTCTAAAGAAAAGGAAGGAGGACAGAAGAAAGAATAGAAGCTTAGTGTGTTATTCGAGCAATACAGGTTTGGGGAATAAGGGAAATACAAAGACAGTCAAGAGGAGCTTTATCATATTTCTCATAGCTCTCTGGGGTACACTGTATATTGGGGTTAAGAGCATAGGGCTTGAGCTCCAGTTCTATGATTACTAGCTGAGCAACCCTGGGCAGATTACTTATTATTAAGCCTAATGACTAATGAGGATAATAATGCCTATCTTCACAAAGCTATTGAGGTTATTAGTTAAAATACTGGATGGAAAATACCTGCTTACCAATTCATCCCACACATTTGGGGGTGTGGGGTTTCTACTATATGCTAGACACTAAGAGCTTGGGAAGACTTTAAAAAAAAAAAAAAAAGACAATCCCTGTCCTCATGTTGCTTAAGTGGTAATGAGATATAGCTTAGCTGTTTTATTCTAATGGGATGGCAGTTTCTGACCTTCACTTCTCACCTGCAGTGATTCCTAATTACTTTTGAGCAAGTATTTTTTTAATAGATTAAAAAAAAATCTCCTTTTATGCTTCACCCCCAAAATCTAAACTTCAGCTAGATGCTAAAGTAAATAAATTCAAAGATGTGTAGCAGATATCCAGAATTCCTTCAGGTACGTGAAATTCTTCTGGTGAATTCATCCTCAGGAAATATTAGGATCACTTCTAAAAATATAACAAACCTACCAGTCAAACTTATAAATCAGTACCCAATACAAAATACAATAGGCAATACCCATAACATTATCTATTTAGAAAACTATTTTAAATATTGCTTCATTCAAACCTGAGCCAAACTTTCCACTGAAATGTCAAAATATATCTTGCCCCGATCTTTGCTGATTTTGCATGGTGACCTCAATTTCTCTCTCACTTCATCTGCAGCTGCTTGCTCAAAACCAGTAGGTACAGTGGCTCCAATAGTGACTCGAAGATGCTCGGAATCACTTCTGGGGACACTTTCTGTCACGTGTATACCCCTCTGCTTCTCATGAAGGTTCACATGCAAAAGTTGGTTAGTGGCTTCTTGAACATCAGACATGTTGGCAGTGCTTCCAAGATTCTTCAAAAGCAGTACAGAAAAGAAAAAAAAATAATCTCCAAACATTACCACCTCATATATCAACTATAAGTAAAAACATCTGCTTTGGAGGGCTAGAAGAACAAGGCAACACAACTGATACAGCCATATTCACCTGAATCAGTATTCACTGAAGATAAAAGGAACGAATAACATGGGCATAGATGTAAAATACGTTATTAAATAAGCAATATAGATACTATGGAAAAAAAAAGAAGAAAGACAAATAAAAGAATTTTCACAGCACACAATGTTTGGTTTGGGATCATCTATGTTGATAATAGCCACCTCATAACTACAATAGTTAACACTCCAAAAACAGAGGCACTAGAGCACATTCAAATACATTCTGCATCTTGTCCTTTTTTAGACAGCAATTAAGAACATGGGAACTGGAAATCTCAGACATAGATTTGACTTCTTGCCCTCACCATTCATAGGTTGAATGACATAAAACACGTTTATTTTCCTATGCCTCAATTTCCTCACCTGCAAAATGGGAATTAAAGAATACCTTCCCTCTAAGTTGGGAGACGTAAGTGAGAATAGCATACTTCCAGGCCCATAATTAAAACTTGCTAATAGGATATCTATCTTCCTCCTGTGAAGAAGATAGTGATTCATGCGTTTAAAAATGATTAACTTTATTGATTACAAATATTTTAATGCCTATTACTGACCAGGCTCCGGAATCCATGACTGGGCATCAAGAGAGATCTGTGAAATATCTGAAATAGTAAACCAAATTCCCGGTACCTGAGCATGGGTGGGGCTGGGGTTAGAGAGGTGGGAAGTGGAGATCAATAGCTCTCACCAGATTTTTTAAGGTTTTGCAACCTAGAAGTAGGCACCGAGTACCTAAACTGTCCTTGTTCCGTACACGGTCAAGCGACAGTATCTAATACTAATAAAAGTCAATTCCTGCCCTTAATGAGCTCACAATCACTGTGAATAAGAGCTCCAGCTTCTACAGGAGGCTAGCACGGCCTGGTTGAGCGCCAACCAATGAACCAGGAGGTCACGACATTTGTCCGGGTTGCCGCTCGATCCACGATCCATCGTGCAGGAGGCAGCTGATCAATGATTCTCTGTCATGGATGTTTCTATCTCTCCCTCCCTCTCCCTTTCTCTCTGAAATCTATTTAAAAAAAATTAAAAAGCTGATTGATTAAATAAATAAATGAGATCCAAGTCCGTAAAAGGACATATCCTGTCCAAGGTCAGAGGGCCAACCAGTGGCTCAGGCTGGAATGGAAACCGCGTCTCCGGACGCCCACCCGCAGGGCCCTCGTTACAGGAATCGCGAGAGGCGGTAAAGGACAAGAAGAGACAGGGAGAAGGGCTCCACAATGACACCAGGCTGAAGTCCGGCCCGGCATTGCCCCAAGTATCAAGACCAAGGTCGCCCCGCCCTCCCAAGGGTTAGCGATTCCCCACCCAGCCACTCCCACCCGCCGCCCGTTTACCGGCTCGCAGCGCAGACCCTTCCGGCTCCCGCACGCCGCCGACTCAACGTGCTCAGGTCACGCAGCCGGAAGCCGACGCTCGACAACCCCGGAAACGGAAGTCAGGCGGCGCTGTCAAAGCGGCTCCGAGCTGGGGCGGGCGCCGGCGCAAGGTTGTGGAAAGAGGGACATGCGCATAAAGGTCTGTGCTCGGTGGCGGCTAATATGGAGTGTTCCATTCTTGCATTTGGGGACAGCATGGTCCGCACGCTGAACCTGTGGAACTGCGGGCCGCGTCGCGTCATGTAATGGCTAGCATTTATAGAGTGCTTATCCGTCCCAAGCACTGAGTAAGTGCTCACAGGCGTCATTTGTTCCGACAACTACCCGATGTGGCCGTTCCCGTTTTAAAGCAGGAGAAACTTCGTCTTTAAAGGAGGTTAAACATCGTGACTAAAATGTCAGGCACAGCACTTTCCAGGCAGAGCTGGGATTTGAATTTGGATGATGTGACCAGAATTCTTGCTGTTAATATCTGAGTTAGTGTTGCTCAAATAAGTCCCTGAGTTATATACAGTAGTCTTCCTCCGCCCGCCCCTCCTCCTACACCCGCACACTTACTCGTGGTTTTGTTTTCCACTGTTTTAGTTATCCTTGGCCGACGCTGGTCTGACAACATTATATTGAAAATTCCGGGAATAATAAGTTTTAAGTTGCACCCTTTTCTGAGTAGCAACTTGTGCTATCCTGCCCCGACTTGCCCAGGATATGAAGCATTCCTTTGTCCAAGATAGCCACACACTACATACAATCATGAGACATTTTGAGAGAGACCACATTCACATAATTTTTGTTACAGTATATTGCCATATATATATATATATATATATACATATATATATATAAAAACATATATATATGTTTTTATTGATTTTAGAGAGAGAGGGAGAGAGAGGAACATTTATGAGAAAGATACATTGATCTTTTGCCTCTTGCACCCTCCCCTACTGGGGAGCGAGCCTGAAACCCTGGTATGTGCCCTGACTGGGTATGTGCCCTGACCTGGAATGGAACTGATGACCTTTTGGTGCTTGGGAGGATGCAAAATGCATACCAGCCAGGGTATATTGTTATATTTTACTATTGCTTATTGCTAATCTCTTACTATGCCTAATGAAAAAATTAAACTTTATCAAGGTATATATGCATAGGAAAATACATAGTATATGTAGGATTTGGTGCTGTCTGTGGTTTCAGGCAAATACTGGGGTCTTGGGACATATCCTCTGCAGAAATTGGGGTACTACTATATCGCCTTTACTATCTTTGCCCAATTGTGCTATTATTTAATATACTTTTTAAAATGTATTTTTAACAAGCTATTTTAGAAGGAACCCTTAAAACTCAACAACAGAAAGATAACACAATTTAAAAATGAATGAATGCTTAAATATGTCTCCAAAGAATATACTAGTACACAGATGGCCAATAATCACATGAAAAGATAGTCAGCATCACTAGCCATTAGGAAAATGCAAATGAAAACCACAATGAAGTACCTGTTTGAGTAGCTAAATTTCTTGAAAAACGTGCATTTCCAAGTTAGTTCTAGTGAGGATGTGGAGTGATGGAACATTTATGCATTGCTGGTGGGAATGCTTTTAAAAATTGTAAAGCCACTTTGGGAAACAGATTAGCCTTTCTCAAAAAGTTAAGCGTGGATTGCCATATGAACCAGCATTTCTACTCAGGTGTGTATACTCAAGAGAATTGAAAATAGATGTTCAAGCAAATACTTGTACAGGAATGTGTCTAACAGTATTTTTATAGCCCCAAAGTGGAAACAACTTAAATATCCATAAGCAAATGTGATCTATCCATGCAATGGAATGTTATCTATTTATGTAAAAGCCTAAGCGACCAGCCAACTGGCCAGTAGCTATGACATGCACTGACCACAAGGGGGTAGACACTCAGGCATGGAAACATGGAAATTGATGAATCTCAGAGGGAAGAGGGGAGGGGAGAGGCAGGAAGAGAGTAACTAAAGATCTTATATGCATACTAGAGGCCCGGTGCAGGAATCCCTCGGCCTGGCCTGCACCCTTTCACAATACAGGGCCCCTCGGGGGATGTTGGAACCCCGGTGCACTAAATAAGACCTTCTTGACAAAATAAGAGGGATTAAAACGAGAATCTTCAAGATTCTCTTCACCTGATTTAGTGTTATTTCAATATGTTTTTTTATTGATTTTTAGAGAAAGAGGAAGGGAAAAGGATAGAGAGATAGAAACATCAATGAGTGAGAGACATGGATTGGCTGCCTCCTGCATCCTCCCTACTGGGGATTGAGACCGAAACCCAGCATGTGACTGGGAATCAAACTGCGACCTCCTGGTTCATAGGCCAATGTTCAACCACTGAGCCACACTGGCCGGGCTGATTCAGTGTTATTTATTGCACACCTTTGTACTACTTAAAATCATCTTCATAAACAAGTCTCACACTTGGGGAAACATTGTTCTAAAGACACATTATCTACCAGTAGTATCACATTAGATCTGTTATTTAGCAGAATTTATTGATTAACTCTGGAAACAGCCCAAGTGCTCATCAGTAGATGACCGGATAAAAAAGTAGTGGTATATTGACATAGTGGAATACTATGTAGCTGTAAAAGGGAAGCATGGATGGATCTGGGGATTATTATGCTAAGCAAAATAAGCCAGACAGAGAAAGATGAATACCATATGATCTCACTTATGTATGGAATCTAATGAACAAAATAAACTGACGAACAAAATAGAACCAGAGGTGTGGATACGTGGAACAGATTGACAGTGGTCAGGGGGAGGAGAGTAGTAGGAGGGACCTGAGTGAAAGGTGAAAAGATTAGCCAAAGAGCATATATGGATAGCCCAGGAATACAGACAACAGTGTGGTGATGGCCAGAGGGAGTGGGGCTGGGGCTGGGTGGAGGTTGGTCAAGGAAGAGGTGGGGAAATGAGTGACATCTGTAATAGTGTCAACATTAATTTTTAAAAATATTTTTTTATTGATTTCAGAGAGGGAGAGAGAGATAGAAACATCAATGAGGAGAGAGAATCATTGATCAGCTGCCCCCTGCACGCCCCACACTGGGGATCAAGCCCACAACCCAGGCATATGCCCTGACTGATAATTGAACCTCAACCTCCTGGTCCACAAGTCGATGCTCAATCACTGAGACACCCGGGCAGGCCCTAATTTGTTTTTAATTGGCAGTAGTGTTATATAAACAAGCAAAGAATTGAATTTGATAATTCCTGTCAGCTATAGTGACACAAATGAGGAACTAGTCAGTGGTAGTTGTTCCCATGAACCCAGGTAATCTATTTTACCCTCATCCTTTTTTATTCTTGCCTATTCTTTTTTTTTTTTTTAATATATTTTTATAGATTTCAGAGAGGAAGGAAGGAGAGAGAGATCGAAACATCAATGATGAGAAAGAATCATCAATCGGCTGCCTCCTGCATGGCCCCCACTGGGGACCGAACCCACAACCTGGGCATGTGTCCTTGACCAGAATCAAACCTGAGACCCTTCAGTCCACAGGCCGACACTCTATCCACTGAGCCAAACCAGCCAGGGCTCCTTGCCTATTCTTTTTTTAAATATATTTTATTGATTTTTTACAGAGAGGAAGGGAGAGGGAGAGAGAGTTAGAAACATTGATGAGAGAGAAACATCGATCAGCTGCCTCCTGCACACCCGCCACTGGGGATGTGCCCACAACCAAGGTATGTGCCCTTGACCGGAATCGAACCTGGGACCCTTGAGTCCGCAGGCCGACGCTCTATCCACTGAGCCAAACCGGGCAAAGTCATGGTTAGAAAGTCCAACAGTACAGCCATTCCTTAGCCCTCCCTCTTCCTGTGCTCTTCTATAGAGGTAAGGATTATTAACCATTTCTGCCTTTTGTTCACGTGGGGATTTCCTCCCCGTCTCTAAATAACATGCTTGTAGTGCTATTTCTTGCTCTTTTAATTTTAAGGATTATTTACAGTCTATGTTACTTGAGATTTAGCCTAGGCCCTATAACATCCCCATTGTCCTATTTCTCTTTCCCTTCTCCCATTGAAGTTATAACCCAGTATAATTTATTCCTCTCAAAAAAATAAAATATATTAAACATTTTCTAGTTTTATCACTCTGGACAGCATCTCTTGACCCTCCCACACTTTAAGATGAGGGTTTTATCAGCACTCCTGGCCATTCTTTTATCTTTCCTCCCTTCTTCGTACCTCCCAATCTATTTTGTTAAAAGAGCATTCCACTTGGCAGGTTGGATTTCTGTGAGGATGTAATTGAAACAAGGGATGCCCCTACATCTGCTTCTCCCTCAAAAAGCTACTCAAATTCCATCTGTTCCAAGAAAACCTTTTGGGACCTCATTGGGAAATGAGAGATGTGTCTACAATCCTAGTAAAGAAATGATAGCCTAAGAGTCCATGAACTCTTAACTCAATCAACCTTTGGCCTATTGGGAGTTAACAACTAGAAGGGAGAACAATCAGCTTTGGCCTTGCCCTAAACAAGCTGAGGTTTATTTACTTTTCCCATGCCCTTTCAAGCCAAAGGTTATAAAACTGCTTTAGTAATGTAACTCCTGTGAGAGCTCTCCCATGGAATTAGTGACATCACAACGAATTTTCAAGAGGATGTACATGAAATTTATTGTCCACCTTGAACTTCATGTGGATAGTTGATTTAAAAGCAACTTACTCATTTTGAAAGGAACTGTTACCTTGAGTGTAACTGAGATTGCCAGGAGGGGAGAAGGAAGTGAGCTGAGGAGTGAAACATCCCTGCCACCTAGTGGTTACTCATTCTGAAACACTGTAGTTCTTCCAAAGCACAGACAAGCAAAAATGAATTGAGTTAGTACAGGAAACATCTAGACAATGTCCTGGAACCGGGAAACTCCCATTCCCTCCTCCCATGTTAGAAAGGGATGTTAGTGAACCTTTTGTAAATAGACCAAACAAGGTGTTCATGGGATTAGTCTCTGAGAGCTGCTCTCCCTTTGTGTAATCAGAAGAATTAACAGAGCACTGACAAAGGGAGAATGTTGTAGGTGAACAAGGACAGCCACCAGATCTCTAGCAACAAGTAGCAACTCCAGAAGGAAGCAGGAAGGGCAACAAACGAGCAAAGAGAGACCACTGTGAGGCAGGACCCTCAGTAGTGCTCAGTGCAGCAGTAGCATGGGTCCAGAAGCAAAGCAGAACCAGAAGCAAGGCCAGCAGGGACAATGATGATTAAGTCACATAGACTCAGGATCATTGGTTAGAAACAGCCCTGAAAAACCATGGTCTTGGGACTGCAGTACTGCTTGATTGAAGGTAAACGAATCAGGATACATAATTAACATTTATGGAGCACATACTCTATCCAGGCAGTGCTTTACCTGCATTATTTCTTAATAGTCCTGTGGGGTAAATATTATGAGCCCTATTCTACAGATGATGAACTTGAAGCTAACTAGCCCAAAGTCACAGAGCTAATAAGATTTGAGCCAAGATTGTAACAAGGTGGTTTGACCCCAGGCTCTGAGCTCTTAACTATAGTACTTTCCTGTTTCCTTCAGGAAGAGGGAATAGGAGGTTCAACCACTCTAACTCTACGGACCCTCATATTGAGGATGGTTGTGAATTGGAACTTTAATGTGATTAAGATCTGGTCCTACTTGCAGGAGGTTATTTAACATTTTAGGAATGACCTTAATTGTAAAACAAGGATAAAATGGAGACTATTAAGTTGCTAATGGAGACTGTTGAAGATTCACTGAGATAATGTATAGTGTCATTAATGTATAGATAATGTATATTTGCTTGCCAACATTTTTTCTCATCCTTTTTAAGTATAAGAGGTGGACTCTCTTTCCCCTAGAACCTGGGCTGGGCTTATGGCTTCCTTTGACAATTCAGTAATATGGCAAATGTGTCGTTGGCCAGTTCCAAGCCTAGGTCTTAAGTGGCTTGGCAACTTCCATTTTTTCTCTCTTGGACCACTAGTGCCAGTATAAAGAAGCCCAGCCTAGACTCTTACATCGTAAGAGACCACATGGAGAAAGGCAGCAGGGAGCCAGTGATCTAGCTGAGCTCATCATCTGAATGCAGCTGCAGGAGGGAGCCTAGCAAGACCAGAACCCACAGAATAACAAAAAAATAAATAATTACTGTTAAAATACCAAGTTTTGAGATAGCTTGTTATGCAGCAAATAGAAAGCCCTCAATAAATGGTATTATAATTGGTGCTGGTGAGGGATTCAGCTAAATACATGGGTGATCTTTTCTTAGGTCACTGATAGCTTCCCCCTTTTCACTGGAATAGGCTGGGAGAAATGAGGCTTATATGAACAGATGTTACAAATGTGTCTTGTCTTTTTATTAAAAGAGAATATTGCTGGATATCAACTCAAAAAGATTTTGTTAACATTTCAAATTGCCATATACACTGAGTGACCAGATTATTATGATCTCTGAACGAATAATAATCTGGCCACTGAGTGTATATCCTATCTAATAAAAGGCTAATATGCAAATTGTCCTTTAGGTCAGGAGTTCGACCAGCAGGCAGGCCCGTCAACCACCCATATCCCCTCGCCCTGGTCAGGTTGGCCGGACCCCACCCATGCACGAATTCATGTACCAGGCCTCTAAACACACACACACACACACACACGCACACACACACACACACACACACTGAGTGGCCAGATTATTATGCATTCAGAGATCATAATAATCTGGCCACTCAGTGTACATTTGAAATAATATAGAAGCATATTTCTTCAAACATTTACAATTCAGACTTTTCAGTAACTTGGTTATGGTGGGACCTTCCAAAGCCTTTATATTGGAGGATTTGAGGCCTCAACAGAGACTTATCCTTTTACTCTAGCATGCCAAAGCCCAGAGAAAGACACTTTAATTTTCACTTCCTTTATGTCCTCTTTCCTAAATCCTCTTTTTTTCTGTCCATATATATATATATCCTTTCCCTTCTCACCATGCCTTTTCTGTCTCTTCTCCTTATTGTGATGATTAAATAAGATCTTTCCTACTGAAATGTAAACGCCTGGAAGGAAGAGATGTTTCATCTGTTCTCTAAGGAACATTCTTTGCTTAGAACAGTGCCTGGTACACAGAAGATATGCAATGAATGTGTGTTGAATGAATTAAATAATGCATGCAAAAGCACTTAGAACATGTCTGGCATAAAGTAGATGGTGCTCAATAAATATAATCTATGACAGTGCAACACTGTAGTAAATTAGATCATTCATATTTATCTTTTAAAAAATATTTTTATTGATTTCAGAGAGGAAGGGAGAGGAAGAGAGAGATAGAAACATCAATGATGAGAATCATTGATCGGCTGCCTCCTACAAGCCCCCCGCTGGGGATCTAGCCCCCAACCTGCACATGTGCCCTTGACTTGAATCGAACCCTTCAGTCTGCAGGCCAAAGCTCTATCCACTGAATCAAACCAGCTAGGGCAGTGGCCGGCAAACTCATTAGTCAACAGAGCCACAGTTTGCCGACCACTGAGCTAGGGCATTCATATTTATCTTTAAAGTATTTTATTACATTAAGTCTTTCTCTCTTTCCTTTCCAGTCATTGTGCCTTTCTTTTTCCTCTCCCTCTCCTACTCTTCCTCCTTCTCCTTATTCTTCTTTTCTTTTTGTCATTGCATTTTCTCTCCTACCCTTACTTGTGGCCTTCCAGGAACCCTCTTAGATGTTATTTTGTCTTACCTCAGTGGATGTGCAGGAAAAGATTTTGGAACTGGATGAAATTTAACTGTGATTTGTAGCTGACTTAGGTGTTTACATAAAATTCTGTCATTGAGGTGAATCCAATTCTGGCGCTCCTGAATATTTTAGGGCCTAGGTTATGGAAAATAGCAGGCTTATTGAGTTATAACCAAATGCCTGTCTGTTCATGTTTCGGAGCATGTGGGTGTTTCTAGTGCCTGTTGGTGAGTAGCCATGCTGTTCTTGGCAGTAGAAATGTGAGCAGAGCAAGTCGAACTGATTTAGCCAATTTTTTCTCCCCCTTTTTCTCTGTAAGGGGATGGAAATGTACTATGACACAGTGGACCAGTTCTTTCTCAGGCTGGTAACATTTGAAATTCCTGTTGAAATGCAAGCTGGACTGATAGAAATCAAATTCCCATATTCTCTCATAAGCTGGATAGAGCGTCGGCCTATGGAATGAAGGGTCCCAGTTTTTCAAGGTAAATCCCCTCAGTTTAAAATTTTGACTTCCCAGGGCTAGATGGGAAAATAAGGAGCTTTGGCCCTATCACCAGAAACAATTATCCAGATCTCTCAGTTTCCTTGGATGTTCACTCATGTAGGAAGATCTGTCTTCTCTTTTTGGCTAGCCTTTCATGAATCTGCAGGCCAAAGGCTGGGTAGCTTGGGCTGAGTATAAATTAGTGTCGATGCTGTTCTTAACACAGCCTTTTTTTTTTTTAATGTTTTTATTGATTTTTAGGGAGATATGGAGAGAGACAGAGAAATGGAAACATCTAATGATGAGAGAGAATCATTGATATCATTGATTGGCTGCCTCCTGCACACCACCCCTACTGGGGACCAAGCCCACAACTGGGGCATGTGCCTTGACTGGGAATCAAACTGGTGACTTCCTGGTTCATGGCTTGATGCTCAACCACAGAGCCACACTGGCCAGGCAACATAGCCTTTTAAAAAATTTTTTTTGCAAGGCAAATATCTTTACTTTTGTAGAAGGTTGTGCAGCCAACACAGGGTCTGTTAACCACACATATTGAGCAGGCAGTCCCTTCAAGGTTTTATTCCTGACCCATAGCTGCCTCCTGCATGTCCCCTACTGGGGACCAAGCCCGCAAGCCAGGCACGTGCTCTTGACTGGAATTGAATCTGGGACCCTTCATTCCATAGGCCGACGCTCTATCCACTGAACCAAACCAGTTAGGGCTGCTTTTCTATGATTCAACTAGAGGCCCAGTGCAGGGTCCCTCAGCCTGGCCTGTGCCCTCTTGCAATCCAGGACCTCTCAGGGGATGCCAGACTGCTGGTTTCGGCCCAAACCCTGTCAGTCTGACATCCCCTGAGGTGTGGCCTGCATGGATTGGGCTGAGACCAGCAATCTGACATCCCCCAAGGGATGTAGTAGTATGCGAAGCGGCAGGCAGCTGGGGAGAAGCCTGAGCCTGGGCCAGGCGCCATGCTGCTCCTGCTCATCCTGGCCCCACTGGGCCCGCCGCCACAGTCGCTTGGGTAGTGCTGCTGCGGAGGTGGGAGAGTCTTGGGCTGCCACAGCTACGCTTGCCAGCCATGAGCCTGGCATCTGGCAGTAAACCAGATTCGGGGCTGACAGTACCCCAGCAACAATATAACCCATGACTGAAGGTGGAATTGTGTGACCCCACGAGGTATCGGGCTCCCTCCTCTCTGGTTCCAGGGTGCATCACCCGAGAACCACTGCTGCCAAGTTACTGCAGCTTGGCAGCTCCTGAATCGAGCATCTGCCCCCTGGTGGTCAGTGTGCATCATACCTACCAGCCAGTTGGACGGTCGGACAGTTGGATGGTCGCTTAGCCTTTTATATATATAGATGGGCTTTTCTCAAATGTCTACAATAGACATGTATTACTTATGGACTAAAAAAAAAGGTACTTAAATATACTTGAAACAAAAAGATCATTTTCGCAGCAGTGGTTAGAAGAATATGAATGAGGGAGATTGGATGAGAGGTTTTTGAAGTGGTTCAGGCAAAAACACAATGCAAGTAGGAACCAAGGATTGGCAATTTGGATAGAGAAGGGAAAAATGATTGAAGACATATTCAGTAGTCCTATGAGAACTATAAACACATACCATACCATCAAGTCAATAATAAAATTGATTTTTTAAAAGATCCAACATGATTAATTTATATCTCTACAGTTCCTTTAAATATACATTTAAAGAAACTCAGAGCCAACTCTGATGACAGAATTTTCGTTTTCTGGCTTGTTCAGTGAAATGAGTGGAGGTCCAGTTGATCAAGAAAGAGAAAGTAAGAGGACTGGATTGTGTCGGTAGAGAAGCAATTCAGTTTGGACATGTGGCATTTGAGGGGTATGTACTAAGCTATGGTACATGAGTCTGAAGTTCAGATGTGGTCACCAGATATAGAATTAGAGATCATCAGTATATGAGCAATTGTTAAAATTGGGTGGTTTTTAAGATTGCGTAGAGAGTGAACAGTGAGAAAAAGACTGAGCAGGGACCCCTGTCGAACCACAACAGTTCAGGGCAGGACAAGGAAGAGAAGGTTACTGAGAAAATTGAGGAGTAATGAGCTAGGCCAGCCTGTAATATACTAATCCAGGTTCAAAGCCTGGCAAGAATGACTGGTTGGACAAGTTCAAGGTTGTTTTCATTTTAGCTTACTTCCAACTCTGCAAGCAAGCACTGCAGCAGGCACAGGAAATGAGAATGAAAGTGAGTGATAGACTCTGGAATTTCTTCTGCTCCTTAAGGGCATGTGACCAAAATTCAGGGTTCAGCACAGTCCCTCTCAAGTCTGATCTGCCACTCACTGCTCTTCAGGTTGGGGAAGGGCGTGGTAGCCCTCAAGGGTCTAGTTGCTACCACTTACGGCAATTCCTTGCTGTTCCATAGGTACATCTCTGTATATTCTCTCCTTGTTGCCTCCCCACTGCACCATGCTCAGCCATGACATACCAGTAGTGGCCAGAAGGATTTGGAGGGAAAGGGTGTTAAGGGGGGACAGAATTTCAAGGAAGGAATTGTCAACCGTATCAGATGCCAGATACTATATATGCTGGAAAGTTCCCACTATATTTGACAATTTAGAGGCTATTGCAACCACACATATGGGCTACCACCAAGCTCAGATTCCAAGAAAGTAATTCCCCCCCAATAAACTAATTTTATTCTCATGAACTATAATAAAAATATTTTATTTAAGCTATGGTATTTTGTTAATGGCAGCCTGAGGTGACTAAGTCATCCATCCTACCAAACTCCTTCATTTATGGTGATTTTTTCTTGGCCCTATTGTCTCTCCTAATAGTCCAGCCTTTTTTAAGGAGCTCGCCTGTCTGTCATATAGGGTGGTATAGTATATCCCAATTGTGGGCTGTATTCAACATCTCTTCCATAAGGCTCTTGTGTCCCATACACATCAAGGAATGTGTCTCGGTAACAATTTCACTGTCACCAAATCTTTCCAATAGGTAAGAAGACTATTGGATGTTGGTCTTTCCAGAGTTAGACTTCTAGATGACTCGGGTCTGTTAGGGTCATTTCTGACTCACAAATGCTCAATTACCCTTAAGAAACGAAGTAAAGGGGGAAGTGTGGGTGTGTAACACAGAATTATAAATAGTGCATTTTATAAACAAGGTGTATGTCCATCAATAATACTTAGCCTCTTCTGGTAGGGATGAGGCACCTCCAGCCTTGTGTCTGTTAGGCCAACTTCATTGGGGCCCCAAACTGAAGCAACATACATATCCATGTCTTTTTGTACATGTGTCATTGTTTATTATTGGTTTTCCATCTGCCCTGCTCTGAAACAGGAGGGGGAAGAGAAGACAGAGGAAAATTATGAGCTCTTTGGAGGAATAGTGCCAGATATTAAATCTATAAACAAAATAGATTGAACCAGAAAGAATGAGTCAGAGATAAAGGAAATATGAAAGCCATAGCCACTGGGAAAATATCACCTGAAAGTGCTGACTGAATGTTCCCTGTGTATTTCTGATTGGCCCTTTAAGTCCCATCAGCACAATTTGGTTCCTGAACTGCTTGCACCTCACTGCCCTGTTGAGTGCTTTTTCATTGTTTCCTCATATGGAGCCCTTAGATTCATTTATATAATGCAAACTGATGACCCGTGGTGAGATTGTCCCTTCCTCTGGTGATAATGATCCTGTCACACCAGGTTGCTGTTTCATTGGAGCGTGAAGAGAGTTAGGCTGATTGATTGAGTCTGAGCTGGAGTGAAATAAGGATTTTACTGGAGGTTCCTTAGTCTTCCTGCATAATGCCTCAGAGGGTGCTTAAAACTGGGGGTTATTTGAATGCCCTGCCTTCTTGGAGTTATTCTGTAACAGAAGTTGCAAATGGGCAGGCCCTGGGTGGGTCTATTTATTTGCTCTCCCAGGGTTAGGAATTCAGTTGCTAACATTGTTTCTCTTTAAAACTGGAAGATTTGGAACATTGGACCTGCATCCCCTCCTGGAAACTATTGGCTGGCCCTGAGTGGATCACATAAAGGCACTTGAGTTTGTCTCATGGTCTATAGCAGTGGTCGGCAAACTTATTAGTCAACAGAGCTGCAGTTTGCTGACCACTGGTCTATAGGAAGGAGGTGCAGGTGAGGAAACACCCGTTTTTCCTCTATCCTCTTAGATTCACTGGCTGGGCCCTCGAATCAAACTGATGATAGATTAACAAAAGAAAAGAGACAGTTTAAATTGCATAGGTACACATGGGAGTTTCACAAAAAAATAAGACTCGAGGTAGCCAGATGCTTGAGGTTTATATACCATCCTGTGCTAGACAAAGGAAAAAGGGTTTGGCGCTTCTGCGTAAGGGAAGCAAGTTATGGGAAGGTATAAGGGAGGAAATAAATGGTAAATATGGATTGTCTGGTTATGCAGGTAAGAGCCTCTCAGGTCATAAAAGTTATCTCTCTTCCTGATTCAGAGGCACCTTTATAAATGAAAATTTCCTTTATAAATGTAAACTTCCTTTGCAAATGGGGAAATTTATACTCTATATTTAGGCAGTTAGGGGTAGGTAAAGAGCTTTTCTTGACTTTGCTGGTTCTCAGTTGCCTTTAGCTCAAAATGATCCATATGCAAAAGAGGCATATTTGGGGGTGACTTATCTGCTACCCTGTAGATGGAAACTAGCATTTATTCTATGCATTCTTTCTATGCAGGAACCACTATGCCTTATAATTTGTACATATGATTTCATTTGATTTTCCAAACAACCCAGTAAGATTTGAGCTCCAAAGCTGTAGGGACCATGTTCCAGGTAAACTGGCTTTTCATTATTTGTAAACACCCTTACAGAATTCACCTCCAGCCTTTGTCCACACTGTTTCTTTTGCTTAGAACATAGCTGTCCTTTTCCCTATACATTCACATTCTACCCAGCTCTCTTTCTTTTTCTCATCTCTCCCTCCCCCCTTCTCTAGTTTTTTAATTCTTTAAAAAATAACCTTCCCCCCAAAGAAGTCCTGAAGAGCATTGAATTGCGTTCATCCCTGAGCACTGTGCTCTGTGGTAAGTGGTTGGAATGCTAATCTGCTGGAAGTTAAGGAAGACCTGCAGGAAGTGCCCACCGTAAAAGAGAATTTAAGAAGGTGAGATTCTTTCCCAGTCTTCTCGTTCCCCAGTGCTTTCCCCTCTAGAGACAGCTACAGTTACCAGTTTCTTTCCTCCCTTGTTTCCAGGCCCGAGTGAAATCCCATAGCTGCAAATTAGAGTCACTTGCAAAGCATTTAAAAATCCTGATGGTGAGTTTCTGTACCTGGCCCACTGTCCTTGCTCTGGAAGGGTCTAACATTTTCCATTAAAAATGGAAAATAATATTTAAAAGTCAGGGACTTAACGCACTTGTGTACACACACATTTACGTGCACACATGTGTGCGCGCGCACACACACACACACACACACACACAAATATTTCAGTTTTTCAAGAACAATAGGTTGGTAGCAAGGGGCCCACTTTCCTACATGGCAACATTGAACATTAACAAAAAGTAGCTGCCTTACTGTCCCAAATGAGCCCAGCCTCCAGCCAGCCTTTCAAATGAACACTCAGCACCAACCATATGAGGAGCCCAGTCAAGACCAGCAGAAAAATTACCCAGCAAACTTATAAAACAGAGAAAAGTAATATACTATTTTTGGTTTAAGCCACTAAGTTGTAGGGTGATTTGTTATGCAGCAATAGCTAACTGATACAATAGTTGGCAGAGTTCCCACAGCCCTGCTTTGCTAAATTGTTTTTGTTTTTTTTTGAGTTTGGAGTCATACTTTATTCACCAGTGGGCTTAGAGAAAATGAATTCAAATTCTAAGCAAGGCTACAAGCAGAACTTCCCTTTTTATTAAAGAGCCAGCCCTATGTGCACTTAGTGGTTATCTCGCTGCTGGCCTTGAAAACAACACAGTTCTATCCAATTAAAAAATGCACCTGGCATGGCATTGAAATTATGGGCATATCTAGTCTCTGGCCTACAAGGTCAGACAGCTAAGTTTATCTTCCTCATTATTCACCTGCTTTGCTAAATTGTTACCTCTCTGACCCCAGTTGGCAAGTGTATTGCCACCCTGGGCCTTACCTTGAAGAACACTCAACAACTTGAAAGTCTTTTGCATATTCATTATCCCCCAAACCTTACAAGGTCAGTTGGTATTAAATTTTCATTTTGTAGATGAGAAAACTGAAGACTAGCAAGCTAAGGTATATCCCTAGGGCTACATAGCAACAGAGTGGGATGAGGACCCATCACTTTTCACTTTTATTTCAGTGCTTTCCCCCCACCTTCCATCTGGGCAATCAGCTGTTAGTCTCTCCAGGCTAATAGACTTGATAGCCACTATATGGCCAATGTTAACGGGATACAATGTTTTCAAGAAGGGGAACCCTCAATGTAGTCTTTACTTATTAAGAATATTGTTGCCCTAGCCAGTTTGGCTCAGTGGATAGAGTGTCGGCCTGTGGACTGAAGGGTCCCGGGTTAGATTCCGGTCAAGAGCATGTACTTGGTTGCAGGCTCCCGGCCCTGGTCAGGTGGGGATGTGGGAGACAACCAATCGATCGGTGTTTCTCTCTGTCTCTCCCTTTTCCTTCCACTCTCTCTAAAAATAAATGGAAAAAATATCCTTGGGTGAGGATTAAAAAAAAAAAAAGAAGAATATTGTCTATAAAGTACCTAACAGTGACTAGTACATAGAACGGGCTTAATGAGAGATAGTTATTATTATCTATTCTGTTTCTATAGCATCCTTTGATGCCCTTTTCCATTTTCCCCCTACTCTCCATACTCCTGGCTGGATAATCTCATCTCTTTCTTTAAATCCTGGTACATTATCTTTATCTCTATTACAGCACATAATCACACTGTATTATATCTGTATTATATATTTTTACATGTCTCTCTACTCCCTTAGACCTTGGGTTCTTTAGTTTCAAGGGATTATAGATTCCTTTTTATTTTCAGTCTCTCTAGCACAGGACCTGGCCGAAGGTAGGTGCTGAATAATGCTCACTGAATGTAACTGAAATTCAATTGCACAGTTGCAGGATACATTAAATCATATTCTAATTTGATGCATAATCATCCTATGAATCAAGTATTATTATTAACTAGAGGCCTGGTGCATGGGATTTGTGCACTGGTGGGGGGCATGGCCTGCGGGGATTGGCCTGCTATGGGAGTGCCACTCATTCCAGTCTGCCAAGCAGCTGTGGACCCGCCCTCTGAGCAGCTGCTCCCTGGTTTGGCATCTTCTGTGGAGCCAGAGCACTCGCCTCTCCACAGGACCCAGTTGGGGCTGGGCCCAGGGACAATAGCACTGAGAGGCTACGGAGTAGGCTTCAGTCCCACAGCAGCCACAAACCCACCTCCCAGCCTCCGGGGTCAGCTCTGTGAGCCCAGCAGTGGTGTTGCTTGGCCTGCGGGCATCCGGAGGAGGTGGCAGGGAGTGAGGAGGAGGAGCCTGGGGCAAGGAGGCAACAATCACAGCCTGGGTTCCTGCCCGTTAGCCTGGGGTTCGCAGCAGGAGCAGCCACTCATCCCAGTCAGCCGAGTGGCGCTCCCACTGTGGTAGCGCACTGACCACTGGGCGCAGCTCCTGCGTTGGGTGTCTGCCCCCTGGTGGTCAGTGCGTGTCATAGTGACTAGTCGACTGGTCATTCTGGTTGTTCTGCTGTTCGGTTGCTGGGCTTTTATTATATAGGATATCATTATACCTATATTAAAAATGGGGAAACAGAAGTTCAGTAGTACTGATAATTTCTTTCCAACTGGCGATACTCAGCTGATATTTACTAGGTTTTCCATCAAACTGTTAGCGGCAGAAATAGAACAGTAGAGACTAGCTATAGTTATAAGAAATATTAATCATACTGTTAACTCTGATTGTTTTGTTCTGATTAAAGAAAGCATATTCTGATCTGGCTGGGAGTTGTATGCCCCAGTGAGTTAAGAGCTGCCTGTTGTCATGGAAAGATTAACAACCTTGTGGTGAAACTGGAGGCTCCTCCGCTGCCCTTTGCAAACCCCCAGCCCGCATTGCCTATAATCTATAACCATTTTACCCATTTTTATTCCTTTTGCCTACTTCCCCTTGTAATTTTGTCCTTCTACCCCATATAAGCAGCTGGTTTATGGGGGTGTGCAGAGCAGATTTTCATGGATGACCTGCTGCTCTCCTACACTGCCGGCATTATAGGAATAAACGCTCATATATGACTCAACCCTGTCTCTGTTTAATTGGCTCAAGTAGTGACAGGCAGCCCAGACCCATTGGTTGTCTGATTTCAAAACGGTTGACTCTTACCCTGGCAGGTTTGGCTTAGTGGATGGAGCATTAGCCCGTGTACCTCGGTTGCAGGCTTGATCCTGGGCTGGGGTGGTGCAGGAGGCAACCAATCAATGTGTCTCTCTCACATTGATGTTGCTCTCTGTCTCTTCCCCTCTCACTCTCTCTAAAAATCAATGGAAAAGTATACTCGGGTGAGGATTAACAACAAAACAAAAACAAAACGGTTGACTGTTCTTTGCTTTTCTTTATGATTTCTGCAAAGTTTTCACCTTCATGGCAGAGCCTAAGCCTTATGTGAATCTCTATGCCCAGCATGAGGTGTGGCAGGCGTAGATGCTAGTAATTGTTGATTTGAATTGAGTTCCACTTCATATGTTAGAAGCTACATTTGTTACCACTCTAGGGAAATATTTGAAAGAGCTGTTTAAAAGTTGCTTATGGTTAATTCTACTTTCACTCTGTCTGAACACAAATATACTCTCACTCTTTTATCATGGATGGGATGCCTTGGAAAGACAGAAACAGGGCCAGAGAAACTTGTATCTTTGAGAAAAGAAAGACATGGGAAATAGCAGGGTAACTGGACCCTGTCTGAGAGAGAATTCTTTCTTTGTGCTGACACCAGAGAAATGCAGGGCTGTCATGTGAGGAGCAGTTATACTCTGTGTATCAGGTAAGGCAGAAAAGAGAGGACTAAGGTTGAAGGAAAGGAGGAATTAGAAGGGGCCAAGTGATTGAAATCAACAAAGCGAACGGGCCAAGAAATATGAGAAATGGAGAGGAAGGAAAGGCTGAGAGGGTGCTCTGTCGATAGCATTTAAAAGAGAGTAAGGAATGCAAAGTGACCTGCTGTGAAGGAGCCACAAGATACCATCGGTCTTCTTTTTCCTGTGAGATACTTTCTTTTGAAAAGGATTGTCATCATTGAACCCCACACGCAACTGCAGTATTTAATTGGTGGTATTGCTTTTAAAATGTAGACTATAATTTTATTTTCAGAGTTTATGATAGCATTTTGTTATTTTGTAAAACTGAAATATGCCAAGTCATCCTGTCAAGAGAGATAATAAGTCAAGAAACTCGGGTATTTTTTCCCTATCATCATGGTTGCTGATTTCAATAGAGAATCCCCCACATGCAAGAAACATTTCCTGGTATTAGCAGTGGGTTTTATATCATGTTTTGAGCTAATATGGTTTTCTGGTCAAGGGCCATTGTGTCTGAATAAAAATGACAGCTATGGTAACAATTTGTCATATTCTCCTTGCAGCAAGTTCCTTTTGCTCATGAGTCTGTTATTATTGAAGAAGAATTTAGTTGTAGGTAAATGACCCTCGCCTTCTGTCTTTAATTGAAACTCAGCCTGCCACAGTTAATATGTCTCATAACAATAAATCTTGGATGAAAAACCTAATGTGCTGTAAAAGCAAAGGAAAAAATTAATGGGTTTCAGCACACATTTTCCTGTACAAACAATTCCTTGCTTTCACATAAGAAGAGCTCTCTAGTTTTGTTTTTTTCTTTCTTTCCCTTTTTTTCTATTTTTATTTGGAAAGGAGTATGAGATCTATAAACACTCTCTGGGCATGGAGTGTGGGCTTGATCTATGTATTAGGAAAAGAAGTGAAGAGAAACTCAATGAAAGGGCTTTAACTACATTGTGTTACTTTAGTATATCTTTGTAGCATGGACCCAGCACAGGCACTTCCATGACTTGAGAGAAATTCAAATTGTATCAGTTAGCTATTGCTGTGTAACTAATCACCCCACAACTTGGTGGTAAACAAAAAACTTTCAGGGCAGAAAGTTTTTTTCTGAAAGAAAAATGCTAGCCAGAAAACAAAACAAAACACACACACAAAACTATTTTTTATCTGTGTCAACACCTAGTAAGAACCCACATAACCAATATTTTCAGAACATGCTACAGCAGCCTGTAGACCTAGTATTCCACAGAAAGCACTTTGGGAACTAAAGCTTTAGGAAGGTCTTGAATGCTGGAACTTAATGCTGTTTTTGGAAGTCAAATCCACCTAAAATTCATCCCACACACGCAGAGTTTACTTAGGTTCAGCCAGGACTCCCACCACACTCCCCATTTGTTGAGAACCTTTTGTCAGATATTTGTATAATGATCTCATTTAATTTAACCCTTACACTAATCCTGATTTTGCAGATGAGGAAACTGAGGCCCAGAGAAGTTAAAGGACCTGGAGTTCCCAGTTCCCACAGCTGGTAAGTAGCTGAGATTTGAACCTTTATGTCTTATCTCCAGTGCTTTTTCTGCTACCCCCTCTGCCTGCCATTCCCTCTTTGAATGTCTCCCCTCCCCACCTCCCCCATCTGCAGTCAGTTGCCTTAGACCCGGATTGGCAAATAAAAGACACAAGTGCTGTCATTTCCCATTTCCACACTCATGATAAATGTCACTGATTTCATTTCATCCTCTTTTCCTTGCTCAGCCTGATGTAACTTTCTCCAGACAACTATCAGTTGACTCAAGTTAGCATTTGAATTAACAACCATTTATTACTTTGTTCTTAGACTTATATTAGTTATCTGTTGCTGTGTAACAAACTACCCTGAAAAACAATGGCTTAAAAATTGTAAAAATCATTTATGATCACAATTTATATGGTCCAGAATTCAGACGGGGCTCAGCAGAATGGCTTTCTCTGCTCCCCCATGTCTTGGAGCATATTCAGTTCAAAGACTTGAAGGCTTGGCTGAGTCATCTGAAGGCTTATGTCTAATGGTTGATTCTGGATGTTGACTGAAGACTTACTGCGGCTATAGTCTGAATATCCTCATGTGTCCTCGCTATGTGATTTGGGCTTCCTAAAAATGTGATGCCTTGATTCCAAAGGCTAGAATCTTGAGAGAGCGCATGCCATCACAATGCATCCCTTCTGCCACATTCTATTTCTTAGAAATGAATCACTAAGTCTTGGCCATTTTTAAGGGGCAGTAAGTTATTCTCCACTTTTTTTTTTTATAGTACAGCCATTTTTTAAATATATTTTTTTGTTGTTATTAATGCTCACCCGAGAATATTTTTCCATTGATTTTTTTCTTTTATTTTTTAGAGAGAGTGGAAAGGAGGGAGAGAGACACACAGAGAGAAACATCGATGTGACGGAGACACATCTGTTTGGTTGCCGCCTGCACACACTCAGACCAGGGCCGAGGATTGAACCTGCAACCGAGGTACATGCCCTTGACCAGAATTGAACCTGGGACCTTTCAGTCCACAGGCCGATGCTCTATCCACTGAGACAAACTGGCTAGGGCTATTATCCACATTTCAAAGGGAGGAGTATCAAGTAATTTGTGAACATATTTTAAAACCACCAGATTTAAGCACATATTGGACATAGATGGAGTCTGTGCAATATTCTTTGTGTGGGTCTCAAATAGCACTATGAATAATTATGCATTGGCATTAAGTTTTGTGTTGCTTGCATTGGGAGCCAATTCTGTTCAGAACCTTATACACAGCACACCCACAGCAAATATGTGCTGGGTGGGAGAGGATTACGTTGGGATCTTAACCTCTCTGCCCTTCCTTGGGTCTTAAAGACAACTTCCCTTAGTCAGTGAGAGGTTTGGCTAGACCCAGAAATAAGACCTCTGACAGAAAAAGCTGAGCGAAGTACATTTAGGGCCTATTCCTTGTGTGTAATCCCATAAAACAGTGTTGTGCCTCCAGTGCTTCTGTCCATATTTTCATTATTCACTGCAGATTTTTATGCACAGTGAATTAGCATGGACTCTTTTAGAAAGTAACAAATAACGAAAAGGAATTTATTGATTCACTTAATCGATAAGTTCAAGGGGATGAATTTGTTATGACAGGATCCAGGGCCTCAAAGAATATTTAGAATACAGTTTCTTTTGGTCTGCCTCTGTGTTTTTTTTTTTTTTTTTGCCTCTGTGTTTTAACCCTACTTCCTGCTCTGTTGGCTTTAGTCTCAGGTGAGTTGTCCCCAGGAGGCAGTCCAAATGGACAGCACCAGCTCCAAGCCTACATTCTACTGGCTTCTTAAACCCAGGAGACCCAATTGCCTCTTTTCCTATAGCTCCAGAAAGTGCCAAGGTTGACACTTGCCACAGTCTGTTTGGGGTGCTGTAACAAAGGGCAGCTTAACAACAGAAATTTAACAGTTCTGGTAGCTGGAAGTCCAAGATTATGGTGCTGGCAGATTTGCTGTGGTAGTTGGTGAAGGCCTGCTTCCTGGTTTATGAATGGTGCCTTCTTGCTGTGTCTTCACATGATGGAAGGGCAAGTGATCACGGTGTGGTCTCTTTTATAAGAATACTAATCACATTCATGAAGTCATGATTTAAGCACCTCCCAAAAGGTCCCCCCCTACTAAAACCATCTATAGAGGTTAGGATTTTAACATATGAATTTTGGGGGGATGCAAACATGCAGACTGCAGCAATGCTGATTGACCTACACTGGGTCACAAACTCATCCCTAAGCCCATCACTGTGACATAGAATCCTGGCCTGGCTCATGGGCAGTAGTCTCTCTTGAACCTATGAATTAATATTGGGGTAATTTATTCCTCAAAAGGATGAGATGGGCTTTATTTGCAGAAGAGAGCATGCTAGGCGAAGGCAACAGATGACATACCTTTGACCTTGAGGACATGCTCTAATCTCTGCTCTCCCATTCCCATCCTGGCTTTTCACTCAGCTCTCTTGACTCTCACAACCATTCCTCCTCCACTTGTAGCTTCTGAGTTTCCCAGGACAACTTAAGGGCAAATACAACCTTTCATAGTCTTAAGGACTAACTCCTGACTGCTGACACCTTGGTTTACTTCCATGACTCCCTGCATTCCTGGTCTGCTAAGGATTTGAGGGGCACAGAGCACTTTGATTTTGGTCTTAACTTTCTGGACTCCTAACCTGTCTATCAGAGGCAGGAAATGATTACTCCTTGACCTGTAGCCTTGACTTTGGGCCTCTTGATTCCTTAGTCTGTGGTATTTACAAACCTGTTAACTCCTCACTTCCCTTGCATCCTGTCTCTTGGTTTATTTTAGTGCTCTGCCTTGTTACTAAGCAAGTCTTGGCTTAATAGTATATCAATGGCCAAGCAATTTTCTAACACACATCCACTGATCAGTGTGATGGGCTATGCTTTTTCCATTGACAGGCCTCCTTCTCCCTTTCTTCTTCAGGAGGACAAGCTGGGGTACAGTGTATTGGATTCAGAACCAGAAGTTCTGAATAAAAACCTGGCCTATGTGACTTTAGGCAATGATTTTTAGTCTCTCTCATCTTTAAAATGGGTAGAATATTGTCTAATTTTCTCATCTTTAAAATGGGTAGAATATTGTCTACCTCATAGGATTGCCTTGAAGATTAAATAAGAGAATGTAGATATTGCAAGATAATAATAAATAATTCTAAAATGCTAACGTGAGTGTTTATTTAAAATGAATTTATTTTTCTCTCTTTTAAGCATTTTCCCTTTATGTGTTTTCCCCATTCAAGTAGCTAAGCCATTCTGTGCTCATTAACTAAGGGAAGGAAATGCCAGAGAAGAAAAACAAAATAGGAATATTTCTGGCTTTGGTTTTCAAGAGCTTAAAGCCCTTAGGGGAACACTGAGCCCTGAACATGGCCAAAATGAGTGAGAGCAAGGGGTTTGAAGAAAGAGACTCTCCTTCCAATGGCCAAGATTCCACTGTTCTGGGCAGAGGAGAGGGATAGGGTGAGAAGAAGGAGAGACAGAGGGTATGTGATGAAAGTAGATATGCAGCAAGTCCCAGAGAGAGAGGGGCTCTCGGTCCTGCTTTATGGGTAAAGCCCTGGGAGCAGAAAGGACATGGCTTGCAGATTCCAGGTTCCCAACTGTGACCCAGACATGGTGTTGGCTGTAAGGGGTCATGCAGTTTGGGACATACCAATGATGATCAGTAAGGATTGAAGACTATAGGCTAGACAAGGTGATCAGTAAGGATTGAAGCCTATCATACAAGGTGATGGTGATTTCAATTGACAACTACAAGGATAGATGGCAGCAAGCACAGGAATGTATCCCCCTTTGCACTCCCCACTGTGATTCTCCATAAACACCCAGAGCTAGAGGCATTCCCTGAAAGTGTGAGGAAGACTTCAAATTAGCTGAGGTTATGTGTTTTTGCCACTCTGGTGGAATAGAGACTGAAAATGAAGTTGACTTATAAAAATACTAGAGGCCTGGTGCATGAAATTTGTGCACGGGGATGGGGGGTGTCCCTCAGCCCAGCCTGCACCCTCTCCAATCTGGGACCCCTCGAGGGCAGTCGTACATCCCTCTCACAATCCAGGACTGCTGGCTCCCAACCACTCGCCTGCCTGCCTGTCTGCCTGCCTGCCTGATTGCCCCTAACCGCTTCTGTCTGCCAGCCTGATCACCCCCTATCCACTCCCCTGCCAGCCTGATTGACGCCTAACTGCTCCTAATTGCCCTCCCCTGCCAGCCTGGTCATCCCCAACTGCCCTCCCCTGCAGGCCTGGTTGCCCCCAATGCCCTCCTCTGCAGGCCTGGTCCCTCCCAACTGCCCTCCCCTGCACGCCTGGTCCCCCAAAACTGCCCTCCCCTGCAGGCCCGGTCACCCCTAACTGCCCTCTTTGCAGGCCTGGTCCCCCCCAACTGCCCTCCCCTGCAGGCCTGGTCACCCCAACTGCCCTCCCCTGCAGACCTGGTTGCCCCCAACTGCCCTCCTCTGCAGGCCTGGTTGCCCCCAACTGCCCTTCTCTTCTGGCCCGGTTGCCCCTAATTGCCTTCCCCTACAGGCCTGATCGCCCCCAACTGCCCTCCCTTGCAGGCCTGGTCACCCCAACTGCCCTCCCCTGCTGGCCTGATCGCCCTCAACTGCCCTCCACTGCAGGCCTGATTGCCCACAACTTCCCGCCCCTGCTGGACATCTTGTGGCGGACATCTTGTGTCCACATGGGGGCAGCCATATTTGACCACATGGGGGCAGCCATCTTATGTGTTGGAGTGATGGTCAATTTGCATATTACTCTTTTATTAGATAGGATTATTTTTTGTATAACAGTGTGGTAGATTCAATAGCCATAATGATTACCATAAAAAGTACTTAGCCTGTGTTTGTATGTAAGTGCCAGAATATGTTTATGGAGTCTGAATCCAGATGTTATAGAGTCTTTGACTGTATCAAATGTCCTGCTTGATGTCTGAGGTGTGGGACAGCCACTCACTAAGAACCACTCACAGGGGTTCTTAAAGTACCATCCTTGGACCGGCAGCACCACTGGGCATTCATGAGAAATGCACATTTTCAGGCCCTACCCCAGAATTACTGAATCAGAAACTCTTCCAGGTCATTCTGTTGCATGCTAGAGTTTGAGAGCCACTGCTCTACGTTATTTCTGTTTTCTTGTCCTACTTACATCCTCAGTTTCTCAGGCTTATTTAAACATAGTCATCAGCTTTGGGCCAGCCAGATATTTTAAGCTTTTCATATGAGGACAAAAGAACTTCTGATTTCCCCCAGAGTTTTCCTCACAACCATCCCAGTTTTATTTTACTTCACTGAAGATCCAGTTCCTGGAAGGAAATGCTGGAGTTGGGGAGGAGACCCTTTAGAAAATGGGGAGAGGGAATCATAGGCAAACATTCTCAAACCTTTATGAAATCTGAAGGAGCTGGTGAACTTCAGAAGGAATGATTTTGTGGCCAGCCAAGGTCCTAGGGAAATTTACAGCTGAAGCATTTTCTTGTTTCTGGGTCAGGAAATGATAGCACACAGATGGAATTTACAATGGGAGCGTAATGGAGTGGCCCCACCCAGAGCCTCAGCAAAGGCCCCTTTCACTGGCTCTGTTCAAATATAATGAGTGCTCCCCAGGCTCTTCTGGCTGGCTGCTTGTTCTTTTTCCTCGACTACTTTCACTTTTTCAGAGGACTGCCCTCTTACTGGCCGCTTGGGACTGGGGTGAGCCTTGATTTGGCAGGAGAAAGGAAGAAGTACCGGTGACCTACTAAATTGAATCACTCTGCCTCCCTGGCCCTTTCCTTGAATAATAGGTCTTTGTGCTTTGAAATGTAGGGAAGTCCCAGTTTCTCAAGCTTTAAAAAAACACAAAAAACCTTCCTCCAACTTCCTCTCTAGCTTTAAGATGCTTAGCAGGGAGTAATTAAGGGACAGAACAATTATTAAATCAAGTGTTTGTTTAAAAATTTTAGAAATTGCTTGAATAGTTGACTTCTAAGCAAATATATTTGATGCATTCCTTCAATGGACAAAAGTATTGGGTCAATTTTAAAATCCAGCTTTAAGAAAAATCATATGGGACAAATCTCTACATTAAAAAAAAAAAAAAAACCAACCATTTTTGGGCTCTAAACTGCATTACCAGAGAGGAATTCAGACAGCCTTTGGAGTCTATAGTAATGGGTTTTTCATCTCTGTTTTCCTTTCCCTAATTTCCTTCTGCTTTTTCTGTTCTTTTAAAGGTATATGTTAATACCATTACATTCTTTTTTTTATAAACTCTGAAAGCAAATTATATTGAAAAATCATTATCATCATTTAGACCCCTATATTTCAATGGTTTAAGTATATTTTGTACAACTCTGATTTTAATTAACTATAAAAGATATGATTTCACCATTTATTTTTAAGTTTTATAGAATGTGGCAGAAGGTATAAAACATTCTTTAATCAAGGGTGATTATTTATCTCTTTGGCTGGGTTACTGAAGGCCACATTTGTCTGCTTCTTCAGCACCTCCCCTTCCTTTTGGTTCCATCCCAGATGTGTGTTTTCTCCTCTCAGCCATGTGATATCTGTGAGGCTCCACTTTCAGCTCCAGGTCAGGAACATATGATTCTTACTTGGCCAATCAACTTATCAAATCCTTTCTTAGGGGGATAACCACAGTGATTAGTTCAGGGATAGGCACATGATGTAGCCAAGACTTTTCTGGAATTAATAGCAGAGAGGTAGGTGCCTTTCTCCCATTGGTACTTAAGTCTGTGAGAAGGTGGGTCTAGAGGCGCTACAGATAGTTTGACACCCTGAGGTGAAAGCCTGAGGCTGATGGCGGAGACTGGAGGCCTTTGAAGAGCCTGAGGATGAATGAAGCCAACATGCTGCAGATAGTACCGAGAAATGGTGAGAAACCTGGTCCCAGTGACATTACATGAGCCCTGGCCTGAGGCCAGTTTCTATGAGTTGGTGTTCAGTTTTTTGAGCCAAAAAATCATAACATTGCTCAAATCCCAGTGACATGTCCAACTGAATTCTGGGCATTGGTAAATGGAGGAATTCACATTCGTGTCAATTATTTTAGAAACAGTAGAGTGTTATGGTTACTTTCTGTTCAATTCCAATGGCAGAGAGTTGACATGTGTAAGACACTTGACATTTCAACAGGGTAAGTTATAGCAGTGCATGGGTGCTCCCCCACCTCAATTCCCATATCTCCCATACAACCCCAGCATCATTAACTTTAGGAAACCCTTTATAGCAGGGTTAGACAAACTATGGCTTGTAGGCCAAATCTAGCCTGACCTGTTTTTTTGTTTTGTTGTTGCTGTTGTTAATCCTCACCCGAGGATATATTTCCTATTGATTTTTAGAGAGAATGGAAGGAAGGGGAAGAGACAGAGAGAAATACTGTTGTGAGACACATCAATTGATTGCCCAGACCGCATAGCCCAGCCCGGGGCCCTGAGATCAAGGGGGATCAAGCTTACAATCAAGGTATGTGCCCTTGACTGGAATTGAATGTGGGACCCTTCAGTCCATGGGCTGATGCTCTATCCACTGAGCCAAACCAGCTAAGGCCTGGCCCATTTTTGTATAGTCTTCAAGCTAAGAATGGTTTTTACATTTTTAAATGGTTGAAAAAAATAACAACAAAGGAGGAATATTATTTTGTGACATGTAAAAATTATATGGAAATCAAATTTTAGTGTCCATAGATAAGACTTTATTTGAATGTAGCCATATCCATTCAGTTCCATATGGCTGCATTGTAGAATTCTGCCATTCTACAATGGAAGAATTGAGTACTTTCGACAGACATGTAGCCAGTAAACCTCAAATATTTATTACCTGGCCCTTTGCAGAGATTGCTGACCCCTGGTTTATAGTAATGCCAAGGTTTCTTTCCCAAGTTGTCATTAATAGCTCACATGTTATGAGTGTAGATTCTTTTCCCCTTAAGTACATTACCTTGTATTTTATATATATTGAAATTCACTGGCCTCTTTTCCAGGTATTCCACCTTTTCGCAATTATCATCTTAGAGTTTATCATAATTGTCTAGTTATTAACCAACTAAAAGTTCAGGTATCCTATATAATAAAAGCCTAATATGCTAAGTGTCCGACTGTTTGACCAGTCGCTATGACACGCACTGACCACCAGAGGGCAGACACTCCCACTGGTAGGTTAGCTTGCTGCTGGGGTCTGGCCCATCAGGACTGGGCGAGATGGACTGCACATGCCCTGAAGCCCTCTCGCGGTCCCTCACTGGCCCCAATTGTGCACCGGTGGGTGGGGTCCCTCAGCATGGCCTGCGCCCTCTTGCAATCTGGGACTCCTTGGGGGATGTTGGAGAGCTGTTTTGGCCCGATCCCCTCGGGCCACGCTGAGGGACCTCACCAGTGCACGAATCCATGCACTGGGCCTCTAGTCCTTTATAAATCTGGAAGTGTCATTCAGGAATCTTTTGTATATTAAGTATATTTTGAACAACTTTGATTTTTATTTAACCATAAAAGATATATTTCACCATTTATTTAGTTATTTATTTTTATTTTATTACTGTTTTTGTTTTGTTTACTATTTGTATCACTCAGGAATCTTTTGATTGCAAATAACAGAAAACCCACACTTAAAACAGTAACTTTTTATAACCAAAAAGTCCAGGGTTAGCACTAGTTTCAGGTAAGGCCTGAGCCAACCACTCAGATGATGTTTCTGAGGACCTGTTAGATCCATCCCTCTGCTTAGCTACTCAGTTTTCCAGTCTTAGGCTCTACCTGGTGACTCCAGGTTCTTTTCTTATGCTACCAATTGGTTGGAGCAGTTCCAGACCTTGTAATATTAAACCGTACCATCTTAGGAAAGAAGTGATGTCTCTTTCAATAGTTCCTGCAGAGGCTCCTCTTCCCAGAAGCACTAACAGACATCTCCTGAGTGGTTCTGACCCTGATTGGGTTGCATGCCCAATCCTAGGCTAATCATTAGCCTAGGTATACATGAATTAGCTTGTGCCAACCAGTATCCAGCTCTGCAGCTAGAGGTTGGCCAATCCACCCAAACTGCATGGCTGAGGCCAAGGAATAAGGAGACTGTTGGCAGGCAGTATGGGAAGAGGATGCTTGGAAAGGGACCACTAAATTGGGCATCCTATCTTTCTGCTTATTTATAAAAATGATCCCCAATTCTGATCTAGGGGCAACTCTTGATGTTTACCCATTTTCATTCTGGGAAATGCCTTTTCATTTCTACCTGCCCTTTATGATGAAAAGGGAAACCTGGTCCTCATTTGGCTCTGCTACTCATTAGCTTAATGAGTTTGGAGAAATCATATACTTTTCTGGTCCTCAATTTTCTTATCTCTGTAACAGGAAAGTGCTAAAAAATTCTATGATAGTATTAATGCCACCAGTTTGTTAAATGAGACTCAGTGAATAGATTTTGGGGTCCTCTCTGGAATGTTTTTAATGATTGTAATACCATGTGCCTAGCCCATAATAGGTTCTCAGCAAATATTTGTTGCATGAATCAGTGAATGATCATGTTGGCAGAATAACAGTTGCATGTAGTTTTTTCTCTGTTCCATTCAAATTCAGGTGAGTGGCATTGATTTTAGTTTATTGGATTTCGTCTGGAGCCCAGGTTTGGAGGATACAGTGGTGTAACATTAGGAAAGTGTCCTGGGGGTGGCAAGAAGGAGCTGAGCAGGAAGGAACATTTATTCTCAAGGTTATCTGAAGTACATGAAGCAAACCAGGAAAGAGGGTAGTGGAGCTGACAGGGGTTAGGGGCTGTTTCAGTTATTTACCTCTGCATAAAGAACCACTCCAAAACTTAGTGGGTTAAAACAATCTGTTATTTCTCATGATTCTGGGGTTTGACAAGGCAATTCTTCTGCCTGTCTCACTTGTGGTCCTTCATGTGGCTGCTCAGGCAGGACACTAGGATGGCTGGGCCCCATGTGTTTTTTCATTATTCACTTGTCTTGTCTAACCTTCCTATGCACCATCTGGGTCCCAAAGGGAGCATTTCAAGAGGATGAGCTCCATGCATATCTAGCCTCTGTTTGCATTACATTTAAATGTTCCATTGGACAAAACAGGCCATATGGCCAAGCCCAGTGTCAGTGTGGGACCACATATAAGAATTTGAAAATGAGGATGTGAGGCTCATTGGAGGCCACCTATAGAGGCCCAGGGATCCTAGTTTCTAACCCTATTGAAAGAATGAGGCAAGGTTGTATGTGATTGATAGGCTGTGGGGGTTGGGCTGGAGTAGAGAGAGGCCAGGCCAAGAATGTTGACCACATTCCTGTGATCTGGTTGACTAGCTTTGTCCTTTGGTAGAGCCAAGAGGTCACTTGAGAAAACTATAGTTCCCTGTCATTTCCATCACCTCTGCTTCCTTTGATAGGAACAATCAGCATCATCTCAGTCTTGTTTAAGGTACAGTTTCAGAACTAGCTCCCAAGCCAAATCCCCAACTAGACTGCTGCTTTATGCTTCATCTAGGTATAAATTGTGGTTATCACTGACCCTGTAAGTAAAAGGAAATGCGGTCTAGTGAATGTATCAGGTGAATCAATACCTTTTACCTGGATATGAAAGGAACTGAGATAAAACCAAAGAACTGGTATTCTGCTGACATGATCATTCATTGATTTATGTAACAATTATTTGCTGAGCACCTATTATGTCCTAGGCACATGATATTACAGCCATCAAAGACATTCTAGAGAGGACTCTGAAATCTACTCATTGAGTCTCATTTAACAATCAGCTCCCAGTGATAATTGCTTCTTTTGTTAAATGTTTAGAAAAAACATTTTGGATAGTTTCTCCTGGATTGTAGTCTTCCTTCTTCTGGAATCATTTCAGTGCTTTTGGAACCTACCACTTTTGTAATCATTTGAGTGCTTTTCTGATTATTTTGTTTTTCAAAGTAAAAATAACTTTATATACTGTTTTCTTGATTTTATAAATGATATATGCTTGTTTTAAAATATCCAAACAGCAAAGTCTTCCTCCCGGGAGCACGCCCACATTTTTCTTCCTTCTCAGGTGTGTATCACCTAAATTCTAAGGATCCCCACGAGACTTGCAACCAGGGAGAAATAGGCAGTGGCAGCTCATGCCAGGCTTACCCCCTGAACCTGTCTCCAAGGCCCCTTTTCTCTGACTTTCCAGTGAGCTGACAAGCAGCCCTGCCTTGGCTCATTTCTTTGCTGTAACATTTCTAGAGAGCCAAAGCAGCCCCACCTAGTCTCTTTCCTGTTGTTTCTTCTATCCTAAGCCTGTCCTTGTTACTAACTTTAATAAACGTACTCTCAAAATCACAAAAATTTAAAATATCCAAACATACAGACAAGTGTAAAGAACAATGTAAACCTCTTTAAATTCCACCACCCAGCAGGCACCACTGTTAACATTTTAGTGAACAGCCTTCAGGCATTCCTCAGTGGGTGTATATGCATGATACAGTGAAAAGTATAGTGCTATAAACTGATTTTTAAAAAAATTCCAAATTGTGAATGAGCTTGTGCAATCCCACATTGATGGGTATTTAGGTTGTTTCCAATTTGTATAATGAGGATTAAGTAAATTTTTTATTTTTTGACTTCAGATCTGTCCTTGAGATTTTCCTGTTTTCTCTGGGACATTTTGCTGAAGATACCATCTATGTAAACCCCCCTCCCCACCTTTTTCTTTTGTCTTGGCTATTTTGATCATTGACATACATTTTGTTTAGGACATCTACTAGGAATTTCTAAATGGCTTTCAAGTAATATACAATAGACTTTTAAAATCCTCTTTCAGTCTTTTCCTTAAATGTGGCCTACATTTAGTTGACTAAAAAGTTGTATGTTGCTAGCTGTATGGTGGGTTCCAGGGCTGGCCATCTCCCTTCATATTGTTGAGTTGAATTGTATGTAACCATGGTTACCAGGCTTGCTACCATTACCTCCTTAAAGTAATTTCATACAATCAGCGTTTCCAACCCTTGTGGCCCTTGACTGGCTGGTGTGTTCAGAGGTTAAACTCCTTCCAGAAGTTTTGTGCTCTGGCTGCGGGAGGGGGATGAGGTGGGCAATGACAGAAGCTACCTGGATTACGTGGGCTTCTGCCCCATTTTTTGCCCCCCCCAGACTTAATTCTAGCAGTGCTCTGCCATTGTAACACCTGTCTAATCCTTTGTGATGCCACTGCCTCCCTGCCCCAGGTTTTGAACTTCTCAAAGGGAGGAACCTTTCTTATTGGCCTGTGTTACCCAGCTATCCTGTGAAGTATCTGGAAAATATTTGCGGAATGAATGAATGAGTGATTGGGTGAAGAGTGAAAAAAAATACAAGAAAAAGTCCTCATATGACAGCAGGCAATGTTTGAGTGCTCAGTGCAGGGATGAAGAGTCAGGCAGGAGGGCCACGGCACAGAAAAACACAGCCTTGTACCTGGGCTGTGAACTTAGGAAACCAGGCCTCAGATCTGGGCCAGACTACCTGCCAGTTGTATGACCTTGGGCGAATCATTCAACTTTTCTGCACTTCAGTCTCCTTATACATAAAAGGGGATTAATTCAAGTAACAGATTGATTCAGTAAACATTTATGGAGTGCAGTGTGCTAGGCACTATTCTAGGTGCTGGGAAATATGGGTTCAAGCTGCTCAGAGCAACTCTGAGAGGGAACCTTCCTTGAGGGATGGAGTTAGCTTTTGCCTTCTTCCTGTATCTGCGATGATGCTGGGACCACGGTGAGGGTACTTAGGACACTGAAGCCTGGGGTGCTTCCCACCCAATGTTTTTGAGGAGTCAGACCCGCATCAGGGTCAGAGGCTTTCTTGGCTACTCCTGCCTCTTCCTCTTCTATCCTCCTTAGGTGTTTCTCCCAATAAGTCTTTTGCATGTTTAATTCTGTCTAAGTGTTAGCATCCTGGAAGGCCCAAACCAATGTAGCTCTGTTCTCAAGAACCTTACCTAATGGAGATGGGATAGTACATACCTCTGAAGGTCGTTGTGAGGTTTAAATGAGATCATGTTTGAGTGGGGCTGAGCAGAAGGTCAGTACTGAGGAAAAGCTCAGTGAAGGATATGCATTGTTGTTGCTGTTATTATTCTTACTGATTTTATTCCCCAGGTGAGCAGGTGGAGAATGGTATCTTTCAGATATCAGTTTCATTAGTTGGTTCAGCCCAGTGGACTGCACCTGAACCCCTGCATCCTTAGGAGTTTCTTCAGGAACGAAGGGCTAGAAAGTGGAAATGGGAAAGAACCTTGGAAAGATGCTTTGTGGCCTTCAGTGAGTGAGCATGGAGCTTCCAGAAAAATCTTCTGATTCTAGGAAGGTCTGAGAAGTCCTAGGAAGGGGGAGAAGCCCAAATGGCAGGCCTTGAGCTCTATCTCTCACTCACAGTAGCACTGGCCACTCACTGAACTTTGGAGGAAAGAGTCCAGAGCAGCAGAACATGGTGAACATGGCACAAGAGTGTGGAGCCAGGCTGCCTGGGTTCAAATCTCAGCCCTCCCAGGGTTGTGAGGTTAAGATAATAAAGATAGAATGTTCAGCACAAAGTAAGTGTCTAAAAACTGTTAGTCTCCCTTCCTTCCCCCCACAACATTTTCATTCTGTGATATTTGGAATAGTAGTGTTCATGTGATTGCTCTGAGTTGGAGAATTATGGCTGGGGCCTGGTCTCAAGAGCCACTGCCCTGATCTCTGTGGGTTATTGGGAAGGAGAAGAAGGTCTGAGGCAGAGGAGTAGGGCTTTCACTGGACAAACAGTATTTATGAGCAGCTGTCATGTGCCAGCCTCTCTGCTGAGTGCTGGGTTTGTGAAGGTGATTAGGACACAGGCGCCACTCTTAAGGAGCTCAGATGCTAATGCAGATGCTGGGGGTGAACAAACAGGCCTGTAATTAGCATGCAGTGTCCCAGGATGAGGCAGACACACAAAGCTTGGAGCATGTGAACCTGGGCTTAGTAATAATTTGGGGCATTTCTCCCCTCCCAGACTGAGTGAAGCTCCTGTCTCCTAGGTTTTCCATAAGCTCACAATCATCATGTGGGCATTCACTCGTGTCTTCCTTTCCTGCCATCTAGAGGACTCCAAAAGGATGCAGACCTGAGGGTCCTGCTTATGTGCACCCCCAGGGCCCAATGCAGAGCTGGGCACACACAGGCAAATATGTCTTCCTCTTTCCTACTGTAAAATGAGGGTAACAACACTGATACATGGGTAGTTGTATGGATTGAATGGGCTCATGTTAATCAAATGTAAATCACCTTACAAATGTCATTATTGTACTTTTCTAATTGGTGCAGAGTCTTGTGCATTAATGTAGTGAGCTATGCAGTGTTTCTGTACCTGTCTCACCTAGTTATTTGGAGAATTAAATAAGTTAATATACATAATGTTAGAACAGGGCCAACCATGTAATAAACACTCAAAGTGTTAGCTAAATAAAGTGTTAGTCATGCAAGATGAATAAGTTCTGGAGATATACTTTATGACATACTGCTTATAGTTAACAATGCTGTATACACTTAAAAATCTGTTCAGAGAGCAGATCTCATGTTGTGTGTTCTTACCACAATTTAAAAAAATGCCCTCCCCAGACCCAAATCAAAACAAAAAAAAGTCAAGGAAAATATGTATATAGGAAAAAATAGACGCAATGTTACAAAACTTATTCGAGTGTCCAGAACAAATATTATATCACTTCTAAATATATGCACATTGGTTTATAACCAATTACTATTTCAAAATAAAGGGGTGAAAATATGTGTGTGTGGGCAAAAGTGTTTGCTGTTATAACATTATCATCATTGCTAGTTTTTTGGTGTCATTTTACCGATCAGAATTCTGAGATTCAGAGAGCCAAGCACCTTGCCAGGGACTGCACAGCTAGATATTGGCAGAGCAATAGGAATCAGGTCTGAGGCCCCGCCCGATACTCTGGGACATTCTTAGCGTGCCTCACTAGGTGGCGCTCTTCCCACGGTTTAGGATCAGACCCAGGCCCCAGCAGAGGACTAGCCTTTTCTCATGTGGAGTATCTAGCATTCTAGAGCTAGATGGATTTTGAGTGTGTCTAAGTTGTTGTTTTAGAGGGAGAGAAATAAAGCTCTGAGAAAGTATAACTCTGAGCCCAGATTTATTAATGGCCACATGGTGGTGCTGGGGTGGAGTCCCAATTTATCCAATTCTGAATTTCATTTGCTTCCTACCGCCATGTGGTACCCCTTGCCCACTCGCCACAGCCACTTCTGGACCCTTCCTTGCAGAGCTAGGTACTTCCCTGGTGGGCAGTTGTAACGTCTGCTCTTTGGGGGTGGAGAAGGTGTTTGGAGTAGGGCAAGGGTTTGAGGCAGGGTGGGGAGGCTCCCTCCCTCCCACTTCTTACCCTTCTCCAGAGTCATTCAGGGGCAGTATGTGTACTGCCAAAGGCGAGAATCCTGGGGCCAAACCACTTTTGTCCAAAACCTCATTCTTACCAGCAGTGGGCCTTGGGAAAACCTCTGTGTCTCATTTTCCCACCTATAAAATGGGAATAATAAAGTACCTATTTCAAAGGACTGAGTTAATATATATAACACACTTGGAACAGTTGTAAGCACGTGGTAAGAACTATAAAAATGTTAGCTCTTGTCCTGGCTGGTGTGGCTCAGTTGGTTGAGCATTATCCTGTGCACCAAGGGATCGCTGGTTGATTCCAGATTGGGGCACATGTCCAGTTTGTGGGTTCAGTCCTCATTTGGGGTGCATGCGGGAGGCAGCTGATAAATGTTTCTCTTGCACATTGATGTTTCTCTCTCTCTCTCCCTCTCCCTTCCTTTCTCTCTCTCTCTCAAAAAAAGTTAGCTCTTAGTATTATAACTCACCAGCATCCTATCTGGATATAAGAATTTATGTGAGAATTTCAGTATGATTCATCATATTCCTTACTTATTCACTCATCCCATAACATCCTTTCCTGATAATAACTGCTGTTTACTCGCAGTTATGCTATGCAGTATGCTAAACCTACGATTTCATTATCTCAGTTAATCCACAGAACAGCCCTATGAGGTAGATACTGTTACTGTTACATCTCAAGGTTGAGGGTCGGACAAAACATAAATCCTTTCCCTAGGATCATGCAGTAAGTGATGGAACTGCAACTCACACTCAGGCTTGTCTGATGAGGCTTTTACAGCTACACTGACCTGTTCTTTTTTTGTTAATATGTTTTTATTGATTTTATTGATTTCAGAGAGAGGAAGGGAGAGGGAGAGAGCGATAGAAACATCAATGATGAGAGAGAATCATGGATCAGCTGCCTCCTGCACGCCCCTTCTGGGGTTCAAGCCCACAACCTGGGCATGTGACCTGACCGGGAATCCAACTGTGACCTCTTGGTTCATAGGTCGATGCTCAACCACTGAGCCACACCAGCTGGACTACACTGACCTCTTCTTGAAGTCAGTTAAAAGTAACTGAAGCCCCTGGCATCAGCTATACTCTCTGCATCTCTGCAGGACCTCTCTCTCCTGTAAGGAGGTGTTTTCTTCCACTCTTATTCTAGGGGATGAAGGAACAGATTTCACAGCAAAGAGACACAACATGCTTTGACCAACAAAGAGTCCTCTTCAGATTAGCGTTCAGATAGCCACACAGCCTTCAAGGGTTACCTTCCCCCATCCTGTTTCTTTTGCAGCCTGCAGGCCTCCTACCTGGGCAGGCAGGGCGCTTGCATCTCAGGCACGTGAGTTCACCCAAATTCTGGGTGGTCCAGGATGTCACACAAGCTCTCAGTAACTCGGGCCAGCATATCTGGGATTTTTCCTTTCTTGGCACATGAGAGAACTTATGTGGCACTGACATCTTTTTGCCAAGAAAGAAACAGCAGACACCAATCTCCAATTACAGAATCATGGAATGTCAGTCGGGACTGGAAGGGACCACAGAATGTGGAAAATAGGACCCTGATGGGGGAAGAGTCTTGATCAGCACCACACTGAGAAGGAAGGAAGGTGACCAGATTTGAGCCCTTATTGTCCTCAGTACCCTTGCTGGCAGCCGCAGCTTCCAGAAGTGCTGAGAAGAGGGCTGAGCTGGGGCAGCATGGGGATGTGCATATGGCTTCTGAGCATATGTGCATCCAGCCAGTTGGCCCTCTCCTGGGAGTGTATGTGATGAGCCTCTGAAATAGAGTTTCTCAGCCTTAGCACAATTGGCATTTGGGCCAGATAATTCCTTATTGTGGAAGCTGTTCTGTGCATTGTCTGATGTTTAGCAGCATCTTTAGCCTCTACTCGCTAGATGCCAGTAGCATACCACCAGTTGTGTGACAAGCAAAACCATTTCCAGGAAGACAAAATTGCTCCACTCCCTGTTCCCCCATGCCTGTTGAGAACCAGTGCTCTAAAAGCAGGCTCTTTCCCTTCCAGAAACATGTAGTAAGAGCTTGTTATGAGCCATGCTCTGTTGACACATGAATCAAGCATGTGCTCTGTCCTCAAAGGACTCAGAGTCTAGTTGGGAAGACAGACAGGGCCACACAGTTGACAAAGTATGGGAAACCCCTCCATAGAGACAAGAGCTAGGTGCTCTTAGGAGCACAGAGGCAGACACTGCACTCACTGGGGAGATCTAAGAAGGCTTTATAGAAGGACATGGCAAATTTCCAGGCAGATGGTGGGTGAAGGACATTCTAGGCAGAAGGAATGTAATGTACAAAGGTAAAGAGTTGTGAAGTGTGACATTTTGGGTGGGGGGAAGTATGTTAGTATGACTGTACCCCAGAGTGCACCTGGTTAGGGAGAGAAAGGGCAGGGCAAGAGTGATGATGATAATAAAGATTAACATATATTGAACACTTATTATATGTCAGACGCTGTTCCAAGTGCCTTACATATATTATTTTTTAATCTTCACAGCAATCATTTGAGGAAGGACTATTATTACCTCTAATTTACAGTTGGGAAAAATGATGCACAGAGAAATTAGGTAACTTGCCCAAGTCCCATAGACTGTGAAAGTTAAGGAACTTTGGTTATGGAGAACTAAAGGTTTTAAGTAGAGCAGTGTCATGCATGGTCAGTGTCTCAGTTATCCTTTGCTGCATAATAAACCATCCCAAATTTATCAGTTAAAGCAACATCATTTTATTATAGGACTTGATTCCATGGATTGGTTGGGGCTCAGCTGTGTAGTTCCTATACTGGTCTGGCTTGGGGTCTCTCATGCAGTAAGTTTGTGGCTTGGGGCTGGATGTCTACAGGTTGGTGTTCCTTTATGCGACGTCTCTCTCTCTCCATCCCTCTGGGCCTTTTCCCATAACTACTCACTCTAGCGGAGTAGCCTGTTCTTTTGGTGATTCAGAAGCTGCTAGACCTCCTCCTCCTCCTCCTCCTCCTCCTCCTCCTCCTCCTCCTCCTCTTCTTCTCCTTCTTCTTCTTCTTCTTTCTTCTTCCTTCTTCCTTCTTCCTTCTTCCTTCTTCTTCTTCCTTCTCCTTCTTCACTGCTAGGCCAGACCTTCTTAATGCCTGTACTCAGAAATCCCAGTTGTAATTTCCTCTATATTGTGCTGGTCAAAGTGATCATAGACACAGCGCAGATTCACAAGGGAGGGGTGGAATTGTTTGAAATCATCTTTAGATACTAGAGTCACAGCCATATTTTTATTCTAGAAAGAATGTTCTGGTAGCATTGTGGAGGTGGACTGAAGAGGGAAAAAATAAAAATTTGAAGATGAATTATGAAGTCATTGTTATCACTTCAATAACTTTGGTTAAATGGTCACTCAGCTTCTCTCTGTTCTTCTATTGCTGTGGAAAGACCAGAGTAATTATGTAATAATAACACAGTAATCATATTAGTCTACATTTATTGAGCATATACGATGTGCCAAGTACTGTATTAAGTACTTTTCTACACAATTTTCACAATGATCTCATGAGGTACATATATTCCTATTTTATATTTCAGAAAACTGAGATGAAGTGTATTAGTTTCCTGTGGCTGCCATAACAAAGTACCACAGACTGGTTGGCTTAAGCAACAGATGTTTATTTCCACATAGTTCTGGAGGCTGGAAGTCTGAGATAAGATGTTGGCAGGGTTGGTTTCTTCTGAGGCCTCCCTTTTGGGCATGCTGATGGTCATCTTTTTCCTGTTTTTACATGGCCTTTCCTTTGTGGGTGTCTGTGTCCTAATCTCTTCTTGTGGGGACACCTTCATGTTGGATTAAAGACCAACCATATGACTCATTTCATCTTAATTACATCTTTAAAGACCCTGTCTCCAAATACAGTGTCATTCTCAGGTACTGAGGATTGGAACTGCAACATACAAATTTTGAGGGGGATACAATTCAGCCCATAGAATCAAGTAATGAGCTTATGCTTATGTAGTTAATGGGTGGGAAGCCATAATTTAACCCGGGGCTGACCTCATGCTTCTGTATTAATGACTTCTTATATTATTTCCAAAAATTGTCTTCAGTTCTTGTCCCAAGCAGAAAAATAGCAAGTTGGAGGACGGTAACAAGTCTGCATAGCTTTGCATAAATAGCTAGAAAGCTATTTATAACTTGAGGAGGAGGGGATTGAATTCCAATTGCTTGTTCTGTATCCTTCACCTATAATTCTGTCATAATGATCTTTTTGAAAGGACTTTGAATGGTGGCAGGGGTGGTATATGCTGATAGGACCATACATGGGAATAATATTAATGATCACTAATGCTTTATGAATGTATACAATATGTCAGGCAGAATGCATTATTTAATTCTCACAGTAATCTTATTAGGTAGGTACTATTATGTTTCCTATTTTACATATGGGGAAACTGAGGCAGAGTGATGAATTAACCTGTTCAAATTTGCCCTGCTAATAAGAAGTGGTAGAGTGAAGCTGAGCTCTCAGGAAGTCTAAATTCAGAGCCTGTACTCTTAACTATTATGCTTCCATACTGCCTCTGGGAACCTGGTGAAGAATGAATCTATACCATTTCCACAAAAAGAATCCTGAGTCAGGAGACTCCTTAGACCATCATTTTCCAAAACGTTTCTAATTGCAACCGTCAAGATATTTATTGCTGCATATCAAAATAATATACTCATACTGCTGTTTCTTGATTTATCAGTTTTAGAAATCACCTATTGACTTGCTATTATCTGAGATAAAAATGTCTGTCTGGTACTTTCCCCCTACCCTTTCCTGCAAACTCCTATAATCAAAGAATTATTTCTTGTTTAACCAACATTCATTGATTATTATATTTATATAATTATTACACATTTCAAAGCCAAAAAGTGTACGGTGATTATATTTTCTTCCTAGTATAACTTTTTGTTGTTCCTGTTGATGATGTTATTTAGTTAGTTTGTTTTACTTGAATTACTTTCTCTGTACCTGTCCTTTTCCTTCCCATTAGAACTTTCATGGCCTATCAATAGTTTTTCATAATAAATTGTATACTCTGTGAGCTTTCCTCCTTGAAGCCCTCCTGCTCCAGTATAGATAGGTTTTTCCTTAGACCTTTACTAGTTGTTATTCTGGGAGTTCTCTTTTCTTTTCTTTTTATGTTGGAACCCCTGTTTCTACCCTTACTCTGGATTTGCAGTTTGATTGTGTAGAATTCAGATTGCAAATTATTTTCCCTTAAAGGCATCATTCCATTGTCTTCTCAGCTTCCAGGGTCATTTTTGAGCAGTCCAGCATTACCAAGTATTTCAAATCCTATTACTTTGTATGTAACTTATCTATTTGGACACTCTTGGTTCTTCTCTGTATCATTCATAATCTGAAACTTGACATTGCCTTTTTTCATTTATTGTGCTTTCAACTGGAGACTCATGTCCTTCAGTACCAGGAAAATTCTCTTAAATTATTTCTTAATAATTTTCTCCTTCTATGTATTCTTATTTGGACATTGAATTCAATCTATTCCCTAAATCTTTTATCTTTATTTGATCCCTATTATTTTTCATCATTTTGCCTTTTTACTTCCAAATTTTAACTTTTTAATATTGAATATCATTTTTATTTTCCAACGGCTCTTTTTATTTTTCTTAATATCCTGTTTGTTTCTTTGTTTTTGTTATAAGGATTTTAAAAATATTCAATTACAGTTGACAATCAATATTACATTAGTTTCAGGTGAACACCCCAGTGATTAGACATTATAAAACTTATTAAGTGATCATCCTGAAAAATCTCATACCCATCTGACACCATACATAGTTATTAGGATATTATTGACTATATTTCCTCTGCTGTACTTTACACCCCAGGATTACAATATAAGTACTAATTTGTACTTCTAAATCCCTTCACCGTTTTCACCCATTTCCCCAATCTCCCTCCCATCTGGCAATTGTCAAAATGTTCTCTGTATCTATGAATCTGTTTCTGTGCTGCTTGTTCATTTATTTGATATTTACATTCAGTTATTGCTAGATATGTATTGCTATTTTATTGTTCATATTTTTTTAATCTCTTTTTTACTTCTTCTTATTAAAGAAGTCCCTTTAACATTTCATGTGATACTGATTTGGTGGTGATGAACTCCTTTAGCTTTTTCTTGTCTGGTAAGCTCTTTTCTAAATAACCTCATTTCTAAATGATAACTTTCCTGTGTAGCGTAATTTTGGTTGTAGGTCCTTGCTATTCATCACTTTGAATATTTCTTGCCACTCTATTCTGGCCTGCAAAGTTTCTGTTGAGAAATCAGCTGACAGTCAAATGGGCATTCCTAACTGCTTTTCTCTTGCTGCTCCTAAGATTCCCTCTTTGTCTTTAACCTTTGTCTTTTTGATTATGATGTATCTTTTTTATATATATATATTTTGTTGATTTTTTTCCAGAGAGGAAGGGAGAGGAAGAGAGAGTTAGAAACATCCATGAGAGAGAAACATCAATCAGCTGCCTCCTGCACACCCCCGACTGGGGATGTGCCCGCAACCAAGGCACATGCCCTTGGCTGGAATTGAACCTGGGACCCTTGAGTCAGCAGGCTGATGCTCTATCCACTGAGCCAAAACGGTTAGGACTGATTATGATGTACCTTGGTGTGAACCTCTTTGGGTTCATCTTGTTTGGGACTCTCTGACTTCCTGGACTTGTAAGTCTATTTCTTTCACCAGGTAAGGGAAGTTTTCTGTCATTTTTCCAAATAGGTTTTCAATTTCTTGCTCTCTCTCTCCTTCTTCCAGCACCCCATGATGGGAATTTTGGTATCCTTGAAGTTGTCCCAGAGGCTCCTTACACTATCTTCATATTTATGGATTCTTTTTTCTTTTTCTTTTTAAAATATATTTTATTGATATTTTTACAGAGGAAGGGAGAAGAATAGAGAGCCAGAAACATCGATGAGAGAGAAACATCAATCAGCTGACTCCTGCACACCCCCTACCGGGGATGTGTTCGCAACCAAGGTACATGCCCTTGACCAGAATCAAGCCTGAGACCCTTGAGTTCACAGGCTGACGCTCTATCCACTGAGCCAAACCGGCCAGGGCAGATTCTTTTTTCTTTTTGTTGTTCTGATTGGGTGTTTTTTGCTTCCTCATATTCCAAATAGCTGATTTGATTCTAGGTGTCCTCTACTATTGATTCCCTGTAAATTATTGTTTATTTCAGTTACTGTGTCCTTCATTTCTGACTAGTTTTTTTTATGTTGTTGATGTTCTCTTGAAGTTATCATTAAGTTCCTTGAGCATCCGTATAATCATTGTTTTGAACTCTGTGTCTAGTAGTTTGCTTGCTTCCATTTCATTTAGTTCTTTTTCTGGAGATTATTCTGTTCTTTCATTTGCAACATGTTTATTTGTCTCTTCATTTTGGCTGCTTCCCTGTGTTTGTTCCTATGTATTAGATAGATTTACTATGTCTCATGGACTTGATAGAATGGCCTTGTGTAGTAGGTGTCTTGTATAGTCCAGTGGCTCAGCCTCCCCAGTCAGCTGAGCTGGGCACTCCAGGTGTGCCCTTTGTGGGCTGTGTGCACTATCCTATTATAGTTGAGCCTTGTTTGCTGTTGGCATCACTGGGAGGTTATTGACCCCAGGCCAATTGGCTTCGAGGATCATCTGCAACTGCAGTGGAAGAGTTTCTGTGTAGGTGCTGCCCCTATGGAGCAGGACTAGCTTCAGTGGGGCTTTGGTGCTCACTGAGTCCACCCCTTGAGTGTGTTGCTCGTGGATGTAGTAGGGTTGTAATCCAGCATGGTCAAATCTGACCACCAGGTGCACTGGCTCTGGGGACTCCTGGGAGGTGCAAAGTCAGCCACTGCCTGTGCCCTCCCCAGGGCCACCCAGCACGAGCTACAAAGCAATCTGCAGATGGCTGCTACTTGTTTTGGGCTTGGAGGTGCCCAGTAGAGGCCAAGCTGTGAACCAAGGCAGGCTGCCACTAGTGCCAGGCCTATGACTACTTATTGAGAGTTATGGGGCAGTCTGAGGCCAGCTGCTGCTTATTTGAGAGATTTTAAGAAAGTCTGAAGCATGAGGCAAGAGAGGCCAGTGTATGGAAAAGCCATTGGAAATGTTTTAGATGAGCCTGCAAGTAGGGAGGGGCAGTTCTCAGGGAATCACCACAGTGGGGCAAAAAGTATAAGCCAGGTTGATGGAGACTCAGATATGGCGCCTGCCTGTTGGCTCTGTGATGAGAAGGCTCAGTAAAGGAACAATGGCCTCTGCCAGTACTTCTGTTTGGGAGAAAGCTGTCCCTCCAGCTCTCACCCTGATTCCAGACAAGTTAGTTCCTCCCTGAATGTTCCTGTTTCCTTTCAAGCTGCTGCCCCAGTGCTGGAGCTCAGAGGGAGTGAGTCAGAGTGTGTCAGTGCGCAGGCCCTTTAAAAAGCATGCCTTAGACTCCTACAACCTCCATGTCACCCAGTCACAATTCCTATGGTTTTTACAGCCAGAAGTTGTCAGGACTTCTCTTCCCAGCACTGGAACCCTGAGCTGGGGGCCTGGCGTGGGGCTGGGACCCCTTGCTCTTCAAGGAAACCTCCACAGCCAAGATATCCCTCCCGATTTTAAACTACCACACTTGGGTGTGGGACCAGCAAGGTCCATGATTCCACCCCGCATCTCCACACCTCCTACTAGTCTCCATGTGCTTCTTCTTTAATTCCCTAGTTGTAGGACTGTTGTTTAGCTGGATTCCAGGTGGTTCTGAATGATGGTTCTGTAGTTTAGTTGTAATTCTGATGTGGTCGTGGGAGGAGGCTAGTACCGCATTTACCTACACAGCAATCTTTTTTTTTTTTTTTTAATATATATATTTTTTTGATTTCAGAGAAAAAGGGAGAGGGAGAGAGATGTAAACATCAATGATGAGGGAGAATCATTGATCGGCTGCCTCCTGCACACTCCCTCCTGGGGACTGAGCCCACAACCAAGGCATGTGCCTTTGACTGAAATCGAACCTGGGACTCTTCAGTCTGCAGGCTGATGCTCTATCCTTGACAGAAATTGAACCTGGGACTCTTCAGTCTGCAGGCCAATGCTCTCTCCACTGAGCCAAACCTGCTAGGCTACACTACTATCTGGACTGGAACCAACCTTTTTTTTTTTTTTTTAAATATATTTTTATTGACTTTAGAGAGGAGAAAGGAGAGAAACATCAATGATGAGAGAGAATCATTGACTGGCTGCCTCCTCCATGCACCTCACTAGGGATCAAGCCCACAACCCAGGCATGTGCCCTAACTGGGAATTGAACCACAACCTCCTGGTTCATAGGTCGACGCTCAGCCACTGAGACACACTGGCCGGGCTTGTTTGTTTTTAAATTGATGGATGTACTATCTTGTCTAACTCTCTGGGGGTATTAATTGTAATTTTTATTTGAAGCTTTCTTCTGTTCTTACTGTCATCTATTTCTTTCTGTTTGTCTTAGTCTCTATCTTTCATGATGGAGGCTTTCCTCAAATATTTGGTGATCCTTAATTGTCACTTTATATTTTAGAGTAATGCACAAAACCTAATTGGAAGTCCTGTGTACATAGCCAGAGCTTATCAAGTGGAGGCTTTCACTGCTGGGTTTCTAATGGGGATTTTGCTGTTTTGTTAGGAAAAGCCCAGATGTCACTAGTTTGCTTCCCCTGGAAAGTTCAGTTTCTTTTTTCTTTCTTTTTTTTGTTTGTTAATCCTCAGCCCAGGATATTTTTTCCATTGATATGTAGAGAGAGTGGAAAGAAAGGGAAGGAGAGAGAGAGAGAAGAGAGAAGAGAAAAGAGAAATATTGATCTGAGAGAGACACATAGATTGGTTGCCTCCTGCATGCACCCCGCCCCCCCCCCCGCCCCGACTGAGGCCGAGGATCAAATCTGCAACCCAGGTACCTGCCCTTGACCCGGAATCAAACCCATGTCCCTTCAGTGCATAGGCCAATGTTCTAACCACTGAGTCACAACAGCCAGGGCAAAGTTCAGTTTCTTAGGAGAAGAATCCTCTCATGTTCTGCCTCAGAGTAAGACACATTGCCTGCATTTGGGAATAGACTCAAGGAAGAGGACTGGAGGTTCCACTGTGGAATCTCCCCATTTCTAGACCTTCTCTCACTCCTGTTGGCTACTGTTCCAGTTGGGCTGGAAGCTAGGGCCTCACCAGTTCAGATTCCCCAGGGATTAAGCCTCCCTTCTCCTATTTGGGTGAGGAGTAACTGCTTGGCTATTGGGGCAAAGGATGTTTTCATCCCTGATCCTTACTCTGGTTCATTTTTCCATCACAGTCTGAATATTTCAGAGCTTTTGTGGGGCAAGTCAGTTTGCTTCTCATCTGTAACTCCCCTTGCTCTGCTAAGATGATTATCATTCCTCCATCTGCTTTCCATCTTTTCAAAATGAATGGAACAAATGCCAATAAGCACATGAAAAGCTGCTCTACATCATTAATCATTAGAGAAATGCAAATCAAAACCACAATGAGATATCATTTCACACTTATTAGGATGGCTATTATAAAAAAACACACAATAAGTGTTGGGGTGGACATGGAGAAATTGGGACCCTTTTGTGAATTGTTGATTGGAATGTAAAAATGGTACAGCTGTTGTGGAAAGTAGTTGATGGTTTCTCAAGAAGTTAAACATAGCCCTAGCCGGTTGCTCAGTGGTTAGAGTGTTGTGTCACAGACTGAAGGGTCACAGGCTCAATTCTCAGTCAAGGGCACATACCTCAGTTGCAGGTTCAATCCCCAGCCCCCGTGGGGCATGAGCAGGAGGCAACCAATCGATGTGTCCCCCCCCCCCCCCGCCGCTTTCTCTCTCTCTCCTCTCCTCCTCCTCCTCCTCCTCCTCCTCCTCCTCCTCCTCCTCCTCCTCCTCCTCCTCCTCTTCCCTCCCTCCCTCCCTCCCTCCCTCCCTCCCTCCCTTCCACTCTCTCTAAAAATCAATGGAAAAAATATCCCCATTCCTGGAATGAGGATTAAAAAAAAGTTAAAGATAGAATTATTGTTTGACTCAGTGATTTCACTTCTTGGTATACACACAAAAGTTTTGAAAATAGAGACTCAAATAAATATTTGTACACCAATGTTCATGGCTTCATTTTTCACAATAGCCAAAAGGTGGAAACACCCAAAAATGTCCATTGGTGAATGAAAGAATAAACAAGATGTGATATATCTGTACAATGGAATATTATTCAGCCTCAAAAAGGAATGAAATTCTGTAGATTATGCCCCAATAAAGTTGAAAATTAAATACAATCTGATTTAGTAAGGGAAAAAAGGAATGAAATTCTGACATGGTACAACATGGATGAAGCCTGAAGACATTATGTTAAGAGAAATAAGCCAGATACAGTAAGACAAATATTATCTGATTCCATTTATATGAGGTCCTAGAGTAGTCAAGAACATAGAGACAGAAAATGGAATAGTGGTTACTATGGGCTGAGGGGAGGGAGGAATGGAGAGTTAGTGTTTAATGAGTACAGAGATTTAGTCGGAGAAGATGAATTAGTTCTGGAGATGGATGGTAGTGATGGTTGCCCAACAATGTGGATATACTTAATGTCACTGAACTATACCCTTAATAATGGTTAAAATGGTAAATTTTATGTTATGGATATTTTACTACAAGAAAAAAGAGCTAAGAAAAGAATGGAAATCTCTTGACTACTATGGTATCATTTCCTGTTCTCTTTGTTTATGTGAACATATTCATTTTTTTATTCTTTTACTGTCATTTTGGTATGGTTTCAGGAAAAATAGGCAATAAATGTGTGTGGTCAGTCCACCACATATAACTAACTCTCCTCAAATATCTTTTCAATGCCTGCTACATGGATGGCTACATGGATGGCTACTTTCCACAACTACTTGCTTTTTGCATCTTTATGGAGAATATAAATATGATTGGTTTCCATGTTAAAAAAAAAGTAGCAGGCACAACACTCTTTCTAAACTTGTGTGCTAGCAAACACAGTTTTGGCTCTGAGGTCACTAAAGCATGGAGAAAATGGATTTGCTTCAATATTTAATATATTTGCTGTCATTTTGGACTACAGCCCTAAGTTGCCATAGCAACGGACCAGAGCAGGAACTTCATTAGAGGAAGAGCTCCTTGGGTTTTAACCATGTTATTCAATCAGGCATGAATGATGGGGTTGACCATCACATGGCACCCATAAGATCTTTTTGATAAGCTGTATAATTAGCTAAATCTAATAAGTCTTTGGAATGAGTAAAACAACAACCTAAAATCTTGCTTTTTGCATCTTTATGAGTCATCCATAGTCAAAAAAGGTTTTCTTGGCATTTCCATGGTGGAACTATTAAGGCTGTATTAGCAATAACATTTGAGCATCCCATTCATCAGCAAAGGGCAGGAAGGACACCAACATATTAATGATGGATAACAACTTACTGCTATTGGCATTTTCATAGAAGATGACTGCATAAGCATGGTTATCAAATAAAGAAATTATCATAGTTAATTTTTAGGTCTTTGTCACAGGTGGGTGGGGAGCTATTTCTTGGAGGGAAGAAGGGCACCTTCCCAAATGTGCATGTGCGCGCGAACACACACACACACACACACACACACACACACACACACACACACTTACATTCACACACTTACATTCACACATTTACACTTGAAAAAGCTTCAGTAGCAGTTCTAATGCAACATGCAGTGAGTCCATATTGCTAAAGGAATTCAGAATAAAATGTGATCAGAATCAGGTGGGGGTGGAGGGGACAGTGGTGGTAATTAATACCAGGGATAGCTTCCAGGGGGACAAGAGTTTTAAGTAGAGTTTTGGAAAAAGGAAGTCACATACTCTTGGGGAAGGCAAAAATATTTCTGATTTATTAAGATCTTAACATCACCCCAAATTCTCAGTTTGCTTTGATTCACTCTGACACATTTCAAACATTTCCCCCTTACCAGCCTTCCAGGAGGCACCAGGCAGAGCAATCCAGTGGAATCGTATCCTAGTGAACTTATTATTTATTTTCAAGTCTTGTTACCAACCCTGGAAATAAATTATTTTGTTGACTCATTTTCCTCTTCCAAAGGGTAACTTTTGAGTTTAACTCTCCTATTTATAATGCTGGTGTATTTTACTGCAAATATTCTTTGTATGTTGCTTCCCCCTGGAGACAATTGTGGTATAGTCAAACATACAGAGGAAATAAATAGGTGGTTTTTTTTTTTTTTTTTTTGGGGGGTGGGCTAAAGCGCTGAGCATAGAACATACAATTAACAGAGAAGTATCAGAGGTAGCTCCTTGTGCTCTTAAAGAACAACAATAGAAGAAATGACAGAAGACCATCAGTGATTAATTACCAAACGAGTGAGAGATACTGGTGGTCCCAACCTGAGCTTCCCAGCCCCCAATGGTCTTAAATAGCAGTAATGGGAGGAGACAGGAAGGGTGCCTGTGAGCTATTTTCAGTATTTCAAAAAGACCAAAAGAACTCATATTTACCAAAGATTAGATGTTAATTAAACTAAAACATCAGGTTTCTTTGCTCTGGGCTAGAATTATATCAACTCAGTATAGAAACACCAGTTACCCCATACTGCCTGGAAGCTCTGATTGGCAGTTACCCTTGTCTTTGATTAATAAAACATGAGAAAAGTGAACGATTACTAGATATATGTGTTTGGTTTGAAAGATGAAAATATTTTAAAGCATGGGTTGGGTGAAAAGACTGAAATTAGAGAGATGGGCAAGAAGTGACTAGAAAAAGTTTAATGTATTTAGAGAGGGCAGAGAAGGCTTCCTGGAGGGCAGAGGACCGACTCACCTAATCAGCGTTGTGAAAGATGTATGGGGTTTATCTGTGCAGTGGCCTCCAAAGTCTGGTGTGCACCAACAGCTCAGCTCCACCTGGGAACTCACTAGAAAGATAAATTCTGGAGCCTCACCTGCTGAATCAGAAACTCTGGGAAAGAGGCCTATCCATCTGTTCTAACAGGACTTCTAGGGGATTCTGATGCACACTATAGCATGAGAATATAGATTTGGTAGGCCTGGCCAGTGATCGAAGTGCGAGCGTCTGGTGTGGAAGGGCAGGTCCCAGCTGACCTCTGGGCCCTGGGCAGCACCTGGGCCACCTGTGCGCCCCCATCCGCCTGAGACATGGTGCCTGAGTCCCCACGTAGAGATGTGGTGAGTGAGGCCGGACGCCGTGAGCCGGGGCGCAGCGTGGGCCTCTGGGCTGCCCAGCGGTGCTGCACAGAAGCCGGGCGGGCAGCGCGCTTTCTCCTGGCTGGCCTGACGGACCGGCTCCTGCGTGAACCCACGGGTAGCCTGACCGGCCCCTGCAGTCCTAGTGTCTGCGGCCTGGCTCACCTGGAAGAGGCCTCACTGGTGCTGCGGGCTCCTTGCCTCATGAGCCCTGGCATCCTGGGGGAGGTTAGCAGGGGGAGTGAGAGCAAGCTTGGCAGACACCCTGCATTCTCACCACACCTCCGTCCCCATTCCCCCCATTCCCAGGTAGTCAGTGAGAGGTTGCAGCGCATCACCGACGTCCGCCATGTTCATAGTGAGTGGTCGAACTCCCAGTCTCTTGGTTGAACTCCTGGTTGAAGACCACCAAGGGGATAATTTGCATGTTAGGCTTTTATTATATAGGATGACCAGGAATCAAACTGGCCACCTTTGAGTTATAGGATGACACTCAACCAACTGAACCACACCAGCCAGGGGTTAGTTCTTTTTTTTTTCAAGCAAAGAGAACAGGCTTCATTTGGGTTCAGAGCCTTGGCAGGCAACAGAATTTAACTTGAGTGTGATAACTTGGTTCTCCTTCCCTAACATTTATTTCTACAGTTACCTTCTCTTTTGGCAAGTGATAGTTTTCCATTTATAGAAAGGATATAACGTATTCGTTATGAGAACTTTTTAAATATAAAAATGTGATTTGATTTAAAGAAAAATGGTAAATAATAGGACCAGAGGTATGTGGAAATTGAAAACATAATAAATGCATTATATGAATGGTTGAAATTTGTGAAATATTATTCAAGACATGTGTGTGTGTGTGTGTGTGTGTGTGTGTGTGAGTGTGTGTGTGTGATGCTTGACTGGATGGATTTGTATTTTTTTTCGCTTATTGTTTTCTTTTTGGGAGAATAGGCCACAGTTATAGACTCAATTGAAGCGATTACCAGTGCAAGGAAAAAAGTATCCAAATGGTAAAAGGTGTTCCAGGCTATAACCTAGGACCACTGTGGGAGCGACCAATATTCAGTATAACAAAATCCTACACAGTAAAGGGACCCACTCAGTACTTTGGAGTTAGTTGTGCCAGGATTTTGTGATACTTCATCTCTTTAAGTATAGGGTTGCTGAGATGTAATGAGAGTTGGAACATAGGCTTTGTAATCTCTTGAGGGAAATAAGAAAACAGTTTTTGAATAGGTGACAATTAACTGCATGCTTCCATTCATACCAGGTTCATAGAGATGCTTTTTCATCACTTCATTTAGAGTCAAGAGGTGCCAAAATTAATTGATTTATGAACAAACATAGATGTGTCCCAGAAGCCGGGCAGGCAGCGTGCTTTCTCCTTGGGTGAGGATAAAAAAATAATTAAAATAAATAAATAAATAAATAAGGAGGAAAGAAAGACATTAGCAGACAAAATCGGAGGGAAATAATCACCAGCAGGCTATCACCCAAGGAAATTACAAAAAATATACTTTAGGCAGAAGGAAGGTCTGAGATGCAAGAAAGAATGAAGAGCAAAGAAAGTGCTAAATACGTGGATGGATAAAAATAATCAACTCTATAAGACAACAATGTCTTTTTTTGTTTGTTAGTTTTCACTGAGGTTATCTTTTCCATTGGTTTTTAGAGAGAGTAGAGGGAAGGGAGGGAGTGGGAGAGAGAGAAACATCAATGTGATAGAGATACATCGATTGGTTGCCTCTTGCATGTGCCGTGACCGGGGCCAGGAATCAACCCTACAACTTAGAGCCATGTCCTGGACCAGAATCGAACCTGTGACCCTTTGGTGCGTGGGCTGATACTCTAACCACTGAGTCATACTGGTTAGGGCAACGATGTCTTATAAGGTTAAAAAGAATGAAGATAAAACCAAAGTATATGATAACAATGGCTCAAAATTTGGAGGAGGAAGTGACTAAAGTTGAAGAGTTATAATCCTTATTTTGGGGGGTGGGGCACAGGAGGATTGAGATCAATTTTGGGTTTTGACAAGCATCCAGGCTAACATTTCTAAGGTAGTCACTAAAATAACAGAAATAGAATGGTTGCCATCTCTTCCCTATATGGTCTGCGGCTACAATGCTCCTGGACTCCTATGTCTTACTCAGGCCTATACTCTGGACTGTGGTGTACAAGTAGGGAGCAATGGTAAGGGTCTGCTCATGTAGGAGGAGTATTTTATCATTGACATTGTTTGGAATTGCGAGTCTGTAGTAACAACAAAGCATATCATATTTGGTGGGTTTTATTATTGTGTTTTAACTTATTAACTCCCCCAACTTTACGGCACTGTTTCTAGATTCTTTTTGATAACTTTTTCCTCCCCATGGGAAGGCTGATTATTCAATTTGCAGATGTCTGGCTCTTTGCTTCTTTTCACTCATTCTTCTTTGGGTCATTTCCTTGACCAACAGCATACTTTAGGACAGTGGCTCTAAAAGTATGGTCCAAAGACCTCTAGGGTTCCCCCAAACTCTGTCAGGGTATCCTCAAAGTCAAAACTATTTTTAGATTAATATGAAGACCATCATTTGCCATTTCACTGTGTCGATGTTTGAACTAATGGTGCAAAAGCAATGGTAGCCTTAGCAGAAATCAAGGCAGTAGCACCACATTTTATTTGTGTTACTTGTGTTGCATACCAAAGCACAATAATCATCTCAGGAAATGCACTTGTGCAACTGTTAAGATGTGAGGTAAACTAGCTGCTTTTTCCCCCCCCTACAAAACACCATTTTTTCAAAATGAGTGACAGATGACTGTAGGAAAGATTTGTGTTAAAGGAAAACTGTGCCTTGTATATAGCCTATGCTTAGCTGATTCTGATTCTATGAAGCTATTTTACAACTGTAAATTGTAGATAAATGATAGCAATGCAAAATAATTATTGTCTATAGACATGCAAATGAATTCTGCCTGGTGGAGGATACCCCTTCCCTGACTATAAAAAAGCCATTTTTGTGCCATTTGCACATTCATTTCGACATTCTTTTATTCATTATAAATTTGTGCATCTTCGACTTCTCCTTTGAACTGGTTAAAACATCTGCCTGGCTCCCTCATTATGAGTTAAATATAATCTTTAACATTTGTTCATTTTATATCTGTATGAGAGTTATAGTTTTATCTTTAAAAAATTATCTTTTAACAAAAACGATAATTACTCCAGTTTGAGTATGTGGCAGAAAATTTCTCAAAAATAATTGAAATGAGCTTGTCAAGGAAAATACTGACAGTATTTGTTACCAAAGATCAAATCCAAACTTTCAAGTGAAAATTAGAATATCTGCCACTATGAACTTTACAGCTTACAAATACTTAAAAGACTTATCTCATGCAATTGGTAGTGATATTAATGAATATGATTTTGTATAATGAAATGTGACCACATTTGAAAAATCTGAATACCTCAGTGAGCTAGTATTTTCCAAAAGACAAATACATGATATTAAAAGAACATGCATGGTTAAAAAATCCATTCAAAGTGCATGATAGATTAATAGATTTTAATATAACAAGTATGAGAAGTTCACTAATATGGTTTCAGATCGTACACGCATCTAATCTTTAAGAAACTACCACTTGCTGAGTTTTAATGTAGTATCCAAGAAGAAAATTCATAGTTATCTGAAGAGTCTATTAAAATATTCTTTCCCTTTTCTGACTAGTACATATCTGTGTGATTGTATTTTCTTCATATACTTCAAACAATAAATCAGAATAGATTTAATGCAAAAGCAGATATAAGAACTGAGCTATCCTCTATCAAGCCAGACATTAAAGAGATTTGCATAAATGTAAAACAATGCCACTGTTCTCATTAATTTTGTTTGTTTTAACCTAACTTTCTCAAAACTGTTCCAAAAGAATGGAAGAGGAAGGAAGATTCCCAAGCTCATTTTACAAGACCAGTATTACCCAGATTCCAAAACCAGACAAAGACAATACAGAAAAGAAAACAGCCCGGCCAGTGTGGCTCAGTGGTTGAGCATTGACTTATGAAACAAGAGGTCATGGCTCATTTCCTGGTCAGGGCACATGCCCAGGTTGTGGGCTTGATCCCCAGTGTGAGGTGTGCAAGAGTCAGCCAATCAATGATTTTCATTGTTGATGTTTCTATCTATCTCTACCTCTCCCTTCCTCTATGAAATCAATAAAAAAATGTTTAAAATGTTAAAAAAAGAAAACAATAGGCCAATATCCCTGATGAACATACATGCAAAAATAGTAGCAAACTGAATTCAGCAATACATTAAAAAGATCATACACCATGATCAAGTGGGATTTATGTAATTGTGATGCAAGGTTGGTTCAATATCTGCAAATCAATTAAAACGATACACCACATAAACAAAATGAAGGATGAAAATCATAAAATCATATCAATAGATGCAGAAACATTCAGCATCCATTTATGATAAAAACTCTCAAAAAGGTGGGAAAAGAGGGAATAAACCTCAACAGAATAAACGTGATAAATACCTGTAACAACCAGGATGCAAACCCTATTCTGTCCTGCTTCATAGCCAGAGGTCTTAACTGGGAGTTCATGTCATCTCTTGATTCTGAGTGATCATGTCCAAGTCTCCTAATTTTCTAGGGTCTCAGTTTCCCACTGTATAAAACAAATGAAGTTAGATGGAACTTCACCCATCATGGTGAGGTCTTCAGCTCTGTGTAGAACATTCTTCTGCCTTTAAGAGGTTCCTAGTCTGGGCAATCTCTAATGTCTGGTTAAGCTGTCTGATTTCGTAATTTTCACAACTCATATTCTCAGTGCTGTCACTGTGAGTCCTGGGGTTTGAATAGCTTTGAGTTGGAAGTGAAGAAGCTCAAGCAAAAGATGAGAGGCTGCCAGTTCATTAGTGTGGAGACATAAGATATTAATCCCGTAGTTAATTCATCTGGCCACTGAATCCTAGAGGCCTGAAACCGGAAACCTAAGCATGAAGCTTCCACTGCCAGAGGATTTTATCCCCACCACCCCCCCAATTCAGGAATTGCTTTCAGCTAACATTACCTCTGCTTTCTGAGCACAAGCCAGGCTATTGTGCTGGAAATAATGTGTTAGTCTTATTGGAGTGGCTTGTGTTGCCATAGTTACTGTTTGGGTTCTGCACACCTAAAATTTCAAGTATTTATCAGGCAAAAAGAGTTTGCTGATTTTCTATTTTCTCTTTGGAAAATCAGATTGGAGAGGAAGCAGATTTTATATCTTGTTAAATGTGTCTTTTCTGGGTGGGTACTGTCATACCCAGTATTGCAGAGTATTAACTTTCCAGTGGTGAAAAGTGGGCTTGGCCACGACCTTGAAAAATGCAGTTATCAGCATCCTGCTGAGGACCCACAATCACTGCCTGATGATGGATGGAAAGGCAGGTTGTCATTGCCAGTTGTGCAGCTCAGGAAATTGCATGACACAGCTGGTTATTTATGACTGAGCAACACAGAGCTCCTTAGTATGTTTTCTAGTTGCTGCCATTCTGTACATAGTCACTTGCCACCTAGTGCTGAGGCTGGGTCAGAAGTTTGCACAGAGATGGGAAGGAGAGGTAAACTGGTATGTAAACTGGTATGGGCAAAAAGAGCAAAACTGGCCACCTGGCACACATAAGCAACTAGAAGTACAACACACGAAGACTCTGCTTTTGCCGCCATGTCTGTTTGTTCTGCCTGTTTGCCTGCCTGGTTTGCAGACTCTGCATCAGTCCACATTTGGGCCCAGAAGTAGCCCCATTTGCCTGGTCATCAAGAGCCAGACTGGTCTTTATGTGGCTGTCTCTTAGGAGTCCAAAGCTATGCCACATGGCTGGAAGCTGTGTTTACAAGCTTTTCATCCTTCTTCCTTAACTTGTGGTTGCTATGGTTTCCTTTGCCTGCTGGGCCTGGCCTTTTTAAGGGGACAAGCTGTCCACTCAACCAAAAGCCAGAGGCACAGTTCTGCCAGCATTGGCTTTTTGGCCACAGTCCCAGCCATATCTCATCACCTGCACATCCTGAGCCCTAAACCTCCCTGCTTGTGGGACTGACTTTGATTTTTGCCCGTGCACCAGCACATTGTGGGGTCTACTACCTTACTGCTGTCTCGGGACCTTCCACATTTGCCTTGTTTTGCTTCTTGTTGAACTGACTTCTCAGTAGCTCAAATTTTACTTTGCAGAGCCCTGTCCTCCTCTGTAAACATCACAGTTACCTACTTATATTCAGGGCTCATTTAATGCTGGAGACAACTCCACCAGGAGACATTTGTTGCTGCAGGCCCAGCATCTATTCTCCCCTTTTCAGGTAATAGCATTTTGTCTTTTGGGGAACCACTCCACTGACTCAACTCAGTTTATAGGTTTCTAACGGGGCTCATTCCAGCCTTATTCCAGGGCCTGGCCAACCTAAATGTTATTATCTCTCTGCTTCAATCATTGGTTCAGGGATAGATACATGATTGAACCTGGTAAATGAAGATTAATTCTGGAAATTTTGCAGCAGAGAATTTTTTGCTCTGTGGTTGTTCAAGGGGTTGGATGTAATCCTGATGTGCTGAGGGGGAGGCTACTATTTAAGGAGTAGAAACAATGCAGACAAGAACAGAATTAACAGGTCAAGAGAAAGCCTGTGGTGACTGGGTGACATTATTTGCATGCCTTTACTGTAGTCCAAATACTTGAGTAAGAATAAATCCTTTTTATGCAGATGCCTGTTTGAGTTGTGTTTTCTGTCACTAGCAACTGAAAGAATCTGATATATCCCCATTCATGAAGACACTGAAGCTCCAAGAAGTGAAATAACCTACCTAGGATACCTAGCTACTGCGATTTGACCCCATTTCCCTTGGCTCCAAAGACTATCTCTCTTCCATTATCCCACGCTGACTTTGAATAGTAACCTTACATTTGTGACACATTTCACAGTAGGCAGAGTACTTTTATGTAACTTACATCACACACCAATTCACTGCTCTCACCATGTGTTCCCAGCACAGGGCTATTATTATTGTTATGAAGGTATTATCATTCCCATTTTCCAGATGAGGTTGTTGAGGGTTGGTTACATGTGCACTTAGCTAGTGACAAAACAGCTACTTATTTTAAGTCTGGTTTCATATTCATTCCATTCTTCTCAAGCACTTCCTGAATATGCCACAAAGAGAGATTGCCTCAGCTGGAGTCCTCTTGTCCTTTACTTTTTCCCAAGGAGCCTTGACCACTTCATACCTGGGAGGTAGTTGCCTTTGGAGGAGGCCTGACAAGTTGGAAACAGCATGCAGTTTGGGGATTAAACAGACCCAAGTTTAGATCTTGTTTCCACCACTCATTGATTCCGTAACCATGGGCAAGTCAGTTGAGTTATCTGAACTCTATTTTCTTCTGTAAAACCTATGAGTCAGGAAGAATAATATTTACCTTGCATGATTTTTGTGAGAATTAAAGTCAGTGCGCATAATAAAAACAATGAATTGAGTGTTTACTATGTTATTTACTATTATTATCTCTATATTCCATATGGGAAAACTGAGGCACAGAAAAGTCAAGTGACTTGCCCAAGGAACAGCAGTATTTAACCCAAACATGCTGGTTAAGAGCCCTTAATCACAATTGGGCTTAGCACAGATAAGTGTTTAAATAACAGGAAGCTCTTTCTTTATCTCCCTTTTCTTTGAAAAGTTCAGTATCTAGTGTTCAGGACAGAATTGAAGCAGTGGAACTAGGGTAAAAGAGAGTTATGTCCAGGTGGCACAGATCAGAGTGGAGTTGAAGACTGTATCAGGCAGGTAATGAAGGTCAAAGCATCTTTGTGGACCAGAGACCAAGATGGGGCATAGATGCCAATGAAGGAGGGCCCAGCAAGACAGGTGGACTCAGGAATTAGAGATGCACAGGACCAGAGAAAACACACTAGGGGACAACTTAGTGACTCAGAAGGCTCTATATCTCAGGCCCAGAGCTTTGCTGTGGTTTCTGTTAAGCCATAAACCCACTGAAGAGTGGTTGATTGGGACTCTGCAAAAGAAGGGGTTAGGATTAGGGGAAATGGCAGCTTCTGTCAGGCATCTATGTCTTGACATTGACTAAGTCTTCATGGTGATAATCTTGATTCATTCATTCAGTATATCTTTGTAACCTGATGGCAGAAAGTCTTATTTTTTTAGTAGTAGATTCTCCCATCTCTTAGCACCCTACTCTCCCACCTCCCTTTCAGGAGACCCATGTAGGTGGGTGAACACTTTGATCAGCTGCTTGGGGTGGGGGTGAAGAGCTCAAAGCATTAAGCTTTAGGAACAATAGATAGAGGATTATATTCCTAACCAGCCACCAGGCTGTTATTTGGCTGAGTGGGTTGGCCAATTCTAAGGCCAAGAATTGACAATAGAGCATACTTTTTAGAGACTGAGATAAAGGAAGAGGAAGAGGAGGGAAAAAAATGAAGTAGTCTATAGGGGAGAGGACTTTGAAGGAAAAGAGACATATTTAAAGGAACTTTTATGAAGTATTGCCATATTATATTTAATATAAACTTTCCTTTCTGTGTCCCTAAGAATTTTTCAGTAAAATAGACATTCCTTATTAATGGGTTGTGGAGTTTAATCTCTTTTGAGAACGCATTGAAAGGCTGAGTCTCAATTCAAGGTGGGCATGTGATGAACAAAAGTTGCCCAGCAGGATCTTGCCACATCTGGGTCACATTTTTGTAGCACGTACTATGTGCTAGGCACACTGCCAGGCACTAAGGTTACTAAGACAACTAGACATAGTCTCAGCTCTTAAGGAGCATGTAGTCTTTTAGCAAGGCATTTGAAAACAGATTATAGTGGAAGACCTTTAATTTGGGAGGCCAAACATCAGAGTTGTTTTAAAAGGATATTAAATGGGAGTTCCATTATTAACTTTTTGAGGAAACTTCATACTGTCTTTCACAGTGGCTGCACCAGTCTGCATTCCCACCAGCAGTGCAAGAGGGTTCCCTTTTCTCCACATCCTTGCCAGCACTTGTCATTTGTTGATTTGTTGATGGTAGCCATTCTGACAGGTGTGAGATGGTATCTCATTGTTGTTTTGATTTGCATCTCTTAGATGCTTAGCGACTTTGAGCATGTCCAGAGACAAATGACGGTGGTGGTGGTGGTAGTGGTGGTGGTGGTGGTGTGGGTGGTGTGGGAGTGGGGGGTTAGAGAGCAACCAAAGGATGGTATGCATGCATATTAACATAACTAATGGACACAGACACTGGGACAGTGGGGGCTTGCCCGGGATGGGAATGGCGGGGGGGTGGGGGTGAATTGGGGAAAAAGGAGACATATGTAAAACTTTAGACAATAAAAAAAGGATATTAAAAATTATCACTCACTTAAAGACAGACATACAGACTAATGGAATAAAGAACAGAAAGAAACCTTAACATATATGGTCAAATTATTTTCACCTAGAGTGCAAATACCATTCATTGGGAAAAGGACAATCTTTCAACAAATAGTTTTGAGAAAACTGGAAATTGGACTCTTACCTTATACCATAAATAAAAATTATGTCACAATGGTCAACAATCTAAATATAAGAGCTAAATAGTATAAAACATAGGGGAAAAGTTTCATGACATTGGATTTGGCCTTGATTTCTTGATATGACGCCAAAAGCCCAGGAAACAAACAAACAAAAAAATAGATAAATTGAACTACATTAAAATAAAAAAACTTTTGTGCATCAAAGGACACAATTAGCAGAGTGAAAAGGGAGAGAATATTTGCAAATCATATATATAATAAGGAGTTAACATCCAGAATACATAAAGAACTCCTACAACTCAACAGCAGCAACAACAAAAAAACAACCTGATTAAAAAATGGGCAATGACTTGATAGACATTTCTTTTTCTTCTTTTTAAAAAAATATATTTTATTGATTTTTTACAGAGAGAAAGGGAGAGAGATAGAGAGTTAGAAACATCGATGAGAGAGAAACATTGATCAGCGGCCTCCTGAACACCCTCTATTGGGGATGTGCTCACAACCAAGGTACATGCCCTTGACTGGAATCGAACCTGGGACCCTTCATTCCGTAGGCCGATGCTCCATCCACTGAGCCAAACTGGTTAGGGCAATAGACATTTCTTCAAAGACAAAAACAAATGGCCAATAAGCACAAGAAAAGATCCTCAACATTATAAATCACTAGAGAAATGTTGATCAAAATGTTGATAAGATACTACTTGATGCTCATTAGAATGACTACTATCAAAAAAGAAAATTGCCTGGCTAGTGTGTCTCAGTAATTGAGCATTGACCTGTGAACCAGGAGATCATGGTTTGATTCCAGTCAGGGCACCCAGGGTTGTGGGCTTGATCCCTAGTAAGGGGGTGTGTAGGAGGCATCCAGTCAATGGTCCTTTCTCATCTTTGATGTTTCTATCTCTCTCCCCCTCTCCCATCCTCTCTGAAATAAATAAAAAATATATTAAAAAATAAAATAACAATGTTGACAAGAATGTGGAAAAATTAGAACCTTTGTACACTGTTGGTGGGAATGTAAAATAGTGAAGCCACTCAAAAAAGTAAAAATAGAATTACTATTTCATCTAGCAATTACATTTCTGGATATATATACACAGGAGAATTGAAAGCAGGGACTTGAACAAATATTTATAAACCAATACTCAGCAGCATTATTCACAATAGCCAAAAGGTAGAAGCAACCCAAATGTCCACCGATAGATGAATGGATAAACAAAAATGTGGTATGTACATACACTGGATTATTATTATTTTTTTTTGCTTTAAAAAATGAAATTCTACCTGACTGGTTTGGCTCAGTGGATAGAGTATCGGCCTGTGGACTGAAGGGTCCCAGGTTCGATTCCAGGTCAAGGGCATGTACCTTGGTTGCGGGCACATCCCCAGTAGGGCGTGTGCAGGAGGCAGCTGATCAATGTTTCTCTCTCATCGATGTTTCTAACTCTCTATCCCTTTCCCTTCCTCTCTGTAAAAAAAAAAAAAAAGAAAAAAAGAAAGAAAGAAATTCTGACACATGCTACTATATGGTTGAACCTTGAAGACATTAGGTTAAGTAAAATGTACTAGTCATAAAAGGATTGTATGATTCCACTTATATGAGAGACCTAGAGTAGTCAAAATTAGAGAGTGGGAGTAGAGTAGACGTTACCAGGAGCTGGGGAATTTAATGAGTATGAAGTTTCAATTTGAGATGATGAAAATGTTCCTGAGATAGATGATGGTGATGGTTGCACAACAGTATTAATATAGTCAATGTTGCTGAACTGTACACTTAAAAATGGTCAAGATGATAAATCTTATGTGCATTTTACCACATTGAAAATTGTTTAAATTAAAAAAGTGATTATTCTATTAAAAATCATATCACTGTAAAGACTGACCATACTTTGGACTATGAAGAGTTGTTGTGATCTAGTGGATTTTATGAATGAGTGGTGGGTAAGGTGATGGCTGCCCAAATAAGGTAAATTGGACAATGGCTATGACATTGCAATGGACTCATGGCAACATAAATTGTCAAAGTTTTTAGACAAAAACTGTTTGGTAGGGAGCAGTGCCTTTAGTTGGATCTTTGTTAAACCAAAAATATTTTGGTATTAAGATATCCCAACTGGAATTATCATGATTTTATAATGGAGCAGTTCTCATACCTTCCATGCAAATGATCTTCTGTTGAGATTATAATATAAGTGTTGTAGAGATAAGTGTACAGTACCTATTTATTCACTATGGATTTAATATGTCCTAGGAAAAGTTTTTAATTCTTTCCACTCTCTGCCATTCTGTGCTTTCTTTGGGTATCATGATTTGGTTATAGGTTTTATTTTGCCTTGGTAGCAAGGCTGATATAATGGAAATCCAACCTTACAAAATGGCACCTTTTGTTCAATGGGGAAACAATTTGTGTGCAAGTTTATGGGACTGCTCTCAGCAATAACACCTGTGAGGGAATGAGGGCAGCAGTATTGGCCCACTGTGAAACTGAATCTGGGATGGTCCTTCAGAGTTGTCCAAAGTGAGGCAAGGGGTAGGGCTACCTATCCCACGTCATTGTTGTAGGTGCCCAGGGAGGGGTATAACCTGGAGTGAGTAGCTCTCCTTGTGAAGAGTCTGGCAGGGAATCTGGGTGGGAGAACACACTCATAGACACTACACCAATTCTCTGCTTTTGTCCTCAGGAATTACTGGCACAAGAAGTAGGCCATTTCCTGGAAAGGTAGCACAAAATACTAGCAGCATGAACAAAACAGGAGTTGAGGTTTTATTTATTTTTAAAGTCTCTTGCTCAAACAATATTATAACAGCAAATAAAATTTTATTAGATTTTTACCTTCTGAATTACTTGTTTTTCTTTGCTGTGCTATTATCTGGTCAGTATCCTTATGCACATACCAATTTTAGATAGTTATGATTATAGTTATTATGTATATTTGTATTATCCTATATAATCAAGAGGGAATATGCAAATTGACCATCACTCCGCCACAAAAGATGGCTGCGCCCACAGCAGAGGCAGGGGTTTCCGTAACACAAGATGGCTGCACGCACAGCAGAGGCGGGGTTTCCGTAACACAAGATGGCTGCACCCACAGCAGAGGCTGAGTTCCCGTAATGAGCCTTAACGAACAATCATCAGGGACCTGAGGCTGCGCTCCCCGCCCCCCCCCGCCCCCATGGGGCTTGACAGGGGACCTCAGGCCATGCCCCCTACCCTGGCACCAGGCTGGGGGACCTCAGGCTGCGTCCTCCACTGGCAGAGCTTGACGGGGAGGACCTCATGCCATGCCCCCCACCCTGGTGCCAAGCCAGGGGACCTCAGGCAGCACCCCCCGCCCCAGCGCCAGGCGGGGGGACCTCAGGCCATGCCTCCCACCCGGCAGGGCTTAACGGGGGACGTGAGGCTGCGCCCCCTCTCCCGGCGCCGGGCCGGGGGAACCGAGGCCGCGTCTCCCACCCGGCGGAGCTTGACAGGGGACCTCAAGGCACGCCCCCCACCCTGACCCGGGCTGGGGGACTTCAGGCCACGCCCCCCACCCCAGCACCAGGCCAGGGGACCTGAGGCTGTGCCCCCCGCCTGGCGGGGCTTGACAAGGGTGGGACCGGCCGGGTCTGGATCTAGCCCAATGGGATGGGGGGGGGCGGCCGGGTCAGGGTCTCGTGCGATTTTGAGGTGCACGTGGGTGGGCGGGGACTTGACTCTGGGTCTCGTGGTGTGCCCCAAACTCTGACAAGAGGAAGATTTTCATATACATTTTTCTAATTTTCTTTCATCTCTGACACTTGTATTATAGAGAAAGGGCAAATAGCAATATTAAAATATTTCCTCTAATTAATCCCCTTTTAATGTGCACTAATTTCGTGCACTGGGCCACTAGTCTGTATAAAAGCAATACAATTTTTTTTCACAGTGTGCTTTTTAAAATTAGTTAAATTTCACACAGAGAAATGTACAGATCTTAAATGTATAATTAAATTAGTTTGGATAAATGTATGCACCTGGGTAACTACCACCCCAGTTAAGGTAAACATTCCATCACTCTAAAAAGTTCCCCAAGCTTTATCCGATTTGGCTTAGTGGATAGTCAGCCTGTGGGCTGAAGGGTCCTGGGTTTGATTCAGGTCAGGGCATGTACCTCGGTTGCAGGCGCGGGGCGCATCCGGGAGGCAATCAATGTTTCTCTCTTTGTGTCTTTCCCCCTCCCTTCCACTTTCTCTGAAAATCAATGGAAACATATCCTTGGGTGAGGATTAATGAAAAAAACAAAAAACAAATAAAGAAAAAAGTCCCCCAGTGATCCCTCTGTCAATCCCCTCCCCGATAGGCAACTTCTGTTCTGAATCCTTTTTAAAACTTTTTTTTAAAATTACTTTATTGATTAAGGTATCACATATTTGTCCTCAAACCCCCCACCCCCATTCCCATCACAAACCCCTCCACACGCATGTCCCCACCCCCCTGTTGTCCGTGATCACTGGTTAGGCTCATATGCAAGCACACAAGTCCTTTGGTTGATCTATCTCCCTTATCCCCCACCCTTCCCTACCTTCCCTCTGAGGTCTGACAGTCTGATCGATGCTGTTCTTGTTCTTCAGTCTATGTTCATCTTTTCCCCTAGATGAGTGAGCTCATGTGATACTAGGAATACACTTATAGGAACTCCTTTTTAAAACTTTTAATTGATTTTTTTAGAGAGGGAGGAAAGAAGAGAGTGAGTGAGAGATATCGATGTGAGAGAGATACATCAATTGGTGGTCTCCCACATGCGCTCAGCTCAGGCATTGAACCCAAGGCCTGGGTATGTGCCCTGACCAAGAATCAGATCTAAAATCTTTTTGGTGTATGAGATGACGCTCCAACCATCTGAGTACCCAGCCAGGGCTGTTCTGATATTCTTTTCAAAAATTTTCCCAGTTTTATTGAGATATAATTGACATACAGCACTATATAATTTTAAGGTGTACAGCATGATGACCTATATATTTTGTGAAATTATTACCACAATAAATTTAGTTAACATCTGTCATTTAATATAGATAGAAAAAACTGTTCGGTTTTACTTTCTTAACAGCTTGCAAATATAACAGCAGTGTTTACTATTACTTTACTTTGCATCCCCAGTAATTATTTATTTTATACCTGGAAGTTTGTATCTTTTGACTACCTTCCTCCAGTTTCCTTACCCACCCTTCCTCAAGGTCCATCCATGTGGTAATAAATGGCAGGATTTCCTTCTTTTTATGGCTGAATAATATTCCATTGTATGTAAATACCACAGCTTCTTTATCTAGTCATCTGTCAGTGGACATTAGGCTGTTTCCGAGTCTTGGCTATTGTAAATAATGCTGCTCTGAACATGGGGATGGGGAGCATATATCTTTGACATTTTGTATTTTCATTTCCTTCAGGTGTATTCCCAGAAGTGAAATTGCTGGATCATATGGTAGTTCTATTTTTGATTTTTTAGGGAACTTTTATACTGTTTTTCATCATGACTGTATTATTTCACAATTCTATCAACACTGCACAAGGATTCCATTGTATGTAATGGAATCCTCCCCAATACTTGTTATCTCTTGCCTTTCTGATAATAGCCATTATAATAGGCATGAGGTGATATCTTGTTGTGGTTTTGATTTGCATTTCCATGATGATTAGTGATGTTAAACACCTTGTATTATACCTGTTGACCATTTGCATATATATCTTCTTTGGAGAAATGTGTATTCAGGTCATTGGCTTATTTTTAAATTGGATTATTTGTGTTTTTGTGTGTCTTCCCCCCCTCTCCCCCCCAGCTATTGAGTTGTATGAGTTCTTTATATATTTTTTGGCTATTAACCCTTTATTAAATACTTTTCCCCACTTAGTAGGTTGACTTTTCATTTTGTTGATGGTTTCCTTTGTTGTGCAGAAGTTTTTTTAGCTTGGTGCAGTCCCACTTGTTAATTTTTATTTTGGTACTTTTTCTTTAGGTATCATATCCAAAAAAGCCATTGCCAAGACTCTGATTTCTATCACCATGGATTAGATTTGTCTGATTTTGAATTTTACATGAAAGAGAACAGAGAGGATAGACTCTTTGGGTTTAAAAAAATCTATTTCCCCCCTTTCTTTTATACTACTTATGTATTTTTCCTGATTATAAAGAAGATATTCTTTATTATCAACATTAAATAAAACAGAATAATAATATATAGCATTAAAAATGATTGTTTTGTTTTAGCCAGTGGATAGAGCATCGGCCTGCCAACTGAAGGGTCAAAGTTTCAATTCTGGTCAAGGGCACATCCTCGGTTGTATGTTTAATTCCTGGCCTGATCAGGCGTGTGCAGGACGCAACCAATTGATGTGTCTCTCTCACATTGATATTTCTCTCTCTCTCTGTCTCTCCCCCTCCCTTTCACACTCTCTAAAAATCAATGGAAAAATATCCTCGGGTGAGGATTAATAAAAAAGAAAGATTGTTTTTAGATCCACTTCCTATAGGTAAGCAATGAATCTTGGTATATTTTCTTACAATAGTTGTTCTCAAAGTTTGGTGTCCAGACTAACAACATCAGAGAATTATTATAAGTGCAAATTTTCCATTCTCATCCTAGGCCTGCTGAATCAGAAACTCTAAGGGTGGGGCCCAGTAATATGTTTAAAAAGTCCTCCTGGTATCTCTAATATATATACATGTATTTGAGAACCATTTCCTTGTACTAGTACTGTTTTTCTTTCCTTTTCTTTTTATTTCCTAGATGAGATCATACTGTATTCACATTTTTACATTCTACATTTTCATGTAACAATTTATTAGAAGCAATACCATGTCATGACAGGTAATGAGTTAAATTATCTACCTAAAGAATTTAGTGTGGTCTCTAAGTGTAGTAATGAGGCTAAATGTGGCCTGTTTTGGCTTTTGCCTTCTCTTGGGATAATTATTTCTCAAAATGACACATTTATGGACTGCTTCCTTTACTTGCTGTCATCACCGTATAGCATGATGATGCTGGAAATGTGTTGGGTAGAATGACTCCAGTTGTACTTGGGAAGATTTACCAAAAGATCTTGTCTCATGTAGAACTGGCAAGTAACAATTTTATCCAGGCAAATGACACAGAGGGCTGACTTTTGTAGTTTCCAAATAAGAATCAGTCTTAAGGAATCTAGGTAGGCAGATGCAACCATGCCAATGGCAGAGGAGATGTCTTGATGGAAAGGTGACTGTGGCTCTGTGGGGGACACTGTCTGGTTCCTTGGTCATGGTGGAAAAACAACCCTCTCTCTTGCACTGCTGGGGAGCACTGTATCCTCAGACTGGCAGACTTAACTTTGGTCCACCTTGGAGAATGCCCACTGACTCTTCTTGTCTCGAGATGAGATTTATTAGGCTGAAAGAGGAGGGCAAGGGACCTTACCCACAATTGTCCCCAGAGTATAGCCCTCCACATAAAGGCTTTTCTAGTAATCTTATAAGAAATAATCTTTCAAGAGATGGCCTGTGAGGACTCAGATTTCAGAAGTGACTTACTCAAGGTCACGTAGTTGGTTTGTGCTGGCCATGCTGAAATTCTAGTCCCATCACCTAATTCCAGATTTTGCCTGCTTTCCACTCTGTGTTGCTGCCTCCTGGAGTGTGCATGATCCTGTTTTTATCCTTCGTGGACAGGGAAGCAGGAAAAGAAGCAGCATCAGACTATTTCAGAGCAGTAGGCACCTGTATTGTTACTTCTGGGGAAAGGGAAGGAAGAAAACATGGAAGGCAATGTGGGGGAATGCAAAAATAAGTAGATTCTAGCACCAGGTTGACCTGATTTAGAATCAGAGCTGAAGCACTTATGGGTTGTGTGACTGTCAGTTTTTTATTGCTGAGTAAAAACATCACCCACAAAATGTGGTATAAGAGTATACACATTTATCTCACAGTATCTGGTTTCTGTGATTGCTGACAGGATTCACGGTTGTTGCACTGAGAGCCTCACTTCCTTGCCGCCTGTTAGTCGAAGGCCACCCTCAGTTCCTTCTAGTATGTGGGCCTCTCCAGCAAGGCAGATGACTTCTCTGAATCCTCTCTTTTTTTCACCCTGTAAAATGGGGATAGCTATAGTTATCTTAGAGTTGTTATGGGAACTCACTGAAATTTTGTAGAAAATGGCTTTGCACAGAGGCTCGCACAATGTCAGGCTTTCCTAAATGCAACTATTGTTACTATTATTATAATTTTTAGGGCTTCTGATACTCTGGAAGCTAGCTGTTGTCCAGACAGCAGTTGGAGATATGCCTCCCATCCCCCTAACCTCCCCGCTGCCCCAGACCCCTGCTATGCCACAGAGGCGTCTCCAGGTAAAGGATGATTTCTCAATTACAGAGAAAATACAGCTCTTTTCCTGAAACATCTCAGATGACGTGACTGGCCATTGTGGGAGATGTGCCATGGAGTATGACGTAGTCCAACTTTTTGTTGTCCCTCCACGTCAGCCTCACAGAATAGGCGCAAGAGTTTCCTTTCTCACCAATGGAAACCAGTCAGTCCCCTTATAGCATCCATTGCCTGTTCGTGACATGGATTCTCCAGGAAGTTCAACTAGAGCCACCTTTGTGCAGTTGATCTCAGTTTATCTTGTCTATGAAACCATTGTCTGTTCTCTGTCTCATATTTGTTACTACCTCAAAGCATCGGTGTCTGCTCCTTTTCCATTTGATCCTGAGCACAGTTAATAAGGTGAAGCAGTGTTTCCTAGAGACCTTGGGAGCCATATCTTTCTTAATCATTATTTGGGACTATTACGGGGGGAAGTATAACTTTATTTTATTGCCACCGGATAATGTAGATGTCCTAATCCTCACTGTGTAAAAATAAGACCAGACTGAATGTCTGTTCTGAATTATCTTTCTGCCTAAACACAGCCCAGGAGGGATCCTAACTTGCAAAAAATATATTATTCAGCCCAATCTTGATTTCATTTCCTAAAAGAGATTGGGTCCAAATAAGACTTTAATTGAATTCAGCCTCTTGACCTGACATTGACTTGGTTCTCTATCCTAGTGCCTTCCAACATTAGACAAGGGAGGAGGAGGAGGAGGAGGAGGAGGAGAAATAGACAAATAAAGCAATCCATGTGGGTTTATAGGCCGAGCCACTTCCACATTCTATAAAGCCCAAATGACTGTATAGGAAACAGCTGCAGTATTTACTGGGGCCTGGTAAGGCTTCATTACTGTCCCACCTCCTCACAGGGGGTGTTCAGCTCCAAGTGGAGTGCAGTGGAGGGAGTAATTGACTCTGCTGTCCTGGCACCTGGTGTTTCTGCCAAATGCCTGAGATCACTGCAGCAAACAACTTTCCCCCTCCCCTCTGGGTGGAGGGAGACCTCAGGGCCTATAGTGAGAGGTGGAGAACAGTGCCAAGAGGAGGTCAGAAGGGATTTCCATGTTCATTTGTTCATATCTTTGTCCATTAACTCAGGAATCATTTATTGCGCACTTACTAAATATCAGGTACTGCTGTAGGCATGTGGGACATGGTGACAGACATGGTCTCTGCCTTCTTAGAGCTTACACTCTAGAGCTTCTCTATACAATACAATAACCACTACATTTAAATTTACATTCATTAAAGCAAAGTCAAATTAAAAATTCAGTTCTTCAGTCACACTTGCCACATTTCAAGTGCTCAATAGGCTGGTGACTATTGTATGGGACGGCATAGGTATAGAGCACTTTCCACCATCGCAGAAAGTTTTATCAGACACACTAGTCTACTGTGGGCAGGGTGTGGAGGGTCTGGAAACAGTCATTAACTGAACAAGCATGTCCATAAATAAGATCACTTTGGATGTGGTAGTACAGTGAAGAAAGTAAAACTGGTATAGGGGCTAGAGTTGCTTTTTGAACAAAATGTTCTGGGTGGCCTTCTTGGAGAAGATGACACATTGGCCAAGGTCCTGGAAGATGCTGAGTGACAGCACGTCCTTGGAGCCTCTCAGAAGTATAAGAAAGTTACTATGGTTTGGAGTAGGGAGCCAGAGGGAGAACAGTATGAAACGGGGTCAGGAGTAAGGTAGAGTCGTAATGGTTTGGGGTCATGGAAAAGACTGAGCATTTAACTCTTAAGTGGTGGAAATTCATTGTGGGATTTTTACCAGGGGAAGGGTCATGTGATCTGATATTAAAACTCACTCTGGCTCCTGGGTTGATTATGAGTTGTAGGGAGTCAGAGGGACCAGAGAGGAGGCTATTAAAGTTGTCCAGATGAGAGAAGCTGGGACCTGGGCATCAGGGACAAAGGGACAGTAGCTAACCCCAGAGGGCCAACTCTGCAGTAGATAATTACTCATCTGAACATATGGGGACAGTAAAAGTATCCGGTATATGCTGTCACTGATACAAGGATACAGTCAGGCAATGTTTGTCAAGTACCCAGTCTTCACAGTACACAAGTGTGGCAATATTTTGTCTAATTACCTTTGTGTTTCTCCTAAATGATGGTAACAGTCTCTCCTCTGGTTTCTAGTCCTTTGTCTTGCCTAGTCTAGTGAGGTTTCCACATTGCTTGCTGGGGTTACCTTTGTTGAATGGCAAGTCTGATGATATCAGTTCCTTTTAGGGGATCCTGACTGAACCCCAGCTAAAATTCAAACTTGCTGGCATGTTGCAGGAGGCTCTTCACACTCTGGCCCATATCTGTCTTACAGCATCATCTCCTCCATGCTCCACCGTGAGCTCAGGCTTCAGCGACACCCATCATCCCCTCTCAGCTTGTGCCGCTTCCTCTGTCCAGACACTTTCTCTTCTTGTCTTGGACTTGCTATCTCCAGCTCCCTGTCTTTCTAGGCTTAGCTTAGAAACTTCTGCCTACAAGAAGCTGCCTCTGGCTCTCCAAGTCCAGGTCAAGTGCTCTTACCATGAAATCTCATGGAACACTGTACTTCTCCATCACATTGAATTATAATTGCTTGTTTACTTGTTTCCTCCATTAAACTAAGATCTCCATGACAGTTGGGACTGTCTGTCTGGTTCATGATTGTGTCTCGCTCTTTGTATGCTTAGCTCATTCGAAGTATTTAAGATACATTTGTTGAATGAGTAATTAAATAAGCTAACAAAAATCTTCTATTTATATCCTTTGATATAGCTACTTTCCCCCCTATACCATTCTTTTCTCCATTATTATTATATTGAATCTTAACCTGAATGCCTTACCTCAGGCTGCCATAACAAAATACCACACACTGGGTGACTTAAACAATAGACACTTGTGTTCCCACAGGGGTGTCAAGAAGGTGTGATCTGGTGAGGGCCCTCTTCCTGGCTTGCAGATGGCTACCTTCTTGTGTGTCCTCACATGGCAGAGAGAGAGAAAGAGCAAGCTCTCTGGTGTCTCTTCTTGTAAGGGCCCTAATCCCACCATAAAGCCCACTCTCAGGATCTCATCTAATCCTAATTACCTCCCAAAGGCGCCACTTTCAAATACCATCACATTGGCAGTTAGGGCTTCAACATAAGAATTTAGGGAGGGACACAAACTTTCAGTTCATAACACTGACATAAGGTGAGAATTTGACGTGAGTTCCCAATTTCTTATTCTGATCTCTAGATCTCTTATGAATCTAATGGCAGTTGATGGCCTGCATGACACAGTAGAGTCAGATGACCTAGGTTTAGAGCTCAACTTCAACATTTATGAATTATAAGACCTTGATCAAGTCACATCATATCTTGTTTCTCCCAATACGTCATAGAAGGCATTTAAGGTGACCAGGACACACTTGTTAACTCCATACACCGGCTCAGTGGGCACTTCAATAATTCCTTATATCTATATGATAAGATCTCTCATTCAGTGTCTCATGTAATCTTTCCAAGAACCCTAAGAACTCATATTATGAGGAGGCTGAGACTCTAGGAGTCTCTGGTCAGTCTCTTTGTCCTGATCCGGAACATTCTTCCTGTGCAGTTGTTTCATGGTCTCCTCTTTCACTTCCTTACCTCCTGTCTGATCTTGAGGATTTATTATCTGGGCAGGCATCTCCTGCTCTGCAGGCTCTGGCTTGAGTCCTTGTACCATGGTGTTGTGGTCTGAAAGTTTGTGTCCCCCCAAAATTCACATGTTGGAATACTAACACTCAATGTAATGTTGTTAGGAGTGGGACATTTGGGAGATGATTGCCAAGTCATGAGAGTGAGCCCTCAGAAATGGGATTAGTGCCCTTATAAAAGAGACCCCTGAGAACCCCTAGTTCCTTCTGTCTTGTGAGGATACGAGAAGTCAGTGACCCAGAAGAAGTCATTGATCTACCTGACCATGGTGGCACCCACATCTTAAAATTCCAGCCTCCAGAACTGTGAGAAATAAATGTTAATTGTTTATAAGCCACCCAACCTGTGGTACTTTCTTATAGCAGTTCAAATGAACTAAGACTCTGGGCCACCTGACAAAACACCTGGGACTATGTATGCATTGCTGTGATGACCTCATGCCTTACAATTAAAAACCTTAAAAAGGTGTAAGTTTAAAAAAAATTTTAAATTTCCCAATATAGTTTATTTTGTATTAATTTGATGTGTACAGCATAGTGATTAGACAAATCATGATGCAGAAGTTCTTTAGTGTTGGACTTTCATAGGGCAAAGTTTTAAACCAACTGAGAGCAGATAAAGGAGACATACAGATGAAGATTTTGTATTTATTGAAGAAACACTTATGTGGTACTTGCTAGGTGCCAGCCAGCAGCTTGCTCAAGGTCATGCAGCTAGTAGGTGGCAGAGCCAGGCTTCCAAACCAGCTCCAGAAATTTGTTATTCTGCTTCTCAAAATGTAACCTTTATTCATGATAAAACTAGATTGAAGGGTATGGTTTAGGTGTGTGTCCAAAAAGGCGAGTTAACTTTTCATCCCTGAATGAGTCAGACTCTCCGAGCTGGTTGGGGCCACCACAGGTGTTCTCCACAGGGGCAGAGCTGGCCAGCATGCTCCTTCTCTTGCAAGGTGGAGAGAGCACAGCCAAACACACCCATCCTGTGAGCAGGCAGATCCAAAAAGAAAAGGCTAAGGGGTGAACTCAGTCTCTCCTCCCCAATTCACCAATCAGCAGGGTGAACTCAGTCTCTTCTCCTCAATTCACCAATCAGCTAAGTCACTTTTCCTCCTCTGGAGAGGAGTGAGTGACAGATGGGGAGAATGGCCAGAGTGTTCATCTAGCTAAGGTCTCACCAGATGGAATAAGTGTTCCCTTGGACCCTACGGAGGCTGAGAGCCAAAGGCCTCATCATCATTGGAAGTGAGCAAACTGCTGGTAATGGAATCAAGGGATTGGGTGTTTTAACGTTATTCTTTCTATTTTTTTCAGAATTAGGATTCTGAGGCCCAGCTTGAATCACTGTCCCTGTGGGTGGGCAAAGGGACAGTTGGGCTATATAATTGGAAGCACACTTCTTGAAAAGCTAGAGGACTTCTGCTGCATCAGCTGGTAGCTCTCCTCAGGCCTAGTGACAGGTTCTGATTGCTAAGAGACTGATTTCTTTACTTTTTCTAACAGAGCCAAGTGGGCAGGTACCTGAGGATCTGTGAGTTCCTACGTGCATTGCAGTGCTTCTCAGTAGGATGTGGCACCTATGTGGTTAGGGGAAAGAACACCAGATAGAAGGTCAGGTGTCCTGGTTCCTTACGTGACTTTTCCAGTGGGGAAGTCCTTCAGCTTCCCCATGCCTTTATTTTCTCATCTGTAAAATGGGAGTAAAATGACCTATCTCAAAGGGCTGTGTGAGGATCAAGATGATGGATGAGAATGTGCTTTAGAAACATCAAAGCTGGATAATTTCAAGCTGCTTTATCACATTTTCTATGGATCACTCCTGTGAATTTCCCTTCCCTTCTTTCCAACATTTTAAAAATTTTTATTTATTGTTTGGAGAGAGAGAGAGAGAGAGAGAGAGAGAGAGAGAGAGAGAGAGATCTATTGTTCCACGTATTTATGCATTCATTGTATGTGTCCTGACCTAGGATTAAATCTGAAACCTTGGCTTATTGGGATGATGCTCTAACCAATTGAGCTACCTGGCCAGGGTTTCCCCACATCCTTTTTATAGCAGACACATGTTGATTTTGCCCATCCAACATCCATTCTTCCTCCTCCTGGAATAGCACCCTGATCCCCTTTGGGAATCTCTCTGGCTTTGTGGGTTGTTTGGGGCTGACTCCATTCCATAGCTCCGCGGGAAAACCCATGATCCAGGCCTCACCAAGCAGAACATTTATTGGTCACAGTTATTGGTTCAGGGATAGTTGTTCACTTTAGCTCGGGCCAGTTGACCATTCCTGGGACTTTTTCTAGAACTCCTGGGAATGACCTGCTTTCCTTGCTGGAATTGCCAAGCTGGGGGAATGTAAGCCTGGAGCTGTTGCGGGCCACTTTGCCATCTTACAGGAAGAGCCTGCTACCATAGAGGAAAGCATAAGGGAGAGTTGGAGGAAGACACATACTGTCCTATTGACATTGTTAAAGTTTCTGGATTCAGCCATGCTGATTTATATTCATTATGAATGAGGTTGATTAACATTTCATATATATATTTCCCTTTCATATCCTTTACTAATTTTTCCACTGGGCTGTTTGTTGATGTTCTTATAGATTTGAAGGAACATTTTTAATATTTATTTTTTTATTGAAGTAAAAGTCACATAACATAAAATTAACTATTCACAATGAACAATTCATTAACAATTTAGTATATTCATATTCATAATATTTTGCAACCATCACCTCTATCTAGTTCTAAAACATTTTCATCATCACCAAAGAGACCCCGTATCCATTAAGTAGTCTCTCCTCATTCCCCACCTCCCCCAACCCCTGGCAGTCATTCATCTGCTTTCAGTCTCTATGGGTCTATCTATTCTAAATATTTCAAATAATTGGACTCAAACAATATGTGACATTTAGTATCTGTCTTCTTTCACTCAGCATAATGTTTTCAAGGTTCATCCATGTTGTAGCATCATCAGCCCTCATTCCGTTTTTATGGCTGAATAATATTCCATTGTATGGATAGACCATGTTTTATTTATTAATTCATATGTTGATGGACATTTCAGCTGTTTCCACTTTTTTGGCTATCATGAACAATTCTCCTATGAACATTCATGTACACATATTTATTGAATTATATATCAGGGAAATTAGTATATTTTTATATATCAGAGAAAATAGTCTTTGGCTTATGATGTTGCAAATATTGTATTTCAGTTTACCATTAGTTTTTGACTTGGCTTATGGTGGCTTTTGCAAGCAGAGTTCTGAAAAAATTGCAGTGTAATTGAACCTGTCCAGGTGGGTTTTGACACAGTTAAGAAGGCCACCCTTGCCGAAACCGGTTTGGCTCAGTGGATAGAGCGTTGGCCTGCGGACTCAAGGGTCCCAGGTTCGATTCCGGTCAAGGGCATGTACCTTGGTTGCGGACCCATCCCCAGTAGGGGGTGTGCAAGAGGCAGCTGATCGATGTTTCTCTCTCATCAATGTTTCTAACTCTCTGTCCCTCTCTCTTCCTCTCTGTAAAAAATCAATAAAATATATTTAAAAAAAATTAAAAGAAGGCCATCCTTATACTGGAAGTTATAAAATAATTCTTCCATCAAAGCTTCCACTATCCACTCATTTCCTTATCAGTCAAACAGGGATTAAAAACAGCCCTACTTGTGCCCTAGGGTTACTGTGAGTACCAAATAAGAAATGGTATGAAAGGGCTTTTAAAATATAAAGCAATATATACACAAAAGGCATGTTGTCATCATCACTATTAATTGTATCAGATTCTGGCACTAACTAGCTGAGTTGTTTTTGCTTTCTTTTTGCAGAGCAGAGATTGAAGGGCAGAATCATTCACTGAGCTGGCCACGGATACTTTAGTTGGTAGCAATATGGAGAATGTCACAAAAGATGTCAACTCTTATTAGTCATCTTAGGAGGGTTTCATATTTGACCAGAAAAATAAAATTGCCTTAAACCGAAAACTATTCTGGTTACTCTTCCTTCAAGTAGAGTCTTTTTTTTTTTCTTTTTCTGTCAAGAAAAGAAACCAGTTCTGTGGGTTTTGTGTTATTCAGCTGTACTTGTAATTTAAACCTCATCAGTGGCCATTTGTGACATGCTTTTCTTGTATTTTTAACCCCAAATTCTTTTTCTTAAAATATTTTTATTGATTTTAGAGAGATAGAGGGAGAGAGAAACATCGATGTAAGAACAGAACATCAATCAGCTGCCTCCTGAACATCCCCTACTGGGGATTGAGCCCACAACCTGGGCATGTGCCCTGACCAAAAATCGAGCCAGCAACTTTTTGGTGCACAGGACAATGCCTAACCAACTGAGCCACACCGGCCTAGGCCCCAATTATTATTATTTTTTTAAGTAGCAAGCTTTAGGTTGAACACTATTGATTGAAAAAAAATATCAGTATTCGACAGCAATTATTCGTCTGATAATGGCTCTGAGGTAGAATCATGTACTGGTTAAGTCCTTGGACCCTGATGTTGGTCAGACTTGGGCTTGAATACGATTCAGTTAGTAATCCAGTGTGTGATCTTGGACAGATTGCTTTGTGCCTCTATTTCACCACATGTAAAGCAAGAATGATTTCAGCACCTATTGTGTTGCAGCAGAAGTCAGTGATACAATCTATATAGAGTACTTGGTCCAGTGCCTGTATGGAATGAGGGCTCGGTAAATACTAGCTATTAGTATAATTCAGGAATATCTAAGAAAATTCATAAGATGAGCCCAAGGGAAATGGAATATACCCTTCCAGCAGGTATTCCCATCCTGTGGGGTTGGCACAGATCAATGGTGGAACCCCTTTTCTTGAGGCAGACCACATTTACTTGGGGGAGAAATCTGGTTTCTGTTACTATCACGTGGGGGGTGAACATCAGGAATAGCAGTTGGTTCTCATATAGTAAGGAAGAAGTGGCCACGGGGAGGGGTGTGTCACAGAAGGGCAGCTGGGAGACTGGGGTGAGCTGCGGGAAGGACTGGAAGAAAAAGGGTGAGGACATTGTGCCAGGGTGCCTGCCTAGGTCACATCACCTGTTCTTGGAGACAGAAGCTTCTGGATGGTGTGATTCACTGTGTGCGGTGATATATTTGCCAGGGCACAGCCCTTTTCTTCTTTTTCCCGTTTTTTTTTTTTTTTTTTTCTTTCCTCTCTTCCTGCTTTTAACCCGTGTGTCTGGGGGGTCCCAACTCTTGTCCTAGGTCCAGCATGGTTGAGCCCTAAAACACACACACAAAACACCTGTGGGATTTCTGCTATATGCCAGGCACTCTAAATCCCCATTTGCATTAGATCCTGTGCAATGAGTGAGATCATTTTGTAGATGAGAAAACTGAGGCTCAGAGAAGGCCCCCTACAAGCTGGTAAGCGGCAGAGCCAGAATTTAAATCACCATCTGTCTTATACCAAAATCCAGCTTCTCCTGCCATTTAGCACACAGCTCTGTACCATACTTTGCTTCAAATTCATATGGGTTTTTGTGAATTCCTGTGGCTCAGTGCCCTACATATGGGTCTCCCAGAAATATTTATGGCTTTAAAATTTTAGTAGTGGATTTAAAATTTTAGTAATGAAGAGAATAGCTGACATTTATTGGTTCCTGTCTCAAATTGGCAACAAGCAGGTTAAATCACTTGCTTTCCTTCTCAGAGCTAGCCAGTGGCAGAGCCAGGCAGGGGATCCCGTCTGTCACATGCCAAGGTGTGCAGTGTTAACTCCCATTTTTCTGAGAGTCTAGGCTTAAGGCAGGGATGCTAATCTCTGAGCACATCTTCCTCAGGTAACATGTGCGGTGTTCTCTTTTTTTAAACTAGTCCAAAGGGGAACTGAAGAGGGCCTGAGTATGTCCATGGGAAGGGTGAGGCAGAGGGGTGATGGCAATGGGCCAGTTGTCATTTATGAATTTTGCAAACTCCTGTCTCTGGGCACAAAGCTGGAATAAGCCCTGTGATTCACCAGCTGGGCTTTTCCCTGTGATTTCTCCAAATAGATCCTGTGCATTCCCATCTGTAGACCTTAGCTCATACTGTTTGCTCTAAAGGAATGCCCTGCTGCCCACACTTCCCTCACCATGTCTTCCTGGGGAGACCCATTACAGCTATACCCTCTCAAGGAAACCTCAATGGATTGGCATGGGTAATCTATTCATTTCTGAACTTGAGTCAAGTAAGTAATTATACATTCAAAAAAGGCAAATGGAAGACTATTTTGAGAAATTTGTGAAAATACCATACTCAGGGGATAATACATGTTAATGATAATCTTAACATGCGAAATTCCAGTGGTCAGTGACCCTATATAGTGCTTGATTTCATTTTTCAATCTCATTCTACCTTAAAGGCACATGAAATGGGTTTCAGCTCTCTAGTAGAATGTTTTGAGCGTTTGCATGGGCAGAATCTGATCTGGTGTCAGACAGCCTAGGTTTGAATGCTGGTGACCTTGGGTAAGTCACTTTCCACATCTGTGCTTCTGTTCCTTCATCTGTGAAAGAGAGATACTTATACTATGTTGTTAGGGTGTTGGGGGGATATCATAGGGTCATAATAATTGCTGTCATTTGTTGAGTGCTAAGCTTGGCTTTACATTCTTATTTGATCTTCCCAAGAGTTCCTTCATTCCTGAAGTCCCCTACCCTGCAGTATTTTCTCCTCTATAGCACTTGTGACTTCTACCATATTATATAATTTACTCATTTTGTTTATTTTTCATCTGCCCCTCCCAGGGTCTCTTGCCTTGCACAATTCCACAGGCACCATTCACAGAGCATTCTGAATTCTGCTCTGAGAATATTAATGTAGTGACTTCCTGGAGTTGTGTGATGTGGAGACCTTGGAGCTTCAGGAAGGCAGGGATTTTCCCGCCTATTTTGATCACTGCTGTATCCCTGTGCCCAGAACAATGCCTGACCTATAGAAAGCTTTCAATAAATATTGGTTGAATGAAAAAGCCTCCAAAGCCCATTTTATTGGTGAGAAAACTAAGGCTCAATGAGTAATTAATTTGCCTAAAGCCCAGTGAGAGACAAAGGCAGCTGGGTGTTTCCCAGCATGCTTGCCCTCAAAGGGTTTGCAAAACTGCATGTCTGAAACGCTTGGCATTGTCCCTGCTACCCCACAATTGCTCAGAAAAATATTAATGAATATGCCTACACGGGTCAGCCCCTCAACTCTGCTAGACAATTCCCACAGAGTGACAAATTGTCACAGAGCTGTTGCTTTAAGAAATTGGATAAATTGCACAATACAAAGAAAAGGCGGACCTTTCAGAGATTTTGGAAGTAAATTCCCTAACCCCACTGCTAATGGTAGGAGTTTGCAAGGGCCTCTCTGGCTTTCCTAGCCTGATTCTTTTTCCTGCTGCCTTCCCTTTTGTGACTGTCTCTTCCTCTTTTTGCTTGCAGTGAGTTCTGCTCTCCTGTAGGCTACAATGTGTCAGTTGTTATAAAATCCGGGAGGTGGAGCTTAGTGACGAGGGCGAGGTTGGTGGGGGAGTGCTCAGCCAGCCCTGCAGGGCGAGCAGTCCTACTCTGGGTTCACCGGAGCTTAAGCCTTGCAGCAGAACTTCCTTCTCGCTCTTCTGGCTTTGATCCTCACTGTACATCAGACCAGAGGCGCTGAAGGGAGGGAGGATGCGAGATGACTGGCCCTTTGGCAACCTGACCATCTCCTTAGCAGAGCCTTGGAAAGACAGCCAGAGACTGACTGCAGCACCAAGGAGGCGCCGCACCTCTTGTGGATGTGTCTGTGTGTGTGTGAGTGGGTGAGTGGGTGTGAGTGAGGGTGTGTGTGTGCATTGTGACTGTGTGTGTGCGTGTCCAGATGAGTGTGCGAGTGCATGCGTGAGTGTGTGTGTGTGTGTGTGTGTGTGTGTGTGTGTGTGTGTGCACACACACACGCTCTTGGTTTTTATTTTTTGGAAGAAAAATCTTGAAAATCTGGGGCAGGTTACTGTGCTCCTAGGGTAGTGGTTCTTCTTTTGCAAGAGGAGCTGACCAGACCAAGCTACTAGAGACATTTTTCTGCGAGTAAAGAGAATTTTCCTTCCAGGAGAGGGATTTTTCCCCCTCTGGCTCTGCAGCCAAGTGAAAGAGATTAGCCCCTAAACCTGTGAAATCGACCAGAGCCGTGTGAGAGAGAATACGGGAAGAAAAGGAGATATAAATTAAATAGCCTGTCAGTGCCTTTGGCCACATTGGAAGATGTCATCTCAAACTAAGTTCAAGAAAGACAAAGAGATCATTGCTGAATATGAAGCCCAAATAAAAGGTGAGATGCGGGCCGGGGACTCATGTCTCCCCACCCCTTTCTTATTCCCTTGCTTCGGCTTTTCCCCCTTTTCCTCCCTGCCATTATGAAATGTTGTTATGCATCAATAATCTTATTGTGAGGAGAAACAGTGGCAGCTGTACAAGTCCAGACTGGTTTCAACTGCAGAGAGCGCTGGTGCTGGGTGTATGGATTATGAAGTGGTAGCGATCACTGCATTGCAGGTGTGCGAGGAGGATCCGACCCCGGATTTAGGAGTGTCTCAGATACTCCATCATCTTGGCTGTGACATGTCACTCTAAGGCCTCCTGAAAGTCCCTTAATATGGTGTCTATTTGTTACGGTCTACTATGTTTTTTTCTTTCTCCTTTATGTTGCTGTTGCTTTGCCTCTGCGTCTTTCTCTGGGCTGAAATTCACATGCATGTGCACAGGGAAGTAGCACAGGGAGGCTGCACTGCTTTGTCAGTGTCTCTCAGTTGGCCTGGGTTGCCATGGATTAACTGTTATGGGGCATATTGATCCAAACTAATGCAGGCATTTAGGTATAAGGAGGGAGCTTGGTGCAGAAAATATATTCTCTTGCAGTGTGCAGCTCCAATCACCTTCCAGGCACTAGCGTTTAGGGTCATCAGTTTTCATTCAAAGCCAACAGCTCAGTGCGCTGTGTCGACTGGTAGGTGCTGCCTGGCTTCCGTAGTGCCAGGGGAAGCCAGCCAGGAGGGTGAGATGACCTCTGGCTGCATGTTCCAGCTTTGGTGCACACCCCTCTCAGAAGCCCCTCCCTAAATCCACAATAGCAAGGCGGAAAAGGACACTGGACACAATTGCATAGACAAATGCAGGCAGAACCCTCATACAGGCCAGGCTTCTCCCACCCTCATGAGTTCTAGGCTTAGCTTTGGCAAGAAAAACCTAAAAGCACCATTCCTCACCCTTTCTCTGAGGATATACGCTTAGGGAAGCTGGGGCCTGTCCTTCTTAGCATCTGTTTTCTTTCTGGTCACAGTTCTTGTTGCGACACGGGTGTGTTGTGGTCTCTCTTAGAAAGAGTAAAGACAGGATACCTCTTCAGTGGATGTTGGTGCCTCCCTCCCCTTGAGGTGATGAGTAGACTGTTGGGCAAGTTGGTTATTTGGAGCTCAGCTGACCTGAGGTTGCCACACCTGCTTCTAGGTGCTGCTGCAGCTCAAGACTCAGTGACCCAGAAAGGTGGTTGCTTCCCCAGGAACGGCCAAAGGCCGGGCAGTCAAAGCTGCTGTACACGCTTCAGATGCTTGGGAAACTTTGGGAGGGGAGCAGCCATCAGGGGAAAGCCTTAGTTTTTTTCCAGTCTCGCCAACTGTCTTGTGCCTTTTAGTTCTGGTCGAACCTCACATGCTAATCACCTCTGGGTAGACCCCAGGATGAAATAAGCAGAAAACCCTCTGCTCTCCTCCCCTTTAGTTTTCAGTTCAGTGTAGAAAACAGTGACTTATGATACTTCAGATTTGCTGAAAATTTAGAAACAAGCCCTGGTCAGAGATTTGAATTTACCCGACTGCTCAGGTAAATTAGAGAGTTTATATTTTCTAAGACTAAATTGTGTGAGGTTTTTTTTTAATAAACGGAGGTTCCCTTGAAAAAAGCCATAATAGAGAAGGGGATACTGAGTTTTGGACAGGTTGGTAGGATATGTGCTGATAACTTTGAAGGATTGCTACCACTGGGCCAGTGAACTTTGCTGGAAGATCTATTAAACATTTATGGCTCTGGCTGATTCTTTTACTTTTCACATTTCACCTTTATTTTAAAAACTAATTTGCAAGTACAAGGTAATGCATTTCAGCAGGAAATTTGCCCAAATGATCTTGTCCCTTCCAGACTCTAAACGCCTCTGCATTCTAGTTACAAGAGTTTAAATTTATTCCTTTAGTGTTGACACCCACACAATTAAGGTCAGGACGCTGCTGTGCCCCAAACCATCTGGAATCTTTTCTTTCAAAATTCTTTGTTCCTCATCGTTATTATTTTGTGTAAGGGGCTCTACAGTTTCTGTGGGTCACTCCCAGATATCACTACTCTTGGTTTACACAGGTTCAGAAAGGGTTCACATGAACTCGGTTTTAGAGACGATGAAACTGAAGCTTTGTAATGTTAAATGACTAGCCCAAGGTCACAAGACTGAAATGTGAAGGCAGCAGGTTTTCTGCCAGGCCCAGTGTTCCCTGATACATTGTTTGCCTGCAGCTGCCCCTGGAAGGATTGATGTCAGTAGCAGATGGCAGTTTTGTGGTGGGGATGGCTGCCTCTTTGTGGTATTCCATTGTTTTCCCTCTTACTTTGATCCCTTGCCTTTGTTGCTTGCCTCTGAAGAATGTTTGACCAATCACCAAAAATAATGCCTGATGCCAGTTATCTTTCTCCCTGGGCAGCATTTGACGAATTTGTTGCAAACACACCACCTAGTTAGACAGATTTTGTCCTCTGTGACTTCTGTGAGGGGAACTTTTGATTTTTAAAAATGATACTGAGTTCTTTGTAAACGTACTCTCTTTTATCTCTTTTTAGAGAATTTATTGACCCAAAAAAGGAAATGTTTTAAAGCAATTTTTCTTCCTGTTGTAAAAATTTCAGACTCATGCCTTTTCTTGCTTCATCAGATACTTGAATTCCTTTGATTAAATACCTGCAATGCAGTAGTATACCATACGCTTGTTCATTTCCAGTGATGGGGAACTCACCACTTCCAAAGCCCACATACTTTATCTTTGGACAGCTCTCGCTGTTGTAAGTGGTTTTATGTTGGGTTAAATAAGTCTCTCATCCATTTATTGGTTCCATAGTATCTGCCTCTTGGGACTTCATAGAACAAGACAGATGCTTCTTCTCTATGACTGCCCTTTGGATGTTTGGAGACTGATCATAGCCCCTAGACTATGAGTATCCTCATTTGTTAATTTACAATAACTCTGCTGCTTATCTTCACTCTACTTTGACTCTACTGCATCCTGGGTTGCAAACTCCAGTGCATTTGGGTGCTTGGCATGTAGAATAAATGAGTGAGGATGGCCAAGTAAGATGATTTGTGACAGGTGTTCTACTACCTCAGCGAAGGCAATATAAGAAGGGGTGGTAGTGATTATGATGGGCCTGAGGGCGCATGTCCTGTACAAAAGGGCAATCACTACGTGGATTCAACCAGTTGACCATTTAGGAATGGAGGCCCAGCCAGAACTTTCCATTTTTCAATGGATGCCAGAAATCTGGATGAGAGCTTTATGCTTTTAAAGAGACTTTGCCAAATAGATCTCTAAAAGATGACACTACCAAAGCCGTCTTCAAGAGTGGTACTAAGTTCTAAATGAGATCCTCTAGACGTGATCAGAGAAAGAAAACAACTATCACCTCTCTTAAGCTGTATGTAATGCTTTTATTAATATAGCCCAAGGGTTCAATTAGCCTTTTCACTGCCCAACCCCTCATTGCAAACATATATATTTATATCTGCTCTATTTCTTCAATCCACTAGCTAGGATCCTTGTCAGAGAGAAGGAAAATGAAATGAATTTAATATGACTTGTTCTTGGTGACCTTGTGCTGGTTCCAAATGGACATTGCTTCCTGACTGATGTACTCACAAATGTCCCTTTACAAATCTGTTCAAGAATCTTGCCTGAGAGTGACATCATATTCTCTAGTCAGGAACTGGCAAGTTATAACTTGTTCCTCTTTTGAAGTTAGAACAACATTTGCCCATCTACAGCCTTTTGGCACCTATCCTATTTTTCATAATTCCCTCAAAGACCACTGATAGTGTTTGGTAATCTTATTTGCAGGCATTCTCAGTATCTTGGGCTCTAATTCATCTTGCTGTCAGACATAATGGTCTGTTCTACATTTATTCAGAGTTCCCATTTCCATTTCAACCTAATGGAAAATTGAAATAGAAATGCAGTGATTGACTTTAGTGTTTTATTTTTTATTACATGCCTCTCATCATTTTAGTCTATCTTAATAGCAAAAGTCTATAATTTTGGGGAAGAAAAGCAGGTATTGAAGAAGATCACAGAGAATGCATTTATTTATGCATTCATTCAATACTACTTTGTTCTTAGTCTTGTGCTGGGTGTTTTGAGAGATGCAAAGTATATGGTATATTCTTTGCTTTCTAACAGTTTTCTTGGAATATGATGAAAATAATCAGTGAAGAAAACAACAACACACAAAACACAAAATTTCCAACTGAGGGTCAGATGAGTTCAGTCTTAAAGAGATTGTGCCATAGAGTGATTGGACAACCATCTTTGGAACCCTGATTGCCTTCAACAGGATTCAATGAGGAATGAAGGCTGGGTTGGGGAAGCAATGAGGAGTCATGGGGACTGTGGCTGATTAGGGAGCTACCTAGAGGAGGCAGCCATTGCGCAGCTTCAGTTTGTCATCGCCATGGAATGTGAGCTTAGAAGTGGTCAGTTCTTTCACTGTTTCAAGTGAAACTGGATTTTAAAACAAAATTGCCTGATTTTTATTTTTAAAATGTCTTAAAATCATTGAGCTGTAAGTATTCTTTATGTATTCCACTTATAAGTCCCTTATCAGATATATGATTTGCAAGTATTTTCTTCCATTCGGTGGGTTGTCTTTTCACTTTTTCGATGGTGTCCTTAGTAGCACAAAATTTTTTAATTTTTATGCAGTTCAGAGTATCCATTTTTCTATTTTCTCTCATGTTTTTGGTGTCATATCTAAAAATTATTTGCCAAATCTAAGGCCATAAAGGCAATCTCTTGACTTTTAAATGGCAACTCAGATTTTTTAAAAAATTTAATACATCTTTATTGTTCAGATTATTATAATTGTTTCTCCTTTTTCCCCCATATCTCCCCACCACCTGGTTCCCACCCCCCTTCTGCCCTTACCTCCCCCCCGCTGTCCTTATCCATAGATGTATGATTTTTGTCCAATCTCTTCCCGTACCCCCCACACAGACACCCCTTTCCCCCTGAGAATTATCAATCCACTCCTATTCTATGCCTCTGATTCTGTTATGCTCACCAGTTTATTCTGTTCCTCAGATTTTTAATTCACTTGACTTTTAGATTCACTTGTTGATATATATGCATTTGTTGTTCATAATTTTGATCTTTACTTTTTTCTTCTTTTTCCTCTTTTTAAAGAATACCTTTCAGCATTTCATATAATACTGGTTTGGTGGTGATGAACTCCTTTAGCTTTTTCTTATCTGTGAAGCTCTTTATCTGCCCTTCAATTCTGAATGATAACTTTGCTGGGTAGAGTAGTCTTGGTTGTAGGTTCTTGCTATTCATCACTTTGAATATTTCTTGCCACTCCCGTCTGGCTTGCATAGTTTCTGTTGAGAAATCAGCTGATAATCTTATGGGTGCTCCCTTGTAGGTGACTAACTGTTTTTCTCTTGCTACTTGTAAGATTCTCTCTTTGTCTTTTGCCCTTGGCATTTTAATTATGATGTGTCTTGGTGTGGTCCTCTTTGGATTCCTTTTGTTTGGGGTTCTGTGTGCTTCCTGGACTTGTAAGTCTATTTCTTTCATCAGGTGGGGGAAGTCTTGCTCTCTCTCTTCTTCTGGCACACCCATAATTCTGATGTTGGTATGCTTGAAGTTGTCCCAGAGGCTTCTTACACTATCTTCAACTTTCTGAATTCTCTTCTTGCTTCTTTGGAGGAGTGTCCTTTGCCTCTTTGTATTCCAAATCTTTGAGTTGAATCTTGCGTTCCTCTAGTCTGCTGTTGGGTCTCTGTATAATATTTTTTATTTTAGTCAGTGTATGTTTAATTTCTAGTTGGTCCTTTTTCATATCCTCGAGGGTCTCATTAAATTTATCGGCCTTTTCCATGAAATTCTTGAAAAAACCTTATAACCGTGGTTTTGAACTCTATGTCCATTCGTTTGTTCTCCTCCATTTCTTTCGTTTGGGATCTGTTTCCTTGCCTCCTCATTTTCGCTGCTTCCCTGATTTGGTTGGGTAGCTTTGTGTACTAGGTGTCCTATTGGTTCAATGGGTCAGCCTCCCAGTTAACTGAGGTGGACACTCTGGGTGTACCCCTTTGTGGACTGTGTGTACAGCCTTGTTGTAGTTAAGTCTTAATTGTTGTTGGTGTCATTGGGAGGAATTGACCTCCAGGCCAATTGGCTGTGAGGACCCACTGTGTCTATAACGGAAGAATTGCTGTGCTGGAGACACGTTTATGGGGCAGGACTTGTTCCAGTAGGGCTTTGGTGCTCACTGAGTCTGCCTCTTGAATGTGTCCCTTATGCGAGTGGTTGAAATCTGGTGTCGTCTCACACCGACCACTAGATACACTAGTATCTGGATCTCCAATGGGTGCAGGTCAGCTACTGTCTGAGGCTCCCCAGCAGGAGCTACAGCAAGAACTACAGTTTTCTCCTTTTTGCTTGGATGGTTTTGGAGCAGTCTGACTGGAGCTGCAGTTAATTTGGTTAAGCTGCCACAGAACAGGCCATTTATATGCAAAAGCCCCTGTGTGGAGCCTGGGCGGGTTTGTAGAATGTGTGGGGCGGGTCTCAGGGCGGGGCGGGGTCTCAGGGCGTCACTAGGCTGAGGCATGGCAAATGGCGATGGCTGCCATCAGCTGTCTCTGCCTTTCCTCGTTTCCAAGTCCCTGTGTCCCGCGCTCCAGCGCAGTAAACAATGATTGCTGGGTGCACCTCTGCAAAAAAGTCACTCCCACTTTCCGACCCGATGGCCGAGAGTCCAGCTTCTCCCCGTAGGCGTCTGGGTCCCCCGCGTGTCCCCAGAAACTGGATTTCAGAGTGATCGGGAGCTTGTCTCCCTTCGGGTTGAAGAAAAGCCATGCGCCCAGTCGCCCGCCACCCGCCCGATTTGTGTGCCTCCGTACCTCAGCTTTTCAGCGTTTGTGCTCCTTTCTCTTCTTAGTTGTAAATCTTCCACTCAGCCAGCTTTCCCGTGGTTCTGGGTGGTAGATGTTTTGTTTTTTAGTTGTATTTTTGAAATTGTTGTGCGAGGCGGCAGTTTAGTTGTTTAACTTTGCCGCCATCTTGGTTCCTCCTCGGCAACTCAGATTTAAAAAACACTACAGTGTCTGAACAAACCTGACAGTAGGACAGCTTTAGCTCATGGCCCACCAGTTTGCAACTTCTGGCCTACAAGGTGAAGTCCATAAAAGGTCTTGTTGATGGGCCTTCAGCCAATTTTCCTGTTTTATCTTCCTTTGTTTTCTCTATAAATAGGCCTGTCTGCTCTTACAACCACATCCCTTGTCTCTGGATTCTGTATACCCTTTTCTACCTCCAATTCTTTCCCCATTTTCTGCTCTCATCCCTCCTCTTTTTGTCTCACCAACTCCTAACCATCCTTCAGTGCCAGCTCAAATGATACCCTCTTCCATGATGCCTTCCTAACTCTCCTAGGCAGAATTAGTGGTTCTCTCACATCTGCCTTTCTAGTCTGAGCCTTATTATCCTTTATTACAATTCTGTGTTTAGTCCTTTGGCTCTGAACTCTTGAGGGCAGAAATACTTATGGTCATCTTTGTTTCCCCAGTGCTTGGCACACGATTGGTTGAGGGAGTGGCTGATAAGTTACTAATAAGTTTTACTCTTATAACTAATGGCTCAAGCAGTTCTTTTCTTTGACATTTGACTTAGCTCAGGCTGCTATAACAAAATATCATGGACTGGGTGGTTTAAACAACAGACATTTATTTATCACAATCCTGGAGACTGAGAAGTCCAAAATCAAGGTGCCAGCAGATACAATTTCTGGTAAGAGCCCATTTCCTGGCTTATAGATGGTTGCCTTTTTGCTGTGTGCTCCAGTGGTCTTTCCTTAGTGTGTGATGAGAGAGAGTGAGCTCTCTGTCTTTCTCTTCTTAAAAGGGCACTAATCCCAAACAGGAGGGCACCATCCTCATTATCTCATCTAATCCTCATCACCTCCTAAGGCCACACCCACCACAAAATACAATTATATTGGGGGTTAGGCCTTTGACATTTGAATTTGTGTGTGGGTGACTATCATTCATTCATTCATTCATTCATTCACCCATTCATTTAGTGACTGTTATAAGCCATGCTTTAGGCTATACAGCTTTATTTAGCAGTGGAAGGTAATTAAATTTTATTTAGCTCTAGGTCTCAGTCATTTAGTCAGTATCTAATTTTGTGATCCCAGTAATTCTGAGAGATAGTCATTATTAGTCCCATTTTATAGATTAACCCTTTGCACTCGCTTGCTTTTTTCTCGATTCCTTTATTCTAATGCTAACGGTGTCGAGTCACACTCGACATCCGAGTGCAAAAGGTTAAAGACTAAAGTTCAGGGAAACAAAGTAAGTTGCATATGATTACATAGCAAATAGTGGGAGAGCTAGGGTTTAAACCAGTCTTTCTGAATTCTGGTTGTGTAGGGAGGCAAGCCACACCAAGGCAATGTGGCTGTGAAACCCAAGGATTTCTTCCTTGGAGGGGGCAGTCTGGGATGGATCTTAATCTTTGACTTCCTACCCTCCCTAACACTTCCACATATCTTCTCATCCAACCTCTCTTAGTCCCCACTTGATGTCCCCTAGTTGTGTCAGGTCCCTTCTTCACTCCCACCACAGGGAGTCATCTTTGGGAAACTAGCTGACTGGAAACACTCCTATAGACTTGACAGAGGCTGACACCTCTACCTCCATCAACTTGGAAATATAGAAACAGAAATCTTAGGTGTCTTCTGGTCCAAGTCTCCTACTTTTTTTCCTCCCAGATGTGGAAACTGATGTTCAGAGAAGGATTCTGGCTAGCAGACACTTCTAGACCATATTTCCAGAAGGGCAAAAGCTCTATCTGCTTGATTTATTGCTATGGCCTCGTTCTTGGGATCTAATTGGTGATCAATAAATGTATGGAGTTGAATTGCTCTGGCGGGTGGGGCAAGCCCTGGCAGTGGTTTCACTTGTAAATGCTTCATTCCTGATGGCTTGTTGATGTTTATAAAATATCTTGGCTGTCAAGGAGAGGTTGCCTGGGAGGCAGAGCTGAGTGGTGCCTTGGAAAACAGAATGAGGCAAGTATATGACAGGTTAAGGATTGGAGAGATCAGGAGAAGAGGTTAGGCTGGTTCAGAAACTGGCCCTTTCCTTGTAAGTGCCAAGAAGGTGACAGGGGTTGACCTTCTAAAAATGCTGAATTTCAGAACCTCTGGCCTAACACAGGACGTAGAAAGCTGTGTCCTGGGCTCAATTGCACTTGTAAATATTTCATTCCTGATGGCTTGTTGCTATTTCTAAAATATCCTGGCTGGATATTTAGTAGTGTTCCTTTAGGTGTATTCCATGAGACTGGAGGCGTTGGGTGAAAGAAATACTTTTGTGGTCAAATAGGTTTTGGAAGTATTAGCATAAACTGAATGAAATAAGTTTGTTTCCCACAGGACTTCTGGGAACCTTGAATGTATTAAGTGGTGGGAATCTCCAAAAGGATCAGGGCCTTCCTCAAACTTATTTCATCTATAGATCCTTTTCATGGAACATCTTGAGATTACATTTTGGAAATGTACATGGTTTGTGGATTATCCAGATTCTTTCTCTTTTTGCCTTTTGCCTATTTCCCTAATTTTTATACTTCTCTCAGAGAGCAATTTGAAGAAGGGAAGAGGTAAGATAAAAGCATATCTGGCTCAGCTAAGTGATATCAGTGTGCTGTTTTGAGGTCACTTAGAAAATGTTGGTTTTGACATTTCCAATTACAGAGCGCTCAACCATTGATTTAAATGGTAATTTGGTGACAGCTCACCCCTGATCAATATGCATGGCATGTACACATGTGTCCATCTGTGCATGACAGTAAGGGGGTGCACTAGACTACAGGCGGTGTTCAAGGTGCCTTGAATGGGCCTAGGCACGGCCCCTGGGATTGCACAGTTAGTGCCAGGTGATAATGGTGAAGATGAACACACAGAAGCCCATGGCCCATTGCAAATTAGAGTGAACAAATCTCAGCCAAAAATCCGGGTGCATGAGAAATATGCTTTTCTTTATATTTGTAACTTAATTCCATTTCACATCTCTATTCTGTTGGAGGTGGCAGCAACAAATCTAAGTCAATTTGGGGTTTCCTCTCTTGTTTTCTCCAGTGTTGTATCTCAAATCCAGGTCGAAACAGACAGCACTAAGAACGTTTGCTTGATTTGGTACTACTGATCTTTCTCCTTCTTACTGGGTATTCAGGGGTCAGTCTGTAACAGTGATCCTCCTTTTTCAAATCCTGAGACTCCTTTGCATTCCCCCTCTTCATCTCCTTCCATGTGATTTGCAGGCATCAGGGGTCATCCTGGGGCCCACATGCCATGAGGGTGAGGGCCTGGACATTTGTCTCAGGCTTGTCTTGCCACGCCCAGCACTCTCTTCTCCAATGTCTCCTTGGGGCTCTGCCTGGGGAAGTGGCCTAGCTCCTCTCTGTTCCTGAGCATGTTTGGGGTGACACAGGGTGCAGGTTATTTTCTTATGCATGCATATTTTCTGTATACACCTGACTCCCTGAAATCTTTATTCATGTGTAAGGCTGGAAGGAGAAAGGAGGGCAAGAGGGGTGATAACTTGGCACTTTGTCATCAAACATTCCCTCACAGCTATTGTCCATAATCCACATTTCTTTTTATTCTCCCTGAGGGCTAGGCTTTGGAAAGTCAAAAGCCAAGAATTGAGTCTTTCTCTGTATTATCTTTCTCTGAGGCAATGAACACAGAATGCCTTCCCTGCCTGAATTGGGCCCAAGGGGTCTAAGGAAATATGGAAGAAAACCTTTAATGTTTCAAAATATTAATTGCAGCGAGTTTCCTCCCTTCTCCATCTGCTACCATCCTGACCCAGACCACCATCACCTCTTGCTGGGACCATGGCAACAGCCTCCTAACTCAGGGTTTCTCAACATCTGCACTTTCTGAATTCTGGGCTGGATCATTTTTGTTGTTGTTGAGGGGGGAATGTCTTGCACAATGTGGGATGTTGAGCAGCATTTCTGGCCTCCACCCAATAGATACCAGTAGCACTCCCCTCCCCAAATTGTGACAACCAAAAATGTCTCCAGACATTGCCAGATGTTCCCTGGGGGGTGGAGTGCAAAATAGCAAAATAGGCTTCTTCTTCTCCTGTCCTCATAATCTGGTCTCCCCACAGCAACCAGCAGTAATTCTTACACAGTTTAAATCTAATTATGTCACTCTTGGTTTCCAAACCTTCCAGTAGCATCTCACTGCATGAGAATTGAATCCAAAACCCTACCGCAGCTTACAAAGCTGTGCTCTGCCTACATTGACCACATTACCTGCCACTTTACTGGTTTCTTGAATTCTCCAAGCTTGGACCTGCTTTGGGCCTTTGCACTTAGATTTTCCCTCTTTCTGGAATCCTCTTCCTTTGGATTGTCACATGGCTGGCTTTTTCTAGGTATTCTGCTTTCAGCTTGCATGTCAATTCCTGACCACTCAATCTTAAGTAGCCATGGAGTAACTACTGCGTCTGCTGACATGAATTCCTAGCAGAGCACTTACGACTATATGATATTTTCCCTTTGTTTATTTCTTCTCTTTACCAGAATTGAAAGTCTGTAAGAACAAGATTTTTGTTTCTTTTGTTCATTTGTTTTGCTATCACCTGGAATATCACTTGGTATATAAAAGGTGATCCTAATATTTGTTGATTGAACGAATGAATGTAGATGTCCTTGTGATGGACTTTGCACACAATCACTTGTAGATATTTTGCTTTGGGGTCCATGGGATCCAACTAGGAACTGCAGTCTAGAGGCACATAATGAAGCAGAGCCATGCTTTTCCCAAACCCTGATTGAGAGATAATTCAGGAAAATTAATCCACAGAAGGGATAATTGTATCTATGCAGAAAATCCAGTTGATGGCTTAGAGGGGAATGAGGTAGAGAGACCAGGTGCTACTTGCAGGGGTACTGCAGGGAATCCAATATTTTTTATTAGTTGCGTATGTATCTAATATGGGGACACAAAATGGGTAAAATATAGTCTCCATCCCTGTCTTTAATAGACTTATAGTTACAAACATAGGTTAATCAATTATAATACAGTAAGTGCTGAAATAGTACTGGAATCACATACCGTGGAAACTCAGAGTGAGCATGTCAGCTTTGCCTGGAAGAACTGGAGAAGTTGTTATAGGAAAGAGGACTTTTGAGTAAGGCTGTGAAGGATGGGTAGAAGCTCTCAAGATGATAAAAAGCATTTCCTGAAGAGAGAACAGCCTGTGCAAAGGTATGGGATGGTCATGAAAGAGCCTGGGTACTTGGGAAATGGTGAGAAATTTGATGTGGCTGAAATTCATAGTAGATGGAATGGAGGGGTGGTGGGAGATGAGATTTGAAATGAGAGGAGCTTGAAGTTCTTTTTAACCATTGGATCCTATGAGTCTTTGACCTTGGAGATGGTGGATAAGAGCCTTTTTTAATAATTTTTTTATGATTATGGATGTGTACATGCTCATTATTTTTAAAGTTTTGAAAATACAGAAAAATATAAAAAAGGAAAAAAGGAATCTAGAAGCCAATACATGAGATAACCACTATTAACATTCAATATATTATCTTCCAGATTCTATATCTCAATTAAATCTGTTTTATATCTTATGTAACAAAAAATGGGATCATACTAGTAGATCTTTTATGAAAAGTTAGAAAAACAAAACTGATAAACAAATCATCTTAGGCCTGTAGACCTAGGTCTGAAATAGGCAGAGTATGGCCTAAAAATAAACAGATGTTGCCAAGTAAGAACATCAGTCAATAAGCCTGATCTTCCATGTGTTTGGATGGTCCTTTAGGGTGGGGGATTGTGGTAGCTGGCTTGTGTTGGTCACTTCTATCCCCACAAATCTGTATAAAATTGGGGGAAACTGAGCTGACTCATCAAGAACTTCCCCCGACCCCACATCTGTTCCAGCCACATTCAGTTAAAATTTCCCGCTTCCCAGTCCCCTATAGTCTCACTTCCCTGTTGGTACCCAGGAAGTACTTTGGCAGGAAGTACTAAAAAGAGAGTCTTATCTAAAACAAATAATTTAGTCTTAGGAGCAGGTTACCCTCTCTGATGGCACCTTCCCTCTGATTTACCTTTTTTTTTTTGTTCTCTGCTGGAGTTCCTGGTCATCAGTGGAACTTTTGAGATTCCCGATTCCTAGTCTGTTCCCAACAGTGGTAACCTGTTCTCCCCTGGCTTATAATGGTTGGTGAGGGTATTTTCAGAATATAGTTTACTATAGGTCAGTGTGTTTTCCAACTTTTTGTCAGACAGAAAGCCCTGTAGGCACGTAGAATTCTTACTGAGGGATTGGAGTTCAGAGGGAGGGGATAGCTCTGTAGGAGGATCTTCCATAGCTTTAGAGTGCCTTAAAAGGAAAGAGAGGGAGAGAAAGAGAGAGAGAGAGAGAGAGAGAGAGAGAGAGAGAGAGAGAGAGAGAGAGAGAGAGAAAGAGAGAGAGAGAGGAGAGAGGACATAAGAGACATGTAACAATGAAACACTTTAGTCACCTTCAAGAACAACAGAGATTAGATGTCGCTTCTCTGATTTTATTTGTAATAAAGAATGCACACAGGCTACGCAGCATGACTGCTCTCCAATTTTTGTCTCAGTAGGACGTTTCCAAGTAGAGTTGGCCAGTACATTACTTTTTATTTTACATGGGCTTTATTTTGAATAGTGATCTTTCCAGACAGTATTTTTGGACCTCCTGAAGATACATGATTTTGGGGAAATGGAGGCAGAAAAACAGTCACTCCCTGGCTTCTGATACCTGGTAACTAAATACTTCTTGATCTCCTACTCTGGCCATTTGGACTCCTGACCTTTTGCCTGGTTGTGGTTTTTTGAGTTTGTCTCTTGACCCTCAGCTCATCTAGGGCTTTAGTCTAAGTGTATGGCCCAATCCTCTTGATTTAGGCCCCACCCTGAATATATCTGTCTTGCTGGATCTCATACTTGGCATAATATCACCATTGAAACTCTGCACCAAAAAAAAAAAAATAATAAAAAAATAAAATAAATTGATGGAGGCCCCACTGCTCTCTGCCAGAAACAGAATTATATGCTATTGGGAATAGTGGGAAAGAAATGTTGAGAACATGGTGGGCCAGTTTACTTTGATTTAGTTTAATAAATATTTATTAGTTCCTACTATGTTCCCTGACTCCATAGGAGGAAGACAAATTTTAACTTGTAATTATAAAAATGTTAAGTGTTATGAAAGGATGGTACAGAGTTCTTGGAGGAACCTATAGTGAATGGATATAAATTGTTGAAAATATTCTAGGTGATTTCTGATATTGATCTGTAAAGCTGAATTGGTCAAGCTTATCCCACCACATTATTTCCTGAGCTATTTAGGACCAAGACAGAACCATGTTTTCATTTAGAGAAGGGTCAGAAGCAATCAAAATATTTAAGGGGTCAGAAAGATTGGTACTTCGAAGAGAAACACACAACTTCTGGTGTAAAAGATTGAAATGGTTTCAGAAAAGGAATTTTATAGTAGTTATATTTAAGATGATAAGTACAGTAATGGGATAAGTGCTTTTAAGGTGAAATTAAAGCCAGGGATCAACTGAAGAGAATAGAAATCCATCCTGGCTGGATAGTTACATTAAAGTCACAGAAAGTAAGTGAGGTAAGAATATGGATTGTTGAAGGAGGCAGCTGTGATATGGCTGGGTTGGGGGCGGGAAGGTGCTCAGGATGGAATTGCATAGACCTGGGTTTGAGTCTTGGCTTATGGCTTATCAGCTGAATGACCTTGGATAAATCTTTTATTTTCCAAGAAAAGACTGTATGTATGTCTCTGTGTGTTACAATCCTATTTAAAAAAAATAAAAAATGTGAGTCTTTATGTATTTTGGTGTGTATAAAAAAGAGTCTCATAGTTCTTAATGATTGATAATGATGCTTTCTCTTGGGGACTTAGGAATTGGGTAGAGGTTGGATTGTGGGCAGGATGGTAGTGACAGGGAACAGTAGAAAGGAGACCCTTATATTCTTCTATTTTTGATTGACTTCTGAAATAGTGATTGTGATTACTTTTCTAATTTAAAAACCCACCAAGTTGACAATAAAAGTAAGGTATTTGTTGACAAATTTTTCTGCTATGGAGGATGTTCAGACATCAGCTGCACTATGCAAGGAAGGAAGGAAAGGAGGGAGGGAGAGAGAGCGGGAGAGAGGAAGAGAAGGAGGGAGGAAGGAAAACACCTGTAAGAGATCTTTAAGTTTTGCTTAACATCTTGTGGTGTTCATCATGTATTGTAAGAATGATTGCTGAAATTATCTGTATTACTTTACTGGATTTTCTCCCCCCCCCCCCCCTCCATGCAGTGTGGAAGATGTTTTCTTTTCTCTGCTCTTTTAAAATTCTAAGAGATGGGCATAGGGGTGGAATAGTCAAGTCCAACCGTTGAAGTACTGGGTTAAAATCAGGAGCCATTGTGCTGCTGTGTCCAGAGTCTGGGATTTAGTCATAAAACCTGTCTGATCTGTCTTTTGAATGAGGCACTTCTCCGTTCTGCATCCTTGCATCCTCATCTGTAAAATGAGGCATTACCTACCCTAAAGGCTAGTTGCCATGAGGATCAAATGAGGTACTGTGTGAGACAGTAAACTCTAGAGTTCTGCAGAAATGTTAATTATTTCTATTTTTGCCTAGCTCCTCCCCGGGGCATGCTGCTATTACCATGAGGTTGTTTATGTGTCTGTCTCCCTATGAGTGCCCCAGAGTGCAGGGGCCTTCTTTTATTCATTCTGAATTCTTGTGCCTCATGCCTGCCACACAGGAGGCATTCAAAGCAACTTCTGGAATAGCTATCAAGGACAGAAAAATATACGCACAGTTAGTTTTAGGCTTATGAAAATATTAAGATGCTCTTCCAGGAAACACTGCCTTCCAGTTCTATTTAAAAGGAATTAAAAAAGAAATCAGCTAAGTCCACAACAGAAATGATATTGCTGGGAGAAAGTAAATAACTTCATTAAAGAAAATTTAATTGCACAGTTTTATAAAGAGACAGAGCCACATCTCTCCATCCTCATTACTGTCAAAGACCTGACAGTTGGTTCCAAGGAGGGAAAGATGAATGAAAAGGGATTGAGAAAAGACAAATCCTGATACTCCTGGAAAAAAGTCTCCCAAGAAACAGGAATGCCCCTGAATCACCGGTTTCCTTTGTCAGAACCCTGGAATAAGCCTTCTCCAGGCTCCTCAGACAAAGACCCTCTTTGGCCTCTACCCCAGACTGTGGCCGGTAAACCACAAAATCCCTTATTTCCCCTGGAAGTGGGAAAATGGCCAGTTGCTTGACAAAACTGGAAGGATTATCTGAGGCTCAACTTGGGGGCTCCAATACCTCTAAAACCCAGATAATTATCATCTGAATGGGTGGGGGAAGGCCTGGAGCCAAGCCTAGAAACAGCCTTCGTGTAGTCCTGCAGTTAGGAAGGAGGGGCCAATCTCAGCATTGGGCCTCTGGACCCTTCTCTATTACTATTGAGAAGCCACATTTTCTTCTCCCTCTCCTGCACCAGTTCCCTAAGCACAAGTCAGCCTAGGGGCATCATTAGATGGGTTCATAATTGTCTAAACAAGTGGTGATTGTTGCATGGTCCATTGTTGCCTAGGTGAAGTCTCTAGTGGCCTGCCAAAAGGCTCTGCCTTGTTCCCTGTTTCCACTGAGCGGATGAGAACATGAGCGTGCCCATCCAGTTTGAGAATGTCAGGAAACCAAGGAAGGCAGGCTTAGTAATCGGGAACATGGTTGTTAATATCAAACTGCTGGAGATTTGCAGCCCAGCTCTGCTACTTTCTTACTATGTGATTTTGGGCAAGTCTTTTTATCTCTTTGAGCCTCAGTTTCCCCATCTGTAAAGTAAAGATAGTAATCCAATTTCAAAGAGTTATCTAGGTGGTTAAATTGAGACAATGTATGTAAAGCCCACTGCACAGGGCTAGGCACATAGTAAGGACTCAATCAGTGTTAGCTATTGTTATTAATAATCACAACTGTAAGTAATACTGCAGGCTTTGGAGGTTAGTATATCTGGGCTCAGATTCCCACTGTGCCACTTACTAGTTGTGGGCAAATTGTTTAACCTCTCTGAGGCTCAGCTCTCTATACCTCTGTAAAACAGGAACAATATACTTCCCTTGGGCATTTCTGTAAAGCATTCAGGTCAGAACAGACACATGGTAGGTGCTCCATAAACAGTGGTTACCATTAAGAGAAACAGCACATTCTGTGGTAAATAGAATCAGGAAGCAGAGATATCTTAGCAGAACGGGATAAGGCATTGACTCTAAAAATGTACAGTTTAATAATACCTTTAAGAGAACACCACCAACTTTTCAAGAGAAACTAAACCTTTAAGGATATTGAGCCTTGAGAGGAATTTCTCCCATGAAATGTAGAAATGTAAATGGAATAATAACAAATTGGCCTTTGATTAGGATATCAGACCTTGGACCCCTTGTCCAGGTGGCTCTTGGCACCTCCCTAAGAGGATCCAGAGGGAAATAGATGATAGGGGCCACTCACTGGGAAATGAATGTCTGCCCCGAAGCTGTGGCTCAATGCCCTAATGTAGAAGTCTGGTGGACTGATCTTCACCTGCAGAGTTCCTTTGGCCTTGGCGGGTTGGGCACACAGGTCTCCCTTCCAAGCCCATACTTGAGTCTTGGTTCTATTGCTCCAGGGTAACAAAAGCTGGTCTGGAGCTCAAACCCCTATAGGGACCAACTTGGATAACTGCCCTGACTTCTCTCTGAGGTGCTACCAAGTCTAACCAGCCACAGAGAGAAGAGTTAGAAGTCTGCACCCACCCAGACTTGACTTTTGACCTCCTTGGAAGTACAACATCTAGGAATTTGGGTTCACAAATGTGCTCTAGAACCTGGCTAGTCCATGATATCATTTTCTTCCAATGGGTAGATTTCCATGCCCTTAATTGTGACCCTAACTTTGGAGGAATGAATAGAGTTGGTCTTAAGCTAAGTAGAGGTCAACATCCCTGTCCCTCCCATTCTTGTTGACCTTTCTTCTAATGCCTCCATGACCTTAACTTCCAAGCTTATGATCAACTCAGGATGTGGCTATCTTCCCCTGTGGAAGAAATCAATGGAGAACCAATGATGTTCAGCCTGCATCCCCAGCACTGCTCCATCGTGTGCCTGCCATGAAGTCAAGAGCTGGGTAGTTTAGGTCCCAATGATTTAAGAATGCCTCTTTGAGTCCTTCTCCTTCTTCAGATGTTCAAAGCAGCTCAAGACTTAATTGAAAATTCAACTTATTTTCTCCCAGACCAGCATTGATCACTAAGCAAGTGATGTTCTGCAGGCCAGTGATGTATTTTGTTGAGATGCACAATAAAATAGGGCAATTTCATAGAAAAATCTGCATTTCTGACTCTTTGAGAACAAACTGGACAATCTGGCTGCACCGGGTCCCCATTCCAACATGGTAGCCCATCAGCCAGAGCTGAGTAGAAGCTGCCATTTTTAGATGAAGCATGTACTTTCAGTCTCTTCCACTTCTGGGCAGGAGCTCTTGAGTCCCCACACCCTCTTATCTGACATCTACTGCTTCACCCATTGACCTAAGGTAAGCTTCCTGGCTTCTATAGGCAGTTGGGTTTGCCATTTTTGGATAAGGCCAAGAAATTATATTCTACCTTCTGTCAAATTATGCTCATCAGGTAGGGTTGTTCAATGAAACTTGCATGACCATAGAGACTCCCTGGCATTATTTTAAGTAAATCCTTCACTTCTCCTCAAGAATAAGTACAAGCCTGGAGTCAAGAGCAAGACAATCTCCCTCAAAGAGAAGTGCTGTGATATTTTCCTCTGATCCATTCTTGAGGGAAACAAGGGGAGGGTGAGCAGGAGGGCCCTTCAGTGGCTGGGGGCCATAAGAACCCTGAGATGTGGCAGGTGTGGCCTTAGTCACCTATAGTAGTGATTATAACACATTTTTAGTAGTTAAAAATCCCTCACTGTCAGTTGGTAGTTTGAACACCAAAGCACAATTCATTTACAGCATTTCTGTTCAAACAATGTGTTCCACAAACTCTGCATTGGATTCTGAAGTCAGCCAGACTCAGGGTTGAATGCCAGCTTTATCACTTACTAAATTTCCACCTCCGTAAAAAATGGATACCTCACTGGACTCTTGTGAGGGTTAAATGAGATAATCCACACTTTTTAGCCCAGTGTCTGGAATACAGGCCACACTTAGTAAGTGCTCTCTATTATTATTCCTACTCAATTTGAAGGGCTTGATTCAATCAAAGAGTGACATTTAGAACATCTATAGAAGAACCAGCAGCTTGCAGGTAAACGTAACCCCACTGGTGTGTTTTGTTTGTCTTTTGGAACATTTACAAAAGAAAATTAGTTTCCAACATAAAAAAATCAAGAAAGTTTTAAAGAAAATCAGGCGAGTTCAAATAAAAATCAATTTTTCTGGCATTTTTTAAGAAATAGGAAGATCTAGAAACACTGGGCCCTCATTCTCAGACAGAGGCCAAAATTGGCTGCCCCCTTCCAATGGGGCCTGGGCTCTGCTTTGCTCTAGGGCCCACCTGGTCCACTTCACTCTTTCGTTGCCTGCTTAGCTCCTGTTGGTGTTTGAGCTTTTTGATCTGGAGAAATGGATCAACCTTCATTCAATCCTTCATAAATATTTCCAGAAACCAGGCTTCGGAGAAGGTAGACGGTAGGTTGTTTTAATGGCAAATGTCCCAGCGCCATCTGTGTTATCGATTAAGTGCAGAGCCTTCAGCTCCAGCAATCCATGGGGCAGAGGTAGGTCAAAGTCCTCTTAAAAGAATGTGGGAAACAAAAAATTTGTACCTGTGAACGGATAGCCTCCTCATTGCAACGTGGAGGTGGGCTAAAATTCAGTAAGAAGAAAATGTAAAGTCTTGCCCTTATGTCTAAAAACCCAGCTGGCCAAGTACAGCTTAGGAAGAGCTGTGCTTAGCAGCAGCACTTGTGAAAAAGACTTAGGGTCTCGTGGACAGTAAGTGGTATGAGTCATGGCGAGGCAGCTGCCAAAAAAATCTAATCTGATTTTTGGGCTGGGTTTATAGAAGTCTAGTGTCTGGAAGACCTTTATAACAGTTAGAGTTGTTTTAAAGGGACAAACAGGCAGCCTCGGGAAGCCTTGAACTCCCCAGCAGTGTTTGAGGCTGGGTGCTATGTCCCTGGAAAATATTGTCCAAGTGGGGATTTAGGCATCAGAAGGCGACTGTTTTAGGTGACATACAGAGTCTCTGCCAACCCTAAGATTCTGTTTTCTGCAGCCCAGTGAAATAAGATAATTTTCATAACAAAAGTAAAAATTTTGCCTTCTGATGGAGGGAAGCAGGACATGTTGAAGAGGCTGATTGGAAGTGGCTGTTTTGATCAGATTCTGTCAAAATGGGAATGTAAACTTCCAGTTCTTATGTAGTAATTTGGACAACAGGTGGCACAGGCCCTACCTCATCCCTGAACCTCTTCTCACCTGCAGTGGCTTCCCTGGTCCCCTGCTGCAGTTCTCAGAGATGGAGGGGGTGAGGGAGAAGGATCTGTTTTGCACATTACTGGTGGTAATTTATTTAAGCTGAATTTTTATGCAGAGCTTGCAAACTGACGGCACACAGGACATATCCAGCTCTCAGATGTGTTTGATTTGGCCTGAACTGTGTCTTTGAAAAATGTGAATTAGATGCCAACATGTAAAAATGAGGAGATTTCATGTAAAATCTGGATTTCTAACACCTTTTTAAAAAATCAAAAGGTCTGGCAGCTCTGGGCCTTTGTTCTCACATGGCAGCAATGGCCAGAGCTGACCCCATTGCCTTTCTTTGACAGGATTTGAGATCACTTGGCCACTGTTCACATCCCCCTAACCTCACCTGCTCTACTAGTTCACCTGGTTCCCCAGATCTCAGTAGGTATTGGAGTTAGTTAACTCCTGTTGTGGTGGTGGTGGTGTTTGTGTTTTTTTTTTTTTTTAATGAAAATGTCATTGAACTTTATTTTCATTATATAAAAGTCACTGATTAATTTCCCCACTAATTAATTTTGAGGAAATATCATGTTTGGGACGGCCTGACTTCAAAAATAGCCTTTGGAATTCACTTTTTTGGAAGCTGGTTAGGTGGGGTACCTCAAAGAGAAGCAGGCATTTGTATCACAGAAAGACTTGCCACAGGTGTCAAGACAGTGCAGACGAAGAATGCAGACAACAGCAGCATGAGCATCTAATCGAAATCTTCCTCCCAGGGCTAACTCTATACGGTGTGTTTCACTCTAAGCCTTAGAGTCTAAGGAACAAAAGAGAGTTATGTGTTTATTTAAGCACGAATAATACATTAGGTACTGGTTTGTTTTAAAAGCTATATCAAAATGCCTTGCATGGGCAGAGTCATTCTTAAGGTGCAGTCCTGGACTCTGTTCATCTCCTCAACAGTGTGGGGAGGGCAGCTGGGGGTCCACAGGGGAGGGTTGGGGTAGGGTGGATGGAGCAGAGATGTCTTTATAGCTGCTCCTAAAAAAGTACCCATGGATCTTATACCAGCAGCCCTAATTCTTGCACCCAAGTGGACACCCCAGTTATTCTTTTGAACTACTCCAACACTCCCCATAGTTTTCCTTATATTGACCCAAATCTTCATCCTTGTAACTTCTCCACTCTGAGCCAGTTCTGGAACTGTGCAGAACAATGGCTTCCTCTTCCTCAGCACCACTTACAGACATTTGCAGATAGTGGGCTTACCTCTGAGCTGGCTGACAATCCTTGCTCTGAGGAGGTGGAGTGAGGATCAGGACAAAGAGAGACCAGGTGCATTTAACGGAGGTGGTTGAGACAGTCTTGCCCTCAAGTGGGTTATGAGCTGGGTGGCTTCAGCTTGGAGGCCCAAGAACCTCTCTGTCAGCTGTCAGAGCCTGGGGCAGACCAAGAAGAAGTGATTCTTCTCATGAAGCTTTAGTATTGGTGGTAGAAATGGCAAGAAGTTCACTAGAAGCAGGGATCAATGGCTGTTTGCTTAATGTCTGATGGCTGCTAGGAGTCAAGGGGAGTGAGGCCTACCTGTAGGCCTATTGGTGGGCTTTCCCACTCCAAGGTAGAATTTGCCACAGGTGTCAAGACAGTGGTAATCAAAACTTCAAGCTAGACCCTCACCCTGCTTGAGCCTGTCTCTCTGCTCTTAGGTTCTCAGACTGAAATTGGCCAACTTTGGACTTCAGAACTCTTAGGGCCACTCTCCAGTACCACCACCTTGAAGATGGACCCCTCCCTGCATGGGACCTCAGGCTTATCACTTAGGAAATGCCCTGCTGATTTGAGTTACTCCTAGTGCAGACAAAGATCTTGTTTGGCTCTCCATGGTACAGCCATCTGGTAGCAATTTTGTTTTTACTGTAGTTGCCTCATGAATCCTTTTATTGAGTCATCCTTTGAGTGTTATTTCCCTTTCACCTTTCCCTAAAGGGGAAAGTGAAGCCGTTAAAAAAAAGATCTGCCCTTTCTTCCACAGATAGAGGTGGTGTTTGTGAATTGTGGGAATTCCAGGGAAGTGTTATCTCTTGAGAATGGCAGGGACTCCCTATAAATATACTTGGCATCTGGAAGAACTTAAGTCTGTATGGGGAAGAGGGTAAAGATGGCCAGCACCATCTTAACTGCATGGAGAGGGGGAGGATTGCAGGATGGTGGGTGGATGGGTGGGTCGGTGGTGTTTCCATATGTCCATCTCCATTCCCACTTCTTGTTTTGGAAAAGGAAATGGTGGCATGCATATGTAAAAGGGATAAATCTCAGCTTAATGTCATTGCTGGATGCTGGCCATTTCCTCCCTGACCTACTCAGCCTTCCCTGGGTGCTTCCATGGGTCTGAGTCAGAAATAGAGAGGCCTTGTGTCTCAGTGATTGTCTTATTAACTGGGCTTGGGTAACACTTCATGACAAAACCCGGTTGGTACTGTAAGTGTTATGTGGAAGGGCTAAGTGGTTTGTTTGTGTGGAGCACGAGGAGGGTACGGGGAGAGGGGAGAGGTCAGATGTTTCTTCTGCAGGAGCATCTGTCCCATTCAGAACCCCATGGCTTGTGAAATGGCTTTGCATGAGAAAACAGTCTATCCGGAGCCCATGACACTCCTGTGTAGTGTGGGAGCTAATCAAAACTTCAAGAGGAGAAATGCCTGTCTTCCATCCAGAATCAAGATTAATTGATGTTCTTTAATGGAAACAAATTGAATCTCTCAGCAACCTTTCCCATTTAGCTTACAGTCATGCACTTTTCTATGAAGACCCAGGGAGTTCTTCAGAATCAGCAGGTTCTTGGAAACAGTCGATCCCTTGAAGCCATTTGTGTCTTTCCTCTGAGTGACTGGTGGGAAATGGAGAGAAAATCCCTTCAAGTTACTGGGTTAAAGGTATAACTCTCATGTGCTCATGGTTTGTTTGCACGGCCCACACTCATTGTTGCATTTGATCTCGCTAACAGACCTGTGATGCAGATGGAGTTGGGGTTATTATTATCTCTATTTTACAGATGAGGAATTCCTGTAGGATACTAGCCCCTCAAAATGTCTGCTGTAAAAGGGCTCTCTGTTCAAATAAGTGTGGGAAGCTTTCTAATATATTCTCAGAAATTTATAGCACACGTCCATTTATTAAAGGCTCTGATAAGTCCTGTAGGAAAAAAAATCTCTTTATTCATTGTTTTCTGACCTCATTAACCTAGGTATTGTTTTTTATTTATGATAAAACCCTGTTCTAGATGTACAAACGTTTTCTGTAGAAGATCAGCTAATAAACATTTCAGGCTTGTGGATCATATGGTCTCTGTCACATCTACTCACCTCTGCTGTTGAATGCAAAAGCAGCCAGTGATGAAGAGAAATGAAGGGGTGTGACTGTGCTCCAGTAAAACTCTATTTACAAAAATAGGCTGTGGGACAGATTTGAGTGACTCATGGGCTGTAGTTTACCAACCCTGTTCTAGAACAAGCATTTTGCAGAACATTCTTTGGTAAATGCCTCTTGAAGTGTCCAGAGAATACTAGGTAGGGACTCTACTCTCAGCCGCCAGAACAGTTGGCATAGGTAGCAATGATTTATGGAATGTGGCTCAGAGGTTGAATGCCTTGCTTAGGGTATTTGGTTGATAAGTGCTATCACAGAGATGTCAGCCAGGCTCTTGACTATAAATTCTTTTTTTTTTAAAAATTGTTTTCTGTTCTTTTGGAGCAACAGACCTGGAAAGGGGCAAAACACACCATGTGCTGCTATGTGCAATTGAGGCAATGTGCATGTAGGTGCATATGGGTGTTTGTATGCAAGTTGGTCTGGGTGTGATCACAGTATTTGTGTTATTAAGCATGAATGTGGCCAACAGATAAGTTATCCAGTTAGTGATCTTTGTTTCAGAGCACCTAATGGGAGATGCTAAAGAGATTCACTTAGTGATATTTGAATTGAGGTTTATGGCAAGAAATCAGGGGAGTATATTCAATCAATGTGCAAGAATTTACTAAATACCTAACATGTGCCCTTGCTTTAATTAGAACTTTTAGTTGCAAGCAACAGAAACCAGCTGAAGCAGGTGACAGTGAAAATGGAATTTATTATAAACATGCAAGGTATTCTATGGAACCCAGATGAAGAAATGCAGGTGGCCTCAGGATGGCCTGGGACAAGGAGCCGGAGTGCTAGGGAGCCCTGGTCTGATCTAGATATTAACTGGTGTACTTTCTCTCATTTTGGCTTCTCTCTGCACGTTTGCTTCACTCTTCCTTCTCATCAAACCAGCTATTTCTGATAATACTACCTGGCAGGTAGACAATGGTGGTCCTTAGTTCTAGGTTCATGCTTCAGTTGGATGTGATCACATGGAAAAACATTCTCCTTCTTCTCCTTCTCCTGTCCTCCCCTCCTCCTCCTCATCTCTTTCTCCTCCTCCCTTACTTCAATATTGCTGGGGAAGGGACTCTGATTGGCCCAGCCGAGGTGGCTCCTGAACCACAGTTGTTAGAGCCAGTGAGGTGGGCTTAACACCACAACTGTGCCAGCCAGGATCCTACCCCTATTGGTGGGGCAGTCACTTTGCAAAGAAGAGGATCTAGTACAGCCTTTCCCTGGCTAGGCGCCTGCCGAGCAGGTGCAGAGTGAAGTAGAATATTTTTATCTACTGATATTTATAAACTAGTTGGAAAGTAAAACAAATGCATAATAGTGATGAGAATGTCATATGAGTTAAATTGTTTCAATAGACAGTGAGGAAGATACTAGTATAAAAAGGGACCAATTATGCTGTACAGACATTGAGTGTAAAGAGAAAGAGAGATGGGAAAGGCTTGCGTGGGCTGAGAGCACCAGGAAGGCCTTCCAGCAGCAAATATATGTTCTCCAAGGGCAGGTGGAAGCAAAAAATTTTGACTAGGACATGGATAAAGAATAGAATGATAGATGTAAATGTGGTCTGGCTCCTTAACAAGATCAGGGAGGTAACTTTAGAGAGCTGTAGGAAGTACAAACAGTGCTGGGCACCAGTTCATTGTGGTCTGGTTAACTGAAGCAGGAGTGGGCTGGTGGGGCTGTAAGTTAGAACTACACCCCCTGGGGGAGGAAGTGTGTTGGGGAAAGATCCCAGCTCCACACAGGTAAGAGGAAGTTCAAGCTGGCAGGTGTAGGTCTATAAAAGTGGACTGACAGTGTCTGAAATGGGGTTATTCCCCAGTACTAACAAGATAGATAGAGCAAAAACCAGGGCTTGGCCATGAGGCTGGGTAATTCAGGGATAAGACCCAGGCACTGGGGAATAAGACATACTATTGTTGGAGGAATGGGATAAGCATTACTTGAGAGAATGGGGATTGGGGTACAAGACAATCCCCAGGAATCTGAAATGAACCATGAGGCCACAGTAGGACTAGCATTGAGAATGGAGTTGCTTTGTCTTCCCTTTTCCTCATTCAAACTTTCCTATTCTCCCTCCCAACGCTCAGGTCCATAGCTGATGGTAAGCTAATCATCTGGGAAGTTAGTGATTAATGTGACTGTAGTGATCACCTCATTTTAGGGACTTTTGCATTGGAACAGAAGCCATAAATGAAAAAAAAAAAAAGACAGCGCCTGAGGTTTTAGGACAAAGATACTGAGCAAAACACCAAAGATTCCATCTGTGCTCCTTTGTGGAGAGAACTCTTATTTGGGGATAGAATGAGCAAACAAGATACCTGCTTGTCCAGCAGCGAGGAGCCGAACACTTACAGAGCAGCAGATACAGAGCCATCAAATAACAACGAGGAAGCATCTTTAGGGAAGAAAAGCAGCCAGCATAGGCTCCATCTGAAGACTGGTTAGCTTCAGAGGAGGCCTTGTGTTGGTGTTTGTTTGCAGCTAATAGTGATGGGTGGAAAACATGCAGGACTTGGAGTCGCCAGATGAGGATTTGAATTCTTGACCTACCACTCTGGCCCTGTGTGAAGTAACTCAATTCTCCCGAGCTGCAGTGCCCTCCTCTATATATGGAGACTCAACAGTATCCACCATGATAGCTTGTGTGCCCATTCCTGCCCCACATAAAGTGCTCACAGAGGTATTATATCTGAACTTCAAGTCCTACTTAGAATCACAGAATTTGTCCAAATGCCCATTCCACGTAGAAACCCTGACAGCTGTGAAGCTTCTGATTGGAACTTCTAGCAGTGAGAGACTGACCACCTCAGAGATCAGACTATCCATTGTTGGAAAGGTTAGGAAGGTTTTCCTGGAATAGAATTGCAAGACACTTCTGTCCTTCAGAGCAACCTGGAATAAGTCTAAGCTGGCTGACTCGTAGTAACATTTCCATTATTTGAAAACTGCTTTCATGTACTTCTAAGTTGGGGATGGGGAATAGTTCATATCTGATGGGCCTGCTGTGATGGATTGTTAGTGGCTGCTGGAGGGCTATGTTGAGAAGAATTCTGAGGTTGTCTTCTGGGATTGGAAGGAAAAACAATAACATATCTGCCATGGGCTGGGGGGTGGGCAGAGATGGTATACATTTGTTTTCTCTGCTAAGCATTCTCAGGCTTAAATTCTTCTATTATGCTTTAGATGACTTGTTCTCTCACCCTCTGGTCTCTTTTCCCTGCCACATTTCAGCTTATCAACATTTTAAAAAGCCATCTGGCTGCCACATCTTCCACCTAATTCATTTCTACGGTGTATTTAACCAATCTGGCTAGCTGGGCTGGGGTCTCTCCTAGAGCAGTGTTTTCTGGGAAGTCTTCCCAAATAGATGAGGACCATTTTTGAGTCTGCAGTCCACTGATAAACCTTCACATTATTAATATCCTTTAAAATCTGGAGCCCAAGCTAAGCACCATCTTTCAGAAGTACTCTGGACAATATGGAGGCCATCGAGACTAATCATACATCTCTTGATCCTGTTAATGCGGCTTAAAGTTGCATTAGCTTTTCCCCTGTGTTGGTAAAGCTGTAGCTCAGAGACTCTGCTCCTGATTCTGAGGGTCAGGGAGTGGGAGGATGGAGCAGGGGGCTTGGAGGGAGAAAGGAGGCAGGGCAGGAGAGCCAGAGACAGCCCCTACTGTGCCAGCCCCCTGTGCTCTGTTCCCTTCTCATAGGGGTAATGACCACTGGCACATGCTCCTGGTCGGGGGGAAGAACTTCAGCATAGGCTGGGGGATGGCCCTGCTGCCTCTTTTCTGCTGTCTTGGTTCTCTGAGCCCCTGTCCCTCCCCACCTCTGTAACTCTCTTGGTGGCTTGGCTTCAACAAGGCTGGAGCCTGCAGCCAGCACAGCGAGGACCAAAGGCCATGGGTCTCCTCTGTCACAATGAGGTTGTCTGTCCTACAGGTCCCTAGACCACTGTCAGTCCTTGAAGTGTACCCCAGTTTGAAGCAATATAAGAAATATAAGGATTTTCTCATAAAGCTAACTATCTGTAAACACCTGCTCTTTATTCTAAATTATGTCTTTCCTTTCTGGAGTATGTATGTGAGAAAGAGAGAGAAAAATTATTCTTTCTTTTTTAAAAAAATATTTTTTATTGATTTCAGAGAGGAAGGGAGAGGGAGAGAGAGAGATAGAAACATCAATGATGAGAGAGGATCATTGATTAGGGATTGAGCCCACAACTCAGGCATAGGCCTTGACCGGGAATCAAACCATGACCTCCTGGTTCTTAGGTCGATGCTCAATCACTGAGCCACACTGGCTGGGCAAAATTATTTTTTCTTAATTGGGATAGTCTTTCCCCTCAATGCCTTTAGTAATAAATGTTGGCCACTCTTTGTAGACCCCTTGACCTCATTTTTTGGGGGGAGGGGAGTTGAGATTTTTGGACTGTGAAATCTGGTCTGAAAACTATAGCCTTGTTCAAGGTGAGGCCCATCAGGACTCCACACGCCTTCTGGCTGAGCCTGGAAGACACAGTCTGGCACGGAGGCACAGGATTTTCAGGAGTTTACATTTCCCACAGCCCAGTTTATTTTAAAGGTGCATTGTTTTCATTTAGGCCCTAGGTCTGCAGTACACTTTAAGGAGAGTAAAATTTGGATTTGGGAGACTCAGTTGACCAGTGCCTGATTTGTCAATTTTTAGCATGGCTCTGGCAAGTGACTGAGCCCCTTAGTTTCTTGGTGTCTTCGTCTGTTAAATGGGAACAGCTGTGTCCTTTTCCTTGGGCTGTAAATTTTGTTCATGACCTTAGCTTCGAGGATCCATCCAATGCTGGATTACTGTAGTTACTTGTGATAACATTCAGCTAACATTTATCAGGGTTTCTACTCTGTGGACATTCACCTTTTAAAGGGTTGGAGAGGATTCAGAGGCTTTGCAGAGGTGATGGGGTCCCGGAGTTGCACCCCTGGCCCCTCTCTACTAAATGTGGGTAGTGCTACCTAGTTACTGTGATATACCCGCCAAGTGTTGCATTCCTCTTGGGGGATGGTCCTTTCTCCAGGGCAGAGCCGCCTGCCGAGTGTGTTGGAATAGCCTGAGGCCTTAGGGACATACAGTATGGAAAAGGGAAGGCTGCAGGAAATGGCCTGGTTGGCTGATTCTCCTACACTGTGCATGTTCACAGTTGGGGTTTGAGTCCTCTGAGTGTTGAACAGAGAAGGAGCTTGGTGTCCCAGAAGGGGAACAGCACTGCAGGCAAGGGCCCTGCACTTAAGCTCCAACTTGGCTGGTAATTAGCTTCGGGATCTTGAGAAAATCTCCTCCCTTCGCTGGGTCTCATCTGTAAAATGAAGGATTTGGAGAGGATGGTTCTTTTCAGCTGTGGCTCCAGGATTTGAAGGGGAAATGGCTTGGATATGAGTGAGACCAAAGGAGGAGCTGTCTACCTGTCATGTTATGAAGAGGGAGAAATAGACCTGCTTACCCTTGTTTCGTTTGGAAAAGATGAGATCTGGTAAGGAGGATGGATTGGAAGAACAGACCTGTTGAAATTGCTTCCTAAACCTTTTCATTCTCTTTGATTTACTTGTTTGGTTAAATTTAGCTCATTTTTTTGAATATGTAATGTAGACACTCATATAAAGCATTTTAAATATAGTAGAAAGCACATTTCCCTCCCACCCCCTGGTTCCCCTTTCCTTCAGTTTATCTTCCCAGATAAATTTTACTATTATTTTCTTCGACCTAGGACTGAGAAGAAAGTTTTAAACATGTCTGGGTTGTTATGCCTTTAACTTTCTGGCCTGAAGGGTGAGAAATTCAATCCTCCTGTTGCATGTGGTTAGTTTCCTACAGTGAATTTTCCCTATTAGTCATAGTTTCTTTTTGCCACTCTTGGGTAGAGATACAGTCTTTTTCATCTCTCCTATGTTCCTCACTCCCAAGTTCCCTGTCCTTCATTTGAATCAGGGAATTCTATAAGAAGAGAACAAACTTGAGATGTAGCATCTGGACACCTTGCAACTTTTCTATCTGTGAATTTCGGAGAGGGCTCATTTTACGTAATTGTCTGTTTTGATGATTCCAAAAATGGTTTCATAGCCTTATATTTTCTTTGTCTTGGAGCTTAACAATCTTGGTATTGTAAAGTTTTTGCTTAGTGGTTGGGAAGCACAGTTGAATGTTAACTGCATATTGAGGAAAGAACTCTGGACTTAGAGGGAGAAAACCTGGACTTGAGTGCAAATTAAACTTATTCTTTGCTGTGTGATCTTTGGCAAGCTGCACAACTTCTCTGAACCTCTGTTTTCCTCACTAGTAAGATGAAGGTTGTGCTATCTGCCTTATAGGGCTGTTATTAAGTTTAAGTAAGGCAATGAATATGAGTATACTTTGCAAACTAAGAGCCTGACAATTATAATTATTCTAATTCTTAACAAAAGTATTTTACTAAGCTTCTGTTGTGTTCTAGATACCAGAGATAGAGAGGGAAATGGTGTGTGTGTGTGTGTGTGTGTGTGTGTGTGTGTGTGTGTTTGGGGGGCGGGAAGTAGTGTAGGGGAATATGGGAAGGCAGGGAGACTGCAATATAAAGATTAATAAACAAGATAAATTCAGATAGTGGTAACCATTACCAAGAAAATAAAACGGAGTAATGGAATAGAGAATTAAGGATGGGGGAGCGCTAGAGTTCCTGATAAAAGATCAGGAAAAGCCATTCTAAGTTGTCATCTGAATATCACCTAAAAAGCTGGGGAAGAGAATCCAGGACTAGAGAGCAGCAAGTGCAAAGGCCCTGGGATACATACAACAAGCTTGGAGAATTAAAAAAAGAAAGAAGAGGAAGGAACTGTAAGAAAGTAGGTATGGCAGGAACAAAGTTAGTAAAACAGAGAATGTCATAAGAACTAGTGGGAGAGGTTGGCCAGAACAGGGTCATAGAGGGCCTTGTGGACCATGTTAAAAGCTTATATTTTATCCTATGTGCCATTAGAGATGTTAAGCAACGAATGACATGATCAGTTTTCTCCTTTAGAAAGATCCTTCCTCCTAGAATGTGGAAAATAGATTGTTGGTAGGCAAGAAGAAAGCAGTGAGGTCAGTGAGGGGCTATTGCAGAAGTCTAGGGAGGAAATGATGCCTCCTCACCAGAAAAAGTACAGATAAAATCATCTTTGAGGTGTTAGGGTATGAAGTTCATGTAACTATTTTCAGATGTACAGGGCAGTCTCCTGGTATAAAGTAGGATGTCCTCTCTTTTGCTTTTCCCCATCTGCTTTGCTCTCTCTTAGGAGTATGCAGGGAGCTGAAGTGGTCAGGGGGACATTCTGCATTTCCTTTTCAGATGATGCAGGGTTTGGGATTACATGGTCCTGTAATTAGTCAACAAGCATTTATTGACTATTGGAAGATTTTTCTAGGCCTGTGGTTTCTACTTCAGGTCAGACTTTCCTGTGGACAAACTGGGCATTTGCCCGGAAGCCTGGCAAGGAATAGTCTACACGATTTGTATTTTCAATGGCACAAGCAGCAGCATTAATACCAGCACAGGGCCACCAATACAGCAGGTGCAGGTTATCCCCTACAGAAGGGCACCTGGCTGAGAAGTGGGGCCTGAAACCCAGTACAAGCTCTGCCCACTAAGCAATTTGCCCTGGCGTGGAGCTGTATCCTCAGGGAGAAAGGGCTGTCTTTTCTCTAACTGGCACAAAGTCACCATCTGGGTTAGCAGTAGCCCTGTCCAAACCCTTGGGGTTTCTGCTTTGTGGCCTACTTTCCAGGGTCTGTCTTCCCCTTCTTTGTTCCAGTCAGTCAGCATTTGTTTTAACAAATATTTAACAGTACCTACTTTGTATCAGACACTGGGTTTACACTGATGAACAGGCAGACATGCTTCTGGCTCTCATAAAGCTTATAGTCTCGTGGAGGTCATTCCATCTGTCTTTCTTCCTGGCAGCCAGAGAACTTTCTTTTGGGCAAGCCTGAGCTGATCTCAGCCCCTATTCTCTGGGACATGAGATGTTGGCACCTGACTTGGAAAGTACCTCTTGGGGTTGGGAAATAATGACCACCATCCATAACACACATGCATCTTAGTCCAGACTTTCAGGGAGATGGGACCAGCGAGGATGTGGACTCTTATTAGCTCAGCCTCTTCATTTACCTCCGATTAGGAGAAGAAGAAAAAAGTGGCACTATGATTTTCATTGGAAAAGGGTAAGATTTATCTTTGAGAGAGTTTTCATAAAAATGCTGTTTTAAAAAGTACACATTTTCATATGTTTATTACACTTTAATAAATAGTTAAGAAAATGCTACTTGAGTTTTCTAAGCTGCCAGGGTCTGAGCTTAAAGAAATCAAGACAGGGAAGTGGGTCGGGCATATAGGGTTGGCCTTTCTGGGGTCTCTGTATATTGACAGGTTCCACAGGCCCTTGACCCCATTCTTCAACTTAATGAGTAATTATACTATTTTATTAGCCTTTGGGAAATCTTTTTTATTTATTTTTATTTTTTTTTGCCAGCCGAACTCACAAGAAATTGCTTTATAAGCCATGGTATTCATAGACAGGCTAACACCTCTCCAGGGCATTCATTCTCCCCAGCTCCAAGGTCGCTGGGAAATAGAATTAGTCATAGTTTGCTTGGGGAGCTTGGAATGAGAGAAAGACAGAGCTGGTGGTTTTCAGATATCTACCTTCTTCCCCCCTCCTTTCCCCCCCCCCCCACTTTCAGGCTGTGGTAAAGCCAGGAGAATGAGAGATTCCATACATCTTTTGACCAGATGTGGCATCTTTAACTGAGTAGTATCAACAAAACAGAGTCAGTTTTAAACAACACTCGTTGATGTATTTATTTTAATACTAGAGGCCCGGTGCACGAAATTCGTGCACGGGGGCGGTGTGTTCCTCAGCCCAGCCTGCACCCTCTCCAATCTGGGACCCCTTGAGGGATGTTCAACTGCCCATTTACAGAGGGATGTTCAACTGCCCATTTACAGGTATCAGTACATGGGGGTGTGGCCAGCCTGAGTGAGGGGCTGAGGGCTGTTTGCAGGCTGGCCACACCCCCTTCAGGGTGGGGGTCCCCACTGGGGTGCCTGGCCAGCCTGGGTGAGGGCTGATGGCTTTTTGCAGGCTGGCCAAGCTCTGCAGCGGGGACCCTCACCCCATGGGGGTGTGGCCAGCCTGGGTAAGGGGCTTTTTTTTTTTTTTCAGTGCCTCCTTGAGCCGAGGCCAGGGCCAGATGGAAGCAGGTATCTGGGATTTACTTATCTTCTATAATTGAAACTTTGTAGCCTTGAGCGGAGGCCAGGGCTGGCTAGGGCAGACGGGAAGCTTGGCTTCCTCCATCACCAGGGGCAACCCAAGCCTCCTGCTTGCTCCAGCTCTGTGGCGGCCGCCATCTTAGTTGGGTTAATTTGCATACTCGCTCCTGATTGGCTGGTGGGTGTAGTGGAGTGATGGTTAATTTGCATGTTTCTCTTTTATTAGTGTAGATTTGCATTGTGTGTTTTTAGATTGTAAAAGTAATGCCCACTTCCCCCTCAACATTTTGTGTATAGTCCTTCAGAGTTTTTCTCTGTTATATTAACATATATTATTATGACTGTCTTAACACTCATATAATGTTAATACTATTTTGCTTTTAAAAAAAACTTAACAGTTTATCTTGGACATCTTTGCATGTGTGAATTTATTGATCTATCACATTCTATTTTAAAAATAGATTTACTGATGTATAATTTATATACCATAACATTCATTTGTTTTAAGTATGTATCTCATTGACTTTTTAGCAAATATCAAGAATTGTGTAACTAATGCCATAATCCAATTTTAGAAAAGTTTTATCACCTCTAAAAGATTCATTGTGCCCATTGTAGTCACCCCCATCCTCATCTGTATCACCAGGCAACGACTTAAATCTATTTTCTGCTTCTATAGATTTGCCTTTTATGGGCTTGCATATAAATGAAATCATAAGTATGTTTTTTTGTGTGTGGCTAGCTTCTTTTAATGAGTATAATGTTTTTTAGGTTTATTTATGTTATAGCATATGACGGACCTTTGTTTCTTTTCAGTAGAACTATTTTATGATATACCCCATTCTGTTTATTTACCAGTTGGTGGATATTTGGGTTGTTGCCTGGTGTGCTACACAAGGAGGTCTCCTTCAGGATTGAAGGGTTGTTTCCAGTTTTTGGCTATTATGAATAATGCTGCTACAAACATTTTTGTACAAATCTCTGTGTGGATACATGTTTAATTCTTTTTGAGTGCCTGTATAGAGGTCCATTTCATGGCTAACCCCACTGGTGACCATTTACTTGGTTTCTGATTTTTTGGATGAATAAATAATACTGTATTGTACAAACAGATACTCCTCGGCTTATGATGGGTTACGTCCTGAAAATCTATTGTAAATTGAAAGTATCCTAAGTCGAAAATGCATTTAGTACACCTAGCTTAGTCTAGCCTATGGTAAATGTGCTCAGAACACATACATTAATTAGTTCACATTTGGACAAAATCATCTCACTGCTGCTGCTTACTATCATAAACGAGTGTCATACCTCATATAGATAGCCTGGGAAAAGATCAAAATTCAAAATCTGAAATATGGTTTCCACTGAATGCATATCACTTCCACACCATCATAAAGTAGTAAAATAGTTAAGTTGAATCATTGTAAGTCAAGGACTGTCTGTATATCTTTGTGTGTATGGGTGAATGTTTTTGAAGGATATATATTTAGAAGGGGAAGTTCTGAGTCAACAGATATAAACATTTGAAATTTCAATAGCTAGTTTCAAATTATCTTCTAAGAGAAGGTGCACCAATTTGTAGTTCCCACCCCCAGCAGCCCATGAGAGTGACTGTTTTCCCACGTACTGAGCAAGAATTAATATTTTCTAATCTCATAAGTGAAAAATGTCTCATTGTCATTTTTTATATGTTTTTATTGATTTCAGAGAGAAGAAGGGAGAGGGAGAGAGAGAGATAGAAATATCAACGATGAGAGAGAATCATCAATCAGCTGCCTCCTGTAGGCCCCTGCAGGAGCGAGCCTGTGCCTGACTAGGCATGTAACCTCCTGGTTCATGGGTTGTTCAACTACTGAGACATACCGGCTGGGCTCATTGTCATTTTAATTGGTATTTATTTCATTATTAGAGAGGTTGTTGACCATTTGTATGTCCTTTTCTTAAATTTCTATTGTGTTGTTGATCTTTTCCTATAGCTTTGAAATAACTCCTTGAATTTTAGGAAATTAGCTCTTTGCTTATAAAATGTACTATAAATTTTGCCTTCCTAAGCTTATCCCCCTTACAAACTTTGCTCATGGTAGTTGAGCTATATAGTTGTTTTACATTTTTAAGTAATCATATCTATCAGGGGGAAAATCTGTGAACATTTTATAAGTATCACTTAGGTAGTTATTATAGCCTCACAAGGAGGTGAAGAGAATAAAATATTGGTGGGGAAGAAAGCTGAGGAATATTGTTTGTGCTTCATCTACCAAACATCTGGATGGTTAAGAGATTTTTTTTACCCTTTTATTTAGTTGTTTTGGTGTTATGTAAGTACAGTCTCCATATATTAGTGTGAAACCTGAGAACTAGATATTTTTTGCTTCTTAACCTCTTGCTAGTAATAATTATGACAGCTGATATTAACTAAATGCATACTATATGCCATTTGTTCCCATTAATTCTTGTAATCACTTTATGAGATAAGTATTTCCCTATAGGAAAACACTGGGATCTTCAAATAACTTGTTCAAAGTCATGCTACTTCTGGGACTCACCCTGCCTTCCTAAAGCATTCAACGAGTTGACCAATAAGGGGATGCTTCAAGAGGGCTTTAGAAAGGGATGAGGATTCTCCCAGGAAGGTGACAGGAGTTATAGTGAGAAGGCCACCAACTTGAACATGGCTGGCAAGATCTGTGGGTTGCAGTCTTAACTCCCCCAGACTCTTTTAATGAAGAGAGAAGGCATGCTTTTGCAGCAGAGTCTGGCGAGTGGGGGAAGAAAGAGGGGACAAGTCCCTAAGACCCTTTTGAGTTTTCTGTTTGCTACATGGCAGACATGAGCTGGCTGTTGGCAATTAGAACTTGGCCTAATGGAGGGAGGTTGGGGTAGTTGGAGAAGAGAGGTGCTTCAAGCCCCTCCTCTGAAGTCAAAATGGTTTCTAGGTGAACATTGCTCTGCCTGGGCTGTTTTGACCAGGGGTGGTACTGTAGACTAACCTGGATAGGAATGGGACTATTGAAGGCCTAGAAAGGATATGGTCAAAATCCATAAACATCTTGGGGATCCAGGTGGACACACTCTTGTTCATTTAATTCGTTACCCAGGAAGCCTAGGCTACCCAGGGCAGGAGGGGGACAAAGATGAATCAGTTGTGGGGCCTGCTCTCAGGGAACTCACTATCTCGGGAGGGAAATGGGAGCTGTTCAGACATTATTTGAACTAAGGTAGGGGTGGTAACATGGGAGGTTCAGACAAAGAACTGGGAGGCAGAACAGAAGGAGCACAGACTTCATAGCAAAATAGATCTGGCCTTGGATTGTGTTCTGTGATTATGGCAGCAACAGTATCATTTGTTGAGCATGTGTGTTTCCTGGTGTGCTAGACCAGGAGGTCTCCTTCAGGATTGAAGGGCCTATCCCTAGTCCTGGGGGACTGTTGGATACACAGAGCTGCCTAGCCCAAGATTATGGCTCCTTGACAGTTCCACGTGTAAAGGCCAGCCCTTCCCCCCAAACCTGGGATAACTATAAAGGGCCCTTTCAGCTTTAGCACCACCACTGGGACTACAATGTGGCCAGCACCTCACCCTAAAACACTTCTGTGTGATGATCTCTGTCTCAGAGTTTGCTTTCCAGAGAGCCTAATTCATGACACACAGGTGATCTGACTGTGACCTCATGTTAGATCCCTGGGCTGGGATTACTTTATTTTACAGGTGGAGTCATTGAGATTTAGGGAGGTTGAGTGGTTTACCCATTGGCATTATGTGGCAGATATCAGGTTCAAACTGAGTGTAGTTGTGTCCAAAGCCCAGCCTTTCTATATTGCTACCCTATAGATGTGTGACTTTAAGCAATGGAAACCACGGGGTTATAAAATGAGATTGCTGGAAGGGAACTGAAAGTTCACGTGGCCACAGCCTTAATCTCTGGATCTGAGTTTGTTTGATTCAGCACTGAAAGTCTTACATCCTGGGGACCTCTGTACTCCCTGGTGAACCAGGTGGTTGGTCACCCTATATGAGGGTTGACTGAAGCACTCAATGAATTTATCCGTTCAGTTACTCATTCAACAAATGTTCTTTGAGTGTCTGCTATGTGCCAAGTACCACTTTAGGGACCAGCATTGCCTTTTAGCAGGGAGAGGAAACAGCAATGGAATAGACAAATAAGTGCATACTATAGTCAAGCAGTGGCAGTGGTTATGATGGAAAAATAAGAGAATAGGGAAATGGGCTTAGGGTGAGTAAGTGTTGTGTTTTAGAGACAGGGAACAAAGAAGTCTTCTGGGATAAGAGTCCTTTGGCTAAAGATCTGAATGAAAGGAGGAATGGTCACACAGATGTCAGTGGCAGTGCATTCCAGGAAGGAGGAACAGCATGTGCCAAGGCCCTGGACATTGGCAGGTCTAAGATGAAGGAGATGGGTAGAAGGGGCATGATGAGCCAACAGGAGAGATTGGAGAGGATGAGATTGGAGAGGCATCAGCAGGTATAATCCTGCAGGGCCCTGGGGCAAGGAATAAAGAACTTGGGTTTTATTGCAAGATACTTTGGAGAATGCAAGTGGCATGATGAAGTTTGTGTTTCAAAGGGGGTTTTGTGTTCTGAGAATAGATTGTAATAAATGTAATTTCCATTTCCTTTCTGGATTCTATTTCTATTTCTATTTCTATTTCTGAGGACATCAGAGAGAGGTTTCATGGAGGACGTCATATTTAAGAACACAGTCTTGGGAGTCAGACTCCCTGAGTTCAAATCCTGGTTCCATCACTCACTGGCCATGGGATCTTGAACAATTTGCTTAATGTGTTTAAGCCTTGGCTTCCCCATCAGTAAAACAGAGATAATAACAGCACCTACTTTATGTTGTGAGGATGAAATGTGGTAATACCCATAGAGTTTAGGATAATACTTGCATTTTTATAGCTGATTTTTTATTGTAGAAAATATAAAATTTACCATTTTAACTATTCTTAAATGTACAGTTCAGGAGCATTAAGTACATTCAAACTGTTGTGCAGCCATGACCACCATCCACCTCCAGAGCTTTTTCATCTCCTTAAACTGAAACTCTGTATCATTTAAACACTAACTCCCCATTTCCCCCTCCCCAAGGCCCTGGCAACCATCATTCTGTTTTCTGTCTCTATGAGTCTAACTACTCTGGGGACCTCACATAAGTGGAATCATATAGTGTTTGTCTTTTTTGTGACTGGCTTATTTCACATAACATAATGTCCGCAAGGTTCATCCAAATTGTAGCATGTGTCAGAATTTCCTTCCTTTCAAAGGTTGAATAATATTCCATTGTATATACCACATTTCGTTTATACATTCATCCATGATGGACATTTGGGTTCCTTTCACCTCTGGCTATTGTGAATCATGCTCTGCATTTTGTAAGCACTGGATTTATCTTTGCCATAATTTTTAGCCTGGTTTTTGTGTGGGGAAATGATAGGTGCTTAGGATGGGGAGGCAGGAGATGTAGATTCTGGATTTGCGTGAGGCCAACTCAATTATTCAGTATGAGCCTCAACTCTGTCATCTATGAAATGGTGATGCTAATGCCTATTTCAGAGGGCTTGTTGAAAATATCAAAGTAGATATATTCTGCAAACTTTAGAGCTATTCTGTCCAATACTATAGCCACCACCCACATGCGACCACTGAGCGTTTGAAATGTGGTTAGTCTGAGAAATAACAAGTGTTGGAGAGGATGTGGAGTAGAGGGAACCCTTGTGCACGGTTGGTGGGGATGCCAGTTGGTGCAGCCACTATGAAAAACAGTATTGAAGTTCCTAAAAAATTAAAAATAGAACTACCATATGATCCAGCAATTCCCTTTCTGGGTATTTATCTGAAATATCTGAAACTAAGTCATAAAGATAATATGTACCCCTGTGTTCATTGTAGCATTGTTTACAATAGCCAAAACAGGGAAATAACCTAAACATCCACTGACAGATGAAGGGATAAAGAAGGTATGGCATATATATTTACAATGGTACACTACTCAGCCAGAAAAAAGATGAAATATTGCCATATGCGACAACATGAATGGATATTAAGAATACTATGCTAAGTGAAATAGTCAGACTGAAAAGACAAAACCTGTATGATTTCACTCCTTTGTGAAATATCAAACAAAAAGTAATAAACAAAGTAACAAAACAAATAAAAACAAACTCATAGACACATACAACAGAATAGTGGTTACCAGAGGGGAAGGCAGGTGGGGGGATTAAGGGGGTCAAATATATGGTAAGGGAGGGAAACTACACTTTGGGTGTGAGTACATAATAGAAAATACTGAATTGATGTTGTACACCTGAAATTTACATGATATTATATCAACAAATTTAATTAAAAAATTAAATTTGTGAAGTACAATAAAGCAAAGTGCAATTAAAGAAAAAAAGAAATGTGGTTAGTCCAAATTGTGACATTCTATAAATGTAAAATATGCATGTACTTTGAAAACTCAGTACAAAATACAGAGAATGTGAAATATCTCAGTAATATTTTTTATATAGATTACATGTTGAAATAATATTTTAGGTATTATTGGGTTAAAGAAAATATATTATTAAAATTAATTTTATCTCCTTTTATTCTTTAATGTGGCTACTAGAAAATTTAAAATGACAGGTGTGGCTTGCTTCATATTTGGATTGGATAGCTCTGGTCTGGAGCTCACCACATGTTTTTGGATCATAATCAGCAGTTTTCTGGGTGTTTCTTCCTGGGTTGGTTGGGGTCTGGAAGGAGAGTCTCTCCCAGAGCTTCAGGCAGACAAATGATTTACATCACTAAGGTGCTGCAGTCTAAATGGTGATCAATGTTTATGGCCCATGGAAGCTTAAACAAGCCAAGAGAATAGGCCCCACATTGCTGCAAATAATATGCAGCCATTACCGCGCAGCTTCCCCATTCCCTCCACAAAGGGAGGTTTCAGCATCACCACTCTGCTGGGATTTGTGATTCAGCCCTGTGTGCCCCAGCGACAATAGATTTCTTCATTTCAAAGCCTAACTCCTAAGAGGCTGGGCTGGTGGGTGGGGAGGGCCCGCAGTTTCCCAGCTAAGGCCTCTGTGTATCGCTAATTGTATTATCACAGTTTCTTTAGGGAAAAACCATTTAGGACTTAAAAAAACAACACCAACCTTAGGAAGAGTTAAGGTCCGTTCGGTACTGTGTTTGGGTATAGATTTTTTTTTCTTCTATGGGCCAGAGGAGAAAAGAATTTCTGTTTTGCAGCTGGAAGAGAGCTTTTGTGTGCAGGCCCCTCCTTCTTCCCTCATTTTATCTCCCGACCGACAGGATATTCAAGGAGCTGAGACAGCGAGTGTTCAACACAAAAATAGAGATAAGTTCAGAGCCAAGCCAGTGGAAGCAGAGGCACTAATCTAGCTCAGACCCTGGCAGACGGTGCTGGGAACAGGATGAGCCTGGGGGTATGGCCCCGATCAGCAATACACTCTCCCCTGCTCTCTAATCGGTACAGACCTAATGCTTTGCCCAGAGTTGAGAGGGCATTCCTGAGGCTCTCACTCCCTTGGGGTTTCAGGCAGGCCTCTGCCTTCTCCAGCTTTCCTGTATCAACTACAGCCCTGCTCCCTTGGAATTTTGTCACTTGGGGTGTAAATAGTTTCCAAGATGGGACCCAGCTGAATGGTTGTTTCATGGCTTTCTTCTTTCACTGTTAGGGTCGTGGTCCACAGTGAGGGAAATCATAGATCCCAAGAGTGGGCTGGGATTGGTGGAAGCCAGCCCTTCTATAGAGATGTCAAACTGTGTATGCGAGGTCTGCCTCTTCCTGTTTTGGTGGGGCACCTGTTTTGGATAGAGAGCGATCCTCACTGAGCAGTCAGGAGACCTGGCTCCAGCAGGGCGCAAGCCGCTTCAGCACACCTTGGTCTTTGTTGCTTCATCTGTAGAATGGGAACATGGTTCCAGCCTGCCTACCCTGCAATGTTCTTATGAGGACCAAACGAGACTGGGTATGAAAGCAATTTGCACATTGTAAAGGGCTGTGTGAATGGGGGATATTATCTTTGCTTTTCTGGCAGCACCCAGAAGTCTAGTTTACAAGTATTTTTATATCCTTAATCATGGGCCAAGCCCTGAGCAAGGCATGAAGGATATAAAGGTGAATAAACACATTCCCTGTCATCTTGGAGCTCATGGTCCAATGAAAGGAAAAGGCAAAAAAGCAGGTTATTTACAATTCAGGGGTAAGAGCTACAGGAAGGGTAAAGTCAGGGGCTGCAGGAACATAGAAGAACATGATCTAGTCTATCTTTGGGGTGGGAGTGGAAGGGCTTCCTGGAGGAAGTGACATCTAAGCTGTAGTTGGAGGGATGAAAACATGTGGCCAGTTCTCAATTAGTGTTTGTTGAGTGAATAAAATAATTAAAAGTGCTATGAGCTACAAGGATAACTGCCCCAGTGTTCACTTATCAATTTGTAGATAGGAAACTGACTCAGAGAGGTTAAGTAATTCCTGAAGGTGCCCAGCAGTATGTGACAGAGTAAGGACAAGCATCAGGGTGAGCTCGGGAGGGAGGCTGGTTGTTCCTGATACGTATAAGCGACAGCTTCAGGGACAAGCTGGTAGGGACATGGAATATGGTGCTCTTCAGTTAATGAGGACAAAAATGTCATTATGAGGTTGGGTTCCCTGAGAAACAGACTCTGAGTTGGAGACTTCTGTGCAGTAAGTTTATTGGGGATTGCTCTCAGGATCAATGTATATGTAGAAGGTGGGGAAGCAGGACTTAGCAGAAGAGGAGAGAAACTCAACTGCGATGTGGTTACATCAAAAGCCTCTGCTGATCTCACAGGGAGTGCTGAGGCTGGGCTGGCCTTCAGAGTTGTCACAAATTGGGGGAGGTGGCCGAACTTTATACCCTCACATCAACCTGTCACTGGAGTTGGTTTTCCCCCAAAAGGGGTTGTGACCTTTGGAGAGGCCTAGAGCATGTCTGAGAGGGGCTTAGCTGAGGGCTGTGGGCAGTTGGGAATGGTACCACGGTCCTGGCATGGGGAATGGATGCTGGCAGGAGAAACAATAGAGGTCTAGGCTGTGAAGCACAAAGTCAAAGGCCTGCAGGCTCAGTGGAAAATAAGGCTGAGTGTCAGCTTGAGGGGTTCCCACTGAGTGAAAGAAGGGCTTCTGTGGGGTGGACAGAGCTGGGGCAGTTTCTACCTGGAGGTCTGAACAGGGGTGTAAAACCTCTGCACCAGACAAGAGCTCCTGGGTAGGGCCCTGGTCTTTGCTAGAGCGGGGTGGGGTAGGCAGGCGGACCTAGTGAAAGCCAGAGTGGTTTTCAGCCCCCTGGAACTGGGGCCTCAGAGGCTGATTAAGGCTCAGCTTCACAGAAAGCCCGGTGTTTGGATTGGCTGGTGTGTTGGGCGGAGATTGAGCCTTCAGGGGGTCCAGCTGTGGGGACAGGGAGGCAGGGGCTTAAAAATGAAGTGGGAGTTGACACTACTCTCTCCATCAAGGAATATTCTCCAGAGTCCCCAACCCAACTGCCTCAAGGGTGAGCTAATTTGGCTACAGCTCCCAGCATAGCTGTTGCCATGGATACATTTCAAGCCTCAGTCTGGTCATCTTCAAAAGCATCAAAGGCAGCAAACCCCCATCCATGCATAATCTTTTGTTCCAGCCCCACAAATAGCTTTTGTTATAGCCCTTCCCCCATCCCTCCCATTCACCCTCCAAACCAAAGAAACTGGCTTATTTGTGGCACAGCCATCTCTCAGAGAAGCATTGGATTTTTTCCTAGACATTTAGAAGATCTGAGTTTGAATCCCAGCCTTATCATATGTAAAATGCAAATAATGATACCTAGGGTATAGAGTTGTTATAAGGATTAAATGAGATAACTGTATCTGAAAATACCTAACACACTGCCAGGCTCATGGTGAGTCCTCAGTAAATGTTAATTTCTTTACTTTATAATTTGTCAGTTGTGCCACTTAAAAATCACATTTACCAGTAGTATCCACAATCTTTGTACAGTGTCTCCCTGAGTGTCACATGCACTTAATACATGCACAAATACGTTGTTTTTGATGTCAGTTAACTTTCCCTGATGGCAAACATCAAGTCCTAGGACTGCAGCCGTGTGGGATGTCTCTTGGCCATTCTGTTTGCTGCCCCCAAGTTTCAGAGGAATCAGTTCTAGGACCCTGAAGGCACATGGGCCTGTGTCGTTCTCTCCCTTCTTAAGGGCAGATCTTTTGCTGGGAGCATGCAGCGGCACACAGAGGTGGGGGAAGCTCCCTGCCTCCACAGTCTATTCCAGCAGATGGATCTGCTGCAGCTCTGCTTAGGAGGTTAATGGACACCAGCTGTCTCAGCAGGCAAGCTTTCGTTTTCTTCTGGAACCACTTAATTTGACTGAACATCTGCCTTGGCTTCCAGGTTTTTCATCACCTGAGCTTCCACACTGGTTCAGTCACCAGTGGGTGTTGGAGGAGCTCTCTCTCCTTTCCTCACTCAAGGCTGGGCTATACCAGTCTGATTTCTGAGAGAGGTGGTGGAGAGGGAACAAGAGTGGGGCATGGTTTGGCTCCTGTCACTGTCCTTCATGTCTGGTTTATTATCACTGAGCCTTCCTGCTGGAAAACCAATTTTAAGCCAACAAAATGGTGTCTGCCTGATTAGGGGATATATCCATCTGGACCAACATTGGCTGGCTGTCAAGCGGGAGTTGGAGGGTGAAACACTGGAAGTGATTTGAAGGAGGTGCCTACATGCTCACCCCTTTCCTTCCCCATAGCCTCTGTTGGTGCATTTCCAGATCATTGACAGCTCAGGGGGCAGTTGCCACTTGATTTGTACTTGGAAAGTGCTGTTTGGTTGTTAGTACCATTGATTTTTAAATGTTGGCAAGTGTCAGAGTGACGTGAGTAGTAAGGTGCAAACTTCTGGACCCTAGATAGGACTCAGTAGGTCTATTGTGGAGCCCAGCAATCTGCATTTGAAACAAGCAACCCAGCCTGGCCGATGTGGCTCAGTGGTTGAGCGTCGACCTATGATCCAGGAGGTCATGATTCGATTCCCGGTCAGGGCACATGCCCAGGTTGCGGTCTCGATCCCCAGTGTAGGGCGTGTAAGAGACAGCCGATCAATAATTCTCTCATTATTGATGTTTCCATCTCTCTCTCTCCCTCTCCCTTCCTCTCTGAAATAAAAAAAAAAAGTTTAATAAAAAGAAATGAGCACCCCAGGTAGTGCCAATACAGGTAACTTTAGACTACTAGGAACAATGTGGCCTGGAACCCTGTCTTTTTGGGGATCTGGAGTTTCTTCTGCTTTCTATCCCAGGAATGTCACACATGTTCATGTTCTTTCTTCTTTGCCTGGGAAACTGCTTATCCAATAAGATCTAGATAAAAAGTGACTTCAACTGTGAGGCATTTTCTGAACACCGGCTTTTTCGGGTAGAATTGCTTACTTCTTCCTTTTGCTTCCATAGCACTTTGCAGGTACTTTTTTTACTTTGATAGGACAGCACAATGCACATTTATCTTGGGCTTCTATGTGCTCCTTTAGGGCAGTGAGCTCATCATCTTCATCTTTTTGTTTGTCCTAGAACAGGGGTGGGGAATGTCCAGCCTGTGGGCTGTATAAGGCCCTCAAAATCATTTGGTGTGGCCCTGCCAAGGCATTAGGGGTGAGTTAATAAAATGTTTGCCCAAATATAGTAGGCTAATTTATTTATTTATTTTTTAATATATTTTATTGATTTTTCACAGAGGGAAAGGGAGAGGGATAGAGGGCTAGAAACATCGATGAGAGAGATACATCGACCAGCTGCCTCCTGCACACCCCCCACCGGGGATGTGCCCGCAACCAAGGTACATGCCCTTGACCGGAATAGAACCTGGGACCTTTCAGTCCGCAGACCGACGCTCTATCCACTGAGCCAAACCGGTTTCGGCTAGTAGGCTAATTTTTAAGTTGATAACTTTGTATGGCCCATGAATGATGTTATAAATATCCAAATGGTCCTTGGTAGAAAAAAAGTTCCCCACCCCTGTCCTAGAATCTAGCAGAATAGTTTATCATGGGCACCAATAAATATTTATTGACTAAACAAAAGAATCCTTGTCAGCCCCTTTAATAACATACTCTTTTTGTATCGATAGTCTTCTTTAAGTATATTCAACTAGACAATTTTAGTTTTGATAACATAGCTTATTTGTCTTAAATATATTTTTAAAATAGATTTTAGAGAGAGAGGAAGTGAGAGGGAGAAAGAGAGAGAGAGAGAAAAATATCAATGTGTGAGAGAAACATCAATCGGTTGTATGCCTCCCACGTGCACCCCGACTTGGGGGGGGGGGATCAAACCCAAAACCTGGGTATGTGCCTGACTGGGAATTGAACTGGTGACCCTTTGGTACATGGGATGATGCTCCAACCAATAGAGCCACACTAGCCAGGGCATGATAATATAGCTTATTTATCTTAATATATATTGGTGCAATTTAAAGGACAAATACATTTTCTTTTCATGACTATGGCCCTAATCCCCAAAGGACACAGTATACTATATTCCTGGCTATAGCTTTTCCCCCAAGCACACAAATAATGTCTTGCTTATAATGGCCATGCTATCAACCCCTACTTTAATCAATTTGCTTTTAAAAGCCATTTTTTTTCTGGTTACTAGTCAACCTACAACCTATATTGCATTTTTAAATTCTTAAGTCCTTTTTGAAATCTTGATTTTTTTCTTAAACATCTATACTTTAATGTCTGTGGTGATAGTCATCTCCTACTTCTTTGTCATAGTTCCTCTATTTAATAGCTCAACTTGGTTTCTTTCTGAATGGCAGGTATCCAGTGGGCAGAGACCATGTGTTTGTCATTCTTTTTGGACAAGGCTTAGCATGTCCAGTCATAATGAAATTTGTTGAGTGCCATATAGTGTATATACCACTTTCCTATCAGCAATGCTTCAAGTCGGCGAATACTATTATTTCCCCTCTAGGATCTTCCTAGCTAGTAAAAGACTTAGCCAAAATTCGAATGCAGTTCTACTCTCTCAAAATTCCTCTAAAAAATGATTGTTGCAACACTATTTCTAATAACAAACAAAAGCACAATCTATGTAATGTCATATAGGATAATAGTTAAGTGTTGGATGGCATCTTGGTCAGCTTGGGCTTCTATTAGAAAAAAAATACCACGATTGGGTGACTTAAAAACCAGACATTTATTTCTCACAGTTTTGGAGTCTGGGAAGTTCAAGATGAAGGTCTCAACATGGTTAAATTCTTGGTGAGGGCTCTCTTCCTGGCTTGCTGACAGCTGCCTTCTGGCTATGTCCTCATAATACGTGTGTGTGTGTGTGTGTGTGTGTGTGTGTGTGTGTGTGTGTGTGTGTGAAAGAGAGAGAGAGAGAGAGAGAGAGAGAGAGAGAGAGAGAGAGAGAGAGAGAGAGAGAGAGAGAGATCGCATCATTGGGGCCACACCCTCATGACCTCATCTAAATCTAAATACTTCCCAAAGGCCCTGCCTTCAAATACACTGAGGATTAAGGCTTTAATATGTGAATTTGTGGCACACACACACATTTAGTCCATAACAGATGGTCACACCCATTTGATGGAATATTAGAAACAAGGCCTCTGAAAGTGATGTATTAACATTTAAATTTATTTATCGTTATGGCAGTGATATAAAATGAATAAGGAAGGAAACATGGCAAAATGAATACCATTTAATTGGTGGTTGGGGTGAAATGCCATGATTTTATTTTTATTTTTGTCAATGTTGCTAAAACATCAATATTATTGAAAACAAAAACACAAAACAGAACACCCTTCCCTCCCCTGCCTTTGTCACTACACTTTTGCACTTTATTAATGCTTTTGAGGTGCTGATGAAGTGAGAACAACTTTTGGCTCCCAGAGAGCGAGTGTGTGCGCGTGAGTCTCAGGAGTGTGGTCTGATGCAGATGATTAAGCCCGTGGTGAATGCAGAATTAAGTAACTCTGATAACAGAGCCCTGGAGCATCCTTCTTAGAGATTAAACCTTTCAGGCTGTTAGCAGCTGAGAGGTGCTGGGGATGGGAGATAGCTGGCTTAGGAAGGAGAGGAAGGGGGGCAGATACTGGATGGGGATGAGAAGGAAAATGCATCACACGCAGGTTAGTGCTGGTTTCTGAAATTGGCTGTCACCCGGAAAAGCGGTGGAAAATGTACCATTATCTGAGGAGAGGACAGTGTGTCTGCCTGCTTCCTGTCTTTTGCTTGTTTGCATTCCTACAGGCTGGGTTTTAATTTCATGGGCTAGCCTATTCCTCCAGCTTGTTTGTGTGTGAGCTTTCAATCTCACTTGGTGACTGGTTCTGACTTCAAAATACAAGGGTGTCTTAAGCCTTGTTGGGAAGAGGAAGGACTAGGCCTCACCTCTTTGCAGGCCTTTCCTTGTACCTGTTTGTTCAGTACGTAAATAGTTTGCCCCTTTCTGGTGCTGGACACAGTGCTAGGTGCTGGGAGTAGACAGATATGGTCTTTTATGGAGCTTACAATTAAATACTGACTGTTCAGTATGGGCTACATAATTTTTAGGACCTGGTACAAAATGAAAATGCAGGACCCTTTATTCAGAAATTATTAAAAATATGGCAGAGCGCCATGCTAAGCACCCTTCTGAGAGATGTGTGCCATGTAGTTTGTATGTGTATACAGGTTGCACACCGGGAAGCTGGCCCTGTGGTTGTTTCTCAAGAGCACCTCATTGTGATTTTTTCCTCCCTATTGCCCTAATCCTCCTTATCACTGTGTGTGGGATTCAGAAGAAGAGAGTAACTTCTTTGACTTAGTGGTCTTACATAGAGAGACAATAGAACACAGATAAGAGGCAAGATAAATATTAAATAAATATTGCTTGCTTGAGACATGTACAGGATGCTCAGCTTCTCTGAACACACCTGGACATAATCAAATATGATGATAGAAAGCTTTTCAACCCAAAGTTTTGTCCTGTGGAGCAAATTCATAAGTTGTGATCAGTCTAATTGTTATAGGCCTGAAAGACAGCCTTTATAAGGAAGGCCTGTTCTCTGTATGGTAACACAGAGTAGAGTTTAGCATTTCTATAAAGCAATAGGCACCTAACAAAGTAATATTAGAACTAAGAGTAACTACAATAGAGTAGTTTCACATTCCCCAAAATGGCCTCTAGAATATTAATTTTAATTAATTACCCTACCTCAATTGGGTAATTTGACAAATCAGTTTTAGAGATGCTTCTAACTTTGTTCTCTCCTGGAGATTTACAATTCTTATGAAAGTCCCACAGTAGCAAAAAAGCCCTTAACACTTTTGACACAACATTATTTGATTACTCTTTTACAGAGTAATAAGTAGCAGCTGTATCTATAGATATCTATACATAGCTATAGGATGTATATAGTTATCCTAGCTAATAAAGAGGGAATATGCTAATTGACCCTCATGCCATCACAAAAGATGGAGGTGCCCACAGCCAATAAGGAGGGAATATGCTAATTGGGCCGAAACCGGTTTGGCTCAGTGGATAGAGCGTCGGCCTGCAGACTGGAAGGTCCCAGGTTCGGTTCCGGTCAAGGGCATGTACATTGGTTGAGGGCACATCCCCGGTAGGGGGCGTGCAGGAGGCAGCTGGTCGATGTTTCTCTCTCATTGATGTTTCTAGCTTTCTATCCCTCTCCCTTCCTCTCTGTGAAGAACCAATAAAATATATTTTAAAAAAATATGCTAATTGGCTGCCCTGCCCTCAAAGATGGCGGCACCAACAGCCAATAAAGGGAATATGCTAATTGACTACCCCACCCTCAAATATGGCAGCACCCACAGCCAATAAAGAGGGAATATGCTAATTGACTGCCATGCCCTCAAAGATGGCAGTGCCCATAGCCACAAGATGGCGGCGCTCAGTCCCCTCAGCCCTTCAGCCGCCCAGGGCCGGCCGAGGTGTAGGCAAGCCTCAGATGGCGGCTACCCAGCTTCCCAGGGCCGTCCGAGGCTCAGGTAACCAGTGCCAGCTGAGGCTTGCGCTGTCAGCAGTGGCAGCAGCAGAGGTGTGATGGGGCATCGCCTTCCCCTGATCGCCGGGTCACCTCCTGCCCCTGAGGGCTCCCAGACTGTGAGAGGGGGCAGGCCGGGCTGAGGGACCCCCTTCCAGTGCATGAATTTTCATGCACCGGGCCTCTAGTCTATAATAATAAAAGCATAATATGCTAATTAGTCCCAGATGAAGCCGGGACTGCAAGGGAAGCTGAGTCCTGGGTGCCAGAGGGAAGCCGGTGCCAGCAGCAGGGGGAAGGAAGGCCCACTCTTGTATGAATTTCGTGCATCGGGCCTCTAGTGTATATATAAAATGACTGCAGCTCTATCTACCTTTATCTATCTATATCTGAGATCCTGAAGAATATGCTTTGAAAAACATTGGTGATATACTTCTAAATTTTAAGGTGGGTGGTCCATGGTCACAGGATCTGGATTTGAGACCTCCTCACAACCATGAACAAGTTACATGGCCTCTTTCAGAGATGGTCCCCACCCATTAAATGATAACACCCACATCACACAATTGTACAGACTAAAGAGACACTAGGTCTGAAAAACATTTTGTCAATTGTTAAGTTGTTTTGCAAAAAAACATTTAGTGACTATTGAGATTATATTGAAATAAATAAGAACTATTGTCTCCATTATAGAGTAGGTAAACTGAGGCCTAGAGAGGTTAAGAAGGGAGTCTGTTGTTTAGAACCATTAAATGGCAAAGGCAGTCTCCTGACTCACAGTTCTTATCAAGATGCGTTTTAGACCAACTCTGCTCACAGATTTAGTTTATGAAACAGATAGGCTCCCTCTCTGACAAGCATGCACCACGGAATAGCTGGAGGCGGATGCTGGCATCAAAATGCCAACTTTCCTTTCCTCTCTAGCTTTGACATCTGATGTTAGCAGAATGATGAAATCAGAGGAGGCAGATTTCAAGAGGATTTGTGTCCTCTCCAGGCTGCCACACCCAGTTAGCTATAAGAATCCCTCCCTGCTCTAAAAACCATCAGTGAGGTTGATTAAAAAGGGAAGGTGACTTTTTCCTGTCATGAATGAAAAAGAACCTGGACGTTTCTTTTGTTACTATCTTTTAGGGGGAGGACAAAACCAATATTTTTCTTCTTTCTTTAATGGAGAAGCAGGGCACAGTGGAAAACATGGAAACAGGAATTTGAAAATCTGGGTTCTAGTCCTGTTTCTGTATTTAACTAGTCATATGATCTTTGGCAGTTCTCTTACCCTTTCTAGGTTCAAATGAGAATGTGCACTAGTTTGCAAAATGTAGCGGTTTGTGTGTGTGTGTGTGTTTTATCTTTGTGAATTTTCTATATGTGTATCACCTATTTAATTATTTTCTGCATACTTTTCTTTAAATCTATTCTGTACAAGTTATTTTAAAGGGAAACATTACATAGTTCTGCAAATGAAAAGTCAGCATTGTTGCTATATAGTGAAGGTGACTTTAATAACAAAAGCAAGGAATTGTTAAAATGGTAAATTTTATGTTAATGTATATTTTACCACAATTAAAAAAATTTAAAAATCCAAAGCAAAGAAAATATAACTATTAAAATAAATAATATTTTCCTTGTACTGCCTCAAATTTTTCATCCACCAGTAGCACTAGATGATCTAAAAAGCCCCTTCTAGCTTCAAAGGTTTTGGTACACACAATATTTCTAGTGCAGACTAGGATGCCATAATGTCCTTGCCAGAGAGCCACACATCTTGATGGACCCACAGTTTAACTTTCTCTATCACACTGTTGCCATGGAAACACCCCCTCCTTCAACTTTGGCAGTCCTTAATGGGTGACCCCAGGGCCCATGTCCCTGTGAGAACCCTGCTCCACCTGGTAGATGGATCTGTTAACTGCATGGTGGTTGGTGTAACTTGGACCCAACCACTCCATCTGGAGTATCTTATGGCCTTTCTTTTCCAAACCTAAATCCACCCACCCTTTGGATTCCCACCTCCTTCAGAGAGCCTCTTGGGATCCCTCCAAAGCGACTCTTTCCCTAAATTTTTACCCTGTACAAACATTTTAGGTTGGGTTTCTTAGAAGTAGAGTCTGTGACTGGGCCTTGGGTGCATGTGACTTATTAAAAGAGTGTCCTTCAGGAAAAACCTGTAAAGGGTGGGGGGATCAGGATAGGAAAGGGGGAATCGAGGGGAAAAGTAGCCCCATGTCACTGGGGGCTCTGGAATTTATCGTACTACAGAGTTGTTCCCTAGGTGAGATGGGTGGGGGGCAGCCTTTGTGTTCCTATGTCAGTCACTGGCCTCAGGCTGTTGGGAATGGGGTAGAGGGTAAATCAGTGATGTGCTCAACTTGTCCCCTACGTCTTAACAGGAGCCAATTGTCAAATTTTTAGAAATTTTGTGAGCTATTACTAAAAAATGAGTTATATAAATTTATAATTAAATAATATTAAAAACAGTGCTAATAAATGTTCAAAACTCACCACTTCCTAATAATTTTACTAAAGTTTTCGTTTATCAATGTTCTTGTGGTTATTTTTCATCTGTCATAGTTTTAGGGTAGAAATACCATGTGATGAAGAACTACTGTGCATTTCCTCGCAGCTCTGCATTCAGCGATGCCATGTTGGTAGCTTGAAATCAGCCTTGGTGGGAGTATGGAAAATGGCAGACACTCAAACCAGGTTGTTAAACATTTGCCAGCACAGCACTGGGTATAATCTCTTGGTCAGGCAGCTTCCATCAGCTGGGCAGTAGGGTGGCATTGTCCAGAGGAAGGGACATCTGGGAACCACTGGCAGACAACACTCACAGCAGAAGAGGGTTTGGGGAAAGGGATCTGGACAGGGCACCAACAATTTCCTCTTTACTGCAGCAAGTCATTTGATGTTTTGTCCATGTCCTGACTTGTGGCATCCTCTCTTTTTGTTTTTCTAAGTTTCCATGGAGAGGAAAGAACAAGGAAACAGGAGTCTGGTGCCCTGGATTCTGGTCTTAGCTTTGCCATTACCTTACTGTGTGACCTTCGGAGAGCTACTAGACATCTCTGTTTTCTCACCCATGAAAGGGGGGATCAAATGATCTCTTAGGAGGCTTCCAGCTCAGTACAGCCTCAGACTACGTGATTCTCTTAGCCACTTAGGCCTGAATTGAGAACCTCGTCTCACTGGATTTTCTACAGGACTCAACACTCAAAATTTTCATTTCTGATCCCCAGGTTTAGAAAGCCAACAGTAAAATTAGGTAACATTTATTGAGCATTTACTATATACAAGGCATTTTAGGCATTAGCTCGTCTAATTTATATATCATATAGGGTTTGTTTGCTTGTCCTTTCTATTTTACAGATGAGAAAACAGGCTCTGAAATATTAACTAACTTGCCCAGTCACACAGCTAATGTTCAGTTTGGGATTCCAACCCCAGTCTGCTTGATTCCAGAGCCTGTGCTTTCAGCCATTTCCCATCTCCCCTTATTGGGAAAGAATTTGTCAGAGGCTCTTGCTATGTCAGGGTCCTCATTTGAAACCTGGAGACTGACTGGTTCCATTCCCTCTCCTCCTCCTCCCTCCCTTTCTTATTCTGGGCCCTCTTCTGGGTAGAGTGGGTTGTAAGCTCTTGTCAGAAAGGCCAGGGGAATGGAATCCAGATGTACACTTAGCCATTTGTCTGGATGCACAGTGATGGGGTGTAAGGAGCAAAGGAGGTCCGTAATGAACATTTCCCAGTGATGCTTGGAAAAAGCACTGCAGATGCTGAGCTGCTGTTTGGGGCTGTTGCAGCTGTCAGAACACAGCCAGGAGATGTGACGTTCACCCTTGGACTTATCAAAGGGTCCGATCACCTTTACCCAGAAAGCCCAGCTACTCTTTTGTGATGTCTGGTCCTGGGGCCAAGCAAGGAGAGCTTACATTTCACACTGACTTCTTGCCACCTGGAAACCCATTAAATATAGTTTAGCACCAGGCCAAGGGGAGACTTTCTGTGCAGACCAAAGAGCCTTTATTTTTCAGTTTCCTTCAACCTACACCCCCTCTCCAGTGTAACAGGGACCTGAGCCTCACTGAGTGTCTGCCCCAGGACCCCATCTTGGTGTTTGAAATCTCCTCATGTACTCACTGTTTCTTTAGGCTTCTGGGTGTCTCCTCTGCCTGGCTCCCCAGTTCACATAAGGCACTAATGCCTTTCTTGTGGTTCTGCCAGCAGGGAAATCGAGGTCAGGGAGATCTGCCAAGAACATCTTTTTGTGGTTTTTAAGCAGGAGTGATCTATAAGCGATCACTGAAGGGAGACAGCTGAAGGGATGGTTTCAAGGAGAGAAAAACCAGTGATCGAAGCAACCTGTTTACTTTTGGATTATAGAAATGAAGAGAGTGAAAGATGCCAGGCTGGTCTTGGGAGTTAGGACACCCCTAAACTCTCCCTTCAGGATTTCCTGTTTTAGTCACCAATACCATCATCCATCCAGTTGCCAGGTTAGAAACCTGGGCATTATCCTTGACTTTCCTTCCTCACTGTAGATAATTGGTTACCAAGTCTTGTTTTATCAACCTCCTTGATTTCAGTTATTCTCCATGGCCCACTGCCCACTCCCAAGGGTTCACCAGCTCTTACCTGGACTGGTTTAGCCGTCTTCTTCTGATCTTCCTGCTTCCAGCCCTGTCTCCTCTTCCCACCCACTCCCACCTGCAGTCTCCAATATCTCCCAGAAAGTGTAGACCTTCTCATCATTGCCCCACAAGTTGGAACCCTTCAGTTTCATAACAGTTGACTCCAGGATGAAATTCAAACTCATTCGCTTTGGGCAAAGCTCTTCTTGCTCTGTGATTGGGAGGGTCCCTAAGACACCCGTAGGTTTGATGACTGACTAGAAGAACTCAATAGAACTCAAAATATTTATATTCATAGTTATGATTTATTATAGAAAAAGGATGCAGGTTAAAATCAGCAAAGGAAAAGGTGCACAGGGTGGAGTCCAGGGACACCAGACATTAGCTGCCAGTTTCTTCTCCCAGTGGAGTCATATGGACAGTGCTTCATTCTCCCAGCAGTGATGTGTGACAACACATTGAAGCTCACCGTCTAGTTGTTTAGGTTTTTATTGGTGTCAGTCACGTAGGTATGGACCACCTGTGTGACTAACCTTAGCTTCTCAGTCTTGAGCTCCCACAGAGTCCCCCAGGCAAACAAACACAGGCCTTCACCATAAACCATTGTTAGCATAAACTCTGGTGTGGCCCAGAGCCCCATGTATACAAATACACACTCGGGCAGGATATTCCAAGACCTCAGAGGTTATCTCCTAGGAGCTGGTCAAGGACCAGTCTTTCCTTTGGAATGTGCAGGGTTTGAACACTGCAGGCCCGCTGAGTTAATCCTTTCTTGCACACCCTCCAACCTCACATCCACCCGTGCACCCCACACTCCAGCCATATCATTTAGCCTGTACTCTGATGCCTCTGTGCCTTTGCATGTACTGTTCCTTTTGACTGGAATTCCCTTCCACCTCTCCTGCCCTCGTCTACCTGCAGAGCTCTCACTCATCCTCAAGTCTCTGGGCAAGCACCCCATCCTGTGAGAAGCCTTCCCTGATGCCCCCAGGCAGGCTGAGCTTCTCCCTTCTGTACCCTCAAAGTAGTCTAAATACCCCTGTCATTCATAGGTCACTTGTGTCTATTTCCCACACAATGGGAAACACTGTCAGTGCTTTTAGAGTAGGGAACAAGTAGTCCATTAAAAAAAAAGTTTACGTTTTTCCAATTATAAAAATAATAGTTACTCATGGTAAAATATTGGGGCAGCATGTTGCTTTTCAACTTCTTTCTCTCTGGTGCTTTCCACATCAAAGCCTTGCAACCAGAGGGCCTGAGCCTGCCTCTGCCTCCAAGTTGCTGCCTGATGCTGCCTAAATCTGTCTAAGGTTGTGAATGAGGGTGGCCCACACCCGTGTTCTCTCCCATCCTCCTTTCTCTTCATTCCAGAGACATGTGGAATGGGCTGGGAGCTGAGGACATAGAGTTGAGTGAACCCCCCTCCCGTATCCTCCCTCCCCCCAGTCTTGAGGAGCTCAGTGTGGTCGGGGAGACAGAGACAGACTAGACAGCTTGCTGGGGCGTGAGAAAGTACCACAAACAAAGGTGCTGGCAGTGTGGAGGAGGAAGAGTAACTTTTTTTTTTTTTTAATGCAGGAAGTAGAGATGAAATAGGGATGGAGTAAGAGAAAACTTCCCAAAGAAGTTGACATTTAGGCTAGGGCTTAAAGGAACTTAGGGAAGGAAGAGGTTTCCAGGCCAAGGTCATAGAACAAAGGCGGGTGACTGGCAGTGTGCGGTCTGGGCTGGCTGAGCTCAAGCCTGTGGGGCTCCCCTTCCCCCAGAATCCCCAGTCCTCAGATGTGACACGCTACTTGGATGCCTTTGATCCCAGGCAGGGTTTGTTCCCAGGGGCCTGTCCTTGCCAAGCTGCTGGCTCCAAGTTCTGTTTTGGCTATGGGTCTTCTTTATTTTTTCTTTATTTTTTTGGTCATTTGGCTCTAGATATGTGTGAAATTGTAATTCAGGCTCAAAATAGCTGGCTGATTAAAACCTAGTGAAACAAAAAATTGGGAGAAATGTGCACTAAAACAGATGTCGAACAACCCAGGTAGCTTAACTGCATGCCAGCTTTAAGCCTATAAATACATCAATTGGCACATCTTTCTGGTTTCAAACAGCAAGCCCTAGGGATCAGAGCCAGCCAGTGCTATTCCATTATACCACATTTTTAGTTTGGGGGAGTCTTTTAAGCAAAATGGGACCTTTAGGGGCCAACCTGTCATGCTTGAGATCATGGTGAGACCTGCATGCTCATGCCAAGAGCTCAGTCTTCCCTGAGTCCTTCTGACTCACTTGTCCTCATCTCCTGTCTTCTAAATCACTCCCTGCTGCTCCTTGCCTCTGTAACCAGGGCTTTTCACACCCTATTCCACAGCTTTCAGGCTTTGAAAAAATCACCAGAACCCCATGGGGTATGTTTTCAATGTGAGAGAGTTTTGTATGTGTTGGTGAAATTACCAGAATCTTCTATAGATTATATGAGAATATTTCTAAATCCAGTGTTGTTATTGTTTTTGTTCTTTTCTGAGTTTTTCCTTCTCTCTGTGTTTAAGTCTCTTCTTTGCTACTTATTGGTGCTGGGATTGTGGGCAGGTAACTTAACCTCTCTTGTGTCTCAATTTCATCTGTAAAGTGGGGATGATTACATATAGCACTTTTCTCACTGTGCTGATAGGATGAAATGGAATTATGTATGAAAAGCACTTAAAACAGTGCTCGGCATATAGTAAGCACTAATAACTGGTTATGAGTATTATGATTACCCATATCTCCAAATTGTACTCTCAGGTGTATCTCCTATCGTAAAACCTGGAATAAAAGGAAATGTGGGGAGACCTGGGTTTGAATCCTGGTTCCTACCTATGACTAACCCAACATCACATAGTAAGCCAGCACCTCCTCTTAGAACTTAATTTGGCCATAGTAGAATGAGGAGGGTGGATTAGATCAGGATGAAAGATATAGGAGGGCTGTAGAACTTACGGAATTTTTCCACTCATTTTCTACCAGTCTCATATATGACCTCAGAATCTTCTGAATACAGGTCTCTAGGGCAGCTGTTATAAATTGATCAGATGGCACCTAATCTGAAATCTGTGTTTTGTCCCTGGGCTAAATGATATCCCAGTTCTGATCATGTATACTATTAAATAAAGGGGGGGGGTGTGTTTTTAGGCTTCACAGGTAGCTGATCCTCCTCCCATATAACTCTACCCATTAAGTATGACAATAAATAAAAATGAACTTTCAGCAAGGCCTTGTGAACCATTTAGCTGAGGATAAGCAGGGGCTTGCCTTATTGGCTGCAGCACTTTCTAGACTTCTGTTTTCTTGGCATAATATTTGAGACAGCCCTACTGAAGGCCTGAACACACTTTATTTCCACCTTTAAATTTGGTTTTAAGTCAACTGAATAAGTATTTGCATTTATATGTTCTCTTTTAGGTGGATGTGGACAGGGCTTGGCCTCTGCCCCGAATAAGTTTTAACTTTATCGGATTGGATTGAAGTACACAGAGCAGTGAGAGAACACAGTACAGGGTTGTTTACAGTCAGATGCTAAATTAAGTACTAAAATATATATTATAGGTCAGAGATAGGAAAACACAGCATCACTATGCCCATGGCAGACATAACTGATCAGTCACTACAGTTTTTCCTAGTAACCTCAGGTGCTGCCCAATAATCCTCAACATGGAATTCCAAGCAGCCACTACCATAGGTCAGAGTTGGCACATGAAGTAAAACCTATATGCCATTCTGTGTTAGTTATAGCTTTTGCCACAAATCTCAAAATCTCAGTGAGATAAAACTTTATTTCAAATTTAATTTTTAAATTGGTAGGGAAGTCTGCTCCACACAGTCATTCACAAACCCAGTCTTCTTCCATCTGTGACTCTGTCCCTCCTTGAGGCCTGTGGAATCCTTTCTATCTTACCTAATAATAGAGGAACATGTAAATTGACCATACCTCCGCTACACCCACAGCCAATCAGAGTGAGTATGCAAATTAACCCAACAAAGATGGCAGTTAATTTGCATACATACCTGGGTCCTGGGAACCTCCTTTACAACCAGGTCACTCCCAGCCGAGGAGTGGGCCGAGCCTGCGATTGGAGGGGCAGGGGAGTGCCGGCTTCCCAAGCCTAAACCCTGGGGTAGAGGCTTTAGGCTTGGGAAGGGGGCGAGCCTGTGATCAGAGGGAAGGGGAACAAAATCAATGGAAACATATCCTCAGGTGAGGATAAAAAGAAAAATAAAGAAAGAAATGTCATATCCTATGAAAGACACATCTTGAAAATGCCTAAAGAAAGTTGTCATTTTTTCATGGTGAAGGGATTGGAGTCTGTGTTGATGAAAATACCTTGGCGGCTGCAGCAGCGGGGTGATGAGGCTGGCGCCTTCCCCTGATCAGGCGGTCGCCTCCTGCAAAGGGAGGCCAGACTGTGGCTTAGGTCTGCTCCCAACGGGGAGCAGGCCTAAGCCATCAGTAGGACATCCCCTGAGGGCTCCCAGTATGTGAGAGGGGGCAGGCTAGGCTGAGGGACCCCTCCCCAGTGCACGAATTTCATGCACCAGGCCCCTAGTTAAATTATAGACAAGGAAAGAGCATGAGGACTATGCCTGAGGATTCTTTATGGTCTAGACTTGGAAGGGGCATGCACCACGGCACTCACTTTTTATTGACCAGAACTCAGGCACATAACCCCAACTGACTGCAAGAAGCCTGGGAAATGTAGTCTAGCTGTGTGCCCAGAAAATAGGGAAGAAATGCAGATGTTGATGGGCACTAGCAATTTCTGCCACACACCCTGGATTAACAGGAGACTTCCAAAAGGAGTGGAGTTGTCAGAAAAGGCCTTGAAAAAAAATAAAAGAAAAAGAAAAGGCCTTGAGAAGGGCTCTGGAAAATGTATAAGATGTGACTATGTCAAGGGATGGGAAGTAGGAAGGGCATTCCAGGTGGGGCAAAGCAAGAGTTAAAGATTAGAGGTGGGAGTCACTGGCTTTATGCAAAGACAGAAAGGAGACAAGATTGGCTGGAATTAAAGGTTTGTGGAAGGAAATCCTGCATGGATGGGGTTAAGTGATGGTTGAGACTCTGACTGTGATGATATTTCCTATCTAAATGGCAGAAATTTGGACAAGTGTTTTGTCTCCAGCTGAAGCTACAAAAAAGGAAAAGACCTATAGTAGTTACTGGTCTGATTCTTTCAGCTTCTGTTTTTCCTTTGGCTGTCCTTCAGTGAACCCAACAGCCTATTTAGAAATACCACCCATTCTCAAGTTTCCTCAAAACCCTTTTTAAAAATGGTGTAAAGAGAATTCCCAATGAGAAGAGAGCAAGTGGGTCAGGGAGCTGGGAGCACTAGTTCTTAGCCCAACTTTGCATCTTTCCCTATTTGCATATATTATCACACACTAATTATTCATAGAGAGCCTTGCCCTTTGTGAGTTTGCATTAATTTAGATTGCTTTTGAAAAGCAATCAAGGAAGGAATTAAGTGATCATACATCAAAGGGAAAAAAGACGTGGCACTAAAGCCGTGGGATGGGCTTTGCTGGAAGTGGCCATTTCAGGCCGCTGTGAGCTTGACTCTAGCCCAGGAAATGTCAGCAGGTGCACCTGAGCTCTTCGAAAACTCCTGTAGCCCTGTTTGTCACACCTTTGATCAGCATCTCAGTGGATCAGAAAGTAGTGGAGGCAAGACTCTTTCCCTCCCTGAGCCTGAGTTTCCTCATCTATAAAATGAAAAGGCAGGTTAGTTAATCTTTCATGGCCCTCCCTCTAGGTCTACAACTATCTGTCAAAGTCTTTTTGAAGACTTACAATTATATAACATTACACATGGACACACTAATTACCTGCTCATAGTCCATAAGGTTTTCCTTGTTCAACCTTCCCATGGGCATAATTAGGAACAGGAAAAGTGAACTAATATTTCTATATCTCTCTCCTGCTTCAACCGAAGCATAGATTTTTTTCAGCTGTTTGCTTTTCGTTTTATTTGGGTCTTTTAAAACTTGTATTTGTAAAGTAAAATACATATACAGAAAAGTGTACATTTGATAAGTATATAGCTTGGTCCTTGCTTTTTATGATTACCATATTTTCCGGCATATAAGATGACTTTTTAACCCAGGAAAATCTTCGATACGCCCAGTCGTCTTATATGCCGAAAAATACGGTATTTTTTTTTGTATTCTCTTCCTTTCCTCCGCCCTCTTCTGATTTTGGATGGACACTGAAAAGGACTGGGACAAGAATCCCAGATCTCTTGCTTCCATAGGGCTCTGGCACAGGGGGTTGTTTGCTAAATGAGGGGGGACTTGCTATGGACCTGGTTTGCTGTCCTAATCACTGTTACAGATAATGCAAAGATGTGCAGAGGTTCTAAGGGCGTCATTGATTTGTCTAAGCCCGTCTCACACACGGGCTTGGATGAGATCCCCAGGGAGCAGTCATCCAGTGAAGCGAGACAGAGGCTGACTGCAGGGCCCTGATTGGAGAGGCTGGCGGAGGAAGAGGAGACAGGAAGAGGAGAGTGAGGCGGAATGGAGCACATGCTGTCAGAAGGAACAACAAAGGAAAAGAAGCAGCAGAGACTGGATTCATACAAGCCAAGGAGGTCAGGGGTGAGAGCATGGGGGTGGCAAGTTCAGGCAGGGAAGAGAGAGGATGAGGAGGACCAGGGCTGAGACAGGCCACTGGATTTGTGATTAGGAGGTTGGCGAAGGTGATGCTTCTTTGAAGAGGTGAAAGGGAGGTGATGTGTGGAGAGAAAATGGGTGCAAAACACTTAGCACAGAGTTTGTATATGTGCTAGGGGGGTTCTCTTCCGAATCACCTCTCATGGCTGGGCATAATGATTAAATCCTGTCTGGCCCCTTCCTCAGTTAATCCACCAACTGGGCCACCTCTCTGCCACTTTTTATCTTGGAGGCACACTGCCTTTTAGAGCACCATTAAATCTCTTTTTGCAGGAGAAATAGTAAGATACAAGGAGAATTTAGTACCACCTACTCTAGAAAGGTCTGATTAACCTTGCTCTGGGGCTGTCCAAATGACAAGCTGCTCCTCTAGAATAACAGATGCCCCTGATGTTTATTCAAGAGTAGATTATCGATTGGACTGACTCAAACTGAATAGATTTCAGTAACTGGAAACAAACATCTACTTTGGGCTACCTAAGGACATGGCATAATTATTCCCAGAGACAGATGTATGAGCTTGGTTTAGAGAGAGGTAGAGTTGACCTGCTCAAGGTGTTTCATACTTTCACCTGACATTTATTTATCTGAGGTTTTCCAAAGGATAGGCTCCTTATCTGTAAAATGGGGTGATACTTAGCTTGCAGAATTATATGAGGATTAAATGAGATTTTCTATCTCACATATGTAATGTCATCCCAGGCATGTAGTAAGCATTCTATAAAAGGTGGTATTAATAATAATACAATCAAGCATTTATTGAGTTTCCCAGGTGATGTTATAGAATGAATAATGCAAGACTCCTGTTCTTAGAAGCTGGCAATGTAGCGAAAAAGAGAGATTCATAACAGGCCATGTGGTAAATACTGTAATAGAGGGGCACTCAGAGCTCTGTGAGAACATGGAGAGGAGGACAAGGGATCCACTCTGGGAGAGGCAGACAAGCTTCCCTAGAGGAGGAGTCTCTCAGGTTAGACCTTGAAGGCAGAAGAACAGAGAAAAGACATTCCTGGCAGAGGAGTCTGCGAGTCCAAAGGCAATGAGGTTGAGACAACCTGGTGCTCTTTGAGGAAGCATTAACTAGTGTGGTGTGGTGTGGTGTGAGCGAAAGGGGCTGTGATCATTTCCACCAGCCCTGGGGTTTGAGGTGTGATGTGGTTGGAGAATTGCTGAGCTCTTTTGTTTGGGTACAAAGTGGAGTGCTCCCTGCCTTGCTGAACTCTATGTGCTTGCCCACACCTTTCTCCTCCTTCTCTCTCCCAGGAGCCTTTTGGGAGAGAGGGATCAAGCTTGGCATCCAAGGCTCATTACAATCTGTTTTCTAATCTCCCCTCCGGCTCCCCCCCCCCCCACATCAATATTTCACAACATTTGCCCAGCGACTGTCTTACATATGAAGTGTCATTGTTATGCCCTCCTCACCTTCAATCATCTCAGTTCACAGATGGCTCCTTCCCCTGATTCTCAGTCTTTGGCCCCTTCAGGGTAGCTAGTGAGAGGGGCTGGAATCTGGCCTAGGTGAGGTAGGCATCTGTGGGATAGAGAGGCACCACCTGGTGGAAAAGGCATGGCATGGTGTCCTGTGGGAGAATGTGGAGTCCAAACCGGCCAAGGGACTTACAGTATTTCTGAAACCACAGACTCCCACTAGGTGGATGGAATACTTGAAATGGGAGTCTGGGCCTGGGACCCTTGGGAATCCAGGGTGGAGCCTCATAGAGGAGACCCCAGTCTGGGGAGGGAAGGTGGTAAGAGCAGGATACATCAGGCAGACACTGCAGCAACACCCACATGAGGGCCCAGAACAAGGTGGGGTCCTGGCTGTCCTGCTGGGATGCATGTGTGGGAACTAAAGGGTGGGGCCTGAGCTGATTCATACTCCTGTCTGGTAGGGATCGTTCAGTGCAAGAGTAAGGAGCCAGGTTGGCTGGATAACCTCCCTCTTCTAACCTCTCCTATAAAGCAGCTAACTAGCTGTTTACTATTTCTTTGACCCTTAGCCTCCAAATGCCTTTCATATTGCAGCCAAGTCCTCATTGAACTTCCAGGTGGTTCTGCCTAGCTCCCATCTAGAGCATAAATTCTTGGAGGGCAGAATCCATGTCTGCATTTCTAATAATAGTAATGGCATCAACAACACCCATTTATTGAGCACTTCCTCTAGGTGCTGGGAGATTTACATGTATAAGCCATCCAACCTAACTTTAAAACCTTGGGCAAGCTTGTCCCCACTTGACAGATGAAGAAACTGAAACTCAAAGAACGAAAAACCTAGTGTTGAAGTTCACACAGCTAGTAACTAGCAGTTCAGATTCACATCAAGTCTGATGCAAAGTTTGTACTTTAAATCCCTGTGCTGTCCTGTGAAACACAATCATTTCAACTCATTGAAACGAGTCTTTATTTGTTAAAGGCAGTGACTGTGCAGTGCATTACCACGTGCCTGCCTCACTTGCTCAGTAACCTGGGCCTCCAGCACCCCTTGCTCAGTAATCTCTGTACATGAATTAATTGAATGAATTGGGAGGTGGAGATTTGGGGGTTGCATAACCCAGGGGCACCTGGACTAGTGCTCTTTGCTTCCTTGAGTTCCTCAGCCTGGAGACCCCTGGGATCAGATGGAAATGTCTGCAGAGAGTGTTTTTCAAACAGCCCCTTCAAAGCAGTCTGCCTAGCAACAAAGAGCCTTTCAGAACCCAGCTCCTCAAGGAGGAGGAGCTCACAGCAGTGAGGGTGGTGAGGGGGGGCTTGCTGGAGTTACTGCTGCTCTGACTCCACAAAAGAGACAAGCCACAGAGGATTGAGTTTCATCTGGGGGTGCAACTGCAGAGTCTGAGGGGCCGGGGCTGGGGCTGGGGCCGGGGGTTAAGGCTGATGAGAGTGAGAATGTCTTTAGGAAACATTCTGGTGTGTTCGTGTGTGTGTGTGTGTGTGTGTGTGTGTGTGTGTGATAGCAAATTCATATTTCAGTATTAGAGCACAACTATATGGGTGTGAAAGGATGTGTTTAACAGTTTCCCAGGGAGATATGTGTTTTTAATTAAGAATAGTTTTAAAATATAAAAGTAATGCATACTTGCTGTAAAAATTGAAATATAGAAATATATAAACGTCTAAATAAAACATTGAATCTCTTGCCACCCACAATAAGTAATCACTGTTAACACTGTGGAGTGTTTTCTTCCAGACTTGTATGCATGTGTGTGTGTGTGTGCAAGTGTGTTTATGTGTGTGTGTGTGTACTATGTTTTATATGAACGTAATTAAACATCTGTATAATAGAGATGCTAGGTTCTAAATAAGTGCACGGTGTTTTTTATTTTCATTACCTCATTTAATTCCTACATTTCTATGAAGTTAGATATTAATATAATTCCCATTGAAATGGTGAGGAAAGTGAGACAATGAGGTGCAAAGGGGTGAAAATGTGCTACAAGGTTCTTATACTTCCCTGCTAGCCATGTATGTGTCGTTTATAACAAAGCAGGCTTATATTAGCTCTCTTTGCAATTTGGCTTCTGCTCTGGGCCACTTTCTTGGCCCCTTCACCTCCTCCTCCTCTCCCAGGATCCCAATCACTGCTTTTTCCTCTGGGCCCAAGGTTGTCTGTGCCTCAATTCCCTGGGAACCTGTGAATGTTATTGTACATGGCAAAGGGACTTTGCAGATGTAACGAAGGTTACCAGTAAGACCCTGTATAAGTTTCTCAGGGCTATCACAACAAAGCACCAAAAACTAGGTGGCTTAAAACAACAGACATTTTTTGTCTTATAGTTCTGGGAGGCCGGAGTCTAAAGTCAAGGTGTCATTGGGCTTTGCTCTCTCTGCAGGCTCTGGGGAGAATCCTTCCTGGCCGCTTTTAGCTCCTGGTGTTTGCTGGCCATCCTTGACAGTCCTTGGCTTATAGCTGTATCACTCCAGTCTCAGGGCCATCTTCCCTCTGTGCATGTCTGTCTCTGTGTCCAAATTTCCATTTTTATAAGGACATCAGACACAATGGATCGGGCCCACCTGAATGACCTCATTTTAATTTGATTATCCCTGTAAGACCCTATTTCCAATTAAGGTAAGCTGAGATATTTGGGACTTAGGACTTCAACATATCTTTTTTTTTTTTGGGGGGGGTGGAGGGAGATACAATTCAACCCATAACCATCTTAAAATATGGAGATTATTGTGGGTGGTGAGCCCAATCTAATCACATGAGCCCTTAAAAGCTGAATACTTTCTCCAGCTGGAGGCAGAAGAGAAGTGCTCCCGAGGGAAAGCCAGGAGGACTTGACACACTGCACCAACCCTGGCTCAGAGACAAAGGAGCCTGTCCAAGTGCAAAGGTTGGAAAGGTTGGAGGGAAGCTAAGCACCCCCACCCAGAGCTGACAGCTAGCCAGGAAGTTGTAATCTCCATCCTACAACTGCAAGGAACTAGATTCTGCTGCAACCACAATCCACGAAGAAATGGATTCTTCTCAGAATCTTCTTGTAAGAGCTCAGCTAGCCGACAGCTTGCAAGACCCTAAGCAGGAAACCAGCTGAGTCAGCTTGTACTTCTTATCTATAGAACTGAGAGATAGTACATTTGTACTATATTAAGTTGCTAAGTTTGTGGAAATTTGTTCCAGCAGCAATAGAAAAAGAATACAGTTACCTTCCCATTTCACTGGCCCTTCGGAGCCATAAGCTAATGAAATGGCCAATGCTAGAAATTCCTTGGGGCCATATGTTTACTTTCATGGGTCTTTAATAATACCATCCCCCTGTGCAGAACATGATAGTTCCCAATGTATTTCACACAAAATTTCATTTACTCCTTTCTGCAGCTCTGTGAGATGTAGGGAGATTATTTTCTCCAGTTTCAGAGGAGGAAACCAAATTTTAAAGAAGTAAGTGATTTTCCCAAAGCCTCACAGAGCTGGGATTACAAGCCAGGCTTCCTGCTTCTGAATCACATGTGCTTCTTGCCATAGCCCACTGCTGCCTCCGTTTCCCAAAACATCAGCTGTCTGAACACAATTAGGGCTGCCCAATGGGCCGAGCCCCCTTGTGAGGCTGCGGCTTCCTTTTGCCGAGAAATGATCAAGCAAAAGCTGTGGACAATTTACTTGGGATGCCGAGGAAGGAATCCCTGCTATTCATGGAAGGATGTTGGCAGATGCCTCCTAATGCCTTTTTCAATTCAGGGTCCACAGTGGGAAGTGAGATGAATATTTTGTACTTCAGTTTAGGCAAGAGAAAACTTACTAGGAGTTGCATTGGCCAGTAGATGGGTTCACAGAGGAGGCGAGATCTGCCCTAGGACTTGGAGTACGAGCAGGGCTTAGAGAGGATGGCTGTGTTTGGGTTTCTGGCGTGATTGTAGGGTATGTCTTTAGCCCACGCCTTCTGACTCCAGTTGCTTTGGTGAAACTTGCTGGCAGGAACTGGGTCAAACCTGAAGCGAGTGTACCCCAGGCCTCTGGCCTGCCCTCCCCATCCCACCTCCAAGTCCATCGTGGTGGCTGAGGGCACACCATGCGGTTGACTGCTTCTGCAGCCAACAGAACAGTGGTGGGAGAGCAAGAAGGGTAAGGGAAATAGAGGCCGAGAGCTTCCTGCTTGGCCTCACTTCCTGTGGCTTCTCTGCTAACCCGCTGTAACTCTTACTAACTTTCTGGCTTTCTGTGGGTGGAAACCAAGCAGCCTGTTTTTCTGAGGTCATCTGTCCTATTAAAGGTTCCTCAGCCATTTCCACTTGTCCTTCTTGAACCTGGACTGTTCCCACCTCTGTCTGTTCCCTGAATGGCTGAGGTGACTTACAGTGTGGCTTTCCCAAGCCAAAACTCTCTCAGGAGCTGTGAAGGCCGCTGCGTTCCACTGCTTTCCCCCGCATGTCCTGGAGTGCTGTTCAGTTTGGGAGTCCTTTCTAACATAACACACTGTGCCGGGCACTGTGGGGATGCCCCGGAAATACTGGCCTAGCAGGCTTTACCTGGGGAGGCAGCATGGCACTGTGGAGCGAACGCAAGTACTTATTAAACACCTGCTGTGTGCCTAGCCTTGTGCTAGCCCTCAGGGACACAGCACTGAACAAGACAGCTGGAGGGCCTTGTACGTGGCCAGCTTCCACCCTTTGCTAGCTATGTGACCCCCGATCTAGTCACTTCACCTCTGTGTCTCAGTCATGTCTTGCAAAGACTGACATGGCCCTTTAAAATGTGCAGTAAACTATAAAGCCCTATGGAGGTGATATTGTTCGTTATTATTTTCTCACTCGATCCTCTCAGTAACCTCATGAAATAGCGCAGCAGCATTTGTAAACCCATTTCACAGATGAGAAAGCGAAGCCTCAGAGAGGTTGAAGAGCGGGGGCAGGAACAGACACGAACTCTTCGTTGTTGGCTTCTATTTTACTGTATAGCTGTAGTCCAGGAGTGACAGTGTTTAATGCATTTTCAGCAACAGCATTAATAACTGACATTCATCAAATGCTTACTATGTGCCCAGTTCTAGGCTATAAACATGCCTGTTACTATCCCCCACTTTCCATATGAGAACATTGAGGCTCAGCTGGGATAAGTCATTTGTCCAAGGGCACTTTTCTAAGGAAGAGGCAGAGGCAGATTCAAACTCTGGTGTGTCTGACTCCTGAGCCTAGACTTATCTCCATGCTATCTGCTTATACAGTTGGGCATCCCCACCTGACATGCCCAAAATAACCAGAAAGCATACCAGAGAGTAGGCAAGGCTGTACTCTGCCTCACACCCACACACAGGTGTGACCAAGGCAGTGGAACAGTGGGCATCAGGAAAAGAGGGCTTCTTGCAGCCTGGAGTTATTGGGAAAGTGGATCTTGAAGCTCAGAAGGGCAGAGGCTGGGGAAGGATTGGGAGGGGATGTGAGGGAGGAAGGGAGCTGAGGAGGGGATTCTGGCTAGTGGGTGCATTTGGGGGAGCAGTGGAGATAAGATGGGCTTTAAGTGCAGCAGAGGAGCTGAATGGTTCCAGCAACCATTGCAGCTGTGGCCTGAGGGTTAGCACAGCAGCCCACACCCGGCCACCAAAGGAAATTAGTACCCAGGGCCTGGGGTGGAACAAAGATCATGCACTTTTTGTTGTTTCTCTTTTGGGGGCCTTGAGGTTAGAAAAAAAGAAGGACAGAGCTGCTTCTCCCTAGATTCAGGAAGAGGAGGAGGAGGATGGAAGGGTCCAGGCACAGGGAGGTGTCGGGAGGGTCAGGCAGGCCAACAGGAGGGCCTGTGCCTGAAAACTGTAGGAGGACTAGCCTGGGAGTCCAGAGACCCAGGTGCTATGCTCCTATGGAGCTTTGTGTAGTTGGAACATCGATTCCCTTTTGGGCCTCAGTTTTCCAAACTGACATGAGAGATGTATCAGTAAGAACTAATTGCAAATGGACTTAAAACAAAGATTTTTGACTTGTGATTGGAAGGTACAGTTCTGATTCTCGGGAAGGTTGGATTGGAGGTTCAAATGGTATCATCAGGTGTCTGTTTCTCTTCATCTTTTGGCTGTACTGTCCTCTGTGATGTCATCCTTTGAGATCTCAAAGTGACTGCCAGCTGCTCCAGGTGTACCTTCCACCCATGGAGGCTGAGGATCTGTTAGCAATTCCTACAGAAGTGCTAGGGTGGCTGCTCATTGGTCCTGTGCCCATCTCTGTGTCTATTCCTGTGGCAAGAGATGCCCACCTCTTATTGATCAGACGGTGGTCACATGATCTTTCCTACAGTTAGTCCCAGAAACTACATGGAGTGAGAATGGGAAGGGATGGTTTCTCCAAAGGAACATAAAGTGCTGATCCCAGAATAGGCCGGCAAAAACTGCAGATGGCCTCCTCACCATCCAAGGGCTGGTCTGACTGTCTCTCAATAAAGCCACTGACAATGGGACTTCTCTGAACTATCAGGTTCATAAGACCTTTTGAGAATGCCCTCTCCCCAGAAAGACACGTAAGTGAGGACTCCCTAGCATGGCCTCTGTGGCATTGCACAGTCTCTCCTGCCTTTGCCTGCCCCCTCCCACCCAGCCTCCTAGCTGTTCCTTGTACTCACCATGCTGCCTCCCTTAAAGGGCCTTGAACTTGCTGATTGTTCCTTCTGACCTAGTTAGTGCTTCCTCTGTGTACATTCTCATTGCCTCTCCTTGCCTAGATAAGTCTAGGTCCCTATTTCAGTAGCAATTTGAATTGATTATTTTGTTAATATCTGTCTCTCCCACCAGAATGGAGGTTGCGTGAAAAAGGGAGCTGGTTTTGCTCCCCTTTGTATCCATCACACCCAGTAGAATGTCTAGCACATAGTTGGTGCCAGATAGTACATGAGTGAATGTCCTTACGTACACAATTTGCTCTGAAATTCCTAGTGGCATTATAGCTTTCTAGAGTCAGTCTCTGAACCTGAGGTTAAAAACCACAGAATAAAAAATGGAAAAATCAAGGCATTGGCCATCAGCTCACTTAAAACAGGGCCATGCAAATGAGGATTTCCCCACCTCCCATCCCCATCTGGTTTTTCTGATAATCTCTTTTTTCCCTACTCAAACTGATGTCTCCTAAGTAGAGTCCTATGGACGACGAGTTCTGGGTAAACATCTGTGGTCAAATAAAGTTGGAAAACACTGTCTAATCTAACATATCCTCCTCTTGGACATTCAAAATTACATTAACAAAAGTAACGTATTTTTCAAAATTATTGTTAGTATAACTACCATTTATTGAGGGCTTACTATGTGCCAAGTACTTTAATAGGTTCTTTGAATGTATTTTCACATGTAATCTCATAATAGCCTTGTGTGATAGATGCCATCCTCACCCCATGTTACAGAAGATGAATGAATGATAGGAGGGGTTAAGAATCCCAAGCTATCTTCTAGGAAGTGGTAGATTTGGAATTCAAACCCTGGCAATCTGATGTATGTCCAATCTCCTTAATCACTGAAGGTGTGAGAAATCCTATGGCAGGACCAGTTTATCTTTGTTTAACTCATATTTATTGATAATGGAACCTCTTTTCTCTCCGAACACGTAGAAGATCCCCAGGATCAGAGCAAGTTGGGGACACACTAGTCAAGTGTTGAGTCATGTTGAGTAGGACTAAGACCGGAAGAATGTAGGCCTGGCACAGACTCAATCCCACAAGTACTTATGGAGCACCCTCTGTGCCAGGCGTGGTGCTAGGAGTGCCAGGAACATGGGTACAAAGCCACATCCTCATTGCCCAGGGGTGCCCAGTACTCCCACTTGTCCCCATAACACATCAGTCACGCTCCTGGGCTGCCCCACCCAGGACCCACTTGTCTCCAGGTCAACCTCAGACTATTCAGCTATATCTCCCCTCAGTGGAGCATTGCCCCGAGTCACGTCCACGAATTAGTTCAGAGCAAAATGCACATTCATTCTGTAAATGTTTATTGAGGACCTTCTGTGCTCCAAAACCTGTGCTGGGAACTGGGGATATGGAGGCAAATAAAATAATGTCTCTTTCCCCAAGACATCCATTGGGGGAGGCAGGTCAGTGCATAGGCAACCATAATAAATCAGAATGTCCAACAAACTGAGATGTGCCCCATTAGAGATGCAGACCAGCATGCTGTGGGAGTTCTGAGAACCAACCTTCCTTCCTTCCTTGCTTCTTTCCTTCCTTCCTTCCTTCCTTCCTTCCTTCCTTCCTTCCTTCCTTCCTTCCTTCCTTCCTTCCTTCCTTCCTTCCTTCCTGTTAACCAAATTAATTTTGTTTTGGGATTGAAGCTCATGCCCAAATGATGCCAGAACATCTGGACGAAGGGCAAGGCCAGATGTTTGGCTGACAGCAGTGAGCATCCATGTGTTCCGAGGTGTGTTCTGAAGCATCCCAGGGAATTCCTGCCCACCTGCCCCATGGGCAGCGAGGGACGTGGGAATGAGATGCTGCCTCACCGGGCTCCCTCCGGTTGTGCTGCTGACTATGCCTAGGCAACACGCAGAATGCCATTGCCCACTGCCCTGCATGCTGTCCTTCCAGCCCACAGAAGGATGCCTTCCTGGTGTCCAGTGTTGCCAGGTCACTCCCATTTGTCCAGATTAGTCACCTGAGGCCCCAGAGACAAGCATGGACTTTCCATTTCACTGACCTCGGTTTTCTTATCCATCAAATGGGAGTAAAGATTCCTCCTTCCTTGGTGGTTGGGAGGATCAAATGAGATGAAGTAATTGGAGGAGCTTTACAGATGCCACATATTGTTAAAGACCTGTCAGGGACCCCAGGAGTCCCACTGGAGAAGCAGAGAATTACGGCCCCTTTAGCCTCCTACTTTGCTCTAGTGCCAGCAGGCAAGGTCAGGCGGGGCCTGAACTCTTTCATGACCCTGAAGCCTCTTGGGCTGTTTGCCTCTAGGTCTCTGCTGTTGCATTTACTGAGGTGATCAATGTGAAGGTTTAGTGTGGTGCATGCGTGTGGAAGAGCTTACTGCCTGGAGCTGGTGTTGCTCCTGCTACTCTTGTTCTGTTCCCTCTGCCCCCAATGCCCTTCTCTTTTTTTATCCCTTTCCTCCCCTTGTCCTTTTCATCCTCACTTCCTCGTTTACTCATTTAATAGACACTGTTTTCTTTTTAATTATTTTAATTGTGGTAAGATATACATAACATAAATTTACCATTGTAATCGTTTTTAAGTGTACAGTCCAGTGGAATCAAGTACCTTTATGCTGTTGTGCCACCATCAGCACCATCCATCTCCAGAACTTTTTCCATCTTCCCAAAATGAAACTCTGTCCCCATTAAACACGAACTCCCCATTTCGCCCACCTCCAGCCCCTGCAACTACCATCCTACTCTCTGTCTCTGAATCTGACTACTCTAGAGACCTCATATAAGTAAAATCACATAGTATTTGTCTTTTTGTGATTGGCTTATTTCACTAAGCATATTGTCCTCAAGGTTCATCCATGTTCTAGCATGTGTCAGGATTTTCTTCCTTTTTAAAGGTGAATAATATTCCATCGTGTGTACTTATCACATTTTGTTCATTCATTCATCTGTTGATAAACACTTGGGTCATTTCCATGTCTTGACTCTTGTGAATAATGCTGCTGTGGATGCAGACATGAGTATACTGAGAGCACTTTTTGAGCATTACCATATACCTGGCACTGTGCTGGGGCTGCGGTGGGGAATGAACTCAGTTCCACTGCTCATGGAGCTTATAGTCTCTTGGGTGAGGTCAAAAAACAAACAAGCCAGCCCTGACCGGTTTGGCTCAGTGGATAGAGAGTCATCCTGTGGACTGAAGGGTCCCAGGATCGATTCCAGTCAAGGGCATGTACCTTGGTTGAGGAAGTGTGCAGGAGGCAGCTGATCGATGTTTCTCTCTCATAGATGTTTCTAACTCTCTATCCCTCTCCCTTCCTCTCTGTAAAAAATCAATAAAATATATTAAAAAAAAAAAAAAGCAAACAAGCCAGTAAGTGCATCAGATTGCCCTGTGTCATATGAAGATAAAGAGCAGTGTTCTACCAGGGCAAATAATGGTGGTGTGGAGGTAGAGGTGGGTGGCTGGGGTGATGAAGAGGTCTCAGGAAGTGGCCTGAAGGATGAGGAGTAAGGGAGGGGAGAAGGGGAAGGTTGAGGCAAAAGGAACAGCCTGTATGGAGCTACTGAAGAGAGACAGAGTTGGCAAGTTGGAAGAGCTGAAATACGTCCTTAGATTGTCACTTTGTTGTGCCCTTCTCTAGGAGCCTCCTGCCAACCCCCAGGCCCAGCTTATTACTTCTCCCTCGTCACTTTCTCCACCCTGGCACTTATTCCAATTCATTCAAACTGCCCCTTTGTTCAGCTTTTTAGCTAGTAAGCTATACTTGAGTGCAGGCACTATATTATTTTATTTTATTTGGGGGGGGGGGGCATGCTTGCATATCTTGGTAGGGGTCAGCAACTCTTAAGACACTGACCTGAGGCCAGCAGTTTCCCTGGCAACGCCCCAAGAACATCCACACAAGGAGCCTGCTGCCATCTGAGGCCTGCCAGAGCTGGACATAGAACTGGCGTTAGGACATTTGACTCAACATCGAAGCCTTTCCTCTGCGCTTTCTCCCATGATGTGCCACACACTTGGACACGTCACTGTGCAGCGTACCTGTTTCAGCTGGCTGGAGCTTTCCTGCACTGTTGCCTCCTAAGCAGGGAATATGGGAAGCATCCTGCCTACGGCTGGGCAGTGCAGCGGTGTTTTCCCCCTTCTGCAGATTTCCAGAGTCGCTGTGCCAGTCCAGCTGACTTGGCGGGGCCACAATGCACAGTGCTCAGATGTCGGTGGCCATAAGCCATGCCCCGCCACCTCTCCTCTCGGTGTTGGTAGCTTCCCAGCTTCCTCTCACATGACTTATCTCTGTTTACTTCTCTCTCTGGCCTCCCTGCCTGTGGCGTCCCCATGCCACCTCGAGTTTAATGCGCTGCACTATACACAACTCCTGCAGTGGGCCCTTCCAGGTGGCTTCATTCCAGAGCATGTGCTATCTTTGGCTAACCCTCCTCGCCCAGCTCCTCACACCCTCCCCAGCATTCTCTACCATCATGAAGGAGGATCTGTGCATTTCTTAATTTTAAACCTGTGATGTTGTGTCTGGGGCTCCTCCACCAAGTGCCCAGGAGGTAACTGGCTCTTGGGGGACAGAAACAGGTTAATCTTAAAGTCATGGGATGAACATTGCACAGTGAGCAGCCTAGCCCAGAGCTTAACTGAAAACAGATGAGTGAGATGGATAGTGGGAGGCAGACAGAAGCTGGGGATGCAGGCTCTGAGTGTCCTAGAAAGCTCGGGGAAGGTATTGGTTATGGGTTGCATTGTGTCCCTCCAAAAATTGAAGTCCTGACCCCTCAGTATCTGTGAATGAGACCTTATTTGGAGGTAGGGTCTTTACAGATGATCAAATTAAGATAGAGTCATTAGGGTAGGCCCTCATCCAATACACATACAGGGAGGATGCCATGTGAAGATGAAGACAGAGATCAAGTGATACAGGTATAAACCAAAGAATGCCAAGATGGCCAGCAAACCACCAGGAGCTAGGCGAGAGGCCAGAACCCATTCTCCCCTAAAGCTACCGAGGGAACAAACCCTGCCAACACCTTGATCTCAGACTTCTAGCCTCTGAACAGGCAGAAAATTTCTGTTATTTATACCACCAGTTTGTGGTCCTTTGTTATGGCAGCCCCAGGAAACGAATGTAATATTTGAATATTGTCAGAGCCTTTCACCTCTGATTATGGAACAGTGTGCTTTAGCTCTTGGGTTTCTTCACATCTTATTTAGTTTGGAGACACAGGTGTTATTTCGTGGTATCCAGGCTAAGATCTTTAATAATAAAAATAATAAAAACCTTTAATAAGACTCTAATGAGAATTGCAATGAGATTCTAATAGGGAACTTTTTGATATCCTTCCAATGGATGTGAACTGGGTAAGGCATAGTAAGACCAACAATCCCTCTATACTTTTCTAGGGCTTTCCAGTTGATAAAGGCTTTCTTATTTATTATCCCACTTTAGTTTGATCTCACAGGGAGGTTAGACTGTGAGATTCCCATTTTGGAGAGGAGAGAACAGAGCATCACAGAAGTTCCATAATTGTGTGAAGTGGCAGAGCTGAGATTTAAATGTCGGCCTTCTGACTTTAGTCTCATGTTCTTTCCATGCTTCTCAGCTGCCCCTGAACTTGGAGCAGGTGACGGTTCGAGGGCAGTGGCCTGAGGAGTAACACATTCTTTTGGTCCTTTCTCAGGAGCCAGGAAGAGGAGACATCAGCCAGCCAGGACCTTTTCACGTTCTTGTAGGGCTCCATGGTGGCCACGGGGCCCTTGGGTTTTTGTGACTGTGCTAGAGCAGTCCAGTTGTGAGAGTGGGCCATGATGGGGTCATTGCTGCAGTGCACAGAAGGTGGGGAGAGAGGCTCCAGGCGAGACCCGGCTGCCCAGGGTGGGATTAGTACTCATCAGATATCCAGCTGTCTTCCTGCAGAGGGACCGGACAGAAGCAAGTCACACGGCCCTGACCCTTAGCCAGCCAGGGAATGATGGTGGTGTGTGGTCCCAGGCCACTTCATAGCACTCCTCAGGGCTACGAAAGTGCTTGCTACCTTCTAGGAGTCAGAGGCCTGAGTTTAGGTCTCTGCAGAGTGTGACCTCAGGCAAGTTCCTTAACCTCATGGAGAGTCAGGGCTTATACCTGTGAAATGGCTGGATGAGTGCATCCATCTTGCTGGGCAGAGGTGAGGAGGGAAGGATATGTTGGGAGCACTTTGTAATGGTTGACCTCAATGTTATTCACAATAATAATAATAGTGAATGCCCATGCGTCTTTGGGAATAATGTCATAACTCCTTCTGCCCCTGAGGAGCCATCCAGAACCATGGTGATTCCTAAAGAGAAGGCCCACTCTGCCCCCTTCGCCCCCTTTTTATTGTGCCAGGGTGTGACTCAAGTTCTCTTGCAGTTTCTATCACCAGAGAGTTTCTTTCCACTCCATCCCTCCCTGCACCCTCCCTGCCACCACATTCTGAGGTTGTCATGTGTTTTCCATGTAAAAAAATCTGGAAAACCCATTCAAGCCAAACAGAAAGATGATATTACTGAGTTTGAAGTCGATCGAGTTTGTCTCACTGCCCTGGCACAGGACTTCTGCAGGCTTGAAAACTTCTTCAGTGTCAGAGACTTTTGGTTTGTCAACTTGAGGAGTAAAACTGAGGGACTGTTTTTTCTGAAGCATTTATGGACACAGCCACATACCAGCACTGTTTCAATGGCAGTGATCAAAAACCTCTATCCTTTTTTCAGTGCTTCCTATAGGTCTGCCCCTGTGTGAGGTATGTATTGTATATATTAAAATCCTCATTTTATCCTCTTAAATGTCATACAGGCCCCTCTGACTTTAAAGGCCAGGCTCTAAGCAGTTACGGCACACTGTCTCTCTGAAGAAACTATAGACCAGCCCCTTCATCATCTAGGTGAGGAAACTGAGGCCCAGGAAGGAGGGCAGTGACTTGCCTAGAAGAAGGGACTGGACCCCAGGTGTCCTGACTTCCAGGGCTTTTCCTGCTGCTCTGTCCTCCTCTTCAGGGAAACACTGAATTGCTGCTAGTAGGTGGCCACTGGGTACCAGCAAGAGCCCTGATTCAGCGATGCTCTTGCAGTTACATCCCAGGTCCCAGTTAAACCTGGAGAAAATGGTATCGGTTAATTCAAGCCCTTGGCTACTTCAAAGGGCTTTGGCCTAATTGACCCAAAGTATAGCTACTTTGAGTTTCAAAGTCAAGGGTCTGGACACATAAGTTTGGAACCCAGAGGGAGTTATGTGTTCAGTTATGTGCACCTGATCTCAGCAAATATACATAATTAGTAGTTAATAGTGTGGGAACTTCTCACTGTTCCCAGAACATGCAATGACATGTAATGCCTCATTTCATTTGTACATACTGTTCTCAAACCCCTGAATGTACTCCATCCTAATCCTCACCTCTTATTCTCAGCCTGGTTAACTTCTACTCATCCTTCAAGAGCTGTTTATTGACTCATGTCCTGCCACTCCTCTCCTCCAATCCTAATCATAAATAGATGTAGTGTTTCTGTAGTCCGCCTCTCCCACCAAACTGTAAACTCCATAAGGGCTTATAATAATAACTAGAGGCCTGGTGCATGAAATTCGTGCACTGGGGCGGGGGTGTCCCTCAGCCTAGCCTGCACCCTCTCCAATCTGGGACCCCTCGGGGGATGTCCAACTGCCGCTTTGGATCGGGCCTAAACTGGCAGTTGGACATCCCTCCCACAATTTGGGACTGCTGGCTCCCAACCACTTGCCTGCCTGCCAGCCTGATCACCCCCTAACCACTCCTCTGCCAGCCTGATCAACACCTAAGTGCTCCCCTGCTGGCCCAGTCACCCCTAACTGCCTTCCCCTGCAGGCCTGATCACCCCCAGCTGCCCTCCCCTGCTAGCTCGATGGCCACCAACTGCCCTCCCCTGCCAGCCTGGTTACCCCTAACTGCCCTCCCCTGCTGGCCTGGTTGCCCCTAACTGCCTTCCCCTGCAGGCCTGATCACCCACAACTACCCTCCCCTGCCAGCCATCTTGTGGCAGCCATCTTTGATCACACGTGGGTGGCCATCTTTGACTGCATGGGGGCGGCCATCTTGTGCTAGGGCGTGAGGGTCAATTTGCATATCACCTCTTTATTATATAGGATGGTGCTTCAAAAGTGCTTCCCTGCAGCCAGGCTCTACACTAACCACTTTCCACGTATTTTCTCATTTCATCTTCCATGGCATTATAAGATAGATACTACTACCATCCTTATTTCCTAGATGAAGCTAAAGCTTCATAAAGAGGCTCAGAAACTTGCCTGAGGTTACACAATAGGTGGCAGAGGCAGGAATGAAATCAGTGCTGCCATGTACAGTTTGGCAGGCTGTACATAGCATAGGCATTTGGGGGAGGGGCCAGTATGGCTGAACTCTTACTCTCACCTTGGTGCAGGGCCGTGACTAGCTCCAGGGTTCACACTCTTAACCCCTGCAACACATTGGGAATATATGCAGATTCACATCACCAGTGTCAGACACAGAGTAGGGCCCAAACATGGATGAAAAGGGAGATTATAAACCAATAGGCTTTTCTCTTTTCACCGTTCCTCATATCTGCAGAAACAGGTCACCACTTAACATGGTACTTGGTTTAAGAAGCACATCTTTTAGTTAGCTTGCCTCCTAGCAGGTACAAAGAAATGGCTGAAAACCCAGAAAGAGGTCTGCATTTGGAGCTCCGAGTGTTACATAGGTGTCTTCTAAGTAAATTCATTCTGCCACCTTTGGACCTTTGAAAGTTGTTTAAGCAGTTGTTCAAAAGCCATGGGTGAGCTGAAACACAGGCTTGGTTTGAAACCAGCTGCAAGAACTGCACACTCTGCTCACAGAGAGTGTTCTGGGTGCTGGCTCCAGTTCTGGTGCAGAAGCACTGGGTTCTCCAGCAGGGTCTCAGCGCGGGTCCTCCTGGGAGGAAGGGCTTCCTGATGCCTGACCAGGTGACTTTCCCAGCATACATGCAGCAGCTGGGAACAGCAGAGCTGATGGTTGGACCTCTGTTTTAGACAAAAATGGAGCTTTAAGATGAGTTGTTCACATCAAAGCAAGGAACTGGAGAGGCCTGGGGACAACATTCTTTTTGGTGATTTTTTTGGGCTGAGAAGTCAAGCTGTGCATTTTAGTTCTGACTTCTGTCTTTGCAACATCTGTTGAAACAGAGGCCTGCCTTGCTAGTTGCATGCTCGAACAGGTCTCTTACCCTCACTGGGCTTCCATTTGCTCCCTAGCAATAGGGGGAGAATGCCACTTATTGCACAGGATGGTGGTGGGGAGTCAGGGAGCTAATGCTTATGAAAAAAAATACCTTGGGAATTCGAAAGGCCTGTACAGATTCGGTAACTACCATTATTTGTCATTAGGTAGTTTTTCTTACCATTCTCTGGGGGCATTTTTGTTCCCAGCTACCTCTGCTCATTGGACTTGGAGATGGTGTTGAGGATGGGAAAAAGGGCGTGCTGAGGATTAGAAGACTTTTAGGGTGGGGCTCATGTTTGGAGGTGGAGAGAATGGTTTTTGTGTGTTTTTCAGTCTGAAGTGGGAAAGTTGATGGTCTTCAGCAGATGCTGCGAAGTTGAGTTTGGGAGCTGGAATCTTCTTCCTTATATTGCATCCTGGATTTCTGGGGATGTTCCTTAAAACCAGCACATCCCGAGGATGGAGACAGCCCAAACCCAGCTTCTCCTTTCTTTAGGCTGGTCTCTTTGCTGTCTGCCAGTTGCTTCAGGCTCACGTTCATTTCCACGTCCTCTCCATCGAGCATGTCCTTCCCATGCCTTGTCCAAATCAAATCTGTGCTGCATAACTATTCATACCTCTGTTCATTCCACAAATATGTGTTGAGTGCCATGTAAAGGAATGAGAGGTAGGGCAGTTCCTGGGAGTTGAGAAGGTCAGGGTGGGGCCATATGAATGGGATCTGAGGAGGGGTGGAATGTAAGATTTTTAGATTAGTGAAGACCAAGAAATGAAGTCAGGGTGATAATTGATTAGTCAGCAGCATGGATGCTGAAATGGCCCTAGGCAAAGGGAAGAGTGTACGTCCAGAGGATGTTTACCTGTAATCAAGTCAAACATTTGCTCTTGTGGGTGGGCTTAGGGTTCTCTAAATAACAACATGTTCGGGCAGAAGTACCCACATATACTACACTTAAGTACTATGGATGTTGATTTCTCTTTCACGTAACAGTCCCACTGGCTCCAGCTGTCTGGGAGACTCTGAATGAGGTCATTTGGTTGAATGGGTTCCTTCTGTATCATGGCTCTGCCATTTCCTAGGATGTTGCATTCATCTGCATGCTGATGTTGGGTCCTGTGACGTGGGTTCATATTTCATTGCAAAGCACTTAGTCACAGGGTCACCCTTAGCTGCAAGGGAGGCCAGGGAATTTCTATCTGGGGCATCTCTATCATACTCTGCAACAACTTTATATATATATATATATATATATATATATATATATATATATGTATGTATGTATATGGAACCTGGCTAACTTTCTGTCCCTACAGACAAAGGAAGGAACAGAATTTGTGGGACCATTTAGCAATCTGGCACAGATGGCTTTAAGGATGGGAGCCATTCATTCAACAAATATTTATTGAGGACCTCCTATTCGTTAGGTACTAGGTTTACAGAGGTGAAGGAGACAGCCATGATGGTGCCCTCATGGAGCTCACAGCCTAGTGGGTGGTATGGTCTTTAGAGAAGGAAATAAGACTATTGAGTGACAGCTGTAGATGAAACATGTGAGAGCCTAGAGATGGGCAGCTTCACCAGAGCAGGCTGTGAAGGGAAGAATGGTGTCAAGGAAGGGTGGACTCAGGCGTAGGCAGTAGGTAGAGGAAGATTCATTCGCTCATTCATTCATTCATTCATTGTTTATTCATCAAGTACTTAATGATGGGGATAGTGATAGTGAAAACAGGTACAGTGCTCACTCTCATGGGGTTTTCTTCCTAATAGGGTTTCCTTCCTTATTAATTAGTTAATCACCTATATGGATGGATAATTACAACCTGAGATAAAGCTTTAGAATTTACATCTGTGAGAGTTTTAACAGAGATCTGACCCAGACAGGGGGTTCAGGGAAGGAGTAATGACCATTTGAAAGATGAAAGGGTATTAACCAGGTAAGGAGCATGCCAGATCAAGGGAACAGCATATACAAAGGCCCTGGGGATGGAGGGACTGAAAAATGCCCATGTGCCTGAAGCAGGCTGGGGGTGGTGGGGAGGAAGGTTGCTGGAAAGGTTATCAGGGGCAAGCACACACAGGGCCTGAGTTTCTGTTGGGATTTTGGCCTTTATTATAAGAAGCAAGGGAAGCCACAGATGAGTTTTAACTGGGAGGACTGAAATGATCAGAACCTTACAAAGGGTAAGCCCAAGAGCAGTGTCTTTGCAGAAAAGTAGGAGATACAGGAGAAGGACTAGAAAGGGGTCAGAAGGCTGAGAGAACAGGGTGGACAGAGGGACGTGTTGGGTAAGGTCTATGGCTCACTTGGACAATAAGCATGAGGAGTTGAGCAGATGGAGGGACAGAGAATGGGCTCATTGACCTCAGACTTCCATCTGGAACTGGGGTGTGAAACTGCATGTCGGGCCTTCCCCAGGAAGGGCTCCATGGCTGACTAATGTGCTGGCTATCACGGTGGGCACCTCACCCCAGCATGGCCCCTTCCCAGATGGTATGACCCTCCCTTCCTTGGAGGAGAAGACTGTGGGGGAATGCCCTTCCGCTGGAGCCCTTTCTCCCTTGGAATGAAGCATTGGTGACTGAGCAGCACCCAGGCCCCGAGGGCTTCTCCAGGTCCAAAGGCCTGGCCTTCCACCCTAGCTGACCCCAGCTTATCTCCAAATCCCCTGAGAAGAACCACAGGGCTAGTTCCCAAACTGATAGCATCATGGAACTCCACTCACTGGGAGGCCAGGCTGGTGGGCCCAGTGACTGGGCAGGGAATCCGGCTGGGCTGGCTGCTGCATTTGGAACCACAAAGGGAACCTCCATCTGGGTTATTTATTGAGCCTGGGACTGAGCTTGTTTTTCTGTCTGTAAAATAAGGTTTCTATAGGGATCAAAGGGAAGATCAACTAACAGTACGGTGCAGCATGAACATTGTGGACACTGGTAATAATACCGACTGAGTATGAAGTGGCTCTGACATTCACCCGAAATGCCTACATTGTTGTGGCAATGAAGATGATGGTGTTCACACCTGATATCTCCATATGAGATGAGATGTTTTTCAGAATACTTGTGTGTGTGTGTGTGTGTGTGTGTGTGTGTGTGTGTGTGTGTAAATTGATCTGGGTGTCAGGAGATTTGGGGTCCAAGCTCAGTAGCAGCAGTAGTTGCTGGGCGATCTTGAGCAATTCAGTTCCCCAATTTATATGGTAGGTTACAGTGTTTAAATACACAATCCTGAAAAAGATTAGCCTGGTGTCAAATCCTGCCGAGCCATTTATTAGCTATGTTCCTTACAATAACACAGAAATAATAGTCGCAGGTGGGAGTTAAAGGAGATGCCACATCTAAGGTGATTCATACAATCCTGGCGTAGTGGGTGTGCCTAAAATGGAAACAATGGGCCTCAACTTCCTCATTTGCAGAGTTGAGCTGAGTCTATTCCAGTGGTGACAGTGACAAGGGTCTTCAGGGGGAATGTCAGAGTTTCCTATGAGTGTTTCCCACTGGCGGGATCCCGGGGTCTCTGACTCACCCCATCCCAGCTTGTGCTCAGGCCCCAGGTCTACAATCTGCCTCAGGCGGGGCAAGTGCAACCCTGCAGTGGTTCAGGCCAGGCCTAATCCCGGCAGTGTCCGGAATCCCTTTGGTGGTATCTGCTTCATTTTTCCTGTGCAATCCCTGCATTCCACCTCCCCTGCCCTCTGCTCTGAGAGCAGCAGCCTTCTGGCTGGGCCCAGGAGGCAGAGTGGCCTAATTTTAGCCCTCTGGCTTCAGTGGTGAGCCACAGGTGAAGACCAAGGGGAAAGCAAAGAGGCAGCCACATTTTCAAAATACCTTTGGTCAAGATCATAAACAGAGCAAATGTTAGCCCACAGATGGGCCCACGCCCTCTGCTTGTTTTTGAGGGAAAACTAGAAAACAATCTTATTTCCTTCTCCTCTGCTTCCTCAGTTGACACACCCTCGAGGGGGTCCCCAGGCCCTGCAGCCTTGGCTTGGAGCAGCCTGTTGGAAGTGGGGTGCTGGGCTGTGGGAGCAGGCCCCTGCAGCCTGTGTTTGGTTTGGCGGGTCTAATTTGGGTTTGGCTCAGACAGAGCAGCCTCCTTATGGGGGCTCCATCCTCCTCAGTCTCAGCCAGGGCTGCTGCCTTAGGAAGCCTGGGCAGACAGGCCTGGGACAGATGAACACTTGCTAAGTACCAGGCATTGTTCTAACAACCTTACCTCCATCAGCCTATTTAATCTTCCGAATAACCTAAGAAGTGGGTAGGAGGATCACTCTCCTTTTATAGATTAGGAAACACAGACAAGGCAAGTAACTTTCTCAAAATCCCATAGCTAGTAAGTGGCAGAGCTAGGATTGAAATTCATTCATCCCGCCTCCAAAGCGCAACCCTGGACCACTACAGGACATTGCCTCTGTCATATAGTGTTCCCTTTTTTGAATCAGTTACTGTGCCAGGCACCTCTAATGCTTAGAGCAGTTAATTGACTAGCCGAGGGTCTGGACAAGAAACCCTGGGATAGTGAGTCCAAGCCATTTCACTAGGTGGTAGAGTTCATGCTTCCTAGTCCTGCAGACCCCAAACCAGCTTCCCTGTGTGTCTCCTACTGGCCAGATGGCCCTGGAACCCTTGTCCCTGTGGATTATCCCGTGGGCTTCGTCACAGCAGCCTGCAAGTGCAATAGAGGGAGCAGGGACTGCCCAGGATGTGAAATTGTAGACAGGAAACTCCTGGAACAGACACTGCTCTCAGAGTTCCAAATATTGGGATTGAAATGGTCCATGTGCTCTTCAGGGGTAGGGAGTCTTTGCAGTCATCTTGGGGGAAGGTGTTTAGGGGGATCTTAATACCCCATTCCTATTTTTGCTTTATCGATTGCATATATTGAGGTATTTATTTATTTAATTGTGGCAAGATACACATTATATGAAATTTACACTTTAACCATTTTCAGTGTACAGTTCGGTGGCATTAACAACATTCACATTGTTGTGCAGCCATCACCATCATCCATCTCTGGAACTTTTTGTCTTCCCAAACTGAAACTTTGTACCCATTACACACTAACTCTCCGTTCCCTCTCCCGGAGCCCCTGGCCACTACCACTACTTTCTGTCTTTGGACTTGACTCCTCTAGAGACCTCAGATAAGTAGAATCATACAGTACATATTTGTTTTTTTCCTACTGACTTCTTTCACTTAGTATAATGTTCTCAAGGTTTATCCATTTTTTAGAAGGTGTTAGAATTTCCTTCCTCTTTAAGTCTGAATAATACTCATTGTATGCATATACCACATTTTGTTTATCCATTTATATGTCTCTAGACACGTGGATTGTTTCCAAACCTTTTGGCTATTGCCAATAATAGGGCTATCATATATTGAGGTTTTGTGGAAAAGTTTGCTTGAAAAAAAAAAATCGGCTGCTAAAAGAAGTTTGAAAACCAGTGTTCTGTCTCAAGTTGGGGGAGATGGAGACCCAGAAAGTGAGTGAGGTACTGTATATAAGAGGGCCAGAGCTGGAAGTGCAGCCTGTAGACTCTATATGCAGCATCTTTTCTTCCTCTGATGTTTATTAGAGGAAGGATGATAATTCAGTTCTGTTTGGGGGCAATTGTCACAAACCTCCTGGAGTTGCAGGAAGGACGGGATTCGACATTTATTGAGTGCCTGAGGGAGCCAGCCCAACTCGGAGGTGGGGTTGTGTCCTCCTACCTCGGCTCTTGCTGGTCGTATGACCTTGGGAAAGTTGTTTCACTTCTCAGAGCCTACAGTCTACGGTCACGGTGAGGATCAGTTGAGATGACACGTGTCCAGTGCTTCTTGATGCGTGCCTGGCACACAGTTCCCAGGAAACAGGAGCTGCCCCTCCGCAAGGCACTGCTGGGATAAAGAGATGAACAAGACAGGCTCTGGCCCATGGGAGTTCTCAGTGCATGACATCAGGAGGCACAAAAAACTGTCGTTATTCATAGATGACATGATACTGTACATAGAAAACCCTAACGACTCCATCAGAAATTATTAGACTTAATAAATGAATTCGGCAATGCAGCAGGATACAAAATTAACACCAAAAAATTTATGGCATTTTTATATACCAATAGTGAACTTACAGAAAGAGAGACTATAAAAAAACAATCCCATTTACCATCGCACCAAAAAAATTAAGATACCTACGAATAAACTTAACTAAGGAGGTAAAAGACCTGTACTCGGAAAACTACAGGACACTGAAAAAAGAGATAGAGGAAGACATAAACAGATGGAAGAACATACCGTGTTCATGGATTGGTAGAACCAACATAATTAAAATGTCCATATTACCCATAGCAATCTATAGATTCAATGCACGCCCCATTAAAATACCAACGGCATATTTCACAGACCTAGATGAACTCTCCAAAAATTCATCTGGAACAAAAAACCCTGAATAGCTGCAACAATCCGGAGAAAGAAGAACAAAGTAGGAGGGATCTCAATACCAGATATCAAGCTGTATTATAAAGCCACTGTTCTCAAAACTGCCTGGTACTGGCACAGGAACAGACAGATAGATCAATGGAATAAAATAGAGAACCCAGAAATCGACCCAAACCACTATGCTCAATTAATATTTGACAAAGGAGACAAGAACATACATTGGAGTCAAGACAGTCTCTTCAATAAATGGTGTTGGGAAAATGGGACAGATACATGCAAAAAAATGAAACTAGACCACCAACTTACACCATACACAAAAATAAACTCAAAATGGATAAAGGACTTAAACATAAGACGGGAAACCATAACAATATTAGAGGAATCCACAGGCAGCAAAATCTCAGACATATGCCAAAGCAATATTTTCACCGATACAGCTCCAGGGCAATGGAAACTAAAGAGAAAATAAACAAATGGGACTACATAAAAATAAAAAGCTTCTGTACAACAAAAGAAACCATCAACAAAACAACAAGAAAGCCCACTGCATGGGAGAACATATTTGCCAATGTTATCACCGATAAGGGTTTAATCTCCAGCATTTACAGGGAATTCATATAACTTAACAAAAGGAAGATAAACAACCCAATCAAAAAATGGGCAATAGACCTAAATAGATACTTTTTAAAAGAGGACATAAGGAAGACCAAGAGACATATGAAAACATGCTCAAAGTCACTAATCATCCAAGAGATGCAAATCAAAACGACAATGCGGTACCATCTCACCCCTGTCAGAATGGCTATCATCAACAAATCAACAAATGACAAGTGCTGGCGAGGATGTGGAGAAAAGGGAACCCTCTTGCACTGCTGGTGGGAATGCAGACTGGTGTAGCCACTGTGGAGAACAGTATGAAGTTCCCTCAAAAAACTAAAAATGGAGGTCCCATTTGACCCAATGATCCCACTTCTAGGATTATATCCCAAGAAACTAGAAACACCAATCAGAAAGGATATATGCACCCCTATGTTCATAGCAATTTTACCATAGCTAAGATTTGGAAACAGCCTAAGTGCCCATCAGCAGATGAGTGGATTAAAAAACCATGGTACATCTACACAATGGAATACTATGCTGCAGTAAAAAAGGAGTTCTTAACATTTGCAACAGCACGGATGGAACTGGAGAGCATTATGCTAAGTGAAATAAGCCAGTCAGAGAAAGATAAATACCACATGATCTCACTCATTTGTGGAATATAATGAACAATATAAACTGATGAACAAAAACAGATCCAGAGACAGAGAAGCATCGATCAGAGTGTCAAACCTCAGAGGGAATGTAGGGGAGGGTGGAGGTTAGGGGGAGATATCAATCAAAGGACTTGTATGCATGCATATAAGCCTAACCAATGGACACAGACACCAGGGGGTTGAGGGCATGATTGGGGGGATTGGGGAGCAAAGGGGAGATAAGGACACATATGTAATACCTTAATTAATAAAGGAAAAAATAAAATAAATAAAAACAAGAGGAAAAAAAAATAGAGGCACATGCTGTTGATTTGTCCCATTACTGGTCATATTGACATGTATCAGTTGGTTAACCCTTTGCACTCGCTTGCTTTTTTCTTGATTCCTTTATTCTACTTGGGATTTAATTTTTAAATACCCCAGATTTTACAAAGCGTGGCAGTAGAATAAAAAACTGGAGTTTCTTTTCATACAAACTTATTTATTTGGATTTTTTTATATTTCAAATTATTGATACATTTAAAGAGTAATTTTAATCTCGACATCCGAGTGCAAAAGGTTAAGATGATATTTGCCAGGTTTTTCCATTGCAAAGTTAATTAACAAGTGTTTTATACTCATTAATTAATTAGTATTTAATAAGCATTTTGTGGGAGCTACTTTAGGACTATATAAATATTCTATTCCTCACCAACCTTTCACCTTGTAGTTTTAGCATCATATTTAGCTAAATGATGATTTTATAATTTCATCATTCCTTCTACATTTATTACTTGGAATTCTACTGCAAGGTAGAGATTTTCTCTATTATTTATCTGTTTATTTGTTTGTTCATTCATTTAGATCAGCGCAGCTTCATGAATTTCTATTTTATTCATTGGGTTATAATCTCTGTAACAATCATTATTTATTTTTATGCTTAAATTGTTTTTCTCTAACTTAAAATATCTGATAAGCTTGGAGAATAGTAGTAAATAGCCAAGTGTAGTTATAATATAAAATAATAATAATATAGAACCTTTTCTACATGCCAGGACTGTTCTAAGTCTCTTTATTAACTCTTTACATATATTAATTCTTCACACATGTAATTGTTATTTATTGCAAGAAACAAATTATCCCAAAATGTAACAGTTTAAAACAACAAACATTTATCTCCCAGAGTTTTTGTGGGTCAGGAATCATGAGTGGCTTAGTTGGGTGGTTCTGGCTCAGTGTCTCTCATGAACTCACAGTCAAGATCTTGGCAAGGGCTGCAGTCAGCTCAGGGCTTAACTGGAGCTAGAGAATCACTTTGATGACATCTAACTCACATGGCTGTTGGCAGGAGGCCTCAGTTCCTCTCCATATGAACCTCTCCATATGGCCACTTGAGTCTCCTCACAACACAGCAGCCAACATCCAGAGTGAGCGATCCCACATAGAAGAGCGCAGAGGAAACCACAACGCCTTGTGTGGCCTGGTCTTGGAAGACATACACTATCACTTTTGCCACATTTTATTCATTAGAAACAAATCACTGAATGTATCCCACACTTAAAGGGAGGTGAAGTATGCTCATAGGCCCCCTTCGAAGAGAGGAAACCAAGGAATTTGTGGTAGTACTGTAAACCTACCACAAAATATATGAACTCTTATTAACTCTTTCATCTGTACCATATCCCTGTAAGCTTGGCATTACTCTGAATAATTGTCTTGCCCCAGGTCACACAACCAGCCAGTGGTAAAGCTGGGATTTGAACCCAGGCAGCTGGCTCCAGGGCCTCTGTTCTCAGCCACTACCTGATCTGACAGGGCCTTGAATACTTTGCTAAGCTGAACCAAGGAAATGGAGAATCTCTGAAGGTATTTGAGGAGAAACAGACATGATCCAAGCCTCACAGTTTTTGAAGGCAACACACAGCAGGGGGGAGGATGATAGGAGAGGTGAGTGTCCAGCTGCCTTTCAGGTAGGGCTTGCATGCAGATCCATTTTCTTGCTCTGCAGCCAGGAGGCTTGTCTTTCCACCTAGTGCTTTCCATCTGTACATTTTAGAGGTAGACAGAAAAAAGCAGCGTAAATCACAATTTTAAAAAATGGGCAGGATGGTGGTGCTGGCCTCTTTTTCCTGGCAAAAGCACCGGGGCAAGGCTTGGTATGGCACACCTGTATTGAAGGTGGGGTAGGAGAAAAAGATGGGACAGTATGGGCTTTACCCTAGGTAATTGCCTACTCGGAAGACAAGAACATAAACATGAAATCATGTAAGACTCAGCTTGCATGTAATTAACAATTAAACAGGAGGGCCCAGGGTTGTGTCTTGGGCGCTTTTATATCTCATCACAGTACATAGCAGGGTGCACCACTTTCTTATTGATTGTTAAGTGAACAAAAGACAGATAGATACCATGATGGTGCCCTATCATGGCACTCGTGGCAGAGATAAGAAGGAGGTAGGTGGTGAAGCCAGGAGAGCCTGCCAGAGGAAGTGAATGTTATGAAGCATCTGGCCCCAGGAGCAGGATTAGGTAGGAGTTAGCAGAGGTTAATAGCCAAGGAGGTATCATAAGGATCTACAAAATTGACAAGCACCAAAAAAATGGTCTGAAGACTCAAGGACGGGAATATACTAGAGGTCAGGAGGGGTGTGGCAGGGGAAATCTTGGGGCAGGCAGGTGTCAGCACCAGGAATCTAGGTGGACAGGCAAAGAGAGTTCTAGCCCTAGGATTAGAGCTCAGAACAGGGGCTGGAGTCTGGGGCAGACATGGTTTGCCCTTTGACCTTGTTTAGGCCTAAACTGGTCTTAGAGGGGCTCACTCTCAGGAATGTGAGCAGGAAGGGACTGGAGTAACTTAGGGAGGTGCCTGTAGCGGTTGAGGGGCTTTGTCAGGGAGCTGGGACTAGGGAAGAGGGTTTCATTAGGGCCAACCCAGTGCAATGTGTCCTACAGATTGCTGAGGCCTTCATATGCACAAATCATAGATTTTGGTATATATTGGAGTGAGGGTGAATCTGCTCTCAAGGGATTTTTAGTATTGAATTTCTTAGGAGAAACTCAGAACCTACACTGCAAATGAGACCCAAGGACCACGGCCCCTGTGGAAGCTTGTCTGAAATTCTGTTCTGTGCAAAGAGATAGAATAGCATCTAAATTTCTCTACAAGGAAGGTTTAAGTTTGTGATTTGAGCCCTCGCTTTGCCACTTCCTTCTGTGGGACCTTAGACAGGTGACTAATTCTTCATTGGGGACATGGAAATAATTACTACCCACCTCCTGGGGTTTTGGAGAGAATAAATTCAATCACACGTGTGAATATAATTTTTCGAACAGCAAAGTGGTATGTGAACCTAAGGGAATAATACTGTGAAATAAACTCCACCCAGTGAGAACTGAAAGGTCTTAATACTATCGGTGGACCCCTCTTTACATAGGAACCTGGATGTCCCAGTTGCATTCACAGGGGAGCTACAGAAATGACGCACTGCCCTTCTCTGGCTCATGGAACAAAAACTCAAGGAGAACCTGGTTAAGAAAATCCTCCAATTTTACTAGAACCCCTCCCCATCCGCAACTTTGTCTTCTGTGAGGGTATCATACAGAACCCTCTGGGTTTGAGCAGACAAGAGAGCCAGACAGAACTGGGTGGGAAATGGCTTTTTTTCTCACACAGCCCTGGTGTCCAGACTGGCTTCGTACTTCTTGATAATATCTGAGTTATTTTAGTTGGACTTTCAGAGAGATAACAGAAGAATTAGGTTAAAATAACAATGAATGTTACTCACTGAATGGTGCTAGAGCAATCTGAGTTCCCCCTGTAGCATCTTCCCTCAAGCCTAAAAATACTGCTCTAGAATTACAGTGGAACCTCAGTTCTGGAATTTAATTCATTCTGGAAGTCTCTTCGAAAACCGAATCCTTTTTCCCCCATTAGAAATAATGTAAATTGAATTAATCTATTCCAGACCCCCCCGAATGGTTCCCTGTTTTAACCTTTCTTTTATGCAGTACATGATTAATGCTGTTTAATCTGTAAATAAACACTTTAAAAACAAAGGGACAGAAGTATAAATGAAAATTTAACAAAAAGGAAATGGGATGTATTGTAAAAAATTAAAATTTAATAATAATAAGAAGCAACAACAAAAACAAAACACAGGAAAATATTCACAGCACAATTTCCTGAGATGTTAACCATGTGAGGTTTAGCAGTAAACTAACTCATACTCGCAAATTCTTTCCTTTGTTTATTGCCTGAGAGACTGGTGACTGATCATATAGGTATTAGCATGAAGAGGTGGTCAGGTTGAGAAGTAAATTGTTGGAGATAGGAGACATTCAAGAACCAAGGTTTGACTGTACTTCCTGTGTCACTTCCTTCATGCCTTAGAAGTGCGTATTTGAAATGTATACATATAGGGTGTTCCAAGAAAATGTGTACACACTTTGAATGATTATAAAGTTAGTGTTTATTAACATAGTTCATTTTCAAAATTTAAAAGAATCTACGGAAATGAATGATTTTTTTGTCAATGCCTGTTTACACACTGATGACCGTTCTGGTCCAGGCACTGCTGATAATGTGAAATAATGGAATTGTAAACATCAAGAATCATTTCGTTGGGCATTTGTGTGCCCTCAGTTCATTGACTGTTGCCAGTTTAGTATTGTAAACTTTATCCTTTATGTATCCCCATTAAAAAAAAGTCTAGTGGCACTTTAGGTTACATTTTCTTTGTTAAAAGCTTAATCTGGATTCACCCATTATTTCAAATCAGTTAAACCTGAAAAGGAGTGAAAATTAAATGAGTTATCAGCTGTATACATTTTGGGGGACATCCTGTATGTGTGGGCTATAGATGTATAATTCTTTGGCCTGGGTTTCGTTTTCCTCTTAGGGTTCTCTTACTTTAATTTCTGGTGTTCCCCAGTGTAATTTAGAGAAGACTCACTGTATAATGGCCAAACTTCCATCCCTCCGCCCCATAAAATAAGGTAAACAGTAGCTGCCTCGTGGGTTGTTTTGAGGCTAAAAGGCACTAATGTATGTAATGTGCTTAGATGGTACCTAGTGCATAGTGAACACTCAGTAAGTGTCGAGGTTTGTTTGTTTGTTTGTTTGTTTGTTTTCCCAAGTAGCTAATACAGTATTTCTTACCCTCAAGAAAAATATACCTCCTAGAAATATAAACATCTTGAAAGGTTCGGATAAATATCTGGATCCATACTTAGAATATTGAAACGAGGGTACTTGGGGGTATGGAGTAGGGTCCTGATATGTATCTGTATTTATTTGGAAATAAAGAGTGGGGGGATGCTCCTTTGAGGTGCTATCTCCTGCTGTGCGTGGCTGTTTCCTGTCTGTTGAAAAACATATCCCAGGGAATAATATTCCCTGCTATTCTCACTTTCCCAGAACTAGTCAAAGTCCCTTGGGAAATATGTTAACAGATCTTGCTCTCCAGTGGCTAGTGCAGTTCTTCCCCACTCCTGGGCTGGAGCCTCAATGCTCTAGTGACAATACCAAGTGTCAGCTCCTCCTGGAATACATTATGGGGAGGGAAATAGGTTATTAAACTTCCTCGTAGGGGTCAGGGTTTTAGAACCAGGTGAATTGCTTGAAATCTGGGGCTGTAGTAGGGTTCCTTCAACTGGGAAAGAAGATTGGAAAAAAGCTTCTCTTTCTCTCTCTTTAAAAAAATTGGTCTTAGAGAGAGGAGGGGAGGGAGGGAGAGAGAGAGAGAGAAAGGGAAAGAAACTTCGATGTGCGAGAAACTTTGATCAGTTGCCTCCTGCCTGCACCCTGACCGGGGATCGAACCCCCCACCTTCTGGTGTATGGGATGATGCTCCAGAGCAAAAAGCTTCTCTTGATTGCTGTCTAAGGCTATGACAAATAAAAGTGATTCACCAACACGTTCTTGCAGACAGTACTGGGCAAGTCACCCAGCAACTCAGTAGTAAGACCTGCAATATCCCCGAGTATAACTATGTTAATTACACTCTGCTACTGGGGTTTGATCCTACACTAGGGACTCTGGTGGGCCAAGAAAAGTCAACTGCAAAGCTCACAGTGGGGAGGGTTTAGGAAGAGAGAGGGAGGGAGAGAGAGAGAGAGAATATGCAACAACATAATACAAACCTTCCACTCAGGATGAGCCTACAATTCCAAATTATAAAACACACTGGAGGAAAACTATTGTTAAGGCAGAAGGAGAAAGAAAGGAGGGAAGGAAAGAGGATTAGAGGAAAGAAGGAAGGAAGGAAAGGAGAAATAGCCAGCACAATCAACAATAGGGAGATTAATTCACTTCAGACTAAGAAATAAGAGCAAAAGATGAGCATCCTCAAAAGGCTGAAGAAAGGAATCTATAATAATAAAAGCGTAATATGCTAATTAGACCAGATGACCTTCTGGATGAAACCGGGGCTGCGAGGGAAGCCCAGGTCCTGGGTGCCAGAGGGAAGCCGGTGCTGGCAGCTGCGGGAAGGAAGGCCTACTCTTGCATGAATTTCGTGCGTCAGGCCTCTAGTAGAATCTATAAGGAAGAATAAGAAAAATGAGATAAAAAAAAGAAACGAAATAATGAAATAAAAAGTGCCGTATTTTCCGGTGTATAAGACGACTGGGCGTATAAGATTTTCCTGGGTTAAAAAGTCGTTTTATACGCCGGAAAATACAGTAGTCCAATATATCTAATCCATTATATCTAATCCCATCAATATAGTCCAATATACCGTATTTTCCAGCGTATAAAACGACTTTTTAACCTAGGAAAATCTTATATGCCCAGTAGTCTTATATGCCGGAAAGTACGGTAAGCAGAAATGAAATAAGAACACAGGCACTTTTATAAAAAGAAACAATTAGAAATCAGGAAATATGTAGTTTTGAATTTTTTTTCTTTTTATGGGAGAACATTTTTAATTCTTACATTGGGAGAGGAAGGCCTTTTGAAGGATGGCACCACATCAGAAGTCATTTAAAAAATTGCTTAATGCAGGTGTTCGCTGCACTACCATCACTCTCTATGTAGTTTTGAATTTCTTAATAGAACCTCAATAGAAGCAATAGACTTGATACTGGACATAACTGAAGAAAGAATTGGTGAATTAGAAGTCAGTACTATGGAGTTCATCAGAAACCCAACTCAGAGTGAGAAATTCAAATATGGAAGAGCAGTTAAGAAACACTGAGAATAAACCAAAAGTCTCCAATGTATGTCAGAGTTATAGAATAAGAGAATAGAGGGATGAATGAGAAGCAACATTTGATAATGGTGAATGCACCTTTTCCTATAACTGAAGAGACACGAGTTCTGGGGATGAAAAAACATCATGAGTGACAAATAAAAATAAATCCACACCTAGACATATTCTTAGGACACAGACAAACTGTTCAAAGCTCCACAAAGAAAAAACAAATTACCTGCAAAGGAACAACTGCCCTGACGATACAGTTCTCATCAGCAACAACAGCTGCCAGAGACAATGAAGAAATACCTTGGAAGTGCTGAGGAATAACTGTCCGCCCAGAAGTCTACACTCAGCCGAGCTAGCTCTTAAAGAGTGAGGATGGTATAAAGGCATCGAGTATACAAAAAGAAGAAAGTTTAGTACACACGGATGCTGACTTAAAGAGATACTAAAGGATGAACTTTATTGTGAAGAAAAGTGAATATCAAGATGAAAAGCTGAAAAAAAAAAAAAGACTAAGCCTAAAAATTGGTGAACTGTGTCGGTTGCAAATTTACATAACCAATGATTGTTTTTAAAAAAATAAGCAAAACCAAAACTTTTGTACAAAAAAAAAAAAAAAAAAGGTGCAGAGAGGGCAGTTTCTATTCCTTTTCATCTGAGATTGTTGCCATGAAGGAAGTGATGTTTCCAGATCACTGGTCTTTCAAGACAAGCCACAAAGCCAGAACTTTTTATGCGAAATCTCTTGACTTTTAATAAATCCAGAAACTTGTAGCATGCCAGGCTCTTCAATACTTTGTAGATCAAATAAAACTTTAGCCAGCCATTCAGCCTACAACTGATGACTTCAGGTATAGGCAGTACTTCAATGTCCCTTTGGCTCTCTGATTTCTATCACAGCAGCAGGGAAGTCTTCTAATAGGAGGTTGTACTTGGACTGGGAATTGAAGGAAGGATGGAATTTAAGTAAGTGGAGAGGACACTGGAGACAGAGTAAGAAAGCATTTGGAGTGGCTCAGAAAATAAGGAATTTGAGGGGAGTGGCATTTGGAAGGAGGAGGGGAGGTTGGTTGGGGCCAGAGATGTTTGGATATTGTCTTGTATCCTCCTTAAGATCTGAAAGCTGGTCTTATTTGCTGGTCTGTCACATTGTTTAGTGTCTTACATCATTCCCCTGGGATGGCGGTGGTGAATAAATGAACAGTACTTGGTGATGAGGGTGAGAATGCCAATGAAAAAGTCAAGAAGGAGGGACATCTGGGGGAATGTGTGGTGTGATGGTATGCTTCCCAAGAAGCTACGTAATGTGTCGGCCAGTCCTTTAATTAGAAACAGTGATCTCGAAAGCATGGCTGCAGTGTGGCAATTCACATGGATTTCTCAATAGCTTGAGTTTTTCTAAAAGGCATTGTTGAAATGCTCTGAATCAGCTTGGTTTCTTTGAAATAAGCTAGGTAAACAAAGGGAGGAGACATAGGTAGAAGAGGTGGAGGGAGGGACACTGGATCATGAGTCTAAGACCTGGGTTCCAGTTCTCTCCCTGCCATCAGCTTCTCCAGAGGCAGATCTCATCTTACAGAGGTTTAGATTCCCATAGTCAGTCTTCGAAATTGCCCTTCAAACATAATGTACATGGTGGAGAGTATACAACACTATGCAGTAATATGTATAATGTATATAGTAAGGTGCTGTGAGTAGAGTACATGTAACAAGATGATTTATTGTGGAGAAAATTATATTATTTAAATTATTATTTTTATCACTCTCTTTTTTTGTCCCACGTATATTTTGATTTTGTGAAAGTTAAATGTTCATATATTGCAACTGGATTGTATGACCTTGAGCATAAAAAGAAAACACCCATCCATTTGGGCCTCAGTAAAATAAAATGACTAGCCCAGATAATTTATGCGACCCATCTAGCTCAAAATCATGGACTCTTTCTTTGATATTGTAATTGAGTGATGCAGGAGACAGCTGAATATGGTTAAGGACACAGGTTCTAGCTTTTCATATTGACATTGCCCTTTCTTACTGGGAAAGTATGCCTCAGTTGTTTTCTTTTTAAATCTATAAAATGGGGATAACAGTATCTTCCTCATAGGGATGTTGTGAGGATTAAATGATCCTTATAAAATGCTTTGAACAATGCCTGGCACATAGTACTTGTTAAATAAATGTTATTATTATTCTTATTGCAATCATTTGCAAAACACCCCAGAAAGTGCTCTTGGGAATACAAAAAGAGGAGTCACCACAATTGAAATGGACTTTTAAAAAATGGGTACCATCACTCTAGTCAAGACTCACTCATGACCTTAACCATTGTGTCTTAGTTAAAATGTCTGAGAGATAGACAGACAGACTGGCTGGCTTGGACCAATCTATGAGTGGACATCCTCTCTCCATCTCCCACTTGGATCACTGTTCATTCTCAGTCCAGTCTCTGGAGGTGGGAGATGGGATCATGCTGTTCCTCCATTTTCTAGGGGTTGTGGCCTGGTCAGGCACCATAAATATATGTCTATGGGATACTGAATATGGATTTACTGAGCACCTCTGCAGTGCCAGGCAGCCTTCAGGGTATAGGGGATACTGCAGCAAATCCAACCAACAAGGGTCCCTGCCCTCAGAGAGCACATTCTATTCCGGGCAGAGTGACTGTGAAGAAATCAATACGCCCTGACCACGACAGAGGCTGGGGTCTAGAACAGCATTTTGTTAGGACACACGTGAAGATACGGGGAGGAGTGGGAGGAGCTCCTCTCAGACCCTGGTTCTGTCATTATCTTCTCTTTCTCTTGCAGCTTAATTCATTTCCTTCCAACTGCCCTCCCTCCCCCATTGCTTCCTTCTCCTTCCAAACCTGTCCTGTCTTTCAAGAACAGCAACACCTTTTCTTACCTCTGCTCTCCTTCAAGCTCCTTGCTGATGCCCCTCAGACAGTTCAACCCGACCACATTTGACAGCCCCCTCCCTCTTTCCTATCGCAGTGGACTTCACAGTCATCCTCACAGATGTGGGACCTGGGGATGACCCGAGGCTCTGCTCTTTCCATCCAGCCAGTTGTCAAGTTGTTTGGAGTCTGTTTCTCACATCTGTCTCCTGTTCTCCGACCAGTTTTGGCAGGATCTTCCTAATTGCTCTTCTTGGCTTCAGTCTCTCCTTTCCAACCCATTTCATTAGTCAGCCAGATTAATATTCCTGAAATGCACTCCTGATGTCACATTGTTTGACTCAATATTATCTTCTTGATAAAGTTCTACCTCCTTTTCTTGGCCTCTAAGGACTTCCTTGATCTGGCTCCAACTTGCCTTTCCAGCTGACCTTCCACGTTTCCCATCTGTTGATCCCCGTATCCAGATGAGTCCCCAGGTGGGTTCTAGGCTTCCTACGCCCATGCCTTTCAGCAGTTTCCTCAGTCCTTCACTCATCTTTCTTTCTAGAAGCCTTGCCAGATTCACTCAGCCAGTTATGGGCATCTTACTCTTATGTGAACTCCTCGAATTCCATGGCATGTGGTTGGGGGCTTGCAGAATGTGGTCAGTTAGAGAGTACTTGTTGGCTGAACAAATGAATGGATGAATGAATGCCACTAACATACGGCCTCTCTGGGATTTTCTCTTTCCTTTTTTTTTCTCCATAGAGGTGAGGCATACAGGGGTAAGGCAAAAGTAGGATAATAATAATAATAATAATAATAATAATAATAATAATACAAGAGTAACTCTGTTTCGCATACTCACAATTGTAAACCTACCTTTGCCCACCCCTGTGCTCACCACTGTGCTCTCCCCTCCCCCCCCCCCCAAGTTGGCTGTTTTACCCAGTGTTGTCGATTCCAGCTTTTGTTCCCTGACTCAGGTCCTATTGTGAGCTTTAGGCAGGTAGCAAATGTCCTTTATAGTTGAAATGCAAGAACTCCTCCTGCTGCCCCCGGAAGGCTGTCCCCAGGCGCTGCCCCTGCTGAGTGTGCACTGGAAATGTTCAGTGGCCTTTGCCTTCACTTCTCCATCTGTGCGTGAAAATGGTTCCTATTTCTTCTTCTGGATTCACTTGGCTTTGAAAATAAATATGGAAAAAGTGCCTGGGGTGATGATTGGGTCCTCATGGTGCTAGCCTCTCTGGACTCCCTTTTCCTGTCCCATCTTCTTACTTCTGGGCTTCAGCCAGCCAGTTCCCTACCTCATCCGGCCTTCACCAGACTGTGTCTTCTGCTGGGAACATTCTCCCTGACACTCCCCTCCAAACCCCATAGGCTCCTCTTCAGTCTTTAAATTTCCACTTACATGTCATTGCTTCCAGGAAGCCTTCCTGACTGCCCATCACCCACCCAACTCAGTCAAGTTCACCTATCCTGTGCCCCCAGTGTTCATCTCACTTGTTCATCCTCCTGATCTGCATACTCCATGAAGGCAGGGAAGGGTCACCATTGTATCCCCAGTGCCTGGCACAGTGCTGAACCCATAGTAGGCATTCAGCAAATATATTGAATCAATGGATGGAGACATAAGTGGATGGATAGAATCCACTTACGTGGATGAAAATAGGTGCTAAGTATCTGTTAGCCACTACCATAGAATTGTGCATGACAAACAACCCTATAACCTCAGGGGCATTGGGTAACTAGTGTTAATTGCTCATGTTCCTGGAGTTATCTGAAGGTCAGCTAGGCAGCTGTGTTGATCTTGGCTGAGCTCATTCACGTGTCTGAGGTTGGCTGTTTTTGCCTGGGGTGACTAGGTTAAGGACGGCAACACAGCTCCACTCGTTGTGTTTCTTATCCTCCCACAGTCTAGACCAGGCATGTGCTCCTGGTGATGGTAAGGGCGTGAAATACTCAAGGTCTTTTGTGGCCCAGGCTGGAACCAGTACACCACCTTCTCTTGGCCAAAGCAAGTTATAGGCCAGCTCAGATTCAAGGGGTGGGTGAATAGATTTATCTTCTTTAGTGAGAGAAGAACTGTAAAGTCACATGGCAAAGATTGTGGATACAAGGAGGGATTAAAGAAGTTCGGGGTTCTTAATGCAATTAATCTGCCACACTGGGCATCAAAAATCCTGGGTTGTAGTTCACAACTCACGGGGGCCTTAGGGAAGACACACATGTCAAATGGGTTTATGAGTTTCAGTTTCCTCACCTGGAAAATGGAAATGATGATCTCTGGCCATCTCACATAATTACAAGGAATTTATTCTTTTTTTGTGTTTTTCTTCTTCAGCCACACTCAGAGTTCTGGAAGGACTGTAAACTGCAGAGTGCTGTGATGTGGGAAGCAGGATTGCTCTTCCATGGGCACTCACCCAACAGAACTGGCAAGGAGTGTGGGGAAGTGGGGAGAGGGGGGACGGCGAGACAGGAACCCACCTGCCACCCCCACATTCTAGGCTTCCAACATCTCAGGTTCTCCATTGTGAATTAGAGGCTGTTGTGAGGCCTAATAAATAATGGATGTAAATGGGTTTTGAAAAGTGCCAAGGATTATTTGGTCATAAGGTATTATTAGATACAGGGCCACCTTTGCCAAAGTAGCTATTTGACAAGTCTGGCCTTACCACATGGCACTTCCTCAGTCTCCCCAGGAGGTGAGATAGTTGGGAGCAAATTGTTCTGTAAAGATGTTCCCATAGACCCAGAAAATGACAAGCAAAACTTATTCTGTACTCTTTTTCTGCATGAGCACCGTGAAGTTTGCCTGTAGAATGGCTGGTGATGGTACCCAAGGTTCTTCTATTGTCTGCCCAGGGTAGAGAAATCCTAGGGTTGGTGCTTTCCCTGGGGCGTTTTCTTTTTCCAGTCCTACTTGGTCATCCCCTCAGACAAAAGTCTGTGTTTCTGGAAATGAAGCAGGCATCTCAAATGTAACATTTCCGAAATGTTAATGGGAAGTTCACCTGGGCACCCCAGCTAAGCTGGATCTGGGGGCGTTTCTCCCACTGGTGTTGGTGGGAAACACCCCTCAGAACAACAGCCCCTCTCTGGTTCCAGAGACAGTCACAGGGGTGGAGGCGGGGCTCAAGGTCTTCCATTAACAAACTTAGAAGGAGGAGATGGTTTCAAAGATAGGTCTTACAGGGTGGGAGGGAGAGGCCAGAGAATGGTAATAAATTCTCAGGGCCTGGGCGCCCATCTGAGCCCGCATGGATTCTGGCTTGCAGCATGTCATCTGTTTTTGTGGCTCAAGTGCAGGCTGCATTCCTTTCTTCCTCAGCCTTCACGTCTCCCGTCCCTCCTGAGGCCATCGTCACTCTGGCTGGCCGTGTGGAAACACCTGGCTCAGAGAGGGTCCAATTTCCAAAGCGCAAAAGGAAGTGCTCGAGTGCTTCTCGCTGACAGCACATTGTTCTTTTCCTCTTCCCTCTCTCATGAATCACCGTGCCTGGAATCTTCCTGGGGAGGGTTTATCTGGCTAAGGATTCTGTCCCCAGAATTGGGGATTCTGGCATACTGGTGAGCGACAAGCCAAGGAGGCTGAGATTCAGGGGGAACATGCCTTATTGGACTCCCACAGTCCTCGGCTCAGAACCCGGCCTTGGGGAGCTCATGACCTGAGCCTCAGTTTTCTCACCCACGAGCTCCTCTAGGTTTGTGGTCAGCGTTAGGTGAGACCAGGTGTATGGAATTGCCATGTGCAGATGGGTTTTGAATCTGAGTCAAGACTGATCAACTCTTGAACCTTCACCCCACTTCTCTGGTGGCTGCTGTTGGGCTGGCTTTAGCTCAGCGGTTCCTTCGACTCTGCAAGTCCTTCGTCGTCCTTGCTCATCTGGTGGCTGCTGTGACTCCATGTTCATGTCCTCTAGGGAAGGGGACATCCAGGCAGGGGCCCAAAAGGGTTCAACTTCCAGAAGGTATCTCACGTGTGCCCTGAGCAAGTCTGCTTGTGCTGCAGTTAATGTCTGCCTCCTGCCGGGCACTCAGGAGTGAGGCATCATCTCCTGGCCCCTGCTGGGGGTGCCCTCCCGGGATTCCCACTTCTGTTCCAGGACCTGGTCCTGGTGCTCTTCAAGTCGCATCCTTCCTGCTGCCACTGTGTTCCCTCTGGTCTGTGTTGCCCCAGAGCCATCCTTGTTCTAAGCCAAAGTTTGGAAGAAACCCTTCCCTCCCACTCTGCCAAAATCTCATGGTGTCTCCCATGGCACATCTGAATTGGGCCTTAATGTGTGAGTAGGAGTTTACCAGGTGAGGGGTAAATATAACACTTATATTTTACTTAGAAGCTACCTCTTCTCCCAGACTGCGTCCTCCAAACTTCTTCACTTATAGCCCTGCTGAACCCATAGGTATATGAAATTGACTATGCAAATCGATGCTGGGTTGTCTGCCCTACTCCTCTAGCCTGGGCTTGGAACTGCCTAGGTTGTGACAGCAGCAGCACCTCACTGCCTTTATCCCACCAACCACAGCTAGAGCAGGACTCTGAGCTGGACACTGGAAAGGCTCTCTGTGGCCTCCACTACTAGGAACATAGCATTTGAAATTGGCCTTGTGGCACCACATGCCTCTGGAGAAAGCTAGTAAACCAGGATTTTTCATTACACGAAATGCCTGCTTTGTGGAAGGAACTCAATAAATGTCTCTCAGTTGTGTCTCCCTGTCCCTGACCGTGGTATACAGCAGCCTCCTGACACGTCTCCTTATGTCCCATCTCCTCTGGCGACAATCCACCTGTCCCCCATGCTGCCACCAGGGTTTTCTCTAACATTGACTTTGGGGTAAAGTCTAAGCCCCTTGGCCTTTGAGGCCATTCACCATATGGCTCCAAGGAATGCTTCCACCTGAGCGTCTTCTGCATCCTCCAAACTTCTTCACTTATAGCCCTGCTGAACCCTTTGCCTGTCCCTGAAAATGCCATGCGCTTCCACACCTCAGGGCCTCGGTCCACTCACTTATGCCTGCTGCCTTCACTGCCCTCCTTTCACTTGCTGAGCTTCTCTCCACCCTGCAAGGCCGGGCTCAGATGCCAAGGGAAGCCTCTCTGATCTCTCTGGCCTGTACCATCTCCCCTGCAGAGGTCCCTGCTTCCTCCTCAGTGTGCACATCAGCACCTTTGTGCGTACCGCTCGCCTAACTCATTGTAATGTTGTGATTTTTTGTGTATATGTTAGTCTCTACTGAATTTCTCAAGGACAGGTCATCACCATAGCTGAATCCTCTTGCCCTTAAACAGAGCCTGGCAGATGTTAAAATATGTTGCTGAATATATAAATGAATGTTGAATATGGAAATAGAAAGTGAGACACGAAGTCGGCCTTAAGAGGAAGAGGGGTTTTGAATATTTGAGTGAAACATAAAGCTTATATGAGATAGAGAGAAAGGAAAGTAGCTGAGAGATTTCTAAGACTAGGTAGAAACAAGAAAAATCTTAACTCCCTTCTGAGCATTCTGAAAGGCTTGCTAGAGTTGAAGATAAAGCTTTTGATTTGGAGAAGAAAGAAAAGCATGGATATGAATAAGAATAAAGTTTCAGATTTAAACATGTATAATATATATGTAACATTTATTGAATACTTGGGCACTGTGCCAAGCACGTTATATACATAATCTCATTTAATGCCCTTGGCAACACCATGAGGCATTCAATTTCCTCAAACCCAAGACCTGAAGATAAATAGGAGTAAGATGGAATAGGAGGGGTAAGTGGAGAGAGGAGAAGGGCATCTCAAGTAAAAGAATAGCAAGTGCAAAGGCCCTGAGGCAGGAAAGAACTTGGTATGTTCAAGCACCAGAGAGAAGGCCGGGGGCCACATAAGGCCACGGAGGCATAAAGAGACTGCATCATGTAGAGTCTTATAGGTCACATTAAGGCCTGGTCTAGTATCCTAAAAGTATGTTAATGTTTTGGTCTTTATCCTAAAAGGAATGACAATCCATCAAAGGATTTTAAGCTGGAGGTGGAGAGTGGGGAGGATAGGGACTTGCTAGTGGTGGCATGAATTTGATTTTTAGCTTCCAAAGAAGGATTGATTTGAAAATATTGGAAGGCGGGGGCGGCAAAAGTGATGTGGGCACTGGTTTAGGAGGCTGTTGCGGTTGTCCAGGTCTGAGATAATGGGGACTTTTGCTAGGGTGGTGGTAGTGGACATGGAGAGAATGGATGAATTTAGAAATGTCAGGGCAGGAGAATGGAAAGGACTTGGTGATGGATGGGATGGAGACCTGGAGGTAAGGGAGAGGTAAGGTAATGGCCAGTTTCTAGTTCAACCAAATGGGGAAATAGAGGTGCCATTTCCTCACATAGGGAATATTCGGGGTGGGAGGACAAGTTTCAGGGTAGAAATGGGGGGCATCTCACGGGCTCAGGGGTCTGTGGAACTCCCTGAGATAAATACTGGCTTTGATGATCACTAAGGTTCCTAGAATTTTTAGAAATTAGGACCCCATCGGACCACCACCCTCCCTAATGGTGCTTGTAGGTCTCTTACATCCCTTTCCTGTGGGAGACGGGAAATTCAGCCTTGTGATGATTGTAGTTTTGCCCCCGGCTCCTCGACCTTTGAAAAGACAGACACAGGAAAGGAATCAGCATCTCTGGCCTGTCTCTGCTATATTCCTTGTTAATATTTTATATATTTCTTACTATGAACTACTTTCAGGATCCAAAAGGTCTGGTCCTGGACACTGGAACGCAAAATTAGATGGCATTTTATCCATTCCATTCATTTCCCCCATGAGCTGACCCACAGCAACCTCCTTCATTTAGGAGGGAGAATGCAAGTGAGCTGAAAAGATGGGAACAGGCAGTGCTTTGGAAGTTAGAATCTGTTATTGTTGTGATCTTGCCTGAGCAGGCTGCACCAGCAGCTCGCCTCAGTGCTAGGGAGAAATTAGTAGAGGCCAAGGGAAGAGAAAGGGGAAGGGCTAAGGGCGAGAGTTCATTTCCATGTAGTTGGTGCAGGTGGCGGGCACCTTGGCTGCGAGGTGATTCCTATGGGACTGCTGAGCACATAACCTGATTTATGTCCAAATGGGGCACAGAGGTGTGTGAGACTAAGAAATGGCCCATTTGGTTGACATCCAATAAGCTCTTAATGCTAAAACAGACTTTAATCCAATGACCCCACTTTCTGCAGAATTTGAGGCCCAGAACTTGGTTTAGAATAGGACCACAACAGCAGTCCACTGGCCAACTGACCGAGAGTAGTAAAGCTATTTTCCCCAAGCCTTGTGAGCTCCAATAAATTAATACACACACACACACACACACACATACACATACATATATACAGTATATATACATATACACACATATATGTGTGTGTATATGTGTGTGTGTATGTGTATATATATATATATATATTTGCTTGAGTAGGGCACAGAAAAAAACACACAACTACTATACTATGCTGCTAGTGGCAAGATAATAAACACAAGGTGTTTTTCCTCTTTGGTCAAGACATGAAATATGAGTTTGGCAGAGAGTTCCATATTACATTAAAAAGACAAACAGATTTACACTGGGTAAGTGCTCACTCTGAACCCAAGCATGAATGATTGGATTCCAGCCTGAGCATTGAAATTCGCTACCACACTGGGAGAATGTTGGGTCTGCTAAGGGGGCTGCAACCTTTTCCTCTTTGGTTAATCTTGTGTCAATGTTGCAGTCAGTGATGTGCAAGCAATACTTTGTACTAATTTGCAGGTAATGGATAATAATTATACCACGATGAAGAATCACGCCCATTTGTAAAACTTTTTACTGTTTATAGAACTCTTTCATGAATGTATATATTTCCTAATTTGATTTTACCACAATTCTTAGGTAGGTATCTTTAAGCCCAGGTTATGGATGAGGTTAATAATGCCTTGAGGCAGAGCTGGAACAAACCCAGAACTTATTTTTTCAAGCCCATGTTTGAGTATGAAATAGTTTCCAGACCACAGCATGTACATTATCGGCACTCAGACTTGTAACCGGTTATTAAGCCATTAGGAAACTAAAACGATTTTGTTTTTTTCTGAGGCTTTTTCCTAAAAGTTTGTTGGATACAACATTTGAGGGCACCTCTCTGGAAACCTTTTCTTATGTCCTGCTGCCCTTCATCTATCCTCAAAGGCAAAGAGGGTCTCCTGAAGGGTGTCTCTTGAAGGTTCACCTATTGACAACAGAATTGATAATGATAATTGTAAGGACTTGCTTGCCCTTCAGTGTAAAAATGAAACCCCTTCAAAGAGCTAGCCCCTGACTCACTGATCTCCTTGAAAATTTAAACACACACACACACACACACACACACACACACACACACATGCACGCACACCGAAATCAGACCCTTTTTGTTACTCCTTCTCTCTTTTCCAAAATCAATTGGCAATAATTTGCAAATTTGCGGGAATGAGGTAATGGGCAATAACTCACGTGGCTTTCAGAAATATAAATCACTCCTGAGGTAGTGCCTTTCCATCCCGCGGGCAAGCCTTCTGAGCAGTAGCTGCAATGTGCATAACATATTTGAGCTTCACTGTGGCCTTGGATATTCTTTCATGTGGCATTCTCCTCAGAAGGTCAGGGAAATTCATCCTGCATCCTGTTACTGTCAGGTGAATGCACACATGGCCGGAGGCACCTTCTCAATAAAGATTAGCAGCTCTTGCCTGGGCTGGTCATTTCAGCACGAGTTAATGGGGTCAAGTTGGGGACAGCTGAGGCAGAGTGAGTCGGGGCTTCCCTGCTCTGGGTTTGAATCCAGTAGGACTGGCACTAACTACTTTAAGTAACATTTGCTGGGAGAGTTTTCTGGAGTCATATAAGCTTGAGGTTTATATATTGTTTTTGTTTCGCAGATATAGCATTAACATTCAAGAGTGAATTTGAATATATTTGGTCAGATCTGTGCTCCCTGTGTTATTTTATACCAGGTCTCTCTAATCACATTTTTGGTACCTGCCTACCCCTGAGGGTTATTTGAGGTTATCACCCCTACAGGTGATGTTACCTTACTATGGCCCAGCCATGGCCTTCCCAGGCCCACTGATATTGACATTAAAAAAAATTTCTTGTTCCTCTCCATATTAGGGAAGTAATGCCTATCAAAAAGAAAGTAGATCTCAGGCTACAGAATCTAGGCAGAATTTAATAACATTATTTTGTGTTCATTGTGTTTATTTTTACAGTTTCCTTCCATTAATGGTGAGTGATTGGTGTTTTTCCAGTTATGGCAATACTATGAATCATCTGATGTAAAATGCAAGGCGATTTAAAGAAACATATTAAATAAGTACAGAACAGATGGTTTTTAGAGAGGACACGTGAAAGTGGCTCTAAAGTTTGGGAAACACTTAGATGTTTCCAGAGCATGGCGGATTGAAAACATAAAAAGAAGCATTCTCTGTCAGAGGACGCAGCTGGAAATTCAGCATTAATGAATTCCGATCTCTTCCCATTTAAATGCGTCTGATCCTTCAGGGACCATGGGGCAGCAATGCTGTGAATATTAACATTGTGTTGAAATTGATCATGGCTCATTTTAAGTCAGAGCGTCTAGTAGGAGGAGGCGTGGTCTTATTCTGACCCTTCTTTGCATCTCACCAAACATCAGGAAGGCAGGGAGGGGACTTCTGACTTCTGACTTCTGTTTGAGAGGGAATGGCTATTATTAGGACATGGCACAGATGCTGTGGGGAAAGCCTCTTCCCCACACACTCTGCTTTTCACTTTCTGCTCAAAGGAAACTGGGTTAGCAATCCAGGTGGGGTGCTCCTGGGGCTGCAGAGCTGGGTCTCTGCTTTTGGACCACGGTGGGAGGTGGGAATCTCCTGTCTCCCATCTCTTCAGCCACGAGTGTATATCCAGCGCTAGTTAGTCAGTGTGTCTGGATTCAGATCATTTCCTCTTACCTAGAGGAAAAAATTCCTGGTTGACAGCATCATGATCACTATTATTAAATAACTCTTATTTTTTCAAAACACTAGCCCAGCCTTAACTGGTTTGGCTCAGTGGATAAAGCATCAGCCTGCGGACTCAAGGGTCCCAGGTTCGATTCCGGTAAAGGGCATGTACCTTGGTTGCGGGCACATCCCCAGTAGGAGGTGTGCAGGAGGCAGCTGATCGATGTTTCTCTCTCATCGATGTTTCTAACTCTCTATCCCTCTCCCTTCCTCTCTGTAAAAAATCAATAAAATATATTAAAACAAACGAACAAACAAACAAACAAAAAACACTAGCCCATATACTGTGCTTCCTTTTGCGGGGAGGGAGTGGTGGTAAGGAGCGGAGGGGGAAATGCCAGTCATTTCACCCAGCTTCTTCCCGGGGTGTGTGTTTCCCCACCCCTCAAGAAAGTTGGAAGCAGATTATATCTGCTTCAGGGAAGCGTCGGGAGTTGATATGCTTTGGTTATCTGTGCTAAGCCTGGCCTTTGCTACCCTGAGCATTTGTGAGACAGCTAGAGACAGACTGTAAAAACTTGGCCGACTTGGTCTAGTACACATGGCAAGCGCACAGGAACACCATCCCTGGCAAGAGGAACAAGATTTGGAGCCCAAAGATCTCTTAATGTTTGGGTGAAGCTAGGCACGTCACTTTACCTCTCTGCCTCAGCGTCCTCCGCTGCAAACAGGATAACAGTGCAGTTCCTCCTCTGACTGTGGCATAATAGTCACTGCTTTGCTTAACAAGGAGACAGTTTGTGGAAGCACTCGGTGCCATAAATGTCTGCTGCTATTCTCTCTATTTTGCAGATGAGAAAGCCAAGGCCCAGAAAGGTTAGTGACTTGTTGAAGGTCACACAGCCTCAAGGCCAGGCTCTCAGCTTAGCAAGTCTGTTTTCTTGGCGCTGCATCACCCAGACACCCATTTAACAATCCCATGCTGGGGCTTACTCCCTCCGGTCCACGGGAGCAGAGCTGGACTAGGGCAGTGCCTGGCAGGGTCAAGCCAGCTCAAGTTGGAATCCTGTGATTCAAGCAGGTGCTTTCTCTTCTCTTGGGCCTCAATTTCCCCACCTGTAAAATGGTGTAATACCCACCCCCTCCCTGCAGCCCTCTTCTGAGGTGGAAGCAATGATGGATGTGAATTAGCTTGGTCAAGATTAATAAAGGATGGCCAATACCATTGGCAGGGGTCTTTGGCCTTATGAGCTAAACAATACAAGGGTCCAGGAACCGCTGGCATCTGCAGAGAGGACACACGGAGGAGCTTGCTCCCAGTTACCAGACTGGCTCCACCCAGTGTGGAGGCAGCAGGGACAGTGGCTGGCACGGGTGGGTGGGCAGTGGTTGCCAGGGAAACGGCATGTGGCGGCTGTGTCTGGCCTGGCAGCTGGTGCTCTACTGCAAGGCACAGAGTCCAGGAACCCTCAGGGGCACAGGGCCCCCACAATAAACCATCTCTTCACACACGGGAGCCTGGGAGAAGGGGCGGGGATGCGTAGCCTTTTGTGTAAAGCCCAGAGAAGGAATGGAACGTGGGCCCAGCTTGCTGAGAGGGTGGGTAAGGAGGAGGGGACCCAGCCCAAGAGGCCATGGGTAAGGATGGTCGCAAGTAATTCAACCCTCCCCCCGGGGTTGTGGAAGGAGGGAACAAGAGGGGCCTGGGAAACACCCAGCGTGCTCCCTGCTTAACCCGCCTGGCTACCGCAGCCGTGATGGCTCATTCCTGCTATTTATTGCTTATCTACTCTGCACTGGGCATCATGCCAGGTGCTTGATATGCATACCAGTCTCTTGACAAACCCACCAGGAAGGTATTATTATTCCCCATTTTACAGATGAGAAAACAGACTCAGAGATCTGAAGTGACGTCTACTAAGAGGGTAAAACCAGGTTTAGAGTCCAGGTTTGCTGTTCCCAAAGCCTGTGAGCATGTGCCCTTTCCATGCCCCCAAAGCCTGTGAGCGTGTGCCCTTCCCATGTCCCCAAAGCCTGTGAGCGTGTGCCCTTCCCATGTCCCCAAAGCCTGTGAGTGTGTGCCCTTCCCATGTCCCCAAAGCCTGTGTGCGTGTGCCCTTCCCATGTCCCCAAAGCCTGTGAGCGTGTGCCCTTCCCATGTCCCCAAAGCCTGTGAGCGTGTGCCCTTCCCATGTCCCCACAGCCTGGGTGTGTGTGCCCTTCCCATGTCCCCAAAGCCTGTGAGCGTGTGCCCTTCCCATGTCTCCAAAGCCTGGGTGTGTGTGCCCTTCCCATGTCCCCACAGTCTGGGTGTGTGTGCCCTTCCCATGTCCCCAAAGCCTGTGAGCGTGTGCCCTTCCCATGTCCCCACAGCCTGGGTGTGTGTGCCCTTCCCATGTCCCCAAAGCCTGTGAGCGTGTGCCCTTCCCATGTCCCCACAGCCTGGGTGTGTGTGCCCTTCCCATGTCCCCACAGCCTGGGTGTGTGTGCCCTTCCCATGTCCCCAAAGCCTGTGAGCGTGTGCCCTTCCCATGTCCCCAAAGCCTGTGTGTGTGTGCCCTTCCCATGTCCCCAAAGCCTGTGAGCGTGTGCCCTTCCCATGTCTCCAAAGCCTGTGAGCGTGTGCCCTTCCCATGTCCCCACAGCCTGGGTGTGTGTGCCCTTCCCATGTCCCCAAAGCCTGTGAGCGTGTGCCCTTCCCATGTCTCCAAAGCCTGGGTGTGTGTGCCCTTCCCATGTCCCCACAGCCTGGGTGTGTGTGCCCTTCCCATGTCCCCAAAGCCTGTGAGCGTGTGCCCTTCCCATGTCCCCAAAGCCTGTGAGCGTGTGCCCTTCCCATGTCTCCAAAGCCTGTGAGCGTGTGCCCTTCCCATGTCTCCAAAGCCTGGGTGTGTGTGCCCTTCCCATGTCCCCACAGTCTGGGTGTGTGTGCCCTTCCCATGTCCCCAAAGCCTGTGAGCGTGTGCCCTTCCCATGTCCCCACAGCCTGGGGGTGTGTGCCACCTCTCTGTGGAGGCTGTTTGCTGAGGGTCTCCTAGGTGCCTGGCATGTTACTTACATTATTGCTAGTCTGATCCTTGTACCCCTGCAGGATGAGCATAGTTAACTGCCTTTTATGGGGGGAGACAGGGGTACAGCTCAGAGAAAATGACTTGCCTGCCCAAGACCTCACCTGGCAGAGATGATATTTCACCTCATGCAGCAGCTGGAGTCCAGGCTCTGTGGATCTGTCCACTCTGCCACACAACTGCCCTCCCCTATGGCTGGAGCTGGGCGGCAATGGGCCCCTTCAGGAGCCCTTCAGGATGCTGGGAGTTGGGCTGGTGGCAGTGAGAGTGTCTTCATTACAGACCCCAGGACGCTGCTTTTGTTGGAGGGGTCATGCACAAATTCTTAGTAATAAAACATGGACGCCATCTGCGCCTCTCAGGACCTTATTTTCCATTTGAGGAGATGAAAAATGGCCACAAAAAGCAATAACAATAAATGATAATTACAGCTAACCTTTATTAAGCCTGTAACACAGTGCTGTCCAATAGAAGTTTCTCCAACGATTGCAATATTCTGCAATACAATAGCCACTAGCCACTAGCCACATGTGCTTTTGAGCACTTGAAATGCAGCAAGTGTGACTTAGGAATGCATTTTTAAAAAATCAATTTAAATAGCCACATTTGGCTAGTGGCCACTGTGTTGGACAGTGCAGTGTTAAAAATAGATGAAGTGCTGTACTGAGAGCTTTATCGAATGATTACTTATCATCCTCACACCAACGAGATAGATTATTATCATCCCCATTTTACAGAGGAAACGGAGTCCCAGGGAAGTGAGGAAACAAATTTGCCCAGCTGACCGTGTGGAAGGACCAGGACTTGAACCCCCTGGGCAGGTAAACCCAGAGCCTGCTACATTGTGTGACCAAGCTTTGTCCCTCCACCGCAGGAGAGCTTGAGGTCAAGGTTAGGATGCACAGGGATGATATGATGACAGCCAGGACCAGTGAGAACGGCACCAAGGTGACAGATGGAGTGCAGGGTGAGATAGGAGGTAGAGCGGGACAGGATCCCTGAAAGGAGAAGCATTGGATCCCTCGGGAAAGCACCTTGACTTGGAAACTGGGTAATCTCGGCGCCTGTCTGCCTCTTACTCCAGATTTGAGCCCTGGCTCTGCCACTCTCCGGGCGATCCTGGGCAAATCACTGTGGCTCCTTGAGTCTCAATGGCTCCATCTGTAAAATAGGAATGGTAATAGTCCCGCCGCGTTGGATGTGGTGATAATCAGGCATGACTGTGCATAGACGTGATGAAAGTCTGTAACCTACCATATGGTTCATCCTCCTTGTTGGCTCCTGAAACTTTACACTGGGGAGTATACACCAGCTGCCTCTGTGGGGCAGAGGGGCCGAACGCTCACACGATCTTGATCCTCAGGACGAGTACAGACTCACCATCTCAGGAGGGGTCAGAAAAGCGACCTCATTCCCAGGACAGGGTCCGAGAATTAGAATTGGCTGGGGCCTGGGAAACAGCATTTAAAATTGCTCTCAGGGTCATACTCTGGCCCCTCTTTCTAACCCAGGACAGCCCTCACAGGCTGGGGGCAGAGGCCACTGGGGACAAGTTACTGGCATTCCTGACTGGTCAGGCCTGTTAACCAGAGCCGCAGGCTTTATGTCCAGTTTCTGGCTTTGTCTGCCTTTCTTTTCTCTCTTTTTTATTATGAAAAAATTTCAGACATAACAAAAGTAGAGAGAATAGTATAGCAAGCCTCTTTCCCATATTCATCACTACAACTAAATTTCAAAAATTAAGACCAACCTTGTGTTGCCCAGAATCCTACCACCCCTTTGCCCCCTACTCAAGGTTATTTTGAAGCAAATCCTAGCATGTCTTCCTTTTAAATAGTCCCTGTGACCCTGTTATAAATTTCTGGTGGGAGTCAAATTGGTACTATTTCAGAAGAGGGCAATTTAGCAGGCTCAGAATCCCACTGCAGGTGTCTTTGGATCTGGCACTTCTAGTTTATACAGGTGATGTACCTGCACATGTGCAGAATGAGGCTGTGTGTGGTTATTCACTTCAGCATTGTTGGGGATAGTAAACAATTATAAAAAAAAACAAAACACCATTCAACCAAGGGCACTGGTTAAACATTTTTACTGTGGAATTCTATAGTGCTGTACAAAGGAATGAGGAAGTTCTTTATAAAATGATATGGACTAATCTCCCCAGTGTAGTCTTAAAAAGGTAAGGTACAGAACGCTGTGAGTGATACCCTATAACATGCATAAAAAGAGAAGTAATATACTTGAAATATGCCATTATTTCAGGATGGATGCACATGAACCTGGTGATATGGGTTGCCTTGCTACAGGCAGACCAGGTGGCTGGTGGATAGGGGTGGGAGAAAGACTTTTCTCTTTATACCCCTTCTACCTTTTGAGTTTTCCTGTATTTCCTATCCAAATCGAAAATTCTCTTTTTTTTTTTCTGTAACCTAAAACTGCTCTTAAGTATAGTTTATTAATTAATAAACAGGTATTTATCCAAGTGAGTTGAAAACTTCTGTCCACACAAAAACTTGCACAAAATATTCATAATTGCCAAAAATTGGAAGCAACCAACATGTCCTTCAGTAGATGAATAGACTATCTGAATATTATTCCAGACAATGGAATATTATTTAGTGACAAAACAAAATGAGCTCTCAAGCCACAAAAAGACATGGAGGAACCTTAAATGCTCATTGCTAATTAAAAGAAGCTTGCTTCAAAAACCTATATCACGTACCATTCCAACTGTAGGACGTTCTGGAAAAGGACAATTTATAGAGACATGGTAGAAGGACGAGTAGTTGCCAGGTGTTGGGGAGAGGAGGAAGGGAAGGATGAGTTGGTGCAGCACTGGGGATTTCTAGGGCAGTGGAAACACACCGTATGATACTATAATGACAGATACATGTCATGCATTGGTTCCAACCCTAGAATGTAAACCACAAAGAGTGAGCCCTAACGTAAACTATGGGCTTTCGTTAATAATATGTATCAATATTGTGCATCAGTTGTAATAAAGGTACCACACCAGTGTAAAATGTCAATAATAGGGACATGTGTAAGAGAAGGAGAAGGGGTATATGGGAACTCTACATTCTGGTTAATATTTCTGTAAACCTAAAACTGCTCTAAAAATAGTCTATTAACTAAAAAATACAATTCCTCATTACCTTGGATCTGAAGAAGCTTCCTGTGCCCTCTGCCAGTGAGGTTGTGCTTGTGTGGGGGGTAGGGAGTGCAAGGAAAAGTGTTCTCCTGTAATGTGGGTTGCCCTGGGTATCGCCATGAGTGGCAGATCTGACGCAGGCACAGTGGTCTTTGGTGAGACTGTTGCTTGGAGAGTAAGCAGGAGCATTATGAGGCATGTCAGAGGAGTTTGGCCTTGATTCTATAAACAATGGGGAGCCATGGAGAATTTTATCAGGAGAGTGACATGGGGAAAGTTGTGCTACACAATTAGTTCTGCCCCTTCTCTGGGCCTCATGCCTCTGTCTGTAACCCAGGAGTCTGCCCTAGACCTTCAAGGGGTCATCTTCAGCTCTAAGGTTTTGAGATCAAAGCCTTTCTGGACTTTCCAAGATCGCCCTCCTCCCTGTCCCCACCTCCACCCCCCTTTTATTTTTCTGCCACCCAGTGTTGCGCTGTGACTGGAGCGGCTCCCTGGGGGAACGTGTGCTGAATGAAGTATGTGCCTTGGGAGCAATTGTGTTTTATTTTATTTTCTTGCTCCTTTTGAAATTTTCAAGGAGAAAAACCAAATCTGTGCCTGCCCCAAGGAGGAGCAACTTGGAAGGGAGTTAGAAAGAGATGGGTAATCAAATCCCCTCAGGGCTCCTGCCAGGACCGCTTCCTGCTAGGAAGACTTGACTCTGAGGCGTCCAAGCTGCAAGAGGTCCCTTATGCGACCCCGCCTGGAAGGCTCCAGCTGGTTGTGTGAACTGGGGGAGGTTCCTCTGCTCCTTCCAAATCAGCTCCTGTCATCACAATGTGATTTATGAGCTTTTCCTCTAAAATATGAGAACGTTGGCTCCTGATTAGGTCCTGTAATGGAGGAAGGCAGTGGCTGCAGCGTTTCTGATAAATACTATCTCTTTAGACCACCATCTTGTTACCAAAAAGGTGCAAGAGGTTGACTACAGATGGATTAAAAGTCTTTTTTTCTTAATAACGCGTCTAATGGGGTGTCGGGAGGGTTATTGCTCCCATCTGAAGGCTCCGGGCTTGATTTCTAGCTTAATTGCCACATCCCAGCTGCTAAGACCAGAGGCTGCTTACCTCTGAGCCTCCACTTCTTCATCTGTTGGGGGAAGCGGAACACTAGCTCCCACCTTAGCGGATGCTGTGCCGAGTGTGAGAGGAACATCTGAAGAACTCAGAACAAGCCGGAACAGATGTGTGCTCTGGAAGTGCTGGGGATTATTAGGATTATTCTGAGACCCAAAGAGTGGATGGTCTCAAAGTGATTGGGAAACTATTTGGGAAGCATTTTTATAATTATGTGTTGATATGGCAGGGCTTGCACTTGGAACGAAGGCATCTCAATCCAGTTCTATAAGTAGGCCATGTCATAGGTGTACCTGCATAGTGTTACAGTTCATAGAACAAAATGTGACCTTGGACAAGCTCCTGATCTTGGTTTACACAGAGCCTTGGTTTCTTCATCTGTACAAATGGATAACATTAATATTCATGTCTTGTGGTGTGCTGTGTGCGAGTGTGTGATGTGAGCTGTATGTGTGTGTTATATGATAACTAGGGACCCGTTGCAGGAATATTTCCTGCAAGACTTCTGGCGGGTTTCTCTCCCACCACGGCCACCTCTCCTGCCCCCCCAACCTCTCCCACTGCAGCGGGCAGGGCGGGGAAGGCGGAATGGGTAGGGCGCTTCCCGCCTGCCCCGCCCACCCAACCCAGCCCACTGCCACCTCCCCCTCTGTGGCCCCTCGGGGGACACAGCAGCTGCCGCTGCAAGCCTCGCCCTGCACTCCTGACCCTCCGTGCCCACTGCCATCGCCTCTGAGCACCCCAACCCGACGCGCATGCTGCCGCCGCCTCTGAGCATCCTGACCCAAGGCGCACGCTGCTGCCGCCTCCTCGGCTGCGCGTGGTGCTGCTGCTGCTGCTGCTGTGTGCCCCACCACGCCCCTTCCACAGCCACCACCGCCTCAAAGGCCACCGTGGCCTCACACATCGCCTGCCACTCCCCGCCCCCCACCTCTGCTGTGCACCACGCCCACAGCCACTGCCCCCCACAGCCTCCGAGGCCGCCGTGGCCGCACACACCACCCGCCACGCAGCGCACACTGCCACCACCACCTCAGAGGCCACCATGGCTGCATGCTCCATAGCTGCACTGCTGCCGGCCCACGCAGCTGCCTTGCTTTCTGCTTTCTTCACTCCTCCCTCCCTCAGCGTATGCAAATTAACTGCCATCTTGTTTGCTCTGATTGGCTGTGGGCATAGCGAAGGTACGGTCAATTTGCATATTACTGTTTTATTAGATAGGATGTATATGTGGTATGTGGTGTGTATATGTGAGTGTGTATGGTGTGCATGTCTGTGGTATGTGGCATGGTGTGTGGTATGTAGTATGTCTGGTGTGTATGGTATATTTGTGCTGTGTGTAAGTATGTAATGTGTATGTATGAGTGATGTGTGGTATGTGGTATGTATGGGGTATGTGAGTGTGTGGTGTGTGGGGTGTATGAGTGTGTGTGGGGTGTGTTTGGGATATATGAGTGTGGGGTGTATGAGTGTGTGTGTTATGTGATGTGTATATGTGGTATGTATGGTGTGTATGTATGTGGTATGTGGCATGGTGTGTGGTACACCTGGTGTGTATGGTATATGTGTGCTGTGTGTACGTGTGCGATGTATATGTGTGAGTGATGTGTGGTATGTGTGGTGTGTGGTATGTATGTGTGTGGTGTATGGGGTGTGTGAGTGTGTGTGTGGGGGGTGTATGAGTGTGTATGGTGTATGTGTGGTGTGTATATTATATGATGTGTGTGGTTATGGTGTGTAGGTGTGAGTGTGTGTGGTGGGTGTGAGGTGTGGTATATGTGTGTGTGGTGTGTGTGGGAGTGTGTGTGTGTTTGTGTTGGGAAAGACTCCCATAATCACAGCACTTAATGTTCTGAGGTAAAAGCACTTAGTAAAGGTAAATAGTAATTTGCTATACAGATATTTATATCCTGATGACCCATATGTGCTGGGAGAATCCACCCTCAGAGCTTAAATTTCATTTGAGGAGCCCAGGCAGATAAGACATGTACATGAAAGAGTTAAAAAACAGCAGGAGGTGGTCTGAGACTAACTTAAGTACCACGGGAGTTCAGAGGCGGGTCACCAGGGCTGAGCAGTCCTGAATGCCTGGGAGGAGCAGGGTTTGACATGGACTCTAAAGCAATGATTTTGATTTTAAAACTTTTTGCTTGCCTACCCTCTAAATGAACTTTGGCAGAAAAAAGTCTCTTTGCCTCACACATTTTAACTTGACATCTGAAAAGTTTCATTATAAGTTTAAGTAGTTACAAAGGATATAATTTCTGCCATATTGTAAATATTGACCTTGTAGAATAAAATTACACTACTCTCTTACATGCATCAAATGGAAGCTAAATACCATAGCAATTTTTAATTTTTCCTTTTTATTGAAACTTCATTTATATACAGTAAAATGAACAGATCTTAAGCATGCAGCTTAATTAATTTTTATCAGTGTACTGACTATCCAGATAGAGGTGGGTATATATTCAGCATTCCAGGAGGCAGCTTTGTGCCCCCTCCCAGTCAATTTCCCCCCAAAGGTGACATTTCTCTGAACTCTATTATCACTATATCATCATATATACCAGCATAAACTAGTTTTGCATGATTTCCTTTGTTCTGGCTTCTGTCAAGCAGCATGAGTTCTGTGAGATTCAAGCGTGTCACTGCAGGTAGCAGTAGTTCATTTTTTGTTGTTGCACAGTATTCTATTGAATGAATATTCATATTAAAAACCCTTGTCTACTCTTAATGGGCATTTTGGGTTGTTTCTAACATTTGGCTGTAAAGATACTGTGACTTTTCTTCTCTCTATATGTTTTGTGGACATAAACACTGATTTCTTTGGGGTATGTATCCAAGAGTGTAATTGACAGGTCATAGGATAAATATGGGAATACATTTAGTATCCACCACCATTCATCAAAAATTACCTGCACAAGTCAGAAATTTTCATTGTTTCTTTCTTTACCTTCTTGAACTCATAATTCCCTTCTACTTCCTTCACAGAACTTTATCTTACTATATTTTCATGCTTGAAAAACTTTATTGATTACTCTATCGTATTTTTTTTTACTCAAAATATATATGTGAATGGAAATGGCTGTTTAAAAAATTTCCTTTGACCACAAAACTCTAAGTTATCTTTCTTTTGGATTGATTTATCATACAACTCATTAAAATAACATCAGTGTTTTATAATTTGATAAATAACAACTAAACATAAAAAGTAAGATAGTATGGGAAACACTTCTCATAATGCAGGGGATAGGGAGATTGATGGCAGTGCTTCTCCTACATTAAGGTGCATGAGGACCATCCAGGGATCCTGCTAACATGCAGATTCTGATGCAGAAAGGCTGGGTTGGAGCCTGAGATTCGGCATTGTCAATGCTGTGGGCCCATGGATTGCATTTTGAGTAGCAAGGTCCCTAGATTAAAGAGTTGCTAACACCAGCAGTCTCCATGGTTCATTTTTTGGTGCCCAGACATCTTGACACTTAGGAACACTCACCATAGTCAGATTCTGGATGAGGGAGAAGTTGGTCTTCTGCAAGGAGGGAGAAGGCCTGCTATGAAGAGAGAAGTGGGAAAACAGGGGTGGTGTCATCGAGACTAAGCCACATTCTCAGGCAGAGCAGAAGAGTGGGGATGGAAACAGGGTCTCCAGCTGATTCCCTTAGAGCTCTTCCTGCCCGCGGCTCTTTGGGGAGCTTCGTGTACAAAGGGTCGGGCTGCCCCTTTGAACAACACTTCTCTCAAGGATGCTAAGATGGTGCCACCACCCTTTCAGACAGGGTGCCCATTAATGCAGGCGGGATTGGACATTTCAGGGACTGGTTTGGATGATTTTACAGTGTACTGGGGGCAAATCCCGAGAAGTTAGGTTTGGGGCTGGGTGGTAGATGGCCTTGAATCCATTCTATGGAGTTGGATTTAATACTCAGGCAAAGGGGGCCATGGGCTGATTTGAGCAGGGCACTGGTGGGGAGCCCATGGCCCCCTTTGCCTGAGCAGAGTGCTGTGGGGAGACTGATCTGTTGAGCAGCTCATGGACGGCTGGGAAAGAGTTCATGCAGTGACAACACTGTGGGCTTGGCAATAAGGTTGGCTGTGGTTACTGGGATACCCAGGCTGTGAATTTTATCTCCACCACCCTCCAGTCCCCACCCTCACCCCTAGCTTTTGAACTTTTGCCCGGGTTGCTCCGTCAGTATTTCCTGAAGTGTGGGCTGCATTCCTCAGGTGGTACCTGAGAAGTTTATGCATGGAGCTCAAGATAATTCAGAGTGGAACACCGGCATGGCCTTAAGTAACACTGAAACCCAAGAGCAAAAGGCATTCCCTCTCAGCCCTTTCTCAGTCCCGAACATCTTTCTTTAACACCACTCATGTTCCCATTTTTCTTTTGTTGGTAGCGAGCAGTTTAGGCTTAGAGCCTTTGATAAGCAGTCATCTCTAGTCTTTACAAAATACTTGTTTTCATTGAATTAATTTTCTATGTACCAGGATGGCAAGCAGTCCTAGTTTCCCCTTACTATAGTGACATAAAACTGTTCATTTAAAATAACCTCATTTCAGTAAGAAAAGTGAGCCAGTTTACTAGATGATGTGGCAGAAATAACAATGCTGGAGGCAATATGCAGTGGTTCGACTTTGGGTTAGATCATGTGGCAAACCCTGGCAAGTGCCAGATCGTTGTGCCAATGACCCAAGAGGCCCTGGGTGGTCCCCACCAGCCTAACGTCCCATCCGTTCTTTGCCTCTGCCTGCAGAGATCCGCACGCAGCTGGTGGAGCAGTTCAAATGCTTGGAGCAGCAGTCGGAGTCTAGGCTGCAGCTGCTACAGGACCTCCAGGAGTTTTTCCGCCGGAAAGCTGAGATCGAGCTCGAGTACTCCCGCAGCCTGGAGAAGCTGGCTGAGCGGTTCTCCTCCAAGATCCGAAGCTCCCGGGAGCACCAGTTTAAGTGAGAAGGGGCCAGGGTCTGGGGCGAGGGGAGGCAGCGCTGGGGTGGTTGGGCGGCTGGCCACAAAGCTGAACGGAGGCAAGGACTCATCCGAGGGGGATGGCTGCCTCTGAGGCCCTGGGTCTGCAGGACACTACACTTCCAAGCCTCAGTCTTCTTTGGTGGAGGGTGAAGAGAGAGTAGTTCCTCTACATAAGGATGCTGTAGGGAATAAATGAGCACCCAAGAAGACTGCTTTCATAGGCAGTAAGTGCTCAATAAATTGTTGCTGTCACTCTCATCCGACTAGGCACTGTAGGAGCTAGCCTCCATTTGGGCCAAGGTGACTCCCCACCTCCCTTCAGGGCATCCTGGCCCTCTCCAGTTCTCTTGTCCTTCAGGGTCAGCCAGCCCACTTCCAGATTCCTTCAGCACAAGGACCTCAGCATTTCTTCTCCATGAAACTGATGCTCAAGCATTCCTCTTCCTTACTCCCTGGGGGACCCATGCTGCCTTATTACTTACCTGAGACTCATAGACTCTGTGTGCTAATTTCTTACACCCCACGTGCTGCGTTCCTGGAGGCCTGGTCCTCTCAGGTCTGTGGGGACTCTGAGTCCTCCAGCTACAGAACTCTCCTAGTGCAGGCAGAAGCCACAGCCTCCCCGGGAGGCATTCGCCTGCGGGCAGCACCACTTTGCAGCCCTTTTCCTCTGCCATGCTCCCCAGATGTTTCCCTCCTCAGAGCATCTCTCCAGCAAATGGCCCTCAGCCCCCGGAGACCAGAGACTTACTTCAACACACTGGACCTGATCCTTCTGCCTCTGTGTTTAATCTCTTTTCTCCCTTTTGTATATTTTTAAATTGTGGTAAAATACACATAACATAAAATTTACCATCTTAACAATTTTTAAGTGTACAGCTTAGTGGCATTTCTACATCTTCAGCACCATCCATCTCCAGAACTTTTCTTCTTCCCAAACTGACACTCTGTACGTATTCTGTACCTATTCAACACTCACTCCCCCCTTCTATCCCCTCACTCCCCCCCCCCCCCCCCCCCCCCCCCCGCTGACAACCACCGTTCTACTTTCTGTCTCTATAGACCTGACTACTCTAGGGACCTCATTTAAATGGAATCACACAGTACAGGTCCTTTGTGACTGGCTTATTTCGCTTAGCATAATATCCTCAAGGTTCATCCATGTTGTCGCATGTGACATAATTTCCTTTCTTTTAAAGGCCGAATAGTGTTCAGTTTATGTACAGACCACATTTTGTTTAGATGCTTGGCTTGCTTTTGCCCTTCTTTGTAATTTTGCATTCCACTCTGGGCAGGAAGCACACGTCCTTTAAACCCCTCTTAACATCTTCCTCAGTCTGGGCCACAGCATTTGAACACTTGCTTTGGTGCCTTCTTCTCTTGACATTTGGGAATAAGAAATGGCTTTATTAAAAGGCAAAAATTCATTACTCTCTTGCAAATATCATGCTTGTTTTTCTACTCGGTCGCATCTCTTTAAACGTTCACTGCAGAAGGGAGCTTCTATTAATAACTTTCTCCCAGGCACTGTCGAGGTCCTTTCACATATAGAATCTCATTTTTCTGATATATTTCTTGGAGAAATTTTGTGGTGTTTTTTTTCCCCCAAGTGACTTAAGTAAAATGCTCATTGTATACAATTTAGAAAGTACAGACAAATAGGAGAAAAAAATACACAGTCCTGATGGTCAGAATCAACCACTGCGCACATTTTGGTGCCTTTTCTCACCGGTCTTTTACTAATAACAACAGCAACAATAATTTATTGAGCGTGTTAACTGAGCATTTCTTTTGTGCCAGGTAGGTATTACTATCTCATCTTACAGATGAAGACAGTGAAATTCTGAGAAAGCAGACCAGCCATTGGAGACGGATTCGAACCGTCACTCTGGTTCTGCCTCCTGGGCCTGAGACAGGAAAGGGCGTGGGTGGAGCCTGGGAGCAGCTGTGGAATCCGAACACTCCCCTAAAACCACAGGCACCAACACGCACTGGGAGACACACGCTGGGAAGCCCAGGTCTCAGGCTGGGCTGTCACTGGAGCCATCCAGGCCTGTGTGGCTGTCTGGAGCATCCGCTCCTGCCCCCTATCCTTCCTGTTGGTTTGGAGTCAGATCCCTTCCCATTCTCAGTGTGAACAGGGAGGAGAGGGGAAAGGCGGGGTCGCCTGTTCCCTTGCATTGCCTGTAATGAGCTTGGCCAGCCCCTCATGGGTTCATTAACCGGAGCCACCAGACGGAACAGGAGCCCCAGCTGGCAGTCGGGCTAAGCAGGCTGCTTGACAGAGTATGAAAGTCTAATTAGGGAGAGGGCCAGGCCAGTGCAGCTGGTGTGGGCCTCTGCCTGACGCTGATGTGACTGCAGAGCCCCCAGTGGGTTTTGGAAACAGGAGTCTCTAGGGTATGTCTGGACCTGCCCTTTGACCCCAGGGCCAACCAGCACTGACCCCCTGGCTGCCTCCTCTTTGGAGCCTCACATAGGGTCTTGGTCCTGGCTTTCCAGAGAAGCCCTGTCCTTCTATCTCACAGATACTCCATTTAAGAGTGTCTCTCTGTCTTCCAGGTAGCCTCTCAGAGCCTTGAGGGCAGGGTCCAGGTCTTGTCATTTTATTCCCACTGCAATCAGCCCAGTGCTGGGCAGAGACGGGCTGTTTGCCAAGAGTGGGAGAAAGGGAGGGAGGGGATTTCCTCAGTCGATAAAGTCCACTCTGGCTGAGAGGTTTGGTTCAGAGAGGGAATTGGTTTGTACAAGATCTTACAGCAAATTAGTGGCAGAACTGGGATGGGAACCATCTTAGTCTGTTTGGCTGCTATAAAAAAGCACTATCAATTGGGTGGTTTATAAACAGAAATCTATTTCTCACAGTTCTGGGGGTTGGAATTCCAAGATCAGGGTGCTAGCATGGTTGGGTTCTGGTAAGAGCCCCCCCACTTTTTTTTGGCTGGTAGACTGCTGATTCTCTTTCTATTCCGAAGCGGCAGAGAGCAGAGAGATGAAGCAAGCTCTAGTGACTCTTTAAGGGCACTGATCCCATTCATGGGGGCTCCACCCTCGTGACTTCATCTAATCCTAATTACCTGCAGAGGCCCCATCTCCTAACACCATCAGATTGGGGGTACAGTTTTAACATGACTTTTGGGGAACATAATAGGAACTCAGGTCTCTTGACTCCAGTGTTCCTCCTTTTGCTGTGAGCCCCAGCTGCTCCCTACCCACCTAGACAATAAAAACATTTACAGTTGCCCAGGAGGTGCTGTGTCCAGGGCTAGACTTACCTGGGTGGCATGCAATTCAAAGAAAGGCTCAAATGATGGCTCTGAGGGTTTACCTGGGGCAGGCTGACTATTGAAAGAATAATACCATCACATGTTTCTTTTCTACTGTCACATGTTTCTATTCTATATTCTAATCACATCCTTTTCAGAGAACCCTGCCATCTTTGCTCTCTTATAACCCTGATGGATAATCCAAGGGCATAGAGAGGAGTCAGTGGTTTTATCTCAAGCCAACTGAGCACCAGACAAGCCGAGTGGCTTATCTCACAAAGGACCCCAAGCAAGCTGTTGAGTGGGAAAACCCACAATTCCCTACTTCCAAGCTCAGGCTCCTCTCTGTAGGAAGCCATGCCAATCGTGCATTTATTTGAAATGCATGTAATGAGGACCTCTTATTTTCTTGTGTTCTGTGCTGAAGACACAGAGATGAACAAGACACAGTCCCTGCTCTCAGATATTCTCTCTTCTCGAGAGATGCAGCACATGGATTGGGGAATGCCCATTATTGGTATGGTTGGGACAGGCCTCCACAGGACAGGTCCCCACAGGACAGGCCCCCTGTGGCTCTGAGCTTTGAGGCTGCCACCTGCTTACTCTCCAGGTCTCAGCGTTTAGATGTCACTTTCTTTGGAAACTTACCTTGAGTCTGACCTGGTGCTTCCTCTATGTGCCCATCATATTCTTTACCTGTTGATTTGCTTATTCATCTAATATTTTTTGAGCCCCTGCCATGTGCCAGGCCCTGATTTACAGTGGTGAACAGGATAGACTTGGTTCCTGCCATGGTGGAGTTTAGCATCCAATGGAGCAGAGAGATGAAGAATCAAACATAAAGTATGAAAAGGAAGACAATGTATCATCAAATGATTGCTATGATGGAAGTAAATGTAATTGCTATGTTCTGGTTATCAATTCTATGTAACAGCAGTACCTCCCAAACTTAACATATCTCATGCTTTAGTGGGTCAGGAATTTGGACAGGGCTCAACTGGGTGATTTTTATGCTTTCTGTGGCATCAACTGGAACCATCTGGCGATATTCAGCTGGCAGCTGGTCTGGGCTGGAAGGTCCAAGATGGCTTTAACCATGTACTTGGCGCTTTGGTGGGGATGGCTAGAAGGCTGGGCTCGACTGGGTTGCCTCCCTCTCCATATGGTGTCAGGGCCCCTCTAACTAGTGCTTCAGCCAGCTGTTGGGCTTCAGACATGGTATCCCAGGGCTTGGAGAGAGAGCAAGGGGGAAGCTGTAGTCCTTTTTAAGGCAGGCCTGGAATGGGCATATTATCATCATCAGCCCTGGCTCAGCATCAAGGGGGTAGGAAACAAAGCCACCTCTAGTTGGAGGAATGTCAAAGGATTTGCAACCCTCTTTAGTCCTCCACACTGAGCTAGAATGGCAGTCAGGGAAGACTTCTGGAGGCAGTGGCATTTAAGCAGAGACCTAAGGGATGAGAAGGAATAGCCATGGGACAGTGTGAGGGAGAGAGAGCCCAGTGGGGCTGGGACAGGTGATGGGAGTGGAGTGGGAAGTCCCTGAGGCATCATAAGTAGGAAGTGGTATGATCCATTTCTATTTTTAAAAGATTGCCCTGAATTGAAGGGGGATAGAGTGGAGTTGAGGAGACCAGTGGGGTGGGTGGGAGTATTGCTCTCCAGGCAGCTGGCGATGGCCGCTTGAGTGACAGCAGAGCAGATGAAGAGGAGTGGACAGAAGCTGAGAAATCTCTCAGAGGTAGAATCAGGGGAAAGAGAAATGAAGGGTATCTCCCACTTCTCAGTTTAGCAATGGAAGGATTTGAGGAGAGGGGTGAGGCAAAAGCTGCCACCCTGTCTTGTAATAGTCCTTTTTCTTATCTGTCCCCTATTTGACAACCACTGGGCTACATGCTTTGAAGTGACAGAAAGGGTGGCTGTTGACCTGGGGTCCCTAGCGCTTGGTCCAAGTTTGGCATATGGTTGGCACTCACTAAATGCTTGCTGAATTAATCAATAAAGATCAAGTGATAATTAGAGTTGCTCTGGGGTGGGGGTGGTGAGAGGTAGGGAAAGGACATTTACCTTCTGGCTGCCTTAGGAGCTCGGTGAGTGCATTTGGGCTAAGGGCCACCCTCTCCTGTGCCTGGAGCCTGGCTCAGTGTAAGAGGACAGAATGTGGGTTTCCTGACAGGGGCATGGGGACCACAGAGGCCAGAGCACTACTTTACAAAGTGTGGTCCTGACCAACAGCAAACCTGCCCTGCCCCTCAGACCTGCTGAATGAGAAACTCCAGGGGTGGGGCCCAGCAGTCTGTGTTTTAACAAGTCCTCCTGGGGATTCTGATGACCATTCATATTTAAGAGTTGCTCAGAAAAATGATTTTAGATGATAAATTCTTTACAACTTACTTCCAGGCTGTGCTGGCCTTCCTGACCCCTCCTTCCCCAGCATAAAACCCGTATTCCACTGCCCTTTCCCGGCTAGGCCTGGCCTGAGCCTGGCTTGTCCTGGAGCTGGGAGCCCTTCCTGAGCAGTAGTGTGTGTGGGGGGGGGGGGGAGGGGGGCTGGGGAGGGGACGGAGACGGGGACGGACACAGGAGGCCAACACCGGCCTCTTGGGGAAGGTGGATGTTCTCCATCAAGTTGGATGGTTCTAGGAAGCCAGAGGTTTTCTGGGACTAAGGCTTTTTCTTCCTCCAGAGCAGTGTTTTCTTAAAGCACACTGGTACTTTAAGATGTGTGTGTGTGTGTGTGTGTGTGTGTGTGTGTGAGAGAGAGAGAGAGAGAGAGAGAGAGAGAGAGAGAGAGAGAGAGAGAGAGAGAAGCAAAAGGGAATTCTATTCAAATATGTTTAAAATAAGGGAAGTCGAATTTGGCAAGAGCTGGGAGGTGCTTGGCTAGTTAATGCATAAAGCTTAATATTCTATGCAAAGGAGGTTTGGGGCATCTCTCAGCATCCAGAACAGTTGGGAGGGAGGATTCCAGTGAGCAACTAATTTGATTGCTGAGAATGTGCTTTTGTGTGTGTGTGGGGAGTGGGGAATATAAAGCATCACAGACTTTTTTCAGAGGTTGCATGTTCCTAAAAAGATGCTATAATTTAGACTTAGCCTTACAGGTGAATTCTAAGCAGAGAAGCACTTTTGTAGCTGGTAAATTGAACCTATAAATGTGCAAAGGATTCAGAACGAAAAGTTTTGCTCAGAACGAGTTGAGGATAATGGGGTAGGCCCTCCAGGTGGGGCTCGTTTCTCTATTCTAGCCACTACTATTATGATGACTATCACACAAGTAATGGCTTTCCCGTAATACTTTCCAGAGCTGCTATTCTCTCAGTACGGTGTGCAATACAGATCTTTCCTGATCTTTTGGAGTCTGTGCTGTGCAGGTGTTTAGTCTTTCAAACACCTCCACGTCCACATTACCACATGCCAATGACTCTACCAGATGTTTTTCATGCATTGCCTCATTTAACCTTCACAGTAAATGTTGAGGCAGGTCTTATCTCTGTCTTTCTAGTTAAAAACATTGAGTAATTTGTCCAGAGGGACAGCTAGAGCAGGTTAAGTAGCATAGCTAAAATTCTAATCTTGGGTCGTCTGGCTCCAAAATGCAAAACTGCTTCTATCTGCATGACTTTGGGTATGTCCCTTCACCTCTCTGGGCTGGTTTAGTGTTTCCAGAGAGTCACCCATCAGTCCAGACCACGTTGTCGTTGTACTGGAATCAGGGGTTCCTTCCTCTCCTGCTAGTCAGTTCCTGCTCATCCCATCAGAGCCAGTTCAGGGTTCGCCTCCTTTGGGAGCTCTGCTGTTGATCCCAGACCCAGAGCAATCTGTGTGTCGCTCTTACAGGGCTCGAGGCCGATTATCAAGGAATGTTCCAGTTTGTAAGTCTGATTCTCCAACTTTGGTCTGCCAGCTGCTTGAAGGCAAGGGCTACCCAACATGAGCTACAAAGTGATCTGCAGATGGCTGTTACCTTTGCTTGGCATGGATGTGCCCAGGCAAGGCCAATCTGCAAACCAAGGCTGGTTGTTGCTAGTGCCAGGCCTGGGGCCACTTAGTGAGTGGTATGGAGTACACGAAGGCTGTCAGTTCATTCATATGGAAAAACCACTGGAAACAGCAGGGCCTCAGGGACTCACCAGGGCCAGGTAACAGCTTTAGCCAGGTTGACAGAGACTCAGATATGGTACCCACTTGCTGGCTCTGTGTGTGTGTTGGGGGGCGGGGCGGGCGGTGTGAGAGGAATCAGAAAAGGAACCACAGCTTCTGCCAGCACTTCTGTCTGTGAGAAAGCTGCCCTGCAGGTCTCTTCCTAATGACAGACAATTCAGTTCCTCCCTGCATGTCCCTGGTGCCTTTCGAGTTGCTGCCCCAGCACTGGAGCTTGAAAGGGGAGAGTTCAAGTACGTCCTTGTATAGGCCCTTTAAGAAGGAATGCCTGGAACTTTCAGAACCTCCATTTCCCCAAGCCACAATCCCCACTGGTTTTTACAGCCAAAAGTAATGGGGACTTCTCTTCCTGGCACTGGAAACCTGGGCTGTGGGATCTGGTGTGGGGCTGGGACTCCTCCCTCCTCAGTGGGAACCTTTACAGTTGAGATATCAAGATATCCTTCCCAATTTTTATCTACTACACAAGGGTGTGGGACCAGCTCGTTCTGCATCTCCCTCTCTCCCCCTACCAGTCTCAACATGGCTTCTTTAAATCCCTAGTTGTAGGACTTCCATTCAGCTCGATTTCAGGTGATTCTGAATGATGGTTGTTCTGTAGTTAAGTTGTAATTTTGATGTCTCTATCAAAGGTTTTTTAATGAATAACTGAAAAGTCCAAATGACAACAAAATGCTTTTTTCAAATACACGAAGAAAATAGACTTATTTTGTGTGGCTGCAGAAGGAGAGACGTGAGGTCCAAAATAGCATTTTCAGAGAAGCTGACTTCAACTCAACCTTGAGAACGTTCCAGCAGCCAGAGCTGTTCAGCACACCAAGGGCTGCCTTGAAAGGTGTGAGTTCCTAATCTGCGCAGGTGTATACTCCAAGGCTGGGCCTCGGGCCACTGAGTGAGTGGTATGGAGTGCATTTCTGTAATGTGATGGATGGTCGGATTAATGCTCCTCAAAATGAGGGAGGGATCATGGATAGCACATGAACCATAAATATTGAATTATCTTTTCAATTCCCTTTCCAACTTTGTGGTTGCCTCAAGGAGAAAGTCTCGGTTTGGTACTAGTGTGTTGCTAATGCTGCTCTAATCTCTCTTTTTACAAAGTGAGGACAGACCTCAGACATCAGCATCTGCCTAGGACTGGTGATGTGGTTATGTTTGCCTTACACTTACTTTTTCAGTTACCTTTTATTTATGCCAAGGGAAGCTGGTTTTTCAAATGTTATTTTAACTAAGACTAGGGAAAGCCCTTTATAAATAAATTCAGTTAAGTAAAAAAGGACAACTAACAGGGAGGTGGTATGTGGGAATGGCGAAGGTCCTGAAGCCAGCATGACACCCCTGAGCCCCTCCCAGCTCTTCCTAGAAAGTGGACATCTTTCATTGCAACCCCCTATATCCTCCAACTTCCTCTTTTCATTGCTGGGAGGGATTTTAAGGCAGGAGGCTCAGCCTAAAAAGTGGTCATTGCAGTGGCTACAGCCCCTTTTGCTCCTTCCTGTTTTTTCTTCTGGTCCTTCCCCAGATTCCACCCCAGGTTTCCTGGGATCCTCATAGACTATAATCAGCGACTTTCAAAGTATTAACCAGGACGTGATTTATTTATGTATGATATGCTTGATACATGTGATACAAGCATATCATTTAAATTTTATTCTAAAATGAAAAGTAGCCTTAGCCGGTTTGGCTCAGTGGATAGAGCGTCAGCCTGCAGACTGAACGGTCCCAGGTTTGATTCCTATCAAGGACACATGCCCAGGTTGTGGGCTCGATCCCCAGCTGGGGCATGCAGGAGGCAGCCAATCAGTGATTCTCTCTCATCATTGATGTTTCTATCTCTCTCTCCCTCTCTGTTCCTCTATGAAATCAATAAAAATATATTTTAAAAAAATAAAATGAAATGAAAAGTAGATGTTGTAATAAAGGAGATTTAACCAGCTGTAATAAGTCCGTAGCAATTCCCGGCTTCCTCTCCCTAGCGACTAGCCTCCTTGCAGTTTCTTCAGCCCAGGAACACGACTTGCTTTATAGCCAAGAGGAAACATTTCACACTTTAACGCCCAAATGTCTGTGAAGCATTTTCCCATGCTTCATCTCATTTGATCCTCACAGAAGTCCTTGAGTAGGTAGATAGGAGACTCGGTAGAATCCTATTTTCTTTTCATTAGCCGGAAAATGGAGATTTAGAAACCTTAGAAACTTGACCCGACTGAAAAGAAGTAAGAAATGGTGGACCTTGAAAATGACTTCAGGTTTTCTCACTGCACAGAATATAGTCAAACACTGCTGCAGTTAAATATTTTACCCTTTGTTCTCTCTGCATGATCTACAATAATAATCTGCTTTGTGTTGATATTTACTGCTGTGTTGCTGACAGTTACCTGAAAGAGAAGTTGGGGTGCTTCATTGGGCTGGAAAAAGTTTAACTACATCAGAAAGCAGGTCTAATTAAGCAAGTTTATTCTGTATATATAAAAGGCTAAGTTGATTCACACATGCGCCATATAAAGCTCTCACTGGCACTAGTCGCATGCATGTGTTTCAATCTGTCATTGTCGATAGTGAATTTGGTTGACACTTCTATTACAGAAAGGGCAAATAGTGATATTAAAATATTTCTTCTAATCAATTTCCTTTCAATGTGCATGAATTCATGCACTGGGCCACTAGTAAGATAATAATGACCTTTGACGATTATACAGTACCTTACTTACACTTTGCAAAGTGCCTCCCTAGCCTTTAGTTGCTTAAATCTACCCAAGAATCCTGTTGGCGCTGAAGGCCAACCAGGGTGAGCATGCCTTAAGATCCTCATCTCCTGGCTAAGGAGCCATGGGTCAGGACCCTTCCTCTGCCTAGTACTGTACATACCAGGTGATGCACCCATTTTGTAGGAGGATAAATGAAGGCAAAAAGGACTTTGGAGGGAAAGAGAAGATGAGATTGGCCAGGCATTGCCTGGAGGCAGGGGTTTTCATTCTGGTACCAAGAATATATTCAGCAAGTTCAAGGGGAGCTCAGAGATAATAAACCAGACCCAGTGTGCCATCACTTTGAAGTGTGAAGAACAAATGAGTGAAGGGATAATTCTGCCCCAGGGTGGAGGGGGAGTTACAGTACCATTTGCACTGGGCCTTTCAATACATGTAAGAGTTTGTAGGGAGGAAGGTAGTAATGGGAAGAAGAAAACCAACATTTGTAGAGAAGTTACCATGGGCCATACATCTACATTATACACCAGTCATTGGATTTTCCCAACAACCTAGTGAGGTGCTGGTGGTAATACTAGTGATGATAATAGTAATTATTATTATATGCTGGATTTGATGCTAATAGCATCCCATGAATTACCTCATTTAATCCTTAAAGTGCCACTGTGAGGTAAGTGCTATCAACCCATTTTATAGATAAAGAAAGAAAAGGTTTAACTAACCTCCTGGTTACCCAACTGCAGAGGGACAGAACTGGTATTTGCCCTCCAGCTGTGACTCCACAGCACCCCAGCCTGGTAAGCAGAACCCACTTCAGCCAGGTGACCTGATGGATGTAGGCCTTCCCTTTCTGAATTACTTTGTCTCAGGGCTGGCATCAGCCAAAGGCAGCTTCTAAGTCAGTAGATTTCAACTGGCATGAAGGGGCCCCCTTGCCTGGAAGCCTCAGGCCTGCTGTCGCCCATGTGGCTCGAAGGCAAACTCTCCCCCCTCACCTGGGCGGCTGCTCCGCTTCCCACCTGGCTTTCCTGCCCCTATGATCACATCGCTGGCCCACTTAACACCTTCATTCAGCCTTGAACTATGAGGCTCTTCGTGATCCGGCACAGCTAGCTGCCTCTGCTTCCACTGTGCCCTGCTTCACACCTGTCCTACTCAGATAACCTAGGAACAACCCGTGTCTGACTTCAGAGCTTCACAGCCAGATTTCCCTCCGACTGCAATATGCTCTTATCTCTCTTTGCCTTTCCACCTAGCAAACTCTTGTAAGTACTTTAAGGCCCAGTGCAGATGTTCCTGTGACTCCCTCTACCCTAAGGCAAAATTAACCACCCCCTCACTCCTCTGGGACCTAGGTCTTCACAAAGCATAACACAGTAGGCATCTATTCCTCTCCCCTGCAGCCTCTCTCCCCACTTCTTTTGATAACAACATCTAGATTTTTCTCTGGGGAATCATCCCTGAGCAATGGTGAGCCTGTGACCAGCAGTACATCATCTTGGCCACAGAGCTTTAATATAGGGAGATGCAATTCCAGGCCTTTTGATGGAACAACTGGGGAAAAGCTCTCTTTCTGTGGGGATTACTAGCAGTCAGTGTATTATTGGTCTGGAGAGGGCCTGCCTAAGTGAAGCTAACAGAGAGAGGAAAGCAGAACCAATAGATGGAGAGAATACGAAGTCTTGATGACGTCCCGGGATCCAGCTATGCCTGAGGCTAATCACCTCCTATTTCTTTATATTTTTTGATTAAAATTTTTGATCCTTTAAATTTCTCCTCTTCCCATTACTATCATTTTTGCTTAAACCAGTCTGACGTATTTCTGTTGCTTCAGCTAAAGTTTTTCTGATCAATACCCATAATTCTAGGTTAGTGTTACTTTCATCTACTAGATTGTGAGCCTTCTCAAGGCATATCCAATCATCTTTTTAATCCTCTGTGACTAGCACGGGAACTAGCACATAGCAGAAACAAAAAATATTACAAGAGTGAAGGAATGAATTGGATTCTGCCAAGGGCTATGGAAAGATACAAGGAAATAAAAGAGATTGTTTCTGCCTTCAAGGGGCTTATAGAAGTAACCAAGTAAATATGAGGTCATTAGTGTGGGCTCTACTGCAACATGACTGATGTCCTTAAAATAAGGGGTCATGCAGACATACACAAACGTACAGGGAGAATGCTACATGAACATAAACGCAGAGATCTGGGCGATGTGTCTACAAGCCAAGGAACACCACAGAAGCCAGGGAAAAGCCATAGAACAGTCCCCTTCACAGTCCTCAGAAGGAACCATCCTGCCAACAGTTTGATCTCAGACTTCTAGCCTCCAGAACTGTGAGACAATACATTTCTGCTGTTTAAGCCACCTAGTTGTGACACTTGTTACAACTGCCCTGCGTACAGCAGTACCAACCCAGATGCTCATCCTGTCCTTCAAGGACTGGCTCCTACAACCTCTCGGGCCTACCTATCTCCAGCCCCCACCCTCCCCTCTGCCCTCAGGCCACACTTACCTCCTCTCAGTTCTAGAAGGTGCCCATTGGGGAGCCTTCACACTACTGCTGGGAATGCTCTCCCTTATTTGTGTTGTGTTGAAACCTACCCATCCTTCTGGTCCCAGCTCATCCTCTGGGCACTTTTCACCTATTCAGCCGACTGTGTGGTACCAGAGACCCAGTGGGGAACAGGACAGATGTAAGCCAGAGAGAAGTCAAAGACCAGAAACAAAGAGTGAATAGGACAAAGTTCAGGCGTGGTAGTGCTGTAATGACCATGAAATGGGATGGTGTGCTAGAGACTAGGGGGCCGCTGGAGTCAGGGTAGGCCATGACTAGAAACACCTCAGGAAGGTCTCAGTGACAAGAAGGACCAGCATGATGAACTGACACCCACCTCCACCTTCCCCAGGTACTCTCAAGGCACCATGCATTTTTCCTTCAAAGCCCCTACCACTGTTGCAATTTCCTACCTATTTATGTGACTATTTGATTGACACTTGAGGCCCCCACTGGATTACAAGCTCCCTGCATCAAGGGGCATGCTCATTTTGCTTACCACTGCCTGGCACAAAAGATGGCACTCAATACTTGCAGAATTGATTATTCCTGCTTCAAGATAGGGTAATGAATTCCCTTTTCTGCTTGGGGCAGCTTAGGTAGCAAGAGGTTAACCATACCTTTTTGGCTCTGGAAGTATATGAGGGAGTGCTTTTCAGAGGCAGCTTTGATGGCAAATGCCCAAGCAAGCCCAATGGAAAGCCCAAGAATGTTCTGGAAGGGAGCAGGAAGCCAGAGGCAGGGACTTGGTGTCTAGGGAATGGTGTCAGCTGCAGGAACTCGCTTCCCTCCCTGAGAGACTGCGATCCCAGGCCAGTAGATTTGGATACATCTGCAACGTGGGGCTCTGAAGGCCTGGAAATGGGTTCTGTTGGCTAAGCAGAATTTTCCGGCCCCCAGCTGAGAAGCTGGAGAAGCTGGCTCACTGCTAATTTCATTTTCCTAGCTCACCAGCTTGGCAAGGCCTCACTCCTCTAGCTGCAGTCTCGTGGAGCCTCAGACCCAGCTCTCCTAGCCAAAGAAAGAAAGCTGTGACTCACCAGAAAATTTCATTGCTATTTTATGGCATATATATATGAAAGTTCTCGCATTATGCCTTAGCTCAGCAGCTTCCACCTGCTGCATAGATGCTCACATGCTAGACTGGAAAAGTAGAAAGGCTGCTCAAGATGTGCCTCAGAAGAGAGAGCGCAGGTCCAGGTTCATTTTGACGTCCTCCAAAAGTGGGGCTACAGCAGGAAAAAATGGCTCTCAGGTCCAGGGGATCTCACTTTCCAAAAGAACAAGTAACCTCCTGAAAAGGGAAGGACAAAACTAAAGGTCCCCAAAGGCCAGTGTCCGGCTCTGCCATCTGTGGCCTGGGTGCTTCTTTCTGTGCTTCCCAAACAATCCGTAAGACCAGCAGGATGGTGGTCAATGTGCTGGTCCTGTAGGTGCAAGCCCCTGCACCTGCTCCCTGCTGCGCCTTGCTTTTTGAGCTCCAGCCACACTGGCCTTTATTTGGTTCTTTGAATTCACTGAGTTTCCTGCCCCTCAGTGAGCCTTTGCCCATTCTGTTCCCTCTGCCTGGGACTCACTCCCCCTGAGCCCATGCTGCTGAACCTCTTCCCCTGCTCCCTCAAACTCTTTCTTCAGAGCCCGGCCGAAAGAACCCTTCCTCAGGGACACTTCAGTGACCCCTGAAGTCAGGTCAGGCCCCACGTGTCGTGGGCTCTCATGGCACCATGCTTTCCTCTCTAGTGCTTTCTGCAGCTTCACACACATTTGCTGAGATCGCTGAGGGTTATCACCTCCCCCACTAGACTGTGAGCTCCATGTTGGCTTCTATGTTTGTCTTTCTAGCCCAGGCATATCCATCTGGGTGTTGCATAAGCCCTATGGACTCGTCATGTTCAAATAAAACTCATCGTCTTCCCTCCTGCCCCCCTCTGCTGACCTGCTTCTCCTCTTCTCAGTAAATGCCACTTCTTCTCTCCCCAGGGCCAAGCCTGGAAAACTTGGGAGTGGTCTCCCTCCCAACTGCAACCCTAACCCCATTCGATCTCCAAGTCCAGTCAGTTTACCACCTAAGAATTTCACGGACCCCTCACCTTCTCCCTTGGCTCCTGCGAGCCCATCCTTCTCATGGTAGCCAGAATGAGAGTGAAAATTCAATTTTACTCTTGCACTCCCCTGCTCCAAACCCATCCGATGGCTCCCCACCAACCTCAGAACAAAACCCAAACTCTCTAATGGGACTTAAAGGCCCTTGGCTATGTGCCCTCTGCCTAATTCTCCAACCTTGTTTATCACTCCCGTACCCACACCCACCCCAGAACACCATGCTGAAGCCCCCCTGAGCTATGTTCAACTCACCAACATGCTCTCTCTAGTCTCCCTCGGGGCCTTTGTTCGTCATATTTCTTTACCCTGAAAGCTCTGCCCTATAAAACTATTCCAGCCTTTAGTTCTCAGTCTAGAATCTGCTTCCTCTAGGAAGCCATCCATGCCTAACTCACCACCACCTCCTTTGCTCCACAGCCTCCTTCTCATCACTACATGAATGAGACTGTATTATCGGCTTGTTTCCTTGCGTGTTCCCCTCACTCGAGTGGAAGGCTTGTGGGATCAGGGTCTTGCCTGCTCTGGTGTCTGCTGCATCCACAGCATCCAGTGGTGCCTGGCACATGTACACAGACAGACAGTGCATGACTGAAAGCTTGAATGAACCGGACCTTTATCTTCCCAGCCGCTGCTCACTTGGACAAGTCCTTGGTTGCTTTCGGGTTGCTTTCTCCTCCTTGCCCCCACTCATTCTGCCTCCCCTGGTAATTCCATCTAAGGCTGCATTGCTCCTGCCCACAGCTTCTCATAAGGAAAGTACTCTATTTTCTGCTCTTTCTCTCATATAACATCCCTGACCAGGTGGCCTAATTAATGGCCCCTGAGCCATCCTAGAACTTCTGCACCCTTTAAAGATCTTTTTCCTCCCTCCACCCCCCAAACTCACCTTCTGGCTGTAACTTCCATAAATTGTGCACATTTAATTCCCTGATGCTATTCAGTTCTCAAATCCCAGGCTGAGATAAGCCCCCAAAGTAATTTAGGTAACGACTTAATTATCTCATCTCTCCTTTACTCTAATCTTTCATTTTCCATCGCCACCTAGGAAGCAGTGAAAAATGGGATCTGTAAATAGGTTTCTGCCCAAACCTATTTCTTCCCTTGCAGTTCTTATCTTAGTTCATGTCATCAGCATCCACCCAATCACCTGAGATCTGAACCTCAAGATCACCATCTACCCCTCCCTCATACCCCCTACTCTCTTCCCAGGATGAATCCAAGATCATCTGCTCTCCTATTGAGGAGTCTCTGAAGTTCAGCCTTCTCTGGCCACCTCTCAGGCCCTTATTATCTCTATTCCCTTGGACTAAGTTCACCTTATGACTGGTCCTCTTATTTCCAGCCCCATGCCTATGCCCACACCCATCCACCCATCTACCATCTACTCATTTATTCACCCATCCACTCACCCATATACCTACCCACCCATCCACCCATCAATCCACTCACCCATCAACCCACCCACCCACCTATTCATCCATCCATCCATCCATCCATCCATCCATCCATCCATCCATCCATCAGTCCATCCATCTATCCATCCATCCATCCATCCATCCATCCATCCATCCATCCATCCAACAATCCACCTACCCACCCACCCATCATCCTTCCTGGAATTCAATGCCCCCCAGCCTCCCATCAAGTTCTTACCCTGTCTCCCCAGCCAATCCTCTCCTACTGCATTTGGAATTCTTACTCTACTGAGTTACTTCTCTTTGTATTCATGGTTTCCTCTGTCTATAATTTCAGCTTTCTCTGCCTCTCTATTTGGAAAACTCTTACCCATTCTTTTTTTAAAATTTCTTTATTGATTAAGGTGTTACATATGTGTCTTTATTCCCCCATTACCCCCTTTAGCCGCCCCCCATTCATGCCCTCACCCCCCTGTTGTCTGTGTCCATTATTTAGGCTTATATGCATGCATACAAGTCCTTTGGTTGATTTCTCCCCTTACCCCCACCCTCCCCTACCTTCCCTCTGAGGTTTAATGGTCTGATTGATGTTTCTGTGTCTCTGGATCTATTTTTGTTCATCAGTTTATGTTGTTTATTATATTCCATAAATGAGTGAGATCATGTGATATTTATCTTTCTCTGACTGGCTTATTTCACTTAGCATAATGCTATCCAGTTCCATCCATGCTGTTGCAAACTCTTAACCATTCTTGAAGACCTAGCATGAATGTGACCTTCTTTTATGGGTCTCTCTTCCACTAAAACAGAAACAATCTTTACTCTGAAATAATTTGCAGGTGAGCAGGGGATGGAAACTCCTTAAGGTAGACGTTCTCATGAGTGTGCATCAGAATCACCTAGAGGGCTGGTTAAAACACATATTCTGGGCCCATCCCAGGGTTTCTTATTAAGTGGTCTGGAATGGCCCTGCATTCCAATAAATTCCCAACTGATGCTGCTGGTCCTGGGATCACACTTTGAGAACCTGTGTCTTGGAGTGTGGTCACAGGCATGCTCTCTGGTATCATTTAAACTGAGACCTAGAGGAAGAGAAGGAGCTAGTCATGACAAGAGCAGGGGCTAACATATTCCAGATGGAGGGAGCAGTGTGAGTGAAGGCCTCAGGTGGAAAAGAGCTCTGAAAGCCAGGAGAGCACAAGAGGGCGGCACCTTCTCCAATTTCTCACGCAGAACGAACACTCTATCACCTTCCACTGTAACCTTTTTCTTCTGCTTTCACCACGTGACAAGGACACTCTCCAAGGCAGGTCTGTGTCACATCCCTCCCAAGCCCACCGGAGGCCTGACAGGAAGTAAATGCTGAGGGATTTGGGTTGGGTGGTTGAATTTGAGTGTTCTGGCTTTTTCTCTAGGCTATAAGCCAGTGATGGGCAACCTTTTGAGCTTGGTGTGTCAAACTTCGCCAAAAAAACTGAGCATAACTCCGGTAGTGTGTCACTTTGAGGAAAAAACATTATTTCGCGATATTTATAGTTTAAATAACATAAATGTATAATTGTTATATATAATTGTATTTAATAAACCTCAGCGGCCGCGTGTCATCAGAAATGGCTACATGTGTCAGTGCTGACACACGTGTCATAGGTTCGCCATCACTGCTATAAGCAAAGGAGAAATCTGTTTGTTTCTCTTAAGCAACATGTCTCCTCCCTTTTTCTTAGGAAGCTTCCAATATATCTATCCTCTAAACCCAATTCCCTGCTCCCAAATTCCTGCGACTTCACAGATTTTTAGCCCACTTTGTAACAGAAAGAAAATGTCTCTATATCAAGTGGCAGGGGCTCCACCTACCTTTCCCCAGCCCAGGGTTTGGGCAGGGTGAGGGTGCAGGGTGCTGTGGGAGCCCACAGGCCCTCAGATTGTACCCTCCAGCACTTGCATTTGGCTTTGAGAGGATGATGTGGTCATAGTAAGAGTCAGCAGACTTCCCCTCCTCAAAAACACTGATAGAGGGAGCCTGAGAGCATAACCATGGCCAACCCTCATTGGTGCCCCACCCTTAGGGCACGTGTGGAGCAAGGCAGGCCTGGGGGACCCTGAGCTGACCACCCTCAGGTGGAGGTTGGGACTCTCCCCCGACATCCTGCCTTTCCAACATCTCCTTTCCACCCTGGAAAGCAGAGTAAGGGAAGGGACAGAGTCAGAGGGCAAGATGGTAACATGGGACTATGGGTTTGATTTTGACTTTTACTAGTAATTGCAGTTCCCTTTTTCTTTGTGAAGAAAATATATATATATATATTACTCTTTTATTAGATAGAAGATATATATATATATATATATATATATATATATATATATATATATATATCTTCTATCTAATAAAAGAGTAATATGCAAATTGACCATCACCCCAACACACAAAGATGGCTGCCCCCATGTGGTCAAAGATGGCTGCCCCCATGTGGACACAGATGGCCACCACAAGATGGCCTGCAGGGAATGGCAGTTGGGGGGGACCCAGGCCTGCAGGGGAGAGCAGTTGGGGGGAACCAGGCCTGCAGGGGAGGGCAGTTAGGGGCAATCAGGCTGGCAGGGGAGCAGTTAGGCATCAATCAGGCTAGCTGGGGAGTGGTTAGGGGTGATCAGGCTGGCAGGCAGAAGCGGTTAGGGGCAATCAGGAAGGCAGGCAGGTGAGCAGTTGGGAGCCAGCAGTCCTGGATTGTGAGAGGGATCCCAGATTGGAGAGGGTGCAGGCTGGGCTGAGGGACACACACCCCCATGCACGAATTTCATGCACCAGGCCTCTAGTATATATATATATATATATCCTTTACTAAGGCTAACAGAGGGATCTTTGAGAGAAATATTTCTCCATTTCGTTTTTTTGGAAGCATTCCCATTTCCCAAGCTCTGGGAAACAGTGGCATATAAATCTCAGACTTTAGTATGAATAAGGATTCCCTGGAGGGTTTGTTAAAACTCACATTGCTGGGCCTATCCTCAGAGTTTCTGATTCAGCAGGTCTAGAGTGGGGCTTGGGAATCTACATTTCTAACAAGACCCCAGGTGCTTCTGCTGTTGGTGGTCTGAGGACCACACTCTGAGAAACCCTGTTTTAGCATAATGCCCAGCCAGAAGATGCTAAGAATCTGTCCATAATTACAGGACAAAGATTTTCTTGTCTTATATGTACTTTACTCAAAGCAGCTTTCCTTAAACCCTCCTCCCAAATACAGAAGAAGGAAAATGGAAGTGTTCATATTTTGTTCTTTCAACTGCATAGTTCTAGAACTCAGACAAATACTTCAAACACAACTGGTTTCATATTCCTTAGCCCTGGGGAGGGCAGCTTCTTCCCAGAAGGGAGAGATGCATGTAGCAAATGCCATATGCAACGGGAGAGTAGATGGGGTAGGGCTCAGAGACAAAGACCTGAGTTTTGGCCCAGCACTGCTCTGTGACCTTGGGAGGATCACTTCAGCTTTCATAGTATCCGTTTCCCCACCTGTGAATGTGTTAGAATAAAACCGAGCTTGAAGGACCCCATGAGGGTCAGAGAGCCATGGGGAGTGACACTGCAGAACACTGTCTGGATGACAGTTCCAACGAAGCCAACCTGAGCTGTCTTGGTTTCCACAGGAAGGACCAGTACCTCCTCTCACCCGTGAACTGCTGGTATCTGGTCCTGCATCAGACCAGGCGGGAGAGCCGAGACCATGCCACCCTCAATGACATCTTCATGAACAACGTCATCGTCCGCCTGTCACAGATCAGTGAGGATGTCATCAGACTCTTCAAAAAGGTGGGCAAGCAGGCCACCTGACCTGCCTGGGTTTCTCCCCCAAGGCTGGCCATGGCAACTCCGTGCTATCCAGGGCGGGATGTGGTTTGGGGACATGAGACCAGGAGGGCAGAGGGCTGGACTTGGCATCCCAGATCCTGAGTTTGAATCCTGGATATGAATGGTGGCTCAGCCACTTCAGCAACCACCACAGAAATAAAAACCTTTTCATGATAAAGTAAGTAATACACATTCATTGTAGGAAATATGGAAAAATGAACATGAGTATGAACAAAAATTAAAATCACCTGCAATGCTATCACCAGCAGTAGTCACTTTGGGGTCATAGGTATTTCTATGAGTGCTCATATTTACAAATTTTCCAGTATACATATGCATTTCCCCCACTGAGCTCAGCCTGCATATATGATTTTGCTTATGTCACCTAAAAATTATATAACACTTTATTACAGAATTTTCCCATGTCAATAAATATATTTCTATAATATTTTGAATGATTAATAATATTTCATTATATAACATACCCTAATTTATTTCACCAATCAGTGTCTTATTGTTGAACACTTGGGTTATTCCATTCTTTTACTCTTCTAAACAATGCTTCTGTGAGCAGTCTTGTATATACACCTTTGTCACATTCACTGCTATTTCCTAGGATCAGTTTCTACAACGGGGATTTTGGGGTCCAAAGTTTACTTATTTTTAAGTCTTTTAACAGACTGCTCAGTTGCTTTCAGAAAGGATTCACCCGTGTTCATGGCCCAGAAGCCGAGTGGAAGGAGCAGTCACAGTTTATGCCCCAGGCCTCTGTATCCCAAGCCCCTTGCACAGTGCCAAGCAAGCACCAGCTGCTGTGTAAATGACTGTGGCACTGAACTCACTTCTGTGAACTTCAGTTTTCTCATTTGTGAAGTGGGCAAGTCATTTAGTCTTCATGAGCCTCATCCTCTCTGTCTTGCAAATGGGGTGGAGATCCACTACTTCCCAGTGGCAGTGTGAGGGTTAAAGGAAACAATGCATGTGAAGGGGGAAGGTGTTGAGAAGTGGTTCAGGGTGTAGGTGTTTGGGTCCACAATTCTTGAAATTCCCGGGGTCATAATCCTGGTCCCATCATTAGCTTTCCATCCTTAGTATGGGGTTTGTTCCTTATACTCTCTGTGCCTCAGTTTCCTCACTTGTGAGGTCGGGATAGAAATACCCACAGGGCAAGTGGGAGGATTAAAAAGGTTTTTAATTCCACATAGAGCATGGAAAACAGCACCTGGAGGCTAAGTGCTCAGGAAAGCTGGCTGTCGTTATAGCAATATGAGAGACTCTTCCTACTAAAAAAAAAATCTAGCTTATCTGTTCTTGCTAGGTGCCAATTTTAGGGATTGGGTGACCTGGGATTGCTAGGAGCACAAGGAAGAGGACAAGATGATTTGAAATATAATAACCTCTCCATGGTCTGTATTCGGATTGTCCGCTCTGAGGATGACTTCTGTAGCCAAACTGCCATCACAGGCTAGTTCCCCTCCTCCACACAGTATGCTCTAGTGTCCTCCCGGGCTCTGTTAATGAAACATAGTCTAACTTTAATATTTACATAAGCAAACATAATTAGAATGGTAAATACAGTACAATAAAAAAAATTCACACAGTGCTTTGCAGAGCTACACTGAAGTGATTCAGGTCACTTGGTCCCATCACAAGCCTCTGCCTGCTGCCACTGTCACATCTTTTTTCCTGGGTGGGAGTGACTCAAAGAGAAAAGATCATCAGGGCCTTTAGGAAATGAAGGCCCCCCCCCCCCCAAGCTGAGCTGAGGGGACAAATGAGATAAATCTTTTCAGTTCTCATTTAGGCTGACAGCAGCCTCACTTGTGATGGAGGTTAACAGGGTGGAAAATAATGAAAAAATGTCTACAGCTGAGCTCCTGGCTGCCTTGTTACCAGGCCTGTGCCTGTGGAACAAAGGAAGCAACCCAGCCCCCGTGGGCCGGGAGAGAGATGGGGACAGGGCCTCACCGGCTGAGCTAGCACAGCACGGCCTCTTTGTGTCACATCAGTTATAGATAATCTCGGCACCGAGACAGCACTCCTTACGTAATAATAGTTCCTGCAGGCCTCAAAATGACTTCAGGGCTGGTCTCTGGTCAGACTGGGGCATGGGCTCGTCACTCACCCATTTTTGTAGATGAGGAGGTAAAGCTTGAGAAGCTGCAAGGAGAACCCAGATTTAGTAACTTTGGGCCTGTTGTCATCACTGGCAGGAGGCAGCATGGCTGGGCTTTGCAGTCTTTCAGAAATGCCTCTCACTGACTTGTGACTCCGGGCAAGTCTCCCTGAGCATCAGTTTTCTCATCTGGGAAGTGGAGAAGGTGACGATGTCTCCATCAGGGGCCTGTTTTGAAGAGTATATGTAAGCCAGGAGTCCTTCCTGGTCTCAGGCCTGGGAGAGCTGCCTTGACTGACAGCTTCTTGCTGATGGCAAGATGCTGTTTAACTTAATAACTGCCTTTTCTTGATTCTCCATTTTCCCTCTTATAGTGGACTCTATTCTTATGACTAGAGGAAACACTTCAAATTCCAGAAGCCATTCTAGGATTCGTCTGGTCAAATGGACTTATGCATGCAGGTGACCCTTGCTTTAAGTGTGAGGTATGGATCCACCATAGCAGAATGGAAGTGGACGAGATCTTGGAGGTCATTGTAGGGATCACAACTCTTATGGTTGCAAACAACAGAAACCCAACTCAACCTGCTTGAGGGAAAAGGGGGATTTACCAACTCTCTAGAGCCAAGCCTGGTTCAGGCATGGGGAGCTTCGCAGGCACAAAGGAATTCAGTTTCTCTAGCAACTGTGCTCCAATTCTCCCACCCCCTTTTAGGGGGGACAGTGAAGGGCTTTTTTGTAGTCAGTCTCTCTCCATGTGATGACGAGATGGCCCCTTGCAGCTTCAGGCTTCAAAAAGGAAGCGAGAGCTCCTTTTCCCCCAGAATTGGGTCTTATGGGCTCTGATTGGCTCAGTGTGGGTCACATGAACATGCCTGCTGTTGTACCTGTGGCTGGGGGATGCATGTGGACTGATCAAGCCTGAGAAACACACCTACCCCTGAAGCCAAGTGTACACTCAGCTTTACATGGGACAGAGAATGGGTGAGGGGTGGTTCTCCAGGAAAAACTGAGGTGCAATAAATCATTCAATGTCTGCTAGGCCTTCTGTTCCAGTCCTTTATCATCCTCTATAAGAGTGATCATCCTCCCTCTGTTGGATCACTCTCAATAAAGGGCACTTATTACTTTGCAGGACGACTCATTCCATTTGGGGGCAACTGTGATCAATACAAAATTCTCTCCAATGTTGAGATGAAATCTTATAGTGTTTCCCACTCACAGGGCCTGGTCATACCCTTGAGGGCCACATAGGTCAGATCCTCATGGAAACCTGTGAATTTCTCAAACACAGAAATCATGATCACCCACCCAGGTCTTTCCCAGCTCTGGGTAAACATCCCAGGCTCCTTCACTTGTCCCTCTGTGATTTGGCTTGTGTTTCCTCTCCACCTGGGATACTCTCCCTCAGTCATTCTCCGGGTCTTCTCTGACCCACAGAAGTTAATATTTAGGACCATTCAGAACACTCTAGGGAGGTCTGGCCACCTGGCCAGCTGAGATTAGAGCAGGGCTATGTTGACTCTTCATTTCTAATAATGAAATCTATTGAAGGCCTTTTGCCTTTTTCATGACAATCTCATCACATGGTTGATTCACTGAACTCTTAGCTCAAATTCCCAGGTATTTTTGTCCAACTGGTTTTTAATCTAGCCTGTGAATTCTGCACTTAGTTGTTGTTGTGTTTTTTTTTTTAAATATTTGCCCTTTTAAAACGTTATTATATTTGATTAAGGTCAAATGGGATCAGTGTCCTTCTTTAAGTGATTTTTCAAGCATCAATGGGGTAACTTTTCCAAGCAGTTCTAATTCCTCCTTTGTGGGAAAAGCTTGTTCTATAACTTCTCCATGTCTTCCTTCTTGGTGTTTCCTTCTTTTATGTGTCAGTTCTTTGCCCCTATTTTTGATTCTTCTCTGCCTTCTTAGTGGAGAGGTGGAAAGTGGAGCAGAGAATTTGGAATGAGTTACAATTAAGGTGACTCTTGAGTTGGGTGTTGAAGGATGAGTAGGAGTCTGCCAAGTAAGGAAAGGAAGTTGAGAGTTCAGTATTAGGAGAAAGACAAAGAGCACAGTGGGCAGTCCAAGGCAACTTAGAATGGGAGCTGCAAAACGGCGGTCCACAGCTGAATTTGGTCCTCAAGGGTAGGACCAGGCCCTGTGGCTGGGGGATGCAGTCTGTTTGGCCCTCACTATGTTAAAATTAAATCAACATTTTAAAATTGCAGGATTTCACGTAAAAATCGGGATTTTGTGTTTCTCTTAAAAAATCAGAAGCTCTGCCAATACCAGATCCATGAGGGTTCATATTTGGCAGTACTTGGCTAGAACTGAGTAGCTGCTGACCCTTATAGCCAGGGCACACTCTCTCCATTGCCCCCTGGTCCCTGCTGTTGTCCAGTGTATGACACCTACTTGGCTCCTTTATTTTGCATCCCTGGCCCTTTATTGTTTGAGTTTGTGGCCTTACCTTTTATTTTATTTTTTTTTTTAACATATCAATAGTCACTTTATTTTTTTATTTATTTTGTAAAATAATTCCTTATTGTTGAAAGTATAACATATGTCCCCTTTTTTCTCCTATTGACCCCCTCCAGCCCCCCTCCACCCCCCACCCCCCACCTCAGGTCTTCAGCACTCTATTGTCTATGTCCATGGGTTATGCATATATGCATACAAGGTCTTTGGTACCACCCACCCACCCTCCCCTGCCTTCCCTCTGAGATTCTGCACTCTGTTTCAAGCTTTGAGTTTCTGGATCCACTCAGTTCATCAGTTTATTTTGTTACTTAGATTTGTGGCCTTATCTTTAAACATTATCTACCAGTGGTTGATTTGTAAATTCTTTCAAATCATCTGGAGGGCTTGTTAAACATGGGTTGCTGGGCCCCACCTCCACAGTTTCGGATTCAGTAGGTCTGAGAGAAGCCTGAGAATCTGCATTTCTAACAAGTTTCCAGGCCATGTTGATGCTGCTGGTCTGGGGACCACACATGGCGAATGACTTACCTAGTCCAACCTCCCTGTTTTCCAGGTAAGGAAACTGAGACTCCCCATCCTCCTCTGGTAAGCGCAGAATCTGGCCCCAAGCACAGGTTTTGACTCCAGGTCTGGTACTGAACCCACTACCCGCTGAGGTGCACCAGTGGGAGGTCCATCTGCATCCTGATTGCTCTCCTTCCCGCCCCAACCATTTCTGAGAATGGGCACTGAAGCCCATTTCATTTCCAACCTCAGCTTCCTTAACAATAGCCACCCATTATTCTATGCTCTGATGCCTGCAGAATTTAATTACTTGCTGGGCAGTGAAGTGAATTTGATTGTTGGAAGCTGTGGTGTTCTGGAGGAAGCACTAATGAGGAAAGACTCTTAGCCGAGAAGAGGGGGCTTGTGGGGGGCTTGTGTTTGAAAGCAGCCATTCACTGTGTGGCAATAAGGGCTTGGTCTTCAGTGAGCTTTTTCGTTCCCGCCTTGAAGATGTCTGTCGCATTTCATAAATAAATCAGGGCTTTTGTGTGCAATAATTGCTTTGCTTTGTAACCAAGATCAAAAGCACCAATGGCCTTGGATTGAAAGCCAAATTTATTTTTTATTATTGCATTGAAGGAGAGAGTGAGGGTTTGCATGCTGGAGGGTCCAGCTATGAGGCCTGGCGGGGGTGGGGGGGGGGGCGGGGAGAGAGAGAGAGAGAGAGAGAGAATGAACAAAGTGGGCAAACTGCCAAGGTATGAGGGACCTTCAGCCAGTCTCTACCATCTCCCAGGGATATGAAGTCCTGAATGGTCACTCTGCTAGATCAGCCTGCTGAGCTGGTCACTATCAGGCATTCCCAACTCATTCAATAGACATATATTAGTACTATCATGACAGTAGGTAAACAGTAATTATAGATAACAAACAATTAGTGAGTGCTTACTGTGTGCCAGGCTCTGGGCTAAGCATGCTTTAGACATTTAATTCTTAGAGAGCGATGCTGTCATCACTTAATTTTACAGATGAGAATGCTGACGCTGATATAGGTGGAGCTCAGATTGGAATCTAGATTTGTCTGAGTCCAGTGCCCAGTGGTAAAGGCACATGCTAAAGAAGACAGAGAAATGATGCCCTCCCTCAAGGAGCTCACAGTGTAGACAGTTGTATAGCAGTGATTCAAATGCAGCAGAGAGAGGGGAGCTGGTTTAGAGGACTTCCTGTCTGGGCTGGTGGGGTGGCATGAGGGAGTTTGGGGAAGGTTTTACGTTGGGGAAGCAGCATTTGAAGTGATCCTTGAAGGATTAGTCTCTATCTCAGTAGGCTCCCCAGAAAGCAGATTCTGGGACAGTGATTACAATGCAGGGGTATATTAGCAAGTACCACTGGGGTTCCCACCTGTAGAAGGAAAGGGAGAGAAGCAGGAGTCAGCCAGTGGAGAAGTTGGGCCTTGGTGCAGTTGCAACAAAGGCCTCAACTGACTCCTTGGGGAGCTCTGAAGCTGGGGTGCCATTCCAAGTTGTCCTGGGTTGTGGTAAAGAGATTGAGCGGACCTTTATACCCTCAAATGGTTCCCAGAAAGGGGTGTGGCCTTGGGCATGTGCCTCTTTAGCTGAGAAAGTTCCAAATAAGGTTGACAGCCAGGGGTGTCTGCTGGCAGCATTCCTCACACCTGGGGGAGTAAGTCCTCCAGTCCTAAAGGGGATCTGGGTGGTGCTTCACTGTGTCCACAACAGATATTCAGGGATTCCAGACCAAAGGAAAGGCCCGTGGGAAGTAAAGTCTGGGGCCTGTATCATGAGCAGGTCTGCCGGTATTGTAGTCTGTTAGGGTTACGGACAGACTCTCTGGCTCAATTTCTGTTCTTCCACTCTCAGGCCATTCGAGCTCAACCTAGTCCCTTGATCCTCTGAGTTTCTTCATTTTCAAAATGGAGCTAATGATAACCTCCTTAGTGGAGTTGTAAGATTAAAAAAAATGACAATATAAAATCCCTACCTGGTACACAGTAAACAGTTCATAAAGATTAGCTGTTCTTGGGGTGACTATTGAGACTTTGAGAAAGAACAAGTGAGAGTTAAGATTGAAGATGGAATAAAGGAATATTTTATTCATGGCTCACAGGTTAAATAAAGAGTCAGAAGTAAGAAAATGTGCTCAGGAAAGTACTCACAGATTAGTTCTAAATGATGGTGGTCTTATCTCTTCTTTGATAACCTCTTATTTTTTTTATCTTGTCTTATTATATTGGTTAGGACCTCTATCTGGTACAGTGTGAAGGGAAATGGGAGAGAAGTGGTATTTTTGGTTTTTAAAAGACATACTTCTAACATTTCACCATTTAAGATACAAACTCTTAGCAAATTATGAATAAATAGGCACTTCCTTAGTCTGACAAACAATATTTACCAAAAACCAACAGCAAATATCATACTTGCTGCTGACAAGAGCTCAGCAAGATGGCTGGTTACAAGATCAATATACAAAAATGAATAATGTTCCTGTGTCCCCGCCACATTCAATTAGAAAATGTAATTTAAAAATGCATACATTAGAAAATAAGAATGACTGAAAATTAATGCCATTAATGCTACAAATTAGCTACATCCTAAAAGATTTGATAAGTAATGCTTTCACTGTCATTTAGATATAAATATTTCATAATTTGCATTACAGTTTCTTCTTTGCCTCATGAATTATTCAGAATTAGGTTTATTTTAGTTTCAAACATTTGTTAAAGCTTTCACTTGCCTTTAATTTCTAACTTTATTACACCATAATCATTTTTTTAAAAAGTTCTGTACCTTTTTGTTGAAGCATTTGCCTTGTCAGAGTACCAAGACTTCCCTAACGTGATAGTCAGTAAAGCAGGTTGTGCTAGAGCAGTGCCAGGTTAACTGACCTACAGGACAGCTCAGAGCCCAGAAACAGCCCTCTCCACGTGGGAACACAGCACATGGCACAGGTGCACTACAGATCCGGGAAAGGATAGAGTATTTAGTGAATGGGGCCAATTACATTGGTTGGTCATCCTTGTCTTGTTTTAGAAAGTGATTTTACACACACACACACACACACACACACACACACACACACACACACATTTTTATTTGGAGAAAATAAGACCTCCACCTCAGTTCACAAAAATATAGTCTAGATGGATTAACGTGCTAAAGGTAAAAAGCAAAACTTTAAAACTTTTGGAAGATAAAATGGGAGATGATATTTAAAACCTTGAGGTAAGAAAATAAACATAAAAAGATAGTTTTATTTTTGCTTAGAAAAATAAAAAAGCATAACCTATAAGGAAAATATTAATAAATTCCATTATATAACAATCTTCCTACAACAACAGCTAATAAGGGAAACTACAGATGAGACAAGAAGATATTTGGGTTTGTACAAAATTCATAAAAGGTTAATACCAAGAATATAAAATCAGTTCCTACAAATTAATAAGAGAAGGGCAAACAACCCAATAGGAACATAGGTAAGAGATGTAAATGGGTAAGTCACAGAAAATTATTTTTAAATGGTTAAAAATATAAGAATAGATGCTCATAATTACCAGTAATCAGGGAGAGTAAAATAAACTGAGACACAGTTTGAGTGCCAGTGGATCGGTAAAGCAGTCCTAAGTGCTGGCAATGAGGAGCGGCAGGGGCTCTCCTGTCCTCCTGAAAAACCTGTAAAATTTTCCAGCCCCTTGAGAACAGTTGGGCAGTATCTAGTAACAGTGAAGTGAAGGAAGAGGGGCATACCCTGTGACCCAGCAATTCCACTGCTAAGTGTAACCTAAAGATGTTCTAGGATATCCACACACACACAGAGCCTTGTACAAGGGTATTTGCTGCCGTATTGTTTGCAGTACAGTAACAAAGAGAAATCACCTAAATGTTCATCGTGAAGTGAATGGTAAGCTATGGATAGTCATACAGTGGAATGTTATACAATAGTTAAGATGGCGAAACTAGATCTACATGTATCAAGGTGGGTAAAATCTGAAAACACAATGTCGGGTGGAAAAAAGCAAGAATCACTATGATATTTTTATACAACTTTAAATATAAGTTAATAGTTCATATTGTTAGACATCTGTCTGATATAAAGCTATCCAAATATGGACTGTGTAAGAGTACATACCAGCTTCAGAATAGTGATTGAGGGGTGAGGGAGAAGAAAGGTGACAAAGGACACTTCAGTTGTACCTATAACATTTTGCTTCCTAAGAGTAATTTTGAAGCAAAAATGAGAAAATCTTAATAGCTATCTAATTTGGGTGACATGTTCTTGGGTGTTTGTTATTGTTTTTTCAACTCTTCTGCATGTTTCAAATATTGGAGACAATATTTAGTTATTTAAATACTGGAGACCTGAAATCAAAGCGAGGAGGGCTGTGAAGACAGATTAAGGAGGCCCTTGGGTGTCAGAATGAGAATCTGGGCTTTATTTTCTAGACATTGGAGAATCATTGCAGGTTCTTGAATAGGGAATGGCATGATCAGAGCCAAGATTAAGGATGATTAATTTGGTGTATTTAGGGCTTTGAAAAGGGGGAGTAGTTATATATTATTAATATATGTACACTAATATACAGATTAGTGGTGAAAGACAGTAGAAGCCTAGATCAGGGAGGTTGGTATGGGAATATAGAGAAAGGAAGGGGTAGATGGATGGTGGTTAGGTGAGTGGGTGAATAAGTGGATGGGTAGGTACGGTGGTGGTGGCTGGGTGGATGGATGGATGAGTAGATGGGTGAATGGGTGGGAAGGTGGTGAATAGATGGGTAGATACATGGCTGTAGACATTTTGAAATGCCAGTGCCATCCTCATTACATCCTATTCACAAACAATGCAAATGAAATTGAAGATCAGATTATAAAATGACAAGGAGTTCAAAGAGATGTCTCAGGTCAATGATTCAGCAATGTGATCAATAATGTTTTAATCCAACAAATAAGCCAGACAACAACCATATTCCCTTTGAAGGTAATGGAGGGAGAAAACGGCTCAAAACTGAGTGGCCTCACGTTTTCATGGATATTGATTTTTCAAGAAGACAGCTTTGTCATGTTCCCCAGGACATAGACTGTCACTCACCCCCTAAATCTTTCACTCCTTATCTGTAAGAGATTCGAGGCAAAAACAAAAGCAAAAACCTTCCAAAACACAAACCAACACTAGGGACATAGTCAAGCAGGATTACTCCTGAGTATATTCTGCCTCTGCAGAGACTCAGCCCCGCGGTCCAGACCAACTCCTTCTGCCTGGGCCTGGAGGCCAGGAGGAGGGCCTGGAATGTGGTCACTGATAACAGGAGATTCTGCAAAATGGCACTGAGCACTGTATGTTATTTCATACTTCCAATGATCTAAAGCAGAGCCTTGTAAATATCAGTATGCTTTTTATGCTAAGGCCGAGGAGGTCTGTGTTTTATAATTACCTTGGAATGTTTTGGGGAAAAAATTCTAAAGGTGTGCAGAGTGCTAGCTCTCCCAGTGGAGGCAACAGAGTGGATTGGTTGAGAGAATCACATTTACTAGCTCTGTGATCTTGGGCAAATTACTCACCCTCCCCGAGCCCTGGTATCCTGATCTTTAAAGTGGGGTAAACAATATTGCCTCCTATGAAGGGGCTGATAATAGGCTGGCGTGAGGTACAGTATTGTCTGTAAAGCAGTTTTCATTGTGCCTGACACATGCTGATATCAAGAAACAATAGTTATTATTGTTGTTATTAACTATAATGATAAGTATTATTAGTAATAGTACCAAGCATTATTGTTAATAATGATAAGTATTACTATTAATATTTCATATTATTAGTAGAGATCCAGAAACATCCAGCCTGACCACAGTAGGTCACCTGTTCATAGACATCCCAAAGTATCTTTGGGCTTCCTCAGATCTGTTATTTTAAGCATTTCTGAAAATAAAGGCTTTCAGTGCAAACAGAATCCAAGAGAAATGCTGGGAGTAATTACAAGGGGAAGAGGGTGGCAGGCTTCTTGCCTCAGCTCATTGCTGGGCTCCAGTGGGGCCCACCACTGCCAAGAACCTATGATGAGTGGTTCCAGGACCTTCCTATTTTCCTGCAGCTCGGTATCCCAGCCGCAGCAACAGGGGGAAGAGTTCAAGCCTCAAGTCTGCATTCCAGCTTCTTGCAAAAACAACATGCAGATGACAGCATTTGGAGTTGCAGCAACAGGAGACATAAATTAGTTTGGGAAGGGGAGGAAAAGAAGGGAGGTGTCCAGGAGCAGGGAGAGAAAGAAGGTGGGGGAGGGGAAGGGGAAGAGTAACAAGGGTCCAGATGGAAGGTGGAGCAGAGTGTAGGCTAAGGATGACGTTGGGTGGCAAGGAGTGGTGACATGACAGAGCGCAGGCAGCCCAGTTATTGGCAAGCTAGGGCACAGCCAGGAGAAACAGCCAGCCAGCTAGCTGTCCAGGCTGCCATGTGCAGGGATAAGCTGACCTTCCAGGACAAACTGGAGAAGCCCATTCCTCTGAGACACGCCTTTAAAGCCTTTGCTTTGGAAATGAAAACACAACCGCTTTGGGAGATGGCCAGTGCTTACATATACCAGATACTTAAATAGGGAACATCTGTGGGTCTCAACTTGTGTTATTTGATGAGAAAACAAGCTGGAGTGTGGAAAAGCAGTGGGATTTAGACCTACAAGAGTCAGGAGTTTTTGTTTTTATTTAGTTTTGTCGGTTTATTTGCTTCCCATTGTTTGCTTGGAACCCCAGAACTGGGAAAACCATGGAATGTCCCAAAGGTAACCAACCCTACATGAGAATATCTAGTCAAGCAAGAGTCAGAAAAGAGAGACCTTGCTGTAGCAGGGTCTGGTGAGATGGAGAAGAGGCCTGAAGGCCCCACAGGGGTAACGGGATTGAGGAAGCCTCCACTTTATTTCCTGCATTAAGAATGGTCTCCTATGAAGAAGTGAAGGGGGAGTCTTGTCGTGAAAACACAACATTTTAAGATGGCATTATTTTCTAGACGTAAAGAATGACTTTAGCCATGGGAATGACCCACTTTTGAGTTCATTTGAGGGAGACAGAGACATGCCCTTAAATAACAGAGCTTTTCAAATACAGTTCAAGCCCTGGCCTGGTAGCTCAGTTGGTTAGAGCATCATCCAGATATACCAAGGTTGCGGGTTCAATTTCTGGTCAGGGCACATATAAGAAGCAACCAATTAATACATGAATAAGTGGAACAACAAACCGATGTTTCTCTCTCTTTCAAAATTAAAAAATAATAATAATACAGCTCATAAAGCCCTAGGTCTTATGGTATTAGTTTTGAGGGTTTTCCTTTAAAACATTGTTACCCTGTATTGAAAACTAAATCAAGCAACCCATTGTAAGATTTTTATGGTGAAGAAATTTATTTAATTCAGGAACCATTGTGTCAAAAAAATTTAGTCCCATCTTGACATGACTGTGTGGGGTTTCGTGCACAGGCATTGGAGCCCCTTGTGTGTGCAAGTCTTAGTGACCTGCATGCACTCTTGGAAACCAGAGTGCCAGTCTTTAAGGAGCTTTTGTGTCCACTAATTGATTGGAACTTGGTCCTTTTGTAGGAGCTGTGTGAAAGCTGGTGCTTGGTGGAGGGTTTGCAGAAGCCTATGTACCTCCATGCTCCTTTTGGCACTTTTACGCTGGCATAAGCACTTATTATATCAGTATTCTTTCACATAAGCAAAAATGAAAATTCGCTGGACCTTGTAAGCTGGAAAGTACTGAGGTAAATCTTACGTAGATATCTCGAGGTCCAGGACTCCAATGCTGCTGTCCTGATTCTCCTTCTGATGGGCAACCCAAGACCCCTGACATCCTAGCTCAGTGACGCCAGAGGAGAAATTATCTGAGAACGTGTTTGTTAGAAAGCTCCCAGGGAAGATTCTTATTGGCTCTGCCTGGAATATATTTCTATCCCTGACCTAATCACTAGACATGAGGAGCCAGAGCGCTCTGGCCACACTGGGTCCCATGACCGATGGACCATCTTGTGTGACCAGGCAAACAGGGGTCAGTGCCACCATATTTCATCGCCCGTTTTCAGCAGGAGGAAGGGAGAAGTCAGAGACGGCCATCGTGGCTGATTTATTCCTAACAGGACAGGTAGGCCAAGAAGGACCAGGCCAAGGACAACTAACTGTGCCTGAAAGTGGGGGCAAGGGAGGAGGATGCAGATTTCTGCACAGGTGGTGAGAAGGTGGCTTGGACAGGCAGGTGATGTCCAGAGGGCATGCTCTCCTTGTACCTTCTTTGTGGCCTGAACTCATCTCTATTGCAGCATTGTGCCTGCATGTCGTGCTAGTCCCTAAGAAAGCAGACAACAGAAAGTCATTACAAGTGCCAACAGTGGAGTCAGACCAACTAAAAGCTGAATCCTGGCTCTGCTACTTCCTAGCTATGCAACCTGGGGCTAGTTGCTCAGCCCTTCTGAGCCTCCAGCTATCATCTTTCAAGTGGACATAATATTATTACCTACCTTAAAGGTTTAAATTAGATAATGTATGGAAGTGCTTTGGACAGTGTTCAGCAAATGGAAAGTGCTCCATAAATGCTAGGTGTGATCGATCGAGTTGGGGCTGCATTTCTTTCAGCTTTGTGTCTTTGGTGCCTAGTTGAAGTTGGTATCCAGTAGGTTTCAGTAAATGCTGGTATAAAATAGAATCAAAGCTAGGCGAGGAATTGGCCGCAGAGGAACAAGAAGAGGTAGTGTCAGCAGGAGGATGGGTTCAGGGGATGCTGGGATTCTATACAGGCTGTGCTGTTGGGGTCCATGGGGGAACCAGGAGCTTCGGTCTCAAGAAGCGGATGCTTCAGTGGCTTTCAAAGTTGGGATATGAGAAGGACGTTGGTTAAAAAGGCACTATCACAGGTTAGCGATGGCTGTTGTTGACGAGAGCCAAGGGATTCTGATGGCTACCCCTGTGAGACCCCACTAGTCTCTGGGTCCTAAACTCAAATGCTCCCGTGGGCCAGTGAAGGGAGATGCTGGGCACTGCAGCCAACTCGAAGTGGGGGCTCAGTATTACTGGATCTTCTAGTTTTTTCAGGAGAAGCTGAAAATCTGGACATGTAAGGGGAATTTCCTGATTTTTAAAAGCTGGGAAAAGAATCAGATTATCTGAAAACACTGATTGGCCAAATAAAACAGATCTGCAGGCTAGTGAGGCTGCCATTTGGAGCCCTTGGTCTAGGGCAGTGGTTCTCAGCCAGGGCAATTTTGTCCCCCAGAGGACATTTGGCCATGTTGGAGATAGTTTCTGTCACAACTTGGGGTGGAGTTGGGAATGCTCCTGGCATCTGGTGGTTAGAGACCAGGGATGATGCTAAACATCTTATAATGCCCAGGACGGCCCCGCCCCCATCAAAGAGCTATCTGACCCTATTAGAGTTTAACTGGCATTAGCTGGGGGCAGAAGAAAGAGGCAGGACCGGGCCACCTGCCACTTGATTTTACAGACTTATTTGGGTCAGACAGACAGTGTTGTACCCTTTCAACCCCGAAGAACCACGGTTGCCATGGCTGAGCCCTACTTGGTCCAATGTAATTATTTTCTACAGTCCACACACTTCCTGTGCATGAAGGAAGCAGCCTGCCACCCCTGACCTCTGCAGGCATGAAAGTCATGTGAGAAATGTGGACAAAGAGTGCTAATGCATTGCCACTTGGATCCCCAAGGGCTGGGTGTGATGGTCTGCTAGAGATTATCAGGGTTTTGGCCTCCTGTTCCTGGTGGAATGTTTGGTTTGGGTTCCTCATTCAGTAGTTTCTGGAACTGTGGTTGAGAATATTTCCCTTCTCAACCAACCCCAACCATAGAAAAATAAAATTCCTTTGAGTCCTGTGCAGTTTAGTAACTATTTGCTGAGCACTCACTCTGTGGCCAGCCCGTGCTTGGTGCTGAGAGGGAGGTGAGCAGACTCAGGCAGGTTCCCTCTGGTGACTTACTGTGCCTTTGAGGAAACACAGGCACCAGGCCTCCAGCTCCTCCCCGTCCAGTTCACCCTGTCTTCTACGCCCTCTCTCTTCTTCTACGCCCTCTCTCATCTTCCTGAAGAAGCGCACCTCTGATCACAGCCTTCAGAGGCTCCCAGTTCCACTCAATGAAACCTGCACCCCACAGCCTGTGTGACCCAGCTCCGTTTCAAGCTCATCTGCTCTCCTGTTGCTGTGCTTCTCTCTTTGCAAACCAAGCTTTTCCCTGGTGCCAGTCTCTGTGCCTTTGCTCAGGCTGCGCCCCTTCCTCAAATACCGTCTCTGTCCTTTCACACAAGGCGAAGTGGCTCTGGTGGTTGTCCCTGTATCCTCTTCATCACTTCATCCCACATCACGCCATCTGTCACTCTTGTGGCCCTTTCCACCTCCTGCCTTAGAATTATTTGGTTCTTGACTCTCGATCCTGCCAAACTAGGTGATTCTTAAGGGACAACTTAATAAAAAAATTCAACTTGTGTTTCCTTTTCTGAGCAACTGGCCTAGCTTTGTCCCTAGCATCAGTGGATGTCAGTTCAGCATGCCTATTTCCCAAGCTCTTCATCGATGCCAAGAGTGCCATATGTGTTACCGGTTTCATCCTCACAGAGACTCCATGACACTCGTGACATCATCCCACTTTTACAGATAAGGAAACTAAGGCTTAGAGGAACTGTCCCTTTATCCGTTCATAGATTTATTCACTAGGAGGCAGGCTTTGGGTTCAGTTCAACCAGTTTCTCAGGAGTCCTTAAGGAACCAGGATTCTTTTGTTCTGCCACCCAAGGCTGCTGATAGCAATTGGGGCTTCATGGTTATTTTGCCGGCACTCAATGGAAAAGCTAAAACCTTCCTCTTAATCATCTGAGTCCTTCTCTTCTATCCAGTTAAGTCACATACCCCTGGGCTAACAACATACCAGAATGTGTTATCTCAAGTAGGGATGGAGTCATGTCCTTGGAAGATCTCAGCTGGAGGGCTGAATGCAGGGCCAAAATTCATAGCTCTGTTGGGAAGCAGGAAGGGCAAGAATGGATGCTGGAGAGGGAACCAGCATCACTGCTACTGAGAGCAAAGTATTAGGCAGTTAGAAGGAAGGGCAATGACAGATTGGATTTTTCTTTTTTTTTTTTTTGTCAAAACTCCTGATTTTTCAGCTGCCATGCCTGGGAATATATTGTACCATTGACCAAATTCAAGAAGATGGAGGAAAGTTCAGGAGTTTGCTTTTGGTTAATTGAGTTTGATGTGATGAGGGAACATCCAGACTGTACTGTTTTGCAACAGTTGAAGATACAGGTCTCTGAGCTTGGGCTCAGGGACGTGCAGGGAGGAGCCCAGGAGAGAGGACCATGGAGATGGTAGACATGGCGGCTGATCACTGAGAAGTGGGAGCTGGAGTCAGTAGTGTGTGGGGATCTGGCTGGGGCAGAGGAGGAGAAGGCAAGGCTGGTGGAAGTTTTGAAGGCAGGACTCTTCCCAGCAGAACTGCTTCTAGGAATTTATATGACAGGGTGCACAGTGATAGAGTACAAGGATGTTCACTGCATCATTGTTTGAAATATTAGGGGACTAGAAACAACCTAAATGCCCATCACTATGCAGCTGCTTAATTAATTGATACATCTGGTATATAGAACCCCAAGCAGCTGTCAAAAAAGGAGGATGCAAGAGCTACATAGGCTGTGAAGGAAGAATCTCTCAGGTATGTTGTTAGGTAGAAAAAGCAAGATGCAAAGGTGTTTAAAAAAGAACATACGCTATCCAAATGCATGCTTGTTTATCCATAGCCTGTTTCTGGAAGGTATCAGAAGAAACTTTGAATAGCAGTTGACTCTGGGCAGGGGTCGGGGAGCCTGAGAGACTTACTCTTTACGTTTACTTTGCTGGCTGTTAGGGTCCTTTAACCACATGCACTTAGTACCTTCAAAAAAGTAAGATCATAAAAATAAAGACAGAAGAAACTGGCTCTTGGGTGTCAGAGATGTTGGTGAGACTGAGCACTGAGAGGAGCCACTGTGGATGTCAGAGTACGGGGTCAGCAGTGGGGCAAACATCAGGGGGATGGGCCACAGGAGAAACTGAGGCACAGACTGAGAATCAGGGAGAATAGAAGGAAATGGGGGTAACTTGTTGGGTTCACTGCGCACCATGTGGATGCATGGGATGGCACTGAGGGCTCCCTGCGAGCTCTGTACAGACAGTTCTGCTGAGACTCTCTGTGCTGTTGGATTGGGTCCCTTTTCTTTAGTCACCAGAACTGGAGTGAGGTCTAAGCAGATCCCTGGAATTGCCCCAGAGCTTTTGCTGTCTGTTAAGAGATCTGGTAAATGCAGGGGCTGCCTTCAGACAAGTGACTCTTGGCAAGTCTAGGCCCAGGAACTGAGAAAGGCTGTGGGTGAGGAGAAGGAGCCTGATACTGAGCCCTCCCCAGCTACCACTGAGCCCAGGGCCTGCTGACCTGCACAGGGCGGGGCAGAGGAAGTCTGGTCTCTGCCCGTCAGCTGCTGGTCATGCTTGAGGCTGAGGGAGCTAAAAGGGAGAGCAGGATGACTCAGCTGTAAGGGAGCAGAGACCAGGGCTCCCATTTTCAATACGGAAACTTCACATGATGGTCCAGGCAAACAGGAGAGTGATGATGATGATGATGATGATGATGATGATAATAATAATAATAATAATAATAAGAAGAAGAAGAAGAAGAAGAAGAAGAAGAAGAAGAAGAAGAAGAGGAAGAAGTAACAGGATCCTAGACTCTTTAGGCTGGATGGAACCTGGAGATAATTTGTTCGTTATTTTCTAAATTGTGTCCCTCAATATGCTGAACATGTATGTAACTGCAAAAAAAGATTGAGGTCAACTAAATGACACACTACAGCCCCCCTCACATACAGTCCATGCATGTGAGGGTATAAAAGCCTCTGAAAAATTCTGCAGTAAGAAAACGTGTCTCACTTTAACTAGCTTTTCCCAAATGTTTGGTCACAGAAGCTCTCATCCCTCTTTTAGTGTGCCCCCCCCCTCCCCCGCCACCAGCATGCTTTGGGAAGTGTTTAAGTTTTTTATTTTATAACATGGTAACTAAGTCTCCAAGGCCACATGGCCAGTTGGTGACACATTGGAGGCCAGAACCTCAGTGTTCTGCCAGTGACCCAAAGGGCTGTCTGTTTACCTGCACTGCTCTGAGATGCTACATCATTATTTCTCAAACTGTGTTCTGTGGAATCCCACCCTCATGAAATGTTAATGAGTATTGAACTAGGGACACATATTCTGGTCACATAAACATAGGACACACAGAATTAAAGAAAGATGGCTGTGAGGTTTCTCAGAATCTTTAATATGGTAATATCTCTGTGAATCACCAAGCAGGGTCCCCCAACTTACATGGCCAGGGAAGACTTTGTTTTGTGGATACAAGTTGAGGAATTCAAGTTTAGATCAATGAGTTTTATGTTGATTTCTGCAGCCCCTGCCCAGAGCATTCCTGCCCTTACTGTGTTGAAAAGGAAATTTAAAGCCAACAGCTACCTTCTCCCCCTCTGACATGTGCTCTTTCACATTCCAGAGCAAGGAGATTGGCCTGCAGATGCACGAGGAGCTCCTGAAGGTCACCAATGAGCTCTACACGGTAAGTCCTGCTCAGCTCTGCTGCCATGTGAGATCGGGCCCCCTTTCTTCAGTGCCCAGGGCTGGAGGGAGGCTAACCAGAAGTCTGGGAGGACCCTGGGCCTTTTTTACTATGTGCCCAAGGGACAGTGGGTCATTATGGTGGGATGTAGTGATTCAAAACCCCAGCTTCTCATTCTGTACATCTGGGGTGGGGCCCTGGGCATGTTACTTTGTAAAAGTTCCAGCTGTGGGAATGTGTGACCTACCAAAGCAGAAGACACAGAGTTGGGGTGGGGGAGCATGGGCACAAATCTCCCGAGGAAGGAGTGTGGGTTTGGAGTCAGGTAGGACAGGCTAAAGTCGAGGCCTGCTCCTTGCTGACCGTGGGAACTTAGGCACCCATGTAGCTCAGGTGGGCTCAGTATTCTCATCTGCAAAATGGAGCACTGTTCTGAGGATCACATGAGGTGAGGGGGAATGAGCATGCCTTGCCATATCCAGGAAATAATTTCAGAACATCACAATTTGGCCAAGAATTGACCTTGCTATCTGCGTGGAGGCAAAATCTAACTGGACTTAGGATGAGTGTTAGAATCCAAGAAGGCGAGTGGATGAGGGAACACACACACATGGGTCGTAGTGCAGGAATTTATTTGGTAGCTAGTGCGGCAGGATTTCAAACCCAGATTTGTCTGTAATCAGGTTTGTTTGCTCTGCTGGGATTCTCCGTTGCCTCTCCTGCTGAGAATTCCCTTTCTCTTCCTCTCTTCCCCTCTGCTTCTTGAATTCTTACCCATCCAAAGGCACCAAGCTCAAACTCACTCTTGATCACAGAAGCTCACCTGGAGCCATCACTTTTCTGAACTCTTAACTAATTCCTCATGCACGTGCACACTCTTCCTCTCATTTCTTCACTCACCAAATATGTATTGATCACCGGCTATATGCCAGCACTGCTGGAGGCTCTGGACACACTGTGGAGAACCTGGCGCAGCCTCCAGGCTCACGGTCTAGACACCCTCCCTCCCAGGCCACATATCCAGCACACACTATGCTCTGTTTGGGACTGCTGTATCATCCTTTCACATGCTTTACTTTTCTCCCTGCCCAGATTCTAAACTCCTTGTGGGCAAAACCAGTTTCTTTCATTTAGTCACATGTCCCTCCCTCCCTTCTCTGCTTCAGTAAGCACCCTGGGAACACCAGGGAGGTATAAGACACTTCAAAGGCCAACTCTTGAAATGTTCACAGCCTGCCACTGTGCCTCTTACAGCACTGGGTCCACAGCAGGCAGCTGCATATGCTTGAAACGAATTTCTGGGCAACTCCTGAAGACTCAATGTGCAGTCATCAAATGACCTAGGGAGGGGTTTGCTGTTGGCACCCCAGCGCTGTCACTCTGTTGGCAGCTACAACAAAAATGGCACCAGGTGTTAGACCAGTGGGGTCAGATGGGGCCTTAGTTCAGCAATCTTGGTACTTGAATTCTGGCTAGGAAAGAATTCAGAACCAAGACTGAAACTATAAGAGAAAACTTATTTAGAAAGTCACAGAGGTAGAAGAGTGGGTGGTAGAAGAAATGGGCTCAGGAAACAAGTTACAGCATCAAAAGAAGGGCCCTTGGAGTTTAAGAGAGAGAAGGGTAAAGGTAATGTACCTGGGAGGTGGTAGTTGAGAGGAGTGGAGGGGGAGGGAAAAGGCCCAGGCATGCTAGGGTACAGATTTTAGGGGAATTCCCAGGGGAGGATCTCAATAGAATATTTATCAGCTTTCAAGGTGAGTCCTTTCTGGATTGTGGTCTCCACTGATTGGTTGGTGCCAGGGCAGGGTCTTTAGTCAATACAGCTAGTCCAGAGGTCAGTGTGGTGTGTCTGGTTTTGCTGCTTTTCTGGTTTTGCAGCTTTTCTGGGCCTGGAGCTGAAACACAGCTGAGGCCTAGATGTATTTGATGCAGGTCAGAACCTCATTGTCCTGGGGGCTTAATGTTCCCCCTTGTTTATATCCTCTCTAAGGGGGTCTAACCCACATGACTAGCAACATGCCAGGGGAGAAAAGGTCAGGGGAGAGTCTGAACATCATGATCAGCAATATGCTAGGGTAGGAAAGTCACCCTGGAGACGAGGTTCTTGTTTTCCCAGTTTTGCCTTGGTGACCTCTGTACCTGGCCCATTGTCCTTGCTCTGCTCTTGCCTGTCTAACTGCCTACCACAACTCTTCTGTAGCAAGCAGCACCTCCAAAATACTCACCAGATCAAAGGCAATAGAGCAGTGCCTCTTCCATTTTATCCTATTTCCTCCCTCACTTTCCTCCCTCCCTCACTTTCCTCCCTCCCTCCCTCCCTCCCTCCCTCCCTTCCTTCCTTCCTTCCTCTCTCTCTCCTTTCCTCCTTTCTTACCACCTGTCTGTCTACACATCTATCCATTCATCCATCCATCATCCACCCATCCATCAACCTGTGGAAATCAGCCTGTCTCCCTCTTTTAGTTTTGTTTTCCTCTGTTTTGCTGTCATGATCAGGCAAATTTCTCCTATTGGTCACAAAGATGGTCTCCCCACCCAGCCCCACTGTAAGTTCATTTTCTATCAGTTTAGCGCCCCCTAGTGGAAAGAGAAGTGCCCTTTCCAGTGTGTCCAGCAAAGCCCAGGGCTGTCTCTTATTGGCCTGGCTGGAATCATGAGGTCTAATCACTGTGGCCAGATTAACATAATGTTATTAATTGGCCAGGCCTGGGTCTCATGCTCACCCTCAGGTGGAGTCTGGTTTTAGTTTCCCATCAACCACATGGACTGAAAATGGGGAGGGGAATTGGGTTGATTTTCTCAAAGAAAATCAGGGAGCTGTTCTAAAAGAAGGAGGACTAGATGATCCTAGGAGGAGAAAAACAACAGATGTCCACTGAGGAGTAGCTGGGGGAGAATAAGGAAGTAGCTCCATTGGCTAGTGCTCAAACCTCTGTTCCTCAAACTTATTTGGCTCCTGCTCCTGGGCTTAATGCTCGCACTGCTCCCTTTGTCTAGAATATTCCACCCCACCCCACCCCACCCCCACTCCATGCCCTTTTCACCCAGCTAACAGCTACTCTTCTCCAGGAAGCATTCCTTAAATGCCCTGTACTTCCCTCATCATAGTATTTATTACACCGTGTGATAATCACTTATATAATTGTATCCCTACTAGAGGGTGTGTTCTGTGAGGGCAGAGACCCTATCTGTCTTTCACACTGTGGTATTTCCTAGTATGGTACCTAGCACATAATAACCTGTTCAATAAAATTGTGATTATTAAAGGTATAGCTATGCCCCACCCCAATTATATTTACCAGATTGAAGGCAGTAAAACTATACCTCCCCTATTTTATTCTCCCTCCTCTCCTCCCTCCATCCCTTCCATTCACATATCCATTATTTTACCCACCTACCTATCCATCTACCCACCATCCATCCACCCACCTATCTATCTATTCATCCATCCATCCATTCATCTATTCATCTATTCATCTACCCATCTACCTATACATCTATTCAGCCGGCCAACTCTTATTCATTCACTCATTCATGCAGACATATATTGATACTTGCTGGGTATCTATCTCCACTTTAATATAATGAATATGGTCATAAATGAGGGTTCTGGCCCTCCTGGACTTTAACTTTAGCAGGGATGTTTATAAACATGCAAAATAAATAAATAAAATAGTGATGATAACTCCTATGGACAATGTAGGCCAGACAGAGTGTGGGTGGTCAAACTGAAATTTAGGGACTTCTCTTTTCTTTCAAGGATGTCTTTGACATGCATTAGCTCAGGGTCTCCCCCACACAACTCTAGGATAACCCAGGGATGGCCCTGGGGTATAGGAAGCACACCTGCACTACATTGTTGAAAACCTGTTTTCTAACAACTGATCCATATCCTGCCCCAGCGTGTCCCTTTATTGATACTGTCAACTTCCAGATCGCCTTTGCCTTTGTTTGCATGTAAAAGAGCATCTGAGGGGCTGTGCAGATAATACTTTCCTGTTTTCATGATCTGAGGCTTTGGGAAGATGTCAAAGGCAAAGTGTACACAGCAGAAGGCAGTGTGATGACCAGAAACGTGAATGCCCACTGCTAAGAAGGCCTGACTGTCCAACTTGCTAGCTATTTGAACACTACACTAGCTATTTCTGGACTTTAGTTTCCTTCAATGAGGGGTTAATTCACCAAGATTTTTGGAAGGCCTTCCAAGCACCTATGAAACTAATCTGGGTCCAAGAACAGTGGTCTCCACTTCCATATTCCTATACCGTGCATCTCAGCCTTGTTCTGAGGCCCCCTTCTGATAGGGTCCAGAGGGCAGGACAGGAACCCCCATCTGGCATGAAGCTGGGTGTGTGCCTCTGAGGGACCCTTTAGCGATCCCAGGTTGGAGACTGGGCCTTGGCTAAAGGCCTGCATCCATGCTGCTCCCTTCCCAGCCCAGCACTGCTGTCAACCAGTCACTTTATAGTCATACTTTCTGAAGCATCTTCCTACCTACCTCCCATCTGGTCTTCACCAGGTAGCACAGAGAGGACAAGCTTCTGCCATGGTCACCCAGCAGTGGTGGGAGCGTTGAGTCTCAAAGCCGGGCCTCCTGGGTCCCTGTGGGGTAGAGGATCCTTCATCCCTATTTTGTGGTTTCCTCATCTATAAAGTAGGGATTACATGGTACCCACCTCATAGGGTGTTGTTGTTTTTTTATGAGAAATAAATGAGTTACTATATATAAACTCCTGGTAGGTAGTAAATGTCAGCTGCTATTGTTATTGTTATCACATTGCCTCCCAGGATTTGGGATAAGGATTAACTGAAATGCTCCTTGGAGATAATAAAAGGAGAGGTTTGCAAACTTGAAATAATAGGTAATTTAAATATTAGTTAACATACCTTAGACTGGCAATATTGAGCAGACTATTCTAGGCTATGAACAAAGGACCTTTCATGCTGACTCCTATGTTTCAGTTTATCTAGAGGATTCTGGGTATAAGTACTTAGGCCTGATTCAGAGAGGTCCCCATGTAAACTTCTTTGTGGCAGCTGTTGGACATAAGTCACCCGGGCCATCCAGTTCCCTGATATTCTTGGGATCAGGAATTACCAATTGGACCACATAGCATGTGGCTCCAGCATTGTCAGGGCTGTGCTCTCCAAACATGGGGTTTGGGAAATGCAGTTCGCAGACTGCACTGGGAAGTTTGGCTTGTTGAAGAGCGGAAAGAGTGCTCTATGGTTCAAGAAGAGTAGAAAACTGGGCAAAGGAAAATGTGAGAAACTGAGAACACCCTGCTGGGGTGCTGACCCTGTAACCAGACAATCAAAGGATCCGGGCTTGAACCAATTCAGAGACAGAGCTGAATCACATATGAGCATTTATTCCAATACTGCCAGCAGTAGGGGGAGAGCAGCAGGTCATCCACAAAAATCTGCTCTGCACCCCACCGTAAGCCAGCTGCTTATATTGGGTAGAAAGACAAAGATTACATGGGAAGTAGGCAAAAAGGTATGCCAAATGGGCAGTTTACAGGTAATGCGGGCTGGAGACTTGCAAAGGCCTATGGATATGCAAAGGCTAGGGGTCTTCAAAGGGCTGGCAGCTCTGGTTTCTGCATTAAGGTTGTTAATCTTTCGATCATGATAGGCAGCTCCCAGATGGGGAGGATGGGTCGCATTTCCAGGTGAGCTCCCAGGTCCCAGGTGCAACTCCCAGCCAGGCTAGAATGTGCCTTATTCAATCAGAACAAAACAGTCATGGTTAACAGAGTATGATTAATATTTCTTATAATTATAGCTGGTCCCCAATATTCTATTTCTGCCCCTCTCAACCTGAGTGAGTAGATGGATGCATGCATGGATGATTGCACAGGAAGATCTAGATGCAAATAGAAATGCTCTGTCTTCCTCTGAACTGCATAACACAGATGACAGATTTAGTGCTGAAATAAGCAGACCTCAGCAGTTGAAGTAGAAAAAAAATGGATGTAGCAGGAAGGACTGAACCCAGAAAGGGTGGAGTCCAGAAATGAGCATCACCAGAAGCATGGCAGAAAAGCAAAGAAAGCAATGGTATCTTTCAATGTGGAGGGATGGAGGAAATATTCAAGAATGGGCAAGGCAGGGCCCTGAAGACAGACTTGAGCAGGCATTACCAACTTTTAGCTGCATCACGTTCCTGGAGCCATTGCACAAAGGAGATAGTTAAAAATAGCCAACTGCCTTGGTTATCCACAAGCCTGCAGCCCTTCCTTTTGGCCACTAGATGTCAAGAATGCACCAATCCAGCACACTTTCTGGCCCCTTGAGTTTGGAAATCCGCTGAGTGGAAATGAGTGGGTGAAATCAGCAAGAAGGGGATCTCTAGAAGTTTTAGGGCAACTGCAAATAAGCAAAAAAAAAAAAAAAAAAAATGGGTAGAATGCAGACAAGCGGTCTTCTCACCAAGACCCACAAAGAAAAATTGTTTGCATTTATTTATCCATTTATTTTTTTGAAATTTGGGGAGATTTTCAGGTTGAAAGAAGGAGGGAGAAACATGGTATAGAATATATATTTTTTCACAATAGTAGATGTTCTCTAGTATTTGCAAACATTTCCCTGAAGTCAAGTGAGTTCAAGGTTTGAAACCCTCAGCCTAAACAGGGAGGATAGTGATAATGGTGATGGTGGCAGCTAATGCTCTTAACCCTGCAACAGGTAATGTTCTCAGCACTTTACAAAAATTAACTCCTTAAGTCCGCACAACAAACTAGAGGTAGGTGCTATTATCCTCATTTTACAGATGAGGTGGAAGAGGTCAGAGAGGTTAGGAACTGCCCAAGGTCGCACAGCTTGTAAATGGCAGCCTCAGGATTCAGCCCAGACAGTTGGGCCCAGAGTCCATATGTTTACCCACCATGTTGTACAATAGATGTTGCCCCTATTGACTCCTGACCTCTGGCAAAGGGAACTTTCTGAACCACAGATCAATGTTGTGACTTAATGGTGAGAGTCACAGAAGAAATCTTCATTCTAATAAACTTACCTCACAAGACTTTAAATGAGAATAAATAGGTTATAATGTTGACCAGTATTTCATTCCAAGTTCCCTGAAGGGCTTGGCTAGGCAGGAGCACACCCCATGCCCTCATAGAAGCCTCTGCCCTATTAGCTGCTGTAATTATCCAAAGGACAGAGAGAATAAATAAGGCCCAGGAGCCATGGATTCCAGAAATTTCTTAGCATAGAAAGATGATCATAAACTTGATATTGCAAAGAAAAAACGTACTTTTAGTTGGGGACCAGGAGACAGGATATTGCTTTAAGGCTGCCAAGAGTATTCATTGATGAGAAAATTGGAATAAATTAAGGAAACAGTATGCTATGTTAGAAACATGGTGAATTAAAAGTCAGAGACCAGATTTCTAATATGGCTAAATATACACTTACCATATGACTCTCCACTCCACTCCTAGATATTTACCTACGGGAAATGAAAACATATTCCATGCAAAGAATTGTACAGGAACAATTCATAGCAGCTTTACAACACTGTAAACAATACATATAACTATCAACATCCAAATAGATAATCAGACATCACTGGTGGATCAGTGGTTAGAGCATTGGTCTGCACATTGAAGGGTCAAGGGTTCGATTCCCAGTCAAGGGCACATATCTGGGTTGCAGGTTTAATCCCCAGCCCTTCAGGCATGTGTGGGAGGCAACCAATCAATCTCTCTCACACACATCAATGATTTTCTCTCCCCTTCCCTCTCTCCCTCCCTTCCACTCTCTCTAAAAATCTATGGAAAAAATATCCTTGAGTGAAAATGAACAAGCCAACAAAAATAGATAAACACATTGTGGTATAGCCATGCAATGGGGTACTACTCAGCAATAGAAAAGAACTTATGATACATGCAACAACATGGGAGAATCTAAAAAAAATTATGCTGAGTGAAAGAGGGTAGACCCAAAAGGGTTTATACTCTGTGGTTCCATATAGATGAAATTCTACAGTGATAGAAAGCGAATCAGTGATTGCCTGGGTCTGGGGTAGGGGTGGGGAATGACTGTGTAGGGGCACCAGGCTCTTTCAGGTGTAATGGAAGTGCTTTATTCCTTGATTGTGGGGTTGGAGACTATGCTGATATTACTGGAGACTGGAGACTATGCTGATATTACTACTGATCTTGGAGGACCTTCTAGGCCTCAGTTTCCCTATTTATAAAATTTGGTAGTCAGATTAGATGACATCTAGGATTTCCTCTGACTCAAATATCCCTTTGTTATAACAATATCCAACGTTTGTTATGGATGCAGAGTTGCAAAGGGCAATATGCTTCACAGGAATTCATTTTATAGTCAAGGATGAGTTTAGTTCAGAGAGCATAGAATATGTATTCAGATGTATTCAGATACCCAATAGTACTCCTTTTGGGAACAGTCATTTTTAGGCCAATTTTACTTAATGAAACAGCTGAGAAAATAATTTGTGAGTAAGAAGGATGTTCCCATGGAAGCTCCGAGAGTACTGGAGGAGGGGCTTTCCCGGTGACCCTGGGGGAGGGGGCAGGGACACAGAATTATGGTTGGGAGGCTAGAGAGAGCAGCAACTTTCCATATCTTCTCTGAGACCCCAAATGCTTGGGGACTGTGGTTGCCCTTTTAAATTTTCTCTTTGCTAGTCCATTCTTGGCACTTAGTAAGGACTTAATGATGGTGATGATGATAATGATTATGATGACTATGAAGCCGCTACTGACAATCATCATCTCCAGTCCTCAGAGAGTTTTTGCAGAAGTGAAGAGCTATGGGAGCTCAGAGTGTGTCACGGGAAGAGGAAGGGCCGAGCAGACTGGAGCACAGAACTTAGGGGGCCGAGAGCACTAGAGCCACCCAGGCTGGGCCCTAACAGCCTGCTGATTCCTGCACTTGTGTGTCCCCAGGTCATGAAAACCTACCACATGTACCACGCGGAGAGCATCAGTGCGGAGAGCAAGCTGAAGGAGGCTGAGAAGCAGGAGGAGAAGCAGTTCAACAAGGCGGGAGAGCTCAGCATGAACCTGCTCCGGCACGACGACCGGCCCCAGCGCCGCAGCTCCGTGAAGAAGATTGAGAAGATGAAGGAGAAGGCGAGTGAGGGCCCTGGGGTCCATGCTCCCTGACAGCCTTGGCCTCACCCTCTGCACCCTGGGGGTTGTGAGGGTAGAATAATGCTGCCCGCATCTGCTCTCTTGGAGGTCAGTGTCATGAAGGAAGCAGGTCTGGCTTGTGCCAGGGTCAACAGGTGGAAGATGTGTTCAGCTGACAAGAGAGCTGAACTGTGATGAGACTCATAGCCCAGAGCACAGGCATTAGTGAGGGGCGGGGACTTGCTCTCGGGGTCAGTTAGGTGTCTGGGGACTGGTTGGGACTGAGTGTGTCCCAACAAGAGGGAACAGCACTGGGCTGCCAACCAGCACTGGGAACTTGGGAAAGAACCATTCCAATATTGCCATTGCCAAAGCAGAGGCAGGTGATTGGAATGGCTGTGTATCAAGGCCGGGCGCCTGCCTCCAGAGTCCCTCAGCCCCCCAGCCACCCAGAGCCGGCCCGAGGCACAGACAAGCCTCGGATGGCAACTGCCCAGCCACCCAGGGCCGCCCGAGGCTCAGGTAACCAGGGCTGGCTGAGGCTTGCGCTGCCAGCAGTGGCAGTAAAGTGCTGCAAAGTGCCTCAGTAGGCCATGATGAGAGGAGTACTCTGGTTCTGGAGTCAGATAGACTGAGTTTTGAAAATGCCACAGCTACTACACTTCTCTGAACTTCAGTTTTTAAATCTCACAGTGATGGCAGATAATTCTCCCCTCTCACATCAACTCTGATGGATTGGTAGTGGCTGCCCAGAGCTCTGTGTTGAGGATCATGAGCTCTCTTCCGACTTTAGCTAAAAACGGTGCTGTGATCAATTAATAAGGTCTGCCATGGCCAGAATATACAGGGGCAGTGCACAAGTTGCTTTTCTGTCATCCTACACTAGGCGACTTCTAAGGTTCCTTTCTTCTTGAAAGACTATGGTTTCTTGTTGAATCATCTGCATCCATTCAGTCTGTGGGATCAGCAAACATTTCCTGAGCTCTTTCTATGTGCCAGATGTTTATTTAGGCTTCAGTGAGATGAATTCTATGATGATATGATCCTACAGCTTTTAAAAATTATAGGAGATTGAGTGGGAACAAGATCTAACAGGACCTAGGTAAGCAGGAAAAATAACCAGAGGCAAATAAAATAAGACTTCAGGATAATTGCTAAAGGCAAAGAAAAATGGGCTCCACAATAATCAGGCAGAGACTCAATTAAAAAATGGGCAAAGTATTTGAATAGACATTTCTCCGAAGAACATGTATGAGTGGTCAGTAAGTACATGAAAAGATGCTTGGCATCATTAGTCATTAAGGACATGCAAATCAAAACCACAGTGAGACACCACTTCATATCCATTAGGATGGCTAAAATAAAAAGACAGACAATGACAAACATTGATGAGGATGTGGAGAAAGTGGAACCTGTGGACACTGCTGGAGGGAAGGTAATGTGATTCAGCCACTTTGGAGAATGTTTTGGCAATCCCACAAAAATTTAAACATAGACTAAGTTACCATATGACTTAACAATTCCACTCCTAGGTATCACTCAAGAGAAATTTAAGCATATGTCTACACAAAAACTTACACATGAATGTTCATTGGAACATTATTCATAATAGTTCCAAAGTGGCAGCAACCCAAATGTCTGTCAACTGATGAATGGATGAATAAAATGTGGCCTGTCCACACAACAGAATATTATCCTATCTAATAAGGAGGAAATATGCTAATTGACTGCCCCACCCTCAAAGATGGCGGCACCTATACCCAATAAGGAGGGAATATGCTAATTGACTGTCCCGCCCTCAAAGATGGCGGTGCTCACACCCACAAAATGGTGGTGCCCAGTTCCCTCAGCCCCGCCGGAGCGGCAGGCGCTCAGCAAGGCCGGGCGCCTGCCTCCAGAGTCCCCCAGTCCCCTCAGCCCCCCCAACCACCCAGAGCCTGCCTGAGGGACAGGCAAGCCTCAGATGGCAGCTGCCCAGCGACCCTGGGCTGCCCGAGGCTCAGGTAACCAGGGCCGGCTGAGGCTTGCGCTGCCGGCAGTGGCAGCAGCAGAGGTGTGAAGGGGGCGTCGCCTTCCCCTGATCACCGGGTCGCCTCCTGCCCTGAGGGCTTCTGGACTGTGAGAGGGGGCAGGCCAGGCTGAGGGACCCCCCCTCCAGTGCATGAATTTTTATGCACCGGTCCTCTAGTTTAGTCATAAAAAGGAATGGAGTACTGATTCATGCTACGGCATAGATAAATTTTGGAAACAGTGAAATAAGCCAATTGCAAGAGGCCACATATTTAGGATTCTATTTATATGAAATGTCCAGAAGAGACAAATCCATAGAGATAGGAAGTAAATTAGTGGTTGCCAGGGGCTGGGGCAGAGGAGAATAGGGAGTGACTGCTAATGGGTACAGGATTTCTTTTTGGGGTGATGAAAATATTCTAAATTTAGATAGTGGTGATGATTATATAACTCTGTGAATATACTAAACAAAGAAATATTTAGCACAACTGGTGTGGCTCAGTGGTCAAGCATCGACCTATGAACCAGGAGGTCACAGTTTGATTCCTGGTCAGGGCACATGCCTGGGTTGTGGGCTTGATCCCCATTTAGGGGCATATAGGAGGCAGCCAATCAATGATTCTCTCTCATCATTGATGTTTCTATTACTCTCTCCCTTTCCCTTCCTTTCTGAAATCAATAAAAAAATATATTAAAAAATATTTTTAAAAAGACAGGCAGGGAATTACAGAACAACATGGGGGGATATTTAAAGGGGTAGAGAGAATACTGGCTGGGAGTTGGCAAGTGCATGCTGAATATGACTGCCCGACCCAACTCTGTAGGGGCTGCAACAGGCCCACTCCCACCCACAGAAGTAGAAACAATTTTTTGTTCAGAGTTGTATGTAAATTAGCCATTTGGCCCTTGGAAAAGCTACTTCTCCCCTTCAGTTATCTCTTCACTTATAAAATGGGTGAATTAAACTAAGTTACCTTTACTATCCTTCCTAGGTACAAACTTTTATGAGTCCATAAAGGGCTAAAAATGGTCTCGGGGTCAGAGTAGTCCCCTGCAAACTGGTCAGGGTTATCAAAACTCTCTGTGAGGGTTGGATGCATGGCTGGTACAGGAAGTAATTGCCTGAAGTATGTTTTTTGAAATTCCCAGAATAAGTGGACCCTGGAGAAAGAAAGGTCAGAGGGGATCTCTGGGGACACCTCTACTGAAAAGCTAGGAGGACTCAATCTGGAATAAGGAAGGTCTAAGGGTGTCTAGATGAAGGAGAAAACTCTAAGGAGAGCTGTTTTTTTTTACCCAGCGGTGGGACTCATTAGTCTGAAAGGAGTAAGGGGACAGCTCTCCAACCCATGAACTCCGCTCCTTCCTGCAGCTGGCCCAGAGCAGGAGCAGTTCCCCAGGGAGGCAGGTGGACTCCTCGCCAACACTGCTCCTGGGCTGCCTGCTCGGCCTCTCCTCCTCTCACACCCAGACAGCCCATGAAAACCACTGAATGACTGCCTTGTGCAGGGACTGGTCTGGGTGTTACAGGTCCATTGCTGAGCAAGGCAGAGCGGGTCCCTGATTTCACAGGGCCTACTTTCTAGTGGGGGTCACTGAAAATCAGCAAGTACACAAAGAAGTAAAAAATATAATTTTGGGCAGTAAGAAGTGCTTTTGAAGAAAAACAGAGAAATCAAGATGTCCTTCAGTAGGTGAATGGATAAATAAACTGTGGTAAATCCAGACAATGGAATGTTGACTAAATATTCAAGATCCAAAAAGAAATGAGCTAGCAAGCCATGCAAAGACATGGAGGAACATTAAAGTGCATATGATTAAGTGAAAGAAGCCAATTTGAAAACAATACATACTGTATGATTCCAACCATATGACATTCTGGAAAAGGCAAAATGATGGAGACAGTGAAAAGATAAGGGGTTGCCAGGGGTTGGAGGGAGGGAAGGATGAAAAGGCAGAGCACAGCAGGTTTTTAGGGCAGGGAAACTAGTCTGTGTGCTACTATAATGGTGTCCAAACTCATAGAATATAGAACACCGAAAGGGAAGCCCAGGGTAAACTGTGGACTCTGGGTAATAGTTAGTGAATGTACCATTCTGGGGTTGTTGATAATGGATGAGGTTGTGTGTATGTGGGACAGGGGCATATGGGAAGTCTCTGAACCATCTTCTTAATTTTGCTATAGACCTAAAACTGCCATAAAAATAAAGTCTTAAAAATGAAATAGCCGAAACCGGTTTGGCTCAGTAGATAGAGCGTCGGTCTGCGGACTGAGGGGTCCCAGGTTCGATTCCGGTCAAGGGCATGTACATTGGTTGCGGGCACATCCCCGGTGGGGGGTGTGCAAGAGGCAGCTGGTCGATGTATCTCTCTCATCGATGTTTCTATCTCTCTATCCCTCTCCCTTTCTCTCTGTGAAAAATCAATAAAATATATTTTTAAAAAATGAAATAAAGATTAAATAAATGAGAAAAATTGAAAAGGGAAAAGGGATAGAGGGTGGAGGGAGGGATGGTGGAGATGCTGGCAACATTTTAGACAAGGCTGCCGTCAGAGTCTGATCTGACCATTTTGTCAGTCCCACAAAATGTTCAACGTAGACCTTGGGTAAGGACCTGAAGGACATGACATGAAGGACCAGATCACACAGAGACTTGGAAGGATGGCTTGCCAGGCAGGGAGAACAATCAGTCTGAATAGAGGCATGAATGAAGTTGGCCTCTTAAAGGATGGGCAGAGAAAGCTGGCAATGAGGGAGAGCCTAGAGGAAGAGGGGCTTGGGAGAGCACAAGGGCCCATCACAATACTTTGGACAGCCATTGGGGGCTGGTGAGTAGACCTCAGGAAGTCTTATTAACAAGCTCTGGTAGAAGCCAGTAACAGGCAGCTGCTTATTGAATAGTGCTGTCATTGGCTACATGTGGGCAATGGAAGGTGAGCTTTTTGAGTACAGAGCCCAAATCTTACTCAGCTGGCATACGGAGTAAGGTATTCCAGAGGGGCACAGTGCATTTAATCATGGAGTGACCATTAAGAAAACCCCAGCCCTGGCTTCTGTGGATCAGTGGTGAGGGCACCAGTCCGTGCACCCAAGGGTCATGGGTTCGATTCCCAGCCAAGGGTACATACCTGGGTTGCAGGTCCAATCCCCGACCTGGTCAGGTCATGTGTGGGAGGCAGCCAGTAGATGTGTCTCTCTCACATTGATGTTTCTTTCTCTCTTCCTCTCCCTCCCTCCTTACCACTCTCTCTAAAAATCAATGGGAAAAAATATCGTTGGGTGAGGATTAACCAAAAAAAAAAAAAAGAAAGAAGAAAGAAAAGAAACCCTAAATACCTGCCATTAGTGGCTCAGCTCTCACACCTACTCTTTTCTTCTTCCAGAGGCAGGCAAAGTATTCTGAGAACAAGCTGAAGTGCACGAAGGCCCGGAATGACTACTTGCTGAATCTGGCTGCCACCAACGCAGCTATAAGCAAATACTACATCCATGATGTCTCCGACCTGATAGACGTGAGCACCTGGCATCTGGGACTGGAAGGGCCCTACACCGGGCTGGTGCAGATCATCAGCTTAAGGAGGGGCTGGCCCCTGTCCTTTGCCGATGGTCCAGGGTGGAGGGGAAGGGTAGTGGGCATGTGGGATCTGGGAAATTAGTTTCTACTTCTGTGGATGGGAGTGGGCCTGTTGCAGCCCCTACAGAGTTGGGTTGAGCAGTCATATTCAGTGTGCACTTGCCAAGTACCCTCTTCTAGCCCAGACCCTTGGCTGGGTTTGGGGATACGGGAGTGGTTGTCCACAGTTCATGCCCTCGGGATTTCCCAGGATGGTACAGACATGTTCAGACATATACCGCACATGAAAGAAAATAGACGGAATTACAGTTGACCCTTGAACAATGTGGGGGTTAGGAGTGCCAATCTCCCCCTTCAGTGGAAAGTCCATACATAACTTTTAACTCTCAAAACTTAACTACAGTCATCTCTCAGTATCTGCAGATGCTCAAGTCCCTTATATAAAATAGTGGCCTGGTGCCCGAAATTCATGCACGGGGGTGGAGGGGGGGGGGCGGTGTTCTCTTAGCCCAGCCTGCACCCTCTCCAATCGGGGACCCCTTGAGGGATGTCCCACTGCCTATGGGATCGGGCCTAAACCGGCAGTCAGACATCCTTCTCACAATCTGGGACCGCTGGCTTCTAACCGCTCACCTCCCTGCCTGCCTGATCACCCCTAACTGCCTCTTCCTGCCTGCCTGATCGCCCCTAACCCCTCTGCCTGCCTGCCTGATTGCCCCTAACCTCTCTGCCTGCCTGCCTGATCGCCCCTAACTGCTTCTTCCTGCCTGCCTGATCGTCCCTAACCCCTCTGCCTGCCTGCCTGATTGCCCCTAACCTCTCTGCCTGCCTGACTGATTGCCCCTAACTGACTCTGCCTGCCTGCCTAATTGCCTCTAACTGCCCTCCCCTGCCGGCCTGATCTTGCCCCTAACTTCTCTCCCCTACTGGCCTGATCGCCCCCAACTGCCTCTGCCTGCCTGATCTCGCCCCCAACAGTCCTTCCCTGCCAGCCTGATCTCACCCCTAACTGCTCTCTTCTGCTGGCCTGATCGCCCCCAACTGCCCTCCCCTGCTGGCCTGATCTCACCCCCAACTGCCCTCCCATGCCAGCCTGATTACCCCTAACTGCCTCTGTCTTGGCCCCCACCACCATGGCTTTGTCCAGAAGGAAGTTGGGCGTCCATAAGATGGCCGGTTGACCTGGTCTAATTAGCATATTACTCTTTTATTAGTATAGATAGATTATATAGGATAGGATTGCTTAAATGGGGGGAAAAGCCTTTTTCAGCAGGAGGAGATGCTCTTGGAAGACAAAAATACATAATTCCTATATCTGGACTGATAGCCAGCCATATGCACTGTACTGCCAAACTGGTTATTAAAAATTTGAACTGCTTTCGTACACCTTACACCAAACAGCTGTTTCCCTTAAAACCCCTCCTCAGCCCCCACCTTAGGTTCTGCCTTCACAGTTCACCCAGATTAGGTTCTGATTGGTCGGTTTCTATGCCAGTCAGAGTCAAAAGCTCCACCCCCCAGGCAGCCATTGGCTCCTCACAGTTCACCCAGATTTAGTTCTGATTGGTCGGTTTCTATGCCAGTCAGCGTCTCCAGGCCTGATCAGAGAGGTGGAGCTGATCAGCAGCTGCCCTAGGCTGCTGGCCAGTGGGCTGAACTGCTGACCTCTCAGAGAGAGAGAAAACCTTGCCAGCAGCCTGGGGCGGCTGCTGATCAGCCCCACCTCTCTCTCTCTCTCTAAGAGGTCAGCAATTCAGCCCACTGGCCAGTCCCTGCCCACCCGAGCTTGCTGCGTGTGCAGCCTGGCATTCGGTCGTCCCTTCGGTCATCCCTTCGGGCGTTTTGAATGTTATGGACCCTGGCTCTTTATATATATAGATGGTATAGGACAGTGCATATAGTTGGCCCTCCTCCTACACAGATTCCCAACGTTGGATCAAAAATACTCTCTTCAATCCACGGTTGGTGTAATGTGAGGATGTGAAAGCTGGGATATGGAGGGCTGACTGCATATTTAGTGAAAAAACTCCAAGCCTGCACAGTTCAAACCTGAGTTGTTTAAGGGTCCACTATACACAAGTCAGCTTTACTTGGAGATGTTATCAGTGGAGAAATCAGGCCATTTAAGCAAAAGGAGAATGGAACACTGATTTCCATACCAGTTGCGTAGGACAGCCATGCTTGGAGAAAGACTGTTGTGAGTGGCATCATCAGGGAGAGCCTCTGTCACCTATGTTAGAACTGGGACTGCTTCTCATGTTTATTGAGCAGCTGCTCATTCTAGGTCTTGAGGTGCTACAGTAGACAAAAGCCAGTGGCTCTGCCCTCATGGAGCTTACCCTGTATAACCCTGATATGTTAACAGACAATCACAATGCCACGAGGCAGGTGTCACAATGAGGGAACTGGAGAGAGATGTGGTCCCCTAGAGGAGGGACCTCAGATGTAAACTCTGAGTGGGGAGAACATCAAGGAAGACTTCCTGGAGGAACTAACCTCTAAACTAAAACCTGAAGGAAGGATGTTTAGGCAGGAGGAGAGAGGAAGAGTATGCCAGGCAGAGGGAATGCATGTGAGAAGGCCTGGAGATGAGAAAGAATGTGGTGAATTTGGGAAGCTGAGAGAAGTTCTGCTGTTGCCCAAATTGCAATCCCCAAGTCTCCCTGAAGGGTTTAATATGATTTGTGTGGTAGGGTTCCAAAATGCACAAGGGCCCCCAGGATGAAAGATTTTGACTATGGAATGAAAGGTCATCATGATGGGACAGGAAATACTTGTGGTCCCCACCTTCACGTCACAGCCCTCACCTGCACCCTTCTGTTGTCTGCCTGTCTCCAAGTGCTGTGATTTGGGCTTTCATGCCAGCCTGGCCCGCACCTTCCGGACCTACCTCTCAGCCGAGTACAACCTGGAGACCTCTCGCCACGAGGGGCTGGATATTATTGAGAATGCGGTGGACAACCTGGATTCCAGAAGTGACAAGCACACGGTCATGGACATGTACAACCAGGTCTTCTGTCCTCCACTCAAGTTTGAGTTCCAGCCCCACATGGGGGATGAGGTAGGTTCCTCCCAGGAGCCCATGCTTGAAACTGCTTCCGTCTGTTCCCCCACGTGCTCCCAGAACATTGGTGGGAGGGGACCATCAGCCTCCAATCCACATGCAGCATGTTTATCTCAGAGGCCTGGGGTCAAGTTCTTGGTTCAAGGGCTTTCCCAGCCAAGGAGTTTACCACTAATACCTTAACCTTACTGGCTCAAGTTCTCCACCCGCAGAATTGCAGGACCTTAGTGCTCCTTAGAATCCCTCCCAGTTACTCTAGAATAGCCCAAGAGAGTCCCATATCTGCATACATTCTTCCCTTCAATCACTGGAGTCTGGGCCTCATCACAGCCACTCTGGCTAATGTCCTCTCGAGGGCACTGCCTGCCCTCCACTACAGGAGGCATACCACCAACTGCGTTTCCTTCAGTGCTGGTGCTGCTCAGATTCTTGCTATATTCTGGGGTGGGAGGGAGGATAAGGCACTGGTCACTGGCCCCAAAGAAACACTCTAGTTACCCAAGTTTCACAAAATCCTTTATGCAAATAGTTCCCCCCTCTCTCTGGGGCTCAGGCCTTAGTCTTGGAACTGAAGAGAATAGCCACAAGACATCATATCTGTCTCCCCATCTCCATTATCTCTACCCCAGGGATATGTGCACAGAACTTTGTCCTAGTGGCCCCTGTCCCTCCTAGACATATCCACCTATGCACGTGGGAGTTCGGGGGACCCAGACCAATAGTGCACAAGACCCCACCAGCCTCTGGATCTTGTGAGAGCTCAGCTGGGTCATCCACTGAACTTGCTTGGTGGGAAGGGACAAGGAAGCTCCTTAGCAGAGAGCATTTGCTGGACCCTCCAGGTGGCTCTACTCACTTTCTTCATTTGCAAAGGAGAGTCCTATGTAGGGCTTTCTGCAACACCTGCCCCATCCCTCATGTCCAACCCTTTTATCTGGCCTTGAAAATTCTGACCTCATGGTTACTACTGATGACTGCAAAGTTTGGGTTGCCTAGTTAGTGGTAAATCACTAATAAATAACAGAGCCCTGCTGTTCCTTGTGATCTCAGCTGAGTCACCCCAGGCAGCCCAGACTGCAGGTGGTGACAGAGCCCTGGGTGGAATGGATGTAGGGAGAACAGTATTTGTCTCCTCCACCTCTCACCCAATCTACCTGCTGGGGAAGATGGTCTGTGAGAGGCGATCACCTCACAGTTGCCTCTCTGAAGCATCTTCCTGCTGAGAAATAGGAGCACCTGGATCATTGTTCCCCATTCATCGTTCTTTCCATTTGGCTTCTTTTAGGTGGTTGCTTTCTTACCATAACTTCCTGCCTGGAAATTAACTAGTCTCACTTTATGAGATTATGTCAGAGCTCTTAGTAAACCCTCAAGAGGGCACAGTGTAAAAGACCATAACTGAGAGGCCACACCTTGCAATTAGAGAGGGTGGCCCCTGGTTCCCATCAGGTGTTATCAGGTATAAGTGGTGTTACCTATGGCAAGTCATTTAAGCTCTCTAAGCCTGTTTCCTCAGCATCCGATAGGGATATTAGTGACTAGTGTTCCAGTACACAGATTCGTGCACATTGAAAGGAAATTAATTAGAAGAAATATTTTAATATCACTATTCGCCCTTTCTCTATAGAAGTGTCAACCAAATTGACAATTGACAATGACAGATCGAAACACGCATGTGATTGGCACCAGCGAGAGCTTTATATGCATCGTGCATGCGCAAGTCAACTTAGCCTTTTATAGATATAGAATAAACTTGCTTAACTAGACCTGCTTTCTGATGTAGCTAAACTTTTTCCAGCCCAGTGAAGCACCCCAACTTCTCTTTCAGGTAATTGTCAGCAACACAGCAGTAAACATCAACATGAAGCTGATTATTATTGTAGATCATGCAGGGAGAACAAAGGGTAAAATATTTAACTGCAGCAGTGTTTGACTATATTCTGTGCAGTGAGAAAACCTGAAGTCATTTTCAAGGTCCACCATTTCTTCTTTCAGTCAGGTCAAGTTTCTAAACTTTCTAAATCTCCATTTTCTGGCTAATGAAAAGAAAATAGGGTTCCATCAAGTCTCCTGTCTACTTACTTACTCCAGGACTTCTATGAGGATCAAATGAGATGAAGCACGGGAAAATGCTTCACAGACATTTGGTTACAGTGTGAAATGTTTCCACCTAGCTATTAAGCAAGTCATGTTCCTGGGCTGAAAAAACTGCAAGGAGGCTAGTCGTCACTAGGGAGAGGAAGCCAGGTGTTGCTACGTGACATCATTACCCAGTGCCCACAGCGACCGTTTCCAGGCTGGGCTGGGCTGTGGGCCGCATTTTGTGCCATGGGGTCTCAGCGGCATTGGCTGTGATTTGGTGGGCTGTTGCTCGAGGGTGGTGGCGGGGCCTGTGTCCCACTTGCGGGAAGCTGAGTGTTGCTTTGTCGGCGCCAGGTCAATTTGTAAATGGCCAGTGTGCATCACGGCAGCTCCTGCATTGAGCATCTGCCCCCAGGTGGTCAGTGCATGTCATAGCGACTGGTTGGATGGTCAGACACTTAGCATATTAGCCTTTTATATATAGAGATAGCTCCTGCCCTAACTCCACACAGATGATGAGGACACTGGGTGACTGCAAGTGGGGACTGTTTTTCCTACAGGTGTGCCAGGTCAGTGCTCAGCAGCCCGTCCAGACAGAATTACTCATGCGGTACCACCAGCTGCAGTCCAGACTGGCCACTCTCAAGATAGAGAATGAGGAGGTGAGTGAACCCCTCGGCCCTATTAAGGGATTTCCTTACAAAGGCCTAACTTGTCCTGGAGAGTCCACATTCACCAAAGAATACATAAGAAATTAGGGTTCATCTGTAAGATGGACTTTCACACAACCATTAAAATCATGCACACAAAGAATCTTTCAGGGGGAATGCTCACAAGATGCTGAGTTAAAGAAATACAAAGAGAAAGTAAAATTTTATGTTCAGTATTATCATAACTCAGGTAGACTAGAGTATGTGCATATATATTTGTGTGTATTCATAGGCATAGAAAAAAGACTGGAAAGAAATACTTCCAAATGTAAATAGTGGTTATGTCTGGGTTGTGGATTATAGGTGATTTCTGTTTTCTTTTTTGTGCTTTTCTCTATTTTCTGTAATGTTATTTATGTTATTTTTATCATCAGAAATAATAATAGGTATTTTAATGTATACAATTAAATAAACAACCCCAGGCACACTAAATGTGTCATGGATTCTGAGCCCCAAGGAACTTCTATCTTACCATGGTCAGCATACCTCCCATGCAGCTGGTGGCACAGGATTACCACTGGGAGGGTACAAATGGAAAGCCCAGCTGTGGTGGTTTCATTCTGATGTAGACTGATGAGGCTAGGTGGGAAGAATTCTATTCCAGCCTGGATGCCTCCATGCGGGGAGGATGTCAACCAACTGGTGGACACCAGGATGTGGGGAGTGTCACTAGATATCGTGGACAAGTTTTTCATTGAGAAGTGCAGTCACAGCAGGCAATGGGAGCCAGGGTCCTGTCTTCACACCTCAAGAGGGCTATCCTGGCAGAGAGGGCAGTTCACTCTGTCTTCATAAAGGACAGAAGTAGGATGAACATGAATGTGAGACAGTCACTCAAGATGATGATGAATCAAAGCAGTCCCTGGGGGGAGGTTTTGTGGAGACAAATTATATATTTGTTTTTCAAACCTGAGAAGACAGAGGAGATGAACAGAGTGTTTTCTTTATTTACTCCTGCCTACATCTTTCCCCGAAGCATTTTAAAGTATTTACATGGAATAGTGTTTGGATAATAATGTTAATGGAATTTAAATTGGAAATTAGGGCCACAGAAAGAATGAAGCAAGTGTTCCTCTGTAGAGGCTGTTCATGGTCATGGAATTCTTGATTTGGGACCTGAGCTTCTGTCAGGCTGTATTAGAAAGAACTGAGTCGTTAATGTATTCATGCAACACGTTTTTATTCAATGAATACTTATTCAGGTATTTCTTAAGCATATATTATGTGCTAAACATTGTGCTAAAATGCAGAGTAAAGTGAGTGAACAAGACATCATAGAACCTCCTCTCATGGAGTTTATATTCTACTGAGAAAAGAGAGATAGTAATCAAAATACAAAAGAAAACAAACTAATAAATAATGAGTATGCAGATTATTAGACAGAGATAGGCACTAAGTTAAAAATTGTTAGTCAGGGAGCCTGATGTCACCACGATGTGACATTTAAGTTGAGACCTGAGTGACAAGAGACTTTGAGCAACAGTAATTTAACAGTGAATGTAGGTACAGTTTCTCCTGTGAGTGTTTTTGGAATGACGCTCCATCAAATTATAGGGTTTGCCATTTAAGCTCAAATCAGTGACGGGGTATAGTGAGGTGAGGGCTCGTGGGCCTTGCATGTGTAGCCTTCCAGGGGTCCCACTCATTCCCAAGGCAGAAGTCAGGATTCTGGAGAAATGACTAGACTGTGGTGTCTCCACATCTCTCTTCCTCGAAGTTCTCTTTTCTGTGAAGGTTTTGATAGGACTCAGGTGGCAGATAGCCGGAGAGTTCATTCATGGAGGATGGCCGCTCACCTTATCCAGTCTTTGTCCCCATCCTGAAGAGAACCAAGAGTGTTTCTAGTGTTTTCCTTCCTCAAGGGGCATGGCTTCCATATAGTTTGGGGCTAAACTATAACCAGGTAAAGAGAAACAAACCAAGAAACCTGAGTTCCTTATTCGTCACAATATTCTCCAAGGCTCTCTCTGGCTGAAGCAATCTAATAAAATGACTTTAGATTGGTCAACCTAGGTGCTCACCCCAGCCAGCTAACTGGCCTTACTTTGCACATCAATATAATGGGAATGATCATCTTTGTCCTGCCTGCCTCCTAGAGGCGTTGTGTGGAAGAAATAAAGTAATGGTTAGGAAAAGGACTTTGAGGTGTCAAAGGCATTCTGAGGGTAAAGGTTTCCTGTCGACATGCTTTCCCAGGTGAGAAAAACCCTGGATGCCACCATGCAGACCTTACAGGACATGCTGACCGTGGAGGACTTTGATGTCTCTGATGCCTTCCAACACAGTCGGTCCACAGAGTCTGTAAAGTCGGCTGCCTCTGAGACCTACATGAGCAAGATCAACATCGCCAAAAGGAGAGCCAACCAGCAGGAGACAGAGATGTTTTATTTTACAGTAAGTGGGCCCAGAACCTGCTGTCTGCTTACCCGCTGGCATTGACTTCTGAAGAGCAGCCCAGGCTAGTGGGAGCCAGTGAAGCCACGTGGGTCAGTTACACCGACAGTTCTTCCAACGTGCTTCCCAAATTAAGTTGCCTGGCTGGCTTTGTGAAATGCAGAAATTGAATCACCAGTGATAGTATCTGCATTGATCTTGAATTGATGGTTATTGCAACTTTCCTGTTCTAGGAAAAAAACTGTTCAGTAGGGTGAGAGGAAAATGGTAATGGAGCCAAGTGCAAGCCCCATGTAACAACCCTGAAGTTTAGTGGATGGTTGTCGTGTTGCGTTGTCTAAAATTGGGGTGCAGGCTTGAAAACAATGCCCTGCATGATCCGTGCAAATTGGTGGTGAGTTGCCAGGCTTTCATGTAAAATTCCAGATGGCTAACATTCCACTTGGCCCGGGACAGGGAGGAACACAGATAAGGGCGTCAGGGCAGTAGTTCAACCTGTGTTTAGTGAACATAGAATTTGGGGTTTTCAGGGACCTTAAATCCTCCATCTGATGCTTTATCCCATCCAATCATATCTCTTCAAAAAGTCATCAGCTCTGCTTGAACAGCCCAAGTAGAAAAGCTCCCTCCTTTTCTAGCAGCCCTTTTTTTTGGCCTGTGGCTGGCTATAGATATTATAATGTTTTCCATTATCTCTGTTTTATTCAAAAATCTGCCTCACTGGGATTTCTGGTCATTGATCTTGATTCTCTTCTCTGGGGTTATCCGGAGAGTGGCTAATTCTACAGGTCAGTCATCGGTCACAGGGAGCTGGGTTTTCATTGCCAGGTTAGACACATCTGGTTCTTTCAGTCCTGCCTCATAAGCTTTCCCTTGGAGAGGCCTCAGTATCCTAGTGACTCTCTTCTGGACACGTTCCATTTGTCAAAGCCTCTTCCAAAGTGAGACTCCCAGCAGTGTGGTCTGACCAGCGCAGGCTAGAGCTAAACTCTCACCTCCTTCCACAGTAGGTGCTATGCTCCTTTTCATGTGTCCTAAGATCATATTCCTTTTTTAAAAATAAAGCTAAGTTAATACCAATTAAATCTCTATTCCCTATGCACTAACATTAAACTAGGTTGCCCTCCTCCTGAAGGATGAGTAGGTGACGTCTTGCGTAGGTCTTATGTTTATCACCAGTTAGAGATCTTCTTCATGGATTCAGTGCATAACTCTAGACTGACAAGATCCTGATCCATATATACTTTCACCATATATACTTTCTCTTCAGACCTTGTGTGGTCTGCAGACTCAGTGAGTGGGGCTTCCAAACCTCAGTGTTTGTCAATAAAAATAAAAAAAAGGGATATGTCAGGGGCAAGGCCAAAGACAGAGTCGTTCAAAACAGGCCACTAGGCTAATATTGACCTCCTAATCAGCATCTTTAGATTGTGGTCATTTAACCAGTCATAAATCCACCCAATTCTAGCATTCACCTTATGACAGGCCTTGTCAGATCCCTTGTCAAAAACCCATCTCCTCAACCAACACTCTTCAACTTTGTTGTTCTCAAAAAAGAATTCATAGCTAGTCTTAGTGAATCTGCCGATGCCAGTCTTTGGTGTTCACCACTTACACTGGGGACCACCTATGTTTGCAGAGAAAATTTATGGGTTACAAAGATAAGTGAGGAATGGATATGAGTATTAATTCACTCTGGCAGCAGAAGCGAAGCAATTTGGGTGGCAGATGCAGAAAAGGGGGTCCAGCCTGCTTGAAATTAAAAGATGGAATTCACCAACATCCATCATAAAGGGTGATCAATGTTAATGTTAGTATTCAACTTATAATCCTCGTTGGCTAGTAGACCTCATGACTTGATGTTGTGACATTATTTGGGGGTATTATTAAGGGCATAATATTCCTTTTAATGCAGACATAAGTACAATTTGATGGCACTCTTTCCTTCATGGGTCACACGTGAAACCTGGGTGAAGCTTGGAAGAAGTGGGCAGAGTCCACAGGCCCCAGAACCCCAGGGTGTAAGTGACTAACTCACTAAGGCTTGAGTTACATATTTGGGATTAAAGCTTCAACTACCAGGGGCAGTGAGGCGTAGTAGAGAAGACACCTACTTATACCTCAGCTGTGCATTTTATGACGAATTCTTAAACACAGGATAGAATTAGGGGGCATTGCTAACAGAAGCATTCAGAGAAAGCCTCTAGGTGAGAAGTTATTAAACTGAAGTGTGCATTTGAATCATAGGGGAAGCTTGTTCAAAACCTAGTTTCCTAGACTACCACCTTCCCTGAGGTGGGGCCCTGGAAAGGGGAACATTTCTGGGCCTCTGTGGTGCCCTCCTTGGTGTAAAATGAGGGGTTAGACTCTCAGTATTCCCGAGCAGGAATCTGCATTTTGACCCTCTCTCCAGCCAGTGGGAGGCCATGGTCCTTGTGCCACACTTGGAGATAACTGTGAGTCTACTCTCATTTTACCCTGAGGGGGCCATGGAGCCAGAAATATTCAATAATCTTCCCAAGGTCATACACTGACTAGACACAGCTCTGAGCTCCAGTCTCCTCCTGGGTAGAATGGAAATGACAATGCTCCAGCCATTTGCCATCCAAGATTGTGGTGAGGACTGAACGGATGTATTTGACACTGTCGAGTGCTCTATAGATACAAGGGGGAAATGACTCCGAAGGACCAAGGGACAAGTCCTAGGAGCTAAGAAGGACATGGCCAAGGTGAGGGGACACCACAACCTTCCACCAGCCCAGCTGGTGCAGAAACCCACTGAGGTGGGGACAGTGTGAGGTGACCCCAATCTTAACTATGCACACATCAACCCCTACCCCATGGCCTTGCCCCTACAACTGTTCACAGGAAGATGGTGGTGTTCCAGAAGCTCCTTTACAGGTCACATGGGGGCATCCTGAGCCTCCACAGCTCATTTCTCTTCCTCTGCACCCTTTTCTGACCTTCTAGCTAGGACAATAGAATGGATTTCTTTGTGAGAAACTAGCTGGCAGATTTTGGGCAATCACAGGCATACTTGTACTTTCATACTCAGGGCTTTTGCAATTGCCATTCTGTCTGCTTAGAACACTCCTTCCCCGATGTACCTACAGGGCCCTTTCCTCACCTCCTTCAGGCCTTGACTCACATGTCAGCTTTGTGGCCAGGTCTGCCCCAAATTCCAATCCTCAATTCCTGCCTTATTTTCGTTCATAGCTTTCTTCACTATCTGACCAATTGTGTGTTTTACTTACTTTTTGATTAGCTTATTGTTTCTCTCCTCACCCTGCTGTGCCAACTTAATCAAGTCAGGGATTTAGCTCAATCTCTCAGCACCTACTATATACCAGGCATATAGTAGTCACTGAATTGGGCAAGGACCACACCTACAGTGGCTCATGGTCCAGCAAAGACATGCCCCAGCAGAGAGGGCTCCAGCCCTGTGTTTGCATGATGAGATACTGGGCAGGGGAGCCCAGGAAAGCTGGTACCTGTATGGAGGTGTGGCTGAGGCCCTGCTGAACTTGGGACAGATGCATTTCTATTCTGGGTGGCCCAGTCCCTCACCACTGCTCAGAGTGCATTGTACTTGGCTCCTGAGCTAGAGGCAGCCTGGAGGTCCCAGGAGGCTTGGGCACAACACTTCTCTGTGCCTGCCTTACCCGTCTCATCTGCAAAAAGAAGAAAATAGATTCCCCAGTGCAGTTGGGGTTATTCTACTAGGACTGTCTCTGGGGCCTGCAGAGCCCTTCCTCCTCCAGAGCGGGGCCAGATGAAGAAAGACCTGTTCCGAGCTCCTCTCTGACAGGTCCGATAGAGCACTCTCGCTCAGCCGTGTGCCCCAGGGATGGTTCAGTCTTTGTTGCTCTTGGCCCAGAAGCACAGTGGAGCTTTGATGACTGAAGAAGCCCTCTACTCAAAGCTCCCACAGTCCTCACCTTACAACAGCGCCTTTCACTGCTCCCATTCCCCTGAGCTTTCTTTGTGGTCCCAGAACTGACCTGAAATGCCTGCAGTCATGGGACTGGGCAGCCGCTCGGCAGAGCTGGGGGTCTGATGGGGAAGAGCAAAGGAGCAGCCACAGAGCCTCCCTTTCCCCATACTGGGGTCCTTGGGGTGACGTGTTCTCCCTTTGACCTCCCTGTCCCAGAGGTGCATTCCAGAGCAGAGATTGGAGACTTGGCCCTGCGATCTGTAATGTCCTTGTGCCTTGTGTCTTACAGAAATTTAAAGAATATGTGAACGGCAGTAACCTCATCACTAAGCTGCAGGCCAAGCACGACTTACTCAAGCAGACCCTGGGTGAAGGTGAGTCAGGTGGTGGAGGCCTGTGAGGAGGGGCTGTCTTCCCAACTGGGTTCTGTTGTGGCTCCTTGAGCTGTTTTAGCTTGAGACACAGGGCACTTGGCAGAATGAGGCCTGGTACTGGTGCCACCTCCTAGGACTGGGTAGGCTGCTACGGTTTATAATCTATAGCCTTGGTACAAATGCTGAGAGGGGTCCAGTCTGACTGCAGAAATAGGGAGAAAACACGGGTTTTAATTTAGGTTATGTGGAGGGTCTAAGGCAAAGTGATAAAGGGCCCCCCAGTAGGGAATTGGGGTGAGAATACAGAAACATGGGAGTCTTCATTAATGCTTTTCAGCAGATACTCTCTGCCAGGAACTATTGGAGTGTCCAGGATTCTAGGTCCAAAAAAGAAAAATCCATATGTGTAAGGCACGGTTTGGTACTTGAGGGTCCCAAGGACTAGGCTTAAAACTACCCAAAGGTTTCCAATGACAGTTAGAATGAAATCCCAACGACTCTCATAACATACAAGGCCTTATGTCATTTGACCTCTGCCTACTTCCCTGACCTCATCTGCCATTCTCTACTTCCTTACTGTGCTCTTGACACTCAGCACTGTTCAAAACTCATTGAGCTTTTTTCTACCCCAGGGCCTTTGCATATGCTCTTCCCCTGCCTAGAATGCCCTTACTCCAGATCTCAGTATGGACGACTCCTTATCCGTCAGTAACAACACAGATATCACGTCCTCAGTGAGGCTTTCCTTGCCACCTGACCTCAAGGAATCACCACCTCTGTCCCAACATTCTGTTTGATTTTCTTCATCCTACTCATCATCATGTGAAATCACACTATTTATTATTTGTTCACTTGCTTATTATCTTTGGTCATGCCCCACCCCACTTCAACAATATCACATCCCAAATCAAAGTAGGGACTTCCTTGCTTATTTTGTCCACCACTTTATCCTCAGTGCCTAGAAGAGTGCCTGGCTCATAGTTGGCTCTCAGTTAATAGTCACTGAATGAATGTTGAATGGAAAGGTCACCAGAACATCAATTAGAACCCAAGGTCAAGGATGTTTTACAGCAAGTTCTGGTGGGCCTGGAACCTGATGTGAGTCTCAGCTGTAGGAGAGGAGCTGACTGGGGTCTCTGAAGCTGCTGGGCCCTGCCTGGAGCACCATTAGCCCCACACTCAGATATACTCTGTGTTCTGTTTAGAGAGGGCTGTTGGTAGAAGGGTGTGCTCCACCAAAAGGAAAGAAAACGTAGACTCCAGGAAATAGAGAGCCAACACGAGAGAGATGAAGGGAATTTCCAAGGTGATGAAGCCAGTACATCCTGAGACAGCTTGAAGCAGGCCTAGAGGTCACCAGGATTTGGGGGGAGGCAGGAAAAGCATTACAAAATGAGCTGTGCTGGGGCACAGGGCTGGCTCTCATTGGCTCATTGGGTGTTTGCCATCCACAGCATGTCCTTGCCCTTTACTAGATCATTCTTTTCTCCTTGTGGGTGCACATCCCAGTGTCTGTGCTCTGGCCCCACAAGACCTCCCTTACACTGTCCACTCAGCAAGTGGGCTGCTGGATCTCCAGCAGTTGTGACCCCCATGCTTTAAGGAAATGGATTTCCCAGCCCCAAGGTATTTATAATCTGGCTGGGAGACAAATCACGAATTCATAAAAAGCTAAATAACAATAAAATTGTCACACAGAAAGATTAGATGAATTGCCAAGTGGAGAGCACGGATTCTGAGGGCAATGAGACAGGAGAGGAAGAGATCACCATGGGCCCAGGAGAACTGGAAATGCTTCAAGGAAGGTGAATAGCTAGGGGTTGGAGGAATAACCAGGGCTTTAAAACTAACACCAATGGAAATTTTTCAATTAACTTTATTCATATGTAACATATATACAATAAGATGCACCCATTTTATGTATAGAAATTGGTGTTGATAGACATATACGCCCAGGTATAACCACTCACATCAAGATGCAGATCATCTCCATCACCCCAAAAGGTCTCTTGTGCCTCTTTGCAGTCATTCCCCAAGCTACCACTGCTATGATTTCTATCACCATAGATTAGCTCAGTGTGTTCCAGCTGGTGAGGGCTGGGGAACTTTGGGCCAGGGCGGGGTGGGGAGGGGAAGGGCAAGGATGGAAATGTCCTGTATCCTGATTTGGGTGGTGGTTATAAATGGGTGTATATATTTGTCAAAACTCACTGACTGAGGGGAAAGGGTGAGGAAGAATCAGTTGTTTCTTCGTCTCCTCCCACCCCTCTACATGCTGCCCATCCCGACATTTCAGTGTTGGGCCAGGTGAGTGGGGCCATTGAGGAGTGTGGGAAACAAGGAGGGAAACACCACAGCAGGAATGGAGTAAAAGAGGCAGAAAGTCCTAGAGAGGAGATTGGTGAGTGTGTGACCTGTGAGTTGGTGGCTACTTAACTTTAATTTCAAGATCAGATGCCCTAGGTTTAGAAAACTAGATATTCTTTGAAAAAATAAGATCCCAGATGAGAAAGTGCTTCTCTCTAGCTCCCCCATGAGTGATCTCAGATGCAACCTGAATGGCCTTAATGAAATACTACTAATAAGAGTTTTGTTTGGAATAACTCCAAAAAGGAAAAATCCATATGGCCCCACTCACCTGACCCAATACTGAAATGTCAGGATGGGCAGCATGTGGAGGGATGGGAGGAAACGAAGAAACAACTGATTCTTCCTCACCGGTCTTGCAAGTTGATTGAGCCCTTAGACACACCTTGCTCTGAGATGTGATTTACCAGTCCTTTCTCTGAGTGTTGAGCTGAACAAGAAACTGCAGGAAAACGTAACTTCTGAAGTATGAGGGCAGCTGAGAAAGAGCCACCTAGAAGACTCACCACTGTCCTGTTCTCTAGTAAGCCAGCAGCGGGGAAGCCACTGTATTCCTTTCGATAACTGAGATGGGGGCGTTTTAATAAAAATTTTGTTTTTGTTTTAGATTAGTCTTAGATTTACAGAAAAGTTGCAAAGGAAGTACAGAGTTCCCATGTACTCCATGTCCGATTTCCTCTATTATTAACACCTTACATTAGTACAGCATATTTATCACAATTAATGAATATTAGTACATTGTTATTAACTAAAGTTAATAAATTACAGAATTAATGAAAAAAACTGAAGCCGAGACTAAATCTTTTTGTTGTTGCTGTTCAGTGCATGATAAAGGTGTATGTGGATGCTTAGGACATTGGGTGAAAGGGAGACTTTTCAACCAGGAGAATTTGCACCAACTTAGACTGATAAAGTTCTTGCCCATTGGGAAAGGGGAGGCATGGAATAAGCAGGCCAAAGAGCTGAGAAGTTTGGCTAATTTCATTCTTCCAAGTATCAATGGATGGTTCACCTTTACCTGAGTGCATTGGCTTCCATTCAGTAGGAAGCCCTTCTCAGCGTGGGGCAAGAGGAGGGTTAGACCTGCATCAGTGGCCTTATTTCATATGAGAGCTATTTTGCATGGGGATGAGCAATCTGAAAATTTTGAAAACGGGAGAAATATGGGGCCAAATGGAATACTTTGCCTGAAAAAATACAATTGTGTGAGTTTTTTTTTAATGAAATAAAGTATTATGTTGAATGCTTTGCCAGCATTCTATTCTCATGAGTTAGGGGAAACACACAGTCTTTTGGGTCACCTTCACTTAGAAGTGAATTTTTGAACACGATCAATTCCAGACACATAAATAAAAAAGCTCCTGTGTGCCCCACAAATTGGCATTCTTGTTATAAATAATATCACTGCCACATCTTGGGAACAAGAGTGCCCACCCTTATATGCCTTTGGTTGTTGCTATGTTGTTTTATTGGCCAGAGAATTCTTAGTTTATCATCTCTGAGTCTTAGATCTTTGACCTTTTTATTGCTCTGGGTAGTTTGTAATCTCCAGGGCTTACACACAAGATATAGATGGTTTTGCAATTTACTAGAGCCCCTCAAGGATGAATGGTGCATCGTCTATTAAAGGGAAGGGACATAACATTTCAGGCCAAGATTTAATCGTGCATTACTGAGCACAGTGTCCACCAGGACCAGGCAGTCTGACCTTTTAGAAAATGACTGAGCCACTGAGTATAAAATATTTCTTTTTAATCTCAACAGGTCTCAGAAGGTAAAGGGCAGAGCATTTTTTATTTCTGATATTCGTTAGAAGTTGAGACAACAGACTCCAAAAGATGCTGGTGATGGGGTTCTTGAGAGCTGGGGTGTGGTCTCAAGCTGAGTGTGTATTAGAGTCCTTGCCAGAGGAAAGGCTGCCTGAGTGTGTGCTGGACTTCCACCACAGGACCTAACCCTCTGATCCCTTCCCTCCAGGCCCTGTCTGTCCCTTCATCTGTCCATCCTCTATGTATACAAGACAGACAAAGGTTCCTGCCCTTATGGGGAAGAGACACCTCAAACAGTAAACAAACTACAAAGAATTATAACTGTGATAAGTGCCATGAATGGAAAATTTGGCCTGAGATCAGTTGGGGGAGAGGCAGCAATGGGGTGGCCTGCTTTAGGTTGGGTGATCAGAGAGGCCTCAAAGGGGAGGTGCTGGTTAAGCTGAGACTGAAAAGAGGAGAAGGCATCAGTCACCTGAAAAACTGGGGAAAGAGTGTTGGGACCGAGAGAACAGCACGTGCAAAGGTGCGGGGAATCCATGGAGGAGGTGGAGCAGGAAACTCCCCCTGGGTCCCCTTCACAGTCAGCGCAGGCCACTGGCTCAGCCCTTTCATGGGTTGCCATTGGCTCCTACTCAGGGTCTTGGGTCCACATGAAAATTCTCCTCAGCTTGGTGTCTGATAGGAAGTTGCCCCAGACCCCAGACACACAATCAAGTTTGTTTTACCTGACTTTTCTATTCTTTGGTCTGGCTCCAGTTCAACCAGCTTCAACCAGCTTCAGTCACTCTTGTGACTGCTTGTGGCTTTGATCAGGAATTAAGGAATTGTGTTTTGGTTTGTTCTAAGTTCTATTTTCAGATCTCTGTTACTCTCTTCCTCCCCTTATTTCTCTCCCTAGCTCCATTCAGCATTGTTTTCTATAGGGAAAATAAATGCTCGGTTCTTCCTTTTAAAAAGTCCCTTCATGTGACTGCTGGATGGGGTTCTAGAGCCTAGAGCTGTGCTCTCCAATATGGTGGCCACTACCACATGGCTATTGAGCACTTGAAGCGTGGCTAGTCTGAACTGAGATGTGTAAAGTGAACACCAGATTTCAAAGTTAGTGCCCCCTCCAAAGAATACAAAATATCTTATTTTTATGTTGATCTGTATTGAAATCATAATGTTTTTTATGTGTTAGATTAAATACAATATATTATTAAAATTAATCTCACCTGTTTCTTTTGACTTTTTGTAATGTGGCTACTAGACATTATGGCTTGCATTATATTCCCATTGGATAGCATGGCCTAGAGGTCTGCTCCTGCTCCATGAAAGGAATGAAGTACTGAATCATGCTGTATAGAAGGACTTCAAAAGCATTAGCTTTAGTGAAAGAAGCCAAATGCAAAAGGCCACATCTTTCATGATTTCATTTGTAAGAATGTCCAGAATAAGCAGATCTGTAGAGGGAGAGAGTGGATTAGTGGATTCATGGTTTCCAGGGGCTGGAGGTGAGAAGACAGAGAGACTGTGAATTGGCACCAGGGATCTTTCTCATGTGATGGAAATGCTCTAACATTGAATTGTAGGTGACGGCTGCACAACTTGGAATATTAACTAAAAATTATTGAGGTGTATTTCAAGTGGGTGAATTTTATGATATATAAATTATACCTCAGTAAAACTGTTAAAAATTAAAAAGGGGGCAATCTAGGAGTCCAGGGGGGGTGTGGGATCTGAAGATAAGATTAGGGAGTCCTCAGTAAGCATTTGAGATCACCTAGAGAGGGTGCACAGAAAGAGAAGAGAAGGAGGTGCGGGTATATGTTCTGGGGGCATTCCGACATTTAGAGGTTGGATGTGGGCAGATGAGGAGGTGACAACGAGAGAAACTGAGGAACAGCCTGGAGGGTAGGAAGGACACCCGAGATAAGAACCTGAGAAGTGTGGATCCATGCAAAGCAAGAGGAGTACGCTTCTAAGAGGAAGGGAGCAATGAGCTGAGTTGAATGGTGCCGAGAAGTCAGATAAGAGCAGAGAGGGCATTGGACTCAGCCACGCAGAGGCAGAGCTGGCTCCATGGAGTGGTGAGGACAGAAGCCACTGCAGTTGGGGAGGGAGGAGGGACAGTGAGGGATAGCTCCTTCGGGAAGTGCTGCTGTACGGAGAGCTGAGAAATGTGGACGTAGTTAGAAGGAAAGTTAAAAAGCTAGCATATACATATCCAGAATGTGTCTATATGTGCATGGAATAATCTAGAAGAGAGGGGATAGGTAATGCTAGCTAGAGAGAGAGGAGGCACTTGCAGGAACAGGGCTCCTGAGAAAGGTAGAGGGATGGGACCCAGAGCACAGGGAGAAGCCTGGGCTTTGGCAGAAGCAGGATGCTTCCTCAGGAGTGCCAGCAAGTAGCAGGTGAGTGGGTGGATGCAGGTAGGTGGGCAGGTCTCTTGGAGGCAACACCAAGACCCCATCTTACTGATTTTTCTTTTCCACGGAAGGAAGTGAGCAGGTCCTCAGCTATGAATGAAGGCAGCAGGGATGGGAGGGGGTAGCAGGGCTGAGGAACAACAAGTAAGTATCTTGTGGCTGATACACTTCAGGGCCACTAAATCTTTATTGATATAAAGCAATGCACAGTCACCGGGCTTTAGTGTGCAGAGGGAATCCCCTGGGGTGCTTGTTAAAATGTAGATTCAGGGGTTCGTATCTCAGAGATTCTGACTCAGGAGGCCCATGCGAGAGCCCAGAAACCTGCATTTTTAGTAAGGGTCCCAGGTGGGACTCTGATGCAGACAGCAGACTGTAGTTTGAGAATCACTGAAAAAAATGTATGTGAACAATAAAAACGAAATGTATGTGAACATAGCCCCACCAATAGCAGGTACTTGGGATGTGATAACAGGCAGTTCTTTCCAACAGACCATACCTTAGGCATGGTTTTGTTCTTCATTTCACAAATAATCAAGACCAGTTATTTTTTGTTTTTAGAAAAAAAATGAATGTTCTCTGGTTAAAAAAACAACTAAACATCAATATATACCTTTCTTTCCAGGGGAAAGAGCAGACTGTGGCACAACCAGGTAAGAGCTGGGCATCTTGTTTTCTCTCACCTATCACCCTGCGGGGGAGGAAGTAGGAGGAGTAGGAGAGGAGGGGAAGGGAAGGTGGAAAACAGACTCTGCTGAGAGCTCAGATGGGCTGGGGTTTCTGAGAGCGGGACAGCTCTTCCCTACTGTCCCGAGGGGATGGTGTTTTTGTGGCTATTCTGTTGGTTCTAGCCTTAGATGGAAGCCATGCCCCCTGCAAGCTGGTGATGGGGAGGGTGTTTTCAGAGCTGTTATGGGTCAGTGGGGTACCCCCCCCACCGTCCATGGCACTGGCCATCCAGTGGGGCAGTAATATGTATTGCAGTGGCTAAGGGCAACCAGTAGAGGCCAGAGGCTGTGTGGTAGCGGTTGACTTGTCTTCCTATCTGTTATATGGCTGCTGAGCAAACTGCCCAGCTGAGCTGGGGGGCCCAGCCTAGGGTCCGCATTTGCCAAGGCTTTGGATTTGGCTGGAATTGCACACATCTGGGCATATGCATGCGCATACCTACATAAGCGTGCGCAGACGCCCTGAACCCTGGCTTTGGGCCTCACCCGCACTTGGATGGGGAGTCCCTTGTTGGGAAAATAACAAACGGGCAACTCTGCTTTCTCTCCAGCTTGCTCAGCATTACCCTTTGCGCTTTCCCCTGAGCAGACCAGAGCCAGTGAACACTTTCCACTCAGCAGCTGGTAGCTGACGGCTGACTTCAGCGACTGGACCATTCCTCCACTTTCAGAGTTTAGATCCATAAGCAGGCCTGTCATTGCCCAGGTTGTTCTTAGAGCCCGTCTGTTTGGAGCTCCCAGCAGTAGCTCTCCTACTGCCCAACATGCATTCAGCCATGACCTAGAGGCCTGCCCTTTTCCATCAGGTGCCTCATCCTGGGCCCGGTGACCTGATCACATCCTTTCCCCACAATTCTTCCCTGTGACCCAGAATCCTGGAAAGCTGTCATACTTGGCAGGAGGGAGGATGAACCCTGTACTCTCTTCTCATCTGGAAGGGAATTGGCTGGGAAGAGGCTTGGAAAGCCCTGGGGGTTTCAATTTGCCAGGCCCAGGATGGTGGAGACTGAGGGCTGTCCAGAAGCTTAGCCTGTGCAACTGTCCCTCTAGACCCGGAGGTCTGGGAACATCTGGATAATTCACTATGCCAGGCGAGGACCTCTGGCACACGGGTCAGCAGATGTGCAGGGTCACTTTCTAAGGAACTTGTACAGACAATTTATTTATTTATTTATTCATTCTGGCAAGAGGGTGTTATCATAGTCCCAAAACAACAGAAGCCACATTTTACACCAAAATGTACAAATGGTGAAACAGATAGGGGATGAATTGAACTGTCCCTCGCTTCCTGTGAATTCCTAGAATTTATGTGGGAGAAGATTGTTCCAGGAGGTTGCAGGAGAGAGCTGTAATCAGTTCTTGGCCAGGTCCCAGGATCTGCCTCAGAGAAAAGTTGAGGGTTGTTTTTTTGTTTGGGGGGTGGGGGGGATATTTTGCTTTTTAATAAAGCCCACCAAGATGTTGTCTTCCATACCCTCTTTGACCTAGCACCTGGGAAACCCAAGTTAGGATTACTAGGCCTCCCACTTAGACACATTGCACAATATTGAAACTCCAACCTTCTGTGCTCTGATCCTTGGCCAAGGTCAAAGGCAACTTTGTTAGTAAACTAAAAGCTTCCCCTTACTTTCACAAATCATTTTTAACTTATTGTGCAATGAATTGTCAACTTGGTAATGGTTTTTAAAGTTAACCTGAAAGGCCCTGGGTGAGATGTTTCTATACTGTGGCTCTCTATTTCCTGTGGTTTCCTGTCCAAGGTCAGTGTCATTGTGGATAATCATTTGAGCAGGTCCCCTCAGCCAAGTCACAGCTGGCCTTGTATAGATAGACCAGTTTTTGCACATGAGCTTTTTCTCATACTTAAGAACCTTATCTTATGATAGCCCATATTCATAATAGCCCTGTAATTTAGGCTGAACAGACACAATAATGCATTTGAAAAGTGTATGGTAAATGTCAAAGCCAGATGCAAGTATAAGGTTTGGTCATTCACACTAAAGACTGTCTTCCCTAATCCAGGTCGATTTGCCCCTGTGGTCTGGATTAGAGGTGAAATCACTGGAGATTTCTGTCCAAACAGATACAACCCAGTGCACACCCATGCACAGCCTCCAAGAGCCTGACCACCATTGGACTGCAATATTTGGACGTTGACACCCATGTACATTGAGTTATCTGGGGAAGACTCCAATCACCGTCCTTTTGGTCACAGTAATTTTGAGGCCAAGTGCTGTGTTGCCAACATATGTTAATTTTCATCTTGGTTGAAAGGCAGAAAGGGGACATTGGTCTCTGGTTTCTCTTTCTTCCTCTCTGTGGCTTTCTCTGTTCCCGTTTTCCCTGCCTCTCTTTCTTTCTTTCCTTTTTGCTCTGCAACTGAGCAGCAGAAGAGATGGAAGGCTTAGGCTGCCCCACTTTCCTTGGCTGAGCTGCCCCCCTGCTCCCCACTTTGTGCCCCACCCAGCATTTCAGTAAGTCGGTATCTATTTGATGTCATGCAAAGTTGGGATAGCTACGTTTCCTTGTCAGATTCCAGTCAGTGCACAGAGCACACACAAAGAAAGAAATCCCTGTGATTCCAACAGTCCTTTGTTTTTGTGGATTTTTGTAGGAGAAATGGGGAAAAGTATCCTATTTTCCCTTTATTCCATTTTATCAACTTAAAGGGAAAAAAAATCCTTAGGACTTATTTTAAGGAAATCCACCAGCTGGGCACCTGGATATTTTGATATGGGGTGTCCAACACCTGCATTAAGAGTCTGTACTCTCGCTGGCCATGGGAGGTAATAGATAATTTAATGCTACTGCTCAATGTTCTGTGATAAAATCAGTTTCCCAATTTTGCACTCACACATGAACCTGGAGTAGGAAGAGCTGACTTCCATTCATTCCCATGACTGAGGACAAGTTTCTTAATCTCTCATCAGCTCATTTGCCTTATGTCTAACGTGGGTTTAATAATTCTTACTTAACTCACAGCATTGTTGTGAGGGTATAATACCATGTGAGATAAGGAAATGACCTGAGAACGTTCAAAAACAGAAACCCAAAACACTATGAGGACAAGTTAGCAAAGTTGCTATCCTCAAGTTATTCCAAATTTCCAGACTTGAAACCTATGGCCCTGTGTCACATTTTTTGGCACTCTGTTTTGAATTTGGAAATTAAAAAGCAGATCCGTTGTAAGAAATACCAGCCCTATATACCCACATCCTTAAAAATAAATAACTTACAAAACAGAAATGACATGGACTTAGCTAACCAAATTGACAAAAGATCCAAGATGGGCTTGAAATAATTTTGCCTGTTGTTTCTTTTCAAAATTTTGGTCTGTGCTGTTATTTTGGTTCCAGTGTTTGGGTGGCATGATATGTGGATTCAGCTGTGTCTTTGCCCATGCATGTCCTGGAGCTAGCAGCATTTGCTCAATACTCAAACGCCGAGGAGAAGTTGGTTAGCGCTTCTAGGATGGCTGGGCTATTGAGGAGACACGCACAAGGCCAATGGGCAGAGGCAGCATGACTCCCGTTCGCCTGGATTGGCTCCAAAGCCCATACGATTTCTTGCCCATTTACAGAACTCAATCAAGACCTGGGGACCAGGTCTTTGCTCATCCTGTGTGGACATTATCTGTGCCTGGCTGGGTCCCTACTTGTTGTTTCCCAAATTGTGAACCAGGCCTTTTGAAAATGAACTGCCTCTTTGGATGTGGGGCCCTCCTCCTAACCTCAGAGCCCTTTGCCCTGGAAGGCTGGCAGCATGAGTCAGGCCAACTTGGGTGGCGAAGATGAGCAAATAAGCAACCCAGGCATATGCATGGTGAGCAACTCTGGAAACTGGTCCAGTGTTTGTGGCTGTTTCACTGTTCCTGGTGGACTGTGTTGCGGTTTCCCCTCCCTGTGGCCAAGCGTGGAGCACAGGGACTGGAGATCCTAAAGCAAAGCAAGACACTTTCAACCTGACCCCATGGGTCCTCCACTGGCAAGGGTTAATGGGAGGGGCAAGTCCTTGGCTGGAAATGAAGAAGTGTCCTCAGGCTCCATGACTGCCTCAGTGGGGAAAATCTTGGATTTGGAGCTAAAGAGGCCTGGGTTTGGGGCCTGGCTCTGCCAGTTCCCCTCTCTAGGTCTGTTTTTGCCTCTTTAAAAGGAGGCCGTACATACAGGATTGAGCTGATGACGTTAAGTGTGGTAATGGAGTTGAAAGCGCTGTAATCGAAGTGTACTTGACCGAAGGACAAGATATGATCATCATCCTGGGTCACCCCAGGACCCCAAAGAAACTGCAGCCTCCCTCCTGGCATCAGTTTCTTCATCTCTAAAATGAGAATAATAATTGCCTGGCTCTTAGATCAATGGAATAAAGATTAGTCAAGTGCATTTGAAATGCCAAGAGGCATTAGGAAGATCAGTGCCCTGGTACGTTGGGAGTTGAGACTTGGTGATAAATTTAAGCCAAATAATGAAAATTAACCCTTCCAATCATCTTTGGAAGTCTCTTGCTTTCTCGGGCTACAGATTCCATCTCTCCCCTGAGTCCCCCTCCATGTGGTCAGCTTTGCAGGATGACAGCCTCTGATGGAGGTTCAGTGGTTTCCCAGACGCATACTATCTCCCCGCTACGATTTAGAATGCATTTGTGTTACACGAGTGTTGCTCCCGCCTGACACGGGGGTAAATTAAGGTCCCCTAAACACCCAAAGGCCTTCCGATGGAGCATTGGACGCCACTGTGCAGGGGTTCAGGGGCTTCCATCTGCATTTTGTGTTCTCCTCTGGTCGTGGGTTTTAAAAGCATCTTTCCCAGTTGTATGTTTACATTGGTTACTTTCTTGATTTCTTTTGTTCCGTTTTCCCCTAGGCCCCCCTGTCTTCCCCCTAAACCACAGAAAATGAGGAGACCTAGGCCTCTCTCAGTGTGTAACCATAAACTATTTAACGGCTGTATGGAAGCGTTCATTAAGGTACTTGTTGGGAGCCGCAGAGTCCGCGAATATGCCCAATGTAACGGCAGCCTTTCTCCATCTCCTCCCCTCGGCCAGCAGCCCTGCCCCCACCTACCAGAACTTTCCACCTATGCCCTTGACCTGGGCTATGGCAAACTAGTTCCTCCCTGCAGCCTGCGCTTAGCTTCAGTGAGGGCTTCTCATCAGAGCTGCTTTTGTCTCTGACCAGTGCCTTGCTGTGATTCTCAGGGGTAAGATCATGGTGAAGTCCATGTGGGGCTTAGATGCCAGCACGGTGCTCCCTGCCAGCCCCATGCTGTTGCTCTGGAACTGTGGTCCTCACTAGCTGAAGGGACAGTCAGATAAACCCCTGCCTCGCTTCACACCCACGTCTCCCAAGAAGAGCTTGGTTGGAAGCAACACAAAGAAAATCCCTTCAGGCAACAGTGTGATTTTATTTTTTTAGTCAAGACTATACCAGCAAAGGAAACAAAATCTGTGTGACAAAACACCCTCCTACCCAGTTTTGCTTCTGGTAAGGTGGTTTGGGAGAAGGGAGAAGAGCTGAGGCAGTTCCTTTAGAATTCCCGGTTAACTCTTTATACCTTAAATGAAAAAAGAAAGCGGTTCAACTAGATGAGTTTCGCTTTTCTTGCTTCTTGGGCGCTAACGGTGCAGGATCAAGCCACCTGATGGAATGGCTTGGGCAAATTCAGCTGGTGGTGGAGTTGACAGGGCAGCAGGTGGGGAAAGACTGAGGAAGGAGAGACTCACTCTTAGCATTAGCCAAGGGGAGCAAGAGAGAGGGTCCCCGCCAGTTACTTCAGAGCTCACCACCATCCAATGGAGCCACTTTCTGCAGAAAAGAAGGCTGGTGTCCAACAGGGAAATGTATGGCTTTTGGGCTTTGCTGACAGTCTGGGGTAGTGGAGGCTCCCCTGCCCTGCTCTCTATCCTCCATCCTCAGGGTGCACCCAGGACTTGCAGAGGGGTGGGGCCCAGGATGCCTTGATCTCAGGACTGTCTCTGCCTGGGAGCTGAGTTCTGGGGAAAGGACAGTGGGGCACAAGTGAGACTGCCCAAGTGGGGAGCAGGGGGGCTGCTTCAGGATACCTCAGAGGAGTGAGGCATGGAGTCCCAAAGGTGGGGTGCTGTTGGGTGCATCAGGAAAGAGGTCTTATTTGGAAGTGTCCCTGAGTGAGCACTCTGCCATCTCATAGGTCACAGGAGGATGAGGCTGTGTCAGAAGGGTCCTTCTTTCTTCAGCCTCCCTCCTCTGCCAAGACTGCACCCGGGACCTCGGAAAAGCCCCTCTCCGTAGCTGAGCAGGGCTGAAAGGCGTCTAAACTCTCCTCCCTGCCCTCCAGGAGCTTCAGGTGTCAGTCAGGAGGATTTCGACACAGAAAGCTGAAAGTGTAAGGCGATTCAGCTGCGCACTTGGTGAATTATCCCCATGGAGACAAGCTCTGTGTGAGCTCAGAGCGAGGAGAGCTGTGCTCAACGCAGCAAGGAGGCTTCAGGAGGAGGCAGGGCTTTGAAAGGAGAGTAGGACAGAGGAGTCCCTGAAAGGAGAAACAGAATAAGGAAGGCTCAGAGACAGGGACGCCTTCTCCACTTTGCTCAGCTCTTTGGAAATGGGCGATGAGGAAGAACGGGGAAGGAGCTGACGCTTACCTGACAGGATTGGAAAGATAAGTGTTCTGCCTAAAGAAATAGTCTCTTAGTAGGCAGCTCCTACATAATTGAGACCACCAGGTCATCCTACTTTATTCATCCTGATAAACACATCAGAACTTCTCCAGCCACATGAGAGTTTGCCCCTTGGAGGTGGCTACCCTGGGCAGCTACATTCTTATGCTTAATGATATGGTATTGCTTCAGCTAGCCAGTCTTCCTCGGAGCCTGCAGCATGGCCTTTGTCAGTGGTGCCAAACTTTGTGTTAGGGTGGACACCCTGGTCTTTCAAAGCTCGGCTTTGCAATGCCACTGGAGGTACAAAATGGCAAGAGGCACATGCCAGAGTGGGGCTGGTGGATTTCCGCCCTCCCCCCCCCCCCCCCGCAAAGAGGGACACCCCAAAGCACTGATCCATGGCACTGATCCTCCTCAGGGGACTATTTGACTGAAAAAGAAAGAGATATGTTTAATGATTACATTTCTGTATAGTTACACTGTACTTATGCCACATGCTGTCAGTGCAGTTCAGCGAACTCCTGCGCACCTGCTGTGAGGGAGGAAGTGTGTAGACAAGCTTGCATGCAGCCTGGTCTTACTCTCAAGGATTATTACTTTCAGAGAATGAGAAGGCAGTGTAACATAGTCAATTCTTCACCCTCTGAACAGAATTTAACTTTCTCTTATGATTCACATGCTTTCTGGAAGCATATTCGGCATGGATTAAGAACCCCTAGCTTTGAAATGCCAAACCTGTGAAAGGCTTTCCAATAAAATAACATCACAGGGGCCCCATGATTATGATGGTTTGCAGGGTGTAAAATGTCCGGCCTGTGGGCTATATCATTTGGTCTGGCCCTGCCTAAGCAACTGCAGATGGGACTCGAAATTCAATAAATCTAGGAGAATAGATAATTTTTCATAGCAACATAATTTTTAAGTTGATAATTTCATATGGTCCACAAATAATGTTATAAATATCCAAATGGCCCTTGGCAGAAAAAAGGTTCCTCAGGCCTGGCTTTGAGGGACAAGGAAGCATCCCCAATTAAGAAGGACAGATAAATTATGCTGGAGTTATATAATACATTTCTAGGGACCTACCTTTTTGAATTGACCTTTTTTCAGAATCCTTGATTTTTTTCTTCTCCTCTTAGATAGAAAGAAACCCAATTTTTATTATAAAATTTGAAGCCTGGGAGGTCTGCCCCTGGGCAGAGGGCGAGTCCTCACCCTGTATCTATAAAATAAGAATGGTAATTACCTACCTCACAGTGTGTGATACTATTAGCACAAATGAGCTGAGAGATGTCATCTTTCCAGAGCACTGCCTGGCACCCAGTGAGCTCTGTGGACGTGTTGGCTGTTGTCATTGTCATTAGCTGTTAGGAGGTTGCACACAGAGCCCCATCTGACCAGGCTGTTTGCTCAGTTCTGGGAGGCAGGTGGGTTTAGCCAACATATAATTCCAGTTGTTGAGATGCTGGCAGCTGGACAGATGACACCCGCACATTCTCCCAATTTCTTAGTTCGGCTCCTCAGAAGCCCGGATGGGACACAGCACTTCCCCAGAGCCTGACCTGCTGCACTTATGGGCGGAAAGAGCATGCTCCCCTGAAAAGGGGCTGCTCAGTGGCCTTAGTGAAAGCACAGGCAAGATTGGGAAGGCATTCTGACTCTGCTGCCCTCCCTCCCCGAGCCTCTCTCAGCTTTGGGTTCCCTGAGGTGTTCTCAGTGCTAGGGTGAGGGTGTAGGGTAGGAAGGGAACAAAGCCCTGTGGCTACCCAGGACAGGCTACCCAGGCTGTTTGGTAGGAAAGCATGGGAAGCTGTTTGGAGTTTGGAATCAGGCAGAATCCTGTTGGGGGCCATCCTAAGGGCATGTGATACACATGATCTTGGTAAAATTAGCTTTTTACCAGGAATGAGGTTTCCTGGGCTGAATTCCAGGGACAGTGTTGCAGGTGTGTGGGCAGCTGGGCTAACCCGAAGGGGTCTGGCTAGGCTCTTGCCCACTGGTGAATAACGAGCCCCTGTGTTGAGAAGCCAGGGATGGGGTGAGGAAAGGGCTCAGGGCACGCTGTTCCTCCTCTCTGACAAGGACTGAAAGCCCCTATGCCACCTGGTGTCCAAGACAGCAACGCTGAAAGAATCTCCCATGAGGCCCCAAGATGCAGGGAACCCCACCCCATGCAGGCTGGCTGGCAGACCCCCCGGACCTTTGCTGGCTGCCCTTGCATTTGGGCGTTCACGGACTCTGAAGGATCTGCTCACTCTAACTGGTCTTACTCCTGCATAATCTTTTCTTTTTCTCCTGCTCTGCTGCCTGTTTATTTTTTGTTATCAGAGGAAGAAGAAATGCTCGAACCAGGAACCAGGTACTTACTAGAAAGGTCCGTTAGCCCCCTTCAACTGGATGAAACCTGTCTGTAGTGCTGACGTTAGAACAGGGCCCACCTCGCCTGTCGCCAGTGGGTCTGTGCTATTGTTCCCTCCTTGAGTAGTCCGTCAAGGAAAGAGTTCCCAGGTGGGGTGCGGAGGAGCCACGAAAGCATCCGAATGCCCTTTACAAGAGCGTATTGCAAATGCCTTACTGTTTCCTCAATTTCTGAGGAGGCTGGTCATTTAATCTGACCCCTTTTAAAGAGAATTTAAAAAATATTAAGTGCTCTTTCGTGACCTAAATAGCAGAGAGGCCAACCAATCACAGAATTCAAAAGCAAATTACCCCTTGCCCAGCCCTTGGTGGCCATGGGCCAGTCTAGGAAGATTTAATTGAAAATACATTCACACCCTAAATGCCCCTGTTTAGAATTGCATCTTAGTCAGCCTGTTTGACTAAAGTTGGCCACTCAGTGGTCAAGGGCTGACTTAGAATCTTTGTTTATAACACTGCTAAACAAGTATCTGTCTGGGTGTTAAGGTTGTAACATCCTGAGTGGAACTGGTCTTCCCTTCTCAGAGCTCAAAAGGCCCCTGGGTCCAGCCTGGCGTCTCCCATAGTGTGTTCTTCTTAATTCCGGCATCGGGTACTGCAGTCCTGGGAGGAGGCCTTGGCCCTGCTTCCTCATCCCTGAGCACTGGGAGGATAGCTTCAGTTGGGGCAAAGTGGAGTGGGAGGCAGAGAACCCTGCAAGAGCCGACTCCAGCCCCTCCACACAGTGGGTTCCCCCCTCTCCAGATTGCCTATCAGGCCTCCTGGGCCCTGATTCCTTCCCAGCAGAGTAAGAAGACAGAGCATTTCTTTAAAATTATCATAGCTATGCCTTTTTTTGCACATAACTGAAGACTTTCTATTTTAACTGTTTGTGGAGCCTTTAGGATTAGCAATTCCTTGCTTGTTTTCCTACTAATCTGATGGTACTAATATTCTGGCTTGAGTTTATAATCTGTGTTTGCAATGTCTGTTCTCCCATGGTGGTTGCCAAGCCCAATAAAACTCACAAATTTTTTTCTTAAGGATTCAGGACAAGCTATCCCGCTGGTAGTTGAGAGCTGCATCCGATACATCAATTTATACGGTAAGCTCAATCATGGGGCAGTGTTTTCAGCTCTTTCCAGAGCAGGTGCTAGGCTTTTCTCAAAGGAACTGGATTCTAATTCATCTGGAAGACTTCCTGTCACTGCTCTGCTTCCGAGGGGAGACGCTCCTCGGAGCAGCTGCCTTTCTGAGTGCTATTTTTTGAGCCTTGTGTGTCAGGAGATAGAAAGACCCAGCAACTAGGAAAACCGAGGAGCAGGGAGGGCATGGACTGGAGAACCATCTTAGCTCCTCCCTCACTCCCACCTGACCCCAGAGCTCTGTGGTTTGAGCACTGAATGCAGCTGGTGTCAGTCAGTTAATACTGCAAGTGTGTACTAAGCTCCATGAAGGAAACACAGTGTCTGGGATTTGCTAACCACGGTATCCTCAGCACTTAACTCGTGCTTTCATCGATTTATTTATTCATTCCTCCAAAAATATTTTTTTCAGAGTGCATAGTAGGCACTGTTTGGACAATGGGAATATAGGCTTGAACAAGTTACCAGCCAATATAACATAGCTTATATTACCAATTAGAAGGTCAAGGAAATAAACAAGCAGAGAAATAAACAATGTAATTTCAAGCAGCAATAATGCCTAAAAACTAATGAAGAGGGAATAGAAATGACTGGAGCAGGGCAGGGCTGGTTTGGCTAAGGTGGTAAGCAGAGACCTCTCCCAGAGAGTAATTGAGAATCCAGGGCCCTTTAAGACTCCAGTGAGTAGAGGAAGCCGGCCATGCAGTCCAGGTGGAGAGAAAGACAAGTGTAAAGGCCTAATATGGGACAAAGGCCAATGTGACTACAAGAATGGGCCAGTGACATCGGTAGGGGGTAGAAAGTCAGTATTGGTTAACGAAAGAAATAAACAAGCCCTGACCGTTTTGGCTCAGTGGATAGAGCATCGGCCTGCGGACTGAAGGGTCCCAGGTTCGATTCCGGTCAAGGGCATGTACCTTGGTTGCGGGCACATCCCCAGTAGGGGTGGTGCAGGAAGCAGCTGATTGATGTTGCTCTCTCATCTATGTTTCTAACTCTATCCCTCTCCCTTCCTCTCTGTAAAAATGTTTTTTAAAAAGAAATAAACAAGCGTCTATCAAGCAAATGCTTTGTACAAACCAAACTTTGACAAAAGCCTACCTTTTAAGAGTAAACTCTTTCCTAAATTATAATGTGGAGAGTTGTCTTATATAGGAAAACTGAATCCAGGAAAAGGATCAGAATATCCTCCATTAATTCCCATTTAAAAGGAGGGAGGTCTTTCAATTCCCTCAACCCTATGGGTTGCTGTATGTCATTACTGTTAGGGCAGGTATTAGGGTCTCCTTTGTTCTGGCCTTGTAGAAACACTTGAGAAAAATGAGACTGTTTTTCTTTAATGATTTAATTTCTTCTAAGTTTCTCCATACCAGGGCAGCATGTACTTTAGAATCTAGCTTTTCTTGAAGGAAATGTCTGTGTTAGGGGAGGGAGGACTGAGGCAGTGGATTTGATCCTTGTTCAATATCTTTGTGGCTGTTTCACTCAATGGCATTTATAAACTCAGGCCAAGCTCCTTGGTGCCAATGCAACTGGTAAACTCAGTAGCCATGTGCACCAACCAGTTATTTGCCTGAGCTGACTTATTGGTTAAATTGGAAGTTATTCATTAATCCAGTCTTGATATAAATTTCTTGTGGCCTTTTCCTCCAAGCCCAAACAAGAGACACAGACAAATGAAGCAGGATGTGTCTAAGTATTCTGGCCAGCCACACTTCATTGCAAAGGTTATTTTGGGTTTCTACCAGGACACCTTCATTAGGGGAATGACTCTCTTACAAAGGATGGTGGGAGAAAGAGACAAGCAGTGGGGTGAGTCATCAAAGTTCCCAGTGTTCTGATGAGCTCAAGGCCTTATGGCATTTTTCTCTTTCTTTCTTTTTTGTTCATTTGGTTTTTTTCTTATAGGGCTCCAGCAGCAAGGGATCTTCCGAGTGCCGGGATCTCAGGTTGAAGTCAATGACATCAAAAATTCCTTTGAGAGAGGTAGGTGCAGAGTGACCATTTCAAGGTTTTGGCTAGGGGAAGCCAAGGTGGGTGTTAGCACGTCTTAGAGCCAGTGGTGTGCAGTGACTTCACATTGGTAGCTTGAAATCAGCCATGGTGGGAGTATTTACACCACGGAAATTGGCAAACACAAAGATCTTTTATTTTTCTCCTCCAACGAGCTAGCTGTTAAGCATTTACCAGCACACATGGGTGGCTTTTTCTGGTAGGCCATACAGTGGTTGCTGGGAAAGAGGGCCTTGTAAAGCTCTCTGGAATGATTATGTGAGTCTGCAAAGGCTGCTATGTTTTACAAACATTGGAAGAACATAGATAACACTGAGTGGCTTTTAGAATATCCTAATTCTTAATTTTCTATGTAGTGTTTTTTGGCAAAACTACACATTGGGAGGAAGAGACTATACACTCCTCCCACCCTCAGTGAGGTTACCTAGTTCTCACTTTGATTAATCAAGGGTGTAAAGCTTATTAGAAATGAAGTGACTATCACAACAGGAGCAAATGTGGCTTGTTTGGTGTAACCTCCCTTGGCCTCAGATTCCCTGATGGGGACAGATAGATGGCCAGTGACAGTGTCCATGCGAAGTGAGGATTCATTGGGTCAGGAGTTCAATTCTTAATCCACCTCTGCTTTTTATACTAGGTGCTTATCTCGCATCCTAAATAATATCTTTGCCTCCAGTTCACCACCATTTTGGAAGAATAACATCTCCACAGTCTACTCCTCTTAACTCTCACTTACTGCCTTTTTCTGTGAGTGGTTCTGATATTAAGTTTGATCCAAGGCCCCCAATCCCAAACCCATTTCCCCACAATAGATCACATCCCAACTTTTTAAAAAAAATCCTCACCCGAGGATATGCTTATTGATATTTAGAGAGAAAGGAAGAGGGCGAGAGAGAGAGAAACATTGATCTGTTGCCTCCCTTACACACCCCAACCAGGGATTGAACCCACAACCTTTTTGGTGTACAGGATGACACTCCAACCAACTGAGCTACCCAATTTACAAAGCACTTTCTTACCCATTGTTCTAACAGCCTTGGGAGATATATGGTTTATCCCTATTGGCTGTGCTCTGGACAGGCCTCCCCCTGGGGTTCCAGCCCTAGAATTTTCCCTACTTATTATGGGGCTTCTCCTGGAGGGGCTGCCTCCTGTGCACACTCACCCCCTCCCTGACTTCCCAGTTCCATCCTGAGGTCTAGCTCAGGGTGGAGAAACCATTCTGTCAGCTCCAGGTGGTCACCACCATAGCCTGCAGCACAGCCCTCCGAGGCCCTAGGCACTCTGACTTGGAGCCAGGGGGTTCCATACCCCGGGAACAGCATGTTCAGAGGCCACAAAACAAGAAGTCTCTCCCATCAGCATCCCTGATTGAAGTGTCATTCATCATTCCCTGAGCTTCTCTTGACCACACTGGACAGCAGAGTCCAGAGCTATTTTTTCTTCATTTCCCCAACTCCTTAGCACCCCTGCTGCCCTGTGTTCATTGTAAATGAATAGACATGGTCAGGAACCTTTGCTGGTCCCATCTTCCTGGGCTCATCCTTGAATTCCTTGAATCTCATGGGTAAACTCACTGCATTTTCCTGCTTCCCCCTTCCTGTAAGTAACCTCACTGTACCAGGCAGCCAGGGCCTATCCCCACCCCAGAAGCACTGCCTTCATTCCTTCTTGAATGTGGTTTTCTAAGTTTAACACCTTCTGTCACTTGCTTGGGTGCCTTGCAGGGGTGACATGAAATTTATAAGGACTTTCTGCTCCTAACAAGCCTTAGACCACCCCAGGCGAAGCTCTGGAGGGCAGAGATCACCTGACTCAAATCTCAGCTGCAAAGAATACCTTCTGCTTTTCCTCTGCATATGCGGTTAGCTCCTTTCCCTCTCTCCACCATTCCCAAGTGAATCTCATTATCTCGCCAGCCTGTCCTGCTCCACCTGAGGCTACAGTGAAGCATGGCTAATTCTAGAAGAATTGTTCCTGGTATGTCTCTTTTAAGAAAAACCCATTCCTGGCTTCTTTGGGCTGGCTAGTGCCCGGATTTCTCACTTATTCTTTTCTCTTTCTTGATATTCACGAACCAACTGCCCTGGGTTAGGCTCCACACCCAGCTGACCCTCAGGGGCACCCCCTCCCACCTCTCCTGAAAACCCAATATGTTTCTCCCCTGTCCTCCCACCCCCACCCCCAACAGCAGCCAGGTGGCCTGAGCTTGCTCCGGGCTCAGCATTTCTTTTCTCGCCCACTCCTCACGTCCTACATGTGCAAACGTGTGACAGAACTTCCTTTCCAAACCAGGACATTGTGTGTTTTTCCTTTCTTTTATTTTGTAAAATTTCAATCCCCAGCGCCTGCAGGGTGCCTGACCTTCACCACTTGCTCAGAGAGCTGGTCTTCCCTCCTTTGGGGCAGATGGTCTTGCCCACGTTTCCTGTACGGGACGATTGAAAGCACCTGTCTCTTTTCCTTAATCTTCTGGACAGACATGCTTGGTTTACTATTTCTAAACCCATTTTCTTATTCTTCTGACACAAGTCAACTGGGGTTTTAGTTAAGGTTATTATTATTATCCTCTTCATTGCTGTCAATAAGTCTTAGACTCACTTCTCCAGTGTTGAGATCTTCCTGTAATCTTCTGACAAAATGAAGGCGAGAACATTAGGAAAAGACAGGACTGGGCAGCGTGGCCTGGGGGAGAGCCGAGGCTTGCTGTTGTTTCCCAAGCCAGTTCTCCATCTCTGTTTTCCCCACAAACCAATCCACATCCTCTTTATACATCAAGGTGAGGGGGCTGCCAGGTCTCTCCTGTGTGGAGGGAAAGGGACCCAGTGACCCTTTCGCCCTGCACCATCAAGACGGGGTTTGGACTCACAGCCTGTACGGGGTGACACATCCTGGCCTCAGCCTGGCCCTCCCAATACTATTTTCCTGCCCCAGGAGGAGGGGTCTGACCAGGAGACATGGGAGGGCTGTCGTGTTGAGGAGCCTCAGGAGAGGCATGTGTGGCCCTGTGGCCACAGAGAACTGCCCTGTGAGAGAGACTACCTGCACCTTCCTGCCGTGCCGGTCCTGCAGCCTTAAGCACACACTGTGTGTTCATACCCTGCCCTGGACACAGCCCTGCCTTAACGTCCAGGTGACCTGGCTGAGAGTACGCTGTAGGCAGGGCCGTTTTGTTAACCATTCTAGCTCCCCCAGGACATACGCTAGCCAAGTGTGAGCACAGCTTCTCCCGACCTGCCTGACATTTTAGCTGTCATTGTCCTCCTGAGGAAGCCAGCATGCACACGAACCTGCTCATCTTGAGCTCTGGAATTCCATTCATTTCCGGAAGCAGAAGTGATTAGTGTTGTAGAGAGCGAAAGGCCTAGGCTAGGAGGGAGGAATTTTTGGACGGCTCCTTTTATGGACTGAGTTGTCTTCTGGGGGTCAGAGCAAGAGTGAATGGTGTGTGTGTATATAAAGTCAGTGCGTTAATCATGCTTAACAAGGGGAGCTAATATGGAGACATGTTAGCTCACTTTTGCATCATGAGAACACAGGAGCAATGTGTGGTAAATGTAAGGGAACAGCTTAATATAGTGCAGAGTTTTAGAATGCGTATGGTCCTTCAGGGGGCCCAAGGGCTGCTACTGGGAGAGGGAGGCTGAGGAGATAGGGCTTGGACCTCTCCCCCCAATGCAATTAAGAGTTTTGTTCTATATGTTGAACACTCATAGGAACTGTTTTCTTGAAAGAAAGAAAAAGGTTGGGATTCTACTGTAGAGGAAGGAGGGAGGGATGAATGGAAAGAAGGAAGGAAAGAAGGGAGGGAAGGGAGGGGAGGGAGGAAGGGAAGAAGAAAGGAAGGAAAGGAGGAAGGGAGGGAGGGAGGGAGGGAGGGAGGGAGGGAGGGAGGGAGGGAGGGAGGGAGCCAGACAGGCAGACAGAATTGAAAAGGTAGAGAAGAAGGGCTACCTCCCAGGCAGTACGAGGTCTGGGAGTGGCTAGTGTCTGGTTTTGACTTCATGAGGGTGGGCAAGTTGTTTCACTTGCTGGGGCCTCAGCTTTCTCACGGGAGAGAATGGTGGTGTTGGAACCATGCCTCCCTTGGTGCCCAGCAATGCTGTTTGAGGATTAGAGATCACGTGTGCGAATGTGCTACATCAACACAGGCAATGATTGTTTAATGCTTTTTCTCTTCCTTCCCCATGAGAAAGTCTTGTGGGGGGGCATTCTCTCTCTTCCCATGGGGACATCTGAGAGATCGACCTGTGGAAGGAGCAGCAGTGTCCTGGCTGCCACATTTGGTCATGCAGGTTGGGCACTGCTCAGCCAGGAGGGCAGGAGGGAGGCGGCTCTGGCTCGTGCTCTGTATGCCACAGCCCCAGTCCAGGAAGGAAGGGGGGCTTTCTCTGAATTGCACTACAGCATGTTGGGGCTGGCAGAGGCCCTGCAGTGACACACATTCTCTTCCTACGGAGGCAGGGAAAGGAGAGCCAAGTATGAATTTCCAGTTCTGCTCCTCATGGCTTGCCAGTCTTAGAGTGCCCTGGGCTGTCCTGGGAGGAGGGCAAGACACCGTTGTGCAGACTTCTCGCAGCACCTTCCAGAGGTGGCAGCTTGCTCCCTGCTTCCTCTCACCTCCCCCCGCCCCCCCGCCCCAGAAGCCATCCTAGCTCAGCAGTCCCTGGTGTGAACTAGCTCAGCAGCCCCTGATTAAACTGGAAAGTGCTGCTCTCCTGAGAGATTATTTGCCCAGTCCAATTGGCAAAAATTCAGAAGGTTGGCACCTTTCCATGGGCAGGACTGTGGAAAAAAAGAAGCATTCTCCTGGGATGCTAGTAGGAGTGTAAACTGTGCAGCCCAGTGGAGAGAAAGTAGATATGGCAAAGTGAATATAAGTGAAGGGTGGTGGGTGGTCATTATTTCAATTTTACAACATTCCTATAGGTTTGAACATTTACAGAATCAGTTGCAGGGGGGAACTCTAAACTTGCTGTGTTGAGGAGGTCCCATCTGCCTGCGCCAGTTCAGGCTGGCCTGGGTCCTCTCTTCTGCCATCTGCATGGTCCCCGCCTCCTTATCATCACCCCTGTTCCCTCCCAGGTGAAGACCCCCTTGTGGATGATCAAAATGAGCGAGATATCAATTCCGTCGCTGGTGTTTTAAAACTGTATTTCCGAGGATTGGAAAACCCACTCTTTCCTAAGGAAAGGTTTCAAGATTTGATATCTACTATTAGTAAGTATTTCCCAGGTGGGATGATCATTTTCTAGACAAATCTTTATTGAGATTGCACTATGGGCTCATCACTGTGCTAGGCACACAGGCGGGACACTGTGAAAGAAGCAGTATGGCCCTTGTCCTCATAGAGCTTAAAACCTAGTTGTAGAAATAGCAAGGTGGATTATAATGCAAGAGTTCATGGGCATGGTACACCCCTGGGTATGGAAGGAGCTCAGAAGAGAAGAAAGGAAGACTTAGTTTCCAGATCATAGCTGAGAGTGATATACATAGTGCAAGAGGCTGGAAGGGTGCAATGGAGCAAGAGGGGCAGACCTTGAATGCCTTGCAAGGATTCCAGAGATTTTCCCTTTGGTAATGGGGAGCCATGGAGGGCTTGGGAGTCCAGGGCAGCAATATGTCGAACAAGGGAAGTGCTGAAAATAGTTGTCTAGGAGCTTCCTCTGACTTGCTAGCCATCAGAGTCCTCCTTGACTGATATGTCTGTGGATGAAGTGAGGAGTCCTGTCCAGGAGCTTGAAGTAAAGGTGCCTTCACTGCAAGATGCCAAAGTCCAAGGCAACTTTTGGGGAATATTTTAAAATAAATGTTTAATATTAGAATATGGGAATTTTAGTATTTTGGAATAATACTAAGTACTGCCCTCCACACTACTTCCTGCTCATCTGTCCAGACCCACTTCAAGCTCCAAATCAGCTCTCGGAAATTCCAGGCCACAAAGGTCCCACCTTGTCTGAGCCCTGTGTCCCTTGCTCAGCCAGTGTTTCCAGTTCCCGAGCAAGGCCCTCAGCAGACAAGGTCGTTGACCTCTGGAACAAGCTCCTGGTACTGGATAAGTTAAATCACACCCAGAATCACACAGTGAGAAAGAATGTCTCTTCTTAGTTTCTTCCCAAACCCTGTGATTATTTACATCAAGGAGAAGACCTCAGGGGTCAATCTCCCTTCTACATAGAGAGATAGAATTTAGTCTCAGGAACTTTTGTATAGAACCATGTCTACATATAACTTAGTAATATTGCTTTGCTTACATTATATCTATTTTTATGTTACCTTCTAATTATGGTAAGTGATCCTAGTTTCTCATTTATAGAGTGAGGTCAAGTCTCCTTTTTAAATAAATATTTTTAAGAAAAAAATTAATAAATAATAGTGGAGGTGATACTAGGACACAATGACCAGAAACTGAGGACATGGAGTGGCAATGGAATCAGTAAAGGTACAAGGGCCTTAACTTTGTGGGAAGGCTTCAGCGAGGCTCCCTGGAGCCAGACCTTGGTAGTCTGCAGTGTGCCCGACAGAGAAGAGAGATCAACAGTGCGTGCAAAAGCTCAGGGACAGCCAGGTCCTTTGTGAGAGGAAGATGGTGGATAAAGTGGCTTGGCACAGAGTTTCTCAATGGGGAACTGTTGGCAGTGAGGGTAGAGCAGTACCTTGTGTGTTACCCACACTCAGGATACTTAGCACCTTGCCCCTGAATCCCAAATGCCAGTAGCACCCTCCAGTCTCTGACAACTCAAAGAATGCCTCATATATTTGTAAATTCCCCTAGAGGTACACTATTTATTTGAGAAGCATAGCTCTAAATCATCTTCAGGTACTTTGCGAAGGGACAGTGACTAGGAGATGGGGCATGCAAGGTTGGTTGAAGCCCCATCATAAAAGGCCTTGGATGCAGAGGAGAAACAGAAGTAGTGTTTTAGAAGAAGCATGTTGACAGATGTGGAGGCTGGAGGGAGGGGCTACATGAAAAAACGTGTTTTCTGAAAAAGAAACTGACATGGATTTGTGTATCAGCCCTGCAGATGAACATCAGAGCTTCAGCAGCTCACTCTTCCTAACGCCAGCTTTCCCTTTCCACAAGGCAAAGTCCGAAAAGCACTTTCTCTCCTTATCAAGCCCAATTTGCTGTCCCCTCTCCCCCCACCAGCCTGACTGATAAAAATACCATTGTCTGTCTCCTAGGATTGACCTGAAAACAGGGGTCAGAGATGAGATCCCAAGCACCTGCCAGGCTCTTTGGCCAATATATAGTTTGAGAGGCGGTTATTTATTCAACACTTTTCCTGAATACCTACTATGTGCTGCCTTATGTTGTAGCTAGTGTTTATAAAGAGTTTAATGAAACATGGGCTACCTGTATTCGTCAGGACTCACGGGTTACAGGTGACAGAAACTCAACTTATACTGGCTTAATCCAGAAAAGGGAATGGCTTGGCTCACATTCCTGGAAAGTTAGGCCCCCACTGGATGCACATTTCACTTGGCCTCAGCAGGACTCTGTCCCCTTGGCTCTATGCTGTCTTCACTTTCAGGCAGGATCTTTTTCCCTGGGGTCCCTCAGCTGCTTCACACTTCCCTCTACCCAGTTTCAAGAGGGTGCCTCTCTCTAGGTTTCTCCAGTCCAAAGTCCCAAGGATCAACTGCTATTGGTTCTAATTAGGTCATGTACCCCTCCCTAGACCTACTCAGGGGCCAGGAGAATATGATGCTTTGATTGGCCAGGCCAGGGTCATATTTCAGTCCCCAGAACTGAGTAGAACTGGCTCCCCTGAACTGATCTAGGAGGTGAGACTCACAAATGCTGACTGCTTGGCTCACTGAGGATGACGGACAACCTGAAAGCCCCTTTATGTTGCAGAACTGGAGAGCCCAGCTGAGAGGGTGCACCAGATCCAACAAATCCTCATCACCCTTCCCCGCGTGGTCATCGTGGTCATGAGATATCTCTTTGCTTTCCTCAACCAGTGAGTGGTCCAGCGAGTGAGGGAGGGGACGGGGGGCATGGCGGGGGGTATGCCCCTTTTTGACTCAGCCTGACCTCCTTTGGGAGGGGCGGTCCTGAGACTTTTGCAGGTACAGCTGTTCTTAGAACATGGAACCTTCCCAGATTTGAGTGGAGCCTTCAAGAGAAAGAAACCACAGGGGGAGGCTTCGCCTTTCCCGGGTGACCTGTGGGTGCCTCCTCTCTTATAGCCTCTCGCAGTACAGTGACGAGAACATGATGGATCCCTACAACCTGGCCATCTGCTTTGGGCCCACCCTCATGCACATTCCTGATGGGCAGGACCCTGTGTCCTGCCAGGCACACGTCAATGAAGTCATCAAAACCATCATCATCCATCATGAAGCCATCTTTCCCAGCCCCCGGGAGCTAGAAGGACCCGTGTATGAAAAATGCATGGCTGGAGGGGAAGAATATTGGTAAGATTCCATTCCTCTTCATATTATTATTCCATTCCTCGTAATACTATTATTATCATGTTGTTACTGTTGTTACTGTTGAATGGGAACAGTAAGAAACGGTTTAATTTTCTTACTGCCTTATAGTCTGTACTCTCATTTGAGCTTCACAGCAGGCTGACATGAGATAGATGCATCAGTCCAGACTCTATTGATTTATAAGGGACAGGAATACAACTCAAATTGGTTTAAACTAAATGGGAGTTATTGGTTTACTTAAAAAGTCTGGATCATGGCGTCAGGTATAGCTAGATCCAGGGGTTCGACTATTATCATCAGGACTCGGTCCTGCCATCCTCAGCCTGTGGCTCCTCTTTCTTCCATGTTGGCCTCATTCGCAGGCAGCCTTTTTCCTGGTGGTTTCAAGAAGGCATCCGGTAACTCCAGATTTAGAGCCCATTTCCCCAGTGGAAAAAGAGCTTCTCCTTCCCAAATGTTCCAACACAAGCCCAAGAATGATGTCTCCCTGCTGGGGCTTGAGTCTGGTGAACTAATCACATTGGTTAACAGATCCAGTGCTGTCCTTGGCCAGGTGAGTTGTAAGTCCATCTCAGGCAGCAGGGAAGTGGATAATCTCCACCTCAAACTCACGAACTGAGAGTGACACTTCCTGCCATTGTCCCCGTCCACCAGGAGTTTTCTTTTCCAGCAAAGTGAATCCAGTCTTTGAGAGCTCCACACCAGGTCAACAGTTGCTAGTTGGGCACTTACACTGGGTCAGGGGAGAAATATGTCAGAATCTTATCAAAATCAGGGCCAACTACCTTCCCCAGGCTGAGACCTTAAATGTGGTAAGACAGGAATTTTTTTTTTTTAATGTGGAAAAGACAGGAGATTCAGAACACCGGCTGACAGAGACCAGTCAAAGGGTTCGCACTCTTTCTTTATCCCCAACCCAGGACAATACACAGCTATATATTTAGCATTGCCTGCACTGCTCTGAGCCAGGTGCCTGCAGGAATTTGTCTTTTGATTGTCAAAGCATTCCTGGATTCTTGAATCGCTTTAGTTCTGAAGGCATATTTGGGCAACAGCTTCAAAGAAGGGAGCCGTTCCAGCCCATTTCCCCATTACACTTCCCTGCACAGAAAGACGGGCCCTGGTGTTATTTAATCACAGCTCTCTAATCTCCTTCGAGGCCCCAGGAGCAAGTCTGTCCCTGTTCTATTACAGGTACATTGAAGAACCAGCAAGCAGACTTTTTGGACAGAGAAGCTTTTCAAGTTTTTGTACCATTACCAGTTCTCTGTTTTTGTTGCAATGTATAGTGTTCTGGGAAGGGTCCTTAAAAAGATCGTACTGTGCTTATCAAAGAACAATATACAATCACCACACTTTTCTTAATCCCATTCGCATCCCATGAGAAAGGAAAACTGTCAATTACATGGTAATTTTGGAGACATTTTCAAAGCCCAAAAGGGGGATTTGACTGAGGGTCTCATCACAGTGGACAACATTCACTGATTCAATAAATGGTTACTGAAAATCTGTCCTGGCTCAGGCCCTGGGCAGTGGGGTGGAGAAGGGGGAGGAATGTGCCCTGAACAGGATTAACCCCTGATGCAGGCAGCTCTGGTGGAGGAGGGAATAGGCAGTTCCAGAAGTGGGGTCCCCTGAGCCTATGTAGGGAGGTCAGGAAATGGCTCCTGAAGGAGACAGGGACTTAACTGAGACCTACAGAATGACCTGGAGTCAGCCAGGGGAGGAGCGGGCAAAGAATGCTCTAAACACAGAGCATTCAATAACATGGAAAGCAGCTCTGTGTGTCCGGAGTGTTTCCAGTGACAAGGAGGTGGTGAGGGAGGATGCTCTGTGGGACAGCAGGGGCTGAGTTAGGACAGGTCTTCAGCCCTTATGCAGAGTCTGGGCCTTATCCAGGAGGCAACAGAGAGTTTTCATAATAAAATCTATATTCCTTTAAATGGTTTTGCAGATGTCACCCACTCTGAGAAGCCTTCCCTGACCACCCTATGTAGGTTCCCTCTGCTGTTCTTGTCTCTGTTCATTTGTTCCTACATAAAACATTTCCACTTGCAGTTTTATTTCCTGGCCCATGAGGGTGGGTCTGTGTCTGTCTGACCCATCAATGCATCCCTTGTACCTAGCACAGTGTCAGGCATATATTAGGACTCAATCTCCCGCTCAGTTAAAAACAAACAAACAAACAAAAACACAACTGACTGACCAGCTGTGTGCATGAACGCTGCCTTAATCTTGTGAGAGGGAAGCAGCTGGTGAAATTATGCCAGTGCATTAAGAACTAAATTTGACTGGCCTGGATTCACTGTGTCACTCTGTCCATCATGGGTGCTGGCCTGCTCACACCAGCTGGGCTGGTCCGGGCTTTTGCACACAGCATCCTAAGGCAGCACTGAGGGCCCCTGCTCGTGTGCATCACTCCACCTTGCTGAGTGTGTCACTTCTCGCATAAGACAGGGAGCAGGGCTAAATGAATGACTCCCAGTACTTCAAAAGTCCTTTCTACCCTGTGGTTCTTCTAAGGATAAAAGCCAGGGTTTTGCCACTGCCCTCTGGATCTTACAGAACACCTTGGTATTGACAACCTTTACCAAGAAAACATCCCAACAAATTCCAGGGCTGGGTCATCTGGGGAAGATTATACGGGGAAGCTTCCCAACCAGGAGGCTGAAGTGGTTTTTTCTGAGGAAGGAAGGTCCATGGGTGGTCAGATGGAAAAAAAGGGAGCAGGTGGGCCTGGGCCTGATCTGGTCAAGGCCCAGAGATAGACTGGGCTGGTGCCTGAGGGAGGCTAAGGGCAGCGTGAGGGTGCAAAGCTCCCCAATGAGTCCCCTTTCCATGTTTCTTTGCAGTGATAGCCCACACAGTGAGCCAGGGACCATTGATGAAGTTGACCATGACAATGGCACTGAACCTCACACCAGTGATGAAGGTGAGTGGGGGGAAATCTGGGACCAAGGAACCCACCCGGGGCCTTACATGCTGGCCCAGGACTGCTCAACGCTGGGCTGGCCACATAACCCCTCTAGCTTTGCAAGTTAGCACATTGACCCCAGAATAGATGGGGACTCAGAAAGACCTCGGAGGCTTGTGCATTCCATGTATCACATTCCTACCTGGCTGCCTCATCCCTCTCTGTGTCCTTGTTGATCCAAGTGCAAATCCTAAGTGACAAGAGTTTCCTAAGTAGGAAGCATGCTTTGTCCCTCCGTTCCTCCCCAACCAGGGATCTGTTCTGTGCCCAGCTGGGCTGGGACTTGGGGTATGTCGATGAACTAGACATGGATCGCTGGGGACCTGCAGTCTCATCACCTGACAGGTTGGGAGCAGCTCCCCATGACACAGAGCGATAATGCCAGACTGCAGCTGCACCCCCCGAGCAGTGGGTGCCTGAATACAAAGCCTAACAGGGATGGCCCAGGGAAGTGGAGGGAGGGAGGGAAAGGCCAGCCCGGCTTCTGATGGCTCACTGGGCCCTTCCACCATTCTAGACAAGGAGAAGAGAGTCAGGTTAGTCTCACGGGAACCTGGACTGTGCAGATAAGCAACCTGGATAATACAGGCCCAGGGCCACATGTCCATTGGGCACAGTAGGCACAGTGTCCCGGGCCCACAACACTTGAAAATGTTCTAATTTCTTTTAAAGTAAGAAGAAAAAAATGAATATGGTCCAGCTTGGACTATATTTATCTTTATGCCAATACAGTTGTGAATATAATTTTAACTGTTTTTTAATGGAGGAAGAGACCCCTGCAAATACAAGTGCAGAGTGCCTGTGAGAGTCATGGCACAGCCACTAAAGACCACGCACAGCCCTCCTGCCTCCCTGCGAGACTTTTGCTTTTTTATAAGTTACTATTTAGTCGTTTCCTTACTGACCTTGTGTTTCTATTGTGGGACATTTGGGTTTTGTTCCAAGCACAAAGGGAAGCCTTCTGAGGGATTTGAACAAGAGGGTTTCATGATCTAATTTATGATTTTTAATTGAATTTATTGGGCTGACATTGGTTAATAAAATTATATAGGTTTCAGATATTGTGTGTTTACCACCTCAAGTCTATTCTCCTTCCAACACCATTTATCCCCCCTTTACCTTCTTCTACCTCTCCCCTCCCCTCTTCCCCCTGGCAATCACCATACTGTTGCCTATGTCCATGAGTCTTTCTTTTTTTTTCTTTGCTTAATCCCTTTATCCTTCTCAATGAGCCCCCAACCCTCTCCCTTCTGACAGCTGTTCTCTGTATCCAGGAATCTGTCTCCATTTTGTTTGTTAGTTTATTTTGTTCATTATATTGCATATATAAGTGAAATAATATGGTACTTGTCTTTCCCTGACTGGCTTGTTTCTTTTATATATATATATATATTTTTATTGATTTTTTACAGAAAGGAAGAGAGAGGGATAGAGAGTTAGAAACATCGATGAGAGAGAAACATCGACCAGCTGCCTCCTGCACACCCCCTACTGGGGATGTGCCCGCAACCAAGGTACATACCCTTGAGCGGAATCGAACCCGGGACCTTTGAGTCCGCAGGCCGACGCTCTATCCACTGAGCCAAACCGGTTTCGGCCTGACTGGCTTGTTTCACTTTGCATAATACTCTCCAGGTCTGGCTGCTGTGGGGAGAAATGGCTCCCCACACAAGAATAAAAGCCAGGACCCAGGTAGAGGGACAACAGTGGCAGTGGAGGTGGTGAGACTGGTCAGACTCAGGGGATAGCTGCAAGGGGCTGCTGATGGGTGAGATGGGGAACCCTCAAGAGCAACTGCAAGGCTTTGGCCTGAGCCAGTGAGCAAGGTGGTTCTGTTTCCTAACTGGGAAGATGAGAGAATTCAATAAGTTTGGTGAGGGGCGTGTGGGAGAATGGTACAAGGGAGAATAACATACTTTATTTAGATATTGTACTAGTAGACCCAGATAATGGCTTTCTTAATAACTGGTAGCTGCTATTACTGTTCCCACCACACACACTTACATAATGACATCTGCACACGTGTTCACGCTCAGCTGGATCTCAGCTCGGCTCCTCCCATTTTCTTCTTTTCTTTCTCTTACATTTTCCATTCCTCCCCCTGCCTCCTCATCCCCTCCTCCTCTCCCGCAACCCGCCACAACACCAGACTACCCCAGCTACCCAAGGCAGCTCCTATGTGCTGCTCCTAGCAGGAGCTAAGCTCTGCTCAGGCCTGCTTCTTTATCAGCTGAATGGGCTGGCTCAGAGGACGCCTTGGGGTGAAAGCCCAGAGCACCGCCAGCCGTTCAGCTCCTGCCTTGCAGACCCTCTGGCCTTTCTGCTGTCTGTAGCTGGGCTGCAGGCAGTGCTAGCACGTGGCTGGCTCAGAAAAGAGTCCAAGAGGCAGAGGAGGACGGAGATCTCTCCGATTTTCTGAAAAGGTGACTCTGAGTCAGGATCTGAGGTATTTGACCCATTTAGCTGTGCTGTCATTCTGCATCAGTTGTGTTAGGATAGCATTTAAAGACATTTGTCAGGGAGCCAGCTGGGAAAAGCTGACTTAACTGTCCAACACCCGCTCCGCACAGAAGGCTGCCCCAGGCACTGAGGATTGTGTGCATCCAAAGACTTCTATGTCTCATGGGATCACCAACACAGTCATCCGGGGCCAGCTGCTTACAGAGAGCCCGAGTACACGCGTATGGTGGGGATCAGTGGGGGGATGAACAAAGGAGTTTGCTCCCTCTGCTCTTTGATTTTCCATACTGCCTTAGCCCTTGAAAGTGCATCAGCTCTGGTGACAACTAACTCTCATATGAGTTTACCATATGCCCACACTATTGCAAGCACTTCATGTAGAGTAGCTCATTTAATCCTCATAACAACCCTAGAAGGTATAGGTATTGTTATTATTCATTCCCATTCTACAGATGAGGAAACTGAGGCTTAGAAAGGAGAAATAAGTTGCCTAAGGTCACACAGCTAAAAAGCAGCAAAGCCACGTGTTCTGGCCTTTCCTTCACGGAGGACAGGTAGATGGCTGGATGGACAGATACAGATAATCCACCAGGAATGGAGCAGAGAAGGAGTCCCATGGATGCTAAGCATAGGGAAGGTATCTGCAGGCTAGAGAGAGCAAGGGTCACTTTTGTTACTCTTGTTCTATTAGGATTAATATACCTACACATATTATTTGTATAATGTTAAACATTTTTGTGCTTGTTTTAAAATATAAATACATTAATACCTATCACAGTTTTCTACCAAGTGTGGCCACTTCTTAGGGTATAAACTATAATACAGGTCAAATCAATCATAGGCATTATTTTCCTGCTCCTTATACAGTCTCCTCCCCAGACATCATCAGCTGTACCATCATAGGCAAACCACTCAAACACTTTGCAGCTTAGATTTCTTATCTAGACCTATCCCATAGGCTAAATCCATTAGTAATAATAATCATAATCATGAGAGCCATTATCAACTGAATACCTAATGTACGTCTGTACTATGTTGTCTTTCATGCATTACCTTTTAATCCTCCTAACAACCCTTACTGATAAGGCAGCTGAGGGGTACAGAGGTTAAGTAACCTCCTTGAGGTCCAGACAAGAGGTGACAGAGCTGGGTAGTAGGAGTGCCTCAAGGACAAGAGCTATATCCTCATTGTTTAACCCAGTCCCAGCCTGTCACTGTCCAGAGAAGAGTAAATGTTTGATGGGTAAATATGTATGTGCAAAGAGATGTGCTGGAGCTGTGGCCCCAATAAGAATTCTCCCTCCCTCAACATTAAGTCCATGGATGAGTGGGTTAGTCAGCTCCGGCTGCCATAACAGAAAACCACAGACCAGGTAGCTTAACCAACATAAATTATTCCCTCAGCATTCTGGAGGCTGTAGAAGTTCAAGGTCAAGATGCCATCAGGGTTGGCTTCTTGCGAAGTCTCTCTTCCTGGTTGGTAGACAGCTGCATGTGGAGAGAGAGAAATCTCTGATGCCTCTTCCTCTTCTTAGAGGGACACCAGTTCTATCAGATTAGGGCCCCACCCTTTTGATCTTATTTAACCTCAGTTACCTCCCAAAGGCCCCATCTCCAAACAATGTCACATTGGGGGTTGGGGCTTCCACATATGGGTTTTGGGGAATACTGTTCAGTGTAAAATGATGAGCTTTGAGGAAACCTTAAAGCAAGCATATCAAACTCAAAAGGCTAACATGGGCCAAATAAATAAGGCATGCAGCCTGAGGACCAAGAGTTTGACATGCTTGCCTTAAAGAGTTCTTAAAAATGTGTGTAACGTTTTGCATAGATGGGATTCCACATACACTTCCTGTTTAACTTCCCCCAAAATAAGAATAACTAAAAGTATTGTAAGTGGACAAAGAGGGAAACAGTTCATGGAAAAATGGAAACAGAATTTGATTTAAGGGGTAGAAGGAAAATAAATTTCTTACAATGTTGTTAGGTCTTTTTAAGATAGAGAATAAAAAGAGCAGTGGAAAATAAGGACATGTATGTCAGCCCCCTCTTTCCATTTTTGAGAAGTTAGGTGGCCTGCCTGAGGTCACAGCCTGGGAGAGTGGCTCTGAGCCTGGAACCCTGGGGTCCTGACCCCAGCCCACGCTGTTTGCACTGGGCTTGCTGTCTGTGCTGCCCCCTAGAAGCCAGGGCCATCTGAGCAAGGCTCCCGGGCTGTCCTTCTGCTGACCTTATGGATGCTCTTCTTCTTCCTTTCCTTCCAGAAGTGGAACAGATTGAGGCCATCGCCAAGTTTGACTACGTGGGGCGGTCCCCACGTGAGCTGTCCTTCAAGAAGGGGGCCTCGCTGCTATTGTACCACCGTGCCTCGGAGGACTGGTGGGAAGGTCGTCACAACGGCGTGGATGGACTCATCCCACATCAGTACATAGTCGTACAGGACATGTGAGTGGGAGCTGGGCCCTACTGTGAAGAATGCCATAATCGATTAGTGATGTCTAGAATGGGCACAGGAAGGGGAGTGCTGGGTCATATACCAGGGATGTGCTCTCTCTGATATAATTACCCTTGGTCTTCTAAGAACAGATCCCCTTAAATGGTGATCCTGTTAACAAATAAGCAAACTGCTCACGCTTCAGAGCACATGGAGCCAGCCTGGGTGCCCTTGGTCCCCTTCCTGACCCACCTGGCAGCCTCCAGAGCACTCATCACCCACATGGTTCTCAGTGTCCAGTGGATCTTGCCACATGCCTTCACTCTCCTGGCCTTCCCTGTAGCCAGTGGCCAGCCCACCACCCCCTTAACTGCCCACCATCCTCCACCCCTGAGGTGGCGTTCTCAGGGGACAGCAGGAACAATCATCCCCTCATTTCCAGTTAATAGGGTACTATTTTGTATTAAGGTATAATTGACATATAACATTATATTAATTGCAGGTATACAAGATAATGACTTGACATTTTTATATATTGCAAAATAATCACCACAATAAATTTAGTTAACATCCATCACCACATATAGTTACAATTTTTTCATATGAGATGAGAACTTTTAAGATCTCCTCTTTTAGCAACTTTCAAATATGCAATGCATAAATAATGTGCTACTTAAATATGCTGTACATCACATCCCGAGGACTTATTTATTTTGTAACTGAAAATTTGTACCTTTTGACCCTCTTCACCTATATCACCTCTCCCCTCCCGCCCCCACCCCACCCCCACTGCCCACCTCTGACAGCCACCTATCTGTTCCCTGTATCTATAGGTATTATTTTCTTTTAAACAATTTCAGGGCACAGGAGGTGGCTCACCCAGGGTTGTGGGCGTACCTTAACCCTGAGGTGTATGTTGACCCAGCAGAGCCCAGCACATCCTCTGGAGCACTCCCAGCTCACATCTGTCCTTCTCCCCAGGGATGATGCCTTCTCCGACAGCCTAAGCCAGAAGGCGGACAGTGAGGCCAGCAGTGGGCCACTGCTGGACGACAAGGCCTCCTCCAAAAACGACCTCCAGTCCCCCACGGACCACATCTCGGATTACGGCTTTGGGGGGGTGATGGGCCGGTAGGAAACACGGATTCATTTTTTTTTTCTGCTAGTACCACGCCTGTTGGTATCTGATTTGGGAAAAACAAGGGGGCAGGAGGGAGAGAAGTAGGCTGTTGTGGCCCCTGTTCCCCACAGGTGATACTGAGCACACCTGGGTGGGGCAGAGGCTGTAGAGCAAGGAGGAAGAAAGACATATCTTGGCCAATCAGTGCTTTTTATTTAAAATAATAATAATAAATGGTGGGGGAGAGAGTTACAAACTGGCAAGTATTTTTCCAACTTCTCTCTCTAGTTCTTGCACCTCCTCCACTTTCTGTTGAAGATCCAAGTAGTTATATTTAAAATTGTAAAGCTCATATACTCCCTGAAGTGTGCTACATAAACAGAAGACTCACACCCCCTCAAGTGTGGGGAAAATTGACACTCGACTCCACCCACTTATCTGGTGGGAGCACATTTGCCAATTTCTTTACTCTCCATGTGTGGGCCAGGCTGTGTCACATGACCTTTCGGCCAAGAAGGGAGCTGTGCTCCTTATTCTGCATACAGGTGTGGTCCAAAGTATGTGGTACTTTAAAAACTAATAATATTAAGGAAAAGAAAAGAAAGGACCAAAAACCGGACAGTTCTCACTGCTTTCCTAATGAGGTTCTCAGAATGTAATTTTCTTTGTTTACTCGGTGGAGAGGTCAGGGGACCAGCCTACACATATGAGTATTTGCAAATAGAGCCAAAAAATTCCGTCACAATGGAAACATACAATTATGAATTTATTTCAGAAGTCCCAGTGCCTCCTTTAGCATATTCTATTCAGTGGAGACAACAGTTCGGGTCCTGGGAGAGATGATACAGTTGGGAGGGAAAGTGGAAAGCTGGGGTAGGTAGAGGACAAAGTCATGGTCCCTTGATTTCTAGGGGTGGGGGGCATTTCTATCTTCTCCTGCCTTAATTTTCCCCTCCCTCCCTCATCTACTTCCTCCTTGTCCTTTTTTTCTCAATACCTCTTCCTCTCCAGCGCCTCTGCTTTGGTCCTGTTGGGGTACCCACAGGCAGTGCTTAGCTTGGCTGGTGGCATTAAGATCTAAAGCGCTGCTGACCCCATTGAACTTGGTCCCCTGGTTGAAATCCATTCCAACACTCTGTCCCCGCTCCCCACCCCCTGGGTACTGCAGCTTCCCTCCCTCTTTGGTGGCCTCCATGGGATGTAGCAAAAGCTCCAGTAGGTGGAACCTTTTATCTTCAAAGTGCTTTCACACCCACTGAACCTCCTTCAAAGGTGGGCAAGGAATATTATGCCCATTTGACAGGTTAATAAAATGGGCCTCAGAGAGGACCCTGGGAAGTCTGTGACAGCAGGATAAGGACTCATCCTCATGTGTCCCTTTTGTCCACACGCATGGAAGGCATGTTCAGTGATGCACTTTTCCCTCTTGGATGACTTGTTTCCCAAGATCTGGAAAAGGCTCTTAGAAGTAGCCCTTTGCTGGGGAGGGTGGGGTGGGTAACAATACTGGGCTGTGTTCTGTTCCCAGGGGGGCCCTCTTGTGGCTTGCAGAGGAGCTGGTAACTTTGGGTACAGTAAAGCCTCAATACTCCAGACCAGTTAGAAGCCCTACAGCATCATGGCGAAGTCTGAATTGCTTAAGAACGTATCTCAAGCCCAACTAACCATCACCAGAGCAGTCTGAGGATGGAATCCTCTGGCCTTGACTTAATAGCTTCTCTGTGGAATTAGCACCACCCTCTGCAGCTTGGAAACAATGCTCTGCTTCCCTCCTGTGTGCGGGTTAAGCCTGTCCCCTGCGGGTGAGGTCCGTGCTCAGCCGGTGCTTTCGGTGCTTTCGTGTGGAATCGCAGTCTGGCTGAAGGAGGCTTTACTATACCTGGGCTAGACTAGTGACTAGTGTGTAGTGCGTAGCCTGGGGGTTGACTGACTCATTCTGATTGCCAGGGTTGACCTCTGCCCCATGCCCCTGCCCCCTGGCTCCTTTGCAGAGTGCGGTTACGATCTGATGGAGCAGCCATTCCCAGGCGCCGAAGCGGGGGCGACACACACAGCCCGCCCCGGGGCCTGGGCCCCAGCATAGACACGCCGCCCCGGGCCGCCGCCTGCCCCAGCAGCCCCCACAAAATCCCCCTCACCCGGGGCAGGATCGAGAGCCCCGAGAAGCGGAGGATGGCGACGTTCGGGAGCGCTGGCAGCATCAACTACTCTGACAAGAAGGCGCTCTCAGAAGGGCACTCCATGAGGTCGACGTGCGGCTCCACCAGGCACAGCAGCCTGGGGGACCACAAGTCCCTGGAGGCCGAGGCCCTGGCAGAAGTAAGGGCCCTCAGGAAGGCAGGCTGGGCCAGCGGAGACCCCGAGAGGGGGTGCAGGGTGGGGACCTGTGGACTGGGGGGCCACTTTGCCCTTAATGCCAGGCTTAAGGCTAAGCCAGAACACAAGATAGATAGGGAGCTGGCCTCCCACCTGCCTGCTGGCCTCCCCATGGGAATGGAAGTTGGATGGGTGCTGCTGCTGGCTAGGGTTCCTGTGAAGACTGAAGACCACCCCCCCTTTAGTCTTTAGGAATGGAGGGGCAATTCCTGTCTAAGGGAAAGGCTGGAAGCTGGAGATGTAGGAATGGCAGGTGATTCCATGAGATGGCATAACTGAGTTATTCATTCATTCATCTATCTGTTCATTCATTCATTTCATTCATTGGCTAATATTGATTGAGCACCTGTTGTGTGACAATCACTGGGCTAGGCACTGAGAGTACAATGATGACCTAGAATGGACCCAGGCCCTTCCCAATTTAGAGAAGAGAGAGACATCAACCAATAGCACAGCTGGGAGATGGCAGTTGGGCCAGGTTCTTTGAAAGAGTGGTTCATGATATTTTGAGAGCCTAAAATGTGGGGATTGCTCAGAGGAGGAGAGACTTCCTTGGGGGGTAGGGGTCTATGACCTGAGATACAGAGGTTAGGTGGGATAAATGGCTGACGCTGGGGCGGGGGTGGGGATATGACCTGAGATACAGAGGTTAGGTGGGATAAATGGCTGACGCTGGGGCGGGGGTGGGGATATGACCTGAGATACAGAGGTTAGGTGGGATAAATGGCTGACGCTGGGGTCGGGGTGGGGATATGACCTGAGATACAGAGGTTAGGTGGGATAAATGGCTGACGCTGGGGCGGGGGTGGGGATATGACCTGAGATACAGAGGTTAGGTGGGATAAACAGCTGACACTGGAAGAGAAGATGCAGCCAGAACCTTCTTGGCTGTGAGAATTGCTCCTTAGAGAGTGGCATTTGAATCCCTGGTACAAGGGGAAAGGGAAGGTTGTGGGCTTGGGAGCTGTGCTCTAGAGGAGACCAGGAAAGGTTCCCCGGGAAAACCAATGCAGAAACAATTCACCCAGCAGCTAGAACTCCTGCTCACACCCACAGGGCCTAGCTTGGCCCCATGTCCTGATGCCCACTCCCTCGGGATACCTGAAGATAGCACCGTGGCATGGTCCCACAGAGGAAGACCTGCTGGTCCCTCCGTCCTTGAAGGCTGTCCCCTTGGGGAGCATCACCCTAGCATCCACCATTACCTGAAGCTCTAATAAGAGCCAGGATGGGGAGTGGGCTCCCCAAGGCCCAGAGCCCTTAACATAAACAATCAAACACAGTGCAGTCTAGGCCAGTGTTTCCAAAAGTAGCTCCCACAGCAGACTAGTTCACAGGATGTTAATGGGGGAAGAGGGGGAAATGTGTTTTATTGTCAACCAACTTTGGGGAATTCCTGTCTGACAAAGTTGAATGACTTGTCTACAAGATTTCTTAGAACCTTTAAGTATGTTGAAGTATGTGTATTATGAATCTCCAAGAAAGAGAGAACAGGGCACACCCCATCACCCAGACTTCTTTGAGCTTTATTCACAGCGCATTCATAAGGCAAGCCTAAAGAATGAATACACTTGGGAAATGCTTTATGCATTTTTCTCCCTTTGTAAACACGTCTACACACTCTCTAATTTGATAGCTGCCATTCAAAAGCTTCTTTCATGGACAGAGGTGAAAAGGGAAAGCATGGTAGGTAATATGTAAATAGCCAAAAGGGGGCGCTAGATGGCCTCCAGCCTGCTCAGCATTGGTGCTGATTTCTCAGACTACAAAAAGGAGCTGTGGCAAGGAAATACCAAGTGGTCAATGCAGTTACTCAAAATTCTCTGGTCTCAAAATACCCTTTAGGACTTAGATTTGAACCCAGTGAAGAGGCTGTTTGGGGAACTTGCTACACTGCCATCCAAAGTGGGAAGATGCCATTTGGGAGGAGCTGAAAAGTACTCTTTTCCCACCCCACCCCCGGAAGTCCATCACCCCTCAGCACCTCTCTGCAGCTCCACTCTGGATATTATGGCCTCACCCCTCAGACTAATGCCAGGCTCCTGCCTAAACTACTCAGCTGATCTTTCTCTGAGCTTTCTGTCTTTCTGGCTCACACTCTGCCAGGGTAGAGTGGTAGTGGTGGGAGGGATGGTGGTGGAGGGGCGATAATTGCACTTTATTTATTGAAGTTTTACCTTTCAGCTCACACTGGAGTAGAGCAAACAAAGAGTAGTGATGTCAATAGAGGAGTTAATTTAAGCAGAGTGGGGTGTTGAAAGCAGGCTTTATCCCTGCAGGGTTGGGAGAAGGCAAAGATGGGGAGAGACTGCCCTCTCTCCCTCATGCAGAAGATCCCCCACAGCTAATCCTGTAGGTAAAGGCCCAAAGACCCCTTCTTAAACGAGCCAGTATTATGGGGAAGCCTAAAAGCTAATACTAGCTTTATGTTAATACTAGAGGCCCAGTGCATGGATTTGTGCACCGGTGGGGTCCCTCAGCTTGGCCTGCACCCTTTCGCAATCCAGGACCTCTCGGGGGATGTCGGAGAGCCGGTTTCGGCCCGATCTCCACAGGCCAGGTTGAGGGACCCACTGGTACATGAATCCGTGCACTTGGCCTCTAGTATGCATATAAGAGCTTTCATTAATCTCTTCCCACCCTTCCCCCTTCCCTCTGAGATCATCAGTTTGCTCCATGTTTCCATGCCTGTGCATTGAGCATCTGCCCCCTAGTGGCCATTGCGTGTCATAGCTACCGGCTGGTTGGCTGGTTGCTTAGGCTTTTATATATATACTAGAGGCCTGGTACATGACATTCATGCACTGACGGGGGGCAGGGGTGAGGGACCTCAGCCCAGCCTGTGCCCTTTCTCAGTCCAAGAGCCCTCAGGGGATGCCTGACTGCCGCAGAGGCGGGAGAGGCTCCTGCCACTGCCACTGCGCCCCTCCAGCCATCAGCCTGGCTTCTGGCTGAGCAGTGCTCCTGTTGTGGGAGCGCACTGACCACCAGGGGGCAGCTCCAGCATTGAGCTTCTGCCCCCTGGTGGTCAGTTAATTTGCATATTACCCTTTTATTATATAAGATAGACTAGAGGCCTGGTGCATGAATTCATGCACCAGTGGGGTCCCTCAGCCTGGCCTACAGGATTGGGCTGAAACTGGCTCTCTGACATCCCCTGAGGGGTCCTGGATTGCAAGAGGGAGCAGGCCAGGCCAAGGGACCCCACTAGTGCATGATTGGGCCCGGGAAGGATGCAGGAGGTTGGCCAGCTGGGGAGGGACCACGGGAGGGCTCCAGGGCATGTCTGGCCCATCTCACTCAGTCCCAATCGGCTGGAGCGTCTGCCCCCTGGTGGTCAGTGCACGTCATAGTGAGCAGTTGAGTGGCCTTAGCATATCATTAGCATATTATGCTTTAATTGGTTGAACAGCTGACCGGTCAACCAGACACTTAGCATATTAGGCTTTTATTATATAGGATTAGCTAATTATCAATAGCTCTTAACAGATCCTAAAAAGGATGGCTGGGACCTTGACTGTGGCCAGACTGGAGCCTGTCATAGGGGCCCAGGACAGGCATTAGGCCACCTGCTAACGGGAGGAGAGGTGGAGGTAAAAGAGGTGAGTATGGAGAGAGGCAGCCAGGACATCCCCAGGCTCTAATCCCATTAGTCTGACCAGACCTGTAGATTTTCCAGATTTGCCCCTGCGCAGAAAAGCAGTGAGTCTTAATAGTCATCATTGTTACTGAGGCTGTGCACAGACCTTCCAACAGTGGTTTTAAGCAGTATCTTTAATTGTCCCCTCAGTGGCCCAGTCCGTGGGTCTCTGGCCCAGCTCAGCCTGAGCAGCTCCTCTTATGTGGACCAAGGACTCTGGCTAAAGGGACTTTAAAAACCACTGTCTGGCAGTTTACAAAGCTTCATCACATCCATTGTCTCATTCCATCTTCACAATAATCTTGTGGGCTTTCAACAGATGAACAAAGTATGGTGCTGAGCAACTGAGACTTGCAAGTGGCAAAGGAGTCTTTGCTCAAAAGTCCCAGCCCTATATCCTAGCCTAGGGCTCCTAAGTTAAATGCTGACTTCCAGCTCCAGCTCCAGCACCCCCTACTGGCTGGAAGGGGAATGGAGGCCTTGGAAGAAGTAGGGATGAGCCCCAGGCTAACAAAGAGCTCCTCTGCTCACAAGGCAAGGCGGTCCTGAGCCAGCCATGATCTCACTCTATGTCATTCAAAGCTCTCTCATCCTTATGAGCTTAAATATTAAAACTTCCCAGGAAATTATGTAGGCAGATACGGATTTTTGTTGCTTTATAACACCTCCGTTTAAAAAAAAAATCAAAAGTTTCTGATTATAACAGAGAAGAAAGTAAAAGTCCCATCACTTTGAAGTGAACATTCTGATATTTAACCTCCAAGGAATTTTTCTATGGGCAAGGATTTTTAAAAATAATAATAATGGTTAGTGGCATGGACTTTGGAGACAGACTGCCTGGGTTGAGACTTAGACTGTGCGACTAACTAGCTGTGTGACCTTGGGCAAGTTACTCAACCAGCCTGAGCTTCCACTTCCTCATGTGTGCAATGACCTTAATGGTAGTTCCTACCTTATACAGGAGGGGATGGACTGAATTATTCGTGGCAGGGCTTGGCTTGGTGCTGTGTGAGCGCTTATTGTGTGCCAGGAGTCAGGCCGAGCTCTTCACAGGGACCATATCATTTCATACTCATCCAGCCCCGAGGTCTGTATTCTAATGATCTGTAATCTGAGGCTCAGGGAGCTGAGGTGACTTGTCCAAGTCATGCCCTAAAGAAGTGGCAGAGCCAGAATTTGAACCCACGTCTGTCTGGCTGCAGAGCATGCCTTTCTTAGCCAGCAGTCTGACTTGCCCTCACTGTCAGCTTCCTGTTCAGACAGAGTGCAGGTCACAGCCATGTAGGTTCCCCAACTAGCAACACCCCAGCGATTGGCCCCTGGGGAAACCTCCCTCAGATGCCCCCATGCTGCCCAGGAAGGACTGACCCCAGGCCTCCAGCCTGGGTGCTGACCAGAGCGCTCTCTGCCCCCAGGACATAGAGAAGACCATGAGCACCGCTCTGCACGAGTTGCGGGAACTCGAGAGGCAGAACACGGTCAAGCAGGCGCCAGACGTGGTGCTGGACACCCTGGAGCCCCTGAAGAACCCGCCCGGCCCCGTCAGCTCGGAGCCCGCCAGCCCACTGCACACCATCGTCATCCGCGACCCCGACGCAGCCGTGCGCCGCGGCTGCAGCTCCTCCGCGGAGATGATGACCACCTTCAAGCCCGCGCTGTCCGCCCGCCTGGCCGGCGCCCAGCTGCGCCCGCCCCCCGTGCGGCCCGTGCGGCCCGCGGTCCAGCACCGGTCCAGCAGCAGCAGCAGCTCAGGGGTGGGCAGCCCGGCCGTGACGCCCACCGAGAAGATGTTCCCCAACAGCTCAGCGGACAAGTCGGGCACCATGTGACCCGCAGGCTGGGGCGGCGCTGCCCTGGCCGCTGGGGCACACCATGGCCGGGGGCCTCTGTGACGTCCACACCCTTCCCAGTGCTCCTGGCCAGGGGTCAGCCTGAAAGAATGTCTGTGCGGAGCTGAGTGAGGCCTAGCGCTGGCCGCAGCTCCATCCAGCTGGCGGGTGTGACAGAGGCCAGAGGAGCAGGAGCTGGAGCTGGAGCTGGAGCTGGAGCAGGCGCGGGAGCAGAGCAGCCCGGCTAGAGCGTGTCCTTAGATTGTGGCAACATGTTAAACGGCTTCGCCGGCTTATCGTCACTGGAAAACGATTCTCTCGACATTCTCTCTACATACATAAATATGTGTGTATGTATGTATATGTGTGCATATATACACATATATATGTATGTATGTGTCTGTAGGTGTGTGTACATATATATATATTTATGCATCTATATACATATACTAGATCGGGACACATACTAAATGTATATAGGATCTCCTTTTTCTTTTTATGAAACTTAGATTTACCTCAGACCCATGCCACCAAACATCTCCCGCTGTTATTTGGTGGGATTTGCAGGGACTTTCCTGGGAGAACTTAGAGGCCCACAGTAACTGCGAATGAAGCAATATACCACTAAGCTGCAGAAAAACAAAAACAGTCTCCCACTGTCTCCAGAAGTCGTGGCCTTCCAGAACAGTCTGCCCCCAATGAAGGGTGGGGCAGGCAGTCCCCAAGCAGGCTGCTCCTAGAGGTGGGGAACCCCCCGTCCAACCCAGAGACCCTGCCTTTCCACCTGAAGGCCAAGGACCAACTGTACCCCCAAAGGCACGGGAGGACGTTGGCAGGAAGACCCCTGACCACAGCATCCGTGTGTTTGTACGTAGAAAAGGGGGTAGTGAGAACCTAAGCCCCATCGTAGCACAGTATTATGTGTGGTTGGGAAAAAGGGAAAAAAATAAATAAAACCACAGTGGTATGGAACACTTCAAAAACCTAGAAATGCTGTAGGAATAATTCTGGTAACTATAGAGGTTTAACTTACACAATTTTCAAAATATTTAATTTTTTTTCCTTTCCTCTTTCTACTAATTATACTGTGTCAGATGTGGAACTAAACAGGCAAGGAGGTTCTGAGTCACATCGTTTTCATTAAAAATCAGGCCATGACGCACTTTGGCTGGTGCCTCTTGCACGAAGTGCATGAACCGTAAGTGCCCAGGGCTGGGGAGGGGCGGTCCTTGGCACTTTCTGTCCCAGAGAATGCTTAGGTTGCGTTTATGCAAGTGAAATAGCTTCCCTCTCGCCCTTCCCTTCCCTTTCACCGACCTGCTCCAGAGCATTTAACGTGAGTGAAACATGGTGAAGGAATTGGGGGGTGTGATCGTCAAGCATTATGAGCAAGGCTTTCACCTCTTGGCTGGGAAAGGGCCTCTGCATCACCCTCACTCGATTCTATGTTGCTTCCTCTTTGCATCTCCTGGTTTTCCAGAGATGGCTGTTTATGGGTAATGGAACACAGATGAATTAGATTCCAACGGGACACTTTTATTCACCACCTTCGTGCCAAGCCAAGGGTTTCCTCCCCATTCTTCTCGAGCTTCATCTCTTTCTCAAGGCCTCTGAGTATGTCCATGGCTGTGGTTTGGAATAAAAAGTCCTGTGTGGCCCAGCGCCCACCCCTTGGGAGCTGTGGGGCTCTGGCATGTCCCTGCACCTCACCGAGTCTCAGTTTCCTGCTCCATGAAATGGAGATAATAAGGATAAAATGTAAATGAGTAAGCTGTTTAGAAAGCACTGTGCCAACACGATTATTCTTTTTATTGTCATTAGTAAGGTAAGTCTTTTAGCTCAAAACCATCTGAGACCTTCTTTTTGAAACCTCCTAATGGCTTTTGAGAGTAGGCAGGGGAATTTTCCTACCAGCTTCATAAGATCCCCAAGCCCAGCCCTACAGATATATCACCTACAGATGCTCGAAATTCCATCAATATCATTTCGCCCCATTAGATGAATTTTGCCTTGTCCTCTGGTCTTCCGCAAAAAGGTGACTAACCCCAGAAGAAGGGACCTATTGAGTCACTAATCCCTGGGTGTGTGGGAATGGTAAGCCCTTCTGCCTCACCTGAGGACTGACATGGAGAGCACACAGTGGAAGGAAGAAGCAAGCAAGGGCCCCAAAAGAGAATGCCAGGGAGAGGCAAAGGCAAGCTTGACCTTCCTTGTTTTGCCTAGAACCAACTGTTCTCTTAGCCCCTGGAAATGAAAGCACCTCAGAGCAAGCACCTCTGTGGGCAGTATGACGCTATCCCCATTTTACAGCTTAGAAAGAAAGCAGGGCCCTGGGAGAGGCTGTGCTCACAATGTGATCGGTGTCTGAGAGAGGGGGTCATGTCAGGCGCGGAAGTCATTTATTTGCAAGGATGCTATCCTGTCCAGCCAGGGTACAAGATATCCCATTCCTACCCCACAGATACTCCCAGACCTTAAATGTAGTTGCCTCCTGAGCAAAATGTAGCATTCTCTGCCAGGACTACCGGACGCAAAGAGAAAATTTGAGCTGACAGACCTGGTGCCTGATCTACATAACACCAGTCCAACCATGTGGCTTTTCCTCTGAATTGACTAACTTCATTTTTCTTTCCTGAGAATGGACCTGCCTTTTACTGAATTATCTGAAGGCAGAGCTGTAGCTGTGTTCTTTAAGCACCTGTTTTTCCATTGGGAAAAGGCTGATGAGCTCACATTTAGAGACGCTCACACCTCACTCATCCAGCCCCAAATCTGAGCCTTGACGCAGAACCAAATGGAAAAATACTTTCTTGCATCCCCCATTCTCTGCCCCCCCCCCCACTTCCTCATCTGGCACTCTGCATGTCTCTGTCCCTCCACAGGCACCCAGCCCCACCCACAGTCACTGAGCACTGGCATTCTCTTCCTGACTCCTGCCTGTGTTAGTCCACTATATATTGCTGTCTTTGCTTAAATGCTGGAAAGTAACTGTTAAAAATGTGAAATCGTAATTTTTAAAAAGGCGACAATTAAATTATAGCCAATGCCACTCACCAAATCTTTGCACCTAGTAGATAGTTCAATGTAAAAACAAATACGAGAAACCTAACTGTACAGTGAGTGTGGGGGAAATGTAGTAACCTAGTTCGTAGTCCTCAATATAACCAAGTGTACAAGGGGAAGTGGTGTTTACCTACTTGTTCATCACCATTACTGAAAGCTGTGCTGATCAGTTTGTCGATAACGGGCATTTTTTTTTTAAATTATTTTTTGCTTCACAGAATGATTTCTTAACCTTCGACTTATCCTGAGGTCAAGCCTTTTGTCTTTATGTGTAACCGATGTTCAGTCTATTTTAGGAATGAACCAGCAAGATGTTCATTTAAAACTGACCAAAGACAATTCCTTCCTGGTCTAGTTTCCTGGGCCCCGGGGCCCAGTCGCCGCTAAAGACCTTCCTCGGATAAAATTGAGAACAAGCCGTGCTTGCCCCACTCTCCCTCTCTCCTTTCTTCCCCCTTCCTCTTAAAGAGCTGCTCTGAGCTGTGGGATTCTATGAAAAATTCTTGCCTTTCCTTGTTTTCAGTGCTAACGATTTCTCACCTTGAAGCGCCTTTGAACCCGGACAGAGCACCAATGGGAGGGATATGTAAGCTTGGGCATTAGACTTGGGAGTCTGTCCTCTGAGGTCACCAGGCCAAGGAGCAGGAGCGAAGTGGATTCCCAAGGGCTAACAGGTTTCTATTCAATGAAGAAATCCGAGTGGGAAGAGACACAGGGAAATGGAGCCAACCTTTGGCCACGGCTGGAACCAGCAGTTCAGAGATCTGCCTTATAAACCCTTCAGAACTGGTTTGTGATGCACAGAGGGAGCCAGCGTGGGGAGGGGCCTTGACGCGGGGCTGGCTTCTCTGTTGGAGGCCCTTGGAGTGCCTTGGTGGGTATGTTTCTTTCTCATTCAGGAAGCATGAATGCAAGGGACTTCCTGTGGCCTGGCCATTACCTGGCACTCGGCGCACATCCTCGGCTGATGGGAAACCACAAGGACCAATGTAACGGTTCTTCCTCTAGGTCTTCCTAGTCCTCACTTTTCACACATCCAGAAGGTTCCACACAAGAGCAAATGCCTCATTCTCCCGAGAAACCCAGAAAGAGGAGTGGTTGGCTCACAGCCATGGGGGGCGGGGGGGGGCCCTGTTGGGCTTGGCGCTTGGCAGGGAGGAAAAGGCAGGGAGGGTGAGCCGAGGTGTTGCTTTGCTGATTTTCTGCTATGCAGAGCTAATGCTGACGTTTCATGTCAACTTCCCCGGTTCTCTGGGGTCTCCTCTCTCGTGCAGAGAATTCCCCACGTACCCAAACTGCCAGGGGAGCTGAGCGAAGGGACTTGCTGTCAGGTCGGAGTGCTCCTGGCCTCTCCGAGGTTGATCTGCCAGTGTCCCGCTGTCCCGTCCTCTGGGACTGGCCGAATGGCCAGCGCTGCCCCTTGCTGACACCTCCTTCCTGTGTGAACTGTCCCTAACAAAGCTGTTTCTTGGACCAGAACAAGCAGAACGCACTCCGCCTTCCTTAGACGAAGGCTCCACTGGAGTTCCTGCTGGGCTCCGGCTCCCGGCAGTGTGGCTGTTTACACGGTTTGGCAATAGGCTTGGTTCTGATTGCTTCAGAGTGGCTGGTCTATTTTGTTTCCTTTGGTTTCCCTCCTCCCCAAACTGTGTCAGGAGAAAAAAAAAAAATTGAAACCACCCTCGGAAATTGCTGGTTGCTTGTCCCCACGTGATGAGAAGTGCTGCCCTCTTCCAGATATTGTTTCTCTACCTTACAGCCAACGCCCGTCCTATAGAGTGTCTGATTAGATCCTCTGTCGCATATTCTGATGGTGCCTGCTGGTTTGATGTGGAGCTATCCTGTGAAATAAAACAGCTTAACTTTTCTCAAACACGCGCTCCGGTGGCTTTTTGAAAGGGTGAGGTGGCCCACGGCGGGTGGGGGGTCCCAGAGGGGTGTTCCTACCCTCCAGTCCACACTGTGTGCGTGCTTCTCCCAGGAACCATCCCTGAAATGTCCTTTCGCTCAGATCAAGGTTCCAAGGAGGACTGCTCCAACCGTAGAGCTCATTGAAGGAGGCCACTGTGGGGTGCACCCTGCAAGCAGAGCTGGAAGTGCCAAAGCAAAGGCAAGTGGGAGGAGCTGTCTGCAGAGGGCCTTCCAACGTTCCAACATAACACACGAGGCCACAGGATACTGACTTCCAGTGTGAAGGCAAATGCAGTATTTCGGCATTGTTGTCTACACACATGTGACAGAGCCCCTAAGACTATGTTGTTGTTTTTTTAACCTATTTGTGTGTGTGTGTGTGTGTGTGTGTGTGTGTGTGTGTGTGTGTGTGAAGTGTTTACTGATCACATTTCTGTCCCAGGTACTAGATTAAGCCTTTTACATGCATTTTCTCATCAAATTCTCAAAACAGCTATTGAAGGTAAGTGCCTTTTTTATGAAATTTAAAAAATATTTTTTTTATTTCAGAGAGAAAGGGAGAGGGAGCGAGAGATTGCAAGCATCAATGATGAAAGAGAATCATTGATAGGCTGCCTGCTGCACGCCCCCCACTGGGGATCGAGCCTGCAACCTGGGCATATGCTCTGACCGGGAATGGAACCATGACCTCCTGGTTCATAGGTCAATGCTCAATCGCTGAGCCACACTGACGAAGCTAAGTGCCCTTCTCAAACCCCAATCTGCAGATGAGGAAACTGAGGTCCGAGAGGTTTAGTGGCTCACTCAAGGTTAAGCTAGGAAGTGAAGGAGCCAGAACTTGAGCCTAGTCTATCTGACTCCAAAGTCATGCTCTTTCCAAGTTCACTGTATTGCCTGTCACTGAGCATGCTCAGTACACCAGGGTTGGCAGGATCTCAGGATCTCTCACCTGCCACAACAAGCAAAGTTCCAGGGCCCTTCCTTTCCGGTGAACCCTCTGGTGGACCTTCATGGAGGGGCCCCTTTGCAGAGGAGAACGAGGTCTCCTGCCAGCCTCAGGGAACCCATTATTCCCACGGTAACCACGTGATGCTCAACGGAGGCCTCTGGCTAATTCCAGGTCCCAATACTGTGCACCTGTCCCAGAGCCTCTTCTTCTTTGGGAGACCTCACACTCAGTGCCCCTCCTCAGTGCCAGCTGAGTGGGTGTCTGTTTCTTGCAGTAAAATGGGAAAAGAGGAAAGAATAGTAAGAGCCAACATGGTTACTAGCTTCCAGGCACCCTTCGGGGCCCTTTCACATGTAAAAGCCAACTCACCGATCCTCCTGACCACCCGACAAAGTAGGACTTCCCAGTGTACATATGAGGGAACAGCACAGAGGTGAAGGAACTTGCCAAAGGACACACTGCCAGGACGTTGGAGCTGGGGTCCCACTGAGACAGTCTCACTCTGAAGGCGGATCTTTGCCATTCTTCCCCACGCCCCAGGCCCGGACAGGCCCCTGGGTGTGATCTGGAGCAGAGGACAGGGTGGAACTGTGAGGTTCACTGGTCTGCGCGTGTTTGCCCCAAGACCCCTCCCTCGGGGGCCTCGTGCCAGGCACAGGGCAGCGGTGGTGGGGATGGGTGGTCTGCTGCTGCTCAGACGGTCTCTAAAGGAGGCGGGATGGATTCAGTGTCCTGCCTCTGACACGAGTGAGCATTTCCTGTTGACACCCTGGAGAAAGGGGGTGTGTGCTTAGGGGGAGACGCCTGGAGATGGCCCTGCCACTGCCTCAACGCGGGCAGCCGCGGGGACCCACCCTGGAGAGGCCATCAGAGGGGCTTTCCCTGTGGAAGGCTGTGGAGAGGATGGCGTGGGAGGTGGGCAGCGTGCAGAGACCAGCAGCCGCTGCGGGAGTGGCAGCTTTCCTTTCGCTGCGAGCGAGGCTGTGTTTAAATAAGGGATTGTGAAAGAGGCAGGGAGGGGGTGAGAGCGCCCCAGGCTATTCCAGAACAGAAGTCCAGCCTGTGTTCTAGAAGCAGAGGCTAAAGGAAGGATGCCTTACAGAACCAGCCCTGGGCCTCCCCGGCAACCTTCCTCAGCCGCCCCAGGGGCCTGGAATCAGATCTCTGAACCCCTCCCTGTGGCCCACAAAGTCCCCACCCCCTGCCCCAGGCCCCAACCCCTGCCCATCTCAGCTTATCTCCCCTCCCTCCTCGGCATTCTCCACCTGAGCCCTCCTCTCCTGGAACCCACGGAGGGCTTCCTACCTCAGGGCCTTGGTCCTCGCTCATCCTCTACCTGCCAGGCTCTTCCCAGCCTCTTCCCCTTGCCGCCTCCTTCCCTCCCGTGCAGTGTCTGTTCATATGTCTTTGGCCTCGGAGGGGCCTCCTCTGACCACCTTGTTTAGATCTGTCCCCGCCACCAGTCACCATTGGGCTTATTTGTTTAATTTTCCTCATTGCATTTATCATCATTGTAATTTACTTGGTTCATTTGTTGACTTATGCATTGTCTCTCCCCCTCCTTCCCCCAAACTAGAATGTAAGCTCCAGAAAATTGGGGTTTCTGTCTATCTTGGTTACACTATCTCCACAGGGTATGGCGCCCAGCATAGTAAGTGCTCCATAAATATTTATGAACAAAGTGAATATCCATCCACAACTGGGGGGTGGGGGGGAGAGAATGCCATTTCTGAGTGAGGAGGGCTAAGTACTTAAACAAAATCACATTTTTGGGTGTCATTCACTCATTTAACAACTTATTCGTAAGCACCTACTGTGTGCCAGGCTTCCGGTGAGTGCCAGGGCTGTAGCAGTGAGCAAAGTGGACCAAGATCCCTGTGGAATTTTATGGTCAAATGCTGGAGATCAAACAATGACCACAACAAACAGGAAGCACCACGGGTGTGGGGAGGAAGGATATCAGCTCCTGCTTTAGGAGGTTGGGACAGTCCCTCTGAGGAGAAGCTGAAACTGGGAACAGAAGCCTGAGAAGGAGCCCACCACGTGAAATGGCGAGGGTGGGGTTGGAGAGGTGACCGGGAGGGCAAACATCACGGCAAAGGCTCTGGGGAGAAAGAGGTTGGTGTGTGAGACTGAAGAAGGCCAGTGTGGCTGGGCTGGGGTGAGAGATGTGAAAACAGCTGGCAAGGAGGAAGGCATATGCAGCACCTTTTGAGCCATAGTGAGAACTTATTGTCCGAGCACTGAGAAGCCCTTGTAAGGTGTCCACAGGGGGCATTACTCAGTCCTGTTTATTGCTGTTAAACAATGATCTCTGGCTTCCAGATTACAGCTACTTTTTAATGATGGAGGGCTTGAGTGCTGATTGAGGACTTAAATACTGTATGGGGCTATGATGCAGTGTCAGGACCCCTGGATTATAATGAACCTGCTTCTCTGTACCTGAGGGCTGATAAAGCAGATGGAGGCGTTTTACTATTATTTGTGGGCTTCGAGTACCCCCACACCATTTTGTCTCTGTATTCCCAGCTCTGCTCATCCATACATCCACCCCACCCCTACCTCCCAAGGGCTTATTGGAATTCTTCCTAATATGGAGATCATTGGCCCACGCATGGAGCCGACCTGCAGACCTTCTTTACAGGCAACTTACAGAGTCCCTGTTATCTATGGAACAAGATTTTCCTTCTTCAAATGCCTATTCTTTTAACCAAACTTAGACCAGTGCTCATAGGTTTTTGATGTCCTGATAAGTAGCTTGGCTCTTTTTAGTTTACGTCATGCTGTTGAGAATGCATTAAGTCAGGACTAAAACACCCGACTCAGCTTGCCTTCAATGAAAGGAATAATTTTTGCTCCATCTGAATGAAAATAAAACTGGATTCAGGAAGGACCGAATCCAGGTGTTCAACAATGTCAACAAGCTTCTGTCTCTCCAGCTCCTTCCTTTTCAACAAAAGCTGTACGGTATGAACTATTATTAGCCCCACAAGGTTCAGAGAGGTAAAGTGACTTTCCAAGATCATACAGTTGATAAGTGTGTACATCTGAGTGCCCGTAGAAGAGGTCACCTCACACAAGTGGCAGCTTCCCTCTTCCCTGGGTTAAGTTCTTTGTTTCCGATATGCCCAGCCAAGGCCTCCATTCCAGTGATCTCAAACATAGAGACACCCATGTCTGCAAGGACCCAAGTTCCTGGTGACTGCCCCTTCTACTAGTAGATACACTATTTACACAGGTGGCTATAGGAGGGTAGGGGCGGGGGTTAATTTGACTCTGTCCTCAATAGGTCCAGCTCAGGGCCCTTTAGGAAGTCAAATGCAAAGATGAGGAGAAATAAATGAATAAAGAATGAATGGGGTGATTGCTCTTCCGTATTTCTTCCTCAAAGCTTGAGTCCACACCCAGCCCAATACTCTACTGTCGCCATGTGGCCATCTGTAAAATAGCAGGTGGGATGAGTTATCTTTGATTTTTATTGTGAAATATTTCACACTTCCAGAAGAATACGGAGAATAGTATAATTAACACATTATATCTATCATCTATACTTAACAATTATTTACATTTTTTTCCAAATTTACTTTACCTTTTTAAAATTTCAAATAAATCACCTATATCATGACATTTTACCCTGAAATACATCAGCACACATCCCTAAAAATGACGTTTTTCTACATGACAATCCCATTATCACATCTAATAAAATTAATAATATTTTGTCAGTATAATGTCATACCTAATTCATATTAAAATTTCATGGATTGTTCCCAAAAATATCTTTTAAAGGTTGGTTTGTTTAAATCAGGATCCAAAGGCTGTAACAAGGTTATGTCTTTTAAATCCTTTTTGTTCCAGAACAGTGACCTCATGTCCTCTGGAAGAACTCTGGCTCATTTTCTGGTACCAGGCCCCACAGTCGGGTTTGTCTGGTGGCTTCCTTGAGCTGTCAACTCCCTGGTTGCTGTCGTCCATGATTGTCTTATAAACTGAAGTTGGATCTAAGCGTTTGATTTGATTCAGTTGTACCATTTTTGGCAAGAATGCTCTCTAGGTGATGTGTCCTTCATCTAGGCAGTCCCTGTTTGGTACCCACTTTTATTTATTTATTTATATTTTTAAAAATATATTTTATTGTTTTTTTATAGAGAGGAAGGGAGAGGGATAGAGAGCTAGAAACATCGATGAGAGAGAAACATCGATCAGCTGCCTCCTGCACACCCCCCACTGGGGATGTGCCCGCAACCAATGTATGTGCCCTTGACCGGAATCGAACCTGGGACCCTTCAGTCGCAGGCTGACGCTCTATCCACTGAGCTAAACCAGTTTCGGCTGGTACCCACTTTTAGAGAAGATAAGATTAACCAATAGGTTCAGGTGGGTTCACCCTCATCCCTCCATTAAAGAGCTGCATTTTCCCTGTGAGCAGAAGCTAAACTGGGGTTTGATGATTTGGAACCTGGTGAATATCCGGTTCTTCAACAATCTCTCCCCATGGGTGATCATTGCCTGGAACACTAATGTTTCATTAGAAGATGCAAAATGGCCATTTTTCTAACTTTATCATTTCTTCTAAAATTTTAAGGTCGAATTCTCATCTACAAGGGCTAGTATTTTCCTAAAGTATAGTTCTTTCTGGAAAAGAATACTGGTACATGGTTAATTCTTTCCCCTTCTTTATCAACGTTCAGAGTAAGAAGGTGATATAATGACTACCTCCAATGGTAGCAAATGAGGGATTTTCCTTCTTCTCCTGAGACTCATTAGAAATCCCTGGATTTTAAACTATTTCGTGAGGTTCACTCAGACTATCGCAGCCAGTGGTCTTTCAGAGGCTGAAGTCAGTGGGAGCAGCTCCAAGCTGGCTCTTGTGTTTTTTACGTTAGTTTCGACAACTTCCTTATTTTGGGCGCAGTAAGATGCTTCAGGCTCATCTTGCACCTACTGTGCCCCAGGCTTAAGGTCAGCCATGTCTCCAAGGGGCCCTGGCTCCTCTTCGTGGGGACCAAAATCCGTGCACGACTAAGTGGCAGAGCTGAGATTTGAACACCGGCAGTCTGACTTCCGAGCTAGAGCTCTTAACCTCCATGCCCTCTGGTTAATCATGTGTCCTAGAGATAATAACAGTAATAATTATAACTATTACTCCTACTGCCATAGCCAGCCACTCACTATGTGTCGGACACCCTGAGAGGTGCTTCCAAAAATTTAAAAAGTATTCATTACAACAGCCCTCGGATGTAGGCATTATTATTCTTATCTTACAGAAGGGGAAGTTGAGGTTCTGAAAGGTAAGTGGCTTATCCCAGATCACATGGAAAGTGGAAAAGCATGGATGCAAATTGAGGTCCATGTGACTCTAAGCCCTATTCCCTTAGTCCTAGTCCCTATAGACCAGACTGGTTGGTGAGAAGTCTGTCTTTGGTGATTTCCACTCTGTCTCCTTTCAAAGGTCGGTTGCCTTGCTCCTCTAGCCCCAGGCACTCCCTGTGTCCCAGGACCCCAGAGCCCTTGGCCCAGACATCATTTGGTATCTTCCCAGGTGATCCACCCAGTGAGCATTGGTGGGCCCCTGCTACATTCACAGCTGTGCTGGGACACAGAGGGTCTAGTCGGAGAGACTGAGTAATTGCATACAGCGTGTGTGTTTGTGCTGCTTTAGCAACCCCAGATGAACATTCAACTCTCCCACGGGGCCCTGGGGATCTAAACAGCCTCGAAGAGCCAAAGAATGGAGCTTGATATGGGGAGCCGTGTCCAGACACCATGACAGATGGTAGAGATTCCCTGGCACAGGAACTCGGCTGCACGCCCTTCACTTTGTTCCAGGTAGATGGCTGCCTCCTTGTAAGGAGAAATGCCTGGAGCCTACAGAGACAAGGGGACTTGCACAGGACTTGCTCTTCACAAGAAGGATTGCCCTGCCCCTGGCACTGATAAAGTCAGCACCAGAGTAGAGACAGGTATTGGGAGCAAAGTGAGCAGGTGAAGATTGCTATGGGGGGAGGAGGGACCGTCAGGACTGAGGCTCCAGCAATTCTGTATCTGGGGGCTCCCAAGCCAGCCCCAGGCAAGCAGAAGGCTCCTGTGGAGGGTCACTGTGGTTTTATATCACTGTCACAGTTAGCTATTGCTGTATAACAAACCACCCCCAAATCTGGTGGCTTAAGATAATCAACATGGACCATGTCCTGTGAGTGCGTTGAGCAGTTTTCTGGTCAGGACAGGCTGAGCTGATCTCTGTGGTAAGGAAGTGGGTGGTCTAGGATGGCCTCACTCACATGCCTTGTAGGTGGCTTAATGTCAGCTGGGTGATAAAGATGACTTGGATAACTGTCTCTCATCACCCAGGAGGATTGTTAGGGTTTGTTCACATGGTGCTGGTTAGAAGGTTCCCAAGAGCAGCAAGAGCAGGGGTAAGCTCCAGTGTACAGGCACTTTTCAACCCTATTTTCATCACCTTCGTTAATGTCACATTGACCAAAGTTAGACAGCAAAGTCCAGATTCAGACAGAAGGATTGAAAAACAAGTCCACCTTTTGATGGAAGGACTCAGATCATAAAGAGGTGTGGATATAGGCAGGGGAATAATTTGCAACCATTTTTGCAATCTGCATGTTTATAGGCATTTATTCCCTCTCTTACTATATACAGCACTCCAGTGTTCATTTGGGCATCCACACCTACCCACACACTGAGACCTAGACAATCTGAGGCACAGTGATTAGTTCAAAGATGGGACATGTGACCCAACTCTGGCCAATGAGATTCAGCCCTGGCACTTTTTCTGGGTTCTGTTGGGAATGAGGTGCTTTCTTTTCCACTAGGGTAGGCCTGGATCATTCTGGCTGGAGGCCATGTTTGCCACCATGTGTATGTGTGTGTGTGGTGGCGGGTGTGTGTGTGTGTGTGTGTGTGTGTGTGTGTGGGGAGACTGCTTGAGCATTAAGCCAGCACTGAAGAAAACAGATACAAGACATCAAGAAAGAGAGACTGAGCCCAGCTGGTGTGGCTCAGTGGTTGAGTGTCAACCCATGAACCAGCAGGTCGTTTGATTCCCGGTTGGGTTGCAACCTGTATCCCAGTGTGGGGAGTGGGGGAGGCAGCCAATCAATGACTCTCTCTCATCATGGATGTTTCTATCTCTCACTCTCCCTTCCTCTCTGAAATCAATGAAAATATATTTAAAAAATATACACATATCATGTTCAATATTTGGGATGTACTTATATTAAAAAATTGCTTTCTATTTGTCTGAAATTCACATTTTCTTGGCATTCTGTATTTTATCTGGCAGCCCTATCCTGGGTTCTCACTTTGTGCTGAGTGCCATGGGAGATTCCACTGAGCACTAGCCTGTTTTTTTTGTGTGGAACATTTTGTTTTTACTCCTGAATAAGGAAGTACAATCTCTTTATTGATTTAACAGGAGGAGAATATCCGTGGAAACTGCAGCATGTTAGAGGAGATTGGCTCCCGAGGTGGATAAATACCACGGGAAGGCAAGACAGTTGCCTTGTGTGACTCAAGGTGGGCCTTCAGAACTGCTTGTGCCTGTGACTTTGCTTCCCAGGTCCAAGGTGGGCTTGAGTGGCTGCTGTTGCAGAGAGCAGGAACAGAACTGCTCAGCCTGGGAGGAAAAGATTTATGGAAATGTGGGCTTATTCCGGTGATTCACTCACTCATTCATTCAGTCTCACTGAGCAGCTGGTGGCTGGAACTTAGAGATGAATAGCATTGGGAGCTGCCCTGCCTGGAGGCCTCCAGACTCAGGGAGGTGGCTCTGGACCCCAAGTGATGCCTCCCAAATCTGTCTTCATGGTTGAACAGAAAGAATATTTCTTTCCCTTCTTTTCTCTCCTTTCTTTCCCATTAATATTTTTTCTTTTCTCATCTCCTCTTCCCTTACATCCCAGCTCTTTGTCATCTAATTACAAACCCAATTACTTTGCAACCAACTAGTACCATAAAGGAACAATTACTGGTGCACTCAGGTGGGGAACCTGGTCTTTGTCTCAATTCCTTGGTCTCTCCAAGCCCACACCACTCTCCCAGCATCCAGATCTAGGTGGGCAAAGCCATCTAACTCAGCCTGGAGTTCATTTGCATACCCTTTTCTGATTGGCTGATACAAACTCACTGCTGCCTCCCATTTCCCTGCTATTCCCACCTTCCTGTTGAAGCCCCACTAGGTCCAGCATCCTGAGATCCTTGGACCTCTGCCCTGCTGCCTTGTCTGCTCAATTATTCCTCCGTAAAGTGTCAGTGAGTGATCCCTCCTGGTTGGGGGTTAAAAGACCTAGGTTCAAGGCTGGAAATTGCCACTGGCAACCTGTGTAATCTTGAATGAATTCCTTTGCCTCTCTGAGACTCAATTTCCATGTCTATAAAATGGAAATAGTTCTCACAATGAGGGCCTTATGAAAATATTCTGCAGTAGTTAATATGGACTCTTAAGCCCAGACTGCCCAAGTTCAAGTCCTTCCTCTTTCACTTCCCAGCAGAGTGCCCTAAGCGAGTTTCCTGTTACTTCCCTTTTCTCATTTGGTTGGAGTCTGAAATAAGTCAACATGTGTAAAAATACCTAGAACAATGCTTTGCATACAAGTGCTTAATAAATGTCAGTTATTATTATAATGTCTATTAAAGTCCTTTGTCCAACTGCTATTAATATTATTATTGCCCAGTGAGTATTTGGGAAAAATCAGTGGACTACAACTCTGGCTCTGGGACCAGAGGTTCCTTAAGAAGAGAGGCCAAAGGAATGAAGCCTTAACCTCTTTGAGCCTCAGTATCTGTGTCTATAAAATGGCAATAACAACCTCACCTCTGCTTACTTCACAGGGAAGCTTGAGTGCCAATGGTAAGCACTTAGAAAATTATCTGAATGAATGAATGAATGAATACATGGATCAGGAGGGGAGGCAGTGGCAAGCTACTCTGAGCAACATAACTGTTGACTTGCCGCCCAGGAGACCTGACAATGGCCCACTTAGGGCCATGGATGAGTGCTGAGTTGAGCAGAGAGGCTGGGTGGTGTGCTGGTGAGTTTTGGACAACAGATACTCTTATAATCACTTAATGAGAGTGTAAATGTATTGGTACAGCCTTTTTGGAAAATCACACAGCACAGTTTAAAAGTTTAAACAAATTAACCTAATAGTTTCATTTATTGGAAGTCATCTACCAGATACCCAGGCTCAAATGTGCCAAGATTTATATAGTGTGTTCATTGCAACTCTTGGCAATAGTGAAAAATTGGAAACAACCTAAATCAAGGGTCCTCAAACTTTTTAAACAGGGGGCCAGGCCAGTTCACTGTCCCTCAGACCGTTGGAGGGCCGGACTATAGTTTAAAAAAAACTATGAACAAATTCCTATGCACACTGCACATATCTTATTTTGAAGTAAAAAACCAAAACGGCAAAAACACCCGCATGTGGCCCGTGGGCCGTAGTTTGAGGACGACTGACCTAAATGTTCCTCAGTATTGGAGTAGATAGATAGATTATGGTGTATCTATATAATGGACTACATAGCTATTAAAAAGAATGAGGTAAAGCTATATGTATTAACATCCAGAGTTCTCAAGATGTATCGTTAAGTAAACATATAGAAAAACTCAAGTTGACAGATCTTTGCATTTATAATAACACTAGAGGCCAGATGCAGCTCCTGCATTGAGCATCTGCCCCCTGGTGGTCAGTGCGTGTCATAGCGACCGGTCATTCTACAGTGGTCAATTTACGTATTAGGCTTTCATTATATAGGATTTGTGGAAAAACCTTATCTATGTATCAGCATAGGAAATATCTGGAAAGTTATACAAAGTTAAGGTGATTAAGAAAAGGAATAACTTAAAATTAAAATTTTAATTTGATAAAAGAGCACCTATTCCAAGTCCAGAGGTCCTGATTGTGTAATCTGGACAATGACACTGTGTGAATCAAGAACACTCTATTCAATCCTGAAAAAACAACAACAAAAAAACCCCACACTATTCCAGTTTTTAAGCGGAAGCTTCCTTTTGTGTAAACTGGCAATGATAATGCTTACCTCACAGTATTGTGATGGGGTTAGATAAAATGATAGATAGGAAAACCCTTGCTCACAGCAGTTATAGCAATCAGGGAAGGCAACCCGAAGGAGAAAGCATTAGCTTAGACCTTGAAAGATTTCGTAAAGTGTGTATTTGGTTTGACTTCTGGATGTCTTCCCCCAACATTCAACAGACATTTATTTATTAAGGTTCAAAATACAAAAGCGGATGCGGGCCCATCAACCACTTACTTTGGGCTGGAAAGGCGAACCTGGCGCATGCGCAGTAATAGCATCTTGGCTGCGCTCCGCCCACGTACTACAACTCCCGGCAGGCTCCGCGCACGCCGCCGGCGCGTCGCGGACTGCTGTCGTAGCGCGGTAGCGCGGGGAATTTCGAGTGGCAGTGGAGCGCGGGAGACCAGTGGGCAGTGGAACCCCTAGCATCCTTTGGGGAGGCCATGGATGGCCTGGGCGAGCCTCGGTGGCCTCCGGGCCTGGAAGTTATGAAGGTGAGTGCTGCGGCCAGGTTGGGGGCGCGCGGGTGTCAGCGGGAGGCCAGGCCCGCCTTGAGAGGACCCGGCGCGAGGGGCCGACTTGGGCCAGGGTACCCGGTTTTGCTCTGCCACTTGCCCACCGGCCGCCCGCGTGGCTCTGGGCCTCAGTTTCCCGGGGACAGGCCTCGGTTCCTTTTTCTGAGCTGAGGTTGGCGGTCTTCGGGAACCGGGTATTCTGCAGTTCAGCCACAGCAGTAACAGTGACCTCGAGAAAGAACGGTTAGTCTAAACAGTGAAAACGACAGCGGTTATTAACCCTTTCGGAGGGTTTACTACGTGCGAAGCATGATGTAAACTCTCCCCGTACCTCAGTTGAGAATTTCCGAAGTGACACTGGACATGATTTTGGGTAGAATTTGCACCAAAAAGCATTTACTTAATCACTGAGTGAAGCAGGTCGGCTCCTTTACGTTTTCTTTAATTTGTTCTAATTACCCTCAAGAAGCCTAGTGCTGGTTTGCCCTGACTCCTTCCTAACATGTCCTAACTCGTAACAGTTGTGCATGTGTCTCCTTTAAACAAAGAGATCAGGACTCAGGCTCAGCATTAGCCAGCCTTTCATTTAATGGAATTATTTCGCCTAAATAACATGGATTTGGGTTTTGGCAAGGCGTTTCAGTGGTGGTGAGCCCAGGATTCCTGCTCTATTTGGTCAGGAGCAAATACATTTTGCTGTGCTAAGAATCAGCTGCTTGGTTTTTCTCCTGGCGGGCAAGATCATTTTCTCATTCTCTTCCTCGGTTTTGTTTACTTGAGGATTATGGTAGCTGCCCCACTGACTCAGAAGGCGGATCTGAGGATTAAGTGAAGGGACTTGTGGGAGGTTAAAGTTAAGTGTGAACCTCATTCTTCCTGTCGTCATCAGTGTCATCTACAGCCCCTGGGGAGTGGAGATTAGCCCCATGGTGAAAGCTGACATTGTAGAAAGGAGCTAGGAAAGCTGTGGTTTTTCAGTGATGGTGGCTTTGGTATTCACGCACCCTGGAGAAGAGCACAGATTTGAGTTACGGCAATTATGCCCATTCTCAATGGCATAGCCCAAATATAAGTGCTAAGAAATAGTTTTATAAATGTTACATGGTGATCAATTTCTGTAATGCAAGCAGAACAACTAGAAAAAAATCTTTAAGGTGGAAAGCAATTAGTCATCAATTTGGAGAGTACCGTAAACAAACACTTGAATTGCCATGGTTAACTGGACATGGTGCAAAAATGGTGGTCCTGGGTTAAGTCTGATCTCGGCCTCTCATTTAACTGTGTGACCTTGAGTTAGTTACTAAAACTCTGAGCCTGAACTTCCTCAACTATAAACTGGAGGCTAAAATAAACAGCTTATAGGGTTGGTTAAATGAGTTGATGTGTGTGATAGTGATCCTGTCTGACTTTCTCACTGTACTTAATGTGTGGCACATAGTGGGTGCTCAAAAATTATTTGCCAGTTGATTGAAGGTATCTGGAAGTCAAACATTCAATTGATGCATCTTATTATTAGCACTTAACGTATGTTAACTTTTCAGCCCCTTTTTTATTTGTTGCTGTGAAGATCTAATTGGATAAAGGAAGTGAAAGTTCTGTAACCTGTAAAACTACCTTTTGTTTGTAAATTTAAGCATATCCTATATAATAAAAGCCCAGCCCTACCCCGGTTTGGCTCAGTGGATAGAGCGTTGGCCTTCGAACTGAAAGGTCCCAGGTTTGATTCTGGTCAAGGGCACATGCCCAGGTTGTGGGCTCCATCCCCAGTGGGGGGCTTGCAGGAGGCAGCTGATCAATGATTCTCTCTCATCATTGATGTTTCTATCTCTCTCTCCCTCTCCCTTCCTCTCTGAAATCAATAAAAAATATATATTTTTTAAAAATGAAATAAAATAAAATAAAATAAAAGCCCAGCAACCATAACGGCAGAATGACCAGAACAACTGCTCGACCAGTCACTATGAGGTGCACTGACCACCTCTCGGTCCCTTTCCCCGACTGGCAGGCTCCGAATCTCTGATGGCAAATGGACCCGGAGTGGGTGGTGGGGTTGAGGGCGGCACCAGGCCAAAGCCCCTGCCCCGCCGGTCACCCCCCCACACAGGGGGCGACCTGCGGCAGGGGTGGGGCTGGTGAGAGGGCGGGAACGGCCGACCTCTCGGTCCCTCCCCCGGCCATCAGGTTCCCATCGCTGGATGGCAAATGGGGAACTGGGGTGGGTGGTGGTGGCGGGGCTGGGCCAGCTGCTGGCAGCCGGGGAAGATGGCCCTGATCACAGGCTAGGCCTAGGGACTGTACCCACGCACGATTTTGTGCGCCGGGCCTCTAGTTTGTATATTTCTACAGTGGTTTTAGAGGCAGGTTCCATGTTTTCTGTGGCTTTACTATCTCACCACAGCACTGAATTGAGTGTTCACCACCAGAGAGTGTTCAGTGATAGAGTCGATTGAGCCCATATTAGAATCCTGAAATCTTAAGGTTGGGAAGCCAGTCCCTTCAGTATTTTAATCCTTTTTATAATGTACTAGTAGCCCATTTGCAGGAAAAATCCTGCAATCGGCCGCTGCGGCCGCATGCGCTGCCGCCGCCGCTGTTGCAGCTGCCGCGCCTGCACCCGCGCACCTCTGCCACCCGCCCCGCCCCGCTCTGCCCCGCCCCGCCCGGGCTTTCCCTCTGGCAGCCATCTTGCTTTCTGCTTTTCCTCTGTCTTCCTTCTAAGTTGTCTTCAGTCTTCACTCCTCCCTCCCTCAGCGTATGAAAATTAACCGCCATCTTTGTTGGGTAATTTGCATACTTGCCCTGATTGGCTGGTGGGCGTGGCTTTGGATGGTGGGCGTAGCGAAGGTGCGGTCAATTTGCATATTACTATTTTATTAGGTAGGATTCTGCCAATTTCTCATCTCGGGTTTTGTTTGAACTCTTCCAGGGACAAAGAATTAGCTGCTCCCAGAAATAGCTCTCTTTAAAGTTCTTCCTTATATTGAATAGAAATCTTACTCTAGATCCATGGTTCCTAATCTAGGATCCATGGAAAGACTTTAGTAACTGGATTATTTATAAAAAATTTTGTCTGTATGTGTGCTTTTCTGAGAATAGAGTCCACAGTTTTAATCCATTTTTCGAAGGGATTTGTGAACCCAAAAACTTAAGAACCTTTGCTCTGATTATTGTCTTTTCACCCATTCTCTACTTCCCCGTTCCACTTTCTCTAAGTTAAAGAAATCCGAGGGATCCGCTTGATCTGTTTGGGTTGAGGCACATCAGCGTGCACGTTACTCTCTTGAAGTGGTATGACGAAAATTCCTACCAGAACCTATATATATATATAAAAGGCTAATATACTAAGTGTCCTTCCCACTGTCCAACCAGTTGCTATGACACACACTGATCACTAGGGGGCAGATGCTCAATGCAGGAGCTGCCATGACACACACACACAGAAATGGCACCATGGACCTGGCACCGACAAAGCAACACTCGGCTTCCCCCAAGTGGGACACAGGCCCCGTCACCACTCCGAAGCGATAGCCCACCTAATCGCAGCCGAAGCTGCCATGGCGCAAAATGCGGCCCACAGCCCAGCCCGCCAGGTAATGACGTCATGTTTTTGTTGACATTCTGAAGCTGAAATTGTCGACAGAATATGTCCGAAGACTAACTGTTGCCACAACATACCTCTGAAGCCGAAAGAAAGCGACGTCATCCACAGAATATGTCTGAAGAACAGTCATTGACAAGTACTACCAATACTGGTAGGAACTGCCTTCATAGCGAAAATGAGGTAAATGAGGATGCAGTTATCGAACACAGTTGTGGTGGAATGACTGTTACATGTCAATTTTGCCAATTCCTAATTTTCTCCAATGAAAAACCATCTTAAGGAAAATGTACTTGATGTTGTAGCAAAGGCAAAGTTTGTCCAAATGATATAAATTTTTCATATTACCCGGCATATTTAAAAAAAATTAGTGATAAACGAAGATTCTGACAGTAAAAATTTCATGGAAAATATTCGTTGTTATATCTTGTTGTTATTTTTTATTAATCAATTTATATATTAATGTACGTTTTACTAATTTTCTTTCATCTCTGACACTTCTATTATAGAGAAAGGGCAAATAGTGATATTAAAATATTTCTTCTAATTAATTTCCTTTCAATGTGCAAGAATTCATGCCCCAGGTCACTAGTGTTATATAACAGCTCGTTTGATGTGGTGTCACCTTCCACAGATCTTGCTCAGCAGACCTGTCAGAACCACTCCTCCACCGGAAGCGGATGGTTATATGGAAGAAATTACAATAGACTACATGCCAGGGCTCTGTCTTCCAGTTCTGCTCTTAATCGATTTTCAATGCAATCCTCTTGCTTTTTGAGTCAGTGGTAGCTTACCATATAAAATGATGAAAGGTTTTGGTATTTTAATGTTTATTTCCCTAGTTTAACAATAACAAAAATTTCTGGCTTTGACAGGTTATAAATGTATGTGTATATAGTAGAAAAAAATTAAACTTCAGGATAAGAGAAAGGACTAAATGAGTTACCCATTATCCTATCGTCTAGAGCAGTGGTCGCCAACCGGTGGTCCGCAGACCACTGGTGGTCCGTGAGGTCTGAAAGGTTGGCGACTGCTGGTCTAGAGATAACTACTATTTGACATTTTCTCTTATTTCTGGTCAGTTTACCTTGTGTGTGCTCATGCCCGCACATGCCCACAATGTGTAAATGCATTTAAAATTTGGGCTTACTTTGGGGTGAACTTCTTGTGTTTGATCCAACCACTTTTAAGCTCTGTAGTCTGAGTCTGCAAGGCTGGGATTCAGATGCTGTAGACCTCATTGGATTGTTATGGAGATGAAACTACATGGTTCTATTGTTATTTATTATTGTTATAGATTTGTTCTCTGATGCATTTTTCCCCCCAGTTTCCATTAAAACATGAACATTTTCCTATGGTGTTTTTCTTTAAAAGCATATATTTTTTAAATGGCTATATAATATTTCATCATATGGACTATTAGTGACATTAGTCTTTTCATTTGTCTTTTTTAAAATTTTAATATGCTCACATGGTTAAAAAAATACATGGAATGAAAAGTAAAAGTCTACTTCTCAATACATCCCTCTTCTATCCAGTTTTCTAACCCCTGTGACCATTATTTATTACCTTCTTCTGTCTCCTGTATCTTTTCAGAATTTCTTTATACATGCATACAAGATAAAAATAGAATACATTCTTATTCTCCCCTGCCTTTTAAGCAAAAGGTAGCTATATGTACTATCTTTTTTCACTTATCTTGACAATCTTTCCATATCAGTGCATAAGAGAGCTCCCTCTTTTGGGTCTTTTAACTATCGTTTCAGTATTCTATTGAAAAACATTTTATTTTAAATGATTTAAATGTTTGGGATTGTGAGAATAGATCCTTTTTGGTTGCATTCCAGGTTGACACACATCTGTCTGACTTTCCAGATTGTCCACTTCTTCACCTCCCTCTGCTGTCACCGGCCCCAGGCTCCCTAGGGCTTCTTTGTTTGGCTCCATTGTGGAACCATGCAGAAGCCGGTAGGGAGACAGGAAGTTTAGTCCTGGCTGGACTCATGTCCCATATATGTGCCTGCTCTAGATACTAATTTCCTCATGTGTAAAGAAAGGGGTTTAACTAGATAATTTCTAATGTTTGGCTTTAATATTCTCTGATTTGGTTTTTACCTGTGTGCTAACTGGCTACTGGTACCTTTCCCTTAGCAGTGACTGTAGGCCAGGGGATGTGGTCTGAAGAAGAGGTGGCTTGGAGTACAAACTGGGAACGTGTGGGGAGTGGAGCAGGAATAGAGTAGTAGTCCTTTTGTGAAGGAATAACGATATTGTGTAAAAATCTGTACACTGTCAGCTTGATCTGTCCAAAGTGTTTTGAATGTGTAAGAGTCACACGGGCGGAGGTTTTTCTCTATTTGTTAACATCTCCTGCAGTTATGTGGAGTTTGTATATTTGACAAATAAGTATTACTAAGTTATTTTTTTAGGGATGGAGAAAGAGTTCTGTGCTGGACATTCCAATGTGGGTGTCTTTCTGATACATATATGTATTATGTGTATTATTTGCATTTCAGACAGTAGATGATTTGCTGCGGTGTGGAATTTGCTTTGAATATTTCAACATTGCAATGATGATTCCTCAGTGTTCACATAACTGTAAGTATATACTGTTTCTGTTAATTAGTAAAAATGTGATTTTTATGTAAGTTAGTGTCGGGTTCGGGCTTCTCTGCCAGTGACTGGACCTTCTTGAATGCTGGGTATTCAGAGACGGAGAAGCCATGAAAAGTTGTGGGTATATAAGAGAGTCTTTATTGCAGAAGCCAGTGGCCATGTAGCCATTACTAACAAGGAGCCATTAGACAAAACTGTTCCTTCAAAGCAAAGTCCCATTCAGTAGCCACACACAGGCTAGGTAACAATACATCTTTCCCACACAGTAGTAGTAGCCTCTGTACCCACAGCAGCAGCCTGCTGGTCAGCAATGCAGCCCCACATAGCAGCAGCCTGCCTTACATGGAAGCAGCCTCACCCAAGCTGAGCCTCCTAAGCAGCCACCTGAGCTGGTCAGTGACATCCTTTCTGTTACTTCTCTCCAAATGGTGACCTCAGTCTTTTGGGTTATAGAAGGGCACACTTGTGCAGTGTACATACAGATTACTGTGGCCTTGCTCGCACCTGTGTATAGTCCTTGGATACCCTGATTAAGATTCTCATTCTCAGAGTGGCCTTGAACATCCAGCATACTCTGAATAGGGTCCCTACAAGTAGTATTAATTTAACATCAAAGATATGTGTACATTTATTTCTCACTTTTAGCTCCATCTTGAAGTTTTCAGGTCTTTTCCACCATTTCCTCTTGAATATTGAAGTTTTTACAAAACCTCCTATATTTTCTATTACTTCCCGCTTGGTTATTTTTATGCCTTTTATAATATTTACTAGAGTCCGGGTGCACGAAATTCGTGCATGGGGTGGGGGGAGAGGGGGATATCCCTCAGCCCAGCCTACACCCTCTCCAATCTGAGATTCCTCTCACAATCCAGGACTGCTGGCTCCCAACTGCTCGCCTGCCTATCTTCCTGATTGCCCCTAACTGCTTCTGCCTGCCAGCCTGATCACCCCCTAACCACTCCCCTGCTAGCCTGATTGATGCCTAATTGCTCCCCTGCCAGCCTGCTTGCCCCTAACTGCCCTCCCCTGCAGGCCTAGTCACCCCCAAATTCCCTCCTCTGCTGGCCTGGTCACCCCTGACTGCCCTCCCCTGCAAGCTTGATCACCCCCAACTGCTCTCCCTTGCAGGCCTGGTCACCCCTAACTGCCCTTTCCTGCAGGCCCGGTTGCCCCCAACTTCCCTCCTCTGCCAGCCTGGTCACCCCTGACTGCCCTCCCCTGCAAGCTTGATTGCCCCCAACTGCCCTCCCTTGAAGGCCTGGTCCCTCCCAACTGCCCTCCCCTGCTGGCCATCTTGGGGTGGCCATCTTGTGTCCACATGGGGGCAGCCATCTTTGACCACATGGGGGGCAGCCATCTTGTGTGTTGGAGTGATGGTCAATTTGCATATTACTCTTTTATTATATAGGATAGAGGCCTGGTGCACAAGTGGGGGCCAGTTGGTTTGCCCTGAAGGGTGTCCTGGATCAGGGTGGGGGTTCCCTTGGGTCGTGGGGCGGCCTGGGCGAGGGGCCTGTGGTGGTTTGCAGGCTGGCCACGCCCCCCGGCGACCCACATGGAGGCCCTGGTATCTGGGATTTATTTTTCTTCTACAATTGAAACTTTGTATCCTTGAGCGGAGGCCAAGGCAGGCCAGGAAGCTGGCTTCCTCCGTCGCCAGGGAAACCCAAGCCTCCTGCTCGCTCTGTGGCTGCAGCCATTTTTGTTGGGATTTATTTATCTTATATAATTGAAACTTTGTAGCCTTGAGCGGAGGCCAGAGCGGGTGGGAAGCTTGGCTTCCTCCATTGCCGGGGAAACCGAAGTCTCCTGCTCGTTCCGTGGCTGCAGCCATCTTGTTTGGATTAATTTGCATACTCACTCCTGATTGGCTGGTGGGCGTGGCTTGTGGGCATAGCAGAGGTACAGTCAATTTGCATGTTTCTCTTTTATTAGTGTAGATGCTTCTCACTCCTAAAAATGCTACTTAATCACATTTGCAATTGTGCATAGGTAGGGTAGAGGTACTAGAATTTTGGTATTATAATGATACTAGAGGCCCGGTGCAGGAATTTGTGCATGGGTGGGGGTCCCTCAGTCTGGCCAGTGATCGAGGCCTATCAGGGGCCAGCCGGCCAACCTCCCGCGGCCCCTCCCTTTGGCTTGCCACTCCCCCGCCCCCATTGGGGTGTTGTGGGGGCTGGCTGGGCAGAGGGAGGGACCAGGAGAAGGGATGCAGGAGTTTGGCTGGCCACAGGAGGTTGGCTGTGGGAGCGCACTGACCACCAGGGGGCAGCTCCTGCATTGAGCGTCTGCCCCCTTGTGGCCAGTGCTCATCATAGTGACTGGTCGACCAGTTTTTCTGGTCGTTTGGTCGTAATGGTCACTTAGGCTTTTATATATATAGATACCTTATCAGCAGTCGCCAACCTTTCAGACCTCACGGACCACTAGTGGTCCGCGGACCACCAGTTGGCGACCACTGCCTTAGATGATGGAAATACTCTACCTCTTAAGTCAGATTTTGTTAGAAGTCAGATTCCTGTATTATTAATATAGCTTAACTAATTTATGCCGCATTTATGTTTTTGCAGACTGTTCTCTCTGTATAAGAAAATTTTTGTCCTATAAAACACAGTGTCCAACTTGTTGTGTGGTGAGTTGTTCTTTCCTTTTTTGTTTTTAAAAAACTTAATTCAGTGGTGCAAATATTTCTGCTTCATGTGTATGCAGAAGCCCAAGGGAAGATACGTAATTATTGAATTGAGCTATATAAAAGACATTTTGAGAGAAAGGACCCCTAAAACACATATATGGAGAACTGTGCTTTGTTCAAGTTTTTATGGGGACTTCTGATGACCTAAATATATTTTAGGAGGAGAAACTAATTTTAAGGCCAGAATGTAGCACTCATAAAATGTTAAGACCCATGTTTTTATGGCTTTTCACTTGTTATTCTCACATTGATAGGAAATCTGATGGTAGGATTATTTTTTGCAAGTGATGGGTATATTTGTGCAGAAGGCAAAGATTCATGGCTATTGGAGTGAACCCAGCCTAACTGGTCCCTTACCTCTTTCCCAAAACAGACCTTCAGGGACAACACTAGGAGATTTGTTAGTTTTGTTAGTGGTTTCTGAAGCTTTTCAAGTAGTGAAAATAGATGAAAAGATAGGTTAAAAGGGAAAGTAGACATTAATAGGAGTAAAGAAAGAAGAAAAAGAGACAGTAAGGCCTAACAGCAAGGACACTTGGACTAGTTAAAGGGTTTGGGTTCTCGTTCTGTTAGGTTCATGGTGTGAGGATGCCATTGAACTTCTCTGAGCTATTATGTAAAGACCCTATGTAAGAAATGATAGTTTGTTTCTCGAGTCTAAGCTCTTACAACATCAGGCATCCTGTCTTTGTCAAGATGGTATCATCACGGAGATGAACTGTATATCATTTATGCTAAATAACTACTGGATTTACCATTTTCACCTTGCATTCCTAAAAACCAATCTTGTTTTTAAGAGAGCATCTCTTCTGTTCTTTGGGAGAAATGTTTGGTAAAGCTGAGTGTTGGCATCCTCACTCATATTAAGTTTTACCTTAGTACAGAGTATATATGACTTTACCATATGCAATAGAGAACTTTTATCAGACTTCCAGTTGGCTGATACTGACTCAGTGTTTTTAAATACCATATTAGTATGAGATAAATAAACTTTATTTTAGGCTTTCCTGGAAGACTTAATGGGATGGGGAGTCTTGGGAGGATGGTCACACATTTTAAAAAACAAGATCATGACAAGTAAATTATTGCTTATGACTTTTTTCCATCTGTTGTTTTTCTTTTTTAGACAGTCACAGAGCCAGACCTGAAAAATAACCGCGCATTGGATGAACTGGTAAAAAGCTTGAATTTTGCACGGTATGATTTGATTTTGTGACTAACCCCTAACTACTTTCGCCTTTATTGTGTCCCCTTTTTACTCTGCACTTTTGGGGATTAGAGAAGGCAGGGTTGTGTATTTGGGGTAAAGTAGGGAGGCAGCAACAGTTATTTATCAAGCATAGATAATTTAATTATAATGGGATTTTCTCTCTCTACTTAACAGAAATCCACCTGTTATGAAAAACAAGACTTAAAATGCAGATTTGAGCACGCACTTACTTTTGGGTACTACAAAGATACTCCAGTTTCATTTTTTATTTTTCCTGCCCCAGGCCTAGAGTCAACCATTTCCCAAGGAGCCCTGGTTCCTTTTATTGGAGACTAGAGGCCCAGTGCATGAAAATTCGTGCACTGGACGGGGCGGGGGGGGGGTCCCTTAGCCCAGCCTGTGCCCTCTTGCAGTTCAAGACCCCTTGGGGGATGTCCACCTGCCAGCTTAAGCTCACTCACCGGGGGATTGGTCCTAAGCTGGCAGTTAGACATCCCTCTGGCAGCCCAGGAGCCCTTGGAGGATGTCCACCTGCCAGCTTAGGCCCACTCCCTGGCAGGTAGACATCCCTCTGGCAGCCCAGGAGCCATTGGGGGATGTCCCCTAGGGAGCGGGCCTAAGCTGTCATTTGGACATCCTTAGCACTGCCAAGGAGGTGGGAGAGGCTCCTGCCACTGCCTCTTTGCTCATAGCTGTCAGCCTGACTTGTGACTGAGTGGAGCTCCCCCTGTGTGAGTGCACTGACCACCAGGGGAAGCTCCTGCATTGAGCGTCTGCCCCCTGGTGGTCAGTGCACATCATAGCGACCGGTCGTTCCACCATTAGGGTCCATTTGCATATTACCTTTTATTATATAGGATGGTGTTTAGAAATCAGGATCTAGAGTGGGCTGTGCTCATTGTTACTGGGGTGTCATTGCTTCTAGGCCCTCTCCATAGACAGTTGGGCAACTATATGTATATTTATGTATATTTGTGCATGTATATTTATGTGTTTACTAACCCATGTATACACATATATCTATAATTGTTTCTGTGTCCATCACATATTAATCCATTCATTCTTAATCTGATTTTCTTAGCATGTATAAAATGATGTGCCATGTGAAATATGTACTAGCCACTAAACGTAGCTTTTCTTCTTAACTGATATGCATGATGGTGAAGGTGAGTTTGTTCACCTAAAGGGATATAAAAAGGCATGTTTTACCAAACGGCATCTTGAATTATTTTTAGTTTAAATCATGCAAGTCAAGTAGGAATTTTTATTAAGAATAAACTGTTTAGTTAATGGTAGGTGCCATGTACTTAGTGTATGACTTTCAGGCTTTTGGAGCATTCTTGGATGTACATTACATTGCATCTAAAAATGTAAAGAGATTTCTTCCAGTAGAATTGTACAATGATTGATCCTAAAAAACGATCAAATTTAATATTCTGCACTTAAATTTATGACATTCTAGAATTTGGATGGTTAGTTATTTCCCTAAGCAAAGTCATAAAAAGGTGGTAAGCTTTCCTAGATGAAGAAACTCTGAGATTCTCTGATTCTCATAATCAAAGTTACTGCTTTTTTAATTTTAACGTCTTTCAGTCAGTTTGATTTTGAAGCCTGTGAGAAAAGATGGAGTCATATCTTAGGAAAGGAATTTTTGAGACAGTATAATTGTATCTCAGGCTTATTTTTTCCTCTTCAGCTGGTACTGAAAACATAACAACCTCCCTGCTAAGAAAAAGGGAGTGTTATGGAAGAGAAGCGATCAGTATCTTTGGGTTCACAGACCTTTTGATAACTTAAAGGGAGGCCTTGGAATGACTGAACTCTCCCCTTCCTCCCTCCCAAAAGGAGTAGATTATTTAATTATTCATTACAGTGGGTGTGGTGGAGTGGGAAGCATTCTCTGTAGATTTGGGGTGGTTTTTATCATTTACTTCTTTTGTTAGCCTTGGAGTTGCCTTATGGTGAACATTCCTCTGACATTTGTCATGTCTAAAGCACTGTGGTATCTCATTTGCAAAATTAGGAATGAAATTCAAGCTAATTTTATTATTTAAAATCTGGTTTACGATTGACAAGGGAAGAGGTTTACTTTTATGACAAAAATGTAAGATATTTATATTGTTTGTTGATTTTGTTTCTTCCTGTCTTTTCATAGCCATTTTATGACATAATTTTTAAAACTTTAATATTCTAAATGGGATAATAAAAGGGTATTGGAAATAATTCTAGAGGTTTTCAGACACAGGCTGACATGCACATCTTACATTTTCTTCTAACTGTTGCCTTTTATTTTTAAGAACAGTGTTGTTGTTTTTTCTCAACTCAATTTTATTTAAAATAATGGCCTTAAGAAACTGTGTGTTGAACAAAATTTAATTAAGATATGTTTGTCTTAATGGAATGTCATTCTTGACCTAAGTAAGAAAATACTGTTTCTTTATTTTTGCATAGCAGCCAATCTACATCTATATCATTATTTTTATGAATTGAGAGAGTAGAACATAATTTAATACTTCGGTTTATTCACCATCGAGGTCTGAATTTTTCCTCCATGTATTTACTCCACGTTTAAGAACTTGAACATTTTAGATTATAACTGTGATAGGTAATTCCCTTAGCATCTCACAAAAGTATGTAGAATATAATTTTACCTTTTCTTATGGTGAAATTTAAAGTAGAAGTAGAGTCCAGTCTTGGCCCTGCTAGTTCTGATGTGAATGTGATCGAGATGTTGAACCTTTTTGACCACTGTTTCACATCTGAAAAGTGGGAACAATATTGTTGATACTTTGAGAGATTGTTGTAAGAATTAGAAATGAAGAGTTATATAAAATGATACCCAGGATAGTACTTGGAATAAAGGCACCTACAAACATCCCTATTATCATATATATTGTACCTCTGTTAATATAGTGCTATCCTATTACATGTTTATGCCCTACGGTGCTAATAAGAATTTGTGCTGTGGTGGGCCTCTGCCCATCTAACTAACTGGTCCTAGATTGCTGTTTGCATGTTTCAGATCAGAACAGGCACTTGCAGGGAGTTTCACTAGTTACTGAAGTCCATGGGCTTGATTGCATGGATTTCAGGATTGTCCCTGTCCACCCAAAGACCTATTTTGACTCTTGATTCTTCTTAGCTGCATTCTGAAGAGGTAAGGTTATTGTATAGTTAACAAATGGGCAAGATTTAATATTCTAAAGTCCATAATTCATCCAAAAAATGTGTGCTTATAATGAATGCCTTTAGGCATTGTAATACCAACTCACTTTAATATGTATTCATCACAGTGATGGAAATTATAGGAAAAATTACCAATTCAATTTAAATCTAAATAACAGTTTTGGAATTAATATTTTTACATAGCTCATTTAAAATATTTTAAAAAGTTTTATTGAAATATAATTAACATACAATAAGCTGTACATATTTAAAATGTGCAATTGGGTAAGTCTTGACATTGGTTCCTATGAAACTATCACAACCAAAGTAATGAACCTATCCATCACCCACAAAAGTTTCTATGTGCCTCTTTGTGATCCCTCTCTCCTGACCCTCACAGCTCTATTCCCCAAGCAAACACTAACCTGTTAACTATAGTTGCATTTTCTAGGTTTTTATATAAGTAGAACCATATATCATAATTTTATATGTATTACAAGGTATGGGTTCAAGTTGATAATTTTTGCATATAGATATCCAATTGTTTTAGCAACATTTGCTGAAAAGGCTATCCTTCTATATATTTTTTTTATTTCAGAGAGGAAGGGAGAGGGAGAGAGATAGAAACATCAATGATGAGAGAGAATCATTGATCAGCCGCCTCCTGCATGCCCCACACTGGGAACTGAGCCCACAACCTTGGCGTGTGCCCTCACCTGGAATCGAACCAGGATCTCCTGGTCCATAGGTTGACACTCAACCATTGAGCCACACCGGCCAGGCTATCCTTCTGTTCTTAATTTGCCGAGTGTCTTTGTCATGAGGGGTGTTGAAGTTTTGTCAGGTGCTTTTCTGCATCTATGGAGATGATCATATGGTGGATCTCCTTAGTCCTATTCGTGTGCTGTATGTATACTTTGATTTCCCTGTACTGAAACACCCTTGCATTTCTCAGGTAAATCCCATTTGGTCATTGTGTATAATACTTCTTAATGTGCCATCAGATATGGTTTAGTAATATTTCGTTGAGGATTTTTGTATCTATACTCATAAGGAATATTGGTCTATAGTTTTCTTATGGAATCTTTCTCTGGCTTTGGTATCAGGATGCTGCTGGCCCCATAGAATGTTATAGAAATTGTTCTCCTCTTATTTTTTTTTGAAGAGTTGGAATAGGATTGATGTTTTTTAAAACTTTTATTTTTTTAATTTATTGGGGAGACATTTAATAAAGTTATATAGGTTTCAGGTGTACCATTCTATAACATATCATCTATATATTGCATTGTGTGTTCACTACCCCAAGTCCAGTCTCCTTCCATCATTTTAAAGCTGTGTAAATTGCCATAAATAATCTCATGGTTTTAAATAACATTTGTACATACATGGCTTCCAAATTTATATCTTCAGCTAGATCTCTTCCCAAAACTTTAGCCTTATATATCCAGCTGCTCATCTCACATCTCACATTGGTCCTCTTGAAAGCAGCTCTTGACAGCATGGCCAAAACTAAACTCCCTGTGTCACTCCCCAACCCCCACTCCACATCTGCTGCTCCCACAATCTTCCTCATCTCAGTAAATGGCAGCTCCATTCTTTCATTTGCCCAGGCCAAAAACCTTGGAGTCATCCTTGACCTCTCTCTCTCACATATATCTGTCATTCCACCAGTAAATTCTGTTGGCTGTATGTTTAAAATGCTTGCAGAATCTGACAGCTGTTCATCACCTTACCAATATTCTGTCCATGCTAGTGTCAGCCGAGATTACTGTGCTCACTTCCTAGTGATCTGATTTCTTCTTTGCCCTTTTACAATTCTTCTGAGGACAGCACCATGGTGACCCTTTTCAATAAAAAAGTCAGGTCACACTAAGTACCATCCAGAGGTGGCTTCCCATCTCATTGGAAGTGAAAGCCTGAGTCCTCAATGGTAGTCTTCTGCTTCCTACATAATAGGATCCCTCTCTGACTTCATCTCTGACTTCTCTCCCCCCCTTTTTTCCAGCTCCAGTCACACTGGTTTTCTTGCTGTTTCTCAAACATGTTATTCATACTCTGACCCTAGAGACTTTGACTTACAAGTATTTCTAAGTGAAAGTTTTCCCAGATATCCATGTGGTTTAGTCCTCCACTTGCTTTGGACTCTATTTTTCACGGGTCATCTTCTCGGTGAGGTCTTCTGTGACCATCCCTGGAGTCTGAAGTTCATCTTTCTTCCCATAGTACTTTTCACGTATGTTTGGTGTGTCTATTCTCCCTCCCTTTACTGTAGTGTAAGCTTCATGGAGTCAGAGACTACTTTGGTATCAATTATATTTCCACTGTAGAGACGGGCACATAAAGAAATGAATGAATTTTAATTTTAGCATGGGCCATAATTTTATCATTGCAGTATTGAAATTAGCAGATTCATAAAGTAAAATTCATCTCAATTGCTTGTATCAGTATTCATTATTTTTTATTGCTGAATAATATTCATTGCGAATATACACAGTTTCATTATTTATCTATTGATGAATTTGGATTGTTACCAGTTTATAGCTAGTATGATAAAAGTAGCCACGAACATTTGTGAGCAGTCTTTCTATAGGCATCTTTTTTCATTTCTTTTAGCTATATATCTAGGAATGAAATTGCTGGCTTACAGGGTAGATGGATATTGAACTTGATAAGAAATTGTCAAACAGTGCTCTAATTGGGTTGGACTATACCCACCAATAGTGTATGGAGTTTCAGTTGCTCCAAATCCTGTTTAGTATTTGGTACTGTTAGTCCTTTTAGTTGTAAGTATTCTGTTGTGTGAAATGGTAGCATTGTGGTTTTAATAGCAGACAAAATAAACTTTAATGCAAAAAGTATTATGAGATTATAGATATCTCATGGTCATTTAATTTGCATTTCTCTCATAATACTTTTTGCCTTAAGGTCTATTTTGTCTGCTATTAATGCTGCCACATCAGCTTTTTTTGGTTAGTGTTTGCATGGAACATCTTTTTCCATCTTTTTGGTTTCTTAGGATATATCCTCAGAAGTGGAATCAGTGGATAAGGCAGTTCCATTTTTAATTTTTTTGAGGTAACTCTATACTGAGAAGTAAATGATATTTCTTCCTGTTGTTCCCTTCGATCAGTGGTTCTCAACCTTTCTAATGCCGTGACCCTTTAATACAGTTCCTCATGTTGTGGTGACCCCCAACCATAAAATTATTTTCGTTGCTACTTCATAACTGTAATTTTGCTACTGTTATGAATCGTAATGTAAATATCTGTGTTTTCCGACCCACAGGTTGAGAACCACTAGCAGGGTTGCCTAAGACCATCGGAAAACACAGATATTTACATTATGATTCATTAACAGTAGCAAAATTACAGTTATGAAGTAGCAACGAAAATAATTTTATGGTTGGGGGTCACCACAACATGAGGAACTGTATTAAAGGGTCACGGCATTAGAAAGGTTGAGAACCACGGCCTTAGATGAATGGCTCTTACTGAGAGTGATTTTGCCTTCCTTTTAGCCCCTCCCCAGGGGACATTTGGTAATGTAAGCATATGCATGGTGTCCCCAAAAAATGTATACACACTTTGAATAATTATAAAGGCAGTATTTATTAAAATACATTTCATTTTCAAAATGTAATAGAATCTATAGACATTGTTTGTGTACCTTTTTGGGGGACACCCTGCATTTTGGTTGTCTCAATCTGGGAGGAAGATACACTACTGACATTTGGTGGGTGCTGTAGTTGCTTCTAATCTTCCTACAATGCACAGAACAGTTCCTTACAACAAAAAATTGTCTGACTCAAATTGTCAATAGTGCCAAGATTGAGAAGCTGTGTCTTATTTTTTTCTGGTTACTTACAAAATTTACTCATTATTTTTTATTTTCTAGTGGTTTGATTATGATATGCCTTTTTCCTTCCTGAGATGGATTTTAATTCCCTCTTACAAGACACTATCTTTTTATCCATTTGCTTATGTTCTCATCTTTTTTCTTGAACATATTCATCATAGTTACTTTGATGACATAGTTACTTTTTGAATGACTTCTGGATCTGCTTCCCTTGATTATTAGCTACTTTTCTTGCTTCTTTGCATGTCTAGTAATTTTTAATTGTATGTTGAACATTGTGGGTGAAAATATAATAGGGGCTATGAATTATTTTTCTTAGAAAGATGTTGAATTTTTTGTTCTGATAGGCAGTTAAATTACCAGCTCTTCATTTTTATCCTGTCTAGGCCTGGTTTAGTGTTTTGTTAGGTTTGGTCTATTTTAGTTTTACTTATAGTTCTAGGATGTGATCCTTCTTTCTAAGTGTGGCCTTCGCGGGGTTACAACTGAATGTCTGAGATCTTACACCAAGGTCTCTCAGCTTTGGCTAGGCTCCAACTCCCAACAATTTTCTAGCACTGAACTTTAGAATCTCATCTTTCCAGCATCTGTGTCCACTGACCTTTGGAACCTCAGCTTCCTGGCATCTGTTTCCTACAGTGTCTCCTGGTTTCCTCTTAGGCTTGTGCAATCTTGGAGATGATCAGGAATTGACAACATTTTCTAAGCAGACTTCAGGGGTTCCCTTTCCATGGCTAACCTCTATCTACCAGCCTGTCCCTCCAGTCCTAGCCTCCTTTCCCTAGAACTGTGGTCTCTGTTCCCTCTACCCAGTGCGATCACTGGTCTGTGTTTGACTCAGTTTAATACATAAGTTCCAGGGGACATTCTTGGGGGAAATACCTCATGTTTCTCTTCTCGCAGGGATTCCAGCCTTGTGTTGATTATAGCCCATGCTTACAAACAGTTGTTTTATATATTTTATCCAGATTTTAAAGTTATTTATGATTGGACATTAATTCTCAGACTAGCTGTTCTCCATCATCAGAATGTGAAGTCCCTCCATTTTTTAATAGAGTAACTGATTTTTGAAGTTAGATACATTATTTTTTATTTATTTTATTCTAGAAGAAACAATTTGGTTTGGTTGTCATTATGGAGTAAGTTCTATCTTTCATAGAAATAAGTGTTAATTGGGAAAACAGCTTATGTTAGTTAACTTACTGCATGTTACTTGGTATCTTAATTACCCGTTGTGTTTTTTGTGCTTAAAGGAATCATTTGTTGCAGTTTGCCTTAGAGTCACCACCCATTTCTCCTGCTTCCTCTTCAAAGAATCTTGCTGCCAAAGCCCACACTCCTGTAGCCTTCAAACAGTCTGTAAAGCAAGGAAGCAGGTTAATGGAGAATTTCTTGATCAGAGAAACTAGTGGTTCTACATCAGAGTTGTTGATAAATGAGAATGAAAACAAATTCAGTCTTTTGAGCAGTTCTGCAAAGACCAAAGAGACACCTTCTTTAGAAAGGACAGCTTCAAGCATCGCGGGTGCTAATGTTCCTGAGGCACCCTCTACATCAACTTTGAAACAAGTTACTAAAGGTAGGAAATGATTTTCACGTGTATTTTCTTACTCAGTGGGAATCCTCTCATCCCACATTCCAGATGAATAAATAAGCAGCATTTTAGACTCTATCCAGAGCCTAACCACTCTGGTTTTGTTAGATATTATTGATAGCTCATATCACTAAAGTGTGACAGCACATGTTTTCTGGACTATTTGTGTAATTTGCTTAACTTTTTGATGAGTGGGTCAGCTTGTTTAACCTATTGCTTCATGTCTGTTCTTGCCGGTGAAGTTTAGAGGACGCTGGGTCTTAGACATCTTTGGTACACTCATAGCACACACAGTGCAGGCTATTAGTTGTTATTAAATTTAGATTGGCATTCGTTTATTAGTATGCAAGTATTTAAAGTTCATAAGGGTATGTGAATTTTATCTGCGTTTCCTAGCATACCTTATATTTGGTCAGTCTGTCAATTCACAGTTCTTATGGTAGTGTTTATAGCTTGATAGTTATTTTTTTTCCTTTAGCAACATTATTTTTTCAAATGAAATCTTCCAAGGAGCCATAATTTGAAAAAGAGATAGAAGAGATACACTAGGCCCCGCTGCCTTAGAGACGTGCTGCTCCACCTGCTCTTCCCCTTCGTCCCTGCCTGTTACCCAGCGTGGCGGCTAGGCCCCAGACACCGCCCACATCACCGTAACCCATGGAACAGTGGGAGGATGATTGCGTTTTCTGAATTTTAACTTATAAGCGAGAGCTAAATTAACCAGTTTGTAACCATTGATAAATTGAGCAGTAATTGGCTTAAACCAGTAAATGCTTTGATCTAGCTGCACCATCACCCCTTCACCCTGCCCCCAGCCAAGTGTGTTTTCCTCAGGTATTATGATTGCTTTGGAGCTAACATGCAGGAATGCCTCCTAAGCGTTGGGAAAACCTAAGTTCAGTTTTATAGTTTGGTCACATCTTGGTAGAAAAGATTTAACCCAAGCATTTTCTAATAAACACATTTCCACACTTTTCTGCAGTGTCTTCTTCTAGGCCCAGGATTTGAATTATGTGACTTTCCCCAATTCAGTCATTACCCAGTAACCCGTCTGTCCCACTCCCATTTGCCGGAGATGTCATCTTTTTCTCTTCTGTTTTTCTAAGTACACGTTACTGTTGGAATTCTGTTTATTATCTTAATCTCTGAAAGATTCATGTTATAATATTTTTGCCCATTTTACAAGCAATAAAGTCTTTCTTTCTTTCTTTAAAAAAAAATACAGTGGAATGTCCTGTTTGCGGGGTTAGTATTCTAGAAGATCACATCAATAAGCACTTGGACAGCTGTTTATCCCGTGAAGAGAAGAAGGAGAGCCTCAGAAGGTAAGAAAGTTAAGCATCACCATTGAGCCGCTTTAGCTGGGTGCTTCATGTGCTTTATAAATTTGGGGCAGAAAATACAATGTTCAATGTATCCTGGTGACCAGTTATCCAAGTCCCTCTCCCACATGCTCTTTCCTTTACTCCTGTCAGTTGACGCTTCCATTCCCTTTGCCAAATAGGATTAACTATTGAATTTAACTGCTAATAAAATTTGACTTAAGAAATTAGTGATTTAGGATTAAATTTTATTTTAACTTGTTTTCTTCCCTTAGAACTACCATAAAGCCCCTTAGCCAAAGAAAGCAAGTTTAGACTCTGAATATAGAACATATAAGATCTTTCTTTGGTTCTTAGGATGCCCATAAATTTTGTAATTTAAAAAAAAAAAAAAGGGTTTCAAAAACAAAAATTGTTTTTTTCCAAATAGGCAATTATCTACCTATAACATTAAAAGGTACAAAAGGGTATGTGTGAAATGGAATGTCCTCCTGCCCCAGCCCCCAACCACCAGGGGGCATAGGTAGTAAGTAGTCAACTCACTGTTTGCACCCAAACTTCTGTTTTGCCTCCTTTAAATATCAAAGTCACAGTAATTTATTGATGTATTATACATACAAATTGTTTGGGAATGAAATTTTAGTCAAAGATATATTGCAAGGTGTTAGGGAATCAGAGGTTAATGAAGATAATAAGCAGAAGCTGCAAATTTGAGGAGTCTGGCGATGAAGCAAAGAAGAGAGATGAGATGATAGTCTGAGAAAGAAGTAAACATCAAGATCAAGGAAGATTTTATTTTTTAAAATAGAAATTGGTTAAGCTTTCAGCTCTCTTTTTCCACTGTCTCCAGGGAGAGAACAGATGATAGATGAAACAAGGTTGGGAGAGTCCATAAGAGATGAAGAGTCCAGTCATGAAGTTGTCCTTGATGTATAGAAAGAACCCTTCTTCTGAAGCGGGGGTTGGGTAGTAGGTGATAATTCAGAGAGATTTGGAAAAGGAGAAGAAGTAACTGAAGAAATTGATGGTATCTTGGAGTGGGGTGAATAGAATGATTGGCTCTTACTGTTTGGTCTGTTTTGAAGGACTTGGAAGAGTATTTTCCAAAAACCATGTTAATAAGGCATGACCGTTTACTATTTTTTGTGATTAAAGATAAAATGGTGTCACAATTTTTATGAATAAATATGGAGTGAATTCAGGTTCCAGGGGACAAACTCATGCTGTTATAACTTACAAAAGGTAGCATATGCAGCATGATAATGCTTTATTAATTTACAGTGGGGGCATTAACTGACAGTTCTTATTGTAGTGCAGTGATGGCGAACCTATGACACGGGTGTCAGCACTGACATGCGTAGCCATTTCTGATGACACGCGGCTGCTGAGGCGGCCGCATGCCGAGGATGAAACATTTGCGAAATAATGTTTTTTCCTCAAAGTGACACACTACCCGAGTTATGCTCAGTTTTTTGGCGAAGTTTGACACACCAAGCTCAAAAGGTTGCCCATCACTGTTGTAGTGTTTTTAGTTTGAGAGTTAATAGCACTTTTTTCAAGTGAAATCTTGCAGTGAACTAAAACATATGAAATAGATAAAATTGGCTGTGCTGCATTAAAGTAGAGATGGAGGGCCTTGGGTTGTACTGCTTCACCTGACCTCCCCCTTCGTCCCTGCCTCTTATCCATGGTGGCCTGAAGGCCCCCAGGTGCCTCCACAAATTCCTACGTAGTCTTGTGTGCACAGCACTCCCTCCTAGTGGGTAAATTTGTTGACGAGAATAAAATTTAGGTTTTTTTTTCAGGTTACTTGGTTAGTTGAGTTTTGGAATAAATGAAGCTGTGTCATCCCAAGGATTATTTCCCATAAGCCATGAGAATCTGATGATCTGCATTTCTCTTTAGAAATGTTTCTTCCTAAAGAAAGAGTTGGGAATATAGAGGCTGAGCATTTTCTCCTTGAAAAGTTAGGAATCAACACTGATACCTTGCTTAGACTGCTGTTTTACTAGATGCATCCATCATATTTCTTCTAACACATTTAGCTCAGTTAATCCAAAGACATACTCATCCATGTATAATTAAGTTCAAGTTCCACTAGTTGTTCCAACCCTGCTCCATGGGATGCTATAGTCCTGCCAGTTGCTCTGTTGTGCAGCTGAGAAGCACCGCAAACCGAATCTCTCCCTCAGGAAGACCATACAAGTTAGTGATTGAAGGCTTTGAGAAGTCTTACATTAAAGGTCATTGTTGGATTTTTCTTTAATCCAGTAACTTCTAAATCTATTTCACTCCCAAACCTATTTGTCCTCATAACTCATATCTTGTGAAGATGCACTTAGGGAAATATTGAGCCACATTTCTAAAGAAGTTACATCTTGGCCCTGGGGTCTGTTCACATAAAAGAGTCTCTGACATGTAAACATTTTTCTCCACAACACCCTGACAGGCCATTTCTCGGTGTGGATGACCACTCTTACCCATTCTGTGTAGATTCGTATCAGAGTTGATTCAAAGAATGCTCTTTCTTTTGATTTCTTCCGATTCTCAGGACTCTTAATGCATTATTCCGTTTCACTAAATCATGGAAGAAAGATCAGTGTCATTTTCATGTTTTGGGAAATATTTATCAGGCTTCAGATTTAACATTCTTGGTAGAAATTGTTGATTTCTGCTGGTGCTTTTCATTGTAAATGCTAGCGAACAGTACAGTTTTCATTAGATTTCATAGTCATAAGTTAATCATCTATCCTTGATAAAATAAATGTTTTAGATATACAAACTTAGTGAATTGTTCCTCACAATGTGCTTTATAAACTCATACAGAATGTTTCAGCTCTGACTACCTACTGAGATTTTATTTAGCCATAATTGTATCAGTCTCATTGAGTTCAATAGGCTGTCTATTATAAGAAGTGCAATTCTCAGAAAAAAAATGTAATCTGTTGAGGTTTTACAGGTCTTTCTGCAGTTAAATAGTTATCTCTGGCTTTTAGACTTTATTAGAACATAAAAGAAATAATTTATCCAGGGAATAATTTAGTAGAGAAATGTCTATTTTCAGTCTGTATATCACTGTACCATATCTCTCTATGTTCTTTACTATTTGGATCAGCTTTACCCTGTGAAACCTTATTAATATAGATTTACGGCTCCACTTCAGGACCAAGTGAGTTGGGGTGATGTGGAGAAGTGACTGAGAATCTGCATTCTAAATAAGCTCTTTGGGGGGGGGGGCGCTGTGAGATACACTCGAATTTGGGTAGCATGACCTTTTGTTAATAGGTATATGGAAGTCCTTTGAATAATCTTGTAGGTTTTTTTTTTTTTTTTTTAAATAAACCTTTTGCTTTCAACTTCCTATTAATTTTTTCCTGAACCTTTGATAGTCTTGTTTAAAAATGATTTGTACCGACTGCCTTGAATACATATTTATTAAGCACCTAAATGCCATAGTGTTGAGTCAGGTGATGCACTGGGAGAAACAGATTACAATCAGATTAAAACTCATTAACTTGTTCGTGTTTATAAAATTGCCTCAGTTATTGATATCCATAGGTAGCTTGAATTCTGTTCCATTTTATTTATTTATGTTTATTTTTTTTATTTTTCTGGACCGTTCAGACCAGCTGGGGAAGCACTTGGTGCGAATTCTGTTCCATTTTAACAAATAATGTTTATTAACGTATTTTGGAGGGAGTAAAAGAAAGTCATTTAATAGGGTTTGTTATATTTAAAATTGTATCTTAGTGCTGATCAGTATATTAATTATGAAAATAGAATGAAGAGCCAGGTGGTGATTTTGCTAATATACTTCTTGTAATACCTTATATACAGTATTTGTTAGTATAATTAATTTAAGTTGAAGAGAACAAACCCCTGTTGTGTTTTTTGCTGTTGTTTTCAGTTGTGTTCTTTAAAGATGATACCACAAGAATATCATCTACCTGTCCATTTTCTGAATTCTCTTTTCATTGGTGGTAATGAGTTGGGCAAAGCTGATCGTCCCAACAGGTGTTCTTTTATTTCATCTACTGCTTTTGCAATACGATTACCTTGAGTTTGAGGGGCACTTTTGCCTGTGGATCAAAACTTCTTCTAAAGAAGCTATCTATAATAATAAAAGCGTTATATGCTAATTAGACCAGACGTCCTTCCTGAGGAAGCTGCAGGGGCGGAGGCCAAGGCAGAGGCAGCTGCCGCGGTGGTGGGGGTCAAGCCCCTTGCACGAGTTTTGTGCATCAGGCCTCTAGTACATGATAATAGTGTTAAATCCATAGCTTACTACTCAATAGCGTTTGTACTCTAATCATCTGATATAACTGACTTTTATAGAGATTTTGCGTGGAAACCATAGGCACATTTTAGGAAAAGCATGCTATAACGGGATAGAGAATTGCATAAGTCTGTGTAAGTGTGGTTCTCAGTGAAGTTCTCATAGCATTTAGTTCACAAGCCTTCTATGTGAGGCCCAGGTCTGCATCTTTAGGACTGACCTCTTTCTGACACCTAAGTTTCTCTAAGTTTGCTGTCACCTAGACCCCTCGATCTGAATGTCCCACTGGCACCTCAGATCGGTCATGTTGAACACTTTTAACTTTATTTGTAAATTTCATTCTTTTTCCCATTTTTGTCTTAATGATTGTGTTCTCTCAGTCAACTGGTATTGAGTCAAAAGGTAAATTACTATTTTACATGCAAAGCATTTGATGATTCACAATAACCCTTAGTGATCTCTTTTTTCCCCTTTTTAGTTCTGTTCACAAAAGGAAGCCGCTGCCCAAAACTGTATATAGTTTGCTATCAGATCGTGATTTAAAGAAAAAGCTAAAACAGCATGGATTATCTATTCAAGGAAATAAACAACAGCTCATTAAAAGGCACCAAGAATTTGTTCACATGTATAATGCCCAGTGTGATGCTTTGCATCCTAAATCAGGTAAAGCAATAAAACAATGAGTTATGTGTGTCCTGGATAAAGCCGTTTGTGTAGCTCAGGGATTATAAACCATAGAAAAAACTTTTTAATAGATACATTTTTGAAAATAGGTAAGATATGCAAATGTATTCCTTCAGAAGGTACTAGATATACTATGATAGCCAGCCTTTCTCTCAGCCAGTCTCAGTCCCCATTTCCTTCTAAGAAGCAGTTACTGCTGCCAGTGTCTTATGTGTCTTTCCAGAGATAGTGTGGGATAGAGTTGATCTAGAGAACCTGGGTTATAGTCCCATCTTTGCAGCTCTAAGACTGCGTGACTTTGGGCAAGTGCCTTAAGTTCCTTATCTCAGTTTTCCCATCCATAAAATAAGGGTTATGACACTACCTACTTCATAGTGTTTTTGAGAGGAATTAATGAAAAAAATGTATATAAAATGCCTAGCATAGTGCCTTAGCAAGTATTTAGTGTTCAGTAAATGTTACCATTATGATTATTGTAGGTAAACATATGTTCTTGATCATTATTGTTTTATAAAATTGTTAGTATTTTATAGTCAAGACGCCACATAACATTTTGGTTAACGATGGGTCGCAGATAGGACAGTGGTTTCTTAAGATTGTAATGGAGGTGAAAAATTCCTATGGCCTAGTGATGTTGTAGTTGTTGAAACGTCATATTATATCCTAATAATGTAATGCATTACACAAATACTTACCATTATGTTATAGTTGCCTAGTAGCATGTACAGGCTTGTAGCCTAGGAGCAATAGGCTGTACCCTTTAGCCTAGGTGTGCAGCAGGCTTTACCATCTAGGTTTGTGTAAGTGCACTCTGTGATATTTGCACAACAAAATCGCCTAATGGCACATTTCTCACAGTGTATCCCTGTTAAGCAGTGCATGACTGTACACACTATTTAATCATTTGTTCCTTCCACTTAACCACACACATATTTCAGAGTTCCTTCAATTATGAGCATATATAGGATTGTCAACTTAAAAAAATTAAAGTATACTATGTCAACAGAAAAATACACAAATTATAAGTGTGTTGTTTGGTGAATTATTATGAAATAAGTTTCACAAAGGGCAAATGTCTTTGTAACCCAGAAGCCCCTATCCTCCCCTCCTAATCACTGTCAGCTTCGTTCTCACAGATGACCACTATCTTGACCTCTAACACTATACATTTTGCCTATTTTAGCCTATAATTTATCCTTATAAATGGAATAATAGATAGCTTATATAGATTATTTGAGTCTATATTTGTGCAACATTATATTTATAAGTTTCATCCATGTTTTTGTGTACATTTGTGATTTTGTTGTTGCTGTTGAGTATTCTGATGTATCTCACTATCCATTCAATGGTTGATGGACATTTGGATTTTTCCACTCTTTGGCTCATCAAAATTATGCTGCTATGAATAATCTCTGTGTATCTCTGTATATTCAGGCACACAAATTTTTTGAATATATATACCTAGGAATGGAATAGTATGTTTTTGCAGATGTTCAGCTTTTGTGGATACAGCCAAGAACTCAGTACCAATGTACATTCTCATCAGGAGGATGTGAGAGTCCCAGTTTTTCCACATTCTTAATAACATTAGTATAGTCAATTTTCCATTTTGGCTCTTCTAATGGATCCATTTGAATCTTTCATTATGGTTTTAATTCACATTTCCCTAATGATTTATAATGTTCAGCACATTTTTATATGGTCATTGGCCATCTGGATATCCTCTTTGGTAAAATATCCATTTAGGTCTTATGCCCAATTTTTCTATGCTATGGATCTATTTTTTTTTCTTATTTATTTGTGGGAGTACATGAAATTTTCTGGATACAAATCTTGCTGGATGTGTGTATGTGTGTGTATATATATATATATTAAATCCCTTCTTCCATTTCACCTTTTCACTGTTACTGGTTTCAGTTGAGAAGTTCTTAATTTCAATATAATCCAATTGGTTGCATTTTTCTTTTTGCTGTATGCTTTTTGTATCCTTGCCTACCACAAGATCATGGGGATCTTCTCTTGTTTTCTTCTAAAAGTTTTATTGTTACTGCTTTTCCATTTTGACCTACAGTTTATCTGAATTGATTTTAGCATATGTTGTGAATTATGGAGCAAGATTCTTTTGTGTGTGTTTTTTCCATATAGATAGCCATTTGACACAGCATCATTTATTGAAAAACCATTCTTTCCCCAGTGAATTGTCATTATGTCTTCGTTGACAATCAGCTAACTTTATGTGTCTCTGGACATTGTTTATTCAGTCATTTATTTATCAGCAGTGTACTGTCTTAATTTTAATTTATAATAGATCTTGCTGTCTGGTAATGTACTTCCTCCAGCTTTGCTGTTTATTGAGATTGCCTCAGTTTTTCTTGGCCCTTTGCATTTCCATATAAATTTTAGAATAAGCTTGCAAATTTCCATCAAGAAAAAACCTGCTTGGATTGGGAATACATTGAGTCTATAGATCAATTTGGGGAAAGTTGATAGCTATACAGTATCTTCCAATTCACGAATTTAGCTTATCTCCAACCAACTGAGCCACCTGGCCAGGACTTTATGTGTGTATTTTAGAAATTGAGGTATAATTTACTTATGATGTAATTAATCATTTTAAAGTGTATAGTTAATAAATTTTGACAAATGTACATATAGTCATTTAACCATCACTTCAGTTAAAATTATGCACCCCCAAACGTTCTTCTGCCTCTTTGCAGTAAATTTCCTCTTCCTTACCCTAGTAATTTTTTATTTATTTTTTATTTTTTACATAGAGTAAGGGAGAGGGATAGAGAGTTAGAAACATCGATGAGAGAGAAACATCTATCAGCTGCCTCCTGCACACCTCCTACTGGGTATGTGCCTGCAACCAAAGTACATGCCCTTGACCGGAATCAAATCTGGGACCCTTGAGTCGCAGGCCGACACTCTATCCACTGAGCCAAACCCATTAGGGTAATACTGAATCTTTTATGTCCCTGAAGTTTTGCCTTTTCTTTTTTTTTTTTTTTTTTTAAAATATATTTTATTGATTTTTCACAGAGAGGAAGTGAGAGTTAGAAACATGGATGAGAGAGAAACATCCATCAGCTGCCTCCTGCACACCCCCCACTGGGGACGTGCCCGCAACCAAGGTACATGCCCTTGACCAGAATCGAACCCGGGACCTTCCAGTCCGCAGGCCGACGCTCTATCCACTGAGCCAAACCGGCTTCGGCAAGTTTTGCCTTTTCTAAAACGCCAGATAAATGGCATTAATACAAATGGCACAGCATATCGTTTTTTTTGTATCTGGCTTCTTTCTCTCAGTACAGTGCTTTTGAGGTTTGTCCCTGTTGTTGCATTTATTGTATGGCTGCATTGCGTATTAATAGATGCCTAAACTGTCTCCAATTTTTGGCTGTTATGGGTAAAGCTGTCATGAACATGGGCTTACAGATTTTTGCATTTCTCTGGGATAGATATCCAGGAGTAGAATTGCTGCGTCACGTGGGCTATGTATACTTAAAAATATAAGAACTTGCCGGCCTGTTTTTTAATGGCTACATCATTTTGTCTCCTGTGAGAGGTCCATTAGCTCTTTTCAGCCTTTAACTTGTTTTTAGGACCGAGTGGCAACTTCCAGGCCTTTTACAAGCAGAGCTGGAAACTGGAAGTTCATTTCATTTAAATGAAATCATAAAATAGGTGGCTTTCTGTGACTGACTTCTTAAACGTATTTTCAAGGTTTATCCATGGTCAGTACCTCATTTGTTTTTATTGCTGAATAATATATCATTGTATGGATATGCCACATTTTTTGCCCATTCATCAATTGATTGACATCTGGGATTTTTCCACATTTTGGCTGTTATGACTAATCCTGCTGTGAACATTCTTGTACATGCTTTTAAGTGGACATATGTTTTTATTTCTCTTGGATGTGTACCTAGGAGTGGAATTGCTGTGTCAGCTGGTAACTCTCTGAACATTTTGAGGAATTGCCAGACTGTTTTCCAGTGTGGCTACAACATTTTACATCCCGAGTGGTGGGTGAGGGTCCCAGTTTCTTTACATAGTTGCTACCACTTGTTATTCTGTCTTTTCTATTACAGCTATCCTAGTGGGTGTGAAGTGGTATATAATTATGGTTTTGATTTGCATTACATTGATTTTTGAATATTAAGCACACCATTTATCTTTAGCAAGTAATTTATCTATTTTATCTACGTTGTTTTCTTCTTGATTGGATTACTTATAGGTTAACAATTTCATTGATCTTTTCAAAGAACCAACTATCAATTTCATTTTTTTTCTAATTTTTTGTCTGTTTCGTATTTCATTGAATTGAACTGTGACCTTCTGGTTCCATAGGTTGACGCTCAACCACTGAGCACACCAGCTGGGCCACATATTTTTGTTTTAGTCTGAGAGTAAGTTGTATAATCTTGTCTCTTTTGTTGTTGTTGTTGTTAATCCTTACTTGAGGATATTTTTTCCGTTGAGTTTTAGAGAGAGTGGAAGGGAGGAGAAGTGGAGAGAGAGAGAAACATTGACTGATTGGTTGCCTCCTGCATGTGCCCCAACCAGGGCTGGTATTGAACCTGCAACCCAGGTACGTGCCCTTGACCGAGAATGGAACCTGAGACCCTTTGGTGCTCCGGCGGATGCTCTAACCACTGACTGGGACCCACCGTCCAGGGCTAATCTTGACTCTTTATCCCTAAATATTTATTGTGTGTTTCCTAAGAAAAGGATATTCTCTCTTCTATAGTTATCAATCTCAGTAAATCAAACTTTGTTACAGTACTTTATTATTTCTATTCCGGTTTCAGCAGTGGACCCAAAAATGGCCTTTGTAGATTTTCTTTCCCTCAAGTGCATGATCCGGTTTTGGATCACATACTGCATTCAGTTGTAATATCTGTTCAATCTTTTTCACTTTGGAACAATTCCTCAGCCTTTCTTTGTCTTTTTTATGACATTGGCATTTTAAAAGAATATAGTCTTTGTGTGTTTTTTTTCCTCCCTCAAATAAAATGTTTCTCATTTTGACTTTGTCTAATATTTTCTTATAATAACATTCAGGTTGCACATTCCTGAATGTTGATGAACTGCTGGCTACTCCTTCCTGTATTTGATTGGTTTCAATACTCTATGAACACGATATAAGTAATGTTCTGTCCTTTTCAGAACATCAGTCACAGCCAGAGGTTTTCAACATCTTTGTGCCCCTCAATGTGATTGCAGGTTTGATCACATTGTCAATTTCTCCATTGTATAGTCTCCCCCTTGATACTAATAAGTCTGTATAAAAACATTTTAATACCATATAAATATTCTATATATCATTAAAATTTTACCCCAGTATTTAGCATTCATTAGTAATTTTATCTTCTCTATGATAGTTGCAAAATGATGATTTTCTAACTTCAGCACTACTTTCACATTTGCCAGTTGCCACTTGCCATGATTCTGAAAACAAGAGCCCTCTTGTTTTTCTTTCTTTGTCTACAATCAATGTAGATTCACATATTTATAACTTACTGTCACCCTTATATTGGTTTTATGTTTTTCCAGATTTGGCTAGTGGGAGCTTCTTTATTTTATATATATGTATTTTATATGTGTGTGTGTGTGTGTGTGTGTATGTGTATGTATGTATGTATGTATGTATGTATATGTATATGTATATATAATTAGACCGGACGTCCTTCCAGGCAACCTTCTGGATGAAGCCAGGGCTGCGAGGGAAGCCCAGGTCCTGGGTGTCAGAGGGAAGCTGGTGCCAGCCGGGGAAAGGAAGAAAGGAAGGCCTACTCTTGCATGAAATTTGTGCATCGGGCCTTTAATAAATATATATATATATATATATATATATATATATATATATATGTGGTATCAGCCATTTCCCTGAGGACCTTTGCTTCTTATTTTTTTGCAAACCAAGATATGTTGCCTTTGCTTCTAGGTGCTTTCAACATATGGAACTCAGAAATATATTCATACATAAACATATGCATACATGTGTATGTACACATTTAAGTCCACTTGAAATCAAGAGAACATACTAATACCTCTACTTTGAATCCAACTTCACAGGATTCTTCATTAACTTTCTCTCTTCCATATTTATATTTCTCTTTTTCCACAGGGAGAATCTTCCTTCCCAGGAGCATCAAGACATTTACTAATTATTCAAGTCTAAAATACTTTCACAATTGTTCCATCTGTACTACTACATAACTGCAAAACATACTTACCTATATGAAAGAATTCCAGATTTTTTTTTTTTAATATTTTTTTTTTTTACTCCTCTCTATCCAGCCTTCCCTCTTCCCTCCTCCCTGGCCTTTCAGTACAAGAAATTAATAACTTAACTGTAACTTTTAAAAGATGTATTTTTATACTATACCTATGGCTGTCATAAAAGTATTACATACAATAATAGTTTTTTCAGCTTTTGTTTCAAGAGTGTTCCTAGTTGCTTGTTGAAGCATTTTTATTATGTAGCTTTAAAATTCTTGTCAGATAATTTCAACTTCTGAGTCATCTTTAGTGTTGTCATCTGTTGATTGTCTTTTCTCATTTAAGTTGTGATTTTCCTGCTTCTTAGTATGTTGTATCCTGGACATTTTGAGTATAATGTTACGAGATTCTAGAACCTATTTAAATATTCTGTTTTAGCAGGCAGTCACCCTTTTTTTGGTTAGCATGCAGATCATGGCCTACTTTTGTGGGCTGTGGTTCTAATGACAATTTAGTTTTCAAGAGCTCATGTAGTGTTATTTTGGTTTATATCCTGTCATTGCTACCTGGAGACCACTCTGAAACCTGGAATTCCACACTGTGGTTCGGTTCTCAAACCTTTTGCCATATTCTAGACTTTTAGTTAGGAGTGTGTCCAGGACTTCCTGTGCAGGTTTAAAGAATGCTTTTCTCCAGGTTTTTCTTGGGGCTTTTCCCCCTTGTGCCTGTTGGTGGTTTTGGGTTGCATGCTTCACCAAAGAATAGTCTCAGATATATAGAAGATAAAAGAAAAATCGGAGACCCTATAGTGGTGTTGTTCCTCAAATTATTAGATCCTTAGTTCATTTTCCTCCTTCCACTTTTCAGAGTTTTCTTATTACTGTGTTATATTTAGGATGTTTGGTTATGCATAATGGGGGAGAATATGAGAACTGAGAAGGCAGTGAATGAGTCTAGTTCATCTTGTTTAAATATAGAAGTTCTTGTTTATATATTTTAAATTTCTGTTTCAGGTGCAAACACATTGGAGATTATGTCTGGTGAATTGACCCGTTCATATAATTTCCCTCTTTATTCCTGTTAACATTCATTGTTTTAAAGTCTCTTGTGCCTCATGTTAATCTAGCTATTTCAAGTTTTTTAAAATTTGTATTTATATGATACATCACTTTCCATACCTTATTTTGACCTATCTATGCCTTTTTTTAAAAACTAGAGGCCCGATGCACGAAAATTTGTGCACTTGGGGGGTGTCCCTCAGCCTGGCCTGTACCCCCTCACAGTCCGGGAGCCCTCGGGGGATGTCCAGCTGACAGCTTAGACCCGCTCCCCATGGGACTCCCTCTGTGGGAGGTGACTGGCGGGCTGATCAGGGAATAGTGTGGCTGGCTGGCGAGTGGCTGGCCCTATCCCCTGATCGCCCCTCTGCCACCCCTGGTCACCGCTGCCCCCCCCCCCCGATTGCCATCCCCTCCCTCTGCCCGTGGGCACCTGCCTTGGCTGGCTTGGTGCCTCCCGCTCGCTGGCCCTGCTCCCCCGCTGACTGGTCATTCTGCTGTTTGGTCGATTTGCATATTAGGCTTTTATTATGTAGGATGGGTTCTCTGTTGAAAGCATATAGTGTGGCCTTTCTCTTTTTATCTGATCTTCATTCTCTGTCTCTTATTGGTGCTTTTGAACATTTACATTTAATGTAATTATATACAGTCAGTTTTAACCTTAACATATTGCCAATTGTTTTGTTTGTTTTATATATTTTTTGTTTCACCCTTTTTTGCTGTCTTTTGGATTGAGTATTTTTATTACATCTTATTTTTACTATTGGCGTATTGTTATTATTTTGTTGTTGTTAATGCTCACCTGAGGGTATTTTTTTTCATTGATATTTAGAGAGAATGAAAATGAGGGAGGGAGCCAGAGACATAATTAACATTGGCTATATGTGTTTATTTTAACAGCTGCTGAAATAGTTCAAGAACTTGAAAATATGGAGAAGACTAGGATGCGTCTTGAAGCTAGTAAACTCAATGAAAGAGTATGTTATGGTCTATTTCAGTATCTGGTTAGAAATAAAGGAAAGAAAAGTTGAATACTCTCCTAAAATTAAAGCAAGCCAGAATGTACTAGAACACATTTCCACTTAATATATTATGATTTACCTGCAGCTCATTTTTAGCACAAAATTCTATCATTTATCAGTCTTCTAGCACAGAATGCAATCTAGAGTTTATTAATGGGTTATAGTCCTTAGAAAAAGCATATGCCTACATATCAGGTAGCCTTTATATTGGCCCTTTCTCTGCTTGTTGTATTTGGTAAACTATTTAACCTCTGCTGCCCTTACCATCTTCATCTGTAAAATTTCAGGATTGAACTCTATGATCTCTAAGATCCCCTTTTAGCTCTGGCATTCTACAATTCCGTGATTGTCCTGATTGAGAAATTAAGTAATTGTAGGAGTTTATAGAATATCTGTTGAGCTTATTGAGGAAATCAGAAACGTAAAATGTTTCACTATTGCTTTCCTCTAGCATGATGGCCCAAAACTTGAGGAAAGGATGTCAAGGAAGAAAATAGTCATGTGTCCTGTGACACTGTAGGCAGTGTTTTGGGCTCTCCCAAGTAGACTTTTTTTCCCTAGACCATCCATAATGTGTTTGTAGCGGGGAGTGAGCCTTATTATCAGTAGTAGGAAAAAATGAGATTTGCATTAACTTTATTACTACCTGAGTGCTAACTGTAAGATGGAGACGGTAGTTAGTCATGTAAGTACACTTTTGATTTTTTAAGTCTCAGATATGAAAAAGTGGAACTATAAATGTAACATTTTTTGTATTTTTCCTATATATTACATTTCTTATAGATTTGGGGAAGTTAGGCTGGAAAAGATAGAAGGCAGACAAGAAAATCTGCCTTATTAATGATCTGCTAAATGTCTCCAGTCTTGTAGTTTCAAGTGTTTTGTAGTTTGTTGTATTAATGAATGTGAAAAAATTAACTATTGAAAATAGGAAAGTTAATTGTTGTATTAGTACTTTATGTATTCTAATGGAATTCATGTTGCATTTTCTACATGAATGAGAAATAAGTAATGAGTAAAATATAAATTAATTACATTCAAAGGAAATACTCAGGAGTTACTTTTCCTAGGTCTATGTGAAACAGAAATGAGTAATTATTTTATTCTATTTAAACATCCACATTTGAGATTTTAAAGTTTATAGTACTGATTTCTATTTTTGTCATTTAATGAATTTTTAATGAGGAATTTTTTATTATTTTAGGTAATGGTTTTTACGAAGGACCAAACAGAAAAGGAAATAGACGAAATCCACAGTAAATACCGTAAGTTGTAGGAGGTTTTCCTTATTTGCAAAGAATTTGGGTTGCAGTTTTTTATCTTAAAGTTTTAAAATAAATTTTTTATATTAATGTTTGGAACACACTTATCTTGTTAATATTACTTAAGAGACTGAATTTTAGTTGTGCTTACTCAGACAGGGACTTTTTTTATAAGTCAGTGTGCCTGCTTTTTCATTTGTGACTAGCATTCTACTTTGAGCTTATCACTAAGCACTTTGCACATATTAATTAGTTGCTCTCAAAGCATCTTGTGAGAAGAAAATAGGATTAAAATGGAAACATTTCTGACTTTCCTGTCCTCAAGCCACTCAATGACTATACTGTAAAGAATTTCAGCACTAATAGCTTGCAAATTTGTGCCAAAAAGAGTTTTCATTTTATTAGGTATTAACAACTTCCTAACTTTATCACTTCCTTTTTCTTAAATGGCCTTTGTATATATCTTTCCTAGGGCTAACACATTACTGTTTTATCTGTTAGGAAGCTGTTATCCTTTGTTTGATTGGTTTGTTTTTAGCTTAAATTTAAGTGCTTGGCAAACAGTAGATAGTTAATAAATATTTGTTGAATTAGTGTACCACACATACAGTGTTTTGGTTGTGCTAAGAGAATGTTGTCTTCTTTTTTCAGTTCTTAAGTTTTGAAGGGACAGATTCAGCAGAGGTCTATTTGGGGAGGGAGGATGCAGTAGTACACAGGCACTAGATGTAGGTGTGATGGCCTGTGCTGAACAACAAGTCATTTCTCTGTTACTAGAAAGATAAGTATGGTGTGATTTTTTTTTTTTTTAATCAACTTTTGGGAAGCCAAAGTGATTTTTCTTGAGACAGGAGGTAGAGACAACCAAATGATCACTGATTTGGCAAAATTAAGGCCTGTAACAATAAGGAAAACAGAAAATTTGCATGAAGTAAAAGTAATTTAAATCACTAAAAGAGTGGTATCTAACAAATATGCCTCACTAAGAAAGAAGTGGATTAGATGCAGGCAAGACAATATACAAATATCTATTGCCCACTATTAAATATCTAAAAAAAGCTTTACTTTACTAAATAGGTCATGTTAAACTAATTGCTTTAGCCCTAAAACACCTCAGTATATACTTAAAAAAACCCAAAAACACACAACTTTCAGGCTCTTCTAAAGCTTAAGTTCTTACTATGTAGTCATACATTTTGATTTAGTGTTGGGTTCTAAATATACTATTGATTTCCTTTAAACATTTTAATTAATGTTTTACATGCATTAGATTTTTTTTAAATTTGATTTTAAAGAGGGAGGGAGAGAGGGAGAGAGAAAGAGAGAAGAAGAAGAAGAAGGAGAGAGGAGCTGGGGGGGCAGGGGGGGAGCACCCTAGGAATCTGCAGAAGGTTCACCTTGTGTATTCATTCAGCAAACAAAGTATATTTTTCTGACTGTTACTGAAGAAGGACCAGGACCCAGTGGGTCTGCCCTGGCATGGTCTGGAAATAGGATTCTTCTGAGGTGTTTCAGGAAAAGAATTTAAGACTGGCACATAGGAATTTAAGCGGCAAGATTTATTAGAGTGAGCGAGGTCGTACACCCTTGGAGAGGCCTAGAGCCGGTTGGCTATAGTAGTGGCCTCGTGGACAGAGGCAAAAGGAGAGTCCTCTGCCACTGCTTGCTGCTCCCCTGGTGGCAAGTCTGGTGGGGATCCTTAGAGTTTAGGAGAAAAGAAGGCAAAAAGTATGTGCCCGAAAGAAGGGCATGAGCATGCTTCAAGGAGGGCGCGCGCTGGGTTTTTTGTCTAGCTTCTATATATTTCCTTGAGTTCAGAAAAGAGCAGTCTTTCTTTTTAACTATTCAGTCTTCAATCCCTTTCCTGACTTCTTCCCAGGCAGTGCCCATGCCCTCCCCCATCGGATCTCTTTCCTGGATCTTCTGGGGTTTTGTGGCCTTACCCTATTAGATCTTTCCCCCAGACTTCCCCAGGCTAGTCCCCTCCCCCTTTATGGTTGCCATTTTGGCTTCTAATGCTCATGCACTCAGTGAAAGGACTCCCCCGATCCCCTTCTTTCTCCCTCCCTGCTCAATCAGGTGGAATGGTGCAGGTTGCTCCTGGGGTGACTGGAAGGTTTCTGCCTGGAGTGACTGAAACTGCCTTTTCTAGTTAATCTGGCTTAATCAGGTGTCTGGTTCCGTTTGCTCCCTTCCTTTTTGTTAATGTCTAACAAACTGACTACTGTAACATGACCACAATAGAATTAAATTGGAAATCAGTAACAAAGCCTCCTGGAAATCTGCCAAATATTTGGGAACTAAGCAACACACTTCCAAATAAATCATGGATCAAAGGAAATTAAAACCAAGAAATTTCAAAATTATTTATTAACTCGTTTAAAAATAACAAATCCATTACATATTAACATAACCTGATAGAAAATAATGTTCCCAAAACAAAAAAATCAAAATAAATGGAATTTTCTACTAGCCCAGATAGCATAACAGAGACTATATTTACTTACCTTCATTAATAAACTAGAAAACCAGATTAAATGTATGAAGCAGTGGTTTTTTAGATCCTGGGGAAAAGTATCACAGGATTGGGATTCCTGAAGGAAGGAAAACAAATCAGAGAGCTCTCCAGTTCCAGAGCTTACTGCCTAGTGGCAGTTTTTAGGCATTGGGTAAGGAGAACCCCAAAATAATCTGGTGGATCACTGAGTAGGTAAACCAGAAATGAAAGTTGTGGGAGGCCAAGGTGGTTAGAATTTGTGGGACAGCTTCCCAGAGAGGAGAGAACCTCAGAGAGATGAGAGCTCTATATGATGCATAGAAGATCCGGTTAAGCTTTTGGCTGCCTAGCAATTTGCAGGTGAAGGAGAGTCAAGTGCCTGAGGCTAGGGAAAGGCTAATTGAAAGGATTAGCTCCAGAACAATTTCTGGAGCTCACAAAGGGTCTGGAACAATTTGAATCCATCACAAGCCCTAGTACAAAAAAAAAAACACACAAAACAACAACAACAAAAAACCGCACACACCTCACAATATTTGGGGACATCAGACAGAATCCTCAGAAAGGTATTATTCCTTTAGCAGCTGGGCTAATCTAATCTACCTTAGTGCCAGATAATAAATATTTTAGGCTTTGCAGGCTATATATGGCCTTTGTCAAATGTTCTATTTGTTAACACATCTTTATAAAATGATAAAAAGCATTCTTAGCTAGAGAGCCATGCAAAAATATGCCATAGATTGGATTTGGCCTTTGGACAGTTATTTGTTGTCCTCTTTACACTAAGGGTTGTAAAAATTTTTTTAAAATAGACTTTCTGTTTTAGAGTAAAACAGAATATTGAGGGGGAAATGCAGCGAGTTCCTATATCTCCCCTGGTACACAGATGCACCATCTCTCCTGCCATCAACATCTCTCACCAGAGTGGTATACTGACACGTCATTATCACAGGGTGCATAGTTTACAGTAGGGTTCACTCTTGGTGGTATATATTCTATGGGTTTTAACAAATATATAATGACATGTATCTATCATTATCTTATCAAACAGTATACTCACTCTGCTTTATTTATTGATCCCTCCTTTCTTCCTAGCCCCTGACAACCACTTATCTTTTATATAGTATACTAGAAGCCCATTGCACGAAGTTTCATGCAAAAGACCTTCCTTCACCTGGCTGCTGGCACCAGTTTTCCGCCAGCACCAGTTTTCCTCTGGCAACCCGCTGATCGGAGCGCCGTTTCCTCTGGCCACCAGTGCGAACAGAGTTCCTCCAGCGCCGTTTCCTCTGGCCACCCACCGATCGGAGCGCCTCCCGCCAGTGCGATCGGCCACCCAGAGTTCCTCCACCGGTGGCGCTGGAGGAACTCAGGGTGGCCGATCGCACTGGCGGGAGGCGCTCCGAACGGCAAGTGGCCAGAGGAAACGGCGCTGGAGGAACTCAGGGTGGCTGATCGCGCTGGCGGGAGGCGCTTCGATTGGCGGGTGGCCAGAGGAAAACTGCTGCTGGCGGAAAACTGGTGCCGGCAGCCACGCAATCAGCCACCCAGAGTTCCGCCACCGGCGCCTTCCGCTGGCCCCATGGGTCCTCCCGCAGCTCTGGCCATTGGGGATGGCAGGAGGAACGGGGGGCGGGGACTCATGAGTCAGCCCAATCGGCCACCCCGAGTCCCGCCCCCAGCCTCCCAACGGCCCAATCGTGGGCATAGCGGAGTGATGGTAATTTGCATATTACCATTTTATTAGGTATGATAGCCTTTTCAGATTGTCTTCTTTCTCAGTAATATGCATTTCAGGTTCCTCTATGTCTTTTCCTAACTTGATAGCTCATTTCTTTTTAGCCTTGAACAGTATTTCATTTTCTGGATGTACTATAGTTTATCAATTTACCTAATACCTAATAATTAACTTACCTACTTCTTCTTTTGGCAGTTATTTAAAAAGTTCCTTATGTTCCTATGCAGGTTTTTGTGTGAACATAAGTTTCAGTATATTTGGATAAATACTAAGACATGTGAGTGCTAGATCCTAAGGTATCTTTAGTTTTGTAAGAACTTGTATTTTAAATCTCTGTACCATTTTGCATTCCCACTAGCAAAGAATAAGAGTTACTGTTGCTTCTCATCCTTACCTGCATATGTGTTGTTAGTGATTTGGATTTTTGCTATTCTAATACAATTATCTACTGATATATGATGTTGAGCATTTTTTCATATGGTTATTTGCCATCTGTATATCTTTTTCCAGGAAGTGTCTGTTCTTTTTTAATTGTGTCATTCATTTTCTTCTTGACTTTTGGAAGTTCTTTGTATGTTTTGGATAACAGTCCTTTATCAGATATGTCTTTTGCAAATATTTTTTTCCTGGTCTGTGGCTTGTCTTCTTATTATCTTCATAATCTGCCCTATTAAATATTGAAAGCAAGCCTTGGAATGACTCAGTTGATTCCAAGTAGCTTGATATTCTTCAGAACAAAATATAATACAATTTAAGGATAGAACAAAATCTAGCAACCAAGAGAATACAATTAATAGTATTTAGTATCCTATTGAAATTACCAGGAATTCAAAGGAGCAGAAAAATAAGATTCATGGAAAGGAGAAATTTTAATTAACAGAACCAAACCCAGGAATGACAGATGATGAGACTAGTTGACAGAAATGTTAAAACAGCATGTATAAATATGTTCCATATGTCAAGAAGGAAGAATTAAGTGGGGTCCTGCTGAAGTGAGAAATGGATGATATATAAAAACTCAAATGGAATTCATTTTATGATAAATATACCTGAATTGAAATATACACTAGATGAAGTAAAAACGGATTAAGATATATATAAAACTGAATGAAAATACTTCATATCAATGTGGAATGCAGCTAAAGCAGTGCTTAGAGGGAAATGTATAACATTAAATACTTGTATTAGAAAAGAGAAGAGGTTTTAAATTAGATATCTATGCTTTCACCTTAAGAAACTAGGAAAAGAAGAGCAGATTCCACCCAAAGTAAACAGAAGGCTGGTAATATTAAAGGAAAGAACAGAAACCAATGAAAGTGAAGATAGAAAAATGATTGAGAAAGAACAAAAACTGGTTCTTTGTAAAGCTTAATAAAATTAAAAACCTCTAGTAAGCCTGTTCAGGACAAAAACAGAAAGTAGAAATTACCAATCCTATCTAATAAAGAGGGAATATGCTAATTGACCCTCATGCTGTCGCAAAGATGTCAGCACCCACAACCAATAACGAGGGAATATGCTAATTGCCCACCCTCAAAGATGGCGGTGCCCATAGCCAATAAGGAGGGAATATGCTAATTGAATGCCACACCCTCAAAGATGGTGGCGCCCAGTCCCCTCAGCCCTGCTGGGGCAGCACACGTGTGGCAAGGCTGGGCCTGACCCCAGGCTGGCCCGGCCACTCTGTGCACCTGCCTCCAGAGTCCCCCAGTCCCCTCAGCCCCCCAGCCGCCCAGGGCCGGCCCTAGGCACAGGCAAGTCTCAGATAGCAGCTGCCCAGCTGATGCCCGAGGTGCAGGCAAGCCTCGGATGGCAGCTGCCCAGCCACCCAGAGCTGCCCGAGACTCAGGTAACCAGGGTTGGCCAAGGCTTGTGCTGCCAGCAGTGGCGGCAGCAGAGGTGTGATGGGGACGTCGCCTTCCCCTGATCGCCTCCTACCCCTGAGGGTTCCCGGACTGTAAGAGGGGACAAGCTGGGGTGAGCGACTGCACCCCTCCAGTGCATGAATTTTCATGCACCAGGCCTCTAGTCTATATAATAAAAGCCTAAGTGACCATTACAGTGGAACGACCAGAACAACTGGTCGCTATGATGCGCACTGACCACCAGGGGGCAGACGCTCAACACAGGAGCTGCCTGCTGGTGGTCAGTGTGCTCCTACAGGGGGAGCACCGCTCAGCCAGAAGGTGGGCTTATAGCTGGCAAGCGCAGCGTGGTGGCAGGACCACAGCAGTGCTAAGGAGCAGTGAGTCGAGCAGTAAGGAGCAGTGAGCAGGCGGGTGGTAAGGAGCGAGGGGTCCCGGACTACAAGAGGGATGTCTGCTGCTCCCCATGGAGAGCAGGCCTAAGCCAGCAGGTGGGCATCCCCCAAGAGGTCCCGGGCTGTGAGAAGGCGCAGGCCGGGCTGAGAGGACCGCCCCCCCCCCCGCCACGCCCCCAGTGCACAAATTTCGTGCACCGGGCCTCTAGTATCAGGAATAAGAGAGGGGAGATTACTAAGTATCCTACTGATATTAAAGGAATAATAAAGGGAATATTGTGAATAACTTTTTACCATTAAATATGAGAATACAAGAAATGGATGAATTCCTTGAAAGACACAAATTACTAAATCTTACTTAAGAATAAGTAGATAAGCTAACTAGTCCTATATCCTGTATCTATTAAATAAATTGAATTTGCATTCCCAGTGAAAACTCCAGGTCCAAATGGCTTCACTGGTGAATTCTATGAAACACATAAGGAAAGAAATAATACCAACTCTACACAAATTCTTCTAGAAAATTGAAACGGAAGAAATACTTTTTACTTCATTTTAGAAGGCCCAGTTTCCATGAAACAAAACCAGACGAAGACAGTATGATAAAAGTTCTGGCCAATATTCCTCATGAACATAGATGCAAAAATCCTTTACAAAATTTTAGTAAATGAAATCTAGCAGTACATAGAAAGGATAATACATCATAAACAAGTGGGATTTATCCTAAGAATACAAGATTGGTTTAATGTTAGAAAAATAATATATTTCTATTAACATACTAAAAAAACAGTATGTGATTCTCTAAGTAGATGCAGAATAAGCATTTGATAAAATTGACCATCCACTTATAATAAAACTTTCACTAAACTAGAATTTCTTCAATCTGATAAAGTATATTTATGAAAAAGTTACACCTAACAGCATATATAATGGTGAAATATTAAATGGTTTTCCTCTGACTTGGAAAAAAGTAGAGATGTTTATTTTTATCATTTTATTCAACATTGTACTATAAATCCTAGCCTGTGATAAGACAAGAAAGAAAAATAATATGTGATTTGAAAGGAAGAAATAAAACTTTTTATTCATAGTCAATATGGTTATCTTTTACAAATAGTATAAATCATAAAAGAAAAAGATGAAAGAAAATATAAATGTTATTAAAATTAAAAACACCTTTTCAGAAGACAAATATGAAAATGAAAAAGCAAGCCACAGATTACAAGAAATTGTAAAATTTATTATTTAACAAAGTTCTGGCATTTATAATATATAAAGAACTTTTTAATTTTTAATCCTCACTGGAGGATATTTTCTCCATTGATTTTTTTAGAGAGTGGAAGGGAGGATGGGGAAGCGAGGGAGGGGAGAGAGAGAAACATTGATTGGTTGCCTCCTGCACAGGAATTGAACCCTCAACCCTTTGATACATGGGCTAATGCTCTACCACTGAACCACACAGGCCAGGACTATATGAAGAGCTCTTACAGCCCTAGCTGGTTTGGCTCAGTGGATAGAGTGTTGGCTTGTGGACTGAAGGGTCCCGGGTTCGATTCTGGTCAAGTGCACATGTGCAGGTTGAGGGCTTGGTCCCCACTGGAGGGCGTGCAGAAGGCAGCTGATCAGTGATTCTCATCATTGATGTTTCTATCTCTCCTTATCCCTTCCTCTCTGAAATCAGTAAAAATATATTTTAAAAAAGGACTCTTACAAAGGAGATACTCAAACACCAAATAACCACATAAGAAGATATGGTTAGTTTTACTAGTCATTAGTTTTTAGGAAAATATAAATTAAAATGACAATGAAATAATGCTATAATACTACACACTTATTTTAATTGAAAAAGGACAATACTAAGTGCTGACAGGATGTATAGCATATGGAACTCTCATACATTGCTGGTGATAATGCAAAATGATACGTTCACTTAGGTAAACAGTTTAGCAGTTTGTTATAAAGTCAAACATACACCTTCCATACATTCTATTCCTAGCTATTTACCCAAGACAAATGAAAGCATATGTCTATACAGATTTTTACAATCAGCTTTATTGAGATATAATTTACAAAAAATGTTATCAGTTGTAAATGGACAGTTTGAGTGTTATAGACAAATGTTATAGCAGTTTATTCATATTATCCTAAAATGAAAACAACCTACATATTCATAAACACTGTGGTACATCCATATAAAAGAATTAACCCCTTATACATGGATGTATCTCAGAAACATTATGCTAAGAGAAAACCAAATTAAAATGGATAATAGAAAAGGCAAAAATATAGAACAGAGAGCAGTTTGGTACTGCCAGGGGCTGTGGGTGGAGAAAAAAGGGGGGGACTGATTACAAAGGGTCATGAAGAACTCTTTTGGGTGATTTAAATCTTTGGTTTCGTGATTGTATTGGTAGTTACATGACCATACATTTTTTAAAAAACACATCAGTGTTCCCTTAAAATTGATTAATTTTTGTGTAAAGTATTTCTCAAGTCTGATTTTAAAAATTTAGTGAGAAGAATGGCATTCTTTTCTATTTTTTGCAGATCTCCTTAATGTCTTGCTTAATAAAAGACATCTCAATTCTTATACTAGCTTCTGCATTTAAACTGTCGCCCTGTGTTATTTCGCTTAAAGTATATGAAAAATATCCAGTTTGTGAGATAGGTTATTGAAAAGAGGAAGAGTGCCGAAGCCAGTTTGGCTCAGTGGATAGAGCTTCGGCCTGTGGACTAAAAGGTCAAGGGCACGTACCTTGGTTGTGGGCACATCCCCAGTGGGAGGTGTGCAGGAGGCAGCTGATTGATGTTTCTCTCTCATCGATGTTTCTAACTCTCTCTCCCTCTCCCTTCCTCTCTGTAAAAAAAGCAATAAAATATAAATAAATAAATAAAAAAGAGGAAGAGTGTTTCAATAAATGTTTTAGATAATTGTGGATATTCTTTGATACTACACTAAAATACGGCAGTGTTATTTCAGAAAGGTTAATTACAATAGAACTTGAAAATATACTAATGAAGTTTTTGTACTTTAATTACATTAAAATCCTCTGTCAGGCACTTTGAATGGACCTTTTATCTGAATGTATAACATCATTTGTTGGTTATTTGGAAAATATTGTTTATTGAGGTCCAAATGTTTGCTTATTTCATTTATATATTATAATACTAAAAAAATAGCATTCCTTGCCCAGCTGGTGTGGCTTAGTGCTTGAGTATTGACTAATGCACCAAAAGGTTGCTGCTTCGATTCCCAGTCAGGGCACATGCCCAGGCTCAATCCCCCATGAGGGCTGTGCAGGAGGCAGCTAATCGATGTTCTCTCTCATCGATGTTTCTCTCTCTCTCTCTCTCTTTCCCTTTCTCTCTCTAAAAAAATTAATTAAAAACATATTTTTAAAATAGCATTCCTTAGTATCACTACCCATCTCATCAGCAAAGTATTGGTTAGCTGGCAAACTCACAGTGGTGGATGCAGCAGTATCTCAGTGGTGTCACTGGAGAGGGGGTGAGCATGTCCAATCTTGGAAGAGCTTGGTTTTGGTCTTATACACCCCGGGTTTACAGGCAGACCCAGAAACATCTGGCTGTAAAAGCTGGTCTGAAAAAGAGTAATTAAGGTGGTCAGAGAGTGAAGGGCTTGACTTGGCACTAGAAAGATTATGGTATTTCACCTTGAAGAGGCAGAAAGGGTGGTATGATTCAGGTATTAAAAATCTTGAAGAATATGGTTTGGTTGAATGTGGGCTTATTCATCAGTTCCCACAACTATCTGAGCCACTTAAGACTTTTAAGAGGTAAATGCAGGGCATCTAACCAGCAGAATGGAGATTTTAAACTCTCTAAAGTACTCCTTGCCAAATGGCAGAACTTCTAAAATGAGGTGAAGGATGAGTTTGAACAGGTTTATTAGTCACTAGAGGCCTGGTGCCTGAAATTCATGCACTTGGGGGGGGTGTCCCTCAGCCCAGCCTGTGCCCTCTTACAGTCCAGGAGCCCTCAGGGAATGTCCGACTGACAGCTTAGGCCCCCTTGGCAGTCAGACATCCTTAGCGCTGCCGTGGAGGCGGGAGGCTCCTGCCACCGTCACTGCGCTGGCCAGCAGCGATCCCGGCTTCTGGCTGAGTGGTGCTCCCACCACTGTGGGAGCGCACTGATCACCAGGGGCAGCTCCTGTGTTGAGCATCTGCCCCCTGGTGGTAAGTGCGCATTATAGCGACTGGTCGTTCCACCATTTGGTTGATTTGCATATTAGCCTTTTATTACATAGGATAGTCTCTTGGCATTTTTCTTTTTTTCCTTTTTTGATTAACATACAATATTATATTAGTTTCAGATGTACAACCTAGTGATTCAACATTTATATATCTTATGAAATTGTTTTTTGAGCAGGGATTATTGGACTTCTTGGGCCAGAGCCAGAGCAGTGGCTGCCATTTACTTTTTGGTTTCCAGCCTAGGTGTAAGAGTAATTAGATTTAAATAAGAAAATCTCTTTTAATCCTGGGATTTTATTGCTTCAGAAGATAAAGTCATTAAGCCTCCTGGCTGTTAATGAGATTACTTTAGCAAGTTTCTTGTGTAATTCTTAAACCCACAATCCACAGGTACACAATGGAGTGGCCTTACTAGGAAAACGGCCTACACCTGTTCTAAATAAATCCCAGAGACCCCATGGTGCTGTTTCCCTAACAAAAACTACCATGGTGTGAGCCCATTTGTATTTTTGATTCTGGGGAGGTTAAGAAGTGCAAAATAATTATCCTTAAATGCATAGAGTTAAGTAGGACTTGAAAGATCACCTAGCTTGTAATCTTAGGATCTCACCTGTTTCTAAAAAGCTAACTTTCCAGTAACCTTTATGGCCAACTTATATTTCTTTTGCTGAAATTTTAACCAGTATCTTATTTAAAACTTACCAGACACTTTATAACCCAGCACCTTGGTTTTAGTTGGAGTTTTCATACAGATACCATACACATAAATGTATTAAAATTAGGAGCAGTCTCTCCCTAGTGGCTAAAGAACAGTACATTTATTGATCAGGATATTAAAATAAATGTGCAAATGGAGATAAACCTGGCTCCTTCTACAGTGCAGGAGGGAATTTGAGCCTTCCTCAACCAGGATTTTGCTTGTGTAGACAAGAATTTTCCATTGCCATCAGTTACCTACATTTACAAGCTGTAGCATAGCTCAAAGGCAGTGAATGGCTGGAATCAGGGAAGGGTAGCCCTAGGAAATGCAGTTTCCCCTACACCCAGGTATTCTTAGTATTTGCTTGAGGGAAAATATATTGTATGAAATAGTTTCAAAACTTTGTTTTAAAAGAATCATTTGCAGTATGATTATTTCTGAAATGAATTTTTTCAGGATTTATGACATTTTGAATCATGGCTTCAGTGTTTACAGATGCTAGATAAGTAAAGTGCAACCTCAGCTATTTGAACCACGGTTCAGATCACAAATAGGTGTCCTCAAGTCATGCTCTAACAATGACTGGCTACTCTTTATTGAGTAAATTAACTCATATTACTAATGGTGACCTAGAGGTCAGGCTTAAATTATTTTCAGAGGTGTAAAGAGGTAGATTGGTGGAGGAAATGTCTTAGATTGCTAAAGGGGTTCTGATAGGAAATAGGCAAGAAGTGTAATGGGGAAGAAAAGGGACTTGAAATGGGTATTCTTTGTTTTTATAATCCAACTTTCCTAGAGGCTTCTGGTTTTATATTTAATTAATATTCACCTTAGTATTCTTTTGTGTCTTTGAAATTAGAATGGTGTCTTAGAAATTAGAAGGTGCCTTTTGGATATCTTTAAGAAAGCATGCTCTGGCCGGTGTTTATCGGTGGTTAGAGCATCAGCTCACGGACCTAAGGGTCATGGATTCAATTCCTGGTCAAGGACATGCACCTGGGATGCAGGTTTGATCACCGACCCCCATCAGGGCTAGTGTGGGATGCAACCAATCAATGTTTCTCTCTACCCCCACTCCCTTCCTCCAATGCACTCTTTAAAAATCAAAGGGAAAAATATCCTCCGGTGAGGATGAACAACAACAAAAAAGAAAGCAATATCTTTCATGTTCTACCAGAAGCCTTTCTGGAGTATGGGGTTTGGGAAGAAACCTACAGTAACGAACTAGGACTGTGATGTTTCCCTGTTTGGAGCTGAGGAGGGGAGGAGAGAGATAGGAAAGGCTTCCACGATCGCCCAGCTCCTTGTATTCTTGTGCTTGCCAGCTTTTTCATTTATTGCAAGTGATTCCCAGGGGTGCTATTCTTGAGCGAGCTTGTACACTTCTTGATGGTTATAGATGTATAACTTTTATAGTCTTTGCTTTGCTGAGAAAATCTTTTTAATTTCAGGTAAAAAACATCAGAATGAATTTCAGCTTCTGGTGGATCAGGCTAAAAAAGGATATAAGAAAACTGTTGAAATGTCAAAAAAGGATACAAGAAAACTGTTGAAATGTCAAAAAGAAGATGAATCTACAAAAATGCTATTCCCTGTATGCCTGGGTAAGAGACTTTAATTAAAAACAGAAATAATGTTGAGTTTCACTATTCATCCTATCTAATAAAAGAGTAATATGCAAATTGATAGTCACTCCAACACACAAGATGGCTGCCCCCATGTGGTCAAAGATGGCTGCCCCCATGTGGACAAAAGATGGCCATCAGGGGAGGGCTGTTGGGAGGGACCAGGCTTGCAAGGGAGGGCGGTTGTTGGCAATGAGGCCAGCAGGGGAGGGCAGTTGGGGGCAATCAAACCTGCAGGGGAGGGAAGTTAGGGGTGACCAGGCCGGCAGAGGAGGGAAGTTGGGGGTGACCATGCCTGCAGGGGAGGGCAGTTAGGGGTGACCAGGCCTGCAGAGGAGGGCAGTTAGGGGCAATCAGGCTGGCAGGGGAGCAGTTAGGCATCAATTCGGCTGGCAGGGGAGTGGTTAGGAGGTGATCAGGGTGGCAGGCAGAAGTGGTTAGGGGCAATCAGGAAGGCAGGCAGGTGAGCAGTTGGGAGTCAGCAGTCCTAGATTGTGAGATTGGTAGGATCAGGCCTAATTGGGCAGTCAGACATCCCTCGAGGGGTCCCAGATTGGAGAGGGTACAGGCTGGGTTGAGGGACATACACGCCCGTGCATGAATTTCATGCACCAGGCCTCTAGTTTTAATATAAAAAGAAAATTAAACCGAAGGAATTTACTTTGTACTTAATAGATATTTGAAATGGGGAAAGGTATTTTTAGACTTAAAGCAGTTGTTGAATATCAACTAGGTTTATAACTCTGGGAAAAATGACTGGTAGGATGATCTGAGATACAGATTCTAAAAGCTTCCTTTGCCTTGGCTGGTGGCTCAGTGGTTAGAGCGCCGGCCTGTGCACTGACGCGTCTTGTGTTTGATTCCTGGTCAAGGGCACATACCTGAGTTGCAGATTCGATCCCTAGCCCCGGTCCTGACGAGTGGGGGAGGCAACCAAGCTCTCACATGGATGTTTTTCTCTCTCTCTCCCTCTACTCTCCCTCCCTTCCACTCTCTAAAATATCTAAATATGGTTATTGGCCTTTTGTTTGTTAAAGTCCTTTGCCCATTTTTTAATTGGGTTGTTTGGTGTGGGTTTTTTTCCCCTCATTCATGAGTTTTAGGAGTTCTTTATGCTGGATATTAATACTTTATTATATATGTGATTTGTAAATATTTATAAGCATTGCATGTAGTCTTTTTGCTTTCTTAGTAGTACCTTTTGATGCATCTAGGTACTTGATTTTGAAGAATTCAATTTATCAAATATTTTTGTTGCCTATACTTTTGGTGTTATATCCATGAAGTTGTTGTCAAATCAGTGTCATGAAGATTTTCTTTTATATTTTTTCCTAAGAGTTTTATAGTTTTTGCTTTTACATTTAACTTTTGATCCATTTTGAGTTAAATTCTAAGTATGGTGTAAGGTAAGAGTTCAACTCATTCTTTCAGATGTAGATAATTGTTTTCTGAGCACCATTTGTTAAAAAGACTGTCCTTTTCCCATTGAATACTCTTGACATCCTTGTTGAAAATCAGTTGATCATATATGTGAGCGTTTATTTCTGTAATCTCTATTCTGTTTGTCTATATGTCTATCATTATGCTGGTAGTATACTTTTTAAATTATATTAGCTTTGTAATAAATTTTGAAATTGATATGAGTCCTACAGCTTTCTTATTCCTTTTCAAGGTTATTTTAAGTCCCTTGAGATTCCATGTGAATTTTAGGTTGGATTTTTCTGTTTGTAAAAATTGCTATAGGGTTTACATTGAATCTAGAGATGGCTTTGGTTAGTTTTGACATCTTAACAATACTGTCTTTCAATCATGAATGCAGGATAATCTTTCATTTATGTATCTCTTCTTAATTTCTTTCAACAATGTTTTGTGTTTCTAGTATGCAAGTCTTTTACCTTCTTAGTTAGATTTATTCGTAAGTATTTTATTTGTCCTAAATCCTGGTGTCATTTATAGGTTGCTGCCTGAGTATATACCTCATGGTCTTGGTGAACAACTTGGATTAGTTCATGTGGTTGTTAAAGGATAGTCTTAGAAAGTACTTGAGCTCCTGAGAAAATCTGGCTTATTTTCTCAGATTTGGAGAACAATTTTGTTTATTGGTTGAATCTCTTTGAAAGTGATTGATTGCTTGTACTCAGGGGTTATGTATTATACAGGGTGGGGAAAAGTAGGTTTACAGTAAGTATGCAAAAATTTATTCTTTGTATTATTTCTTCATTGTATTCTCTATACCAGTGGTCGGCAAACTCATTAGTCAACAGAGCCAAATATCAACAGTACAACGATTGAAATTTCTTTTGAGAGCCAAATTTTTTAAACTTAAACTTCTTCTAATGTCACTTCTTCAAAATAGACTCGTCTAGACCGTCGTATTTTGTGGAAGAGCCACACTCAAGGGGCCAAAGAGCTGCATGTGGCTCGCGAGCCGCAGTTTGCCGACCATGGCTCTGTACCAACAACTGTAAACCTACTTTGCCCTACCTGTATATGTATTGCACTTAAATACTGCTCTCTCTCAGGTTCACAGCTGAGTGCTACTGGTAGGTTGCTATGCATGAATGCGCAGGTCTGAGAGAGGTGGGGAGTGAGAGTGAGAGAGAGAGGAAGACAGAATCACAGACTGAAAGGCTGCGCTTTGTATGGCATCACACAACTGCATGTACTGTGTAATTTTCACTCTTTAGAATAAATTTGCTCATTGCCGCGCCAGTATAATTTAAAAAATATGTGTGTTCTGTCAAGTAAAACCTTCCTTTATTTTGTTGCGTGTCTTTGGGGAAGTTGGATGTTGGAGCCTCATATTTTGATGCTCTAATTTGAAGTCCTCTTCGGACATCTATGGACAGATATGAAGAATAACTGACTTTCAAAGCCCACAGATTGTTGTATGATGTTTGTCCCCAAGAGGGAATATATCTGATAGAAGCTTATTAAACGGGAAGAAGTAAGAGGAGATTGTAACACAGGTGCAAAAATAAAAGATAATTTTAAGTTGAATAGGATTCTGTTCACTCGTTTGCCAATGTGATTGCATTCTCCTGGCCAGTTGAGTGACAGGATTGCCTGGGTTTACTGGGTATTGATTCCTCTTAACATGATCTTGGGTATCTCTTTACAAGGGGTTGTCCTGGTTAGCTTCTTTCTTCCTTTTCCCAGATAAATGTTAGAGGGTAATGATTACACTTACTGAAGGTCAGACAACATCAGGAGCTTAGTTTTAGAAACTACTCTTGTGATATATGATCTGTAGTATAACAAAAACTTATATAATAATTTCTGGAAAAATCCTGACTGTATGGACTTTGAAAGGTGTGGGGTTTTGGGGGGAAGAATTTGTCTTATTCTTTTCCCATAATTTTTCTCCTTTTAATAAAACCGTGACAGTTCTTTTTAGTGTCCTTTGTGAAAGGCCGCTTGCCCCTAAAGCACACTGGAGGAGTGATGTGCAAAAGCTCTGCTCTCTGTGAAACTCTTGAAAGGGGTTTCACTCACGGCTTGAACTTGAAGTATAGTGCTGCCTCAGGTCCCGAATCTAAAAGGGCACAATTGAAATCCCAGCGGAGTTCTGAAACAGGCTGTGGGGGAGAGTCCTGAGCACTGAAGAATTCGTCACTGGCATTATTTTCTGCACTCACATTTGTAGATATTTGGTTACTAGTATACGTACTGGTGACATTTTTGCAAATCTTGTGTCTCTATCTGCAATAAGAGACCTCAGAAATTGAGATTATGACAAGGGGTGCATAGAAATGTGACAAAAATTTTTTTTGATCCAAAAGTATTGGATCAAACAAAAATATTGGATATGTCTGATTGGTTTTTCTTTTCCATGGTGAATATTAGATTCATTGTAACAGATTTAGTTAAATGTCCAGGTAGATTCACTACCCTATAGTAGTCAGTGACAAATATTGTGATTGTTTTATTACTTGAATCTTTAATCCTTTTTTGTTATGCTTCTTATGTTTCTCAGTATTTTCTGGTCTGTAAATATGCTGGAATTCTTTAGTAATACTGTAAATAGAAGCTGCATTAGAATTACAAGGTTCTCCCCACTCCTGGTTCAAATTTTGTTTTTAAATTAATTAATTTGGTAATACATGGTATGTACAGTATAATTAGATGGCACCATTGTAGTGTTAATTCTGATTCTCTGTTTTGGAATCAGTTTTAAATAAGCTTCTATTTTACTAAGTACAAATAACAATATTAAGTTTGTAGAAATAATAACTATGCAGAGGTTGTAGATTTTAAGGTACTCTTAACTGTTTCCTTTTTTCATTTTAGAACAGGAAGATAATAAAATGAAATTACCAGATATGCCCACAGTAATAAACCACTTCCCTCAGCCAAAGCTGGACTCCCTAGGGATATGTGAGCCCGATGGACCTGATGATTCTTCTAGCTGTACTGATATTCAAGAGGACGCTCTTTCTTCATCCGAATCAGATACATTCAATAGGTAAGACACTCGTAGTCGTTATTTTAAATGTCTATTTCCTGTGCATGCTAAGATAGGCACACATAATTAGAAAATAACTTTGAGGCATAATGCAGTTCCTCAGTCGCCTTTTACTGCGTGGTAACTTTCACAGTGACAGCGAGGCAGTGCGTGGGAGAGTACGTGCAGCAACCCTAGGGAGGCTTTGTTTTCTACTCTGTAGCCTTTATAACCCTATTTTTCCTGGAGTTGGATAAGAGAGTATGATAGGAAATGAAACTTTTGTCAAGACAATGCGTGAAGGAGGTAAAGATAACTACACTAGAAAATAGTGATGACCAGAAGTACAGTGCACAGAGAGTAAAACAAAAAAAGAATTTGTCCCCAAGAGGACAAATTGAGCAAGTAGAACCAATGGGGAAACTTTAAAAATGAGAGATTTGGAGGTAAGTCATTTTCCAAATGATTTTTAAAATCATTAGCCCTAGCTGGTTTGGCTTAGTGGATAGAGCATCGTCCTGAGGACCAAAGGGTCCCGGGTTTGATTCCGGCCAAGGGCACGTAACTTGGTTGCAGGCTTCCTCCCCAGCCTGGACTCTGATTGGGGCGTGTGCAGGAGGCAACCAATTGATGTATTTCTCTCACATCAATATTTCTGTCTTTCCCTCTCTCTTCCACTCTCTTTAAAAATCAATGGGAAAATATCCTCTGGTGAGGATTAAAAAAAAAAATCTATTTTAAAAAGATGAATTTGTTGTTCTACTTATTTATGCATTTAATGGTTGGGTGTTTTTTATTTTATTGTTGAAAATGTTACATATGTTCCCTTTTTTCTTCCATTGACCCCTTATAGCCCACCTCCACCCCTGCCCCCGGCTTTCACCACCCTATTGTCTGTGTCCATGGGTTATGCATATAAAAGATGAATTTTTAAAGGAGGACAGAGTGTTAATATGTGTGTGTGTGTGTGTGTGTGTGTGTGTGTGTGTTCACACCATTTTATATTCTGGCATTTAATGATAAATACTATTCATGTTTCTATCTCACTTTATATTTACCTTTTTTTTTTCCCAATGGATGCAATGTTTTGTTGTGTTTCTGTATTGTAATTGACCAAACTCTTCAATTTCAGTTGGATATCTACATTTTCCCTAATATTCTACTTATATACCCACTGCTGTGGTAAAGCTCTCCCTAGGTAATTTTTGATATTTGTTTAATATTTAAAAATTGTTGACAGTGCTCTAGAAAAGTGATTTTCAACCTTTTCCATCTCATGTTACATATGAGATGTGGTGTGTCTAATAATCAATAAGACAGGTATAATCACAACTATAGTCCATGTGTCAAGTAGTTGTCTCAGAGGGTGGTTGTTGTGATGTACTTGCCTGTGTGTGTGCATCATGGCTCTCCTCATTTCATTTGAGTTACATGTATTGTTGTTAGCATTATGTTAATTTTTCATTTAAAATGTCTTCAACAAAATAATGAAACAAAAAAGTTACTGTGTATAAAAAATTCACAGAGTGTGCAGCAGGGCATAAGTTTGATGTTAGCAAAGTAGTATTCATCATTGGATGAATGACCGCAATTCCATAGTTTCTTAGAAAACAATCAAGGGATTTATAAGAAAGCAAGATACCTATGAGTAGATTTTTGACATGCAGCATGTGAATATAAAGTCCCTGATTCACTTCAAACATAATTTTATCCCCTGGTTAAAAGTTCCTGAAGTAGGTTATAATACTGGTTGGTGCTAACCCAGCAGAAGCCTGTCACAAAGTATAGCCATGTTAGTGCCAGTGTTATTTAGTGACTCTAAAACCTAGTCAAAAGAGGTACACACTTGATTGCAGTAATTAACATAGAAATCAGAAAGAGAATTCGAAGTGAAAAGGGACCAAATGCTGTTGGTCAAATCAGCATATCAGAGATAAGTTATCTTTATTTATCTGGTCCGTCTTATTAATAATATTTAGGCATGCAATGGCAGGGAGATGGGCACTACACTTAGTGGGTTTGTTGAGATCTTTTCCAACTCTAAAATTGGTTAAGAGTATAACGTGTGTGAGTATGTACTGGTACTCTATCTATGTGTCTATACCACACACATATATTCAGAGAGAGAGAGTGAAAATCTGGGGGAATGATAAGAGTCATTTTTTATAGATTTGACATTAAAATTTTAAAAAAGTATTGGAGAGGCATTGTCCAAATCAAAGGAATTTGTTTATACTAGGAGATTTTCTAAAAGAAAGATTTATACTTATGATTTATTGACCAAAAAGGTGGTAGCCAGAGGTGTACATGGTGTGGTGAATATGGGTCTCATTTATTTCAGTCAATTAGTTTAGGATCAACACAGTTATCTCTGCTGTGGTGTGTTAGAGAACATGGCCTCATGAAGTGAAATCACAAAGAACAGATAATTCTACTGCTTGGTAACTGTGACCCTTCTTGCAGATGCCAAGTGTTGGTCATAAAAGAACCTGAGCCAGATAAGGTGTGAATGAATGCATTTTGACTCTTCACAATTCCTGGCATAAACAATCACCTCTTCTCTGATGCTAAGTTAGTAGCAGCAACTTTGTGTAGGAAGTCCAACACGGTAGCAGACACAGAACATCAGACACTTTAACAGAAAGGCGAATTAACCATTGGTCATGTGTTTGATATATTTTGGTACAATCTTTTCTTCACTTTTAGTATTTTCAGAAGCACTCTCTGTCCAGAATTCTTAAGAGCAAGAGAGCAAAAAACATGTGAAGAAATCTTACTACTATATGTTGGAAAATTTAAGTAGTTAAATTTTAGCCTTTCTTAAGTTCTGAGAAAATTGAAGAATGATGGGGAAGTCTTAAGAGAAAAAGTGCCATTGTTACATTCACCTAAGGAATATTGAGGTACTAGTACCACCAGCCTTCTAAGACCAAGCTGAATTTGTCGATTTCTGAAGGAACGGGAAACACTACCTTTATCATCAGAGTAGCCTCTCAGAGCCAGAGGGCAAAGTTGAGATGTGTTGCGATTTTGAAGTTTGGTTTCAGACAGGTCTTTTAGAGCAGGTCTTGGTTAGGATTGCGTAAGCCTAGTAGTTCAGAATTGGTGGATACAGCAAGATGAGGATTTTGAGATGAGGGGTTCAAAAAGTCCTGTGGGTATGTCCTTTGATGCTTTCTCTTGAAAAGCTGATGGATCTTTCAGGAAGCTTTTGTCTTAACAGTTATCTTCCTGACAAGAGTGTCCTGGATTAGTAGTTATATTGATGAAACAGTGGGTGGTAAAGTCTTGCTGTTGTAGACAGCATGGTGTGTGTTTTCTACAAACATTATTCGAGTGCTAAGAGTGCTACATGTATTATGTCATTCAGTCCACATGCAAACCCCACTTTAGAAAGGTAGAAATAAAAGGTCAGAGGAGTTGAATAAGTTGCATAGTGTGTGTCAATACAAGGATTTGAACCCAGGTCTAGTTCTATTTTGAATCTCAGAGCCCCAGTTTGTTCTCCTGACCAGTAATGATGCTATGGCCAACCTGCCTTGCTCTTAACATTCTTGAAAGAGTAGAAATATACAGTTCTTGAAATGGTTTGGTTTCCTTAGAAGCAGACCTGAGACAAGGATTGAGTGGACGTGGTTAATTTGGAAGGTGAAGGAACCACTCTAGGGCGTGGGGATGTGAGACAGGAAAAGGAAGATAGCATTTAAGGGGGCCATGTTTTTAAACCAGATGTCACTGAGAGCAACTGGAGTTTAATTCTCCTGGGAACTGGGAGCTGGTTTAACACACACCTGAATCACCCCACGCAAGGGTCAAAGGGCAAAGGAGTCAGTTATTTGGTTGGGGCTGCTCTCTGCTGCTTCCAGCCTCCCGTGCTGGCAACAGAGCCGACTAGCAGCGAGAGGACAGCTCAGGCAAAGGCACTGACAGTTGGAAGTCAGGCCTGCTACACTGAGGGGTAAGGACTTGGGGTAGGAGCAGGGCACCCAAAGGATCTGCCACGGCAGTGATTCTAGCTGAAAATGGGAAAATGCTTTGGTTTTGCATATGCTTTATTAATACAAATGGGTTGCTGTAGGCTTTTGCTGTATCTCTAGCCCAAGAGAATGCAGGGATGTGTGCGGGCATTCCAGAGCTTCTTGCACCTCTGTGTGCCTGCCAGGAAGGGAAAAGATAAGGATGTCTAGGGCTGATGAAGAAGTGATAGCTGAGCGAATGTCGGTGATGGGGCAGAGGAGAAAAGGACAGATTACTCAGAAAGCTCTGAGGCAAATGGCTCCAAGAACTGATGGAAGGAAATGTGCTTGTTGATAATAAACAATTTAGTTTTAAGTCTTGTGTGACGACAAACCAAAGTGTGAAATAATTCATCATCAAACTGAAGTTTATCGACGCACTAAATGAAAATATCTTGGCCTTGGGCAGAAAGTCACAAGCATAGAACTACCCATAGTTCTTTAGTTGTCAGTAATGTATTTTTATTATCCTGCTTTGTTTCTCCTTCCCAGAGATAAGAGCACTATTAATGGGCTTTGTGTATATGGACATCCTCTCCCACTTCTGGAGTAACTCTGTTGGGTATGGCAGATAGGCCTGCTGATTTTGTTTGTTTGTTTTGTTTTGTTTTTTAAAGTCTTAAGTACCTTATTAATGGGTGACTTTTAACCCTCCTTGGACATAATTTTTAAAAGGCCAGCTTGGCCCTGGCTGGGTGGCTGGGTTGGTTGGAGAGTTGTCCTGTACTCCAAGAGGCTGCAGGTTTGATTCCTGGTCAGGGCACAGAACTTGGTTGTGAGTTCCTCCCTGGTTGGGGTTCATGGCGTTCGGGAGACAACCGATTGATGTTTCTCTCTCACATCAATGTTTCTCTCTCTAAAATTAATTTAAAAAACCCAAAACATATCCTCAGGTGAGGATTTAAAAAAAAAGAAAGCCAGCCTTCTATTTGGCACCTAAGGGTAATTATTTTTAAATGTGTGTTGTTGTTTGTTTGTTTTTACACAGAATTGCTTTCTTATGCTTAAGAATTAGAAAGTAGTGTTTTGAAGAGTATCTATCTATACTCTTTGATTGGTACTGATGTGTGGACCTTAAATATTTTTCTAATATATATTTGCTGAAGTTTCTCACTGACTTATTTCAGATGACTTTTCTCTATCCCTACACATCTGTAGTTTAGCATCATTTTGTCTGTCATGTTAGTTATGTGTCCAGTCTGGCAGATAAGAATCAGGTTTCTCACTGTTGCGTGAGAGATTACAGACAAGTATGATGAACACTATCTGTGTAGTACTAGATTGGAAAGACCTTCATATGAACTGATGTTCAGCTTAATAGAGATTCAGATGGCTACGTATGGGAATATTGATAGATCTGTATGTATAAGTTAGCTAGTATGCACACATGTATGTAGTTCCTTACCCTGTCAGCTGCCAGGGCCAAGCAGCAAGGGTGCCACAGCTGCACTGGGCACACCTGGGGCACTGATGTTGGTCTCTGTCAGCTTTCTCCAATATACGGAGCCAGGGCTTCTTGGAGAAAGGCTGATTCCATGGCTGGGCCGAAAGCAAGGAAGTGCTAGAAAAAGTAAGAGAGACAGAGATGGGAGGGGGAAGGGATAAGGAAATGGAAGGAAAGGGAAAGGAACAAAAAGAAAACAAAAGCACCACAGCCTCTACCTTAGCCAGGAGATAACATCAACAGCAGTGCCCTGTTGATGCATGTTGTCCTGAGCTGTGATGGGAATGACACTTCCCGCTGTGGTCTTCCTCCCCCAAACTCAGTAACTTCAGTCAAATTGTGAGAAAAACATCAAACTCCAATGAGGGTCATTCTACAAAATACCTGACCAGCACTTCTCAAAACTGTCAGGGTGATCAAAAACAAGGCGTGTCTGAGAAACTGTCACAGTCTAGGGGAGCCTAAGGCGATGCCACAGCGATACCACGACTACATGTAATGTATCCTGGGTGGGATCCTGGCACAGAAGAAGGCTCTAAGGAGACTGGAGAAGCACAAATAAAGTGTGGCATTTTGTTGATAATAATGTCTTGCTGTTGCTTCACTGGTTGTGACTAATGTGTCAGACATTAGTCTGGGGTGGGATGTTAACAATGGAAGAAACTGGGTACAGGGCATATGGGTACTTTCTGGAGTATCTGCCACTTCTATGTATTTTTATTTTATTTCAAAATAAAAACTTCATTTTAAAAAGAATATATATTACAACATCAAAATAAAGAGGGATATTACTGTGAAAATATTTAAAGAATGTTGGAAAATCAAAGTCATCAAAATGTTATTTTCTGAAGTGGTAAATTGGGTACTATTTCTGCGTTGTGGTAAGTTTAGTTACTAAATATTCTTTTTTTCCTTTCACTTAATATTAGATGTTACATTTAGTCACATAGATTAATTAATAAACCCTGTTTTAATGCATTCTATAAAGTCTATTATCATCTATATTAAAATTTAATCCCAAATGTAGCATGAGGGAAGAATTCTGTTTTCTTCCCTATTGTCTTATTTCTTTTAAATCAGTTTTGCTTTTTTTGCTAATGTGTTTGCTTTATAGAATGATTTCACCTCAGAGGATGTGACCCAGCCTTTGCATTTCATCATAAGAGACAGTTTACAATGTGCCTCATCCCCGTCAGTTAGCATATTTTTATTAGTGAATTTATACTTGCAAAAGTGATCCTCCAAGAATAAGGTGAAAGTACAAATAGTATTATCTTTTCTCCAGGACCCATTGCCAAAGGATATTTGCTGTTAATAAGGTTTTCTTTTACTTGTAGGCAGTTCCTGTTGGCACCTTTGGGTTTTTTTTATTGTGCCGTATGCTGGGTAATCTAATTATCTTCACAATAGCTTTTTGTTATTGTTTTATAATTCTTGGTTTTTCTACTCTGAGTCAATCCTAGTGGCAAATATTTTTGTTTTACCAAGTTCATGAACTGCTATGATGTAAAAGATCCTCTGTATAATTACTCTGAGCCCTTCAGTTTTCTGTATCAGAAAAGAGTTTTAAAATTTCAGTGGATTATTACTTGTGTATCTAAAGTGCTTTGTAGAATTTAGTAGTTCCTTCCAGGGTCCACTCTTACTGAATGATATCTTCTTGTCATGGCTCATAGCCATGTCTGATCGTCACCCAAGGTGTGATGTTCAGAGTTTTGACTGGCATGACATGGTAATACTTGCTTAAGGTTGAGTTTTTTAAAGTATGTTTTTCCTTTTTAGTTTTCAGACATTTTGTAAACTACCTAGGAATTCTTGTTCCATATGCTTCTGCATATATTTGGCTTGATTCATGAAACATATAATCTTGACTGGTTCAGAATTCAATTCTTCAATTAAAAAAAAAAAGAAATAGGCAAGAGTGTATTTTTCAGAATGCTTTCTTTCTTTTTTTTATTTTATTGATTTTTTACAGAGAGGAAGAGAGAGGGATAGAGAGTTAGAAACATCGATGAGAGAGAAACATCGATCAGCTGCCTCTTGCACACCCCCTACTGGGGATGTGCCCGCAACCAAGGTACATGCCCTTGACCGGAATCGAACCTGGGACCCTTGAGTCTGCAGGCTGACGCTCTATCCACTGAGCCAAACCGGTTTCGGCTATTTTTCAGAATGCTTTGAGAAGAGTAAGTATGAGAACTTGAAGGAACTACCAGTTCCTTCTAAATGTTAGACATAAAATCAATAATTATTTTGTATCAACACTCCCAGACCCCCAAATGTGGGCAGCCAGTTAAGAGCTTCCTCTAGTTTTTTGTTTTTTAAAAGGCCAAAACCAGAATTCTTTTTACTTTGTTTAGGAGAATGGAATAGAAATGACATATAATTGATATATCATGCTATTGGGATTTTGTATTTTTAATCAGTTGATCAAGTTTATAATTTGTTATAGTTACCTTGGAAGTTAAAATTAGAGCTTTTTTTCTGCCTTCTCACTTTGTACTCCTTTACTTTTAAATCAGAGGAACAGATGTTCTGAGGTCTCTTTGGAGACCTTTAAAACCTGAGAAAGGATGTTAGGATACAAACATTTTCAAGTTGTAAGGTACCTCAAGAAGTCACTAAATATAGTAACTTCATATCACAGGTAGGAAATGGAGGCATAGAGAGGTGATGTGTCATTCAGTGAATACAGTTTGAAAGCAATACATTTCAGTCCAGGTCTTTCCCCATTGCAGTGTGAGCTACATCAGAATGCTTGTATCAGGCACCATTGCTTCTTTTATTAGCAGCATTTCATTTTATTTTTTTAATTTATCTTTATTGTTGAAAGTATTACAGATGTCTCCCTTTTTTCCCCCATTGGCCCCCTCTTACCCCACTGGAGTTAATCAAAATATCAATTAGACATGGAATTGCCATATGTTCTGGTTTCCCTGAGGTAGGCTGGTTTCCATTTCTTGTCTTGGCATCATTAGCCACAGCTCCCTGTGGTACTCTCCAGAGCGCCTGGGTTTAGATGGTAGAGTTTACGGTTGCCTTGCTGGAAGGACAAGCAGTGTTAGTTTGCACATCTTCTTTGGTCTCTTTACTCCCACACAGATGGTCACATTCTGGAACATGGGTACATATTAGATCACCGACTTTGCTTACTTCTATTGATTTTACCACATAACGTAGTGCAAACTGTTCTTGTACCTAAGAGAGACTCAAGTATTAAAGCATGATAGGCCTCAAATGCAGAGGCTTGTTATTTTTTTAAGTAATTTTGTAGAAGTCAATTGTCGAACCCTTTTAAGATTTCATTAATGTGTGCTTAAGTATGCTTCTGTTGTTCTAGACAACTACATTTTATTAGCCATTTGTAACCTGTGTAGGTAATAATACAAATAAAAACTTAAAAAATATGTATCAGAACATGAAAAGTTGGGGTAAATATAGTTTGGGAAGGATAATTATTTTCATATCCTAGACCATTTAGTGAAGCACTTCATTACTGTGGAAACTGAGTCACAGGGAGGCTCAGTGTCCACTGCCTAACATCCAGCAATATAAGGTGGTTTTAAAGTTCTTGAACAGATGGTAAGACCCGAGTTTTGTGGTCTGAATTTTGACTTGATGTTGGGTTCTCTGGTTGGTGGCCAGCACCACATTTGCAGAGCTGAATGTGCACTGCATAGATGATATAGAAGTTGGCTGGCTGTGCAGAAGACATGCCAAGCTCATCATGAGCTTCATGCCTAGCTTCTCGATCCCTGATATCAAAGAAAAACAATAATCAAACGAAAGCTTCTTAAGTGGTTCAGGACATTTCCATCACGGAGAGGTTTCTTGTCTTTTAATTTGTTTCTCATTATGGGGCTGCATGTTTGTAACCTGTTAATAGAATCTTGTTATCTTTTAGTATTTGGGTTTTATTTGTACCAATCATTTGTACTGCTGACAGTCTAAAGAATAAAACAAAATGAAGCATCATGATTTTGTCCCCCCGCCCATTTAACTTGAGAACTTGATTCAGTATCTAGTTCTAGCTGTGACAATTCAGCTATCCTCCTATCTAATAAAATAGTAATATGCAAATTGACCATCACTCCAAGATACAAGATGGCCAGCAAGGGAGGGCAGTTGCAGGGGACCCAGGCCTGCAGGGGAGGGCAGTTGGGGGGGACCAGGCCTGCAGGGTAGGGCAGTTGTGGGCAATCAGGCAAGCAGGTAGCGCAGTTAGGGGTGACTGGGCCGGCAGCGGAGGGCAGTTGGGGGAGACCAGGTCAACAGGGGAGGGCAGTTGGGGGGGGGGGAACCAGGCCTGCAGGGGAGGGCAATTGAGGGGGGGCCAGGCCTGCAGGGAGGGCAGTTAGGGGTGACCAGGCCAGCAGGGGAGGGCAGTTGGGGGGAACCAGGCCTGCAAGGGAGGACAGTTAGGGGCGACAGACTGGCAGGGGAGGGCAGTTAGGGGTGACCAGGCCAGCAGGGGAGGGCATTTAGGGGCAATCGGGCCATCCTGGGAGCAGTTAGGCGTTAATCATGCTGGCAGGGGAGTGGTTAGGGGGTGATCAGGCTGGCCGGCAGAAGCGGTTAGGGGCAATCCAGCAGAGGCAGGCAAGCGGTTGGGAGCCAGCAGTCCTGGATTGTGAGAGGGATGTCCCAGATTGGAGAGGGTGCAGGCTGGGTTGAGGGACACACACACACCCCTCACCCCCGTGCACGAATTTCATGCACTGGGCCTCTAGTCTATAATAATAAAAGTGTAATATGCTAATTAGACCAGACAGCCGAATGACCTTCCGGACGACCTTCCAAAGCTGGGGCTTCGAGGGCTGAGGCAAGCCGCCATGGCTGTGAGGGCCGATCCCCTTACATGAATTCTGTGCATCGGATCTCTAGTTAAAAATAATTTTTCCTTATGTTACACTCTCAGAGTTGATAATCCTCTTTTGTTTCTCAAATGTGTCCGTTAATCATAAACATAAATGTTTAATTATATCTCAAAATTGAATTTTTCCAGAGAACCAATACTCGAGTGTTTGGAGTTCACCTAGTGTCCTTTTATTTCTCTTTCTTAAAAACAAAACAAAACACAACACACAATACATTTTCTTCACTTTTTATAAGAATTTAAAGTGATTGACCTAAAAGGTATGCTTCTCTTTAATACAGTGTTTCCCAACCCTTTTCCTTGGCACATAGAAAATGATAGTATTTGTGTGTCATAAAGAAAAGATGCTGGAGGCCAGAGGTGCCTGCCCAGGGAAGCCAGTTAGGATTTGTGGCGATCCATTCCAGGGGTTATAATAATAGAGAATAGAGAAATGGGTGAGGGGGAAGGGATTGAGGATATATTTTGGAAGTAGGATTGGCAGAATTTGCAGATGGTTTGGCTATGGTGTGCAAGGAAAAGCTCAACTTCAAGGATAAGTCCTAAAGCTTTGGCTTTAGCAACTGGGTGAATGGTGGTACTGCTTACTAGTAAGATGGGGAAGTTTGAGAAGGCCATTAGAAAGTTTGGCCAGGGGTTGGGGGTGGGTCGTATAGGTAATCAAGGGTTTGTTTTGGGCCTCTGAGGTAACCAAGTAGAGGTGTCAAACAAGGAGGTGGAGGGGAGGTAAGGGGAGAAAGTAGGGCCAGAGATACTCATTAAAGGCATGGTGCTGGCAGAGATCGTGTAGCATGGGTGTGTAGAAGAGGGAAAGGCATCTAGGACTGTACCCTCTCTTCCTCCAACACTTAGAACAGACTGAGCAAAGGAAGTAAACTACTGGAGAATGAGGGGAAACAAGACATTGCCATATCATGGAAGCTAACAGAAAAAAAACAGGTGAAGTGGTCAAATAAGATAAGGTTAGAGAAGGGACTGTAGATTTCAGCAATAAACAGGTCATAGCAGGTGTGGTCCTGAGTGGGTTTTGGGTAGAAGACTGGCTAGTGCCAGTTGAGGGGGAAATGTTAAGGGAGAAAGGAGAAACAGTAACTACTGACAACTCTCAGTAAGTTTTGCTGTGAAGGATAGTGGCGATTAGGTCCATATCTGGAGGGACTCAGGGAACTAAGGGAGGAATTAGATGGGGAAAGTGATTAGGATGGGGAGCTGATTGAATGAGTGAAGTCCTGAGGAGGCATCAAGTGTATCAAGTGGAAGAATTGGCCTTGGCTAAGAGCAGGCTTGATTCATCCCTAGTAATGTCAAGGAAGACAAAGGAGTTAGTACGAGTGCAGGTGGGAGGTCTAATGCAGGCTTGTTCCTGCCGCGTTGCTTTTGTTTTCTTAATGTAGTTAAGGCCTGATTACCAGCTGAGAGTAGGCAATTTGAGAAAGACTTTTTGACAGTGGGAAACGGAACATGCCAGATGAATCTTGAAGGATCATCTGTGAGGGTTGCCTGTTTGAGATTTGCCATCAAGAATTTTAAATGAGATTAGTCTGTAGATGAAGTCAGATAGATGCTTGGGGTTTTCCCCCAGCATGTTTTTCCCCAGTGTGTTGCTGGTGTACAGCTCAGAATAGGTAGTTAATTGGGGTTAGCTGGGGTTCCTGCATTGATTACAGGAGTACTAGAAATATGATTTTGGATTGCAGCCAGAATTAAAATTAAAATGTAATAGATGCTTGCTTTGGAATTGTTTTTTGTCAACTGAGAAAATTTTCAATATGTAGCTTTAAAAAATGTTTAAGTTTTAGATATAACAGTACAAATGTTTGACAATGAAAAAAGACATACTAATACATTCTTCTCCTTTATAGCAGTTTAATAGAACCTTTTTTAAAAATAATATATTTTTATTTATTTTTTACAGAGAGGAAGGGAGAGGGATAGAGTTAGAAACATCGTTGAGAGAGAAACATCGATCAGCTGCCTCCTGCACACTCCCCACTGGGGATGTGCCCGCAACCAAGGTACATGCCTCAGACCAGAATTGAACCTGGGACCCTTGAGGCCACGGGCCGACGCTCTATCCACCGAGCCAAACCAGTCAGGGCTTAATAGAACCTTTTAAAAAACATTCAAGAATAGATATTCTTTTTGTGCATCTAGAGACTGAGAAGGAAGGACCCCCAAACCCAATAGAAAAATGGGCAAAAGTCATGAAAGAGAAATGCAAATTAAATCCTTTTTTCCCCTGTTGAGATTGGCGAAAACCTTAACATTTGCTAATATGCTGTAGCATAAGGCTGTGGAAACACTCTCGTTTATTGCTGGTTGGAGTGCTACATGATAAATCCCTAAGGAGGGCAATGCGATGAGATCAACCGAAAGTACTATTGTTTTGTCTTTTACCCAGTAATCTGATGAATTTTGTCGTACAGATACACCTGCGCTGCACACATACAGAAATGACCTATATCCAGGGCTGTTCACTGAATTTATAACAGCAAAAGCATGGAAACTACTCAAGTTTTCATGTTCAGGGGCTGGTTGATTAAACTACAGTATATGAACACAATGAAATACTATGCGATTATTAAAAGAGGAAAATTTCTATGTACTTACATGGAGAGATTTTCAGCATCCTACCAGGTATATAATAAAAGGCTAATATGCAAATCGACCAAACGGCGGAAAGACGGGTCACTATGACTGTACTGACCACCAGGGGGCAGAGACTCAACGGAGGAGCTGCCCCCTGGTGGTCAGTGCGCTCCCACAGGGGGAGCGCCACTCAGCCAGAAGCCAGGCTCATGGCTGGTGAGTGCAGCAGTGGTGGCGGGAGCCTCTCCCACCTTCGCGGCAGCGCTAAGGATGTCCAACTGCCAGCTTTGGAGCAGGCCTAAGTCGTCAGTCAGACATCCCCTGAGGGCTCCTGACTGCAAGAGGGCGCAGGCCGAGCTGAGGGAACCCCCCCTCTCCTCCTACCCCCCTACCCCAAGTGAGCTAATTTCATGCACCGGGCCTCTAGTTTGCTTATAAATGAAAAGAGCAAAATTCAGAATAGCATAGTCTTTTTTTTTTCCTAAAAGGGGAGGAATGACATATACTTATATGTTTACTTTTGCATAAAGAAACACCAGAAGAATAAGCAAATTCATAAGTGATTACTTGTTGGAGACCTGGGGGAAATGGTTGAAGAAGTGAAAGTTCTCAGTATACATCTTTTTAAATATATTTTTATTGATTTTAGAAAGGAAGGGAGAGAGAAAGAATGATGAGAAAGAATCATTGACCCACTGCCTCCTGCACACTGACACCCCTCAATTCCCACCCCACCTCCCCCGCACTCCCCATGGAGCCCGCAATCCGGGCATGTGCCTTGACTGGAAATGGAGCCATGACCTCCTGTTTCATAGGTTGATGCTCAACCACTGAGCAACACCAGCCAGGCTCAGTGTACATCTTTTTATGTCATTTTTATTTTGAACCATGTAAATGTATTAATCTACTTTATACAAAAAAGAGATGCTTTAAACTGTTTTGGAAATCATCACTATCTTCACCAATGTCATTGTTATAAATTGGTTAATAAAGTTTGCTGATGCAGGCAGAAAGGTGAGACAAATATATTAGTGTGGTTTTGTAATTTTAAAAAAAAACTTTATAATTGCTTTTCAAAGATTGACAATTATACTCGGTTTTTAACTGTTAAGAATGTGACATTTAATGAATTTAATGTTGCTATAAACCCTTTTTCTATTAATACACACTCCTGTTTTGTATTTTATTATAACCTTTTGTCTGGGAACATTTATGAACTTCAAATTACTTCTGAAAGCTAAATGGTTCATCTTGTTTGAGGTGGTAAATTTTGTTGGTTGAAATTTTTTAGAGAAAATGTGGGAACATGGAATAGTTCTTCCATATCTTTTGCTCTTTTAAAGTGGTATTTTGGATGAATGGGACATTGTTCTGAGGGGATGTAGCTTCACCTAAGATACTATGACATCAAATCCATTAAATGGTCTGTGTCCACGTGATCCGAGTACCTCGAGTCATCTTTACTCCACTGTGCCAGTTCAACTCAGCATAGCTTTGTGCTTGTTTGTGGAATTCATTTCCCTGGGCTACAGTTTCCTCATTGATAAAATACAACGATAGTTTTGTGTTGTTGTTTTTGTTTTTTTCCTATAAGGGTGAGTCTAAAAAGCAAATGAGATGATCATATATTGTTAATGAATAGAATATAGACTAAGTTGGTTTTCTGGTTTCATCTCTTTTTGAGGACTTAGTATGTATTACTTGATAAATAAGTTCTTTCTCGTATTATATTTTTCTCATATTTGAAGATTTCTTCATTTATCTTTTCTTAGATCTAGTGGAGAGCTGGGAAGTGCTTAGCCTTGCTTTATTCATGAACCTTGTTGATGTTGTCTGACAGACCTCACTGGTGAATTCATAGGAGAAGGTGGTACTCTTAACTCTGCAGGTTAATAGGATTTTCTGCTACCACTACTTGAAGCAACATGATATAATAGAAAGAAGACGAGCTTTGCATTCACTTCCCTGTTTGTTTTTTACTTAAATTTCTCCAAGGCTTTGTTGATCTGTCAAGTGGGGCTAGAACCTAGGGTCCTCAAATGAAGTAAAGGTAGCACATAAGCCGATTATCACAGTTTGTGGAAGTAGTTGCTCACAAAATGGTCATTTCTGGCATTGTCGTCAGTGAGTGATTTTTTTTTTTAACCTAGGATGTTTACTATCCTAGTATGTTATTGTCAGCCTACTAGTAAAATTTTGGCCTACAAGCTTTTGCTTACCCTGCAGAACAGATTACTGAAAAGGGGGGTGAGGAAGGATTCGTGGTAGCCAGCAGCATTTCAGTGCCGTTGTCTGGTGGACATTATGTGAGCCCCACCAAGCCTCCAGGAAGCTGTCCCGAATGAGCTTTTTTTAAGTTGAGTATTCTCAACCATGTTCAAATTAATGCCACATGGTGGGGGGGCAGGGGGGCAGGAGGGGAGGAGAGTAACTTCTAGATAACAGAAAATTTTCACTTGTAAGTAATCTTTAATCCACAGGATTTTTATAGCAGATGTTTGCATTTTTCCTACCCCACAGTACCCTGTGTACCTGCCATGCTGGATAAATAACAAGTTCTGATGAATTTGCACCCTGGTGCCATAGAAACAGTGGAAATTAAAGATTAAAATAGAGCTCACTAGTGACCAGGTTTCCTAGGCCAAATTGAAGCTTAGTGCTGAGGCAGTTATTCAGGTAATTCAGACCCAAATGGGTTTTCTGAAAATGGAGCTGACATTTATTGAACACTTATTATGTGCTGAGCTATTTTGTGAACATTCTGTGTTCTATTGACTATTCCTAAAAGTATCCTAAAAGTATCTATTGACTATTCCCCTGACTTTATAGGTAAGGCTGTTGAAACTTTAAAGATGAAATAACTTGTCCAGGGTTATTCAGTAAGTGACAGAAACAGTGCTGAAACCTTAACTTTGACAGTAGAGTTTTGCTTTCACCCTCTGGATAGTATTACCAGCCATACCTTTGCCAGAGGTATTTGGCATATAACTTTTCCTCTTTGTTGGTAAAATCTTGACTAGTGGAATGAAATGAGATGCCACAAAAGTGTTTTACTTCCTTTGCCTGATAAGGTGTGCTACACTTATGGTCAGAATGGCAAAAGTAAAACATTTTAGGAAGACCAACGAGGCCAAAGACCAACCAGTCAACCAACCAACAAAAACCAGTGTAGCTTATGCTTCTGAAACCTTGAGCTGCAAATAAGGTCCAAATGGTATGAAACATTAAGTGTGGTGGAATTAGGAGACTTCCTGAACAGAGCTTGGGAATTTTATAGACTTCAGAATTCATATTTTTTTTTGCCGTTGAGTCTTTCTCACATGTATTTAATCTGTATAATAATATCCACTGTAGCTAGGGAGCATGATATGAACACCCTTCCATAGGTACCAGACCTCATGTCCATCCAGCTTCTTAAATCCTGACTGCAGAACGTTCCAAACCAAAAGAGAGAAGCTAAGTATACTCTGAAAACATTCCTTGACCAAGAATGAAAAGCTACAGTTGTGTGGTTTGTGGTGCTCTGACCTAGGTTGACCAGAGTGAGTATTTTCTCCTATGGAGGACTTTTTAGATGTCTTGTAAGTATATTAAAGGAATTGTTCTATCTCTAATGTATATTAAAATGACTAAGGCTTCAAAAATATTAATTACTTTTGTTTACAAGGCAGAGATCTGAGAGTGATAATTTTAGTGCCACTGACTGTTATGCCCCATAGTCTAAGTCTCTGTAAAATCCTGTTTGTGAGACTCTATGTTTAATTTCAGGAATGTAGCTTTTGAGTAGAAAGAATATAAGTACACAACTTTAAAAAGGACGCAACAGTTCTGTTTGGTATTTCAATTGTATTAGTATCAACGCTTCCTTTCTCAGCGGTGACTAGAATTGGAGCAGCAGATGCAGCAGATAATCCTGAAACTTCAATTTCGGTAAACTTGAAACTTCCCAGACTTTTATCATTCACTTTCTTGGTTTGGTTGTCAGTCAGGTTAGTGGCGAGCTGGAGGAGAAGGAATGGTAATGAGAATCGAGGCAGTCCTGGGGCTGCGTAGTCTGGGGTGTCAATGGCATTGAAGTCTCAGGAAGGAGAGGTTACAGGCAACTTGTGAGATGTGCTTTTTGTCAGCCTCCTGTGCCATCTGTTTTCACTGAGGTAGCATAGCAAAAACCTCTTAGATTTATGTCATTAATGTACCGCAAATATTTTCCTTTAACAATCCAGTGATTTGTACTGGAGATTTGAAAGCTGCTAGGCAAATTGGTCACAGATTACTAAGTTAGTTGACAGGCTTGGCCATTCTGCTTACTTAGCTAGAATAGTAGGGATGCTTTGTAACCTTCCTGTTTAAAAAAAATTAAAAAGTGCATGCGTGCGTTTGGGGGTATCAGCCAGGAGCTGACGTGACTTTCTCTGGCTGTGTGTCACCTCCCAGGACCCAGAGCCACAGGACCACCCCTGCTCCCACTTCTCCTGAGGCAGGGGTTCTCAGCAGGAGCAGTGTTGTCCCCGGCGGGTAGAAGTTGGAGATGGCCCAAATATCTTACTCCTTTTATGTATAAAGCTCAGTATATACACAATACATAAGTAGACATACGTTGTATTTGTGGCGTTAAAATTCCATGGAGTGGTAATTAGGGAAAATGTCTAAAAAGGTAAGCTGTGTGGGGGAAATAATGAAAAAATAATTGAAAAGCACTGCTGTTGCTCTAGCCCAATGATTTCAACCTTTTTCATCTCATGGCACACATAAACTAATTAATAAAAATGCAGCACACCAAAAAATCTATCTTTTGCCAATCTGACAAAAAAGTAGGTATAGTTTTGATTCATTCACATTGAACAGCTATTGTTATGTTGGCTATTGTCATTTTTTGTTGGGCAGTCTAAGGGAAAAGAGGTCAGTGCCCCTGACTAAATAGTCAGGTATTGCGTAATTTAACAATTTTTGTGGGGCACGGGCTGAAAATCACTGCTCTATCTAGATAAAGAATGGATGAGGGCATCCATATAACTTGAGTAGAGAGAGGGAACAGAATAGTTACATTAAAAGAACTAAGTTGGAGTAATTATCACCACGGTAAGGAATAACAAAGCTTGGGATCAGAAGGTGTTAGACGGCCTCAGTGGGAATGGGGTGGCAGTGGATCTAAGCCCTCCCTAGTGAGTGGCTGGCTGTCTGGGTCTGTCTCTCAGGAAAATAATAAAGTTGGTAAACTCTGCCTTTGATCTCCTTAAAGCCTCCTGCTAATAAAAAACTCCATTTAGCTAGCTGTTTAATGGAAAAGCTTGTTATGAGCCAGTTTTCACGAAGGTGAAAATGACTGGTGATAAATTAATGTGTTATTATTTCAGGGGCACTTGCATTTGAGCAGTGGGCCTCCTCAGTGTGAGAAAGTTGGAGAGGCTTGGGTACTCTGACAGGCCTGACCCCTGGTTCCCACAGGGGCCTGAAGGAATGACTGCACTGGGTCTCAGAAGCACATGCCCAGCAAGTATCACTTATAGCCATAGTATAGAGTGCCTCACAAACGCATGCACAACTGATTTAAAAAGGTGTGCAGGGGCATATATAATGAATAAAATATAAACAAAAAGCATTACTGAATATATAATGCTTCATTATTATTACCTATTTTGTCAAGCCACCCATGCTAAAAGCTGCTACCATATGAGAATCCTTTTTCTGAAAAGCCGGAGAACTATGGTGCTAGCTCTGTCAGAGGGTCACCAGACCTGAGGTGCAATGGGAATCCCCACATAGGCCACAGTCAGAGGGGGGCCTGCAGAGAGCTCCTTGAGAGTTTGGGAATTTGGGCGGAAATCTCGTGAGTAAAACATTTGCTACAGAACTGTATTTGCTTCAAAGTGATTGTCAGAAGCGGTTGAGAATGGTTCATTGGAACTTTAAATCTATAATTTTTAAACTCTTTGGTCTACTAGAGTGTCTTTAAAAATAGGATTGACACTAACATTTCCAAACATGTTGTTTCTTACCTGAGAATGAGCCTCTTACTCTAGCCTTTTCCATCCTGTGGTAGTGACTACTACTTCTGAGTTGTCCCATACAGTGCCTCTGATATTCCATGTCTTTGGGTGTCTAAAGAAATGCTTTTTAGATAATTGCTGTACATGTCCTTTAAAAAAAACACATATTTATTTGGGTAAGAACATGATGCTAAAGCCTTAAACAGTTTTTTCTTATAACGAAATAAATACATGAGCCCTGGTTGGTGTGGCTCAGTTGATTGGGCATCGTCCCATGCACCAAAGGTCACTGGTTCGATTCCTGGTCAGGGAACATGCCTGGGTTGTGGGCTCAGTCCGCAGTAGGGGGCGTGCAGGAGGCAGCCAATCGTTTCTCTCTCCCTCCCTTTCTAAAATCAGTAAAAAGGTATTTTTGAAAAGAAATAATATATACCCTCTATAATTTTCTTTACCCTGCACAGATAGGCCAGAAAGACATAGTATTTTAAGCCAGGTTACATTATAACAAATTCCATTATTAGCACAATTAAAACTAATTTAATTTTACTTTACTTTGTTTACAGAGGGAGTAAAAGCCACATCAGAACTTAGTATTTCTTGTGAATCTGATGACTAGAGTGCAGTTTCTAAGACACAATTTGAGCCCTGGCTGGGTGGCTTAGTTGATTGAAGCATCATCCCATATACCAAAAAGGTTGCAGGTCAATCCCGGTCAGGGACCGTACCTAGGTTTTGGGTCCTATCCCTGTCGCATATAGGAGGCAACTGATGGATGTTTTTCTCTCAAAACAACAACAACAAAAACCTCATGATTTGATCTTGGGTTGCCATAGGAAATTGAAAAGGCCTTTGACTATATTCCATTTGAATCCAGGTTTTATGTTGAGAGATTTATTTAAGCTTTTGTATGTTTTTCATTATTATTGCTAACTTATAAAGGTTTTTTTAAAAAGTAGCTTCAATATTTAAAGCACATAATTGGATGAATTTTGACATGTATATGTATGTATCCAGCTATGAAACCATCCCCACAATCAGGATGGTGAACCTTCCCCTCACTCCCAAAGTTTCCTTTGCCACCGTGTAACCCCTCCTTGTCCACCTGTGCCCCTTACAGGTAACCCCTGGTCTGCTGGTTTGCTTTCTGTCGCTATAGATTAGTTTGCCTTTTTTTTTTTTTTTTTTAGAATTTTATATAAATAGAACCATACTGTCTTTATTGTCTGGAAATATTGACATATATCCTTTTAGTTCCAGTTCGGACATCATAAGAGATATTCTCGAAGAGGAGGAAGCCTGGGAAGCATCACATAAGTGAGTTCTCGTAATTATTAAGTGTCCATTTTGACCTGAGAAATTGTAATTCTGTACAGTTGATTTTCAAACAAAAGAATGTTTGTGCTCTCTGGTTTAAGAAAGTAATAATTCATACACCTCCAGGTAAAGATTTCTAGTTTATTGTTTCTGTATATTTCTGCTTATAAATGGAATCCCAGTGTAATAACTCTGAATATTTGTCAGGAGTTGTTTTTCTAAAGACAAATTGTTCCAATAGGTGATTATAGTTTGGCCTTAAGCACTGGCTCGAGTCTTTAGAAATTTCTAATCCTTTTCTGGATGTTCCTAGCCATAAGATGTGTTTAGTGTAGAATAAATGCACTTTTACTTTTCCTATACCACTTATGAATCAGTCTGGGAAATGAGACTTTGGGGTGGGGGTGGGGGACTATTCCAGTTCCCACTGGTAGGTAAGCAGGAAAGGAACAGTGCCAGAAAATAATACATTTTCATTAATCTCCACCTACAGGAGTGACCTGTAGTACAGCAGGAAAAATATACAATAATTTCATGATCACATACCTCCCATAGGCCGTTAGAATTGCCTAGCAGCAGTTCTACTGGGCCTGCAATCACTTCTTTGTCCTGTTCTTCACAAGGATTATTTGAAAACTCAGCTTTTTTCAGTGGCTCCACACCTCCCCCCGCCCCGCCCCCAGCTGAAGACCTGGTTCTTTATAGAGAAAACCGAAGCCATTATAGTGGGATCTTCATCTTTCCAAACATATAAATCTGCCTGCATTTGTACAGATTTAATCCTCATTTCCTCTTCTTATAATAAAGGGATGTCCTAACACCTATTGGAGGCTAATTCCTTCTCCTTCATCCTACTCTCTTGTCAGGAACTTTGCTGTGTCCCTTCACTCATAGGCAACCTTTCCTTCTCAACTGTAATTTTTTGTTGGGTTTCCTGCATGCTCAAATCTTTCCCATCCTAAAACCAGCCAACCACACAGCCAGCAGACAAAAACACCGTACTCAGCCTCTCATCTCACTCATTCTCATCCTCCAGCTGCTATTGTATCTCTCCTTCCTTTCCTAATAGATTATCTGAACTTGCAGTCTCCGTTTCCTTATTTTCCACTTACTTGCTCTTCAACATACATACTCAGCCAGTCCCATCATTCTGACATAGCTTTCACTCAGGCCACTGAAGAACGCCATGTTGCTAAATCCAGAGCACATTTTTTAGACCTTATCTCTCTTGACTTCTTATCAGTGTTTGATACTATTGACTTCTTCACCTTTCTTTTTTTAAAATATATTTTTATTGATTTCAGAGAGGAAGGGAGAGGGAGAGAGAGATAGAAACATTAATGATGAGAGAGAATCATTGATCGGCTGCCTCCTGCACGTCCCCCACTGGGGATCGAGCCCACAACCCGGGTATGTGCCCTTGACCGGAATCAAACCTGGGACCCTTCAGTCCGCAGGCCGATTCTCTATCCACAGAGCCAAGCCAGCTAGGGCTTCTTCGCCTTTCTTAAAAGCCTCTCTTCTTTCACTTATGAGACACAGTAAACTGTTTTCCTTTTGCTCAACCTAGATCATTAGTTGTTGATGTTGATTAAGATTAAATTGATCTCCTAATAAATTTATCTCTCCTGCCAGTACCTCTCCTGAGCCCCAGATATAAATATCAACTACCTACTTGATGTCTCTCCTTAGATATTTTTTAAGACTCTTTAAAATCAACATGTGCAAAGCTGAACACTTGACCTTATCTACTCTCCTACACCCCCCAAAATAGTTTTTAAAGCAAAATAAAAACATGATCCTCTTCTGGTGTTCCTTTTCAGCCAATTTCTTACGCCCTCCCCTCGCCCCAACAAAATCTGTCATTCTTGACATCTTGTTCTATGGTGCCTCTGTGATCACTCTTATAGATTTTACTTCTTAAATATCTGGAATTCATTCATTTATTTCTACCCTTCTCATCACCCTAGTTCATGCTACCATTGTAGCTTGATTGGGCAATAAATTGTGTCTTAATTTGTCTATTCCTTATTTTCTGGCTTCTTTACAATCTAATCTCCATATTGCAGCTAGAGTGACCTTTGTAAAATGAAAATCTGATCACTGTTACTCATCTCTCTACTTTAAAAATAGCAGTAGCTTCTTATTCCTTTTAGGATTGAGAAGGGACTCTTTAATATGCCTGAAAGGTCCTGCATGATCTGGTCTTCTCCAGTCTTGTGTGTTATCACACACCTGTGCTTTCTCTTTGCTCCTTTGATACAGGTGTCTTCATGTCACATGCCTGCTCATCCCAGGGCCTTTGAACACGCTTGTCTCTACCCAGAATGTTCTTCTCATCTTTCTTCTCGTTTACTCTTAACCCTTCAGGCCTAAACTCGAGACCTGCTTCTCATGGAAGTCTTCTCTGGCCTTACCTTCTGGATCATGTCCTTATGGCTCTTTGTCCATTTCCCCTACCAGGTTTAACATTGTAACCCCAGTGTCAACACAGCTCCAACCCACAGTCAATACTTTGCATGTTTGCTCTCATTGAAATAGCATAACAATACTATGATGTATGGTTATTCCTTTTTATAATGAGGTAACTGAAGCTGAAAGAGGCAAGTCTCCAGCCCAATGTCACTTAGCAGTAAGTGATGAGTGATGGAGCTGAGTGGAGCTTAATGTGTCCAAGTCAACTCTTTCAACCTTTAAGCTATACCAGTGGTCGACAAACTCATTAGTCAACAGAGCCAAATATCAACAGTACAACGATTGAAATTTCTTTTGAGAGCCAGATTTTTTAAACTTAAACTATAGAGGTAGGTACATTGTTATTAACTTAATTAGGGTACTCCTAAGCTGACCTTTGCTAAAAACTCAAGGGGCCAAAGAGCCGAATGTGGCTCACGAGCCGCAGTTTGCCGACCACTGAGCTATACTATCTTTCCAAAGGATATTGACATTTTGTAGTTTCATAGCTGAGTCGCTAGAAAATGGAAAAGTGTGGTGTATCCAAGGAACACAACATGAGTAGGTTTATCAGACTAATGAGATATTTGATGGTTCAAACCAGTGTTGCATGAAAGTTTGAGATTTTGGTTGCATTGCTTTCAGCTAAGCATTATTTAACTTTGCATTCTGAGAGAGGAGGCCACTCCTTCACTAATCATGTTCTCTTTTATTGGGAATCATCCTGACACCAACGGTTATAACAAGCTGTAGCCCAGAATTCTTGAGCCCAAGTCCATTTTTAACAATGATGACCTCTTAAAGTCATTATTGGTAAGAAAACACTTAGCAAACAAACCCCATCACTTGATAATAAATGTTAAAGCTGGAAAAATGTAAGTGCTCCTCTAGTCCAGTCCCCTCATTATGTGGAGAGGAAGCTGGGTTCCAGAGAGGTAAACTGACTAGGTCGAGGTCCACAGCTAGTTAGTGGCACTACCAGGATCAGAATCCAGGACTCTTGATTTCAGCTGAGTGTACAATAGTGTAAATAAGCTTATGCTATAATGTAGCTTTATTTATTTGTGTTTTGGATTTTTTCTTTAGAGGAGGGGAGAGAGGAACATTGATTTGTTGTTCCATTTATTTATGTATTCATTGGTTGCTTCCTGTATGTGCCCTGACTTGGAATTGAACCTGCAACCTTGGGACGATGCTCTAACTGACTGAGGTACCTGGCCAGGGCTCCATATGTAGCTTTAGAGGCAGAATCAGGAAAAGCCTCCACAGCTTTACTTTTCAACAAAATGTAGCAGTTCTATAAGTATCTATGTTATCCTTCTAGGCATATTTTGTTATAAATGAATATGTTAATTATATTTACCAGGGCAACCACTAAGAAATTTAAAATAGAATAAAAGAAATAAAAGAAGTGGGATTAAAGTGGTACACTAGAAAATATTTAACACCAAAGAAGGCAGAGAATAGAGGAACCAAAAAATTGACATAAGCACTATAGAAAACAAATAGCAAATGACATTCATAAATCCTGCTTTGTCAGTAAATACACTAAGCATAAATGTATTAAACGCTCTATTAAAAGGCAGAGATTGGCCCTAGCCGGTTTGGCTCAGTGGATAGAGCGTCAGCCTGCAGACTCAAGGGTCCCAGGTTCAATTCTGGTCAAGGGCATGTACCTTGGTTGCGGGCACATCCCTAGTAGGGGGTGTGCAGGAGGCAGCTGATCGATGTTTCTCTCTCATGGATATTTCTAACTCTCTATTCCTCTCTTTCCCTCTGTAAAAATTCAGTAAAGTATATTTTTAAAAAAGGCAGAGATTGGCAGAGTGGATTTTTTTAAAGAAAAAACATGATTCAACTATATGCTTTCTACATGAGATGCACTTTAGATTCAAAGATAAATAAATTGAAAGTAAAAGGATAGAAAAAGATATGCCATGCAACAATAACCAAAAGAAAGCTGCCATGGCTATATTAATAATTGACAAAATAGACCTTAAGACAAAAATGTAACTAAAGACAAAGAAATATTTTATAATGACAAAATGATCAATCCATCAGGAAGACAAAGTAAGTATAAGCATACATAAACCTCAGTATATACCAAAAAGCAAAAAAAAAGATGAAAAAAACAAATCCCAAGAAACACTTAAAAGTTCGATGAGAAAAACTATGGAAAGGAAAACCACCCAGGAGCAGCAAGGAGCAAAAGCCCATCAAAAAAAAGTATTGCTGACGGGCCTGGCCTCCCTGTTTGTGGGTGTAGAGCCAGGCAAGCTAAACGCAGAGTGGGCCTGTGGACTTGCCTCCAGACAATGATCTTATTCATCAGAGGCCTGGCCTATAATGGAAAGAAGGATGATTCCTTGAGACAAAAGAACCTGGGAAGCTTCCTGCCTCTGCAAGTCTCAGGCATGTATACAGGCTCCAGTCTGTCTGTTCATGTTCCCTTTAAAGTGTTGTGCCAAGAACTGGATGCAGTAAAGGTTACAGTGCAGAACTCCTCCAGAGTCATCACTCTGATTGTTTTGTCTTGCTTATTTGACTTCACAGAATCTTAAGTTTAATCTGTTCGCTTATTGACCACCCTTCACTGTCCATTCCTTTTGAACCTAGTGTCCCTCTACTGCCATTAATGGCTTCCTGTCCTGAATCTGGGAAATCATCTCTGGACACACTTATTATCCTTCCTATTTTTCCTCTTCTAAGATTCAGCTCATGCCTCTTGTCTATGAAGAACTTTTTGGATACCAGTTCTGTCATAGCACATATTGAGTCGCCCTTCTATTTAAGTAGAAAGAAACCAAAGAGTTTTCTGTCATCTGGTGACAAAACCAGAGACCCATCCTTCTTAATAGACCTTTATCCAGAGACAGAAATTGGTTTATCCCAAGGAAGTTGGCATGTTGGCCAATATGTTTTTCTTTCCTTTGTTCCATTATATCCTAGGAAGTAAATACTAATAAAATCAGCAAGAATTACTTCTGCGTATTAGAGAAGATAAATATCATTTAATTAATATCTCTCAAATTCCTAATATGTGCTACATTGTTATAAACTAGTATAACAATGGTACTTATTATATTAGGTACTTTCATTTTCATTTTATTATTTAATCCCTCTGATTGCACGGAAGAGAAGAAACTTTACTCACTGTGTTTTATGAGAAATCTGAGCCCAGAAGGTTGGTGAATTGTCTTGAATCTCCTAAGCCTAAGTCTAGTGCTTCTCCCACTGGTCTACAGCTGTGAGCTGGCACTACATGGTAATTCTCTGGACTGAGTTCTTCATCAGTCTACACCCTGTCATAAGGAGTCTGGTTCCTTTATTTTGTTGTTTGCTGGCAGCTTTTAGGTCTTAGCCCTTCCTCTTCCTCTTCTGTCCCACATCTGGACAAGCTGATAGGAAATCCTGGGTGCTCCCTCCTTTGGTCCTGGCAAACCATGCAAGTCCCTATCTGTGTATGGGAACCCACTCTCTTAACCCACTCAAGGCAGTTTCCATTTCCAACTTGGGAAGCCTGCCCCGCTATCCCCAGAAAAGCCTCTTTATGTGAGTAATAAACCTTTCCATACTATGGTTCTAGTACCAGTTCTGATTGGGGAGGAGGGAGGAGAGGTGGTGTTTTCCCAAACCAAAAAGCAATTCTAGAATGCCAGCTGGGTGTCCTATAATTCAACTCAATTTTTTAAAATACGTTTTTATTGATTTTTAGAGAGAGAGGAAGGGAGAGGGATAGAGAGATAGAAACATCAATGAGAGAGAAATATCATCGACCTAGGAGTGGCATTCATTACAGGCTTGTATAGCAAGTGTAAGTTCAGCCCGTAAGAAACTGCCTAGTTGTGCCCCACCAGCCATGTATGCGAGTTCTAGTTGCTTCATATCCTGGCCGGTACTTGGTTATTGTTTTACTTTTTATTTTATTAAGCCATTCTAGTAGATATACAGTATTATTTTATTGTCATTTTAATTTGCATTTCCTTCCTTTCATGAATGCCAAATCATGGAGGCTGGTATTTTATCCTTGGGTTTTTGATGAAATGCCTCCTCAAATCTTTTGCCTTTTTTGTGGGTTCTCTTCCGTCTTCCTGCCCGGCTCCCCACCTTTCTCCTGAGCACCTGGAGGAAGCACCTGGAAGAGAGCCTGCAAGTGTCTGTCTGCCCCCTGTGGCAGGGCCCCCTAGCCCATATCTCAGAATCATTCAAATGAACTAACAAGAAAATAGTGACAGACTCCTAGACAGAGAGCAGGCTGACAGCTCTCAGGGGAGAGGGGTGGGGTGGAGGGATTGAGAAAAACTCATGGACAGGGACAACAGTGTGGTGATTGCCTGCCGGGTAGGGGGCAGGAATGGAGGGAAGTGGAGGAGGGGATAAATGGTGATGGACGGATGGAGACTTGACTGGGGGGTGAACACACAATACAGCGTCAGATGATGTGTTGTACAACTGTGCACCTGAAACCTGTATATTTTTGTTAACCAGTGTCACCCAGATAAATTCAATAAAAAGGAAACTCTGTCAGCTGACAGCCACCTTTTTCTCAGTGCTCTGCTCAGTGAGCGAATTCACGTGGCCCATCTCTTTGGAGGGGCTTATCTTTCTTTGGAAATTTGTTTTCTTGCCTAACAGTCTCAGCTGTCTGATAGGATCAAGAAAAGTTATGATTATTTTGGACTATCTGGCTTTGTTTGTTATTAGGATGGGGCAGTTTTTTTTTGTTTGTGTGTATGTGTGTGTGCATCTTTCTAACATATTAAGTAGAAGCTTAAACTATTAGATTTTGATTCAGAAGAAAGGGGTTCCGTTCCTGGCTCTGTCACTTATGCCTGTGATCTTTGGTAATCACTGTTTTCTCAGTTGAAAATGGGAATAATAATAATATTAATAATATTTATAATTATAGTATAATATATAATAATAATTATTTTAACAGACTGGTCAGTGGAGTAGAGGGCTGTTTGGGGGTTTAAATGAAAAGATGTCTATGAAAGCACTTGTAAACTAGAAACTGCTATAAATAATAATGGTCATTATTTTCTAAGATGCCAATTCCATTTTACTGTTTTCAGAAATGATCTTCAAGACGCAGAAACAAGTCCAACACAGAATCGTCGGACAAGACCAGAAAGTGCAGAGATGGAGCCGAGAAATAAGCGGAATAGGAACTAGCGTGGCTTTGGCGACTTTCCCAGGGTAGTGATCCGAATATGGTACTTTCTGTTGCCATATAGATTTCATATTCATAATGCCCACATAAGGGTGTAAATTCTAAATATTTTTAACCAACTTTTCATTCTTTTCTGTCTTTTTCAGCCCGGTGGCGGGGGGGGGGGGGGGGGGAAAGTTACAAAACATCCTCCCTTGGTCAGTTACCTTTTGCTGGGATATATTTCTCTCAAATACTGACTTCACATGTTCACCAGTTTTGCATAGAACACAGGCTTTTTTTGCAAAGGGTTTTTTGTTTGGCTTTGTTTCTGAATTTCAGAATGTCCTTAACCCATTCTCCTTCTCTTCCATGGAGAAGCCCACTTCAGAAAGGATTCTTCAACCTTTTCCTACAGGAGCAGTCGAGGAGTTAAGGCCTCTATTTCTAGAAAGGCAGGATGTCATAACTCACATCCTTGGTGTCAGCATCCTCGGTGTGCATGTGTGTGTGTGTGTGTGTGTGTGTGTGTGTGTGTGTACACGTGCGCGTGTTAGTCTGAATGCCATCATGCCCGTTATAGCAGTTAGTGATGTTTGTTGCCTGAGTTTAAGGTAGTCAGTTGTTAGACCCATGTCTTACACGTTATTCAGATGTTGGTCACAAACAATAAATTAAAAACATTGGGCACAGTCTTCAGAAATGGCAATGACAAATGGTTATTGTTAGTCTTTCTTTTCACTTGGGTAAATGGAATTTTTAACACTTTGAATCCTAGCCATTAAAAAGAATGCTGCAATAAATGGATTTTGTAAATGACTAGACTCTACATCAATTTAAAATCATGTGCTTGAAACAGTATCTTGAGTATAAGCTACAAATCATCGAAGGGGTTGGTCAGAAATAACCTCTGTGTGAAATGTGCACCAGGCCCCTGTCGCTTCCAGAGTCCCTCATGTCTCCCTGGCGTCTCAGTCAGTCTTCACCCTCCGCCACCGCCCAGCCCAGATACATCAGCTCTCCAGTGACAAGCTAGCGAATGTGGCAGTGTTGACAACAAATGTATGAATGTTCCAGGATGTTTGTGACTTCCGCTTTCCAGACAGTGTCTCCGTGGACTTTGGCATTTTGGTATGCTCTCGGGTTTCAGGGTAATGTGTGGAGTCTCATTATAACTTAGAGTTAAGCGTTTTAACACTTACATGGCTATTTGTTTTCTTTATGAGTTCCCTGAGCTTCAAGTGATTGCATAATAATTTGTCATAATATTTAATCTAAAATGGGGGTGGGAAATGTCCGACCCTGCCAAGGCATTAGGGGTGAGTAAATTAAATGTTTGCCCAAATAATAGGCTAATTTTTAAGTTGATAATTGTGTATGGCCCGAGAATGATGTTATAAATATCCAAATGGCCCTTGGCAGAAACAAAGTTCCCCACCCCTGACCTAAAATCACGAGTGTGCACTAGGGAAACTAAAGGCGGCAGCACCCACTGAATGCGTCGAAGGATCCGAGGGGCAGTGTGTGAGCAATGTCAGACAGCGTGGGGCTTAACATTGATGTGATATTTACGTCTGAGTTGCCAGAAATTATGCTAAAAGGAAAAGTGTTTGTATCATTAAAAAGTACACAGTCTGCTATAAATTAAACTGGAAATAATTACTACACTGTTTGCAGCAAAGTGAGTTTGCAAGGAAGCAGTGAGAGCCAAGACACGGAGGCAGGCAAGTGAATTCACTCAGGTAATATTTAACTATCTACGCAGTGAGGTAGCAGTGAGCACTGGCAGTCAGAGGTGACAGCGGCCTCTGAAACTCTTCTCAGTGGGGAAGGGAGGACGAATTTGCTCCCCAGGGGACATTGGGCAATGTGTAGAGATATTTGGCTGTCACATCTGGGTTTGGGGAATTGCCACTAGTATCATGGGTAGAGGCCAGGAATGCTTCTAAATATCCTAAAACACACAGGCCAACCCCCATGGAGTGTTTGCTGGGCTGCCCTAACCAAGTGCCACAGGCCGTGTGGCTGAAACAGAGAATCTTTTTCCCCTCACAGTTCTGGAGGGTAGCAATCTAAGACCAGGTTGTCATTGGGTTGGTTTCTTCTGGGAGCTCTCCCCTTGGCTCTCACTGGGTCCTCACATGATCTTTCTTTTTTGTTCTCACATCTGTGTCCTAATCTCCTCCTCTAAGGATACCAGTCATACTGGACCAGGGCCCATTTGTATAAGCTTGTTTTTATCCCAATTACCACTTTAAAGACCCTATCTCCACATACATTCACATCTGAGGGACTGGGGGTTAGGACTTCAATGTATGAGTGGCATTGGGGGCAGGGACCCACAACTTAGCCCACAATAAAGAATTATCCAGTTCATAAAAACGTGGTGCATATATACAATGGAAAATTACTCCTCCATAAAAAAGAATGAAATCTTAACCATTTGCGATAATATGGATGGACCTGGAAGCTTTTATGCTAAATGAAATAAGTCAGAGAAAGACAAATGCCATGTGATTCTACTTATATGTAGAGTCTAAATGACTAAATAAAAGAACAAACAAAACAGATGCAATGGACAAACTAATGGTTGCCAGAGGAGAGGGGATAGAGGGACCCAGGTGAAAAAGGTGAAGGGATGAAGTACAAGTTGGTAGTTACAAAATAGTTATGGGGATGTAAAGTACACCATAGGGAATACAGTCAATAATATTGTACTAACTGTATGGTGCCAGGTGGGTACTTGAATTATCGAGGGGATCATTTTGTAAATTATTTAATTGTCTAATCAGTGTGCTGTATATCTGAAACTAATATAAAATAATATTGACTGTCAACTGTAATAAAAAATTTAAAAAAAAAGAAAAAGAATTATCTGGTTCAAAATGTCATTGGTGCTGAGATTGAGAAACCTCCCAATGTCAAGAACCTCGCAAGTCTGCTTGAAAAATAAAGGTTAAAGGGCATTTACTGAGCTCTGGTTGTTAACACTTAGCATACATTTAACATTTACACATTGAAAGGAAGGTGTTTTTATATTTATTTGAGAATAAGGAATTTAAAGTACGTGTTAAATCCAGGATTAAAACTGATAAGCTTCTGATTTCACCTTTTAGTGAAAATAGGATCCTAATCACTAGTTTGTTTTTTACTTTTACCTCCTTACTCCCCTTTAGGGTATAACAGCTACTGTGGGTGTGTCACCTCACAACAGTGATGCTTATGGTTTGAGGGCACAGGTAAGCTGCTGTATGTAATTTAGAAAGGACGGGTCTAGATGGTTCTGAGTGTCAGCCCATCCTTTCATCCTCCAACCCCTTCTCTCCTTTATACCCCTCATTGAGAATCACTGGTCAAGTTGAAAAAGTAATTCACACACATAGGACAATGTGGGTTATATAGGGAGGCTGGTATGGATTTAAAAACTGACTTGTATGGTCAAGATTAATGTCAACAGGGGTAAACAAATAGTGAGTAGAGGACTTTTTTCCTTGTGGCCCTTGGCCCTGTAGAATGAAGAGAAAGCAGCTGTCTAGACCATTCCACTGATAGAGTGACTGTGGATGAAAAGGAAATTGCACTCTGAGTTTTCTTAGAGCCAGGGAAAAGGCAGAAACAGTAGATTACAAAATCCTTAGCACTGATAAAAATAACAATTGTTTAAATGAGGCACATTTTTTCCTATTATATGTTTTTGTTATAAAAGTAATCTATATATATATATAAAAGCCTAAGCGACCAAACAACCAGTCACTATGATGTGTACTGACCACCAGGGGGCAGACAATGCAGGAGCTGCCCCCTGGTGGTTAGTGCACTCCCACAGCGGGAGCGCTGCTCAGCTGACCAGTGGGCGCCAGATGCAGGGCTCATGGCTGGCCACTGCAGCCTGGAGACCGTAGCAGAGCGGCAGAGAGCCTACCGAGCGGTGGCGGCAGGTGCAACGGGGTCGGGATTAGCACAAAGTCTCCTGCCATTGCAGGAGTGGCAGGCGGCGTTGGACTGCTGGTTTCTGCCAGATCCCCACAGGCTACGCTGAGGGACCCCACTGGTGTACGAATCCGTGCACTGGTCCTCTAGTATATATAAACGCCTAAGCAATCACTTGACCGGTCTCTATGACATGCACTGACCACCAGGGGGCAGATTCTCAACATAGGAGCTGCCCCCTGGTGGTCAGTGCACTCCCACAGCGGGAACACCGCTCAGCTGACCGATGGGCGCCAGCTATGGCGACACAAGCCTCTCCCCACTACTGAGCAGTGGTGGCGGCAGGCAGGGCCAGGATGAGCGGGACCAGCGAGGCACTGGCCCGGGCTTGGGCTCCTTCCCAGCCGCCTGCCACTTCATGCACTACTACATCCCTTGGGGGATATCGCATGGCCTGGCCTGTGGTAATTGGGCCAAAACCGGCAGTGCGACATCCCCCAAGGGGTTCCAGATTGCGAGAGGGTGCAGGCCAAGCTGAGGGATCCCACCAGTGCACGAATCCGTGCACTGGGCCTCTAGTTAATTATGAAATTAGAGGGGGAAATATCACAGCTATTAAATTTATTATCATTTTGATAACTTGGTTTTAGTCTTACGGTGTGGAAACAATGAGATTACTTTCCCAGTTTACAATGTCCCTCATAAAAATTTACTTCTCCCTCTTTCTCCTTCCTTTTTATCCCTTTCCCCTTTTTATCCCTTTACCTTACCTTTTCTTTACTCTCTCCCTTCCCTGCTCTCCCATGACTTCCTGTCAAGTAGTGTGCAAAACAAAGATAAGCCTTGCCCTAATGAAACTTGTAGACCAGAAAAGGAGATGGACATTAATCGCATAATTACACAAATTACAGTTGTGGTAAGTGCAACAAAGCAGAGGTATGTGGCCCTATGAAAACATGCAGGAAAGAGATTTCATTTTTGACCTTTCTCTCTAGGGAACTTGGAAATCAATCCAAGGTGGTAAGGTTAATCGCCATATTCCCTCCATATCCTCTGTGGCCCTCATCCTTAAGAACCTGTGCATGTATCCTCTTTTGGTTCAAAAGACAAAACATTAAAATGCTCATGCAAATAGCTGACTATGTGTTCACTAACTTCACAGCTATGTCAGACAATCTGGACCATCCACACTAAATACACACAGTGCCTTCAGCATTTCATCACATAGCACTTCCACAGCATTATCAGTGCCCGTTAATGAGCACCACCAATCCTTCCGGATTCTGTACCGTATTAGCACAAAGTCTCCATTCTTGGACATTTAGGTTACTTCCAGTTTTAAATAACAGAATTACATTCTTAGGTTAGATTCACAGAAGTTGAATTGTTGGAACATTATTGCAATAAAATATATGGGCAGGTTTTCAAAATAGAGGACACCAGAATATTAAACTAAATGGAAGTTGTTCCTTGGATTTTTAAATAATGGTCATTAAGAAATTTATTGCAACTCTTCAGTGGGAATTTCACAGCAAGTGCAAAAGCTTTCATTATGGCTGTTACTTCTGTTAACTATCAAAGCCGACAGTCTAAATTTGAAGGAAACTGAGAAAGACATTTTTAGTGTTATTAGCAAACAAAGACCAAACGTACTTGGGTGTTTTAATTTTATTGTATTTAGGAGCTCTGAAGGCAACGGATAGCTGGAAACCCTTTATAGCAGCCGTCACCAACCGGTGGTCCGCGGATCTCTGAAAGGTTGGCGACTGCCGCTTTATAGAATTTCACCAGATAAGGAAACAGATAAAAATACATATTCCAAGAACACACACTTAGTATGTGTGATTTTTAGAAAATGAAAAATCTAGCTTTATGCAGTTTACAAGAAACGGTCACACAGAAAGTAAAAAGGTAGGAGAAATTTCCAGCAAAGCTAATTAAATGTAGCAATGATTATAACACATTAGCCATGTGCTTTTTTTTTTTTCATTTCACATCAGCTAGTGAAAACCTGTTATGAGAAATGGGTTTTGCTTGGACTAGCTTTTAAGAAGGGATACAATTTGTATTAGCAGGAAGGAGAAGGGAGAATGCCCTCGCTGCTGCCCCTGCATTTCTTAAGGGTACTGTGGGCTTCTCTCTCTGGGTGTGTGGCATGTTGGGGACATCGCCCCTGCCCCGCCTCCACTCATGGTCCTATGAAAGTAATTGCAAATCTTCAGGACACCAGGACGTTAAATTCCTATCGCAGGCAGCCATGGATCAGGCTGGGCAGATGGGCTCCCCGGTGTGGAACGGGCAGGCACCCTTCCCTGCAATCTTGGAGCCAGCACAACTCTTCCGGACGACTGGCCGTGGGAAAGGAGGGGCATGTGTTTCCTTGGCCAGTCTCTGAGAACCCGGCTCTGCTGTGTATGCAGAGCAACAGCCGCTGTGCGAGTTCCTTCTCACTGAAGGCTGGTGTGAGCTGCCATCGCCTCCTCGCCTCCTCAGGGCTCAGGTGTTGGGTTACTAGTACCTAGGCTTATGAGGCTTGCAGGGGAGGGAACAGGAGGGATGGGAAGATTGGAAGGAGGAGGAAACCAACAGGGGCTCATCCTTGGCGTCTATGGAGACTCATACGAGGACCAGGACCAATCCTTGGGCATCCGAACCCCTGGAGACCACAGTGACTTTGCTTGTTTGTTTTAACAGCTTCATGGAGATAGAATTCACTCGACCTACGATTCACCCATTTTAAACATGCTCTTCAATGGCTTTTAGTATTTCAGAGTTGTGTGACCATCATTGCAATTAATTTTAGGACATTTTCATTATCCCTGCACCCTTTATCCTCACCCCTCAACTCTCCTACCCTTTTCAGCCCTAGGATACAACCAATCTGCTTTTCCTTTCTGTATTTCCTTTTTCTGTGCATTTCATGTCAATAGCACCATGAATGTGTGGCCCTTTGTGACTGCTTTCTTCACTCAGCATCATGTTCTCAGGGCTCATTCATATCGTACATGACACCACTTCCTTTTAGTGCTGAGTAATGTCCCATTATATGGGATAGACCACGTTTTGTTTATCCATTCATCAGCTGATGGATATCTGGGTTATTTCTATTCATTATGACTACTTTGAATAATGTGCCTAAGCACTTGCATACAAGTTTTTGTGTGAACATGTGTTTTTACCCCTCCTGGGTATGTACATAGGAATGGCATTTGGAGATCATATGGTAGCTGTGTGTTTAATATTTTGAGGAACTGCCAAACTTTTCCAAAGCGGCTGCACAAGTTTAACTTCCCACTAGCAGTGTATCAGGGTTCCTGTGTCTCCACATCCTTTCCAATGCTGTGATTAATCTGCCCTGTTTGTTAGAGCAATGCTAGTGGGTGTGAAGTGGTATCTCATGGTTTTGATTTGCATTCCCCAACAGCTAATGATATTGAGCATCTTTTTATTTTATTTTATTTTTTTTATTTTATTTTATTTTTCTACAAAAAAGTATAAAGGGCTTTTATTATTTGTAACATAGGCACAGTTTTTTAAAGTTAATAAATTATTTAAGGGATTTCACATGTTCTGAGTTCCTCCACTGCCTTAGTTCCTCCTGAGTTTGAGTCTTAATCATCTTATTCCCTTTTTTGCTCAATCCTGATGTCATTTCAGTCAGTCCTATATAATAGGAATAATCATGATCAAAACTGTATGGTATGGTAACTGAGGCCAAACTGTATGGCTAGACAAAGGCCATCGAGGCCCCAGACATATAAGAGGCTATCATAAAATCTCACTGATTACCAACGGCTATTACAAAAATCTCATAGAGCTTGTGTTATATTTATAGTGGACAGTGATCTAGGCAATGTAAATTAATGTTAGTTAAGTGTTCCCAGTAGGCTGAATGCTATGCTACCAACATAGCAGGAAAAAAACCTATTGGGGAAATGTTTTGTGGTCATGTCCACAGCAAATGAGAAACTGCATTCTACTGAGCATCTTTTTATGTGTGTATCTGCCATTTCGGTGTCTTCTTTGAAAAAAAAAAAGATTATTCCATTTCTTCGCCCATTTTTTAATTAGAGTATCTTTTTATTGAGTTAAAGGTATTTTTTAATTTCCCTTTTGATTTCTAATTTGAGACGTGAGTTACATATAGAGGAGTAGTTTAGTTTCAAATAGTTCTGTCCCAGGTTCTAGTAGTTCCCTCACAGGTGCTAATCAGTATTCTGCTGAAGACTCGGGCGGACCTGAGGGCCTCCAGGGTTTGCTCTGTGCAGAAACCTCCCCGTGTCTCTGACTAACTGGTCTCTCTGGACTCCCAGCTCCTGCTCAATTCAGGGAGCTCGTCGTGCTCCACCTGGTGCCCACCCTCGCTGGGACCTGGGAACCAAGGCAGGACGCGGGAGCAGTTCCAGGGCGCGCTGTCCTTAGTGGTTTCCATCTCTTGGGGGTCACTGTCCTTCATTGCCTGGTGACCAGTTTCTTAAAAACTGCTGGTTTTAAAACCTTCTTCTTTTTCCCAGGCATGGGGAGTAAATCTGATCCCTGTTTTGTCTGAAAGTGGAAGTTTCCCATTGCCATGTTATTTAAATTGCAAAATAAAAATATCTCAAGGTCACCCATAAGGAAATAAATAATGGTACATTCATGTGATGTACTTTAAAGCTATTAAATGTTTTGGAAGAATACTTGTAGACATAACTTGATAATATAATAAAGAGATTGCAAACCTATAGTAAATTCCAGGGTTTAAAATGTATTATTATGTATTCATGTGACATGTGTATGCATAAAGAAGTAAAAAAAGCCCTAACCGGTTTGGCTTAATGGATAGAGCGTCGGCCTGCGGACTGAAGGGTCCCGGGTTCGATTCCGGTCAAGGGCATGTACCTTGGTTGCGGGCACATTCCCTGTGGGGAGTGTGCAGGAGGCAGATGATCAATGATTCTCTCTCATTGATGTTTCTAGCTCTCTGTCTCTCTCCCTTCCTCTCTGTAAAAAATCAAGAAAATATATATTTTAAAAAAAGAGGTAAAAGAAAATGCCCCAAAATATTACATCATTTGTGAATTTAGGATGATTTTAATCTTCTTTTCTACATCTTCTAAATTGTCTCTAATGCATTCATTGAGAATCTTATATAGGTGTATATGTCTGTATATGTGTATAATATATGTATGTGTGTATACACACACACACACACACACACACACACACACACACACACACACACACACAGATATTGTGGGTGGGGTAAGGAAGAAATATGGAAGGTGTGATTATAGGAGACAGCTGGGCTGTAAGCCAGGCTCTGCTACTCTTTGCCTATGATTCAGGGAAACTCATTTCCTTCTCTCAGCCTCAGTCTTCTCAGCAAAGGCAAAGTGACCTCAGAGGCCCCTGCTAGGACAGCCGAGGAGCCCATGCCTGCTCTAAGGTGAACAGCGCCTTGCCTGTTCTGCCCTGTTCCTTAGAGCTAAAGTGAGATCTCCCCGGGTGCTCCATAACTCCAGATGGGATGGCAGTTCTCTTCTGGTTGGTTTTTCTAGGTCAAGGAGGTCTGGAGCAGGGACCTACAGGGAATTTATAATTTTGAAGGCTCCTCTCTCATGGCTGCTTGCTGCCCATCTGAAGTGAGCAGGGTGCAGTGAGCACTGGGTCAGGGAGGGGCCTAGGCATCATCCACAGTCTGCAGTACTGTGGGTGGGGATCCCCGCCCCCTGCTGCCCCTCGCCAGCTGGTGCATTTCCCTGCTCACTTCCAGGGCTGCTATTCTCAGCTTCCCTGGACACCTCCGTGTTCCTGCCAGATGTGAAAGCACAGCTTGTCCCAGCTTCTGTACCTAAGTATCCACAGTGTTCCTTAGCCCTGAAAAGTGGAGGTGACAGCAGGAATAGGCAAGGATAGGACAGGCAGTAGGCGAGGGACGTCTCTTCAGGATCCAGGATGGTGAGGGGCCCGAGAACATGACATGAGCCAGGGATATTTAACCTAGAAGAGAATGTTCTTCAGGACATTGGTATCTTTGAATAATAAAAGCTAGCATTTACCGGACACTGTGTGCTGGGCACGGTGCTACATTTTCCTTTAAAAATTCTCACAGGTGCCATTTACAGATGTGGAGACTGAAGCACAGGGAAATAGAAAATCAACATTAATCGACCACAGTGCTAATTCCCACAGGCAAGATCCACCAATGAATGCTACAACGATTGGGTGAAGAGCTAAGGCACAGAGCTGGGAGTGGCAGGGGTTAGATCTGAACCTGGGTTTACCTGACTTCAATTTCTGCAGCCACTACATCTGAGGAATCTGATGTGGGTTTGGCCACAGCTTGTCTTCTTGGGCTGCAGGTCAGCTGCCCGGGTTCCCATTAGTCCTTGTTCTCCCTTAACTTCACTCCCAGCTCTCCTTCCTCACCACCAGCTGGCTGACCTCTCATGCCTCCAGGCCCAGCACCAGAAACAAAGAGCACAGCTTTGCATAGTCTTAACCCACTGTCACAGTTATGCAAGGCCCAGTCCTGTTATCAGACTCTGTATTCTTGCCACTTGCTGTAATTCTGCTTTTCCAATGGAACCCTTTTCTAAATCACACATACCTGCCAAATGCTCAAGGTTCTATCCCACCCTCACATCTCACTGGCATTTATCAGTGGTTCACCATTATCCAGAAAATCAAGTCCAGATACCCAAGGATGGCTCTCAAAGCACCAAAACCTGTGCTCTTGGCTTCTATCCTAAACTGCTCGCCAGGAAACCTTGGACTGAATCTGGCTCTGCCTCTACTAACTATGAAGTCTTGGGCTAGTTAGCTAGAATTCTTCCACTGAATGTCAGTTTCCACATCTGTAAAATGGGCACTACAAAACTTACTTCCAAGGCTAATATTCTGCCCACACCACCTGCTTGCCGCCTGTGTCCACTCTGATTGGTTGGTGCCCATGCCCTGCAAGTTCTTAAATATTTTGAATATCACCCTGTATTAGTTTTCTATTGCTGCATAGCAAATTACTGCACACTTAGAGAGTTACCACCTATTTCCACAGGTCAGAAGTCTGGGCACAGTGTAGCTGGCTTTTCTGCTCAGCCTCTTGCAGGGTTAACATCAAGGTGTCAGCTGGGACTCATGCATACATGTTTATGCCGCTCCACATGAGCATCTGCAAACATTCCTGGAAGAGCTGCTTCAGAAGCAAGGGGAGCTGCTGGGTACCTGCCCAATTATCTGGCTGAACTCTGGTGCAGAGGCTGTGTCCTCCATTCTGCTCCTTCCTCCAGAGGGGCCCAATGGGACAGACCTGCAAATGCAGCTTAGAAATGCTAGCTGAGGTGCCTTCTGGAATTCAGGGCTCCAGCTGTACATATTCCAACAAGGGGAAGCATTGCACCAGGGCAGAGGGAAGGAAAAACAACAGGGCTGGTGTAAGAAATTAGGGCACCTGGACGACCAAGAGGGTTCTATATGCATAACTTTGCTCATGCACTTTCCCCAAAGCACAGCTGTAGGCTCACCTCAATGAGGCATTCCCCATCACTTTAATTTTAAAAAAATTGATTTTAGAGAGAGAGAAACATCGATTTGTTTTTCCACTTATTGATGCATTCATTGATTGATTCTTGTATGTGCCCTGACCAGAGATCAAACCCACAATCTTGGCTCTAACCAACTGAGCTACCTGGCCAGGGCTCCCCATCATTTTAAACGAGAGCAGCTAGCTCCTTCCTTCTTGTTCAGGGGCAGTAGGTTTCAGTAAAGGACAAGGAATGAGGATACCTGGGTCTCACTTTGTCAAGTAACATGCTATGGGAACGTGGGCATGTCAGTGACCTCTCCTGGGAACAACGTTTTCTTACCCTTTAAATGAGACGGTTTCTGTCAGCTTTTCATTTGGAGATGCTTCCGTTCCAATGGCCTTACATTATTTTGGTATTTTGCTCTTGCCCTTCATTGGCCTTGAGTTTAGGGCAGTGTGTGGCCCCCAAGGCTTCTTTCTACATGGGCGAAAACACAGGTGGGACTCATACCATGAACGCTTGCTCTGTGAACACCATGCCTGCACCACGGGTTCCACTAACAAGGCTGTGAGCTTCCTGCTGTTAGGTACTGGAGTGTCTCCCTCTCAGGACCCAGAATTAGCTGACAAGGACCCAGAAGGGTTCAGGGGTTGGGGGTGACCTCCCCATACAACATCAAGAAAGAAAAGACCAGCTAATCCTTGGCTAGAGTACCTTTCCACACACTAGGTGCCTCAGGCACCAGTTGCACACCCAGACCAAATTGCTAAAGTCAGCCAATCAGCAACAGCGTCACTCCAGTGACTAACAGCCAGCCAATCAGCAATAGCTTCACTCCAGTGACTAACAGCCAGCCAATCAGCAACAGCGTCACTCCAGTGACTAAGAGCCAGCCAATCAGCAACAACGTCATTCCAGTGACTAACAGCCAGCCAATCAGCAACAGCTTCCAATGCCATGCCGCCTAGCGCCAGTGACCAGGCTGCTAACCATGAGGGAGCAAAGTGGGCGACGTCCAGGCATCTGTTACCAGGTTTCCACAGCAAAAGTCGAGCGGCGGCCCCTAAACTCTTCAACTTCCGAGAGTCCGTGCGCCCCTGAACTCCGCTCCCGGCACCCTTTCCTGCCAGCCCGTGTTTGTGCAGTGGGCGCCGACAGGACGGCTCTCCATCGCTGAGCAAACAGTGCGGCCTCTGGTGTGAGAGACCGAGTGCGGGAGGGTAGAGGGCCCGCCGCAGGAAGGGCCGCCTGCGGGCACATGGTGGTACCAGGAGGGCAGGCGCCAGTCTGTCCCCCTCGCTGTTATGTCTCCGACCCGCATAGTCCGGGCTCGGAGTAGGTGCGCAGTGGGCAGCGCTTGGGTTCTGTAATGTCCACCGGGCCTCTGGCTGGTGCTGGGCCGAGGCAGCCGTCGGGCCCCGGAGCGCAGCGATGTTCGGTAGGAAACAGCCGGTGGAAAAAGCACTTCCTCCGGGGACAGCAGCAGGCACCGGGCGTCGGGGAGCTGGGCCGCCTGGCAGGAGGAGGCCCCGGGCGCGCAGGAGTGGTAAGTAGACCCTCTGTTCCTGCCACCTAGAATGTTCCCATCCTTCTTACCCATCGCTGCCCCGCACACAAACCTTCCAGGCCTTGTCCTGCCTGCACAGGAGAGGGCTGGGAGAGGGCCCGGAGGACAAGCCAATCACACATGCAGCTGGAAGGGACCGTGGCCGACAGAACCAGCGTCCCCACGCTGTTCTGTCTGAAGCACTGGGCTCATGTGGCCGTGTGACATGGGAAAAGACCGTGGAGAACCACGTCACCTTTCCTGGCCTCGTGTTCTCCCCTGTAAAGTAAGGAGACTAAGAAGCCATAGATGCCCACACTCTGTCCCCCAGAGGTACTGATTTAATTGGTCTGTGGTTGGGCCTGTGAAATGATATTTTTTGAAAGCTCCCCACATGATTCAGGCGGGGTTGAGAACCACCGAGTTAAGTTGGTATCTGAGAGCACTTCCGCCTCGGACATTCTGTGAACCTGGGAATCGCCGCCAGTGCTGTGGGCACAGGACAGAGGTGCAATATGTGCAAAAGCAACTTTGGGGTTAATGTGGTAATAGGAGTCCTGGCTTCCGTTAACTGAGCTCATATTCCATGCTTGGTTCTTTGATTGCATTCTCTTTTAATTAAATCGCCACATCAACACTATGAGATCAATGTCATGATTGCCATTTTAGAGATGAGGGAACCTAAGCTCAGGGAGGTGATTTGACCTGCTCCAGGTCATACAGCAAACTGATGAGTGACTGAGCTGGGACTTGAATCCATCTCTGACTTCAAAGTCGGTGCTCTTTTCAAACTGGTAGCTTCAACATAAACAGCCTTTTAAGTAGTTGCTTGGATAATTAGTGCAATTTTGGGTTACTTTAACACCTAATTAGGTTTAGGGGGAAGTCCCCCTCTTTTCTGCTTTGGCTACACACCATCACTAGAGTATTGGAGGACCTTGACAAGCTAGAGTGTTTTTGGATGAGTGAGGCCAGCCAGTCTCCATTGTCACCTGGAGAACCATGAAGGAGTTATGGGCCTTAGCTTCAGTGGCAGAGATGGGAGATAGGAGACTTGCAAATGGAGGACACAGCCTAGGAGACCTGTCTTCGGTTGCATCATAGGCTGCTGTGTGCAAGAAGGGAGAGGAAGCAAAGGATCTGGCAGCCTTGAGGACTGGCAGGATAGCACTCACCAAATAAGAGTGAACAGTAACTGGTTTGAACTTAGTTTTAAAGATGAAGTCAATGTTAAGGAACTGGCCATTCCATGCATGCTTAGTGTGTTCCTGAGACATTTCCTATGGCGGTGACACTGACCCTCTTTGCCTGGGGGCTAGAGAGGAAGCTGCAGGGGATGTGACTTTGCCTGTTACTCAATAACATTTCAAGGATGCATTCTGTCCACATGTACTTGAAATTAGCAAGCAAGTGGAGGACACGGCCTCCTGCCTAGCTTGCACATGTTTCACATTTCCTTAGACAGTTTTTAACTAGGAGCCTAGGCATTGGCCTTGAGTAACAGGATGTAGATGTGCTAGATGGGTTCTTGGATCTCAGCTACTTGATGCAAAGCTCTGGTGTTTCCCGTGAACAAACGCAAAACATCAGGTGGAGAGCTGGACACCGTGGACATTGAGATATACACCAGGCATAGTGTCTGTGCCCTGGGAGCTCATGGTCTAGTTTGGGGAAGAAAGAAGTTGCATAACTGACTAAAATGGAACACTGACCGTGGTGAGTATAAGGACAGTGATGTGGGACACTGGAAGAAAGGAGTTTTGATTGAGTGTGGAGCTCCCAGCAAGCTCCACAGAAGCCATGATGTTCTCCAAGTGACACCTATCTGGGAAGAGCATTTCTGGTTGCTGGGTAGATTAGAAAACGGGCCTGTGAAAAAGAGACTGTAGCAGCCAGGGAGGTGGTTTTTGTTGGCAGGGGAAGGGAGTAATGTCAAGAGAATGGGGTACCGAGGTATAGCGATGCCTTGGTTTATACCTTATATGGCTTCCTCCCACTTTCTAATAGAATTCTGTTTCCATTGGTGCATCTACCCTTCACACGGCCATGGCCTTCACTACATTAGGCTTCCTCATTCCCCTTGCTGGTCATTGGTTTAGGTGTAAGCATTTGGTGCAGTTACGGTCAAGACACTGTGAGAAAAAGTGTAGTAAGGTCTTCGGGGAAAGGCTTCCTTGTTGGCAAAAGGAGACACAGGGACGGAAGGTCTCCTTTCCTTCCTCTGGTTGTTACTGTGTCTGGGTGTGATGCTGCACTGGGCCCACCATCTTGCTACGCCCAGACTAAAACCTGGAACAGGAAGATGAGGAGACCCACATCCTTGATGATGTCATTGGGCACCTGCATTAGCTCTCCTAGCTCTGGACTTGTTCTGCTAAGTAATATATGTCTTTAGTATTGGCATTTTAAGATGGGATTGTGTATTATAGGCAGCTGATAGCATTCTACAAAGGAAAGAAGGAGAGACAGCACTCTGATGGATCTCACATCTGGCACAAATCCAGGGCTTTCCTGAATGTGGATGTCTCTCCTAAGAATGGATTATTATTGCCAGTACCAGCCAGCCATCTTCTTCTTTCTTTCAAGCCTTTCCTAAGCCTGTGTCCAGACGGGGGCAATCAATTCTGTTTTAGACAAAACCCTTTTTGTTCTAAGACCAGCTGGAGTTGTCCAGGAGAATTATTAACTATCACTATATATAATTTATATCTGCTGCTGCTCAATGTGAGGTCTTGCTACACAGAATTACCCAAGTGAGAACCAGCACCTACAAGCAAAGTATCTCCCCTTGAGACTTCATTTAGATTCCGTGTTGGTTTTCAAAACTGCTGTTTGTCTCTCTCATTGAGTAGCACACAGGCCTCAGTCTGAGTTGCTCTGGAAGATAAACACCTCTCTTCCAGTTCCCTCTGGGTGCCTGTATTTAATGTCGGTGTGCCCACCCAAAACATAGCCTTCACATATAGTTTAAATTCATCAAGCTTTCCTTTTTTACATGCTTTAATGAAAACAAAAGACATTTCATTTAGAGAGGTGCCAGATGCTCACAATTTCACCTTGAGAAATCATTTTCTCAACACATCACCTGGCTCTCAGAAGAATCTCTCTGAGCCCTGACTAGGGTAGAATAGACTCTCACTCTGTTTGCTTTTCAATATCTCGACCATACTTAAGTTCAGCTGATGGGCTTTTTTTGTTTGATTAATTATTCAAATTATGACAATTATTAACTAATATTTTCTAATATTACAGAATGTTTGAGAAATTGAAAAATGAAGTTAATATTAATCTATTCATCTAATATGTCATTGAATTAATTTGATTCTGGAACATGATTTTCCAGTGTTGTCCACATACAGACATATTTGTATGCTACAATCCTGGTTTTTTAAATCTTACTAAATTATAATATTTTGCCTATGTCACCATATCATTTTAAAATTATTTTAATGGTTGCATAATTGGATCAGCAAGTAGTGGAATAACATAACTTTGTAAGAGACACTGGTGGTAGTTTAGGGAACTGTTGTTCTCCTCCTCTTCCTCCTTCCTCTTCCTCCTCCTCCTCGTCCTTCTCCTCCTTCTCCTCCTCCTCCTCCTCCTCCTTTGCTTCATTGTCCATCTCTCCCCCAGGGATGAGGATTCGGAATGAGTAAGCTCAGCTCCAAGGGCAAATCCTGATTGGTCTAAGTCAATCATGGGGGCCCACTGGTTTAGGCACCGGCATGTGTTGCTGTTCTGTGAAGGGATGAGAAGGATGTGTGCTGGGGAGCTTCTAGCACATGTGTACTTCCCAGGAAGAGATGTCCCTTCCTTCTATTGGGTGCTGTTTTATCTGTATGTCATTCCTGAAAGCGTAGCAGGAAATGTACCCCACTGATTCAACCTCTGTCTCCCACTGGTAAACGTGAAAGCCTCCTTTAGGTGCAACCCTGAAACCTATTATTAGGGGCCTGTTATTAGGCATTGGGGTGTAGAGACCTGGGGGTGTTTCATGGATGGTAAGATTTCTCACCTTAGCCAGTATCCTCTGTGGCATTCTCCAGGGTCTTGTGATGAATGTCCTGCTTCTCACTGATGTGAAAGTTTGGGGACTAAACTAGGTCAGCCAAGTTCTCTCTTCTGTTTCCCCAAGTGAGTCAGGGCACAAATAGCCAACAGATCATGGGGAACTAGCTGACAAGCGTGACTCAAAGCTGGGCAGGGGGAGGCAAAATGTTGGGCTCTTAAAGATGCCCTAGAAAGACCATCGTCCTTCAAGGCCAGGAGCCTGTAGGAAATACTTGTAGTTCCCTTGGGTCTTCTCAGATGAGGGGTCCTCACTGGAGACAGAGGGCTGCGGACTTGGCATCCTGTCCTTCTTTAGTTGACTGATCCTTTGGATATGCTCTGTTTAGACTGGGTCCACACCCCTAGGCTTTTGCAAGATTATAGGATTTAATTAAGAAGACTTGGGTTAAGAGTCTGATTTTATTCCTGGCTCCACTGTAGGCAAATTATAATTTGGTTCATCATCTACCCTTTCAGATTCTCAGTTTCCATAACTACAAAATGTAGTTAATGGCAATATTTTTGTCATAGAATTTTTGGGAGTATTAAGTGACATATATGAAATTGAGTGAAACAACAGTAATTTATGAGTCACCTACTATGTGTCAGGCTTTAGAAATAAAAAGACAAATAAGAATTATTTCTTGTCCTTAACAAGCTTACAATCTAATGGAGAAAATTATCTGTAAAATATTGGTTATTATCACTACTACCCAGGATCAATATATTTGTATTTCAAGTAAGGGTTTTCTAGCACGTATTACATGATCCTACCATTGCTGCCATGGCCGGGCAAACAAGAACATTGCGGGCTGGTATGACCTCTAGGGGCTGGGACCTTATCTGCAAGGCTATGTGGGCATTTCTTCCATGATATTTTTCATGACCAACCTCTGGTCAGTTTGAGCTGACGAGCGATGACATCATGTTTCTTATTCCCAAAGTCTCATATCTGGATTGACAAGAGCAGGAACTGATGAGGATGTAGGAATCTGGAACGTCTGAGAGAGGTCTCAGGTCCTTCTTCTTCAGTGACATGTAGCCCTAAATAGAAGCGTCCCTCTGGATGGTGTCTTGGTGTCAGCGCCTCTCCTTCCCACCAGTTGAAAGATAAGCTCTCAGCCTTGATGAAGGAAGTATAAGGTTTTCTTGTTTAGCAAAATAATCTAAGTCAAGTTGTTGCAAACATTTTTTTAAAAAAGCAAAATCCTTTCAATGGACGATTACTTGGAGCTGATTATGTAAAACAGGTAACAATGGAGTGCCCCTGGTCGATGCTGGTTTGGGGGGCAGGGTGTCCTGCCCATTCAACCCCATCTTTTCCAGGGAGGCCCTTAAGGATCTTGGTGAGAGCCACAGGTCTCTGCAGAGCACAGTTTGAAGCCCCCAAATTAGATAAACTCTAGTTCGTTTCTAGTGTAGATAATGTCCTGTGTATACACTATACCTGGTATGAATTGAGCTCTGTTGAGGTTCCTAACCCCAAGGAATCTCCCTGACCAGCCACCTATTAAATCTGGAATTCCATCTCTTGGGGGCTTTGGAAGATTTAATCTTTCCAGAATGCCCCATAGAAATGCAGGCATTCTTGGGAAAGATAATACAATAAATCCATGAGCCATTCCCAATCACATCCACTTATTCCACTAATATTTGCTGAGCATCTACTAAGTGCCAGGTACAGTTCTATAGACTGGGGATACAATTCTGAACAAACAGGCAAAACCCCTAAGCTCTTGGGAGGAGGACAACTGACAACTAGGCCCTAGGGGGCTGGGGTGCAGTGCTGGGGGTAGGCTGCCCAAAATATGTTACAGTCTTGCTATACTCGCCTCCTTGCTGAGGATGCTACTTGGCCAGAGCTAAATAATGTGCTGAGTCACCAGCTCGCTAGGGCATTTCTGCCAGGCTTGGGATTACTTGGTTTGCCCACTGTTCTCTTGGGGTCTGGTGGCGATGCCTCAGGGGCCACCTTGAAGAAGGAAAAGAGGGGAAGAGGTGAAAGGGGGTAAGGAGAGGCCACCGAGTGCTCCACTTGGGTCTAACTCATTGCTTCTCAAACATTGCTGCACATTATAACACCTCTAAAGTGTGAAATCCCAGATGCCGGCTCTACCTCAGAGCTGTTACATCAGATTCTCTGGCGGCGGTCTTAGGCCTCAGTAGTGTAAGCTCCTTGGGTGAGTACAGTGTAGGCCAAGTTTGAGAACCACTGAACTAACTTAGATAATAAGTCTCTGTAAAGTTTTTCTTGCTGAAGGGTTCCTGGGCTTTAAGTACAGGAATGTTCTCTACCTTTGGAGAGTGTCAGGCTCACCTGGAGAACTTGGTGAGCACACACAGGCCAAGCCTCTCTCTACATCCTCAGGCTCCCAGATGATTCTGAGATGCACCCAAGTTGGAAAACCACTGGGGTCAGAGCTTGTCCCAGTGGGAGGGAGTGGAATGATTGGGGCCCAGGGGCAGCTCACAAATCCACGACTCCTTGGCCCCAGAGCCAGAAAGGAAAATAAAAATTTCTGTGTAGGTTTTGTGACTTTGAAGCTCTACCTCCTACATCACTATGTTAGACCTTCACACCCCATAAGTTGGTATTGCCTCCATTCTACAGATGAGGAAACATTCAAAGGTAGGAAGCAGCTTGCTCAATGCCACATTGGATTTGAACCCCAGATATGCTTGCCTCCAGATTCTGGGTGTGGATGGTCATGGTTTTTCTTCTGTTACCCAAACTATTATCAGGAGCACCAGAGAGGTCATCTGTACCTTAACTCAGATGATGCTCTCATTGTCTCTTAAAAGTGGCTCCGGAAGTCCACACTGGGAGACTCGGTCCTGTGCTCACAAGAAAGCACGTTCATTCATGCTCTCCTCTTGTGCTTTCGAAGGAAGGCTTGTAGACCCTTCCTTTCTCCTGGAACACTGTACACGTGATGAGCAGAATTTTAGTGCAGTTTGGTGGAACTATGTACATACGCTTTCTTCAGACTACACTCATTTACCCCTTTTCCAGCACCTTTGCAATTGCAAGAAACTTACATTGACCTCAGGGATCACATAGTATTTGCCTTTAGTTTGAAAATCTACGTAATGGTTGCCTTTTCACAACCATCTGTGAAAATCTAAACTAAAAAATGGGGTGAAAGAGTGGGAGATTGTCCTCATTAAAGAATACATTGTCTTCCCATTTAACTTGGGCAAAATAAGTCTGTTTCTTACACTTTCAACACATATTTTCAGAGCCACATTTGTTGTGTGCAGCAAAGTTCAGCCCTGTTTTGTTCCTGCCCATATAAGTATCTAAGAAAGAGAATCATTCCTAGCTCTTGACAAACATGAAATTGCTTTCAAGAAAACGCACGCAAAAACAATTACCATTATGAATGGCTTTGGCAACCACCACCCTACATGATTAATTTTGTAATATAGTCAACCTCCTCCTCATTCATATTTGATGGGAAGCCTGTGTAGTCAAGAGGGAAGCCCAGCACAGTAATTGTAACGTTGTGTGTGAGGTTTCAGAGGCTGGTGGTGCTTTGCCTGCATTCAGGGTTGTACACTTCCTTCCCTCAAAGACCTTTCTGAGTTTTGAAATCTGCTCTAATCTTGCCTTTGAGCTAGCGACTGCTCTTTGGGAAGTAACCAGCAGGGTGTATAGATTTCTAAAGGAAAGGAAATGAGCATCATTTGGAACCTGCCATGTTTCCCCAAGGTGCGTGGAGTCTGTGATGAATTCGTGGGAAAGGGTCCCTCCAGTCCTCTCTGAGGAGGGGGAAGTGTGTGAACTGCAATTCCCTGCACTTGTTCCAGGCTTTACAGTGTGCGAAGCATTCTCAATTCGTGGTCTCATTTGAACTCATGGCGATCCTTAAAGGAGGTGGGATGTGGCTAGGATTAGATCTCTTTGACCACCCGGGAAAGAGAGTCTCAGAGAGGTTCTATGGTATTTAGCCTCTTCTGGCCACAATCACCCCTTCATTCCCTCCCTCACTCCCCAAACAGCTCTCTGGTCCCCTGCATCCCCTAGGCCCCTGCCTTGTATTGCGTTATCAAAGGACCTGGCATTTGTCTGCTGCTGACTGGTACCTGCCAACGTGTACCTCTGCAGTTCCCACACTGCACCAAGGTGTTTGGCCAGTATCTGGAATTTTGAGGGAAATAACAGTATGTGACCCCATGTGAAAGGGATAAGGATCACTCTGCATTCCTTTCTTAAAAAAAAAAAATTTTTAATGATTTCAGAGAGGAAGGGAGAGTGATCAATGATGAGAGAGAATCATTGATCGGCTGCCTCCTACATGCCACCTTCTGGGAATCAAGCCTGCAACCCGGGCATGTGCCCTTGACCCTGCAGTCCGCAGGCCGATGCTCTGTCTACTGAGCCAAACCAACTAGGGCTGTATTCCTTTCTTTAGATGATGACATATCTTTGCAAAGTTGGATTTTCAGTGTTTGCCGTGATGGAAAGTGAGTGCCAGTGAAAACACATGTGGGATGGGACTTGAAGGCAGTGGCGGCCAGTTGGATCCAAGGTTTGAGATGCTGTACAGTGTCCAGCAGGCGCACGTGTCCCTGAGGGAGTAATTAACGTTATTTAGGAATGAAATTAAAAGAGATTATTTTTTCTTTTATTTTTGTGTATGATTATTTGTTGCTAGGACATAAATACTTGTCCAGTTGCTTGGACCTAACTATGCAATAAAAGGGACTGTTAGTATTTCTTTCAGCCTAGGGCCATTGTGAAAAGAGGCCGGTGCCCGCCAAGGACATTGTGAACCTAGAATGTTTAGAGGCCTCTAGTATGACTGGAAAGCCTAAAGGTGTTGCTCCTCTTTTTCTCAGAGGACTCTGAGCATTTGAAAAGCTTTTAAACCCCAAGACCGGACGCTGCCCGAGGGATTTCACTGTTCTTACAAGACACAGGGGAGACAACTTTAGGGGGCGGTCTTCCTAGCCCTGCGGGGCCACATGTGGTCAACAGCTGGGGTCTCTTCAGCGTGTGCACAGCGGGCCTAAGCAGCACTACAGGGCCACTGGAGGGTGATTTAGATGTCTCTCATCCTCAGGTGCTCCACAGTCAGCCCTCTCCAGTGCAGAGCTCAGAGCATCAATCTCTGTTCAGTACTTTTCCTCCGTGTCCCTTCATACCTCAACCCAAAGGAAAAAATGTGGGCAGCCTGGAGTAGCAGCCTGGAATCTGTGCCAGATGTGCGCTGAGCCCGCAGCGACTCAGGGCCCTGCTCCCCACTGCACCCTGGCACTGCCCCAGCCAGCTTTGCCCTCCCGGCTGGTCCCATACTGGGCAATGAGAAGGCTGGAGACAACAGCAGCTACCTGGTGTTAAAGAAAGGTATGGAAGGCAGAATTGGAACCAAGGGAGACACTTTGCACCTCAGGAATTCTTAAATACCTGTAATCTCCACATTTCCTTGGCAGCCCATGAGTGTTGCCTGATCCTGGCACCCTGGCCATGCTGGTAGGACTCATTATCAGCTACTTTCTCAGGCCTCATACTGGGTGGGACTAGAACCAACATTTTTCCATCAACTTTGAGCTTTAAAACCAGACACTCCTGGTTCAAATTCTGGCTCTACTACTTATTATCTGTGCGACTTTGGGAAAGTTATCTAACCTGTCTAAGATTTGGTTTCCTCATCTGTAAAATGGAAATAATAATAAAACACCTTCTAAGATTATTGTGATGGTTCATTGAAACACCTTATGTTAAGAGACTAAGCATGATGCCTGAAAGAGAAGTCTTCAATATATGGCAGCAATTTATCGTGTTCAGTCTCCTCCTCACCATCTTCATCATACTCTTATTTTTTGTATTTTTGATGCTTTGACATATTGGGGCCTTGCAGACCCTGGAGGGACTGCCCCTACCTGGGTTGGCTGATTCCTAGAGACAGTAAATCACTCTCCTGCAAGGGCACACCTTTCATGTGCAAACTGACCAGCCCAGGCTTCTTGAAGAGCTCTTGCACTCTGGGTCACTCTCCCCCTGCCCTGCTCACCAAGGGCAGGCACCAGGTACCTGGGACAGCTTCTGTGCCCCACCTTCCCATTCCTACCCATGGAAACCACAATGGCTCCTGCCCATGTTTCCCACCGGCTCCCTCTGCCTCCTGACTGACCCTGGTGCTTCCCCGTGTGGCCCTCCTGTCTCCTGTGGTGTGGTGTGACCCCTCCTCTTGAGAATTGTAAGAAACTATCTTTGTAATGGCAGCTGGCCTCACCATACCTGAATCATAATAAAACCTACATTTTAAAACAGATAGCAGCTGAGATAGCGCGCGCTCTCTCTCTCTCTCTCTCTCTCTCTCTCTCTCTCTCTCTCTCTCTCTCTCTCACACACACACACACACACACACACACACACACACATATCTCATCCTACAGGAGGTTAGCCCAGGCTTACTCCCATGGGATCTCAGTGTTCCCAGCAGCAAGAGAGGGCAAACTTCAGTGTGCAAGCACTTTCAAACTTCTGCCTTGGTCACACTTGATAATGTCCTACTGGACAGAGCATGTCACATGGTCAAGTTCAGCTTCAAAGGGTAGAAAGGAATAGACATCTCTTAAAGCAAAGCAGCAAAGTCATATAGCAAGGCACTGTGCATGCAGGAATGGTAAGGATTTGTTGCAATAAAAAAAGAAATCTACCATAGACTCTGCTCTCTGTGCCTTTGGGGAAGTGGCTTCCTTTTCCTTAACCCTTTATAATGGGATCTAAAGCTATGTCTTTCACAGGGCTGCCGAGAGGGCCAAACGCCGGAGATTACAGTGCGTCATGGAAATGTAAGGGTTGTTGTTCCCTGACATCCCTACCATGGGTATCACATTTTGAGCTAGGAAGGATCCAGGTGTTTGGATCTTAGGAAATAATTTTATTATCATACAGCTTGGAGAGAAGAATAGTTTCCTGAGACTTAGGCTGGTGTGATCCTGATAAGTGCCTGACAAGATGCCACCCCATTCTTCTTGTAGAAAATACACATTATTTACAGTCTTAGTTGAGGTTCCTGATTCCATCTATCAGGATCCCAGTTTTGGATTCTGGAAGGGAAAATCTGGTTGACCAAGTTTGGATCAGGTGATCCAACCAGGCCAATCAAGGGGGCGTGGTCATGGATGCAGAACGCTGGTTATATCTGTCTTGACTCTGATCCTTTAAACTAACTGGGCACACGAATCCTTGACAACCAGTGGATCACAAAAGCAAGTTATGAACTCCCACCCACTGATTCTTGCCCCAGACTTTTCTTGCTTGTTTTCCCAACTTGTTTCCACTTCCCTCTGGTTCCTGTATAATGCCTGACTTTTGGCTCTTATTGCATTTACTACCTTGCTCTTGTACTTTTCCATTTGGTGTTTTTCATCTGATATTGTCAGCCCCTGCATCTCAACTCTTCCAGAAGGTCTTTTACTTAGACCTTCCAATCCAGAGCAACACCCCAAAATGGATTTAATTGACATTTAGTTCTTCTGGTTTGATTTGAGGCTTGGGTTGCTGTAGCCATCCTGGCTGACTCCCTGGGACTCACCTTGCAGCCTTGCTTCACCCATTCCACTGTAAGATGTATGAGTTAGACAATTTATGTGTCTGTTTCTCTGTCTAGACCATAATCCCTCAAGGGCGCTGTGTTTCCAGATACTATATGTGATTTTGCCTCTACAGGACTAAAGGAATTGAGTGGAGGTGTAGAATCAAGATAGATTTGGGCTGGACCCTTGTAATGGACCTGTATTCATATTTGGGGGGAAGCCTTCATTGGTGATAGGTATAGTTCTATTTCCCTTTCAGAGTTCTAAGGGGACCAGTCCCTGGCCCCTCAGGCAAATGTGACCAATGAGGCTTGGCCAACTGGAAGCTCCCACCTTGAACTTTGAAACTTGAGGGAATCTCACAATAACAATGGTAACACGAGAAATAATTCATACAGGAGGAGTGGACAAGCTGAGAGCGTAGCAGAAGTCACAGCTGGTCTCTAGTGGCAGCTGTGCAGAAGAAGTGATACAGGGGCCTGACCTGGGCTGTCCTTTTGCCATCTGCCCTCCTGGCTTCTGCCTATTTTTTTAGCTCGATTCTCCATTTTTATGTGTGTTGGATTCAGAGAACCGTGCAATATTTCATCAGTAAATTCCTTCTTTTGCTTTGGTCAATCAGAATAAATTTTTAAAAATTTGATTTGATAGAAAGTGAGGAAGGGGAGGAAGAGAGAGAGCGGGGGGGTGAGAGAGAGAGAGAAAGAGAGAGAGAGAGAGAGAGAGAGAGAGAGAGAGAAGGAGAGAGAGAGGAAGAGGGAGGGAGAAGGAGAAAGGGAGAAGGAGAGAGAGAGAAAATGAATTGTTGTTCCACTTATATAAGCATTCATTGGTTGATTCTTGTATGTGCCCTGACCAGGGATCAAACCTGTAACCTTGGTGTATTGGGACGATACTAACCAACTGAGTTACCCAGCCAGGGCCACAGTAAACTTTTGTGTTTTTGCAACTGAAAGCCTGACTATGCCACCCACAAATAATAATAAACAATGGCTTCCATTGACCAAGGTGCCAGGTGCCAGGCAGGGTGCTAAGCACTTTGTATATAGATGATATTTAATCCTACAACTATCCTGAGGGGAGTTATTATTTTTCTCATTTTGTAAATTAGATTCAGAGAGGCTTTTGTGAATAATGCTGCTGTAAACATTCTTGTATATATGTCTTCCTGGCACACACATTCTGTTAGGTATATATCTGGGAATGGAATTGCTGGGTCATAAAGTACAGCTATGTTTGTCTTCATTAAAGTGCTTTTACAAATTTATATTTCCTCCTTTACTTGCATGAGATTCTGGTTTCAATATGTGACTGGATCTTGGCCAGCATCTGATATTATGTCTTTTTTATATTAGTCCTTCTGGCAGATTTTTAGTGGTATCTCATTATAGCTTAATTTGCATTTCCATCATGCTCAATGAGGTTGAGCACATTTTTAAAAGAATTTTTATTTTTTAAAAATATTGAGCAGGTAGTGCAGAGTTCCCATATACCACCTCTGCCACACACACACACACACACACACACACACACACACACACACACACAGTGTTTCCCCTATTAGTAACATTTTGTATTATAGTGTGATATATTTGTTACAACTAATGCATTAATACTAATGCGTTATTATTAACTAAAGTCCATAGTTTATATTTAGGTTCACTCTTTGTGTAGTATAATTCTGTGGGTTTTGGCAAATGTATAATATCATGAATCCACCATTACAGTATCATGCAGAATAATTTCACTGCCCTAAATATCTGTGCACCATCCACGCATCTTGACTCACTTTCTCAAACCTCTGCCAACCATTGATCTTTTGATGGTCTCTATTGTTTTGCTTTTTTCAGAATGTCATATAGTTGGAATCATACAGTATGTAGACTTTTCAGATTGGCTTCTTCACTTAGAATTTGTATTTAGGATTCTTACATGTCTTTTTGTGGTTTGGTAACTAAATTTCTTTTTATTGCTGAATAATATTCCATTGTTTGGATTAGTAACCAAAATACCCACAGTTATCCATTCACATATTGAAGAACATCTTGGTTGCTTCCATGTTTTAGCATAAAGTGTCTATAAACATCTATATGCAGGTTTTTGTGTGGAAATATGTTTTCAATTAATTTGGATAAACATCAAAAAGCACGACTGCTATGTAAGAGTATGTTTAGTTTTTTTTTTTTTCTTTCTTTTTTTCTTTTTTTTCTTTTTTTTTTAACACCTCACTTTTCTGGGCCTCCGTTTTCTTTTCCAGAGACTGAGGAGCTGAGGCTAAGTGATTTTATTTTATTTTATTATTTATTTATTTATTTATTTTTAATATATATTTTATTGATTTTTTACAGAGAGGAAGAGAGAGGGATAGAGAGTTAGAAACATCTATGAGAGAGAAACATCATTAGCTGCCTCTTGCACACCCCCTATTGGGGATGTGCCCGCAACCAAGGTACATGCCCTTGACCGGAATCGAACCCGGGACCCTTGAGTCTGCAGGCCGACGCTCTATCCACTGAGCCAAACCGGTTTCGGCAAGAGTATGTTTAGTTTTATAAGAAACTACCAAACTGTCTTCCAAAGTGGTTATTTTTCATTCCCATCAGCAATGAATGAGACTTCCTGTTACTTCACATCCTCATCAGCATTTAGTATTGTCAGTTTTTGAATTTTAGACATTCTAATATGTGGGTAGTGGTATCTCATTTTAATTTGCAATTCACTAATGACATATAAATTTGAACATCTTTTCATATGCTTATTTGCCATCTGTATATCTTCACTGATAATTGTCTGTTCAGATCTTTCTCTGTATTTAAATTGGTTTGTTTGTTTTCTTATTGAGTTTAAGAGTTCTTTGTTTATTTTGGATATTGGTTCTTTATCAGATTGTTTTGCAAATACATTTTTTTCCAGTCTGTGGCTTGTCTATTAATTCTTTTAACAGTGTCTTTCACAGAGCAGAAAATTTTAATTTTAATGGAGTCCAATTTACCAGTTTTTCTTTCATATGTCAAACTTTTGGTGTTGTATCTAAAAACTCATCACCAAACCTAGATTTTCTCATGTTATCTTCTAGAAATTTTATAGTTTTGCATTTTACATTTAGGTCTGATTCCTTTTGAGTTAAATTTTGTGAAAGGTATGGATCTGCATTTAGATTTATTTATTTTTTTGCATGTGGATGTCCAGTTATTTTAGCATCATTTGTTGAAAAGCTATCCTTTCTGCATTGAATTGTCATTGCTTCTTTGTCAAAGGTTTGTTAAGTATTTGTGTGGGTCTAACTTTTGACCTGTCTATGCCGTTCCATTGATCTACTTGCCTATTCTTTTACTGATACCACACTGTCTCGACTACTGTAACTATAGTGAGTTTTAAAGTTTGGAAGTGTGTCAGCCCTCTAATTTTGTTCTTTTTAAATGTTGTGTTGGCTATTCTGAGTCTTTCACCTTTTCATATGAACTTTAGAATCAGTTTGTTGATACCTCCGCATAACTTGCTGGGAGTTTGGAATTGAGTTGAAACAATAGACTAAATTGGGAAGAATTGACATTCTTTAAAAAAATACAGTTTTCAGAGCTATTGTATATTATTTTTATGGCATTTATTGTTGACTCTATTACAGATATCCTCCTCCCTCCCTCCGCTTTGCCTCCATCCACCCTGTCGCTGCCACCCTTAGGCCTTTACCACTTTATTGTCTGTGTCCATGGGTTATGCATATATACGTATATATTCTTTGGTGATTTCTTCTCATCCTCTGAGATCTGTCAGTCTGTTCAATGTATCCATGCCTCTGGTCCTATTTTGTTTGTAATAGTTATTAATAATATCTCTTATGACTTTTCATGTTTCTGGTGGGTCTGTATTGATGATCTCTTTCATATTTCCCAAATTGATTCTTTATACCTTTGCCCTTTTTCTTAATTTTTCATCCTAGGATTTTTTCAAAGATCAAACTAATTTTCTATGTTGTGCATTTGTTTTCTATTTCATTAAGTACTGGTCTTATTATTATTATTATTATTTTCTATTTTATTTGCACTTAATTTTTTTTACTACTTATATATTGAAGTATAGTATAATGTATATAAAGAAAAATGCACAAATTATACAGTTAATGCATTTTCACAAAATTAACACACCTGTTTAAGAAATAGAATTTAGCCCTAGCCAGTTTTGTTCAGTGGATAGAGCTGTAAGAACATTTGCCTGCTAGCAGTATATGCAGTTCACATTTTTCCATGTCCTTGCCAAGATAGTATTGCCAGTCTTTTTAATTTTAGTCATTCTGGTGGTAGAATAGTGGTATCTCATTATAGTTTTAATTTGCTTTTTAAAATTACTAATGAGATTGAGCATCTTTTTATAAATTTATTGGTCATTTATATATCTTCATTTATGAAGTTCAAGTCTATTGCCAATGGGTTGTTGTTTTTTTTTAATACTTGTATAGGTTCTTTATATACTTTGGCTAAGAGTCCTTGGATTTTTATGTATATTGCAAATATCTTCTACTCTTTACTCCTTCATAGTGTCTTTTGAACAGAAGTTCTTAATGTAGTTTATTTTACCAATATTTCCTTTCATTGTGGATGCTTTGGGTTTTCTGTTTAATCAGTCTTTACCTATTTCAAGGTCAAGGATATATTATCCTGTATTATCTAGAAGCTTTTTTGCTTTACTTTTCTTATTTATTTATTTATTTTTAGATTTTCAAATTTACTTTTCCCCTTTATATCTACAAGACACCTAGAGTTGATTTAACTTAGGCGTTTTCAACCTCAGCACTATGGGCATTTTAGACCAGATAACTCATTGTTTTGAAGGGCTGTCCTGAGCAATGTTGGGTATTTAGCAGTGTACCTAGCCTCTACTCCCTAGATGCTAATTGCACAGCTCCTCTCCAGTCACGACAATCAGTGTCTCAAGAATTGTTAAATGTTCCATAGAGGGGCAAAATTACCCTCACTTGAAAACCACTGGTTTAAAATATGGTGTGAAGTAGGAGTTAAATTTCATTTATTTTCTCATATTCTGTTCACTTGATTTTATTTCCTCCTTTACAACTTTTATAGTTCTTATTTATTTTTCTTTTCTTGTTGTACTGGCTTGAACCTAAAGTATAATGTGGAATAGAAGTGGTGATAGCATGGGGAAACTTTCAATATTTCACCATTAGTGTAATTTTTATAGTAGGTTTATTGAGAATATCCGTTACCTGATTCAGAAAGTTCCCTATTTCCTTACGTTATTAGGAGTTTTAAAAATTATTAATGGTTGTTGATGTTTTTATTAAATACATATTTTGTATCTATGTAGATCAGTGATGGCAAACCTATGACACGCATGTCAGCACTGACACGCGTAGCCATTTCTGATGACACGTGGCCGCTGAGGTTTATTAAATACAATTATATATAACAATTATACATTTATGTTATTTAAACTATAAACATCGTGAAATAATGTTTTTTCCTCAAAGTGACACACTACCCAAGTTATGCTCAGTTTTTTGGCGAAGTTTGACACACCAAGCTCAAAAGGTTGCCCATCACGGATGTAGATAATACAAATTTCCCTTAATTATGTTAAATTGCATCACATAATTGATCTTTCCATTGTTAAACCAACTTTGCATTTTTATTTACTTTGTATTTTTATTTTTTACGTGAGATAAATTAAAAATTTATATGTAATTTCCGTGGAAAGTACCAAAAATGCACATTAAAACTGAACACATAAAATATCAAAAAGAAACAAATCACAACTATAAAAGCATAGAGGTATCCATTATAAGAACCAAGTAAATGGACTAATTTCTATTAATGTTTCATTTACCTTATAAAACTCTGTTGGTTAAATTTGGAAGGGGAATTTCTGAGAATTTAAAGGGTAATAAAATAATAGCAAATATACATCATTTCTTTGTTAACAAATTATACACACAAATCAGGTTACTTTTTCTATATGATTACAAAGTTAACAGACATTGTATCTGCATTTCAAGCAGCAACATAAAATTTTATTATGAAGAAATTCTGTATCTGGACCAAAGGACTGTAACATGGATTGGAAATCTAATGACAAGATAGAACTGGCAACAATGGCTCAAGTATTGCAAGAAGTTTATTTTCCGTGTTTTTAATAATAAGCAGCTCTCCAAAAAGGGTAATGCATGAAGGGGATGATGTAGCCAAAGAAGGGACGACAAAGAAAATCATATGAACTTGAATCAGTACAAAAGGTGCACAGAGGCCATGAAAACTTGAGGAGGTGTAAAAACCAAGTACTGACCCGTCAGCTCCCTGGAGTGCACCAACCCTGAAGTAATGTGTCTGTTTCTCACTGAAATTGGTGCTCTTTGGTAGGGTTTGGCTGGTGACAAGGGCTGTGAAAGAACTCACAACTGAAAGAAGAGATAGGTACAGAGAGAAAGTTTATTTTTACTTTCCCCAAAGGGAAGGGACCAAGGTCAAGAACAAAAGCTGTTCCTTCCCCCCCCCAGCCCCCCTTAAAGCCTTGGCTAGGTGACAAGGAAGGGAGGAGGATTTGGGGGCTGAAATTGAACAGACATCAGGGGGATCATCTTTGAAAAGTTTGTTAGTTCTTCAGGAGACAGCCCTGGCAGATGTCCTAGGGAGGTGTCTTATCAGTATTTTTGCAAAGCCTGCAAAACATTCTTGGAGCAAAAGTTATGAAGAGTTCAAAAGAGGCTTGTTTGAAGGGGAATGAGGGCAAGGAACTTTCTACTAATTTCCCTCAGTTGTAAACAAACAAACAAACAAACCAGCAGGGAGGAGGGGTATGTATGCAAGAGAGTACCTTGTCTTGCAGTTTAAACAGAGGCTGGCTGTTTGAAACAGAGGAGCTAACAATCTTGGAGTTTAATTACCAGGTGCTTCTCATAAATTGTGTAAGGCCGAAGCAAAGAAAAAGAAATGCCCTTTTTTCTGTCCTTACACTCTTCATCTGGGCACTTCAGCTTGAGAATCAGATTAGTCATTTTACAAAAAGGGGATTAAAATAGAGACAGCCCAGCTGGTGTGGCTCAGTGGTTGAGCATTGGCCATACACCGGTTTGATTTCCAATCAGGACACATGCCCAGGATTGGGGTTGGATCCCCAGCAGGGGGCATATAGGAGGCAGCCAATTGATGTTGATGTTTCTCTCATATCAATGTTTCTCTCTCTCCCTCTCCCTTCCTCTCTCTCTAAAATCAATAAAAACATATTTTATTTAAAGTAGAGACAGCTTAGGGAGAGAAAGAATTAACTCTTGAGAACTCAAAAAGTATTTAGGAAGCCAAATGAAGCGAAAGGAAATATAAAATTTGGATGAAAATGTTTCTCTAAGGGTAAAACTCAGTTTTCTGAGGGATTTAAAATCAAACACACACTATAAGACAGTGGTTTTCAAAGTGGGGGTCAGGTCCCTCCTCTTAACCTCTTCCTTGCTTAAATTCAAACATTTTCTAATTCTGTTTTGTCTTTTGTGGTTTCAGGAAACATTTCCCTTTAAAAAAGTGAAATATTTCCCTTTTAAAAAAATGAAAGAGGAAATCTGATGCCCTCCATATCTCTTGCTATTTGCTTTTTCTTTAAATATGATCAGAGATCTAAAACATATTTTCTTGGTCACTGTTACTAAAATCTGAGAAGTTTCAACAATATTATTCTTTAAAGTAAACAAGCAAAAGAAGTTCTTAAGAACAAATTAAACTTTGTTATTCCCACCTCCCCTAAATTTGTGCTTCACCATATCCAAGCTCTCAATATTTCTGGACAGTATGAACAAAATTCTGACAAACATTCCAGCCACCTTACTCCAAAAACATTTCCTTTAATGGCTGCATAGAATTTCTTTTTTGAGAAGGCAAGCCCCAAATCTGTAGAAGTCTCTAGAATGAGAATGTTCAATTACCAAAAATAACACACATTATGTCAGGGTAGAATCTGGATAGTGTTCTTCAACATACTCACTAATAAAGAGCAGCCAGACCCTAGGCCTTCTCTCTGCATTCGGGAGCAAACACTATCAAAGTGTAAATGACAACCAGGGGAAAAGTGGGTGACACAAAGGCCATTTTTCTTTGATCTTTGAGGAAAAGTGGAACCCAAGCTTTGGCCACTTATCAAGACTTCATCAGTTCAACAAAATAGGACAAATCTCTGTGAAAAGGACTCATTTGGTAAACATAGCTTCTTTCTATATATTTTTTCCATCACATCAGGTTAAATAAAAGTTGCTATCATTTTAGAATCATTGATTACATCTTTTTAAAATAGAAAAACATTTATTGAATATTTACATAATTTTATTGCTGTTTATTACAACAAAAATTATTGAACTGATTTGTAGAATCCATCTAGTAACATGAAATTGAAATCCATCCCCCAAGAAGATACAGTTATGGCTGAACACATCCGATGCTCAGAGTACAGCATGAATAAGACAAATCCTGTGTGTCATTTGGTCCTTGCTGCAGTTTGTGTTCATCTCTCAGAAAGCAAAAGTATCCACTTGATATTTCAATCTATATCGAAGTAATTGTTAAAAAAAAAATAGCTTCCCCGGGCCAGAGATGTAAGAAAGAGCAGTTTTGATGAATGATTCCCACCATCAAGTGAGTCCTCCTTTCGTCCAAATGAGTCGATGTCAGGAATGTTCCTTCCACTGCTGGCTGTGACCCTGTCTCAGTCCTGCTGCCACATGAACTACATGAGGACTGCTTTCACGGGGGCTGGTGGTGACAGACGTACTGCCTGCTGCGAAGGGTGAGGTGAGGCCGGGGATCAACTGGAATAAGGGAAAGAAAACCCAAACCCGGCAAATCTGATGACATGCTTGATATTTGCATGTGGTGGAATGGTACTGTGTAGTCTGTTCATGGAAGTGGAATAGCAGCAGGATCAATCGGTCACACTGGGCACCCTCATACATGAGAACCCCTTTGGTTGGGCTGCCTTGTGTTTCTGACATAGAGATGCACTTCCTTTTGGCAGGAGGGTCTTCCTCTTCATCAGAAGAGCTTTCTGTTGTTCAGTCAATAACATCCGCTTTCTTCTTGCTGCCTCATTGTCTAGTCACTGATCAAGCTTACTGAGGACACTTGAACTTTCTATTTTTGTACACGGCTGGCTGGATACTTTCATAGTTTCTTTCTTTGTCTCATTGGACACCAAGAGCCATCTTCTTGGAATTTGATCTCATCCACATCAGAACAGTCACTGAGAATTTCCATAAAAAGCCCATCTAAAATTAGACGTTCATAGGCAGTCTTTTTGTCACACACAAGACAAATCCAGGTGGGCTCCTTCTCATGCATTTGCAGATAAAGAGCAGCATCAAAACACTATAGGTGTGTACAAGTCACTGCTCAGTGTGGGATTGTCAGCTTCATGTTCCCTAAAGGGCACATCAAGGATACCTGAAGGCTAGCTGTGGCGGTTTCACTATCAGGATCTGCAGTAAGTTTTTCTTTAACTTTCCAATTTCTGATGCCCAAGAAATGGAACTCTGGTTTGGCACAGGTGAAAATAACCTAACTAAACATGTAATGTTCATAGGGCGTCCAGGGTGCCTCTGTTCGATCTCATTTTTAGGTGGTGGTGCATAGCCAGGTAAAGTAAAAAGCTTCCCATTTACTTTTATACATAGACTGTTGAGATAGTTACCTTCTGAGGACAACTTATTTCTGCAAAGCAAAGTCTCTGCTGAACTTGGACTGTATAATCTCTCCTACCACCTGGCAAAAAAAATATCTCTGGATATGCTATCTCTCTAACTAGTTGAAATGTCAGACCAAAAATAAAAACTTCTCTTGAAATTGTTGAATACTGCTTTGAACTCATGGGCTTGATGAGAACATCAAGAACTTCATAAAAGGGCAAGGTTTTTAACTGCACAACAGTCTGGACAAGAGGCATTGGGGGGATGGCTGCTGCATCTCAAATGTGCACTTAGTAGGTATCTGGATACAACACAGAACAAAGAGGGGCATGGTGAGTGAGGTGTAACTGAAGTGGAAGGCAATGTGTGAATTCCAGCCACAGCCTACTCAGGCTCTACAGGTGATGGGCTACCATCCAAATGGAAAACTGATGCTTTGATTGTGGATACATTAGAAAGTCCTTCAAAAGTCCGTGGGTGTCCGTGTCTGTACAATTCTCAGATTTCAGTCTGAGCCACAGGGCTGCGGCCGCCCTTCAATAAATGCAGCACCCTCATCAGGAGGTCATGCTTGCGCCTACTTTTATTTCATCCAGCAAAGCCTAGTAACACTTGTAGCCAAAAAACCATATTCCTCAACTCCTTGAAATCCGCCATTTCATACCCCCCGTGGGCACCATAGCCACTACAGCACCCCATCCCACAACCACCAATGACTCTGCCACCACTAGGGCAGCCACCTCCAGCACATCTAGCACTGGGTGCTGCTGAAGACACCACTGCCAGGCCCAGTCCAAGCTTTGCATTCTTAGAATAAACCCAATGACATAGGCCTTGGATTATGTTACCTTCCTCTTCCAGGGAGCCTTTATGTATGCTCTTGGAAGGCATCAGGGGCTTTAGAAGTTCAGGATGAACCTGAGCCAGTTTTAGGCACTGAGATGATTGAAAGTTGGTTTGCAGAGCCTTCCAGGGCTGCTCTACTTTCTATTCATTCTTACTCCTAAGGCAGCCATTCAGGTTTCCAGGTCCACATGGCAAGGAGAGTGATCAGGGCTCCTCTGTGGTGGTCCCTGAACTTTAACTTTGGTCCACTCCCCTGGCAAAAATGTCTGGAGTATTATTATTATTTTAAAATGTATTTTATTGATTTTTTTAAAGAGAGGAAGGGAGAGGGATAGAGAGTTAGAAACATCAATGAGAGAGAAACATCGATCAGCTGCCTCCTGCACACTCCTTACTGGATATGTGCCCGCAACCAAGGTACATGCCCTTGACCGGAATCGAACCTGGGACCCTTGAGTCTGTAGGCCGACACTCTATCCACTGAGCCAAACCAGTTAGGGCTCTGGAGTATTATTAACACTCTCAGCCTCTTAGCTCTCTCTCTTCCAGAACTAGCAAAATGCCCCTGGAGAAAGTAGCCCCAAACACTCAGCTTTCTGCATTATATTTTCTTCCAAATTATGACCTGGTCATTCTTTCCTGCCTTATTAATCCCCGAAAGAAACTTATTATTGTTATTATTTTATTCAGCTTTTGTAGCTGTTCACACTGGGAGGGTTGATATGAATTACCTAATCTGTCATTACCAGAAGTAGAAGTTTGTATGTTCTCAATGAGAAAAATAAATATTAAGTATAGAAAGATAAAACATATTTATGTTAAAACAACCCATGGGTCACCACGTTGGTAAAGAAATAAAACTATCAGTGTGTCCCCCCTCAATCACACCCTTTTCTCCCTCTGTGATAACTAACCCCTACCTTGATTTTTGTGTTAATCTTTACTTGCTTTTCTTTAGTATTAGCATCTATGTATGCATTCCCAATTTTAATGCTTAGTGTTGCCTGTTTGAATATTATATACATGGAATCTTATTAAATACTAGTAGCCCTGTGCATGAATCCATTCGCCATTAGCTCGCTGCTGCCCTCCTGTAGCTTCCTCTGCCCCCCCCGCCCCCCCCTCATAGCTTGCTGCCCTGCCCCCTCCTGTAGCTCTCTGCCGCCTGCTTGTAGCTTGCTGCCCCACCCTCCTGCCAATCCATGATCCGGTCGTTACGGGGTCGGTCATTACGCTTCTCGGCGTAACGACCATTTGCATATTACATCTTTATTATATAGGATATTTTTTGGTGTCTCACTTTTGTTGTTGTTATTAATTCTCACCTAAGGATATTTCTCCCCCATTTATTTTTAGAGAGAGTGGAAGGGAAGGAGAGAGATAGAGAAACATTGATGCGAGAGAGACACATCAATTGGTTGCTTCCTGTATGTGCCCCTACTGGGGCTGGAGATTGAGCCTGCAACCAAGGCATGTGTTGTTGACCGGAATCGAACCTGCAACCCTTCAGTCTGTGGGTAGACGCACTAACCACTGAGCAACCGGCTAGGCTCACTTCTTTTGCTCAAGGTTATGTTTTTGAAATTATCCAAGCCCTAGCTGGCTTGGCTCAGTGTATAGAGCATCAGCCTGCTGACTGAAGGGTCCTGGGTTCGATTCCAGTCAAAGGCACATGCCCAGGTTGCTGGCTCGATCCCCTGTGGGGGCGTGCAGGAGGCAGCTGGTCAGTGATTCTCTCTCATCATTGATATTTCTGTCTCTCCCTCTCCCTTCCTCTCTGAAATCAATAAAAATATACTAAAAAAGAGAAATTTATCCAAGATTATTTTCTCTGCTCTATTGTTTCCCATTGTTACACACCGTATTTTTCCACATTTTTTCATATGGGACCATACTAGAGGCCTGATGCATGAAATTCATGCAAGAGTAGATCTTCGCAGCTGCGGCGGCTGCCTCGATCCCGTCCTCGCAGCTGCAGTGGCTGCCTCGATCCCACAGCTGCAGCCCCGGCTTCATCCAGAAGGTCGTCCGGAAGGACGTCTGGACAGCCATTCAGTCGATTTGCATATTATGCTTTTATTATTATAGATACCTTTACTTTTCTCTGAAATACCTGTTCCTGTGTCTTGCTCTTTGTTTTGTTTGGGCTAGTTTTTTTCTTATTGATTCCTAGGAGTCTTTCTATATTCTAGATCATGCCCAAGCAGTAGAACTTGCTATGATGATTAAAATGCTCTATATCTGCACTGTCCAATACAGTAGCTACTAGCAACATGTGGCTGTTGAAGCACTTACAGTGTGACTAGTGCAACAGAGGAGCTACATAAAATGCATTGGTGAGACAGGCAAAGATAAATGTAATGGACATGCTTATTCAAAAGGGGAAAGAATGGGGAGCAAATACCAGTCACTGGTTCATGGCAGTGCTGAAATCCAGCTGGTCTGTTGTTAACAGGTCCTCCACCAGGAAAGTAGGGACTGTTCCTTGATTAGGTCTAGGTCCTGCTCCCTGGAAGTAGTAGTTCCCCAGTTTATTGTTTATGTGGCTCTTGGGTCTACCCTCTCGGACTCCTAGGAAATGGCCTGCATTTGCAGCCAGGTAGCTTTCTCAGTCTGCTTCCTGTCTATAGAAAATTGGGGACCTAAATTTAAACAATTTCAGATTCCAGTTCCTTTTAATCCAGGCAGGCAGCACTTTCTCATATTGAGTTCTCTTAAAAACTGTGTGGGCTTCCTATGAATAGGAGGATTTTGCTCAATCCATTTGACAAAAGTCATACCCACAGTTGTTTTTGAGATATGACTCTTAGATTTATTCGCAGCTACTTGGGGCTTGTCAGGCAGCCATGGGACAATGTCCTTAAAATTCCTAGGATTCCTTTTGTCTAGATGACAGCGACAGTTGCTATGGTCATGGTGTTCAAAGTGGGCTCCTTCTATGGATAGACAATGTAAGTATTGCCAATAAAGTGTGCTAAAAGAGGCACCGGGAAGATTCCATTCTCAGACTAAAAAAAATGTTTTGATTTCTACCATGCCTTAATTCCTTCCACAGAGACTTGTTGCTGTGGGTTAAGCATTAGCCTGTCAAGAGGATCAGCCATGTATGGCCATTGTCATGGATAATGTGCATCAACCTGGCTCAGGGCCTGGCCCTCAGAAAGTGCTCAGCACATCTTAGTCCCCTCCTCCCAGTCCACGCCTGCTTTCCCTAAGGATCCTCTCTTACAATTTATATTACACCATGGGAGGGAACATGGTAAGGCTCTACTGCCTCAGTGTAAGTGAGTTGGTTCCTTGAACAAATATTTATTGAGCACATACTGTGTACCAAATACTGTTTTAGGCATGGGAACATAGCCTTTTTTTGAGTGTACAACCCAGTGGGGGCAGATACATGGAAAATAAGTAAATAACCCATCAAATAATGACACATTGTGACAACCCCATGATGGAAACAGGTGAGTGGGGTGAGCTGAGGCAGCTGGGGAGCCCTGTTGTCTGCTGAGAGAAGAGAATGGGGAGGAGGGCAGGGAGGCGGAGGACAGTCCTGTGCCTCCTCCACAATTTTGCCCAGTGAGTGCATAAAGGACACTCTAGTTCAAATAAACAAATAAATCTGGAGAAATATGACCTGTCATAGCAAACTCAACACCATTAGTCACAATTCCCTCAAGGATAAGAACAATGGACTTTGGTATCAGGAGCCCTCGGTTGTAATCCCAGCATAACCCTCAACCCCTGTCTGTCTTTGGTGTGTCCCCTCCTCTCCTGGACCCCTGGTTCCTGGGTCTAAAATGAGGGGGTGGGGAGCAGAGTTGTCTGACCACTCAATGACTTCATGAAATGACCAACGCTTTCCATGGGAGTCTGTCAGCCCCAGAAAGGCAGATGGCTGACTCTGCCCAGTTTCTAGCTCTTAGAATTCCTTCTTGTCTGCCTAGCCGTGCAGTTCTTGCCTCAGTTCATTGGGTCCCACCTCTAGGCCATCTTTTCTTTTAAGTGTTTAGTCATAGTCCTGACAGTTGGCAAATCACTGTGCCCCTAGTACAGTGACCAGTTGGCCTGGATGTTCCAGAAAATCATGGCTCACTCTTGGTTCCATCCACATGCTTGGGAAGTGCCTGCCATGTTCTGTGCTTTTAAAACTTCCCCTCTAAAATGAAGAGGAGATAATAATAAGAAAACATCACAATAAGAGCCATCATTTAGCCTGACCACTGTGGCTCAGTGGTTGAGCATCGATCCATACACCAAGAGGTCACTGGTTCGATTCCTGGTCAGGGCACATGCTTGGGCTCAATCCACATGAGGATGCAGGGACACTGATGTTTCTATCTCTATCTCCCTCTCCCTTCTCTCTAAAATCAATAAAAATATACTTTAAATAACGTTAAAAAAAAAAAAAAAAGAGCCATCATTTATTTAGTACCTGTGTGTCCTCAGTGACAGGGGTCATGGCATTTAATCCTTACATCCGGCCTTGAAATGGGTACTGTCACCACTATCTCCTAGACCAGGAAACTAAAGCTCAAAGAGGTAAAGCTTGCCAGCAGTGCAGGTGTGATCTGATCCATCACATCGGACTCTAGAAGACCAGTCACTTTGTCACCGGCTGTTTTGCAGTTCTTTTTGCAGAGGGGCAGCAGGTGGGCGAGGCAAAGATGAAGCCTGCTTCTACCCCTCCCCACCCCATTGCCAGGGTCCACCAGCAAAGGATTGATGCTATTTTGAAGTGACTTGCTTAAGCTACTCCAGCAAGATGGTCCTGAGAAAGTACAGCCCAGCCATAGCTCCAATCACAGTCTTGAATCTGAGTCTCCTTTCCATTCCCTTAAAATTGTAAATAGACGCTCTGTTGGTCCCATATCTGCCCAGAAGTGATGACAGACCTCGTTCTCTACTTTATTTGTTAACAGTGACAAAAAGCAGAGGCTGTTGCTCCATCCTGATCTGACATGCAGACCCAGCTGGGCATAGATGGCACCCACCATTACAGGTGTGTTTGTGCCAGGTCCTTCTAGAAATAAACATCCCAGGAGCAGTGAGGCTGGGCCAGGGATGTGAGCCCTATCTCTGATTTTGCAGAGGTCAAACCACACTATTTTATTCAGCTGTGAGTCTAGTCCTTTGGCTGGTCAAATGTCTAAGTCATGGAGCAGGTCTCCAAGATGAGGCTCTTTCCAGCTGAGTCGTTGGTCATCAGGATGCCTCAGTGACATGCAGCCACATGTGAGGAAGTTGGGGGACAGTGAGGCTTTGGGATTGGCTCTTCTAGCAGCATAACCACATCTTCAAGACCCTGATTCCTCCCATTATCCCAAAGTCAGCTTCATCCAAGGCTGGTTCACTCCTGGTTGTAGGACAGCTGCCAGTAGCAGCAGGGGCTGCACCCTGTGGAGAGGGACACTGCTTTCCAAGACTCTTCTAAAGGGAAAGAAATCTCCCCCAGAAACCTCACAGGAAACATTTCCTTGAACTCCACTGGCTAGAAGAGAAATAGGGTTCTCACCATGAGCTTAGATTAATCCCTTTTCCTTTGAGTCATTCAGGAGTGGTGTTGAGGGTGGGTAGAGAGCTGAACAAATTTGGCCTTCTGTGAGGATGGAGGAAAATGGTAGCCAGATGAACCAGAAGTGTCCACTGTTCAATGTCATGTTGCTGTAGCTATAGAAACTCTCCAGATTCCTGAACTTAGACCTCTTTGGACTTGCAGGGGAACTTCTTAATTAATCTTTGACTCTGAGGAGTAGTGACTTGCTTTGAGATTCAGATGCAAGACATGAAGGTCAGTTCTCCGTAGCCCAGGCAGAAGGGGAGAAGCAGTGAGCCCGGGCTTGGGACGAGATCGGTGAGGTAGCACTGGGACATACTTTTCTCGAAGCTTAGTCTTTATTTATCTCGTCTGAATTGGAATACCCTGGCTGGGGGTGGGCTGAGTAGGAGAGCCTTCCCAATTACAGATTCATAAGCCCTTTGGCTGAGAAACTTTGGTTAGGGCCCAGGAAACTGCAAGTTCAATAAGCCCTCAGATGATTCCCATGCACACTGGCCTGAGGCTGTGGCTGCGCTGGAGACAGTGGCTCTAGAAACATAACCAGGCCAAGTCCAAGGGTGCAGAGCCTGCATCACAGTTCAGCAAATTGTTGGCATTTGGAGGTCTGAGGTGAGGGAGGTGGGCCCAGTATGATGACAGCTCAAATATTTTGGATTCTCATGGGTCAGGCCAGGCAGTGGGTAATTACATTCATTTGTTCCTTCTCCTCATCAAACATTTATTAAAGCCTCATGTGTGATAACCCCTAAAGATACAGATAAAATAATGCCCATCCTCAGAGTCACAATATAGCATGTTGGGGAAACAGACGTGAGGACAGAAATTACAAGACATGACAGGTGTCCTAGTGAACCTCATTTGGCCTGGGGGTGGATTAGTTTCCTGGAGCTGCTGTACCAAATCACCACAAACCTGGTGGCATGAAGCAACGAGTTTATTCTCTTACCATTCTGGAGGCCAGCATCTGAAAGCAGTTTCACGGGGCCAAAACCAGGGTGTCAGCAGGACCATGTTCCCTCCAGAGGCTCTCGGGGAGGATCCATCCCTTGTCTCTTCCAGCTTTGGAATGGCTGCCGGCATTCCTTGGCTGTGGCAACATCACTCCAGTCTCTGCCTCTGTCATCACTTGCCTCCTCCTCCTCTGTCTGGGTCAACTCTCCCTCTGTCTCCCTCATTATAGGGACACATGTGATAGCACTTAGGTTCACCTGGATAATCCAGTTGTCTCCCCATCATAAGATCCCTAACTTAATCACACTTGCTCAGTCCTTTTGGGCTTTTAAGATAATATTTACATGTTGTAGGGATCAATACCTATATATATATATTTTTTGGGGGTCATTATTTAGCCTACCATAGGAGTTAAGAGAAAAGGAGACACTTGATGAGAGTCCATAAGGAGAAGTAGGAGTCAGCCAAATGAAGCAGATACAGATGAACATTAGAAAAGAAACACAGCATGTACATAAGCAGCACTGGGCACTGCAAATGGGTTTTAGGGACTGAGGCTCCCAGCGTGGGGAGGGAGCTGAGGTGGGAGAAGAGGCTGGAGGGAGGTGGCGAGGGCCAGATCACGAGGATCCTTAGCTGTGGGCCAGATTCCATGGCTAATGGGGAGCCCTCAAAGGCGTTTGAGCACATGAGTGACGCCATCAGGGTTGCACTGGCTGCACTGTGGAGATGGATTTCAGGGGGACCGCTAGAGGCGCGGGAACCATTTAGGAGGATTTTGCAGTGGTGCCGGGGGAAAATGATTAGACCTGAACTAGGCAAGTGAATCATGACAGTGGATGGTGCTGCAGGCTGTTTACAAGGTGGAAGTGACAGGACTGCACGATTGGATGGGGGGAATGAGAGCAACTGGAGAGAAAAACAAGACCGCCAGGTTTCTGCTGTCATTGATAAAGGGACCATCTGAGGAAGGCGGGGACAGGTGAAGATTTGTCTATGGACTCCTTGATTCGAGGTGGTTATGGGTCACTCAGGTGTCTGGGAAGCCGTGGGTTATAAGGGCCTGGAAACAAGGAGAGGAATCTTGGCTGGAGATGTAGGTTTGAGATGCCTGAGCATGTAGATAGCAGGTGAAGTGACGGGTCTGAATGTGTTCACCCCAGGAGACAGGGAGTGCAAAGGGAGTAGATGGACCGAGAAAGAGGCCTTCTCATGGGAGACTGAAAGGTACAGCTATAGACGTGGGAAAAGTCCCAGGACTTTGGGCTTAATATGCTGTGTTTGGTTGGGATCTTTGTATTTTAAGAGTGAGTGGGAATGGGATAGTGCTAACACCAAAGGAATATGGGGAAATTTGGGGACTCTGTGGGAGGACATTTGGGGTGCACATAGACAAATACTCTCTATGCTTCTTTGCTGGCCCACCCCTGGCTGCTGCCTGTTTGCAGCCTCTGTGATAACCTGAGCTCCTGTTTGGGAGCCTGGGAAGTCCTAGGGAGCACCAGGAAACCAGCTGCCAGCTGCCTTTGTCATTGATTCTTAAAATACATTGTGTGCCAGCAGCAAGGCTGGAGTAGAAATCAGGGGTGCAGCGCGGACAAGGGGAGAGCCATCTGTGCTTCTCAATGAGCTATTTTTGGCCTGGTGAAGTGAATGTCCCCCCATAGCCACTTCCTGCTTCTGTCCTTCTTCTCCCTCCACACACACATATCCTGAGAAATTCTGAGACTCAGATTGTTAGAGCTGATACCTAGGTGAGGAGTCTGAGGCCCAGAGGGTGGAAGTTCTTCCTCTCAGAAGGGCAGGGGCAGATCCCCCATTAGAGCCCTCCCCACCCCTGCCCACCCCCCGGCCATCACTGTCTTCCCTGGGTCCATGCTCCAGTGCCAAGATGATGATCACAACTGTCAGTAATAAGATACCATTTACAGCTTAGGAAGTTCTCTTCACATTTGTTATTTGCTCAATTCCCAAACCCGTAATAGAAGTAAGAAAAATCCTGTTAATCATTGAGAAATCAGGGTCGGAGAGGATCAGGGATTTGCCCAAGATTTAGGAGCAGAACCCAGGTCTCCTTGCTTTCAAACCCCATGTCCTTCCCCCTCCCAGTGCTGTTCCCATCTCAGGGTGGCAGGGCTTGCTGATCTGGTGGTACCCGAGCCACGGGTCGCTAAGATCTGCTGGGTGCTTGTCAGGTGCCCTTTCAGAAAGGGAAACAAGCCTCCCAGAAGGAAAGGGGGGGACGCCAGCACAGATGACTTTCCCATTTTCTCGGGGCTGACTCCGGGCCCTCTGATGGAGGGTATCTCGGGGCTGACTCCGGGCCCTCTGATGGAGGGTATCTCGGGGCTGACTCCGGGCCCTCGGATGGAGGGTATCTCGGGGCTGACTCCGGGCCCTCTGATGGAGTGTTTCTAGGGGCTGACTCCAGGCCCTCTGATGGAGGGTATCTCTGGGCCCTCTGATGGAGTGTTTCTCGGGGCTGACTCCGGGCCCTCTGATGGAGGGTATCTCTGGGCCCTCTGATGGAGTGTTTCTCGGGGCTGACTCCGGGCCCTCTGATGGAGGGTATCTCGGGGCTGACTCCGGGCCCTCTGATGGAGTGTTTCTCGGGGCTGACTCCGGGCCCTCTGATGGAGGGTATCTCCGGGCCCTCTGATGGAGTGTTTCTCGGGGCTGACTCCGGGCCCTCTGATGGAGGGTATCTCGGGGCCCTCTGATGGAGTGTTTCTCGGGGCTGACTCCGGGCCCTCTGATGGAGGGTATCTCGGGGCTGACTCCGGGCCCTCTGATGGAGGGTATCTCGGGGCCCTCTGATGGAGTGTATCTCGGGGCTGACTCCGGGCCCTCTGATGGAGGGTATCTCGGGGCTGACTCCGGGCCCTCGGATGGAGGGTATCTCGGGGCTGACTCCGGGCCCTCTGATGGAGGGTATCTCGGGGCCCTCTGATGGAGTGTTTCTCGGGGCTGACTCCGGGCCCTCGGATGGAGGGTATCTCGGGGCTGACTCCGGGCCCTCTGATGGAGGGTATCTCGGGGCCCTCTGATGGAGTGTTTCTCGGGGCTGACTCCGGGCCCTCTGATGGAGGGTATCTCGGGGCCCTCTGATGGAGTGTTTCTCGGGGCTGACTCCGGGCCCTCTGATGGAGTGTTTTGATGCAGCTGAGGACACATTTCTTGACCCTAAGGAATAAGTTCTCAAGCTCTCAGCTTTAAAAAAAATCAAGTAATGCATACAACAGACATCATCCCATCACTGAGGTCTGCCCTGTCCATCCCTGAGCCTCAGACTGTTACCGGGAAACCCCGGGTTGGGCTCGGGCTGCCTGTCACTGTGTCTAATAACGAAGGCAGGGTTGAATTATATTATTGGGAAGCGTTTATTGAGAAGGCTAGCTAACCAAGAAGACAGGGCGCTTACAAGCATCAAAGCCTACCTTCCAGCAAGGTGCAGGGGCAGGATTATACTAGTAAAGGGGCGTGGGACTGGGAAACAGGATGCGGCTACGTGCAGCCCTGGGGGTCTGCAGATGTCAGCTATTGTCCTTTAGTAATCAGGTGATGAGATGATGATGAGATGATGTTTTGACTCTTGGTGGCTTATTGGTTCTGCTTGCTGGATTCACAGCTGAGTCACCTCCCCAGTCGCTTTGCACAAGCCTTGAAAAGGAAACTTTAAGAAAAACTTAACCCCGTATTTATACATAAGAAACCTAACCCCCTATTTACATAACTATATGTTCTAATATTTAAAATAATATGATTACTTTTCAGATTAATTCAGGTGCTCTATCTATTAGATTGTAAGTCTCCTCTATCAAGACCATCTATCTCTGAGCCTCGCTAGGGCCTGACCATTCCTCACCCAAACCCCGAGTCTCTGCCTGATGATTACACGCACTCTTTCCTTACCCCCAGCCAAAGACTGAAACTCACTGTCTGGTGTCATCTCCCGTCCTTCGCCTGGCTTCAAGTCTGTCTCTCACCCAATTCCTGAGCCTTATCCTAGCCTTAATACTAACTCCATCCATCACCCAAATACTGAATCTCATCCCATTTCAGACCACATCTCATCCCTCACCCCATCTCCAAATCTATCACCAGCTGCAAAAACAACAATCCTTCCCTTATTCAAACCCAAATACCAAATGTTACCCAACTGACCCCACTGCATCCTTCATTTCATTGAGCCTCAAGGCTTGGGGCAAAGGTCCTCTTACACACATCACTGGGAAATTTCAAAAGTGCTCAGCGGTTAATGGGTTATTTTTTAGGCTAACAAAACAAGTGTGGCTGTCGGTTTGTCCACAGAGTCAGATTGGCTGCTTTAAAGTGACCCTGAGCACAGCTGAGGCCTGGCCGGGAAGGCATCGTGTAGAAGAGGACCTGCAGCACTGCCTTTGCATCCAGAATAGAAGGAGGGAGTTAAATGTTGCAGTCAGTGAGCTGAGCAGCCACGGGAGTGCTGCAAATGGAGCCTGAGGAGAGTGCAGCCGTTACTTCATATAATGATGTGGTGGATGAGCCACCTCTGACGTGGGAAATGCAGGCACGAGCCATCCATCTTTTCAGCCAACGAGAAAGGTTTCTTTTACAGATTGGTGGTGATCTTTAGAACTCAGGCTTCTCTGTCATTCCAATTGCTCATTGGTTTGTCTTCTCCGTGCCTTGCCGAGTGATTGACTTTCCAAAGCACTTCGGCTCCCTGGAGGATGAACGGAGTCTAGCCTGCCAGGTGTGCTGTAATCACCCTTGGCAGCCCCACTGGGTGGGTCAACCACTCTCATCTCCACTTGCCTGCAATAACCCGAGCATCTTTCTTTGAGAGTGGCTCCCACAATGGATTGGGAGGGGGAAGGGGGGGAGAGGACAGTTAAGTATTTTTTTAATGAGATTTTTTTTGGCTTCAATCTCAAATTAGATTTTTAGTTTGCAGAATCTCCCAAGAATTTTCAGCCAGTGTTATAGTTAGACCACAGCGTGACTTCAGTTGTCACGTGAAAACCCCCTCCCTCTTGTTTTTAAAGGGTTGCGCACTTTCTGAAACCATCATCCTATCCATCTTTTTTAATATCCCTGTGCGGAAGGCATTATTGTTGGCATCTCACAAATGAGGAAATGGAGGTTTAGGGGCTTAAGTGATTGGTCCAGATGATGGAGGCTTTCTGAACCCCCATTTCCTGAGCCCTGACCAGCACAATTGCCATCACACCACGGCGTGGATCACCCAGGTAGGGCAGCAAGGCCTAGGAAGGCCTGAGTGAAGTGTCAGGTGTGACTTCCCTGGAGAGGTGATAATGGTATTATCCAGGACGCCTTTTATGACACACAGACATGAGTGCAAACTTGGAAATTCAGTTCCCTTAGCTAGTCCTTACATCTAGAGGCTTCATGTGGTGTCAATAGAATATCCAAATTTTTAACCGACTTGTTTTTCCTCTGGGTCATTGTTAATATTTGGTCTTTTGTAACAGAGAGCCAGGTGCATGATCAGTATCTTGTTTAATTCTCATAATAGCACTGAGGTGTGGATGCTATTATCCTTGCTCTGCTAATGAGAAGTTAAATAACTTGCCTGAGGTTTATAACTTTAAGGCAGAGCTGAGCTTTGAACCAACATCTAGATTACTCTTATCCAGCACGGGATCGTTCTCTATAAGTCAGAAAAAAAGTGGAATTTTTAGTCTGAGCTTTTTCTTTTTTTTTGAGTTCTGTGTCCGTGGACAAGTTAAAATTCAGTGACTGTTTATTGAGTATAAACTTTGGCCAGGCCATGTGCTAAGGGGAGGGGAGCAGGGCAGGGAGTGCAAATACTAAGAAAAAGGTTGGTCTCTGTCTTTAATTTTAACATTGATGGATGAGCAACTTCCTTTCTCTCGTGGATGAGAATGCATCCATAAAAGAGTGAGTCAGGCTAGGTTTTCCGAGGTTCCTTTCTGAGTGCATAGACCATGATTCTGTGATCTTATCTGCCATAGTTATCTCGTCTCTATAAGTCAGAAACAATGGACTTTTTAGTCTGAGCTTTTTTTTTTTTTTTTGAGTTCTATGTCCAAGAAGGTGGTGCCCAAATCTGCTAGATGTTTGTCACTTTCACAGTGTCAAAGGTAATCTATCCCATGAAAGGTCATTTATCTCCCTTATGCATTAATTTTTGTATGCTAATCTGATTCAATTCATACAATTTGAGCTAGGTGTTATTGTCATCATCATGTTAAAAACAAGGAAACTGTGGTTCAGTGAGTTTAGCCACTTGCACAGTGTCATAGAACTAGTACAAGGCAAAGCAGGAACTTCACACTAGGAAGAATCAATGCAACAGCTACTGCTTCCTGATATGGGCCTTGGGAATATAGCTCGGGCCCTGGAAGAAGCTGGCTTGTACTGAGAATAAAGCAAAACCCAGGGCTTTGGAAACATCATTTGAAGATGCTCAAGTGGGGTCACAGGTTGTCTGCTTCCCCATAGACCATTTGGTATTTGTCACACTAGGTCTTTTTCATTCTCCTGTGACCTTGTCTGTGAGTCAGTCCTTGACATATGGTAAGACAAACTAGCATGAATGAAGTCGTCCAGGTGATCTTTTAGAACCTCTGAGATGCCTGTTCCCTGACACAGGGTACTCAGTCTCTCTGAAGCCTGCTTGTTTTAGGCTGGGAGATGAGTGGAGCCTGTGGCTCCATCTGCAGAAGACAAATGTCCTCACCACTCAGATGATGTCACTTGAATTTCCTGAACCTTTACAACCTCTCGCTCCTGACAGGTGGTCATCACCTCATAGTGGGCTTCATTTCTCCTCTTGTAAAGAAAAGAGATTCAGGCTCCTCAGGCTCCTCATTCTCCCAGCTAAAGAGCTTTAAGATGGTATCTTTGCCTAAAAAAGCCCCACAGCCCTGGCCAATGTGGTTAGAGTGTCAGCCTGAGCACCAAAGGGTCACAGGTTTGATTCTCCATCAAAGGCATATAGGTACCTGTGTTGTAAGTTTGATCCCGTGCCCTCCCCAGCACGTGCAAGAGGCAACCAATCAATGTGCTTCTCACACCGATGTTTTTTTTCTCTCTCCCCCTCCCTCCCTTCCTTCTACTCTCTCTAAAAATCAATGGAAAAAATACTCTTTGGTGAGGATTAACAACAACAACAAAAAACACAAAAACATCTGGGGGATCAAAATAAGAGTCAGTTTATTAAACAGTGAACTATTGAAAAAATAGTGGAATATATCATACTACTAGTTGGTAACCAGTTCTAATTGGTCAATTAGATTAAGATGATGTTTTTTCTTCCAGCTGTGGTGTGTAGACATTACATCATTCTCACATCTCTTGTACTCAGAGCCCTATAGGGAGGGCCCAGGGCCCAGGAAGTGAGTATGTCGGTCACCTTAGCACCACACAGAAAGGGAAGGTCTGGTGACCCCTACTGCTGACCCCTCTTGTCCTTCCTTTTACTCTTCCAACTGCTATCAGATTTCCACAGGGAAATCCTTCATTTTTCCTTCACTCTGGACCTAAAAGCAGTTGTTATCATGGTCAGGCATCTCCAGGGCACACACACTCATCAAGGAAAGGAAGGTGGTGATTTCCAAGTGAAATAAGATCCTTCTTGAAAGGTCCCCGACATCCCGCTTAGAAACTGCACAAAATCTCTCTCCTCAACCTGCTTTAGTTTATATAAAACGGTTCCTCCCTAGGGGGGCAGTATAGGGGTTTTCAGTGTAAATTCTTTCCAGTTTGGTATATGCTTGAAACTTTTTAAAAAAAATCCTCACCCAAGGGTATTGTTTTCATTGATTTTTAGAGAGAAGGAAGAGGAGAGGGAGAGTGAGGTGGGGGGAGGGAGAAGAAAAGGGAGAGGGGAGTGGCAGAAAGGAGGGGAGAGAGAGAGAGAGAGAGAGAGAGAGAGAGAGAGAGAGAGAGAGAGAGAGAGAGAGAGGAGAGAGAGAGAGAGAGAAACATTGATGGGAGAGAGGAACACCAATTGGCGCCTCCCATATATGCCCCAACCGGAGGTCACCTTTTGGTGCACAGGACAGTGCTCCAACTAACTGAGCCACCTGTCAGGATGAAACTTAAAAAAAAAAAGTCTGGCAAGTCAAAGATACTATTTCCTTCCCTAATTCAGACTTGCAGCTTACAAAATAATTATAAAAGAATAAATTCTACTACTTGTAAATTCCATTTAAGAAAATTTTTATACTATTTATTTACTATTACTATTATTTTATACTATTTTATCTGTTAGCTTAGGCTGTTATAACAAAAATGCCACTGACTGGGTGGCTCAAACAGCAGATGCTTCTCACAGTTCTGAAGCTGGGAAGGCCAAGATCAAGGTGCCCAGAGATTTGGTGTCTGGTGAGGCTCCACTTCCCTGTCTGTGGACATCTGCCTTCTCACTGTGTGCTCACTGTTTGAAACTTTTAAAAATAAACTTTGGAAAATAAGATCACATGTAAGATTAAAAACATTAGTTTGAAAACCTAGCACCATCAAACTTCTAGAAGAAACATAGAGTATCTTTAAAACCTTGAGGTAGCCAAGATTTATTTGACACAAAAAGCACTGGCCATAAAAGAAAAATTGTTAAATTGGACTCTACCAAAATTAAAATTTTCTTTTTAAAAAAGATAACTTTTATGTAAGGATAAGAAAGGGGTTATGGCCCTAGCTGGTTTGGCTCAGTGGATAGAGCGTCGGCCTGTAGACTGAAGGGTCCCGGGTTTGATTCTGGTCAAGGGCACATGCCTGGGTTGTGGGCTTGATCTCCAGTAGGGGGCATGCAGGAGGCAGCCAATCAATGATTCTCTCTCATCATTGATGTTTCTATCTCTCTCCCTCTCCCTTCCTCTCTGAAATCAATAAAAAAATATTTTTTAAAAAGAGGGTTAAGGTTCAATTTTTTCCATCTGACTTATCTAGCTCTTTAATTTAAAAACTTCTATCTTATAACCTGCTCTTAAAGTACAAACTCATGATTTTAGGAAATATAAAATTTTGACTACCCCATATTTGTCTTGAGTCAAATTCTTCAGTTTGTAAAATGTGAATGTATGATATTCATGCATGTTTTACTTCAGGAAATATATAGGGTTGTTTATACTGAGCATCAAATAATTTTTCAGTAATTAAAAATGATCAGTCCTAATAAAGTAATTAAGTTGACATGCTATGAATGTATCACCATGTTATACCAGGTTTTCAAGACTTATTTTTCTAAATATGTAAGTTAAGAGCTTTTAAGTACTATATAGCAATGAAATATACCAAAGACAACATATATTCTATATACATATAGAATATATGGTATATATTCTATTCTTTATAAAAAGATTCATTAAAATTGTTTGTGAAAATTATTTTCTCAAAAAGAAACAACAAAAAAAAACCTTTTAACTTCCTCATTGGATTTACTTGATACCTTGGTAAAAAATCATATATGTGTACGGTCTATTTTTTGACTTGGTATTCTGTTCCATTTATTTATTTATTTGCCTGTCCTTACACCAGCATCACACTATCTTGATTACTGAAATTTTATAGTGAGTCTTGAAGTCAGGTAGTCAAAAGTCTTACAACTTTGTTCTTCATTTTCAAAATTGTTTTGGCTATTTTTGATAATTTGTGGGCCAATATTAATTTTAGAATCAGTCTATTTCTTCAAAAGAGACTGCTTACATTTGATATATATTATGTCAGATCTGCAGATTAATTTAGGGAAGGTGGAAATCTTAAACAAAATTGTTCCAATTTACGAACATTGTATATCTAAATATTTGCCTAGGAGTACTTTAATTTTGAAAAGCAGTATTTTATAATTTTCAGTTTATAGCTCTTAAGTACCTTTCATTAGATTTATTATTGGGTATTTTATTTTGGCTAGTATTTTGATGCTGTTGTTAATGGTATTTGTTTTTGGAATTTTACTTTCCAGTTGCTTATTGTTAGTATATTGAAATATAGTTCATTTATATATATTGACCTTGTTTCTTGAAACTGCTAAATTCACTTATTAGTTCTAGTAATTTTATTTTATTTATTTTTAAATTATTTTTATTGATTTCAGAGAGGCAGGGAGAGGGAGAGATAGAAACATCAGTGATGAGAGAGAATCATCGATCGGCTACCTCCTGCATGCCCCCTACTGGGGATCAAGCCTGCCACCCTGGCATGTGCCCTAGACTGGAATTGAACCCAGGCTGACACTGAGCCAAATCAACTAGGGCTCAACTAATATTTATTGAGTGTTTACTCTGGACCAAAGAGGACAAAGGATTAGACAAATAAAATGTTGTGGGGAAAATACTGCCTGGCAAAAAATCAATCTCTTCTTTTTGGATTGTTGGGCCATCACACTGCTCCATCAGTTACAAGCCCCCTCTCAAATTTGCAGGACCTGACTCAATGTGAGGTGAGGGGTTTACCCTACAAAGTTGTGTCATTTTTCTGAACCAACTCCTCCCACTATTAATAGCTTCTTCCCAAACTGAATCATCAAATCCTGTTACACAGACCGCATCTCCCCAGCAGTGTCTGCTGAAATGGACAAAGAAGGCCAGGATCATGATCCTTTTGACATACCATCCTCTACATGAGCCTCCCCATATGCAACATTTATATATATAATCTATATATATAAAGAGGTAATATGCAAATTTGTCCGGGATGCCTTTACAGTCATAACCTGCTCCAAGCCTTAACAGTCATGACGAGTGCGGCTCGGAGCACGCCCCCACCCCAGTGGGGACACACAGGAGTGGGGTCCTGCTCCCAGTGGTGGTGGCGTGGCTCAACTTGGAGCATGCCCCCACCTCAGCGCCACCCCAGTGCACACACATAGGGGTGGGGGCCTGCTCCCAGCAGCCGTGGCACGGCTTGGAGCATGCCCCCACCCCAGTGCACACACACAGGTGGGCCTCTGTGCGCGAGCTGCAGAGGAAACACCTTTTCTGACTGCTCATTGGCTAAGCTCCCTGTACGCCACCACTCGCAGTGTTCTTGGTAACTTGGGAAATAAGAATCCAAGAAGGTGATCTAGGGTTTTTCCACCTCACTCCTGGAAGAAAAAATGAAGGTCTGCTGGAGGGGCTAAGAAATGTCATATCGTGCCCTAGCCAGTTTGGCTCAGTGGATAGAGCCTTGGCCTGCGGACCGCAGGGTCCAGGTTCGATTCTGATCAAGGGTATGTACCTAGTTTGCAGACTCCTCCCTGGCTGGGACCCAGGTCAGGGCTCATGCAGGAAGCAACTGATCGAAGTGTCCCTCTCACATTGATGTTTTTCTCTGCCTTTCCCTCTCTCTTCCACACTCTCTAAAAATCAATGGAAACATATCCTCAGGTGAGGATAAAAAAGAAAGAAATGTCATATCCTATGAAAGACACATTTTGAAAATGCTTAAAGAAAGTTGTCATTTTTTCGTGGTGAAGGGACTGGAGTCTGTGTTGATGAAAACACCTTGGTGGCTGTGGTGGCCAGCAGTGGCAGCAGCAGTGGGGTGATGGGTTGACGCCTTCCCCTGCTCAGCCCTGTCACCTCCCACAGAGGGAGGCCTAAGCCGTCAGTAGGACATCCCCTGAGGGCTCCCGGACTGTGAGAGGGTGCAGGCTTGGCTGAGGGACCCCCCCACCCCAGTGCATGAATTTCGTGCACTGGGCCTCTAGTAGCAATATAATACCAGGTAACATTTACTGAGCACTGACTATGTTTAAAACCCAATGACTCCACTTCCTAGCTTCCTGTATGAGTTTCCTGTGGCTGCAGTAACAATGGCTACAGGCTTGATGGGTTAAAACAACTAAAAATTGTTCTCTCACAGTTCTGGAGGGCAGAAGTCCAAAACTGTTTTACTGGAGCAGAACCAAGGTGTCCGAAGAGCTGCATGCCCTGGGAAGGCTCTAGAGGAAAAAACATTGCTCTTTTGGCTTCTGTGGCTGCAGGTGTTCTTGGCTTGTGGCTGCATCACTCCAGTCTCTTCATCCGCCTTCACCCGGCCTTCTCCTCTCTAGTAATTTTCAAATAGACTCTATAGAGTTTTTAAAAACAGCTTTATTGAGATAATCCACTCAGTTCACCCATATAAAGTAAAGTCTTATTATATTCACAGAGCTGTGTAGCCATCCCCACAATTCAGTTTTAGAACATTTTCACCACCCCCAAAAGAAACACCATCTCCACTGGCAGTCAACTCCTTATCCTCTTCCCACTGCATCTCTAAGCCTAGACAACCACCAATCTAATTTTTGTCTATATGAATTTTCCTGTTCTGAATATTTCACATACATGGAATGATGCAATATGTGGTCTTTTGTGACTGGCTTCTTTCATTTACAGTTGTGAGTACATGAAACACAGTTTATTCTTGTATTATTTATTAATTATTATATTTTTCATACAAACAAATATAAACCTACTTTTGCCAACCCCTGTATATATTTTTTAAAGTTCATAATGTTGTGGTATGCATCATTCATTTTTATGGCTGAATAATATTTTACTGTACAGATGCAACACATTTTATTTAATTCTAGTTAAAGCCTAAGATTTCGAACTTAAGTTCCCTCTCCTTGAGTGTGGACTAGACTTAGTGACTACTTCTAATTCATAGAATACTAGAGGCCTGGTGCATGACATTGGTGCACTGGGATGGGGGGTCCCTCAGCCCAGCCTGCGCCCTCTCGCAATCTGGGACCCCTCGGGGGATGTCTGCCTGCCGGCTTAGACCCCGCTCCCTGCTCCTTAGCGCTGCCTCAGAGGTGGGAGAGGCTCCTGCCACCACTGCTGCACTCACCAGCCGTGAGCCTGGCTTCTGGCTGAACGGCGCTCACCCTGTCCGAGTGCACTGACCACCAGAGGGGCAGCTCCTGCATTGAGCGTCTGCCCCCTGGTGGTCAGTGCACGTCATAGTGACCGGTCATTCACTGTTCAGCCAATTTGCATATTAGCCTTTTATTATGTAGGATGGTGGAAATAACTGTGATGTTTCAAAAACTAGCATAAAAGGTATTGTGGTATCCTCCTTGCTCTTTCTCTGTAGGATCACTCACTCTGGGAGAAGGTAGATGTCATGTTGTAAGTATACTCAAGGAGCTCTAAGAAGAGATCCACATGATGAGGAATGAGGTCATGCTTCCAATCATTAATACTCACTTGCCAGGCCTGTGAATGAGCCACCTTGGAAGCAGATCCTCCAAGCCCAGTCAAGAGTTAACCCTTTGCACTCGCTTGCTTTTTTCTCGATTCCTTTATTCTAATGCTAACCTTGTCGAGTCACACTCGACATCCGAGTGCAAAAGGTTAAGACACAGAACCTGCCAACAACTTGACTTCTGAGGAGGAAAAGGGGACTGGAGGTTGAGCTAATCACCAATGGCCAAAGATTTAATGAGCCATGCCTATGTAATGGAGCCTCCATAAAAACCCCAAAGGAGAGGGTTTAGAGAGCTTCCAGAATGGTGAACACATGGAGGTGCTGGGAGAGTGGCATGCCTGGATAGGGCACGGAAGCTCCCTTACCCCATAACTTGACCTAAGAATCTCTTCCATTTGGCTGTTTCTGAGTTTTATCCTTTTACTAGAGACCCAGTGCATGAAATTCATGCACTTGGGGGGTCCCTCAGCTTGGCCTGCACCCTCTCGCAGTCTGGGAGCCCTCAGGGGCTTCTGGCTGAGTGGCGCTCCCCATGTGGGAGCACACTGACCACCAGGGGGCAGCTCTTGCATTGAGCATCTGCCCCCTGGTGGTCAGTGCATGTCATAGCAACCTGTCGTTCTGCCGTTCAGTCAATTTGCATATTGGCCTTTTATTATATAGAACTAGAGGCTCAGTGCACGAAATTCGTGCACGGGGGTGTGGGGGGGTGTCCCTCAGCCCAGCCTGCACCCTCTCCAATCTGGGACCCCTTGAGGGATGTCCGACTGCCCATTTAGACCCGACCCCGGTGGGATCGGGTCTAATCGGGCAGTCGGACATCCCTCACACAATCCAGGACTGCTGGCTCCCAACTGCTCGCCTGCCTGCCTTCCTGATTGTCCCTAACCGCTTCTTCCTGCCAGCCTGATCACCCCCTAACCACTCCCATGCCAGCCTGATTGATGTCTAACTGATCCCCTGCCAGCCTGTTTGTCCCCAACTTCCCTCCTCTGCCGGCCTGGTCACCCCTAACTGCCCTCCCCTGCAGGGTTGATCGCCTCCAACTGCCCTCCCTTGCAGGCCTGGTCCCTCTCAGCTGCCCTCCCTTGCAGGCCTGGTGCCTCCCAACTGCCCTCCCTTGCTGGCCATCTTGTGGTGGCCATCTTGTGTCCATATAGGGGCAGGATCTTTGACCACATGGGGGCAGCCATATTGTGTGTTGGAGTGATGGTCAATCTGCATATTACTCTTTTATTAGATAGGATAGAGGCCTGTTGCATGGGTGAGGGCCAGCTGGTTTGCCTTGAAGGGTGTCCTGGATCAGGGTGAGGGTTCCCTTGGGGCGTGGGGCGGCCTGAGCGAGGGGCCTGTGATGGTTTGCAGGCCAGCCATGCCCCCTGGTGACCCAAGCGGAGGCCCTGGTATCTTGAATTTATTTACCTTCTACAATTTGTAGCCTGGAGCGGAGCCAAGCCTCCTGCTCGCTCTGTGGCCGGCAGCCATTTCTTTAGGGGTTTATGTACCTTCTATAATTGAAACTTTGTAGCCTTAAGCGGAGGCCTGGGCCGGCGAGGGTGTGAGGAAAGCTTTGCTTCCTCCATTGCCGGGGGCAACCCTAGCCTCCTGCTCTTTCCAGCTCCGTGGCTGCTGCTATTTCTGTTTGGATTTGTTTACCTTCTATAATTGAAACTTTGTAGCCTTGAGTGGAGGCCTAGGCTGGCAAGGGCAGGCGGAAAGCTTGGCTTCCTCCGTTGCCTGGGAAACCCAAGCCTCCCTCCTGCTCTCTGTGGCTGTAGCCATCTTGGTTGGGTTTATTTGCATGCTCACTCTGATTGGCTGGTGGGCGTGGCTTGTGGGTATAGCAGAGTGATGGTTAATTTGCATATTGCTCTTTTATTAGGTAGGGTAATAAACCAGTGATCTAATAAGTATGTTTCTCTGATTTCTGTGAGCCACTCTAGCAAATTAAGTAATCCTAAGGAGGGGGTTGTTGTAACCGCCAATCTATAGTCAGTCAGTCAGAAGTACAGATACCTTGGTTTGCAATTGGTGTCTGGAGTGGGGGAGGGGCAGATAGGACTGAACCCTTAACCTGTGGGATCTGATGTTATCTGATACAATGTCAGAATTGATGGTATCAGAATTGTATTGAATTGTAAGATACCAAGTTGGTGTGTGGCAATGCCTCCCCCCCACCCCCCCCCCCCCAGCTCCCTACCATACACAACCTGCAATTGATGACTAGGACCTTTAATGTTTTAATCATTTTAGAAAGTTTAGGGCTCTTATTTCTTCACATATTTCTTATGCTCTATTCTTTCTCTCTTCTGCATTCCAATTATAATTATGTTATACACTTTTATATTCTCCCTCAGATCCCATTTGCTCTACTCTTTTCTTTCTTTGTTTTTTATTTGTTTCAGTTGGATATGTTTGGATATGTTCTACTGATCTGTCTTCAAGTTTGTTGATTATTCCCTGTGCTGTGTCCAATACTTTGTTAAGTCCATGTAATGAATTCTTCATTTCTAATTTTGTATATGTTATTTCTAGCATATCTATTTGATTTTAGTGTTCTTGTTTTATCTTTCCAACTTTTGGACCATGTTTAGGTTTTCTTCTATTGACAAATTCCTCTGTTGACCATGGATCATATTTCTTGCTTTTTCATATGATGTATTATCTTTGGTTATGCTAAACATTTTATATTAGAGATCATAGAAATAAAAATAAATACTATTTCTGTCAGGCTGCTAAAGTGGAGGCTGACTTAAATGGATCTGAAATTGAGCAATGTTTGGACTTTGTTATAGATTTCCTTTGATTCAGTTCACCATTGGCTTCAAATTATTTTAAGGCAAGATCAGTACTTTCCTTCATCAGGAATTAAATTATTGGCTATGTGATTGAACTCAGTCTTCAGCCCCCTCACCTCTTCAAAGGTCAGGCTGGCCCAAAGTTCCAATCATCTAATCATGTCGTTGGTCTTTTTGATGACTAGTTCCCATCATGAAGCTCTCAAGGGCCCACCATGATTCACCTATTTAGCATAAGAAAATATCCTATTAGGGAATTCTAAGAGTTTTTGAAGCCCTGTGCCAGGAATCAGGGACAAAGACCAGATATAGTCTCCATTATGCCCCAGGGTTTCTCCTCCCTCTCCTGCCCTTCTGAGGGGACCTTGTACTTGGAGCGGTCCCAGGCTGATACACCTCAGCACAGATTTCCCTCTGCTCTCCTTTGCTTGCCCCTTCCACTGCTTTGAATGTAGTACCCCCTCCCCATGCTTTTCAAAGACTCACAGAGTAAGACATGGTGAGTGGGGACAGACTCACTCTGTAGGTTGGGCTCTTCAGGATTCTAATCAGTCATGCCAGCCCAAATACTATGGTTAAAAGTTTGATATAAATTCGGCTAGTTTCTCTTTACCCATCTCTATGGAGGATTACCCTTTCTCCCACAGTCCCACCAAGTACGGGACAGTTTATTTCCTTCTATGAAGGGCACATTACTTCCAGGAGTTTAGTTCATTTATATTTCTTTGTGTCTGTGTTCTCTGATGAGTTTATAAAACTTATAAAGCTGGGGGTTTGTGGGGGTTTTTTTTGGAGGAGGGAAGGTTGTTAGTGATTTTTGTTTATTTGTTAATCCTCATCCAAGGATATTTTTTCCATTGATTTTAGAGAGAGTGGAAGGAAGGGAGGGAGAGGGAGAGAGGAAGAGAGAGAAAAACATCGATGTGAGAGAGACTCATTGATTGGTTGCCTCCTGTACGAGCTCTGACCAGGGCTGGGGATCGAACCCAAAACCCAGGTACATGCCCTTGACTGGGAATCAAACCCTCAACTCTTCGGTATGCAGGCCAATGTTCTAACCACTGAGCACACCAACCAGGGTAAGTGATGGTTTTGGGTGTGTGTGTCTGTCTTTCTACATCTGAACCCAGCCTGTTCATTTACAAAATATATATATATATGTATATATATATATATATATATATATATATATATATTTATAGGAGATTCAGAGAAGGGAGTCATTAAAGGGTCTCTGAGGGGTATGTATACACACATATACATACACATGTATGTATATACACATATATATATTTATAGGAGATTCAGAGAAGGGAATCATTAAAGGGTCTCTGAGGGGTATGTATACACACACATATACATACACATGTATGTATATACACACATATACATATATACACATGTATGTATATGTGTATATATATGTATGTATGTGTGTGTGTGTATATATATATATATATATATATACATATATATATATAATATATTATTTTTTTTTACCAATTTTTAGAGAGAAAGGAAGAGAGAGGGTTAGAGAGAAACATCTATGAGAGAGGAACATCATCGATTGGCTGCCTCCTGCATTCCCCCTACTGGGGATCGAGCCCACAGCCCTGGCATGTGCCCTTACCAGGATTCGAACTGGTGACCTCTTGGTTCCTGAGTCGACGCTCAACTGCTGAATCACACCAGCTGGGCCAGCCTGTTGTTTTTGTTTTGTTTTTAAATATATTTTATTGATTTTAGAGAGGAAGGAAGAGGGAGAGAGAGACAGAAACATCAATGATGAGAGAGAATCATTGATTGGCTGCCTCCTGCATGCCCTCTACTGGGGATCAAGCCTGCAACCCAGGCATGTGCCCTTGGCCGAAATCGACCCTTCAGTCCACAGGCCGATGCTCTATCCATTGAGCCAAACCAGCTAGGGATAGTCTGTTTATTTTTGCAAGGAATAAAGTAGGAGCAGTTAAGGGATATTTTTGGGGTGGGGGTGGAGTTGTATTTATTTTAACTTCATTTTATTCTCCTCTTCAATATATGATAAGGCCTCTTTTGAGCTACTGCTCTTAACTCCTCAGAGACCCTTTAATGACTCCCTTGTCTGAATCTCCTATAAATACCGCACATTTGATCTCAGCAGTATCAATATCAGGCATGCATTCTAGCACTCCACCTCTCTACTCCCATTTCCCAACACACCCACACAGAAATTGCTAATCAATCTCCCAGCTTTCTTTCCTGCACAGGCTGAATGAGTTCTTCCAATCCTTCTCAACACAATGTACCAGGAAATCAATTAGATTTGGTCAAAAGGATTAAATATATTTGCTTTCCTGGGCTTACCTCAAAGATGTTGTTTTTGTTTTTTCCCTGACTGAGCACTTAGGATTCCTCCAAGAAAAGATTTGTGTCACTGGGCATCCATAAGTTATAGGTTATTGTCACAACCAGACAACATTTCAAAGAGGATCAATGGATACAGATCTGTTTCAAAGCAGAATGAGAATGAATTGGAAGACACTGTGTAAAATGACCTGAGAAGAGTTTGTGTTAGTATCCTGAAATGCACATTTAGAGATGGAGGGTACAAACCCAACCTTGACCTCCCTGGGTTTTAGCATAATCATCTTCTAAATTGGTGGATGGGAATGGGATCGGTGAGATGGATTATACTACATAATCTCTAGGTCCCTCCTAATACTTGCATCAAATATGGAGAAAACTAGAATAAAATGATGTTATTTTATACCACTCCTTTAATGACTGTTCTTTTTAAAAATATATATATATATTATTGATTTTTTACAGAGAGGAAGAGAGAGGGATAGAGAGTTAGAAACATCGATGAGAGAGAAACATCAATCAGCTGCCTCTTGCACACCCCCTACTGGGGATGTGCCCGAGACCAAGGTACATGCCCTTGACCGGAATCGAACCTGGTACCTTGAGTCCGCAGGCCGACGCTATATCCACTGAGCCAAACCGGTTTCGGCTAATGACTGTTCTTTATACCATTCAGACAACAGTGTGGTTTTCCATATGCACTTCCCTATAGAGAGTAGAGTCAAATTCTTAAAAATCTATAGCAGAGAGTGTAGTCTTGAAAGCCACGCTTTTCTTAATATATATATATATATTTTATTGATTCTTCACAGAGAGGAAGGGAGAGGGACAGAGAGCCAGAAACATCGATGAGAGAGAGTCATCGACCAGTTGCCTCCTGCACACCCCCCACCGGGGATGTGCCCGCAACCAATGTACATGCCCCTGACCGGAATCGAACCCAGGACCCCTGAGTCCGCAGGCCGGCGCTCTATCCACTGAGCCAAACCAGCCAGGGCAAAGCCACGCTTTTCAATGGTAAGAATCAAATTTTTCAGAAAAAGGATTACATTTTCTTCTAAAAGCCTGTTTTTTTTTAAGTACCAAGGATTGGAAGGACTCTTTGAAGTTTTCTGAAGGAAATGAGAGTTTGACCAGCTGGCCAGAAGGAAGGTATCAAGGGGAGGTGTTCAGGATTTAGATACCTTTAAGTTCCCAGTATCCCTTTCACAAGCCAAACCTCAAGATAAGGCTGGGATGACAGAAAGCCTGACCCTCTCCCCACACTCCCAGATATATTTGAAGGATATATCAGAGCAGAAAGACACATTGTCTGGCTTCCTCAGGTACAGCCCAGAAGTTTGTATTGCTTGTATAGAAGCTTCATTGTCCAACAGATTACCTGAGCAATGGAGTGATGAAGTGGCCCATTTCACAGAATCCTCCATATCTCATTATGGTGTGTAGCAAGCAGACAAGACATCCATGGCTCCAAGAGGGTCACTTAGGATTCCTCCAAGAAAAGATCTATGTCACTGGGCATCCATAAGTTGTAGGTTATTGTCACAACCAGACAACATTTCAAAGAGGGTCATGGGAGGACAGATGGGCAGGTGGAACCAAGGAACTTGGGCTCTGGACAAGAAGGACATGGTCATGTCCCAGGACAGTGGAGTCTACTTTCTAAGACTCAGGAGAAGAGAATCTCTAAGCAGGAACAGGGGAGGCCTGGGACTCAATCCCCTTCCTCTAGGGTGTGAATTTGGGAATTTGGCACAATCCCTAGGCGTGAACTTGGGAACTTGGCACAATCCCTAGGCATGAATTTGGGAACTTGGCACAATCCCTTGGTGTGAATTTGGGAACTTGGCACAATCCCTAGGCGTGAATTTGGGAACTTGGCACAATCCCTAGGGAGAAGGAGAAGGGGATGATCCTAAGTTAACTGAGCATTTCTCTGGAAGAGACTGAGTTTGAGATCAGAAATGATTTGGATACTCGGAGTTGGAAAGCTTCAGTTTTTCTGCACCCATGGAAATGATAGATGGAGACCTTGTAGTTTTTGAGAAAGGAATTTACATTTTTACACTCATATGTTTCTTGGACTCTTGGAACTAAAAAATCCAACCTGTAGAAGTGATGGTGAGTTAGGTAGCTCATACTTGTGTATTGGCAGTGCTGAATTCCTTCAGCTTGATTCTAAACAGCACTTTGACAATAAACCTGAAGCTAAAGATAAAAAGACAAATAGGAGCAGAAAGAAGAAAATGAAGGCAAATGAAACATTTACACTGCGAACTAAAACTTTCATGCCTATGACACCCTGCATGATCTGGTGCTGCCCATCACTCCTCCCCTCCACGCACTCTGTTCCACTTACACTGGCCTTCTTTACTCCACACTCCAAGCTCCACCCCCTGTGTTTTGTTATTTATTACCACATCACAAACCACCCAAAACAGCAACAGCACCCATATACTGTCTCTCAGAATTCTCTGGGTTGACTGGGCTCAGCTGAGTGGGTCAGCCACTCCATGTCGTGTTGGCTCCAGTTATCAATGGGCTGGAATGGCCAAGATGGCTCACTCACGTGGCTGGCAGCTGAGAGCTTCTTACCTTTAGAATTATTTGCTGTGAAGAGTAATGTTAAAGGAAAAGTGTATCCAGAATCCTGCTCCCCAACAAATCTGGTTTTTCCAGTTTAATGTGTCCTTTGCAATTCTTGTTACCCATGTACTTAAGTTATGTATAGTTGTTTAGTGCAAATCTCATTTTGAAGTGTGATTTTTTTTAACTTGACACATCATAGACCTTTTTTCTATGATGTTATATACACTTCATAGTAGTTTTTATTGATACATAATATTATATCAGGTTCTGGGTTTGATATATTCCACATTATACCAGCCCCATTGTAAACTTTGGTGTTTGATGTTGCCTCTGTTACCTATGTTCTAATGGTTTTAATTTTGCCCCACCTGGGTTTGCTATTTAATCTCTGAACACGCTCATCACTCTGAAACATCACCACCCTGTCTCTTTTCTTATTAGCACTTACCACAGCCTGGAATGATCTTATCCATGGAGTTTATTATCTGACAACCCTCAGTAGGATGTTAATTTCTGTGACTGCAGAATTTTTTGTCTCTCATCTGCAGCTGCATTCTTGGGACTTGACAGACTGAAGTGTATAGGCCTTTAGTAGATGTTTCATAGATGAATGTTGATTAGAAATAACTCTGATATTTAATAATAGGCAAATTATTATGCATATTAGGCCAGTGCTTCTTATGCTTCAGTGTGCATACACATCACCCAAGGATCTTGTTAAGTACAGATTCTGATTCCATAATTCTGGGAATTCTGGGTGAGGTCTGAGATTGCGCATTACTAGCAAGCTCCCAGATGATGCTGATGTAGCTGGTCCACAGAACACAGGTTTAAGCATGTAGACGTTTCTACCCGCTGGTATATTTAATGATCATATAAACATAATTGTTTTGTCAGGAAGCAAAAATGCACACTCAGAAGTTTTATCCACTGTTCAGGTATCTTCCTAGGTATTTTCAGTTGATAGCGTTACCTTGTTCAGGGCTGTCTTTTGGGTCTCGCTTTTCACGTGAGTTGTGTTTTAAAGCTAAAGCTACTTCTCAAATTCAGTTTCCTGCTGCTTTCCATGCCTTCAGTACTGCAGCACTGTCCACTAAGCTGTGGCACCGGGAAGGGGCTGTGCCCACCTGGGCATGTGGAGATGTCCTGAGTGCCATGTCAGCCTGGCCTGGGAGATCCTGGTCCCTGCTTGCCTGTAATCACTTTAGCAATTAGCTAATGTCTCTGAGACTTTGAGTCACCAGTGCCTGGTGATTCAGAGCCCATCGGTGTCCAGTGAGTTTCCTGGGGCAGCCTTGCTGTCTGGCCTCTGTCCTTTGCACCAACATTTGTTTGTCTCCTTCCTTGAGACGCAGGAGTGATGCCCAGCAGATCCAGTGTATCATGCCTTCTTTTGCCTCCGGGGTTGGGCACTGTGGCTTTGGCTGTGGTCACTCATCCCTATTTCCCTCGTGCCCTCCCTTCCTTCTATCTGTCCAGTCATACATCCTTTCATTAACTAACATGTTCAACATGGACATGTTTAACATTAACCTACATGTCCACAGTGCTGAAATGTATAAAGCAAAAAGCTGTAGTTCCCCACCTAACACCAGTCTAGCTCTCAGGGGTGACCAAGCACTGTTAACAATTTGCTATCTTTTCTATGATCATGAATGAATATAATTCACAAAATATTTTTTGTTTTTGCAGAAAAGCCACATCATTATCTCCATGTCGTTCTTCAGTCTGCTTTTCTGCCTTACTGCAGAGCAAGATAGTCTGCAGCTATCTGACGCTGCAAGGTGGCCAGACTCAGGTGGGGATGGGTGGGGTGGGCTGTTTGAGGGTCCCTGGAACAGATAAGGAAAGTGCCAAGGAAGCAGAACAGGGGCACCAAGACTGGTTTTTGTCTACCCAGGAGAGTGCCTGACAGTGGTTTTGCCTGGTAGGTGCTGGGTCACCTTGGAGTCCTCTTTCTAGGTTGCCACACCCAAATACCTTCCTCTCAGAAGTCAGTGCAGCCAGATGCCAGGGTGCTCTGAGCCCCCAGGGTGGGCCATGAGCTAGATGCTGGTGTTCTAAAGGTGAGATGGAGTTGAGGGAGGTGTTGCTTAACAAACGCATCTGCATTGGGCCAGAGGGTTTCAGTGTTTAGTGAGTGGCATGTGAGTCACCATGACGGGAACTTACAAGGAAGCCAGTTTATTCCCCAGCTACTTTAATGGAAGTATGGTATTTAGGGTGAAGGAGAGGACTGTTCACCAGCCTCTGGGCTGGGCAGACATCAGGTGGAGTAATGGCCTTATCTCTAGTCTATGCTTTCTGAGGGGCAAGGCAGAATGATTTGGGAAGAGAAGGGTCTGTCCTGAGGGTGGATGGAGTACAGTGAAGCTATGTAGCCTGAAGGAGGGAGCTTTGTTGCAGAGGATATAAAGGCTTTGTAGTCAAGTGTTGGGATCAGGTAGAATGTACTTCCACTCACAGCTTGACCTTGGGCAAGTTACTCATGTTCTGAGTCACAATTTCCTTAGCTTTATAAGAAGGCACTTTGAAATGTGACTTGTCAGGCTAACCCTTGTTTGAGCATTGCAGATCTGACTTTATGTCTGTTCTTTATGGTCTCCCAGTGACAGCTGTAGGAGCACTGAACCTGGCCAAGCTGAACGGTCTGGGGGAGGGCAGGAAAATGTCCAGCCTGGGTTTTGCAAGTTGCAGGACTTGGCTTCCTTCTGGATTACCCATGGTTGTCAAATCAGGAAGAGCAATCAGAGAGAAAATGTAGATTCTGTATCTTGTTCTAGAGGTTGGAGCAGAGCATAGGTTTCCTGAAGACATGTAGATCTTGACTTTCCCGAGTAGTAAGATTGTCTCAAACTGACTTTGTGAAGTTGTGTTCAACTTTTCTGAGCAATAACATGTGAGTTTGTATTAAATAATAATAATAATAATAATAATAATAATAATATGAAAGACTTACATAGCACTAACTGTGCCAGTGCATATTATGAACTCAATTAATCCTCAAAGGAAGTAATAGTATTATTAATATACCTATTTTACAGATGAAGAAACTGAGGTAGATAGAGGTTAAGAACTTGCCTTAGATTATCTGGCTAGATTACGATCTCTTCCTGCAGATTAAAAGCTGACAACTTTTAATCTGCAGGAAAAAAATCAAACAAAGTAAATACCTATGAAACAGTATCTAAATTGAATTAATATAGAAGCACCCCCTCCAACTCCATCCTCCCTCCTCCCTCCAGTCCAGCCAAACAGTAGCAGAACAAGAATGATCTCTGGGAAGTGGTTAGCTCCATTAGAAATAACAAAAACACTTTCTGTAATCGAACAAAGTGATTAAAATTCTTTTCTGCAAGTGGCTTTATCAGTTCAAAGACTAAGTCAAAGAGATAAGTCTCTTCTCTTAATCTTTCACCCTACTTTTAATAGTGTTTATATAAATGCATCTTTTACTGTAAATCTTGGAGCCTTTTAGGAAGCTGACAGAATGTAAGTGATGAACAACTGGAATATATTTCATGTGCCAGCCTCTACTCCGCTGCTTTGATCCTGACTAGAAATCTATGAATTTTTTTCCCCAAATCATTCCCACTTTAGAGATACCAGTAACAGACTTCATAGATCAAATGCTTACTAGAGTTAAACTCTATGTACATTATCTCATTTAATTGTCTTAAGAACACCATTTTATAGTTAAGGAAGTGAAGGTTGGGAGGGAAGAACTGACTTGGTGAAGTTCATACCGGGTCTAACTGCTTTTGACCTCTCTCTTCAGTGGTACCCTAGTCCAGGCATCGTCCTTTCTCTCTAGCTGCTGCAGTAGCTTGTAGTGGGTCACTTTGCTTTCATTCGTGACATGTGTATAGATTGCATCATTGGCCCCCATTCTTTACCATTCCCTGTATTCTTGCTCTTTGCCTGGAATTTGCAGTTCTTCTCACTAAAGGAGTGGAATATATTTTTTGTCCCTTGACTTTGGGTTCGGTCATGTGACTGACTTTGACCAATGTAGTAAGGTCCTTAAACAATCTGTCTCCGCTTGACCTCTTGAGCTTCTGCTGTCACCAGGAGAAGGATGTCATACTAGTCTGCTGGTCCCAGGAGAAGGATCCAGCCAGTCTCAGCCTAGATCAGTCTAGTCTTAGATAATTCACAGATGCATCAGCTAAATAAATGCTTATTATTGCAGTCGTTCTCAAAGAATGGACTAGATCCCTTTCAGGGGGTCTGTGAGATAAATCTGTTTTTATAATAACAGAAGACATTACATGTCTTTCTCATAATGTTGAAATATACACTGATTTTTTAAAAAGCAGTGGCAGACTATACAAGAAAAACAAGACCAACTATATACTGATTACAGGAGATATGCTGTAGATTCAAAGATAAAATAAGTTGAAAATAAAATGATATAAAAAATGCATAATATACATCATGCAAACAGCAACTATAAGAAAGCTGGACGGCTGGGCCCGGGTGAGGCCACGTGCCCCTGGGTCTGGCCACGCGTCCCTGGGTCCGGGTGAGACCGTGTGTCCCTGGGTCCGGGTGAGGCCATGTGTCCCTGGATCTGGGTGAGGCCTCGTGTACCTAGGCCCGGGTGAGGCCACGTGCCCCTGGGTCTGGGAGAGGCCACGTGCCCCTGGGTCCGGGCGAGACCATGTGTCCCTAGATCCGGGTGAGGCCTCGTGCACCTAGGCCCGGGTGAGGCCACGTGCCCCTGGGGCTGGGAGAGGCCAAGCGTCCCTGGGTCCGGGTGAGACCATGTGTCCCTGGATCCGGGTGAGGCCTCGTGCACCTAGGCCCGGGTGAGGCCACGTGCCCCTGGGTCTGGGAGAGGCCAAGCGTCCCTGGGTCCGGGTGAGACCATGTGTCCCTGGATCTGGGTGAGGCCTCATGCACCTAGGCCCGGGTGAGGTCACGTGCCCCTGGGTCTGGAGGAGGCCAAGCGCGCCTGGGTCCGGGTGAGACCATGTGTCCCTGGATCCGGGTGAGGCCTCGTGCACCTAGGCCCGGGTGAGGCCACGTGCCCCTGGGTCTGGGAGAGGCCAAGCGTCCCTAGGTCCGGGTGAGACCATGTGTCCCTGGATCCGGGTGAGGCCTCGTGCACCGAGGCCCGGGTGAGGCCACGTGCCCCTGGGTCTGGGAGAGGCCAAGCGTCCCTGGGTCCGGATGAGACCATGTGTCCCTAGATCCGGGTGAGGCCACGTGCCCCTTAGTCCGGGTGAAGCCGTGCCCCTGGGTCCAGCCGAGACCAAACCAGAGGGAGTCGGACCTCCGTTACCACCATTTGTCCACCATCCAGAGCTGAGGGGTCAGTGCTGACATGTACACATAAGGAACTGGTGGACATTGAAATTGGGTCTCAAAAGAACTGTTGGTCCAGAAAGAAACTCAGTACAGACTGATTCATTTGCCTGTCAGCATAACTATTATTGCTTGTCTCACATTCAGTTCTCATAAGTATATATCTAGTGACATATGATCTCGCTCATCTAGGGGAAATGATGAACAACATAGACTGAGGAACAAGAACAGAACCAGAAGCAAGGAGGCATCGATCGGACTATCGGGCCTCGGAGGGAGGATAGGGGAGGGTGGGGGGAGGGGGAGAGTTCAACCAAAGGACTTGTATGCATGCATGTGATCCTATCCAACGGTTAAGTTCAACAGGGAGTTGGGGCATGTGTGGGGAGGAGGGGGATGGGAATGGGGGGATGAGGACAAATATGTGACACCTTAATCAATAAAGAAATTTAAAAAGAAAAAAAAAAAAAGAAAGCTGGACGGCTGGGGGTTTGTGTAGGAAGCAACCAATTGATGTGTTTCTCTCACATCAATATTTCTCTCTGTCTTTCCCTTTCTCTTCCTCTCTCTCTAAAAATCAGTGAGAAAGTATCCTCAGGTGAGGATTAAAAAACACACACAAATAATCAAAAAAAGCTGCTGTGCTTATACTGATATCAGACAAATAGATTTTAAGACAAAAGTTACTAGAGATAAACAGGGATAGTCTATAATGATGAAAAAAATCCATCAGGAAAACATAAATATTACAAACATATGTGCACCGAATAACAGAGCCCCAAAATACATGAAGTAAAAATGGACAGAATTGAAGGGAGAAATAGACAATTCAACAAAAATAGTTGGTGATTTCAATAGCTTAGTTTCAGTATTGGATAAAAAACTAGGCAGAAGATCAACAAAGAAATAGAAGACTTGAGCAACATTATAAACAAACAAGACCTAACAGATACCTATAGAATATTCTGCCCAACAGCAGCAAAATATACATTCTATGCATGGTACATTCCTCAGAATAAACTATAGTAGGCTATAAAATAAGTCTTAATAGATTTAAAAGGGTGGAGCCCTGGTCTGTTTTGCTCAGTGGTTAGAGCATCAGCCCACAGACCAAAGGATCTTGAGTTTGATTCTTGGTCAAGGGCACGTACCTCGGTTTCGGGTTCAATCCCTGGCCCTGGTTGAGGTGAGTACAGGAGGCAATCAGTCAATGTTTCTCTCTCTCTTTCTCTCTCTCCCCTCCTCCCTCCTTTGCACTCTGTCAATGGAAATAATATCCTCTGGTGAGGATTAAAAAGTAAAAAATTTTAAAGGGTGGAAATAATAGAGTGTGTTCTCTGGCGACAATAGAATGAGTTCAGAGACCAATAAAAAGGAAATTTGGAAAATTCACAAATATGTGAAAAGTAAATGACACTCTCAGATAACCAGTGGGTCAAAGAGGAAATCACAAGGACAAATAGAAAATACTTTGAAATGAATGAAAATGAAGATACAGCATACCAAAACTTATGGGATGCAGTGGTTTCAATAAGAAAGTTTTAGAGTTCTGGTCAAGATGATGGCACAGGTAAATGCAGTACTCAGAACCTCCCACAGGTACATCAAAATTACAGGACAACCGCCATGCAGACATGTGAAATCTAGCTGAACAGAAGTCCAATAATTAAGGATAAAGAAGAAACCATTGCCCTGGCTGGTGTGGCTCAGTTGGTTGAGCATCGACCCATGAACCAAGATGTCCCCGGTTCAATTCCTGGTGAGGGCACATGTCCAGGTTGTGGGCTTGACCCCCATTAGGGGGCCTGAAAATGGTGGCCGATCATCTCATCGATGTTTCTATCTCTCTATCCCTCTCCCTTCCTCTCTCTTTAAAAAAAAATAAATTAAAAAAAAATCCTCAACCATGGATATGTTTGTTGATTTTAGAGAGATATATGGGGGTTGGGGAGAGAAACATCAGTGTGAGAGAGAAACATTGATTGGTTGCCTCCTGTACACCCCCTGACCGGAGATCAAACCATCTAGGTATGTGCCCTGATTGGGAATTGAACCTACAAGCTTTTGGTGTATGGGACAGTGTTCCAACCAATTGAGTCACCCTGCCAGGGTGCCATTGAGGTCTTGTGGCTGCTTGTTATGTAGTAGTAGCTAGCCCATATACTGTCCTGTGGTCATTTGTCCACATAGCATAGTGAACTTTTAAAAATACCTGTTGGGTCTATCAACAGATGAATGGATATATATACCTCTCTCTCTCTCTTTCTCTCTCTCTCTGTCTCTGTCTCTCAATATATATAACTAGAGGCCCAGTGCACGAATTCATGCGCCAGTGGGGTCCCTCGGCCTGGCCTGTGGGATCGGGCCGAAACCGGCTCTCCGACATCCCCCGAGGGGTCCTGGATTGCGAGAGGGCCCAGGCCAGGCCAAGGGACCCCACTAGTGCACGATTGGGGCCGGGGAGGGATGTGGAAGTTTGGCCAGCCGGGGAGGGACTGTGGGAGGGTTCCAGGGCATGTCCAGCTCGTCTCGCTCAGTCCCGATGGGTCGGACCCTAGCAGCAAGCTAACCTACTGGTCAGAGTGTCTGCCCCCTGATAGTGCATGTCATAGCGAGTAGTTGAGTGGCCTTAGCATATCATTAGCATATTATGCTTTGATTGGTTGAATGGACGACCGGGCACAGCATATTAGGCTTTCAGTATATAGGATGGAATGCTATTCAGCCATTTAAAGGAAGGAAATCTTGCCATTTGCAACAACGTGGATGGACCTTGAGTGCGTTATGCTAAGTGAAATAAGTCAGAGAAAGACAAATACTCTGTGATCTCACTCATATGAGGGATCTAAAACAAACTAATTTCATAGAAAAAGAGATCAGATTTATGGTTACCAGGGGCAGGGGGTGGGGATTCAGGGGATTAGATGAGAGTGTTCAAAAGGTACAAACTTGCAATTATAAGATAAATGCGATATAATGTACAGCATAATGACTATAATTAACACTACTGTATAGTGTATTTGAAAGTTGCTAAGAGTAAATCCTAAAAGTTATCATCACAAGAAAAATTTCCTTCCTTCCTTCCCTCCCTCCCTCCCTCCTTCTCTCCCTCCCTCCCTCCCTCCCTCCCTACCTCCCTCCCTCCCTCCTTCCTTCTATCCACATGAGATGATGGATATTAACCAAATTTACTGTGGTAATGATTTCACAATATAAGCAAATCAAGTCATTATGCTGTATACCTTAAACCTATACAGTGCTGTATATTAATTAAGTCTCAATAAAACTGAAAGAAGAAATAAAACTAACTCTACCCAACACCTTATTCTTGGATATATAGTATACAGAACTGTGAGAAAATAAATTTCTGTTGTTTCAATTTTTAAAAATTATGTATATATATCTGTATCTATTGGATTATATCATTACTGTGTTTAAACTTTCAATCGTTTTTGTTACATTTAGAGTGAAACCCAAACTCTTTCCCTGGCCTGTGAGTCCCTACAAGATCTGGCCCTTGTTGACCTTCATGTCCTCATTTCTTACCACTCTCCCCTCAGTTCACTCTTCTCTGGCACATTGTCCTTCATATTACGCCAGATTGCTGCTGCCTCTGGGCCTTTGCATTTGCAGCTATCTCTGCCAAAAGTGTTCTCCCAGATCTTTCCGTAGCTTGATCCTTCTTCAGTCAAGTCCTTGCTCAATGTTACCTCCTGAGATTGGCCTTCCCTGACCATCTCATCTTAAATAGCAGCCCAAGCCTCCTTACCTTGATTTGTTTTCTTTAGGGTACTTACACCTCCTGCTATTATATTAATGCTCTAAGTATGTATTTGTGTCTGATCTGTCTGCCCCACTACAATGTCAGCTCCATGAGGGCAGGGACTCTATCCTACTCAAAGCTGAATCTTAGGGCCTGAAGCAGTGCCTGCGACATAGTGGAAGTTGTGCTTTATTAACATGTGTTTCGTAGATGTGCTTGGAGTTTATATCCCTGGGAGTTCTCACTAGGCTACACGTGTCTTGTAGCCAGGGTTGTGTTTTATTAAACCCTCTGTGTTGGAGGAATGGGGATAATGATTCTTGCCTGTGGACCTCTGGGGTTGTTTTGAAGCTCTAACAAGCTAATAGACCATGGAATGTGCTCTAGGGAACAAAAGCAGGGCAAATACTGGAGGTGGTTCTGATTTGGCCTTCTTTATAAAGCATATTTGGCTCCCTGCAGACTCCGAATTTTGCAGGTTCAGAGGAGCCAGGCTTTGTTTCCAGGTTTAGTCCTCCTTGTCTACAGCCTCATGTGGATGCCAGTGGTGGCCATTTCCTCTCTGGATACTCTGGGCATCTGTTGGTGGTGACCTCATAATGCCAGACAGGACCCTGGGTGCCGCAAACCCACCTGGGAGGACAAACCAAAGGTAAAGGTGGACGAGACAGCAACCCTCATGCTACTTCTGTGCCTGCTGGGTGGTCTGTCAGGGAGTGATGGCTCCCCTTCTGTTTTGGTTGACCAGGCCACTTAACCCTACCAGACCGCTGTACCGATTTTTCGGTAATTTCCGAATCTGCCGCTATACCGCTGTACCTAATTTTCAGTTCTTTGCCTAGACCTATTTTCTACAATGTCTCCAAGTTCCATCTTATTCTAACCACTTGTTTGCATGTAACTAACATTTTTCTATATCATGTTGATTTTTTCTCTTTAATGCTCAGGAGCCCAGGTATAGGGGACAGTTAGGTTCAGGGCCTCAGGTCTGGTTTAATGATCTTTTCATTGAGCCTGAACTTCAGGAAGCTTCAGGAGCAAGAAAGCTGGATAAAGCCTGGGGCAGCTCTGTGTATATGGGTAGGGTGGGTATCTACCCTGCGGCTCTCCATACTGAATGTTAATTAGATTAGAATTAGAGTTTAGGTTAAACCTAATTTAGGCTAAAGTTAGTTAATTTAGGTGAAACATTCTCCCCAAAGGCAACCTGGTGTGGAAGAATGTGAGCTGAGTTTGGAACTAGCGCTAGCTGGATTTGAGCCATGCCTCCCCCATCCACCAAACTATGCCTGGCAGAGGGGTATTTTGCAACCCAAGTTAGTACCTTAAGTCCCTCTTTAGATGCATGTCCCTCAGGAAGTGAAAACATGAAATCTCTAACCTATCAGTATAAATAAGTGAATCTAAGAACTTCTTCCTTAAATCCCAGACAAATCTAAGAGCTTCTTCCTTGAATCCTAGACACTTGGGGGTGGAAGGGATGTGAAAGAGAGTAGGGCTCCCTTAATGTCGCGTGCCCCAGGTCTTACAGTGTCCCTCCACCGACCTTTAAGAGACACTGAACATCTGTCTTGTGCCAGGCGCTTTTTAATGCCATCTCAAGCCTCACATCTGTTCAAGGAAGGGATCCTTGTCATCTTGTTATGCTTTCCCCTTAGGACTTGCCTGGCACACTGTCAGTCCTTGGATTTTGGTGTATGTGGCAGGCATTGGTTCATTAGCCAACTCTTTCAACTTGGGACCAGTGTGCACGCAATGTGCTAGACAGGGATATAGCAGTGAATGCAACCAGACCCGCTTCCGCCCCGGGGGACAGGCAGTAGTCAAAACCCACACAAACTTAGGGGAGATCACACTTGGGGAAAGTGCAGAGAAGGAGAGGTACAAGAGGTCCTGATGGAGTGAGGTGGATGTGTGGTTTGCTGGGATATGAACTTGGCCAGGCTGTGGGGGCGGTGACTAGAGTGCAGAGTACTGGAAAGACAGTTTGGCTGCACAGGCCCCTGGGTGGGCCGGAAGGCATCGGACTGTCTTTGCTGGCCTGGAAGGCATCGGACCTTCTCTGGAAGCTGTGCAGCTTGCAAGAGGCTTCTGTTCTCATTTCTAAGGTCTCATTTGCTCAGTACTTTGCATCTCATTTAGGACTGTGTGGTTTCTTTAGAACTAACACTGTGGGGTGTGATGTGTGTGATGGGTATGTGAGGTGGGGGCACATGGAAAACTCACTGACATGGTCTTCCAGTGCTCTTGTCAGGGGCCCTTGGTTCACTCAAATTGGGGTGATCAGAGTGGCTTTGTGGCTTTGGGTACAGAGGACCAATTCCAGCTTGATCTTCGGACCATTGAGCCTGACCATTGGTTCCTAACCTGTTGTCCCCAGACTCTGGGCATTCTCGTAGGCAGCAGCCACCTAACAGCTACTGCTTAGTGATAGCGACCATGTACCAGGCACCAACTCACTCAGCTCTTATTTTGTTGAAGCTTCCTGAACAATTCAGTGGCATGGAGTGATTGTGGATTTCCCAAAATGGCACAGCAATGCCTTTGGTCTCACACACTCCCAGCGCCTCGCCACTCCCTGCAGGAGCAGTCTTCTCTACTCCTGAACCCGGGGCCTTGTGGACTAGAAGGTGGCGGTGGAGGGATGCGGTCTGACTCCTGAGGCTAAGCTCCAGGAGAGAATGGTCTTTTCCTCAATCTCTGCCTGTGTGTCTGTTTTCCTCTGTCTTTCTCCGTCTCAGTCTCTATCTGTTTGATTCTCTCTCTCTCTCTCTCTCTCTCTCTCTCTCTCTCTCTCTCTGTCTCTCTCTCTGTCTCTCTCAGGATGCTTGCCTGACTGAGTGAGGCAGCATAGGGACCCACACATGAGTGCTCTGACCCACAGCCCCAGCTTGGGTCCCAGCCAGAACCCACTGCCTCTGTGAGAGATCAATCAATCCTTCACAAGCCCAGGGTGATTCCAACTCCCAGCCTTCGAGTTTCTTCGGTTGATGGTGATGGAGCAGAGGCGAGCTGTCCCTGCCAATCCCTGCTCAAACCATTATTTCATGAGCAAAATGTTGTTTTAAAACACTACATTTGGGACAGTTTGTTTTGTAGCCATGGTAACTGGAGCATGTGGACATTATTATCATGCTCCCTTGTTAGCACACTAGGCACAGAGAGGCTGGCAGTGTCTCTCAAGGTAACACCGTCAGTACCTGACAGCATCAAGATTTAAATCCAGGCTTGCCTGGTTCCTCCATGCCATGCTAATTCCAGGGGCAGGGCTTCTATGAAAGGAGTGTCTGCATGAGCCCTTGCGTTGAATCCTCCTCTGCCGTGCTTGCATTGTCAGGGTTTCCCAGAGGCAGGAAGATGGAGATGTTAGGAGAGCTGGGCTTCAGGATCATCGATTTTGGAGGGAAGGGGATGCCCACTCTCTGGGACCCTAGTCCAAAGTCCCAGAACACACAGTTCTCAGAAAAAATAAGGTAACAGACTAGGAGTAAGTCAGACATCTGATATGATACCAATTAGTGGGGCAATGTTAGGCAAATCCTTCATGTTGTGAGCTCAGTTTCTCTATCTGTAAAGTGGACAAGGTATGGGATTTTACAGTTAGAGGGACACAGCGGGCGCTTCCAGTGGGGAATGGGCTGAGCAAGGGCATGGAGGTGGAATGTACAGGAGTGTCTGGAGAGCCGGCTGGGTAGCCATACCTGGTACAGGTAGCTGAGTGGTGTGGGTGAAGAGGAGGCTGACAGGATGGACCGGGGTCTCAGAACAGGCTGCGGGTGGGATTAAGAAGTTCTGCTAAGGACTGGGCATTTGTATTGGAGAGAGAGCTCGCACAGTGGGGAGTTTAATCAGTACCAAGTCCGGTGTCCTGGTCCCAGCTCAGCCCCTCTTTCACTGGGTGACAGTGAACAAGCCTTTCTTCCTTTCTGCACCTCAGGTTCACCTGTGTGAAGTGAATGTAGGTGTGTGTCCATGTTCCTCACAGTCCTCGTGCTCTGGAATCCTGGGTCCCGGGTCTGCTCCGGATGCTCCTCTTCTGGAGAGAGCTCCAGCTCTGGCATGTGGTCTGCCCCGGGAATGCAGGTGCCGTGGCTGTCCTGCCCGGGTTTGGTGCATCCTTTCTGTGAGGACCTATTGTTGGAGGGGGCCCTTTAGGATACTGTTGATGAAGTGTCACAAACAGCCCACTAGTGGAGAGAATGTGCCGCCTGCAGCCGAGGAAGAGCTGGGAGTAAGGAAGCAGCTGCTCTGTTCTCTCCCTGGCCTTCAGAGGGGCGAGCTGCTCCAGGACCAGGACCCCTGAAAAGCTGCGCCTCCCGCTTGGCTGCCCAGCCCCACTCAAGCCAGAGCTGGCTGAGGATGCCTGAGAACACCTGCAGGAAGTGCCCTGACTTCTGCACCATGTTGGAGAAAACACTTTCCATAGCGAAGGCAGAGCAGAAAGTGGAGGATGGAGATATGCTGGTCAGTCCTGAGGCTTTTGGAAATAGATTCTCTCCACACATTGCAAAAATAACCCATATGCACTATGAAAATCAGAAAATAAAAATACTTAAACCACCCATAACCCTACTGTTACTGAACTCCAGGGTTTGCCACTTGGGTGCTCTATTAGAATATGAGACATGGTGGCTGCAAAGTAGTTTTATTTACTTGCAGCAAGTAAATTAAAGAAGGGAATGCAGGTGCCGTGGCTGTCCTGCCCGGGTTTGGTGCATCCTTTCTGTGAGGACCTATTGTTGGAGGGGGCCTAAAACTCTGCCTCCCGGGAAGGGAGGCCTAGCCATTGCTTATATACACTATTTGGTCAATTACATGTTGATTTCTTCTTTGCAGTTGGCCCTGTCCATCCAGTTCCCTTCCTGTCAGCTCATCATGTTTACTGCAGAATCTGCAAAATAGTGTGCTGCATTTTAACATTTAGTAAGAAATAACATTTACAACTGCCCAGACCTTGAGACCCATGTCCTATCTAACACTGCCATCCAGAGATAACTGCTAATTTGTTTGTAATATCCTTTATAGATCAGTCTCCCCTCCTTTCCCCTCCCCCGTTTCCTCCCCTTTACCATCCTCCTCCCCCTCTTCTTCTTCTCTCTCAAACACACACACACATACACACATACACGCCACCTTTCCATGTCAGTTAACTCAGATCCACCCTATCATTTTTACTGAATGTGCACAGTCCTAGTCCTGTTCCATTCATCCCTTTTCACTGTTACCAACGATGCTTGATTAACACCTGTTTACCTCTTTGCTTTTTTGCTCAATTGTTTCTTTAAGTTTTATCACTTAGAAGGGTTAATCGCTGTGTCAACAAGTATCCATGGATTCAGGCTTTTGATACATATTGTCCAGTTTTCTCTTAAGGATGCTATTCCAAAATACATTCTCTTCAGTCAGCAATGTTTGAGAGCATCAGATCCCCTGCCCCTTCATCCCCCCAGGCATTTTCCTTTTTCATTTTCATCAGTCTGCTAGATGAAAAATGATAGCATTTCACTGGCTGGACTCACTCTTTCTATAGAGCGTGTTAGCCTTTCCCATACAGCACATACTCATTCTTTCTGCTAGTGTTTATTGAGTACCTACTATGTGCCTGAGCCTCGTTGGCACTGAGGATGCTTCATCCGTCTGTTTCATACTCACTGCTTCACTGTATGTGTTTTGCTGCCCAGATTTAGAAGATGATAGGAAGCGAGAGCTATGAGGGACCAAAGAGATTATCTCATTTTAAGGAAAGAAAATGGGACCAGGCAGGCAGGGGGCTTGCCCACGAGCCACACCGGGCAGTGCATTCCTGGTGGAATTGTAACTGAATTCAGGCAGAGATTTTGGTCCCTCCGCTTGCCTTGATTTTCTCACCCTGCTCGGGAGCACTGGTCAGTGGAGTTCAACTCCGGACCCACAGCACCGCCTTTCAGGATCACTCCACTGGGCCCCAGCCGGTGCTTCGAAAATATGTATTAAAAGCATGTTTGTGCATAACAGAGCACAGGAAATAGTACCATGTGGTCAACAACCCAGGCAGACTTCTGTTGGTTAACCTTGGGAAGAAATATCTTTTCCCTTTCTCTTTCTCTCTTTCTCTCTTTCCCTCTTTCTTTCCTACTTCCCTTCCTTCCTTCCTTCCTCCCTCCCTCCCTCCCTCCCTCCCTCCCTCCCTCCCTCCCTTTCTTCTTTTTTTAATAAAGAAGAACAATAAATGACTGTTGGAATTGGTGGAGGAGGAGAGGTGGGGCTGCCTGAGGCTTGGGACAGCTTTGTATTGAGAGCTGTCAGGTCACTTGAAGTTTCCTGCAGGTTCCTTCTCCATCCTATTAGAGAGGAGCTGATAGAAATGGGCAGGAGTGTTGACAGCAGAGAGAGCTTTGTTTTAGTTGCGTGTCCTATGTGCATCTAGACTGACCTCACCTGATTCCAGCGGACTCTTATCCCCTTTCCTCAGCCCCCCTCTACTTCACCAAAACGTCTTTGCAGCGTTCACCTCCAGAGCCTCTTTAATGCTGCTCAGGCCTTTCGTGGCACAGGGGGTGGCTGGGTCCGTGGACAGATGAGAGTGTAGTCTGGCCTTGCCATGTGGCCCCAGGCACCACCCTATTCAGGCTACTACCTCTATTCTCAACAGCTTAATTGATTTGCCTGCTTCCAATCTATGCCTCCCCCACCCCCCACAATGTAAATGCTTATCACTGATCACAGCTTTCCTTAAAACCCCCAAATCTTCCAGGCACCCTGAGTGAGAGAGAGAGAGAGAGAGAGAGAGAGAGAGAGAGAGAGAGCAAAGTCCCCACCATGGCTACCAGATGGGGTGGTCTGGTTCTCCCACCCTCTCTACATTTGCCTCATGCTTCATGCCAGTCATCCTGGCCTTCTCTAACCAGTTGTGTGGCCGTGGGCAAGTCCCCTTCCCTCTCTGAACCTGTTTCCTCCTCTGTGAAATAGACTTGAGAATCGCAACCATTCTGCTTGTTTTGATATTTATGGCCACTTTTAAATGACCCTCCACTCTTCTAGGTCCTAATCCTCCAGAAGAAGTCACAAATCCAAAGATCCTGACTCTGAATAAGCCTTTCCATCTGCAACAGAACAGCCTGTTTTTATTCTCAGGTCTGTCATTCCTGAAAAATGCTTTTCTCTAGTTATGTCTTCACCTAGGCCAACAGTGTCTACCAAGGGAAAACATGTTTTTTTAATGCCAATTTCTAAATAGTTGCACTGTGACATCCACTGTCAGTGGGCATGTTTGTGGAATTAGAAGCATCATGCCTTATCTCTGTCATCACGCCCTCTCTGGAAGAATGGCACATATGCATGAGTAACATGCTTTCTCACAAAGATTCCTCCTTATCTTGATTTTCACAGAAATATTGTTCTGGGAAGCACAGGTCTGCCCATAGTGATTAATTTGTTGAGGGATGTTCTTGGGTAGTCCAGCAACCATTTTCTCAACATATTTTTATTGATAGATATGTATGATAGGAAAGATGGTATGTAAATACATAAAGGCCTTTGATATATGGGATTAATACTAGGCACTTACAACGGATTGGGGAGACTGAGCACACTCACATTACAAGTGCAACCTGCACTGTGAAAACCTGCACTCACACAGCAGAGGCTCAGAAAGTGGGGAGTTCTCAGAAGGCAGGGTAGTCAGAGAAAGAGGGTGTCCCTGAGGAGGTAAAGATTTAGAATTCCCATCACACCAGTGAGGTTCAAAGGAGTTACTGTCCTTGCCTGGCACAGTGACACACACACACACACACACACACACACACGGTGTTTGTCTAACTGAATTGAAAAGACACGTGAACTCCATCCAGAAAGATTAATAAGATGGAGGTTGATTGGATGAGAAACAATTTCCATTGGATGGACCTGGGGTGAGGACTGTCAGTATAGCACAGAGTTAGTTGTACAGTACTTCCCTGTTTGCAAAGCACTGCTCATGTGGGGTGGGGGCAACGTCTCCCCAACTGGAGGCACTGGAGGTGGGAGCATGCCTTATTCATTGTGTGGAGTCTTCACAAGGACCCCACAGTAAATAGCACCTCCCCACCCCCTGACCCCCCGCCTGGCTTTTGCACACCTTGAGAAATAAAACAAGAGGAAAGGGAATCAAACCATTCACTTCCCCCCCGCTGATGAAGGCTACATAAGATTTTAGCTATTGTATGAAACCGAATGGTCCTGCTAAGTGTGTCCAGAATTCTGCATAGGACTGGGCAGGCCTCCCCTGTGGGCTGGAAGAGTGTAGCCCTGGAGAAGTGGCCCAGGAAAGCTGTTCCCTGCAGGCGGCTCTCTTCCTGCAGAGTGAGGGGCAGGCTGGGCTCTTCAGGCCCAGTGTTTTCCTTCCAGAATTTACCCCTCAGGGTGTTTAGGGGAAACCCCTCCTCATCAGCCATAGAATGGGGCTGATGTGTTTTACCCCCTAGAATTAAGCTCTGAGGTGGCATGGATCATAAAACTTCAGAAAACCAGAGGATGTGATCTCAGAGATTAGCTACTGACCAGCCCTCATTTTACTTATGCAGAAATGGAGGTCCAGGGTCACTTAATCCTCATCTGAGTGATCTGAAACTTTCATATGTAATTTGTGTGGCAGATACTATTAATATTATTAAAAAACAAGACAACAGGCCTTAAGTGAAGTTACTTATGCTAAATCCAACATTGCCAAACTGAGATTTAACCTAATTGCAGTTTGACTCTGCCATAGATGGAATCTTAAACCGGCCAGGAGTCCTCTGATCAGCACTAATTAGGTAACATACTTGATAAACCCATCATCCCCTACAGGGAAAGTAACCTTGCAATAACTAACCCGCTTTTTGCCTAGTATAACTCCTTGTTCCCACTCCCTTCCGCTTATAAAAAGTCTTTCATTTTGTAAGAGTCCTCTGAGCTGCTTTCTGTCTGCTAGATTGGATGCTGCTTGATTCGTGAATCATTAAATAAAGCCAATACAATCTTTAAAATGGACTCAATTGAATTTTTCTAAACAATATTTTTCTGAACAAATCCCAAGGGCAAGAAAAAGACAACTCTTGCCTCTCGCCCCTTCACAATGCTGCAGGAAATGGAATTCCCAGGCCCATCCTAAAAGGCGCAGTCCACTAGAATCGCAGGCCCAGGGCTGCCTAAGGGTCTGCCCGGAGTCTTGGCATCGGACTGTAATTGTGGAATCAGGAAACGGTCCTTGGCTAACTCAGCTGTATCCACATAATTAAAAGGAGAAGTGAAATGTCAGGAGGAAATACGCATTTAATAAATTTTAAAGAGCTCTGTTCATTTTGGAATCTCCACTTTTTTCCTTCTGCCTTTGTTCTTGCCACTGTAAATTAGTCCAAAAAACGATTTTAGAATAGAAAAGGAGCTAGGAGCCAGAGAAGCAGTCTTTACATTTAACCTTCCTGTGGCACTATTTAAGATTTTAATTTTGAAGCATGGCAAGGAGGCAGAAATGATTTAGGGCCCCATATGAACAGAATCACTTTAAAATGAAGATATAACCCTCCACCCCTGTGAGATCTCTCCTTAAAACAACTTAAAAAACAAAGACCTTTCCCCGTGCTGATTAGAACAGACAGCATTTCTAATTCCTCATGAATGGAAATATGAGCTAAAGTATTCCAAAGCAAGGATTTACTTGGATTCACTGCTAAATCCACCACATCAAGCCCCTGGGAGGGGGAAAAAAAGCGCTGAAATTAACCTGCCTGGTATATGGGAAATATCAGTTAAATGCTTTTGCAACTTCATCACCCTCTACTCGGGAAAAACACTTGTTATTCAAGCCTCCTATTGCCTGAAAGTCTGCAGCTTCTGAACCAAGAAAGGAAGAAACCAACAGGGTTATTTACAAGTTCCTTCCCTCCAGTTTTAAGACTGAGAAATAAACCTGCTGGTTACCGCTCAGAGGCCAACACCTAGTGAGTTAACCCGGCTCTGCGGGGGTCGGCTCTGTCGGCCTTCTGCGCCCCCCGGCGGGTCTCTTTGGTGGTGCAGCCCCGGCCACTCGCTGCAGCAAAGCGGTCCCGGCAGACAACACCGCAGGCTGTCCTCGCGCACCAATCTTGGCGGCGCTCCTCACTCGCCTCTGTCCCCATCAGCGAACATCAGGCTGCGGGAGAGGGGATTCCAGCGGAGGCTCCAGAGTGCGAGAACTCAGTCTAGTGTCAGACGGCGCCAACGCAGCCACCCCAACCTGGGCTGGGAGCGCACGCATCTTTGGAGCCTTCCGCGGTGGTGCAACTCCGGGAGCCAACTTCAGGCCAGTCTGTGGACTCGGTGCAGGTAGCTGGATCCTCCTGCCCCTCCGTGGATGGGATGGCTGGGACTGATAGGCCATTTCGGATCCAAGTGAAAGTGGTGAAGTGCCTCGCTCTCCGGGTTCCTGTAGACGCGCGGGGTGCCCCGAGATTGTAAAGTGACAGAGCCCATGACTCTCGGGACCAAGATGCGCGTTGGAATGCCCGAGGGTGTTGGGTTGGGGAAGCGCCCCTCGGGAGGTGACTGGTCCTGGAGGACCCCCGCTGGAGGCATTTTGGGAACAGCGGTTGGGCGTCCTGGAGGCAGATAATGAGGCAGGAATTCGGGGGTGGGGGGATGGTTAAGCGTCTTAGAAACAGGAGGTTGCAGGATGGTCCTGAGCTGTGGTTTTCCAGGCAAGAGCTGCCGGGGATCTCTGGGGGAAGTAACTGGAGAAACGTTTACTAGGAAAGGTTTGGGGGTCTCGCGGGAGGTGGCAGTGCTGAGAGTCCTGGGGGCGGGTAGCTAGTTTGGGGATCCCTGGGGAAGGTGGCTGGTTTAGTAGGCGTCCCAGTCCTGGGGCAAAGTGGCTAATTAGGACTCTCCCTTCTCTGTCGAAGCGACTGAATCCCTGAAGGAACTGGCGGTCCGATAGATTCGCGGTCATTTCCAGCGGCTCAGAGGAGGTACCTCAAACGGGGATTTCTGGGGTGGCGGCTGAGCAATCCCGGGGCTGGCAGTTGTACCCCGAGTCTCAGAGGATTTGGGGTCCTGGGAAGGGGACACCTGCGCTGCACGTGCGTCGGGAGAGAACCGTGGTGGTCTTTTCAAGGCACTGGGGGGTTTGTTTCAGGGTCCCACCCAGCAGATCTGCCCTCGGAGTCTCCGGAGAGAAATCTGAGCCGCCCCCAGGGAGGCCCCCGTTGGGCCCTACCCCGTCGGGCCCGCCCCATCGCGTCACACCACGTCTTAAAAAGCACCAAAAGGCCAGGATCGCGCAGCGGTGGCCACGGTCATGGAGGGCACCCTTGAGGCCAACTGGAGCGCTGAGGTGGTCAATGGGAGTGCGGCGCCGCCAGGGGCAGAGGGCAACCGCACGCATGGGCCGCAGCGCAACGAGGCCCTGGCGCGCGTGGAGGTGGCCGTGCTGTGCCTCATCCTCTTCCTGGCACTGAGCGGCAACGCGTGCGTCCTGCTGGCGCTGCGCACCACGCGCCACAAGCACTCGCGCCTCTTCTTCTTCATGAAGCACCTGAGCATCGCCGACTTGGTGGTGGCGGTGTTCCAGGTGCTGCCACAGCTGCTGTGGGACATCACCTTCCGCTTCTACGGCCCTGACCTGTTGTGCCGCCTGGTCAAGTACTTACAGGTTGTGGGCATGTTCGCCTCCACCTACCTGCTGCTGCTCATGTCGCTGGACCGCTGCCTGGCCATCTGCCAGCCGCTGCGCACCCTGCGCCGCCGCACGGACCGCCTGGCCGTGCTCATCACGTGGCTGGGCTGCCTGGTGGCCAGCGCACCGCAGGTGCACATATTCTCCATACGCGAGGTGGCCGACGGCGTCTTCGACTGCTGGGCGGGCTTCATCCAGCCCTGGGGGCCCAAGGCCTACGTCACGTGGATTACCCTCGCCGTCTACATCGTGCCGGTCATCGTGCTTACCGCCTGCTACAGCCTCATCTGCTTCAAGATCTGGCAGAACTTTCGGAACAAGACGGCGGCGGCGGAGGGGGCGGCCAAGGGGCTGGAGTGCGCGAAGGCGGGCAGTAGGGAGGGAGCGGCCCTGGCTCGAGTCAGCAGCGTCAAGCTCATCTCCAGGGCCAAGATCCGCACGGTCAAGATGACCTTCATCATAGTGCTGGCCTTCATCGTGTGCTGGACACCATTCTTCTTCGTGCAGATGTGGAGCGTCTGGGACGCCAATGCGCCCAAGGAAGGTAGCGCGGGGTGGGAGACGGGGAGGAGCAAGCACGCTGGCTTGGCACATTCAGGAGTCTGGGGGCTTCTTGGGGGTGGGTGGGAATCCTGCAGAGCTGGGTTTGATTTATGCATGGCTCCATCATCCACTGGCAAGTGATTTTGGGCATAACTTCCCTGAGCCTCGACTTCCTCTTTTGTAAAATGACAATATCAGCTCTCACTAGGCAGTAGGGGAAGGAAAAGAGAAAAATGCACATAAAGTCCTTAGCACGGTCCTTGGGCTGCACATGGTAATGGTTCCTCATTACGGACCTGGAAACAGAGGTTCAAGTGACTGTGTTTAAGAATTGTTGGGGAGTGGTGGAGGTCACTCTTGAACCCCAGGCCCAACTTCAAGATCCCTCCACTTTAAGTTCACTTTGCGTTGAACTTCCATTCTAAGTTCAAGTCAGCCAGAACCCACAAGTTCTGGTTTGGATAAGGGCAGTGGGAGATGGGCGATTCAATTGGGCCAAGCAGGCGCTGATAGGGTGCTGGGCGGGGCATCCTGGGGAGGTGGCCATGAGTCTCTGAGCCCTGGCTTGGTGGAAGTGGTAGAGAGGTGAATAACACCGGGTGCTGTAGGCAAGCCTGGGGGCTAGGGAATGTGCTTCTGCTGGGGCTGTGGGGGAAGGGACAGGAACAAGGACCCACATTTTCAAATTTGACGGGAGATTTGGGTGATTTCTATAGGTGGGAACTTGCCCTCCAGTTGGAGGACTGTGGAGGTCAGTGCTGAGGGTGGCCAGGGGTTTTTGTCCAAGTTTGGCTGGTGTCTGGGTGACCGGTAGAAGAGGAAGAGAGGAAAGAATGGGGTGATCTGTGACGAGGAAGTTTGGGGGAGCAGAGAGCACTACGGGCTGGGGGGGAAGGGACCTCTAGGGCAGTGGTTCTCAACCTTCCTAATGCCGCGACCCTTTAATACAGTTCCTCATGTTGTGGTGACCCCCAACCATAAAATTATTTTCGTTGCTACTTCATAACTGTAATTTTGCTACTATTATGAATCGTAATGTAAATATCTGTGTTTTCCGATGGTCTTAGGTGACCCTGCTAGCGGTTCTCAACTGCGCTAGGGGCTGTCTCTGGGTGGCTGGGAGCTCCAGGCAGTTGCTGTCTCATTGCCCACAATTTGCCAAGAGCAGGAGGGGTAATTTGTTTGAGGGTTAGCACATAACACTGCACTGGGATGCCAGGGACTCCAGTGTTTGTCAGGAGATACCAAGGGGTTTGCTTTTATCCTATCTGCCTTTGAGACAGCACAAATGTCCCATTTCCTGATATAATCATTACCATCCGGTGCAAACTGAAATCTCCCTTCACTCAACTGGATAACTTTGCTTTGCTCTCTCCCCAAAACCACAGACTCCCGGCTTTCCCAGCCCTCCCCGGTAGTCTAGCATTATTCCTGGGTCAATTGTCTTCAATATTTATTGAGCATCTTCGTTATGCCAATCTAGCTGTGAGGGGTAAGGTTGCTGAGAGGACTCAGCAAAGCCAGCCTGGCTTCATCACCCAGTCCCTGGTCACACCTTAGAGAGGGGATTCAGGGATCCAGAGAGGGGAAGGCACTTCTTCCAGGTCACACAGCAAGTCAGAGGCAGAGCAGCCACTAGAGCTGGGGTTTCCTATCCACCTCCCTTTTCTTCCTGTGCTAGGGTTCTTATTCGGGAGTTAGGTTGGGCAGAAGCCCGCAGTGAGGTGCTGTAAGTAAGATGAGGCACCAGGCCATTCATTCCTGGGCAGGCTGCTGGAGAGACCAGACCCAGGTCTTGAGGAAGTGAGGCTGACGCTCCCTTAGGGTGGATATTGGGGAGACCTGGGATCTAATGCTCCCTCCAACCCTTACCAGCTGTGGGACTTTCGGTGAGGGATCCCCACTTCCCCTTGACCCCTCAGTGTCTTACTTTTTAGGTGAGGACATTTCAGCATTCATTTTGTTCATTCGGCAAATACTCTGACTCCTCTCTCTTTGTAGCCTCCTCACCTCTCCCATTTATTTTCCTCCCTAATGATTTTTTCCCCTCCTCCCTCTCTCCTATATGACTTCCTGTTGTCCGTCCCCCTCACCTGCTCTCCTCTTTCTCATTTTTCTCCCCAAAGATTGAGAGTATGTGGCCAGCAAATATCATAATCACTCAGTGAAGTGTATATTTTTTCTACACTTTAAAAGTACCCCAAGTTGCCCTGACCAGTGTGTTCAGCGATTAGAATGTTAGCCCTCTCACTGAAGTGTTGCGGGTTCAATTCCTAGTCAAGGGCATGTACCTGGGTTGCAAGTTTGATCCTGGCCCCATGTGGGAGGCAACCTGTCCATGTGTCTGTCTCTGTCTCTCTCTCCTCCTCCTCCTCCTCCTCCTCCTCTTCCTCCTCCTCCTCCTCTTCCCTGTCTCCCTCTCTCCTTCCCTTCCACTCTTTCTAAAAAAAAAAAAAAATGGAAAAAATATCCTGGGTTAAGATTAATATAATAACAACAAAAAGTACACCAAGCAATTTATTTGTCTGTCTTAAAAACAAGACACAGGAAAAGAGAAGAGAAAGTGCCCCTGGGTAAAGTGAGGGCAGAGCCCTTCTGGTCCCCGGAGGATATCCTGGGGTGAGGCCTTCATAGAGATGGGCTCATGCTCAGGCTCCAGGAGCAGGGAAAGACGTGGACTCTCGGAATCGGAACCTCAGGTCTTTCTTCCCTTTGCTCCTTTGCTTTTTCCTAGTTCAGAGTGGGTCTCACATGAAAAGCCCAGGTCCCCTGTCCTCCGGGGCATTCTCTCCTGGATGCTGGAGAAGAGTGCAAATGCAGACCCCAGGTGATTCATAGCTACATGTCACCAGCACCTCCTCCCCACCTCCAGCGTGTTGCCAGGAGCAGGTACCAGCCCACGTGGGAGAGGCCCACTGAGCATAGAGGACTCAGGCACTGGCCACCAGCCTGGCCAAGGCATGCAGGGTTCCGAGTGGACGTGGGCTCAGCCAGAATACACATCCTGTGCCCACTTGACATTAATCTAGATAATTGCAAGTAGCCGGCTGGGCCATCAGAATGATGGTATTTACAGTTACCTTGGAGATATGACTCAGTCTAGAAACTATCGTCAAGCATTAAGGAAAGAATCAAAGAGAAAAAAAAAAAAGAATCAAAGAGAGACCGCTCTCAAGTTACTCAGGAGATGCTGATCAGCAAAATGGAATCAGTGCACAGCCCCCACTTTCCTGTCCAAGAGGAGGTGATTTACAAGAGATGCAAAATACCTAGATCAGGGCTCCTTGCTCTGCTTATTGCCTGGGAGTGGAGAAGGGAGCTCAGGGAGCTTGTGGACAGTGGGACATTCTTCAGGGAAACCCCTGGACAGACAGGCTCAGACTGGGGCAGAAGGGGCCAGACATGGGATCTCTTCCTGCCAGTAGCTTCATCTGGAAAACAGAAGCAGAAGCAGCTCCAAAGCAGAGTGGCTGGGGAAGTCATGCTGGCCTTGTAGTGCGTTTAGCAGCATCCCTGGCCTCTTGGAGGATATAGGTCCCTGCCTCCAGCAGGGCTCACTCTCAGGTGTTCTCTCCAAACCCAGGTGCCCCTTTTACAGTGCTCTCCCTTGACTGCCCTGTCCCCCAACCCCTACACCTTCATTCAAACCAAGGGCTGCCTTTATGGGCTTCGAGCTCACCTTATTCCAAAAATAATTTGAGGTGGGGCACTAAGATTCATGTATTGCAGCAAGACAAAGTAGACATAACGAAACTTAGAGGAAGAGGACAAAAGAGTAAGACAATTATAATCACAGTAATAATAAAGATAAAGTCTGTGTGGAGGTGAGCTGCACACAGGGCTTCCTTTCCCTAAGAGCCGATCTAAGAGGAAAACTCAGTTTCAATATTTCCACTGATTGGAAGAAAAAACAATGAGTGGTAAGAGCGATAGCGGGTTGCCCTGTCCAATAGCCTCCAGGTATTGGACAGGTCACATGGTGGTAATTTAATGAGCTCCCCCCCTTTAAAGCAGCCACATGCCCGCGTGCTGACTAGGTGAGCCTGCGGACTGCAGAAGGAGGGCTGAGACCAGACACCCATCCACGCAGGCGTGATGAGCCCCACCTGTATCCTTCAGAATCAAATTCCACAGCCAAAGACTTGGCACCAACCTTCCCCCTTGAACTTGCTGAAGTTTTTTTGCTGCTGGTCCCAGGAACTCCAGCCCTGGGGTAGTTCTGAGGGAGGAGATAGAAAGGGTGTGTCCATTTTTCCAGGGGTTGGTGGATGCGGATTGGGTATGGTGAGCTGATTTTTAGTCTCTGTCCCTAGTCCTCCCCTTCCAATGTGTCCCTTGTGAAGTGCCCACGCCGGTGGGCATAGGTGAGAGAGAAGGGGGGCAGGTTGGCAGAAAGGGTGGGATGTGCTGCCTGAACATGACCTGCAGTGGCTCCTGTCTAGTCACCATTCTCAGAAGCCGGGAAGCTAGAGGAGAACCTTTTGAATTAAAGGAAAATCTCACTCACAGTTTGTAGATGAGCCATATTCATCTTTCAGAATAGTCCCTTTTTCCCTCGAACTTGCTGATTTCCACAGGAGCAAGACATGCCCAGAGAACAGAGCAGGGCCTGGGCTCCCTGGTGCAGGGAAAGGGCAACATGGCTGGCCTGTGTTTGGAGGCTGCTGGCTGTTTCCTCCTGTGTGTCCTTGAGCAAGTGGTTTCATCTCTCTGATCCTCCGCTTCCTCCTGTGCATAACAAAGGTAGCCAGCTCGTGGAGTTATGAAGATGACATGCTGTGACTGGTGGCACGTGGGGGCCACAAGATCAGGGTCACTCTTCTCCCCTCCCCCATTCTACATGTCAAAGGTCTTGTTTGCATTCTTGGGGCTGACTGAGATTTAGGCAGTTATTCCTGCGGGAGGGGATGGACATTTTTCTCTTGAGAGCCTAGGTGGAGGGGGAAGAGGTGCAGGCAGAGCCTGCTGGACAATAGGCTCTGTGTCCAGGCAGGTTGGTATGTGGAGGAGAGACGAGTTAAGACTGGAGAGGTGAACTGTGAGCCTTGTCACAACAGGGATACTGCCTGTCCTGTTCACTGGTGTGCGCCTGGGGCCTAGCACAGGCTGGGCACCCATTGGGATCTCAAGCAATGCTTGTTGAACAGATACGTGGGATATGGAGGAGGGAGGTGCAGGAGAAAGGACAGGGATGCGTGTGTAGAGTAGGACTTGGAGAAATAAGGACTTTCTAAGCAGCCCTTCAACAGCAGAACTGGCTGCCTGGTGAAGAAGTAAATGCCCCATCACCGGGGGCAGCCAAACATCTGTCAGGAGTGTTGTACCAGCAGGAAGGTTGAAATGCACTAGAGGCCCGGTTTTAAGTGTTTTCCCATTGGTAATAGCTTCCCAGCCCCTCCCCGTTTGTGTGGAACCAAGGCCCCTCCAGTGTGGCCTGCCACCTTATAAGGACTCTGTGCCCAAGGTGTGGGTGGGCTGGGCAACTTGGAGAGGGGCCTGCTCCTCAGGGGACCACTGATATGGAGAGCGGTGGGAAAGGTTGGGCTGGAGGAGACTGGACAGGGAGGTCTTAGCTTGGCCCTTCTGAGTATAAATTGCAATTAGAGGGACAGTTGAGGACCATACTCTTGTCTGATTAAGCAATTGCAAGTTCTTTTACGTTCTTGGCTAGTGCTAATGTTTTCCCTTTGAGTTTCTGGCCAAAGGTGACTTGACTTTTCTTTCTTTTTTTTAAAGATTTGATTAATAGCAAAAAATAAAAATCTGTTTAGGTGAGGCTTTGCTACATATTTTTTCCCATTTGATGGGTGTCTGAGTGGGTTGGGGGAGGGGGCAGGGGTTGTGGGAGGGTCTGTGGGAGGAGATCAGCTCTCTGGAGGGACTGGGTGAGGCCTGGGGTGAGGGCTGGTCTGTCAGCTGCCTCAGGGGCTGGCCCGCCTGATGACCCCACCACCTTACGCTAGAAGTTGAAGGCAAAGGCAAGTCCATAAGGCTCAATTCTGGGGGTTGGGTGGAGGCTTAACTATGCTTTGGTGGACCCTGTATGTCAGTCCCCACCAGCCAGAGTCCCTGGACCCCGAGATAGCACTGGGAAGTGATAAGAGTCCCTGTGGGGCATGCCTCTGGGCATTCCCATCTGAGCAATGGAGATGGTACTCCCGATGGGACACGATGCCCTGTCTGGGCATCAGTTTCAGTGAGGTGAGGAGTTGGAGTAGCTGTTATCAGTACCACCCCTTGTTAAGTGCCATACCCTGTGTCTGGCCCCATCTTTCCTCCTCTCCCAAACACAGCCAGGGAAGGGGGCATTATCCCCATTTCACAGATGAGGACACTGAGGCTCAGGGAGCACACTGAGTAAGTGATGGAGCTGGGATTGAACCTAGTCACCTCATGTCAGACCCTGCTAGATTGCACCGCGCCTGTCCCAGGCCAGCATTTTCAGGGTGTTCTATTTGCCTGAGAGTCAGGATCTGCTGGCACTTGTTTAAAAAGCTGATTCCTGGCTCTGTCCCAGGCGCACCATACCAGAGCCCTGCACCCACTCTGTGGCCCGGATACCCTTGGGCTCCTTCCGGCAACACCCAGCCTCATGGCCGAATTGGCACTGCCCTCTCAGCACTCTGGGCTCGACGCCTGTCGCTTGACTTTCCCTGCTGTCCACTGATCCCTACACCTCAACACACACCTCCCACGTCGCACTTCCCTTTTCCTTTTCATTACCACCTTCTTGGTTGAGAGCGGAGGTTTTCAACTTTGGCTATTGACATTTTGGGCCAGATAATCTTTGTTTTAGTGTGGCATTGGGAGGGGCTGCTGTCCCATGCCCTGTAGTGCGTTTAGCAGCATCCCTGGCCCTACCCACTAGATGCTACTGCACCCCTCTTCCCTCCCCCCAACTCCCCATGTGACCACCAAAACCATCTCCAGACATTGCCCATGTCCCCGAAGGGGCAGAGTCGTCTGGCTGAGAAGCAGTGGTTTAGAGCCACTTGCAGGCCTGGCCTGAACTGACATCCCGCAGATGAGTGCGCCTTGTCACCTTGCCTGGGCTCTGGCCCGTTGGCCTCGTGTCCCCTTCCAGGCCTGCCGACTTGCCACTTCCCACAGGTCCTTTTGCTTGGCGCTCACGCTGACGGTGTTCTCACCAAGGAGGGCCCACCCCCGTCTCTTCTGTGGAGACCCATCTTTCAGAGCCCAGTTCCAGTGTGGGCTGCTTTGTGCACACCTCCAGGGGGTGCCACTGACCTCAGGGTCTGTGAGAAGGATGCTCTCAGGAGCTGTGCAGGGACAACCCCAACACGGCACCTGGCAGCCTCTTCCACGGCCCCTTACATGAAACTCTCTGTCTCCCCAGCTGGGGGTCTCCCTCCTCCTCTGAACGCCAGTGCGTTCATTCTGCCACCGGTTATTCAGTGTCCCGCGAGGGTTCTGTCCGCACGGCCTGCCCACGTCTGCCAGCCCTAGGTGAGGAGAACTTGCAGGGAGCCCCGCTCAGGCCTTCACCTGCCCTCCCAAGGCCAACAGCTGCTGTATTCATAACCGTGCGACAGCCAGGCCAAGGTTGGCCACAGAATTCTGGGTATACCATGGACCTCTGGGAGGGACACTCCCAGTGTCTGCCAGGCTGGCGTTGGGGTCTTATGTCCCGTGGGGTAGTCAGATGGAGTGGCAGCAGTGACCCCAAACCTGCCTAGACCTCAGTTTTCTGGGGTTGAGAATAGTTTAGGTTGGGAAGGGGGTGGAATGTGCCAGTGGCATAGTGCCTAGCATATAGTAAGTGCTCAATAAATGTTTGCTTTTATTTTATTTATTTTTAATCCTCACCTGAGGATATTTTTCCATTGGTTTTTAGAGAGAGTGGAAGAGAGAGTGAAAGACAGAGAGAAACATTGATGTGAGAGAAGCACATCGATTGGTTGCCTCCTGCAGGAGCCATGACCAGGGCCTGGGCCGGGAAGGAGCCTGCAACCCTGGTACATGCCCTTGACCAGAATCAAACCTGGGACCCTTCGGTCTAAGCCAAACCGGCTAGGACAATAAATGTTAACTTTTAAAAAAGAAAGTTCAAAATGGGCCAGGGTCCTGAGGTAAGTCAGTGCAGCGAGGGGGCGGGAATTGTTTTGAGCTCAAGAGCAGCGTTGTAGCTGAGGGGCTGCAGTCTCAGTTGAGGAATGGTGGCCAGCCCAGGGATGCTGGGAGTGAGAGTGTCACGAGGTAAAGCGAAATGGAGGAGACAGCAGGAGGTGCGGTGGGGAGGTTCTAGCTCTGGGTTTTGGAAACAAGGGGACCCTGGTGTGACAGGTGGGCAGGAATGAGGCATAACCAGGTGGTCTTCAGTGTCCCAGCCCCTGATTCCTGTGATCCTCACTCCTGGCGACTGAGGGGTTAAGAATAGAGTGTTCCCCGGAACCTGGAGTTTTCTACCCATTTGCCAGATGCTCCAGTACCACGGTCTCTGCCTTCCAGGGCCCATGCCTCACACTGCTCATCCTGTTTCTCTTTCTCTCCACCTGACCATGATATCTGGGTGTGAACTTAATTTTTCTAGAGGGAATTGCATTTGAGTCCAGTCATCTTGATAGGAGCCATCTCCTGTCATCTCCTGGGAAATTGTCCTTTTGCCTTTCAATGTGCTAGTGGAGGTGGCTGATTTATCAGGACTTCTGTCTGCTAATTTCATGCTTCAGTTCAAGTCTTTGCTCGCCAGTGACAGAGCCACAAACGAAAGCCACAGGTTATAAACATAAATAACAATGGTATGAAGGGATGATACTATGAGAAGTATTTATTTATCAAGTACTGTGAGTGCCCTAAGAGGGATTCGTTGATTTTCTTTCTGGGGGAAAAATCAGTAGGACTTCAGAGAGCAAGCAACATTTGGAAAGGGTTTTGAAGGATGAGTAGGAGCTGACTATGTAAAGAAGCCATGTTGAGATCTTTGGACAGTTACTTTATTTTCCTCCTAATAGAGGAATACTTCTCAAACTTCAGTGTGCACACAAATCATGTGGGGGATCTTGTTAAAATGCAAATTCTGATTCAGGAGGACTGGGTGGGGTTTGCATTTTTAACAAGCATCCAGGTGGTGTCTTTGCAATGCCCATGAGCTGGCCCATTGAGTAGTAAGTCTTTCATATCTTTTCTCTTTTACCAAAACGTGCAGTTTGCCTTTACACATATGGCCCAATGGGCTGCAGGGCCCTGTTGTCCCCTCGGGGTAGAAAAGGGCTGGTCGTTTGCCCAAAGGCCCCTGCCCTTCTGTTTTCAGAATGTGGCTATTCCTCAGGTTCAGTCCAGAGTGCACATGTCCCCTCGATTTGAGCAGGGACATGTTAATCCTGCTGTTAATCCTGGCTGTTAATCCTGACCCTACGATACATAGGATGATCACACACTTGTGATTTTTAGGACAATTCCAATTTGTAGAACAATTCCAATGTTGTCAAATTGTGGTCTTTTCAAAGAAGGCACTCTGTAATACATACTGCTTTTCAGTCTTTATATACGTGTACAGTAAAAAAAAAAAAAAAAAAAGGTCTTCCTTAGACCACAACTGCCAAGTTCTACACAACTCCCATAGGAATAAGGGACTTAGACCCTAATTCCTGATTTCATGGGGGGCTGGTGGGGGCAGGGGCGGGGATACTGACACGGGGCAGTGAGGAGGCCTTGAACCTAGTTGATGGTTTCTGGAGTATAAAAGTTGATGAACTTGATTTGATTCAGATGAGAGGAGAGATATCAGCTAAGCCATGTCTTTAAATTGTATGTGAACCGCCTCAGGGACAGCACAGCCCAGAGAGGCCTCGGGCAGCTGCGTGTCAGCTGTTCTGGGCTAATTTGGGCCTTCAGTGACAGGAGTGCTGGGAAATTTGAGTGGAGGGAGTGCTGGGATATCCAAACAGGGGACTTCTCCTGGCTTGAGTAAAGCCGGGCCTGGTAGGCGGATCTCAGGCAGACAGTCCTAGAGTGGCCCTCAGCCGCCCACCTCTCCATGAATCACGGTGCCAAGTGGAAATACAGAGTGATTTCTGTCTCCTGGGGTACAGTTACCCAGCATGAGTTGTGTCATGGCCGTTTGTCTCATGAGTTGTCTTTGGTACATGGCCGTTTCTGCTTACCTTCCCTGCTTGGAGCCCCTCCTTAAAGATCACCTGTGGTCCCCAGCCTTGGGCCCACCAGCTCCTCCCCCAAATGCTGCCACTCCCATTGTAATAGAGTGCCTGTCTTATACTTCTCTCTTTCCACTGGTGTTTGTAAATCCCTTGAGGGCAGGTCCCCAGGCCTGACTCAGTGGCTGACATCCAGAGTAGCATGAAAGGATACATGGATATCTCATAATCTCCCTCTCCCTCCCCCTCCTGCTTCCCTCTGTCTTCTCCCCTCCTCCCCCTTTCTTCCCCTCCCTCTTCCTTTCCTCCCAGCTTGAGGTCCAGCAGGTGTGAGGGCCATTCCCTGGACCAGTGCCTCCCACTTGCCCTCCCTTCTAGGCAGGAACCAGAGAGCAGTATGCAGGCACTCAGGGCTGGTCCTGGGGAAAGGTATTATTTTTATGGGGGGTCTATTGGAGAGTTGCTGCCACCTTCCCTTTTGGGTTTCTGGCAGAGTAAGATTTTTCCAAAACAGATTATCTAAAGTTCTTTTGGTGTCTTATAACCCAGTCCAAGGCTCTGAGTTTTGATTATTATTATTTTTTTTAATCCTTGAAATCATGGCAAAAAGAGCAAAGGACACTTTCTTTAATCAGCCTGGGATCAGGAGTCCCCAGACCTTGGGCTTTAAAAAAACTATTCAGTTAATCATATCTCATAACCATCCTACCTAATAAAAGAGAAATATGCAAATTGACTGCACCTTCGCTACACCCAAGCCACGCCCACCAGCCAATCAGGGTGAGTATGCAAATTAACCCAAGGAGAAGGGAGGAAAGCAGGCGGGGCCGGGGAGAGCGCAGCAGGAAGCCCTATTGCAGGAATCTTCCTGCAATGGGCTACTAGTTAATAATAATAATGCTAAGTACTTGAACAAACACTTTGCCATTCACAAAGCCCTTTCATATTTTTTTTCCTTCAATTTTCCTTCAAGTGTCCTCTGTCCTGTGTCCCATACCAGGCTGCCTCAGATGCCAAGACACAGCCCAGTCCGTTGCTTCACATGCATTGGCACTAACTCTAGTATTGATAAGAAAAGTAACATTTATTGAGCACGTTCACATCATTGTAGTAGTAATGACAATTGCTAAGCTTTATTAAGTGTTTACTGGAGTTGAGTGCCAGGAGTCATGGTAAGCACTTGGAATCCTGTCTAATTAAAGTTGGCAAGGATTCTATAAAGAAGTTATTTTTATTATTCCTGTTTCACAGATGGGGAAACTGAGGTTAAGGGAGGTTAGGTAGTTTGTCCAAGAGCACACAGTTGCAAAGTGGCAGAGTGAGATTTGTGCCAGGCCTTGGTAACTAAAAGCAAAGATAGGTACTCCTGTTAATGTGGGGAACAGTGGGCTGAGCTTGCCCTGGGGGTCTGCCCCTCCCCTTTCTGAGCCCTTTTCTATGCTTTTTAACATCAGCCCCTCTTTAGACATCAAGGATTGGCTAACTTTTTCTGTAAAAGACCAAATAGGCTGGGGTGAGGGAGGAGGGTATAAGGTCTCTGTAACAACCCTATGGAAGGGCAATGTTGTAGCCTAAACAAGATGCAGTAAGCGCAGAGAGCAGGTGAGGTGCAGTCACTCGTCTGCTGGGACCATCAGTGGCTGCCCATTGCCTGTAGATTCAAGTTCAGACTCAGCCTGGATTCAAAGTCCTCCTCAGCCCAGCTCCTTCCAGTCTCTTCTCCCATGAAGCTGCCCTTCTCCAGCTCTGGCAGTGTCTGAATGCTCTCTCCGGAGCATTCTCACCTGTGTGTCTGTTATTCCTGCTGCTTTCCCCTTTGAAATGTCCACCATAGTCCTTGTTTTTTATTTCCAAGTAGCTCTCCTTCCTGCTGATGGCTTGAAATTCCACCACAGGGAGGACTCTCAGGTCTTGGGTGATTAGGATATTTGTCAACTAAAAGAAGTCCAAATGTGTCCTTAGCGTTGGCAGCTTGATGTGAGCAGGATCAGCTTAGAGAGGGTCATCCGTGGCTAAGGATGGGGAAACTGAGGAAACTTAGTTAAACTGAATAACTTAGAGAGTTATTCATAATTAAAGATATGTTCCCCACATTAACAGGCGTACCAATCTTTGCTTTCAAGTTACCAAGGCCTGGCACAAATCTCACTCTGCCACTTTACAACTATGTGCTCTTGGACAAACTACCTAACCTCCCTTAACCTCAGTTTCCCCATCTGTTTAACTTAGAGATGCAATAACTTAGTTAACTGAATAACTTAGAGAGGCAAGTTATTCGTGTCTGTGGCCACCAGGTGGGGAGCAGAGGTGCTGGCCATGGCCCCATGCCTCCCACCCAGGCTGGCCAGCTGCTCAGAATTTATCAGCTGTTTACTTTTGTGTTGTTATGTAAGTTTTTTAAAAAATAGGATAAATAAATTACAAAGATCCACACGTAAGAGTGAGGCAAGTAGCTTAAATCAACTAAGATTATACTGTTAACTACCCATCTAGGTAAAACACGGTGCCTTTCTGTCTAAGCCTGAACTTCATTCTATCCCATTTTATAGCCTCAGATGCCTACATTTTCCCCCTGGTGTCTGATAGATTATTTTCGATGCCTTTTAAAAATTTGACTTTTATGTGTTGATTTTGCCTCTTTCATTTTATATCTTTAATTATGATGTATTCTTAGTCTTGGTGATATTTCACCAGAATTTCTAAACTTAAATTCATCTTCTTGCCCATTCAAATCAGAGCAAATATTTTTTTCATTCTCTTTTCTAGAAAGTGAAAAATTCAGTATTATTGGCTTTCCCCCTCTTCATTCTCTCTTTTAAATTATTTTAGTCTAAGGGTTTGATTTTCCTCTTTTGTTCTCTTTTGCAAGATTTTTTTTTTTTTTGGTCTACCTTAGCTTGTCTTGGTTCCAGGTGCACCAAGTAATCAGACCAGTGCTTCTCAAACTTGGGTGTGTGTCAGACTCCCCTGGAGGGCTATTTACAACCAACCACTCAACCATGCCCCCAGGAGTCTGATTCCGTAGGTTTAGGGTAGGGCCTGGAAACCGGCTTTTCTAACAAGTTCCCGGTGATCTGGGGGACCCCACTTTGAGAACCACTGAATTTGTTTCACAAACAACCGCCCTCCTCCCTTTGGTGCTAGGACTCGTCGCAGACCAATAGCTCTATTCTGCATTGATGGTGGTGTTGGCATAAGAAGTGCCCAGACCTGTAGAGACTTTTTGTGAGTTCTTTTGAGTCAAACTGACTATAGTTGCTTGGAAGCAAAATCGCAACAGGTTGAGAAAGTGCTTCAGAAAATGGCAGTTTATTTCACACATTAGCATCAAAGGAGGAGCCGTAACGGGGGTTGATGGTAGATTAAGGGGGTGAGAGAGAGTAAAATAGGGAAATCTCTGGGATTGCATGAAAAGCAAAATGGAGAGACATATACTTATTTTACATTGGTGGGTACAGGATAGTTACATTTACAACACACAGAGATGGTATTCAGAGAGCAAGATGACAATGAGGGGTTCCATGGTCTCCCAGCGGTGGGTGTGCCCTGAGGGCACCTGGGAAAGAACATTACTCCTATTTCAAAGGCATGTTATCTTAGTTACAAAAAGACAGCACACAGGCTCACTTGAGGTAAAGATTAACCTTTGTCAAGGAAGCTACAGGCCTAGGATGTGACAACCAGCCATTACCCGCTTTTAGTTAGGAATTTTTATGATCAGACCATCTTCTGTGGTTCCTTTCCGTCTCTTGAGTCTGTAAGGCCCGCCATGCAGGCCTCCCCTGAGCTTGTCAGGTTTAGTATGTGGCCCTTTTTTAGTATGGTGGCATCTAGATCTCAAAACTCCAGCATTCCCATGAAAAATCCTTTCCTGGATTTAGCTTTTGAGTCCTGGAGTTATTTTTTGAAAACTTTTCCCAGAAGAGACGGAAGACCAGAGGATTTGCCCAGCCTTTGCATTTGCTTCGCTCATGAGGATGTGGTTGTGAACAGAATCCTTGAGAATACGATTCCTTGGGTTTCTGGAGGTGCTGCCTGTCCTTCTCTGTTGATGGGACATGTCTGAAGTGTGTCTGACTTAAGTCCAGTGAAAGAAACCCAGATTTTTCTCCCCTCCTACTACATAGAAGTATTTAGGGTTAGGACTTCTCTTTCTCTTTGGAGGTTAAATTTGTGACAGTTTTGATAAGTAATGTCATGAAGTTGATTGCTGATCACTAATTCTGCCTGAAACTCAATAAGTCCTCAGGATAATGGCTCGTACACAGTGCCTCATTTAATTTTAGTGTCACTTTTTTTTTTTTTTTTTGTAGTAAAAGTTTGTTGTCATGTCAAAGCAGTGCTCTTAGGGGCATCTTCACAGACAGCATCCACTTCCTGGCCACCATGCCCTTGCCTGTGCCATTCCTTCCTGGAGCATTCATGAGCATCCTTCAGGTGTCCGCTCCAATGCTGGTTTCTGTGGGGCCCGCTGTGATTCGCTCCTAGAGAGTTGCATCCCTCCTCAGTGTGCCCACCTCATGGTGCCACTCATTTTATTTTTGTGTTCCTAGTGCCTAGCCTGGTGCCTGGCACATGGCTGTGGTGGCAGCCAGCAATGTATTGGGCACTTCACTATGTTCCGGGCACTCATTAATCCTTACAGCATTCCTGTGGGGATTGTGTACGCTTGTCCCCACTTAGAGATTAGGAAACAGAAGTTTGGGGCGAGTTAAAATCATTTGTCCCTGATGGGGCTAGAATACAAACAAGGTCTGGCAGCTTCCAGACTCTGGGCTCTGGGACTCTGAGCTGTAGGCACTGGCACCTACTGGGTGAGTGGTGAACCAACAGGTGGCCGTGAGGAGGGCAGCGCCTGCTGGTGGAAGCATGCAGTGGGGAAGTGTTTGATGAGAGAATGACCTGAAGCCTTCCAGGGCTGGCTGAGCCTGGGAGGGCTTGGGGGACAGTGTGAGTGCACAACAAGAGCAAGGATGTGGAAGGAAGACAGACTTTGTCTCTTTATTTTATTTATTTTGTTAATCCTTACCCAAGGATATTTTTTTCCATTGATTTTTTTTTTTTGAGAGAGTGGAAGGGAGGGGGAGAGACATAGAGAGAGAAATATGGATTGGTTGCCTCCCGCATGCGCCTGGGACAGGGCCGGGGAGCCTGCAACCGAGATATATGCCCTTGACTAGAATTGAATTTGAGACCCTTCAGTCCTCGGGCTGATGCTCTAACCACTGAGCAAGACTGGCTAGGGCCAGAGGATATTTTTTCCATTGATTTTTAGAGAATGGAAGGGAGGGAGGAGGAGAGGGGAAGAAAGAGAGAGAGAGAAACACTGATGTGAGAGAGACATATCAGGATTGAACCTGCAACCTAGGTACGTGCCCTTGACCAGAATTTGAACCTGTGACCCTTTGGTGAATGGGCTTATATTCTAACCGCTGAGCACACCAGCCAGGGCCAGACTTTGTCTCTTTAGTTCTCTGTCTGTGGCCCAGCTCCTGGTGCCAGAAAAAAGCTACTCTCAGGAAACAGTGGTTAGCATTCCAGTCCTGATGCCCTGTTCTCTTTCTCCCTGCACCCCCACCTCCTGCAGCCTCGGCTTTCATCATCGCCATGCTCCTGGCCAGCCTCAACAGCTGCTGCAACCCCTGGATCTACATGCTCTTCACGGGCCACCTCTTCCACGAGCTCGTGCAGCGCGTCCTCTGTTGCTCCTCCAGCTACCGGAGGGGCTCTCGGCCTGGGGAGACAAGCGTGAGCAAAAAGAGCAACTCCTCCACCTTTGTCCTGAGCCGGCACAGCTCCAGCCAGAGGAGCTCCTCGCAGCTCTCCTCCCTGTGACCAGCCTGGCTGACTGCCTCTTTCCATCAGGTTGTGTGACAGGACAGTCCGCCCCTTGGTGGCCGTGGCCGTATGTGTATAGGTACCTTTCAGTTTGTATACCTCCACACCTCGGGGCAGCTTGTGTGGGGTGGGATCCTGACACGGGAGGGGAAGTGGTCTGCATGGGGGAAGGTGATAGGGTGACTCAGTCACCAGACTGTCCTTGGATCTCCCCTGGGTTCCCACAGGTACTTCTGCTACCCCGACCCCACTGCTGCCTGGCTGCTGGGTGGGTTGTTTATGTTTCCTGGACCTGTACTTTCACTCCAGTATCTCTTTTCTCCTTTATTCTGTGATCTTGTGAAAAGTAGTAAGTGTAGGATTGGTGTCCAATTATATGTGGAAGCCTAGTGTCCTGAACTTGGAGTAAGGAGTGGGAGCAGGACCCCAAATGGGGTGGTGGTGCTCATAGCCTCCTGACCCCAGAGAGTGTTTGCCTTTGCGTGGCTGACCCAGCATCCTCTTGTCAGAGGATGGCCCTGGGAACAGGAGATTCCCCTAGGAGGCAGTTTGGCACAAGCAGCCGATTAAAACTTGGATTTCAAATCTTTAACAAGCTAATATTTAAGTAGCAAGTGATAAAGAAAGAAGTAAAAGGCATCCAAATTGGAAAATAAGTAAATCTCTTTGTAGATAACACGATATTTTGTACATAGAAAATTCTAAGGAATTTGTACACATACACACACCCATGAAAACTAATTAATGAGTTCAGCAAAATTTCAGAGTACAAGGCCATTATATAAAAATCAATTGTATTTCTTCTCTCTCTCTCTCTCTCTCTCTCTCTCTCTCTCTCTCTCTCTGCTGGGTACAGTGAATTTTATTGATGGTACATGACAAGGTAGGGAGATCCCTAAGCCCCTCCCCTTCTTCAGGGTGTCTGGGATGGAAACTGTGGAGGTCAGGAGATTCTCAGTGTGTTGGGGGATCGATTTGGGGCAAGGACTCCCCAGCAGCTGAGGGCCTGTCTTCCTCTCACTGAGGGTGGTGGTCCAGGGGGCTCTGACTCCTTGGAGGCCATGTGGCCCACCACCTGTTGCTATTGCCAAATTCATTGTCATAGCAGGAAACAAGCTTGATGAAGTGATCATTGAGGGCAATGCCAGCCCAGCATCGAAGATGGAGGAGTGGGTGTCACTGTTCAAGTCACAGGAGACAACTTGGTCCTCAGTGTAGCCCAGGCTGCCCTTGAGGCGCCCTCTGATGCCTGCTTCACTACCTGCTTGATGTCATCGTATTTCTTTAGACTAGCAATGAACAATATGCCAATAAAATTAAGAAATAATTAAATTTATAATAGTATCAGAAAGAATACAAAATAGAAATAAATTCAATGAAAGAAATATAGGACTTATACCCTGGAAACTACAGAATATCATTGAAAGAAATTGAAGAAGACTTAAATAAATTGAGAGACATCCTTTGTCCTGGGTCTTAACAATACTATCCAAATTGGTCTACAGATTTAATCTTATTCCTCTCAAAATCCTAGCTGGCTTCTTTGCATAAATTGATAAGCTGATCCTAAATTCATATGAAAATGCTAGGAATCCCAAATAACCAAACCTTGAAAAAGAAGAGCAAAATTGGATCCACACTTTCTGCTTTCAAAACGTACTAGAAAGCTACAGTAATCAGAACAGTCTGGTCCTGGCATAATGACAGACATATTGACCAATGGAGTAGAATAGAGAGTACAGATATAAATACTTACATTTACGGCCAGTTGATTTTTGGCAAGTGTGACAAGAGAATTTAATAGGAATGATAGTCTTTTCAAAAAACGGTGCTGGGACAACTGGCTATCCACATACAAGTGAATGAAGTTGGACCCCTACCTCTCACTCTATATAAAAATTAACTCAGAATGCATCAAAGACCTAAACGTAAGAGCTAAATCTACAAAACTCCTAGAAGAAACATAGGCATCAGTCTTCGTGACCTTGGATCAGGCAATGGTTTTTTAGATATTACACCCAAAGCACAAGGAAAGGAAATTTAGATAAACTGGACCTCATAAAAATGGGCACAAATTGTTTATGCTTCAAAGGACACTATCAAGAAAGTGAAAGACAGCTTGCTCACAGAATGAAAGAAAGGAAATATTTGCAAATAATATACTTGTATCCAGAATACATCAAGAACTCTTACAACTTAATAATAAAAAGACAAATAAGCCAATATTAAATATGGGCAAAACATGTATTTGAATTAACAAGTGAATAGACATTTTTTTTTATCTTCTCCAAAGAAAATAATATAACTGGCCAGTAAGTGCATGAAAGGATGCTCAGTATTATTCATTAGGGAAATGCAAATCAAAATCACAGCGAAATACCACTTCATACCCACTAAGATGGCTGTAATCAAAGAGATGGGCAATAACAGGTGTTGGCAAGGATGTAAAGAAATTGGAATGCTTGTACATTGCTTGTGGTAAGAATGTAAAATAGTGCATCCACTTTGGAAAATAATTTGGCAATTGCTCAAAAAGTTAAAACACCAGAAATGCCACTCTTAGGTATTTACTTAAGAGAAATTAAAGCATACACACAAAAACTGGTACATAAATGTTTGTGGCACCATGATTTATAATAGCCAAAAATGGAAATAATCCAAATATCTATCAACTGATGAATGGATAAATAAAAGTTATATCTCTATAATGACATGTTATTCAGAATAAAAAGAAATGAAGTACTGATACTTACTATAACATGGATAAACCTTGAAAACATTATACTAAATGATAGAAGTCATTGCAAAAAGCCACATACTATATAATTCCATTTATGTGAAATATCCAGAAGAGGCAAATCTATAGAGACAGATTACGGAAGAGTGGTGGCCAGGAGCCGGATGCTGGGGTGAATGGGGAGTGACTGCTAATAGATACAAGGTTCCTTTTTTGGGGGTGATGAATATGTTCTGGGATTAGTAGTGATGGTGCACAATTTTGAGAATATTCTAAAAACCACTGAATCAAACACTTAAAAAAATAAAAAATAAACAAAAATTTTCACCAGCTCAACTCAGCTTGAAGGATGAATTCCTTTGGAATCTCTTACGTCCCAGCGCTTTTGTTTCTCTATGTGACTCACCATTTCGGGGAATCCCATGGTTTCCATACTTAGTTTTTCTGCGAGAGTTGGTGTTTCCAGTTTGGCCAAAGGACCAGCAGTGATGAGACGCCCACCCTACTCTAGCAGGGCACTGGGAGGCCTTGTGGCTGCAGGTGTTATATTTTATTTAGAAAGACAACTCACAAGGGTCTCACTTGGTAAACATGTTCTCAAATGTCCTCTCATCCTTGAGGTAGAACATAACGGTGTCCAAAAAATACCTACAAGTTGTTAAATACGTTATAGATCAGAGGTTTCTGACTGAGGCTGGCCAGCTCAAGGGCACTCTGGGGCACTGTAAATTTTTGAAATTTGCACACCTGTTTTTGGACTCACTGTGGTACAGTAAGAGCATTTCCAAAAGGCTACTCTCTGCATACACATTTTCCTCTTCCCCCTTCACACTGCAGTCTACACACACATGCACAGGGAGGAGAGAGGCAGGCCCTGACATGCCAGTGTTCAAGTCTCAGCATTTAGCCCAGGTCTGCAGCACGAACTGGAGACTGAAGACTGAGCATCACCTTTGGACGCAGAGGCATTGCACAGTGTTGATGTGGCTGCTCTGAGAGTGTCAACTTGCTCTGTGGGAAGCAAACAGGATGCTGGTGCAGAGTCTCGGTGCCATGGACAGGACCTCAGGGGCATTGGTTGCACATGCAGCAAGGGTGGGGTCTGTTGGCATTTGAGCCTCTCTGCTCTCCAGCCAGAGATTCCCCCATCTCCTCTGTTCCCAGGGAAGTTGTCATCCCAGCAGCCTACAAAGCCACTGGGGATCAAGGAGACTGACTCAGTATGTTATTCTGACTGGGGCACAGCCTTCCTGTGAACCCTGGAGTTGCAAGGTTCTTGGGCACCAGAACCAACTGGGACACTTTCCTAGTTCTGTGCAAGCTCTGGATGGTACCTTGGGTCTCATTTGGCGCAGGCGTCTGTGTTTTGTAGCAAATCAGTGACATTTGATTTCAGCAGCACCCCTGGCCATACACGTCCCCTTCCCAGACTCATCTTGGAGAATATTTTCACTGTTTCTTAGCCTTTCCCCAGCAAAAGCCTGGAGGAAAGAGCATGGGGTCCAGAATGCTACCTGGAGCTCAGTCGTTTCCTTCCTCCCGTTTATAAGCCCAGTGTGTGGCTGGAGGTGCCAGTAGATTGGAGCACACAGATTTTCTTCTGGAACGTGTCATTGTTCTGATGGTCAAACGTGGAATGTGAATACTTGAAGACTCTGAGCCTTATTTCTTTCGGCCCTGAAAAAAAAAATCTGTCACACAGTTTGGTGTCCTCTCGGGATGGGTCTATGGATTGAGACTGCAGGAAGCTGCCTTTTTAAATGAAGATCCTGGTTTCAAAGTGCTTAACCTTTTTGAATTTAGTTGCAATGAAATATCACTTACTGCAAAATGTGAATTCCTTGATTTTGTTCTGCCGCGGTGGCTCTCGTGTACTGTGCCAAATGGTGAGTGGTGTGGTCAGCAATGAGACGTCTGCTTCATTCGCTGCTTTACAAAAGGTGCATCTAATAAACTTGTTTTTTTCATACATTGTTTTGTCCTCTTTCTCACTCCCAAGAACAATGACCATATCTGGTGCTCGCACACTTGAATTCTCTTGCGTAGCTGCATGCTTACCTGCCTGATTATTACAGAGGTGGATCTGGGCTGTGGCGGGCGGGTGGGTCCTGGTCCCCTCGTCCTTGGGCACAGGTCCTCTCATGAATCAGAATTCTCAGAAAACATTCTACATCCCAGAAGCAAACGTCTTATATGATGTAGCCACCTCCACTGTGTGCCACAGTCTAATAGGATTCTAGATTGTCACCTTGAAGGGACCCTAACAAGTGTTTCCTCAAGTGGAATATAGGGGCCACCTGTGAAATCACAAATGGGTCTGTGTTCATTCTTGGCACCACTACTGAGGCACGCGCTGGAGCTGGGCCCCAAACCTTCATTTTAACCAAGAGTCCCTCATTCCCTGGGTGCAGAATATAAGAGGGAGTGGATCTCCACCTCCCTCCTGTGGCCCATTCACATCACCCCCCCACTCCCTGGGGTGCAGTTCCATGTCCTGCTTCTCAAGGGATTCCTGGAAGGAACAGAACTGAGACATATGTGCATCTAAGGGGGTGTCCTTTCTCCAGTTCCATGAACTTCACAGGTAATTGAGCACCTGCCATACTCTGCTCCAGCAAAAGAGAGTGAACTTGAAAAATTGGAGTCCTAGTCAAATCAGGTTTCAGCAAATGCCAAGATGGTGACAAATCTCCACGTAACCCAAGATTCCAAGTGTGAAACTATGGCCTAATGATTTCAAGAGGTGTTGGAAGGGCAGGCCCCTGGAGGAGGATGCTTCAGTATTTTTCAGCAGGAGGAGCCTGGCTCGCCATGTCCACGTGAGAATGTGCAGAGCCCTCGTAGAGCAAAGAGGCGTGGGTTGGGAGCACAGAGCGGATGCTGGCTACTGTGCACCTTTCGGCAAGTCTGCTGACCTCTTTGGGCTGTAACTTTCTCATTTGGAAAAAACTAAGGGATTGATTATGAAGTGCTTAAGAGCAAAATACACTGCTATCTGCAGCTTATTTCAAAAATGCACAGAGAAAGATGAGATTGGTGGACAGACAGAGATGTGACAAAACAGGAGCAGTAAAACGTTCATTGTGGAGCCTAGGGGGTGGATGTATAGTTGTTCACAAACCCTTTCAAGTTTTCCTCTGTGTTTGAAAATTTCAAAAGATACTAGAAAAAACAAAAATGGGTAAAATTGTAGAGCAGAAATGGACATTAGAGATCATTTTGCAGATGACAAAATTGAGGCCAGAGAAGGCAACTAGGAGGAGAGGCAGGACTAGGAGGAGGCTGCCTGTGCCCTGCCTCCCAGTTCATGTGTGGTCCACCCACCACGCTGCCCGCTGGCCCCCTGGTTCAGGGCCAGGCACCAATGGGGTGATGCCTTTGAAAACTTGGGAAGTGCGGTGGAACCTTAATTTTATGAGACTTAAATGAGTATTGCATTAAAAAGTCACATAGGATTGGGGGATACGAGCCTAACCAATTTCTTTTCTGCAGGACTTCTCAGAGCTTTTAATGTGTCCGTGTCTATTGAAAATCTTTTAAGAGAAATACATAGCATTTCCCAAACAAATTTAACGACAGAAGCCATCCCCTCCTCTTTTTGAGGACTGAGTTTTAGATAACACAGTTGGGAAAGGCATCTGTAAAGAATATAAGATTGCTGGGGGGTTTTTGGTGGGGAGGTGATAAGGGGGTTGAGGAGGAGGTGAGACATATCCTTTCTATTGCTGCTTATTTACACTGTGAGTCCACACATGCACACATTAGACCTTATGCCCTCATCACACCTCTCAGGGCTGAAGGTGTGCAGGTGCCAACTGACAGTGCCAGGGGCTCAGTGTCTGGGGAGCCACAGGGAAGGTTCCGAGAGGGTTGACCCCAGGCCCTCACCTCAGTGGTGCCAGAGAGGGCCCCCACCCCTTCCAGCCCAGGGCCACTTTCTTCTGTTGTTGACCACTAGCTGGCCTGGGGGCAACAGAAGTCAGTGTGAACTAATCCAAGGGACACTGGGGAGCAGATGCCCAGCTACCAAGGAGAATCCCAATAGAAACCAAACGCTATCCTGGTTGTTGGATTTGGACAAGAGAAAGGGCCAACCAGCTTGTTCCCTGTCTGTTTCTCAGGGCAGCGAAATCTATTTTAGGAGCTGATCAGAACACACACGCACAAAACACAGCATTCTCCGAATGCAGCCGGAACCCTTTATTGGAGCCACCCCCCAATGCCCACAGTCCCTGGCGGCTTCCTGGGTGGCGCATGTGGACAGGTCGACCCTGGGTGGGGATAGTGCTGGTTTGTGCTGTTACAGTACATGTGATCGCAAAGACTTGCAGTAGCTGCCTCTTAGCAAACGATCTTCCCACGTGCCCGGTCCCGGGGGCATCGTGGAGGGGCGGGGGCAGAGTGGAAGGCCACTGTGTTTCTGTGGCGGGGCTCTCTTTTCTTTCTGGTTTCTCTAGACTCAGTGCTCCCGTCCTGGGGGGAAATAGCGGTCCTTACAGAGCAAGAGCTCGCCAGCAGTCCCCGTGGAGCAGTTCCGTGGGGCCAGCCTGGCCCAGCTCCCCTGCCCGGCCACACCCCTCGCTTCACCTGGCTTTACACTTCCTTCCGCAGCAACACCTTGATGCTGCTGCACATCTGGCCCAGGGCGGCGAAGAGCGGGTTGCAGAAGGTGCGGATGCAGAGCGAGTAGATGTGGCTGATGCACTGGATCTCGATCAGGTAGCTCTTGATACACGGCACCACCGCCCAGATGTGGCAGAAGGAGATGCAGGCGAACAGGAAGCCCCAGAGCAGGGCCAGCGGCACACCCAGCAGCGTGGACAGCAGGCGGTAGCACCAGTACTTGGAGACGGTGAAGGTGGTGTAGCTCACCTTCCACACGCCGTCGAAGCTGTAGGTGCCCACGGGCTCCGCGATCACGTCCTCGAAATCCACCTGTGGGGGCAGGAAGGGGATCCTCAGTCACGGCACCCACCCGTTTCTCAAGCTTCGGTGTGTGAGCATCAGACCTCCCTGCAGGGCTCCTGACCCCGCAGGTCCCGATGGGGACTTGACCTCTCACCTTACGGGTGGGTAAGCAGGCCCGGGGAGCTGAGGGACTTGCTTCAAGCCAAAGGTAAGTCGGAGGCAGGCCTGGAGGCATGGCTCTCAAAATTTATTATTTAATGATCCTAGGGAGTCAGACAGTCATCATCACGCTGGAAAGATTTAGGGGTGCCTGCTGATAAGATGGTGGGCAGCAAAGGTTCCAGTGGTGCCAGAGCCCACGGCGGGCAGTTGTGCCACAGTGATAAGTGCTCGGGTAAGGGAAGGACAGGGGCTGTGTGCACCCACAGGAGGACAGTGAACTCAGCCTGGGGACAGGGGAGGCTTCTGGGAGGAAGAGACATCTATCTAGGCTGATAGCTGAAGGTAGCCAGGTGGAGGGAGGGACTGTGGGCTGAGAAAGGAAGTTTGGGGCAGAAGGAGCAGGGATTGCTGGGAGCGAGGAGCAGGTGGGACAGTGTGTGCTCTCAGGGAGATGCAGGTGCTTCCCCAAGTCCAAGCCTAGACGACAGGAGTGAGGCTGGAGAGGCAGGCAGGACAGACATCGGTGCGATGAGCAGCCTCGGAAGGCTCTGGGCAGGGAGCAGCTCGTTCTGACACTGAGGTTGGGGTGGTGGGGAGGATGCAGGTGAGACCAGCTGGGAGCCGCTGGGGAGTCCAGGCAGGACCTGGCGCCTGGTTCGGGTGGTGGGGATGAGTTAGAGGTGCACAGGTCTGAGAGCTATTCTAGGATCTGGCATGTGGCAAAGTGAGGCATGCCGTTCTGGCTAGTAAGGGAGTCTGGTATCTGAGAGGGGCCGAGCCTGCTGATAAGCACCTTGAGGAGAAGGCAGATTGTTTCCTTGACCTAGTCCTGCAGGGGCCTCGGATGCCCTGCCCCCATTACCCAGCCCTGCCTCTGTGGAGCTGGAACATGGGTGCCCAGAGAACCCGATCCACACATCCTACTGAAGGGTGACTCAGGCCCCATTAGGGAAGTGGGAAGATAATCTGTGGACTTAGAAAAAAGGCCGCTTCCAGCTAAGCCACTTAACTAGCCTTTCTTGAGTCCCTGCTGTGCATTAAGCTCTGTTCCAGCTGCTTTCTCTTGTGTGATGCCATTTAGTGTCACTAGACTTTAGCTGTTTTGTCTGTAAAATGGGGTAGTGACCATCTCAGGCCATTTTAATATAAGTTGGTTGAATGAAGGCACAGACTAATCAGACTAATGGGAGGGGTCCCTGGTGGGGGCTGTTGGGGCCTGAGCTCAAAGTTCAGTCTTCCAGGGTGGGTCCGCTCCCCACTTTTGTTGGGGGGGGGGAGAGAATTCTCTCTATGTCAATGGTATTATTACAGTTAGTTTTCATTCTAAAATAATATAGCCACGTTGCAGAAAATTAAGGGAATAGCAAAAAGAAAACAAAAGCATCTCCAATTTGTATTTCTCTGGTACTAAAAATATTACTGCTTTGGTGCTATTCTTTCCAGTGTAACTTTTTTGGGGGAGGGAGTGGACGTAACCGTGTTGTACATTCAAGGTTGAGTCCTGTTTTTCTCGTGTGACTGGATTCTGGGCTCCTGCATCATGTCTTTGATCCCTGGGTCCCCCAGGGACCGCTCTGGCTGAGGCTCCACGTATGGAAGCATGTTAGCAGGGAGCAAAGTGTAGAGGGTGAGCTTTCAGACAGCAGGCGATCTGGAAAAGCTGACTAGGAAATCAGAAGGGCCTGCCCCGACCCTCCTGTAAATTTTGCCCCCCGCCCTCTCTGCCTCATGAAGCCCCTTGGATAGAAGGGGAAGAACATGCATATGGTCCTCACCTCCTGGAAGGATGGCATTTCTTCCCGGAGGGCTTCCAGGAGGTGGTGGCTGGCTGGGAATTTGGGGGGGGGCTGTGGGGTTTGGAGGCAGAGATGGAAAAGTGGTGTGCTGGATATTTGGAAAAGAAAGCCCAAGTTGGTTGGAGACTGTCTCCTGGCTTTGAAGAGTGGGTGAGAAGTGCTGGCATCTACATCTGGTTTATATGGGCCAAAAATCCAGTTGCTGCTGTTAGGGGAGCTTTCAAACCCAAGGAGCTGGGGAGTAGAGGCCTGGGGGACCATTCCAGCCTTGCCCTGGGTACTCCCACCATGGCTATCGAGGGTCAGTCAAACTCATGAGCCCTGAACCTGCTGCCTGCCCCTCCTCCGCTGTGGCCAATGCCCAGCCCATGCCTCTTAGTGCCAGGGTGGCCCCTGGAGCATGCTGCAGCCCCAGGAACTTTGCCAGCAGAGGGAGGCATTTGGGCAGAGACGTGCCTCCCTGCCTGTGTCCCCAACAGCCCTCCCTCCTTCCCTCTCCCACTGAGCACCTGTGGCCTCTCCTGCCTTCTGGTGGCTGCTCCTTAGGAGGGCGCCTCCCCACTCACAGATTACCCAGCCCTGCCTCGGCCGGAGGAGGCAGGCAGGGCCCAGACTGGATCTAGGCCTCCTGACTCAAATCTGAGCACTTCACACTGCCCCAGCCAGGGTCAGACCCCGGGGTAGATGCTGTCGGGGAGGGTGACTGCCCCTCTGAGGTCTGGTCCTTGTCGGTAAAGACCTGCCCAAGGCAGCGCCCCGGGCCCTTCTTCCCAGCTCCCTACCCTGCTCCCAGCAGTCATCAATGCCCCGGCCCTGCTGCAGCCCAGCACGATTTGTCCACTTATCCCAGAATATTCCTCCACTCGACACATTTGATTGTTTGTGTCTGGCCTCTAAGAGGCAACAGAGTGGGAAGAGCCCTGACTGATGAAGTCATACTGCTAAGGTTTGAGTCCAGCTCTGCTCCTTATGGCTCTGTGACCTTCAGCAAGTGGCGTAGCTTTTCTATGCCTCATTTTCCTAAGCTTATGAAGCTTATTGGAGGATTCAGTACGTTAAAAAGATGTAAATACTGAACATTGCCTGGCACAGAACACTGATTAGGAACTGTTAGCTGTTGGTGGTTGTCACAGCGTGCTTTCAACAGGAGACGAGAGTCCCAGATCTGGGTGTGCACACCAGTGTAGTTGCTGATCTGATGAATGACTTTGGCAACTTAGCCTCTTTGAACTTCATTTTCTCATCCGTAAAATGGGTTTGCTACTTCTTACAACCTTGTTATGAGGAATAGAAATAATTTCTCATCCATCCGTTCAACTCAACAAGTATTTATTCAACACCCACTCTGCGCTAGGCACACCGCCTCTTGGGCAGTGCTTAGCACAACACCTGGCATGTGGTAGGTGCTAATGATAGTAATTATTTGTTCGGTTGCTCTGAAGATCCTATGAAAATATATTTAAGGGAATCTTTTGACACCCCAGATCATAAGTGCACTTCTTCAGCCTACCTAGCCATAAGTGTGTGTGTGTGTGTGTGTGTGTGTGTGTACACGTGCGCACACACAGACCTCAGCCTGCGCTGATAAAAATGGACGGGTCCTCTTTCCCCTCATTTCCTACTCACAGTAATGATCCTACCCCCAAGGATCTCTCTGTTGTGTCTTTTAATTATCATTCATTTTATTGCGGAAGCCATTGGTGCTGACATTTTTTATTTCCAGTAATTGCCCTTGGGCACTATGCATGGGGCAACTGACCCGTGAATCAGAAAATGTGCCCTCAGAGGGATGGGCTGTGCTGGGAGGAGGCAGCTGTTCCCCTCACTGGGATTAAGCATGGAGATAGCGTGCTAGTTGGGGGAGGTATTTATAAGACCCGGCTCAGGCCGCTCTGTGCAGTCGTGCCAGTGTATCAGAAGCACACGGTGACTTCATTTCTTAATTCGTTTTCAGAAGCTGGAGGGGAGATGGCTGTTTTGGGAGGATGGTGGGGCGGGGGCTGGATCCATGGGCAGCTCAGTGTGCAGCTGGAGGGAGGGGCTGGAGGTGGAGGCAGAGAATGTGGCTGCTCGTTCAGTTGGTGCCCCCTTCTCTGGCATATCTATTTTTGGAACAGCAAGAGGGCCAGTTGATTAATCAGAACCAGCCAGCGCAGCCCCCGCAGTCTCAGAGGGCAGGGAAGGTGCTGGACAGCAGGGCCAGGCGTTGCTGGAGGATGCGGGGGAGGCCAGCAGCCACCTCCTGTCAAAAATACCTCCCCCACATGCCCACATGATTCAGTCCTTGGGCATCCAGGGCCCTGGACACTGGGTAGGGTATGTGGGAAATAGCTCTAGGCGGGAGGGTAGACGTCTAGTCCCAGTCTCCACTTGACCACTGAGTGGCTACTGTGTGATTTGGGGCCTGGTGCTTTCCCTCTGGGGCCTCTGGGGCTCTTTGTTTTTATTTTTTAACTCTACTCATAGAGGACTAGGTCAAGACCCTTATAACACAGACTCAGTTTTGGAGTCAGAAGACCCAGGGGGTGGCTTAGCTTTGCTGGGTCATAGTTTTCTCGCTTATTACCTTGCTCCATAAAGGGTGGGTCCTCAGTCACTGCCCCTCCACACCAGGCAGGTGCAGAAGTTGAGAGTAAGCATTTAGAAATATTCACAGCCATTTGACCCAGTAATTTTATGTCTGTTGACTCTAATCATACTAAAAATTGGAGCTTACATTGTGGATGCCTTTTATTGATTTGATTTGATCTCTAGTAATTAGTTTTTATTAAATTTTACAAAAGTATTGGTGTATAAACGGATTGAGAAAATAGTAATAAAAGGAACCCTCTACTGAGATAGTTTGAGAAACACTGGCCTATAAAGTAGGAAGCTAACATGAGGTGATTGCAGCAAAAACAGTTGAAAAATGGCAAAGCTTTGCTTTTTGTGTAATTGGTAATGACACTAATAGAATTCTGTACAATCTGGGATAACCATAGCAACACCCATAATTTGGCCCTGTACATGGTGGTTCCTGGCCATGTATCATATCTAGTGTTTCACCCAGCATGTAAGGGGCGAGCAGGGGTGGAGCCCACGTTGGCCTGACATCAAGTCCTGAATTCCCTCTACTCTGACCCTGGCCATGGTCATCGTAGGGCCGGATACCCCAGCAGGAGATGAGGCCCAGAAAGCGGCACAGGCCAGTTCTGAGGGCAGGAGGCGGGGTCAGGGATTCCCTGGAGCTTGAGGTCCAGAGCACCCTACAGGATGGATCTGGGTCACCTGGCTGGGTCTTACAGGGACTTGGGTTTATGTAAAAGAGCTGTGAAGAGACTATGATGACAGAGGCTCCAGGGCGAGAGAAAGGACCTGTCGGAAGAACCCCCACCAGGTCTCCTGAGCCCTGTCCTTTCCTCCTGCCCATATCTTCCCATGGTCTCTCCTGCCCGGTCAGTCTCTGCCTTCAGGAAGTCGGTGCAGGTGGAAAGGAGAGCAGTAGAAATAGCCCTGGGCTGAGTTCTAGGCATGCCTGTGCCCCAGATTTTGGTGGGTGGTGAGCTAGTCTTCAAAGATGCCCCCAATTAGTCATGCCTCTCAGCATTTACGATCTTGCATAGTCTCATCCTCACTGAGTCTGGGCTTGCCCTGCAATTTGCTTTAACCACCAGAACGAGGGAGAAGGGATGCTGTGCCATTTCCAGAACGAAGCCTTAATAAGGCTTGGCAGCCATTAGAAGTTCACTTTTATACCCTAATCTAGAGACCAGTCCATTGCTATACCCTGCTCTAGAGACTGGTGGAGAGGCCACATAAAGGGAGAAGCCCAGAACTACACGGAGATAGAGGCCCAGCCATCCCAGCATCGGAGCTAAGACCCGCCTCCCAGCCATACCCGCCAAGGCGCCAGGCATATGAATGAGCCATCTTGGATGCTCCAGCTCAGTCCAGGCCCCAGGTGGTTGCAGCCCCAGCTGTCATCTGACTGCAGCTACAGGAGCTGCCCCCAGTGAGCCCTGCAGGGGCCCCGCTGAGCCTGGTCAGCCCACAGGACAATGAGAGATCATCAGATGGTGGTTGCTTTAAGCCTCAAGTTTTGGGATGATTTGTTACAGAGCAGTACATAACTGATACAGTGTGTCTTTAGGGAACTCTGGTGGTAACTCTGGACTCCATGTTTGTCTTCTATAGGATAAAGGGGACTTATTTGCACTTGAAAGTGCAAAACATTCACTGATCCTGGTTAATAAGAATTTCTGGTGGCAGGTCCGAGAAATCTGCATTTTAACAAGCTCCCCAGGAAAGTGGGCCATATTTTGAAGAACTCTAGGCTAGTTGATATCCAGAAGTTCCCATCACACTAAGTTATAGTGTGAGGTAGTCCAAAGTGGCCCTTCCTCGTGGTACTTGACAAGAGGGCAAGGCATTTCCGAAAGGCATTGCCCATGTGGAACGACTGGCAGATTGGGTGACCTCCCATAATCCAGCTTCACCCTGCCCCTTTGCCTTCTCTCCCTCCAATTCCCTTTCAGATGCTTTGTCTTAGTCCCCCTTTTTCCTGCCGTCAGAGCAGCAAAGAGGTTTCATCTGTGAGCCAGCTCGGCCTGGCTGATGTCCAGGGCTTCCTGGGGAAGTGCGGTGACCCATTAGTTCTGTCTGCCTGAACCCCAGGGTGGGGGTGAGGGGAAGCGGGGGAGGGGCAATGCCTCTGACTGTGACGTACATTCTTCTCAATAATTGTGGCCTTTGCTTATTTTGTTTCCTCCTCTGGGAAAGCCTGTTCTCCCCTTTCCACACTTAAAATCGTTCGCTCTCTCTCTCTCTCTCTCTCTCTTTTTTTTTTAAATGCATCTGGATACCACCCTCCCCCCGCCACCACCACCCTGAAGCTGGCTCCTGATTTTCCCAGATGAGAGTGATGTCTTCCCCTTAACCTCCCAGGCACTTCAGCTGGCACTCATTTATGGCATTTAGCAGCTCCCTGAGCACTTGTTAGTTTCCTCTCCTCTTGCTGGTTGGGTTGGCTGCTTCTTGAGAAGAAGGGGGAAGTGCAGGTCAGTTTGCTCTCTCTGTCACAGCGTGTCCAGGGGGCCCACCTGGGGAGCAGAGCTTGTAGAGCTGGTCCTCTGGGTGTTTGCAGCAAAGGCTGGTGCTTGTGTGTTTTCCTGCAGGCAGGTGTGGGTTGGGGGTGGGATGGAATCTAGAGTGCTGGGCTGGGACCATGTCTGTCCCTGCCCTGTTTGAAGGGCCGACTTTTAGTGCCTAAGGAGAGAGCGGGTGGGGCCAGAAACTGAAGGGCCTGCATGGCCCTCTGTGCTCACGTGTCACTGCGATAGCACCTGGGGCCTCATTGTAAGGCAGGGCGAGAGCCAACCCTGAGCCCTCAGAAATAACTCAGGAGGACTCAGGGTGCGGCTGGGGCCTGCAGGAATGCACGGGGAGAGGGCTGAGGCTTTGCAACGTGGGTGAAGGGAAAGGTGTCCTCACTGGCGGGCTGGAGCCCCGAGGACCGTTGGCACACATTCACCCCCGTCACCCCCAGAGGCTGGCATGGGGGTCTGAGACAGCACAGTGCCTGGCACATGGCAGGCACTCCGCAGTGATCCATGGAGTCAGTGCTCCACGAATGGTGGTGATGGTGGGAGCCGAGGGAATGGGTGTGCTTCCCCAGCTCCTCAGCCCTGGGCCCGGCCCAGAATCTTGGAGACCACAGTTCAAGTCTGTTGGGCTGCACAGGTCTCCCCTCTGTCTTAGCACTTATTTTCCACCTGGGTTCAAGGGCAGCCCCAGGCCTTGCTCAGGAAGTTTGGGGAAGTTGGAGCTCTGGAAAGACTAAAAGGAGTGCCTCCCCTCTGCTGGGGGTCAGATCCACGGACACATTGGATCTATCTCCCTCTTCTCCACCCAGCCTCCATCTACACCTGGGCTCAGGACCAGAGAGGGAAAGGAGTTTTCCCAGAATCACACAGCAAGTTAGTGTCAGGACTGCGACCAGAACTTAGGTCTCTGTACGCAGTCTTATTTCAGCACCTTACTGTATCACTCAACCTAGGCCACATGGAGCCTGTTACCACTCATGAAACCACCCCTGGCAGGTGCCTTCCGAGCCTTCATCTCAGCCTGTCCCCCTTACCCCTCACCCCCTTTTCTTTCTTCCTCCTTCCATCTGGTCTTCTCCCCAGGTGATGAAAGACGCCCGGGTGATCCACGCTCTCCTCTCCCCCTCCTTCCTCTCTGGATTCCCTCACAGACCATCACACCACTCTGAAGTCTGAACCTATTTTGTGGTATTTGTCTGACTTGGTTTTAAGAACCCTGTTCTAAATTTCAAAACGTTTTCATTTCTCACTCATGAAAAAACAAAAGAAAGAAAAAGTTAAATAACTACCCAAACAAGGGAATGGCCAATAACTATACCAAATAATTAACAAGATTGTTATCTCTCTTGCTTCGCCTGGGAGAGACATTTTTCTGGGGCTCAGCCCCAGGGGAGGCTGCTTAAGCAGCTGCATCTGTGGGGCCCCCGTCCCTCCTTAGGGTTATACTCTGGGCCTAGAGCCTGGCAGGCTCACTCCTGGCTCAGTAGGACCTGAGAGCCTCTCTCCACTTGTCTCCTACTGCGGGTCTCCTTTGGAAACCACATTCTCTCTTGGGGTCCTATTCTCCATCCCCAGCAGAGAGGCTGCCAGAGGGGAGCCTGGGAGTAAAACCTGGCGCTGGCTCAGTTCTCTTGTCCTGCAAGCTCCTCTGGGCTCCCACTCAGCTCACACTTATCACATCCTTGCTTTGTGCTGGGGACTGTGTCAGGCACTCTCAAACCCCTTGTTACGCTTAATCCTCACGGTATATTTCTGTTGCATAGAGCTGCTCTGAGATCTATGTACCTGGTGGAGGCAAATGATACTATGCTCATTTCACAGAGGAAACGCAGACTCGGACAACCTAGGTCACTTGTCCAGTGTCATCATTTTTAGGTAGAAGAGTCTGGGTTTGAAACCAGATTTGTTAAAGTCAAGTCTGGGACTATTCCCTCTAGACCACACTGAGCAAACCATGACGAATACTATTTGCCATTTACCTAGTGCTCCCTTTTAGCTTGCAAAATTTGCCCCCTAATGCTCCCTTTGCAGCCTTTTCACCCTGTGCTGTAATTATCCTATCTTCACCATTAATGACATACATATATAAATGCAATAATAGCATAGTATGAGCTGTTCTGGAGTAAATGCCCTGAGTGAAGAGCCAGCCACCAACTGCCTGGAGGAGTTGGGGAAGGTTCTGGTGGAGGTGATGGTTGAGTTGGGTCTTGAAGGCTGAGCAGGGCCTTCACCATGTGGAGGTGGAGCTGGGCGCTCCTGGCACAGACACAGGAGTGTGTTCTGGTGGGTGTGGTCGGCTCCTGGCATGTGGGCTGGAAGGTGGGAGAAAGTTGGGATCAAGATTGTGTTGGGGTTTGAAAGCCATGGGGAGAAGTTAGACTCAGCATGGGCAGTGCCCACTGAAGGATGGCAGTGCAGGGGTGCTTAGGACGGGTCCTTAGCCACACCGTGTCATTCAGTGGCCATGAGCTTTGGGCCAGTACAACTGACTTGTGGCCGGTACAACTTAAGAATTCTAAGGTTTGTATAATTTTAATTAAAATGTAAAAACTGATACTCGGTTCTAGGATTGGCAAACTTTTAAGAATGTTTGGAACAATTTGGGCATGTGAATTGATTTGGGCATTTCAACTGTACATTTGATGCAATTAAATACAGAGCAAGGATTCCTGATAAAAAATTGGAGTCTAAATTGAGATGTACCCCGAGTCTAAGATACACACTGGATTTTGAAGCCAAAGAAAGACTGGGCAGTAGTTCATTGATCATTGTTTTGTATTGGTTACATGTTGCAATGATACTATTTTGGATATACTGGGTTAAATCAAAGTATGACAATCAATATCCCTTTTAAATCAAAAGTATGAAAATTAATATCTCCTTTTCCTTTTTGAAATCATGGCTGCTAGGAAATGAACAGTTACATGGAGTGAATGTATAACGGGTCACATTGTTTCTATTGGAAAGTGCTTGTCTGAAGTCTGATGCCTTCAGTAGGACCAGGAGGCCCAGCCCCCTTCTGACAGCCCTAACAGTGACTCTGATGCCGGTGGGTGGGCCCCTGCTCCCAGCAGTTCAGCTGTAGGAAGATCCCTGTGGGTACCAAGTGGAGGTTGAAGTGGGGGTGTGGGCCTGGAGGCAGCCAGGCGAGGAAAGGGGCCTGACTCTGGCGGTGGCCGTGGGTGGGGCTGACTCCCTAAGGCTGCCCACCTGTCCCTCATCTGGGCATTTCCTTTCAGGGGCCTGGGTGCTCTCTGAGAGGCCTCTGCCCTGGCCTGGCCACTGGACCAGGGGTCAGTTGGGGGGCCGGCAGGAGTGCTGGGCATGGCCCCACACCTGGGGGCTGGACATGGGGCAGTGCCACAGGGAGGTGGGGTGGTGAGTGCCCCGAGAGGGCCACCTGCCCTGGCAGAAGCTGCCCTCCAGGGATTAGCCCCGTGTCCACTGTGAAGACCGCAGAAATCTCCCCTGGCCTGGAGAAGAGCCCGCGTTGGCCACCTCGTCTTCATCCTGGGACGAGGGCCAGGAGCCAGTGGGAAGCGCTTCAGAGTGGTAAGGGCTCTGGGACATGCTCCCCGCTCAGTCAGCGCCTGGGTCACCGGGTGTGGCTCGCTCTCGCTCTTGTTTATGTAAGGGTCCTTTGGGGGGTGTACAGGCTGGGTTTTCAGGAAGGAACTGGAGAAGACAGAGGAACCAGGTCTGTCTCCAGGGAAGCTGATTGTGTGGAGCAGAGCCCTCCCGTCCAGCACCCACTGCTCTGCACACCCACCCCCTCCGGGCGGCGGCGCCTGGGCAGGCCCGTGCCTACCTTCACTATGTCCTCGTTAATGTTCTTGGGGTCTCGGTTCACCAGGTCGATCTCCTTGCAGTGGATGTCCTTGACGATCTGGGCCTCCAGGTCCGTGTTCTCTTCGGCCATCATCGTGGGGCTGGGAGACCCGGGGGGAAAGACTCGGGGCAGGGACACCAGTTCAGTGTCCCCAGGCTTGTGCCCCAGCCGGCTAAATAGGCCCCACCCAGCATGCCAGCTGACAGCTGTCCCACATAGCTCCAGCCTGCCTCTCACCAAAGCCTCGGTGGCAGGCCTCCAAGCTAAAATTAAGATCGGCGCTCTGCTGGGTGGCCCAGAGCGCCTTAAAGGGGGCTGCGGCGGCACTGGGCCTCACGAGGCAGAGGGCCTGGCACCCCTGCTGCCCCCGCCCACAGCTCCAGCTGGGCTGTTGGTTGCGGTCCTGGAATTTGCCCCACAGTGTCACCACCGTGTCAGCGTTTGAGCTCCTAGGGGAGTGGTGGGGCCCTGGCTTTGCCTCTTGCTGGCTGTGTGAGGTGGACACACCTCCCCTCTCTGGGCCACCGTGTGCCCACCTGTAAAATGGGCCCCTAATAATAATAATCGGGCCCTTTTACCTTTGTTGGGGGGAGGAGACCAGCTCATGTGTGGGAAAGGGCTTCACAAAGAACTGAAATGCCGGCTGGGAGGGATTTGTGTTAGAGCAGTTCGTACCTGGCCCTGCTGTTTGGTGGCCTGGAGTAGGGCAGAGATTTCCCTCCTTCTGGGGTTTTCCCTGGACAGGGATTGGATGGACTGTGACATGGGGGTGGGACAGGGAAGGAGACCACCAATGGGGATGCCCACCCTCCTCTGTGTTCTTGACGCCACTTGGTGAGGTCCACGTTTATGCTGCTCTTTGTCCTCCCCATAGTGATAGCTTCCAGGGTACTCATGGACCGCGGGCATCACTGGGGTGCACCTCTCTTGCCTGCTCAGTTTTTATGTGTCTTCTTCCAACTCAGCCATCACTCGAAGCCTCCACAGCATGAAGAGTGAAGACTCTGTGTCCCCAGGGACCAGGGTCTATGCATCCACTCATCCATCCACCTACTCACTCATTCAGGATTTGCTAACAGCGGGGCTAAGCAGATCCATCAGTCCCTGTCCCTGTCTTGAGGAACTCAGTCTAGGGGAACAGACTGATAAAAAATAAATTGTAATACAGTGCGGCAAGTGCTGCAGATCAGAGGCATTTTTACAAAGAACTTTCCTTAGAAGTTCAGAGGAGACAATGGCTCACTCTGAGGGCATCAGGGAAGGCTTCCTGGAGGAGGTGGCTTTGGAATAAGGCGTTAAGAACCAGCAGGAGATCACCACATAGAACATTTCACATAGGAGGCTATAGACATGAGGACTAGTGTGAACTAGAAAGCTGAGGAGTGTGCAGTGGCTGGAGCATGGGTTGTTTGGGGTGTAGGGTGGGAGATCAGGCTCTGCTGGGGCCGGGGTATGAAGGATCCTGAATATCATACTAAAGAGTATGGATTTTATCTAGAGGTGCTGGGAAGCCATTGGAGACTTCAGAGCAGCAGAGGGTCTTTATCAGATTTGTGTGTGAGGAACATCACTGGCAATGGGAACTGGGTGAGGTTTGAAGCGGGAAGACTAATAAAAAAGCTGGAGGCAATAAGGGCTCTATCATAACTGTGATTGGCTACTTACTAATAATAAAGATGCAAAACAATAGTGGCTTGTACAGGGTAGGGACTTTTTCTTTGTCTCTCACGTAGTGCAAACAGGCAGTTCAGAACTTCTATGGGGGCCACATGGTGCCATTAGGCCCCAGACCTCCATCTTTCTGCCCTGCTGTTCTCAAAGCCACCTCAGGGGCCCAGGGTAACTGCTGCTCTTCCAGCCGTTGCACCTGAGTCTAGACAAGAAGAAAGGAAAGCACAGGGAAGGGAAAGGCGTCTGCCCGCTGAATCGGCTGCAGTAGAAAGCTTTCCCACTACACAACTTCTGTTTATTTCTCGTTGGTCACCCCTCTTGGCAAAGGAGGCTGGAAATGAAGACTTTAAGCTGAGCACGTGGGCAGCCCCCACAGTGTCACTAGGGATAAACGATTGGCAACTAGAGAACTCTGCTGCCACATCCCTGAGGAACTGCCTGGGTTTTGGTTTTTGTTTGTTTATTCTCCTGTCTGGGCCCCAGGTCCTAGGGACACGTTCCATGATGTCTGGGCTGCAGCTGGAAGGTGCATCACCTCCTCCTGCAAAGCGACTGGGACAAAGCAAGAAAGTCGTTGCTTGTGTCCAGGTGGGACATGGCGGGGATCCGCCTGGGCGCGAGCTTCGCCCACTGCTGGGCCAGACGTGTGGTGAAAACTGGGCAGCAGGATTGCCACAGGGTTGGGGGAGCCACCTGGAAGAGACGCTTCCTAAAGGAGAAGAGATGGTAGAAGATGATAGTAATGATTATGGAAAATGGTATTTTTCAAAGGCAGCTGCACCTGTCTTCTTAGAATGGGACTGGCTGTATCTGTGTTCTCACAGTGGGACTGACACTCCTTCCGTCAGGAGATGGGTCTGTGTTCCTTCCTTCACTCTGGACAGGGCTTTGGATTACTCTGACTCGCAGGGTGCCGCAGGGCTGACTCCATGTGACGTTGGGCCAGGCCACGGAAGAATACAGCTTCCTGGGTCTGTCCTCTCAGTATTCTTTTAAAAATAAAAATAAAATATATATTTTTATTGATTTCAGAGAGGAAAGGAGAAGGGAGAGAGAGATAGAAACATCAATGATGAGTGAGAATCATTGATCAGCTGCCTCCTTCACGCCCCCTACTGGGGATCGAGCTCGCAACCCAGGCATGTGCCCTTGACCGGAATCAAACCTGGGACCCTTCAGTCCGCAGGCCAATGCTCTACCCACTGAACCAAACCAGCTAGGGCCTCTCAGGATTCTTGCCCTTGGAACTCAGCTGCCATATTGTGAGGAAGCCCAAACACCCATGTGGTGAGACCACAGGAAAGGCACTGAGGTCCCCTGCTGTCAGCCAACATCAGCCTTCAAACATGTGAATGAATGAGGCTTTGGATGACTCCAGTTCTGTCTTCGAGTCACCCTAAACCAGTGATGGGCAACCTTTTGAGCTTGGTGTGTCAAACTTCGCCAAAAATCTGAGCATAACTCGGGTAGTGTGTCACTTTGAGGAAAAAACATTATTTCGCAAATGTTTCATCCTCAGGAGCAGCAAATGTTTCATCCTCGGCATGCAGCCACCTCAGCGGCCGCGTGTCATCAGAAATGGCTACGCGTGTCAGTGCTGACACACGTGTCATAGGTTCGCCATCACTGCCCTAAACCTTCACACCTTCCAGCTGCAGCCCAGACATCATGGAATAGACCCACGCTAGCTCCTCTGTGCATAGATGAGTAAACCGAAATATATATACCAGTGTCCATGAGCATTAGAATTTTTTTTAATGTCACTAATTTTGGGGTAGCTTGATTCCCGGTCATAGCAACTGGGAGCATGAGTGATAATATAAGTCATAGCAACTACTGTTTGTTGAGCTCACTGAGTGCTGGTGTTATGCTAACACCCCATGGAGTGTGTAAGTTGGTTCATTTGTTGTGTGAAACTGTTGCAACCTTGATCTGATGATCAGTGACGAGGGCCGAGGTTGTGGGGCAGCCAGTACAGATTTTGGATCCCAGAGGAAGGAGATGCTGTGGTCCGAGGTGACCAGGGAGTGCTCTCTGGGGGTGGCAGCCCTTCAGCTGGACCCGAAGGATGATTGGAATCAGAGAGGCAGAGCTGTCTCTCATTTCATTATGACAATCCTGTTTCCAAAGGCGATGTAGCAACGAGCACTTAACCCAGCAACCGTTAGTCTTGGGGTCTTTTCTCGGCCCCGTCACTCCGCAGCTTTGTGACTGCGGCTCAGCTGTTTACCTTCTCCGTGCCCCAGGTTCTCACCTGTCAAACGTGGGCGGTGAACCTGCCGCGTTTTTCACACACACGGAGCAGACCTCACGGGCACCGACAGGCCTGTGCAGCCTGGAGCAAATGTTAGGAAGAACACACTGAGAGACGAGGCTGTCAGGTCAGCCCTGGGGCGATGCTGCTGGCGTGAGACACAGTGGAGGAGGGAGAGTGACTTCCCAAAGCCCGTTTTGTGCCTGTGATCTTACCAGTTCGAAGGACTCTGCTTCTTATTTTAAAGATGTTGTTGTTGTTTTGGAGAGAGAGGAAGATCCTTGAAAAATGGGACGTGCAAGAAGACTAAAGTTTGTAGAGTATGAAAAGAGGAAATAATAGGAAAGATGATCTAGACCAAGTCATCGAGAAAGTTGTAGCCCTTCAATCGGAAGACTCAATTAACTGTCAAATTTAGAGCTACCATTAACCAGCAAGCTATACCACTTAGGAAAAACATAAGGCACCCTGCCAGGTGGCTCAGTGGTTGGAGCATCATCCCATACACCAAAGGGTTGTGGATTCAATTCCTGGTCAGGGTACATACCTAGGTTGCAGGTTCAGTCCCTGGTTGGGGCATACGGAAGGCAACCGATCAATATTTCTCTCTCTTCCTCTTTTTCTTCCTTTCCCTTCCTCTCTCTCTCTCAAAAAATAAATAACATGTCCTTGGGTGAGGATTTAAAAAAAAGGCTAGGATGAGTAGTAGAAAAGGAAACTTTTTTATTTTTTCTAGGCGTTTTAGATCTAGGCAGAAGGCCTCTATTTTTCTGTTCACTGCTTGGCTTTCAGAGTTTGCATTTAGAAGACAAACCACAGCATTACAGAGCTGGAAGAGACCCATCTTCTGCATTTCACAGATGAAGAATCTGACAGTCGAAGAGTCTTGGTTGGTGGAGGGGAGAGCTTGGGATTTGGAAAGAGAGCTGGGAGTCATGGCCACATGCCAATCAGCTGGTCACTGTCCTCCATGCTTCAGTTTACTCATCTATGTAATGAGGATAAGAAAACCATCTTTTCTTACCACATTTTGGTACCTGATTCCTACCAGATATTTTGGAGATTTTTGGAATGGTTCCGAAAAAGGACAATATGATCTCAGGATGCATTAGCAGAGACATATCTGCTAGAACAGGCGTCCTCAAACTACGGCCCGCGGGCCACATGCGGGTGTTTTTGCCGTTTTTTTTTTTTACTTCAAAATAAGATATGTGCAGTGTGCATAGGAACTCCAACTGTCTGAGGGACAGTGAACTGACCCCCTGTTTAAAAAGTTTGAGGACCCCTGTGCTAGAACGATGGAGGTGACTGTTTTACTCAACTCTACACTGGTCAGACTATACGTGGAGCCTTGTTTGGGCTTCATGGTTGAAGAGGGTTGGAGCATATGGGAGGTAACTGATCAATGTTTGGGACCTTATTTAGAAATAGAGTCTTTGTAGATGATCAAGTTAAGATGAGCTCCTTAGGGTGGGCCCTCATCCCACATGACTATGTCCTTACTAAAAGGGGGGGACATGGACACAGAAATGGACATGCACACAGGTAGAATGCCATGTGAAGACTGGAGTTCTGTGCCACAAGCGCAGGAACCCCCCAAAGCTAAGAGAGACACCTGGAACAGACCCTTCCCTGGCGCCTTCAGAGATGGCGCCGTCCTGCAGGTTCCTGGATCCAGATGTGTAGCCCCCAGAACCACAGCAGGATAAATTTCTGTTATTTGAGCCACTCTGTTTGTGGTACTTTCTTACGACAGCCCTACGAAACTAATGTATGGTGGAAGGATCCAAAATTCTAACTGTACTAGTTTCCTTTAGCTGCTGTAATGAATGAAAACTTGTAAATTAACAAATTTCTGTCTTACATTCTGGAGTTCAGAAGTCCTAGCATCCAGGTGTCAGCAGGCCAGCAGAATCCACTTCCTGCCTTGCTATCTTCCAGAGGCCACGTGTTCTCTGGTTCGTGGCCCCTCTCTGTCTTCAAAGTGCATCCCTTCAACCCCTGCTCCACATCAGGGCTGTGTTCCAGGCTCCTGCCTCCCCTCTGCCCTCCCGGTACCCCAACCCCCACTTCTGGTCTCCAGGGATCGTCTGCTTTTTGCCTATTGACACATGAACACCTGATTCTTTTCGAGCCCACAGCCTCCGGCTCTGTGGGAATTCTGGGGCCCTCATGCCAGGGCAGTCTGTCCAGACAGCAGACACTGCTGGCCCCAGCTGAGCCAGGCCTACTGGGCAGCCAAGGGCACCCAGCCCCCAGACTCTCCTTCCTCCCTCTCTCTTCACATGAATGCTAAGCTTGCAGGAGAAAAGACTTCACATAAGAAGGGACTTCTCAACAGCCAGGGCTCTCAGAGAGTGGACTAGGGTAGGAAACAAGGTAGCTCAGTGGAGAATGCAGAATCCTGTGGGTCTGAAGAGCATGGGCTTCTGAGTCACACTGACCTGAGCGGGTCTACCTGTCATGACCTTGAACCTAGTTTTCTGACCTGTAACATAGGATTGATACTAAGAGGATGACATGAGGACAGTGTCAGAGTTGCAAATTTAAATGCCCTTGGGGGAAGTGAATGTGTTTCTTCCCAGATGGAAGAAACCCAGGGCCTTGTGGTCATCTCCCTTTTGATAGACGCAGAGACAAGAAACACACCCCTTTCCTTTTGGCTGTAGGAAAACTGACAGGGCAAACATGAATGATAGCAGCAAAGGATGCTCAACCTTAGTGTGGAGGACAATATGGAGTGGGCGGGGGGGACTGTGGAAAACTGGAGATCATGTGCCCTAATGCCTCCGAAAGAAGTGGGTATTCAGGCTTGGGGGATGTTGCTGAATGGCTCAGCCTATGTGGGGAGGGGCTGAGCGGGCACAGTATGGGGCTATGTCCTTGGGGCTGTGAGGAATCTCAGTGCCCAGGCCATACTCCAGACCCATGATGGCAGTATCTCAGTAATTTCTAAAGCTCCTCTCAGAGTCCCAGTTTTAGAGCCAGTCTAGCCTTAAGGATAAGGAGGTCGGGGCCATGGGGTAACCTGGTGATTGGGGCCAGGGAGGCAGACTGAGGGAGAGAAGAGATTCCAGGCAGGGGTTCAGGGGTGAGTGCCACCTGCTGTGCAGTGTGACCCCTCACTGTGACCCATCGTCTTTATAAAACTTCACATGTCCCAGTGTGCCTGTTGTCATGGGGAGGGAGGGCTGAATTTAGTATTAAAATGACGTGACCCAAAACAGCTATTGTAAGAAGAGCAGCTGACTTGCCGAGAACAAAAAGGCCAATATTCTTGTGAAATTGCTCAGTTATAGTTGTTGTGTTTTTTTTTAATTATCTTTATTGTTGAAAGTATTACAGATATCCCCATCTCTCCTCCCGCCCCCCCCCCCCCTGGCCCCGCCATTAATCCCCTTCACCCTGCCCCTGCCCCCTCCCTGTGGTTGTTCTTTTATGGGAAACAGCACATTCCTTTCAGAACTCAGGCAAGAAGAGTTGCAAGGTCTAGATGTGCAGTGAGGAAGGAGCTTGACAGATTGGAAATTGGGGAGATGTCTTTGGTGGTTACCGAGGCTGGTGTCAGGGTTAGAAGTGCAGGGCCAGCTGCTGAGGCTCAGAAAGGAAATAACGTGTCCCAGCCATTCCTAGTTTAAATTGCACCCAGGTCAAAGGAGACAAAGATAATAGGAAGTGTAGGAAATCACTGTCAGAAGTTTAATAGGGTGTTTCAGAGAAAAGAGTCCTTGGTCAGCCCAGGAAGAAACATTTTGAGACATTCAGTAGTATCACTAAGCTGAGGCACAAAGGACATTCCTCAGGTTGCATTTACCTGATAGACTTGGCACCTCTGCCCAATGAATAAAAGCCATTCCACCCAGCCGGTGTGGCTCAGTGGTTGAACGTCAGTCTCTGAGCCAGGAGGTCATGGTTCAGTTTCCCATCCGGGCACATGCCTGGGTTGTGGGCTCAGTCCCCAGTGTGGGGCATGCAGGAGGCAGCCGATCAATGATTCTCTCTCATCATTGATGTTTCTGTCTCTCTTTCCCTCTCCCTTCCTCTCTGAAATCAATAAAAATATATTTAAAAAAAATAAAATAAAAGCTGTTCCTACTGAAATGGAACTTTTGTGGTTTGCGGTCGGTCTTTATTTTATTCAGATACACAGGAAGTCTTTGTTTTGCTCAGATATGTGAGGGGATCACTGTAATATTTCATTTTAATATGCTGCAGAGCTAGCATTAAATTGTTTTAATTTTTACCAGCATGCATATTTACGTCTGCTATTTGTGTGCCTTTGGGTTGAGGAATTAATTTATTTTTAGGGGAAACAGGACAGATCTTAGTTTTATCCCCATTTAGTGGACCAGGCACAGAGTGGTCCAGTTGGTTGGTTCCCTGGAGCCAAGGAAGTTTGGGAGAGAAGGAAGTGGCAAGGCTGAGGGAAAGTGTGACACTGTGTTTTATAATAACAGATAGTATTTGGTCTTTGTCTCCATTCCTGGCATCCCACACCCCAGCCTCCTGGACAGGGAGTGACTTAGTCAGTTCCGCCTACCTAATGAAGCCTCCAGACAAACCCAAAGGGACAAAGATCTGAGAGCTCCCGGCTGGTGAACAGGGCGATGCAGGGAGGGTGGTGCTCCCAGAGGGGCGAGGAAGCTCCAGCCCCTGCCTCATACCTGCTCTATGCACCCCTTCCACCTGCATGTTCCTGGGTCACACCCTTTCGTAATAAAGGGGTGACCTAGTAAGGAAACTGTTTCTCGGAGTAATGCAAACCAAGGAGGGTTTGCATTAACCGGAGAGGTGTTGAGAAGAAAGCTTTGGAGTTGGGGCAAGGAGACCAAGGGATGGGGGGCAGAAAGCTTGCAAACTGACAGGGCAGAAGCATTAAAGGAGAGGACACGTGGAGGGAAAAACAGCGGCCTGGTGCGCTGCCCCAGGGCGGGCGGGTGGACTGGGGTGGATTTACCTAAAGGGATCTGAACGGGAGAGTCTTTCCTTTTAAAAAAGCCAGGTCACCTGGGGAGTTACTGAGCCTTTTAAGGTTTCTGACAGTGGGTTCTGAGGAATTAACTGTACTGGCCCCTTCCGGGACCAACAATGACTTTGGGAAGAAATTGATTCAGGGAAAATGTATAAGAACTGGGAATAAATTCTTCCTTTGAACTTAGCTTTTTGGAAACTAGTGCCTGGTGCCCAATAGATATTTGTTGAGTGAATAAATTACCCCGCACAGTGTGGTGGTAATACCACATTGATTCATGTCTGGGAAGAGAATAAGAGTAGAAAATGCTCAGCCAGGAAATGGAGAACGATAGAAAAAGTTGTGCTTTGCTGTACGTGTCCCCGTGAGCTACACAGGTATGGGCCCCTGGCACCTCAGGCTTGCCTCCCCTGGGGACAAGGCAAGGGTTGTGAATGTGGGCCCCGCCCAAGCCCAGCTGAATGCCTGCTCCCCCAGGAGGGGGCGGCGGACAGCATCTGCGTGCTCTCCTCTCTGCTCTGGAAGCAATTGGGAGCGGCTTTTGTTGGGCACAGAATGACTCACGTCCGAGCTGAGTCAAGCAACAGGCGGCTTTCAGCTGGATTCCGAGTGCTTTTGAGTCGACGTGGAAGGCCATTATACTTCCGTTAAACACAGGAAATGTTGAGATGTTTTTGAGAAGATGAGGGGTAAATTGGGCTGGATAAATTCAGATCCATCCCGGCTCTGCCACATCCCCAGTGTGACTTCGGGGGCAAGTGATTCAGCTCGCCCCGTCTCCGCTTCCTCCTCTGGAAAGTGGGCGGCGATGCCTCCTCACTCCTAGGACTGAGTGAGTGGACACATGAGTTAATCATAGAAAGCACAACAGTGCCCAGTTATTGTTGTTAATCACCGATAGTAACGTGTTTCGAATGGAGGGAGGGTGGCATTTGTTAGGTACATGTTTGTTGAGTGAGTGGACTCTGAGGACTCCATACCAGACACTGTGCTAGGCACGTTGTATCCACTCTCACTGGATCTCCTGAGGTTCAGAGAGGTACAGTAATATGCTGGGGTCACACAGCTGCTAAGTGGGTGTGCTTGAACTCCGCAATGCCAGAGCTTCCCCTGGGCCACAGGGTGGTTCTGAAAGGGACCGGGATGACCTGTGGTTTGCCGCTGAAGGTGGTCTTTTGCTGGGGAGCGCAGAGATGCTACCCAGGGATGCAGGGACTGATGCCGCAAAGGGGCATGGAGAGTGAGACAGGAGATCCTGGGTCTGATGTGAGCAGTCTCTAGACTCACCTTACTGAGTCTGACCGTCATGGGGTGGCATCCAAGGGTATACTTTGGGGTGCAGCTGGGAGGGAAGGTGCGGGGGAGAGGTCCCTGTGGGTGGGGACAGCCAGCAGGCACTGATTGACAGGAAGTGGTGTATAAATACCCCAGCTCCTCACCCTGCGGAGCAGGGAAGAGAGGACTGGGAGGAGTGTGTCAACACTGCCTCCTAGAGGCCCCCAGCAGGATCACACGCCAGTCACCCACAGTGGCTTCATGACACGCCCACTATTGGCTCCTGGTTTTTGTTCTATAATTCCCCCACTTTCCCACTGACTCTCCTTGCATCTCTCACATAAGCTCCTTGTGCTGAATTCCTTGTCTCAGGGTCTCCTTTTGGGGACCCAAACTGAATGAAACTACCTCGTATCTGGTAGGCAGAGGCAGGGATGCTGCCAAACACCCTCCAACGCACAGGCCAGGCGCCCAACAATGGACTATCTGGCCCGAAAGTCAGGAGTGCCAAGGGTGAGAAACCTGTTCCAGACCGTGGCAGCGGGTCACCCTGGCACGATTATTTGGCAGGAGGGAGTCCCAGCCCCTCGGACAGACCTCCAGAGCAGACACAGCCCTGCAGACTCACCCTTCGCACATGGCAAGGCCCCTGGGAACGGAGGAGACCTGTTGTTTTGAGGATGGGCCAGCATTTCAAGGAGTTAATGAATCAGCTAGAAGGAACCTCAGGGAAGTAGTGTCAGAACAGCTAAGTCTTGGCTGCCTGAGGCACAGGCGAGGGTGGCAAACTCAAGAAACTGCAAGGTACGAAAGGAAACATCGGTTCTTGTCTGGGATGGAGAAAGAAAAATGGTTCCAGAGAAGTCATAACCTAATGCACCCCCCTCAGACGCTCCCACCCCAGGGGCCCCACCCTCTGCATGTTCATGAACCTGGGGTCCAGGTGGCCATGAAGGTGAACCCAGGCCAACATCTTTCCTGTGTCCCCTGCTGCCTCTCCATCCCCCCAAATTCACGCCCCTGATACTCACACTCCTTTGACACTTGGCATGAGGACTCTGGCTCCCTGGAGTCACACAGCCCATGGGCAGCTCGGGCCCCGCTGGCCTCTCTGACAAGGACCCCCTCCATTGCAACAGCCCCAGCCCGCTAACAACTAGGATGAAAGTCCCCATCCACCGGCTTGTTAACTCGGCTCCCTGCTTCCTCACTCTGTTGACCAGGCCGGTTGCCAGTTAAAACCCCCTAAAGCCTTAGTTCGTGGCTGTGTGGAGGTTTTCTAGCACCAGCACCCGGTAGGTGCTCTGTAAACATTTGTTGAGCTCATGGGCAAATCAGCTTTCTGAGGACATTGTAACAGAGGATTCTGGAAGATGCTAAAGCCCTCCCTGGAGGAGTTTGGCTCCCGTGGTGGCACTCAGACATCCTCACGCCAGCCACTGCGTTTCTGGCTGCCGGCCCAGGCACCCAGCCTCACCTCCCTGTGCCCAGAGGGCAGTGCAGCCAGTGGGTGAGGTCATTCACTCACACCATGTGCAGAAATGCACGGCAACAATAGCACGCCAGCGCAGGAGAGATGCCACCAAAGACCGCCATCCGTTCACCCGCTTCTACGTCAGCTGGCTCTGCCCCCAGGAGCTTTGTGACAGAGTCCCAGTCCCTGGAGCCACAGCCTTGGACCCAAAGCCCGTCCCACTAATTTCCAGGTGGCTGGAATCCAGATCGCCAGCCAGTCCACCTGCCCATTGTTGGCCGTGTGTCCCACCCCTATTCCCACACGGCACTCGATCACTCACCCCCTCATTTCCACACTCTCCAAACCACTAACACTGAGCACTCGTAATTCTATTGGCTGCAATGGAAGTTGGTGCTGGAATGTGGGAGAGGTTCCTTCTTTTTAGGAAAATATGTTTTTATTGATTTTGGAGAGGAAGGGAGATAGAGATAGAAACATTAATGCTGAGAGAGAATCATTGGTCGGCTGCCTCCTGCACACCCCACACTGAGGATCGAGCTCGCAACCCAGGCATGTGCCCTGACCGGGAATCGAACCATGACCTCCTGGTTCATAGGTCAATGTTCAACCACTGAGCCATGCCAGCTGGGCATGGGAGAGGTTCCTTCTCATAGCCCACAGCTTTCCTCCTGGCTGCTCCATCCTCTTCTCTCATTTCACTCCCCTACTGGGAGGGAAAGGATGCATTTTCTCCTCAGGTTTCATGCAGCCCTCTCCTCCCTTCTGTCCCAAGTACATCTTTAAGCTCAGACATTTCTCAGGACTCCAGACCAGTGGTTCTCCAAGTGTGGTCCTCAGACCGGCAGCGTGAGCATCCCGGGGAAGCTTGTCAGTCATGCAAAGTCTTGGGCCCACCCCAGACCTACTGCCTTGGAAACAAGGATGGGGCCTGGTGAGTTCCGGGTGATGATCACGCTCAAGTTTGGAAACCTCAGGTCTAGACAACCCGTGTTCTTTCCCTTGGGAAGTTTCTGGTGAATCAGATGTCTCCTTACTATGAAGGTTTCAAGAGGAATTGGGCTTTTGGGGAGGAGCTCAGTTTCTGCCAGTGACCTCCCTATTGAGCAACAGAATGTGGGCTTTGGAGTCACCGGCCTGTCTTCTGCCATCTCTGCCACTTCCAGGCTGTGCAACCCTGGGGAGTCTCAGTTTCCTCCTCAAATGATAGTCTCCACTCTGCCTTCTTCCACAACTCCTGTGAGTCTCAGAGGAGACCAAAGACTTAGATGTCCTTAGAGGCTGTAACCTCAGGCAGTATGGGATTAGCTCATGACCTTCAGGCTCCTCCCTGCCTGGGGCTACTGTGGTTTCTCTTTCCTCTGAACAAGTCTCTGGGTGTTGAAAGCCCGAGTCTCCTGGGGGAAAAGGATGCAGAGCCTGCTGATAAACCGGGTTTGCAGACAGAGTAGATGGGGTGTGAGCAGTGCTGGCCAGAAGGCACTGTCCGTATCTGACATCTAACCCTTTCACCTCCGGCTCCCCGCCCCTGCAGGTCACACCCTCCTAGAACCCTGGGCTGCAGAGAGAAGAGGAGCATGGATGGTCCTGCTCTGTGCACTATTCTTCTTACATGGTATCTCATTCATACCCCCCCCCCCTAATTACCAAGAGAGGGGCTCGGGGAGGGGGAGAGAGAGAGAGAGAGAGAGAAACACTGCCCCCAATTCCTTGATGAGGAAGCTGAGAACCACCCACTCCCCATGGTCCGCCCAACTTACAACACTTTCCATTATTCTGAGCTCCTTTTATTCTTGCACCCCTGAAAATAAAAATTTTCCATAATTATAACTCTTGCCTCTATACATTTTTCTTTTTGCACTAAGTATATAAAATCATTTTCTAAGCTGTTACATAATCCTCACAATTGTCATTTTCAGTGGCTCTAAAACATTCCATTAGGAGGGCATATTGTCATTTGTTGAACTCTTTCCATATTGTGGATAGATTGTTTTTCAGCTTTTCTTGGTGCGCCATTAAATTATATTGCAGTGACAACATCTTTGGGCATTGGCCTTTCAGATTCTTTTGGGAAAAATTCTGTGGAGTGTTATCATTGGGTCATAGGGTATCTGTAATTGTATGGCTCAACTTACTTTCCAAAATACTCTGCCATTAGCAATATTTAAACTTACTAGTTTTTCTGCAACTTTGCCATCATTGGGCTTTAGTATTATTTATTACTAGAGGCCCAGTGCTCGAATTCGTGCACGGGTGGGGTCTCTCCCGGCTGATCAGGGCTGTTTTGCCCAGTCCTGATCAGGGCCGATCAGCCAGGGGAGGGACCACAGGAGGTTGGCCAGCCGCGGGAGGTTGGCTGTGGGAGTGCACTGACCACCAGGGTGCAGCTCCTGCATTGAGCATCTGCCCCGTGGTGGTCAGTGCGTGTCATAGCTATTGGCCGGTTGTAACGGTCGCTTAGGCTTTTATATATATAGATTATTTGACACATCATGGTTTCTACTTACATTTCTTTGGTAATTGGTGATGCCAAACATTTTCCCCCCTGTTATTTTATGTTTCTTTTCTCTCCAGGGGCAATTTTCTCCTGTCTTTTTCACATTTTACTTATTTGTATCGACTCTTTATGTAGATACTAACTCTCTGATGTGTTTGTTTGCCTATATGTGGTTAATGCTTTTTCCTCCCAGCTCAAGCTAGTTTTTAAACTGAGGGCTATCATGACATAACTCTGTGTACCTCTAACTGATGACACCTGATGAACTCATGGTGCTGCCAGAGGCTGGGCACTTGGAATGGTGGCTGTTTAATTTGCAATGAAATGAATTGGCTTTAGATTCAGTCTAGGCAGGAACGGACTTCTGAGTCTGATGTCTCAAGTCCGGTGCCAACTGAGCAATTCGCTTTCTCCATCCCTGGCCCTGTTTCCCTCCCTTTCTTTTTGTCCAGCTCTTTAGCCGAAGAGGAACTCCAGTAGGCACCACTCAGGTAGACAGTGAGCTTTCCTGCTTCCGTCAGTCACTGCGAAAGAAATGCCCCTGGTCACCTGATTCCCTTCAAGACCTGTCTGGACACTCCCACCATTTCCCAAGGTGGCCTCTTCCTTCCCTGGTCCTGGGGAAGGCCGGCTCTGTCTGCCTGTCTGGCCAAGGAACCCACCAAGCTAGGCAAACCTCTCCCTGATCTGGGCCTCTCATCCTTCATGTGGTGGTGCTGGAATGGAAGGAGCACTGGATGTGGAGTCTGGGCCTGGCTGCAAGGCCGGCCTGTCCTTACCAGCTGTGTAACTGAGAGGGTCACCGGCCACTTCTCTGGACCTCAGCTGCCTCACTCGAGAGTTGGATTATAACCCAAAGTCATCAAATCTTCAAGCTGAAAGGATTTTCCATGAGTCATCCCATCAAAGTCACACAGCAGCCCTCTGAAGCTGGGTCTGTTTATTAGCCCTGTGTTCAGTGGAGGTGGCTCCGCTGCAGAGAGGTTAAGATGGGAGTGGTAGCAAACGGGTGAACGTTGGCTCTGCCTTCCGTTTGACGTGACTGCCCTTCCCCAACATGCCCAGAGCAATTCACAGAATGGAACCATTCCAGTCGTTGACCATTGGCGGCTTTATAACTCCCATGACTTTAGCTTGCCTGTTAGTCAGGGACTTTATCAGAAGCAAGAGGACCTTGTGGGCTCACAGGCCTGAAAGGGATGGGGAGTAGTTTGCAGGAACCAGGGCCTCAGGGACCGGAGCAGGGGTTTGGTGCCACCAGGACACTTGCTCTGTCTCACTCCCCACCTCTCAGGTCTCTGCCAGTCTCCCAAGGGCTCCATTTCTTGCTGCTGCCAACAGGCTTTCTCCACATACCAGGAAAGATGGCTGTGCAGGTCTTAGCTCCAAGTTCTTCTGGCACTAAGAGCCCAAGCCAGGGCGCCTCTGTCCCAGCTCAAAATTGGGAAACTCAATAGGCCTGGCTTGGGACAGGCTAGCTGGGTCTGGGCAATGGGATTCTGTGATTGGCCAGGTGAGGGTCACATGCTTATTCCTAGCTGTGAGGCCCAGGGTGGGGAGGGACTCCCTGACTCCTTCAGCAGAGGAGGAGGATTAGGGGCGCTTGCTGGGAGACAAGCAATCAATACACCCACAGTCAGCTCCCCCACCCCCGCCCCGTGCCTGTGCCGTGCCCTCTGGGAGTGGCAATTGTGGATTCTAGGAAGACTTGCAGGGAGAGGCTTACTTCTGGGAAGTGATTATTGTCCTGAATCATCCCCTGTTTATCTTAGTGGAATGAAAAATAGTGTTGCGTTTTGGGTTCTTATTAAGTTCACTTTGGTTGGCCCGTCACAGCAGTGGAGCTCTGCGAAACGGTTCTACGCACTGCTTCCAGTGCCTGTAAGACGTCATCATTGGAAAGAATCATTGCAGATTACCAGTTCGGGTGCTCCAGAATTCTAGGGTTCCGTGGCTGAGGGAATGCGCAAGTTCACAGAGCCTGCCCCCGGCCTTCAGCCAGATGTCGTTTCTTCCTGAACTCCATCAGGACCGGAGTCTTTCTGGCCTCTTTAGGAGAACCCGGTGGGCATTTTCCATTCTTTTTGGCCACTCAGAATGTGAACTTCCTGCATTTTGGAGCATTATTTCCTCCCTACCTCACCAGCCAGATTCACCATCCCCATCAAAGGATGCTGTCCCAACTGGGACTAAAGGAGCCCCAGGATGTGAAACTTGCAGTTTAAAAACTGAAACTGTTCCAGGCAAATAAGGATGAATTGGTCACCCTATGTTAAAAATGTCAGCCATTTTCTTCCCAGCCTCCCTTGCAGCTAAGGTGTGGGCACAAGACCTGGAATCCCCTAATCAGATGCAGCCACTCCTTTGATTTAGAGGCTGGTGATGGGAGGAGTGAGGCAAGCAGCAGTGGCCACATCCAGTTTCCTGTGGCACCAATTCTTGTGGCAATGCCCCATCCCATGGGGGAGATGTGGGGTGTATAGGAGCATCTGTGCCCAGTGGCAGCTGCTGTAGCACCTTCATTGACCCAGTTTTGTGACATGATTTCTAACACTGATTCTGGCTGGGCAAACCTAGTTGTCTACCCTCCTCGAGATTCTATGAACTACTAAATAACCTTTTAATTTCTCCATTCTCTACGTAAATCTATTAGTTTGGTTGCTTTGCTAGTAATTTATCAGCTCACATGAAGAACGTGCTTCCTTTTTTACAGCTGAAATATTTTCCATTCTTTTACCTTTCTGAGGACCTGGAGAAAACAATTGGCTAGAATATTTTCTATTAAAAACAAACCAACAAACTAAAAATTGTGTTTACAACTGAAGATATTCTTTTTTCTTCCCTTTTCACCATTGATTATATTAATTTTTCCTCCTTGGACTAAAACCTTCTTTTATTCTCACCAGTCACTTGTGCTTTGTAAATTTCACCTCAACCCTGTCATCACCAGGGTTCAAGGGTCAGAGAGCCCTATTGGTGCTTCCTGTCACTGAGAAATCTGCCGTGAAAGCTAAGATGACCCGCCTTCCTATATTTGACATTAAGTCTTCAAGACATGGTCCAGAGGAGGGTGGGTCACCCTGAGCCAGGTGGTCTCTCCAGGTGGTAATTTTTATTACTATTTCAAAATCTCCTGTGAGCTTGCGTCTGCTGGCCACACCTTTGGACGCATGTGTGTGCAGGAGGTCACATCTCGGCTTTGCCCCCTGGACTCTGAGTGGTTCCCTGAGCCTCATTTTCCCTCCTGACTTATGAAATGGGTATAAAATGCCTTCCTCACTGAGCTGTGGGGAAACCAAATGCAATGGTTAATAATAATTATTATTACTATACAACTATTTTGTTTGTATAGTTGTATTAATAACTATGATAACAACATTACCACTTATAATAATTACTATTATAGCATAATGGCTAAGGGCATGGATTCTGGGGGTCAACTGCCAGATTCAGGTTTCAGCTCTAGTTTCCTATTTAGTAGCTGAGTGACTTTCAGCAAGTTTCTCAGTTTCCTTCTCTGCAAAAATGGGAATAATAATCATAGTACCAACCTCGGAGGTTGATTGGGAGGCTTAAATGAGATAATATGTGCAACGTGTTTTAACAGTGACTGGCACATGGACACATTCAATTGCTCTTGTCGCTGCTGCCGCCATCATTCTCATTCCTTCAAAGGTCCCGCTCAGCCTGGAGCATGGCTGTTCCCCATCATGCCTTGTATCTGCCCTGTGGCAGGGTGGCCTGTAGAACAAAGCTGAGGGCTCTGCCTCTTCCTTCATTTAGCTGCCCTGTGGGAGACGAACAAGGTGGGCACACTTTCAAGCCCGCCTGCTTGTTACTTCTGAAATGCCACCATTCTACATGGCACGATCACTTTGAATTTGCTTTGACATTGGGAGAGCAGATGTCATTGCACTTGTTTTACAGAAGAGGAAACTGAGGCCCAAAGTGGCTTTCCCAAGGTCACTCAGCAAAGGTGGGGCAGCGGTGGGACGAGAGCCCAGGCGCTGACGCCTGGCCCAGGGCTCTCCCGGCAAGGCCATTCTGCTAAAACCGTCTCTGCCTCCCGAAGCCCTGCTCCGTCTCCCTCCGTCAAGAGACCATCCCATCCTTCACCAGCAGGCCCAGCACACGGAACTCTTATGTAGAATTAGCTCTAAAGTAGGCTCCGGCGATAACACTCCGTCCCAAGCGCCATGCTAGAACTAAGGGTGGGGACTCCTCCCGCGCATGTATGCAGCACGGAAGGGGAGTCACATTGATGGGTGAGGCTGGCATGGGTTCGGGATGCTCAGGGAGACCATTGGGCTTGGGGGTTTCTGTGTTGGCTTCCTCCGCTCCGTGTTGAAATCATCCAGGGATTCTTTGCAGATGCTTTATAACCAGATGTCCGGTGGGATCCGTAGGCCCGTGTCCATATTATCTGTCTGGAACAGAGCCCCATCTGGACCATTCCCCATGGAAGTCTGAACTCATCCCCAAAGTCTCAGTGAGTTTCTGGGAGGGATTCCTTCTTCAGGTGACTTCAGTCTGGAATTCCTGCTTCTCTGTCTTGTAGGTCATCCTGCTTTCTTTGTTTTGCACTTAATGGGCCCAGATGTGACATTTGAATATCTCTCCTGATGAAAATCTCAGGCATGCAGGGCAGGTTGGGAATGTGCTAGGCGTTCCTTTGTGAGGTGGAAAAAGCCCGGGGAGGGGTTGGGTTGCCACCTCCTGACTCTGAATTGGGAGGAGCATCTCTGCCTGGAGGGGGAAGGGCCCCTGCAGGCATTTCACACAGCTTGTCCTACCATTTCTACAGCCAAATTCCTGTCCGTCTCCTCTCCATTTCTCTGTCCCTTCCTTCCTTGTCTGCACATTCTTAGGCAATTCCAAGGAATGCCAATTTGCTCATTTTCTTCTATTCTCATGGCCTCCTGTGACCCTTCTTCTCTCCAAATGTCTCATCAAGATATTTTCCCAAATGAAGTTAGGTGCCCATTAAGGGGATAACATTTTCACCACACTTTCGATGGTCAGTGCCAGCTAAAATGTACAGGCTTCCCACCCGTGGCCTCCCTTCTCTGAGCCTCGGTCTCTTAGACCATCCTTATGCTGACCAAGTCTTTGAAGTATAGAGGGTTTGGATCTGAAGCTCATCTTTGCCACTCAGCCCCCCGGCTGGGCAAGTCCCTTCACCTTTCTGGCCTCAGTTTTCTTATCCAGTCTTCAACTAGCCAGTCTTAACAGAGATGGGGTGGCGTCCATGGGCACCCGTCATCAGGATTAAGGCAAAAGTAACCCCAACAGACACATTGGATTGAAAATAAGCTATGTTTAAAATCACACCCAATCTCAGAAAAGATGCGTTAAGTGCAAAAATAATGTATCTTATCCTAACTATTGCTTTGCCAAAATGATCACTCCAGGCTTCCTGTTTGATAGAGTCACCAGCTAGTGTCTGTTTTGTCATTTTCCCTTTGCTCTGTCTTAGAACCAAGCCTCTCTGACACCCATTTGTCACGGAGCAAGCGTCTGGATAATCCCGCAGGCGGGCTAGCTGATGGAGTGCCGTATGGAGCGCTGTCTCGCCTTTAGAAGCCAGAAGGCCCAACCCTTTCCCACTGCTGCGCTGTCTACCCACACAGTGTAACAGCTTCGAAAGATCTCACGTGCTAACAACACATTTAGTCCCTGAGATTGCCTGTGAGGCAGGTAAAACAGGGACAGAAATCTTCACATGAAGCTGAGTGGGGTTTAGAGGGTTAAGGAATTCCCCCCCAGTCAGGATGCAGGTGGGGCCTGGGGCTGGATGAGAAGCCAGGGGTCCCTGCTGTCTCCCATTGCCTGGGTCATGTTCAGTTTCTACCGAAGCTCTGACCACCCAGCCACAGCGGCATCTGGTGGGAATGGCAGCTCCAGCTTTCACATGCTCCTCGCTCTGGGCTGCCCCCGCCCATTGGCACCTCTAACAGGACCCTGCGTGTGGGGAAGGATCAGGTGCTGCAGCCAGGGTGGGGTCTCAGGGACTGCCCCTGTCCTGCCTCTGCCACTTGCTGTGTCCTCAGGCAGGTCCTCTCACCCCCGCAGCCTCGGCCGGCCAGACCAGCTCAGTCTTGCGCGAAATGAAATTGTGTTCTGGCTCGCTGGTGGCCTTCACTTTTTGGCATTACCGACTTTCCTGCCCCCTCCACACGATGCCACTATTATCATTGGGCCCAAGATTGCTATGGGTTTTTTAAAAAATTATTTTGGCTGCTTTTTAATAGCTTTTTCATTTCTTTCCTCACTGTCAAATGGCACCTCTTTTTACTATGAGCCAGCTCTCTGATTTCTGTCCCTTCTTAATTCGTTGTTTCTCCTTGGCTGTGATGTGGGTTATCAGATAACTGACCTTGTTAGAAATCTGTCCCCAGTGTGAGTCACAGCCTGAGCAAAGGCTCCTCTGTGTGTACTTGGTGATGACAGTAGTTCTGACTTTGCCAAGGTCCTTTTAGCCTTTTTCTGTATTCTGAGTCATGTTCCAAAAGGTGAAATTCCCAGAGCAAGTGACATTTCGCCATAGTGGGTAAGTGTAAAAGTGAGACTCCCAGGGTGGAATGGATGGTAGATGGGATGGGTCATTGCAGGGTGGTCCTGTGTTTAGGGCAGCATGGTGGGTGGGGGTGGGGGACCCTGAAGCCCATGTTGGCTCCCTTCCATGCAACATCACACTCAACATCATTCCTGCAGACAAGTGAATATCTTGACTCCACGGGAACCACTTCAGAACCTGAACTCAGAGTCCTGACACTGGTGGTGGGTTATTAAGAGCAGTAACCACTGTAGCCAAGGTTATGGGTCATGGATGGCATTGGAAGGAGACCAACAAGATGAGTCCCAGAACTGGAGACTCCAATAGTTGGAGATATTCCAGTCTTTCCAGTCTCATATACATGCAAAATTTCCAAATCAATGTAATCTAAAAGAGACCATCACAGTCCTTTATAATGGCAAAAATTCAGAAATAAGACAAAATGGAATACTATACAGCATTGACAATATTTAGAGAATCCTATCTAATAAAGAGGAAATATGCTAATTGACCCTCATGCCATCGCAAAATGGCGGTGCCCACAGCCAATAAGGAGAGAACATGCTAATTGACTGCCCCACCCTCAAAGATGGTGGCGCCCACAGCCAATAAGGAAGGAATATGCTAATTGACTGCCATGCCCTAAAAATGGCAGCGCCCACAGCCACAAGATGGCGGCACCCAGTCCCCTCAGCCCCCCAGCCGCCCAGGGCCGGCCTGAGGCCCAGGCAAGCCTTGGATGGCGCTGCCCAGCCACCCAGGGCCACCCAAGGCTCAGGTAACCAGGGCCGGCCAAGGTTTGCACTGCCAGCAGTGGCAGCAGCAGAGGTGTGATGGGGGCGTCACCTTCCCCTGATCCCTGGGTCACCTCCCGCCCCTGAGGGCTCCTGGACTGTGAGAGGGGGCAGGCTGGGCTGAGGGACACCCCCCCCCCTCCCGCTCCAGTGCATGAATTTTCATGCACTGGGCCTCTAGTTTCTAATAATGTGGGAAAGGCTGATGATGATAAAGTCAACTGAAAAAGGCAAGTGAAAAATTGTTACTACAGGATGATCTCAATTGCAAAAAATTATTTGCATAGACCAGTGGTCGGCAAACTGCAGCTCGTGAGCCACATGTGGCTCTTTGGCCCCTTGAGTGTGGCTCTTCCACAAAATACCATGTGTGGGCACGCACGTACAGTGCAATTGAAACTTCGTGGCCCATGTGCAGAAGTCGGTTTTCGGCTCTCAAAAGAAATTTCAGTCGTTGTACTGTTGATATTTGGCACTGTTGACTAATGAGTTTGCCGACCATTGGCATAGACCAAGGACATGAAAGATATACTTGATGGTTATAACTTTGATGACTGCAGGCACCAGTGGTTAATAGAAACTCGAAGCTCAGACCAGATGTAGTAAGAGGGAGTGCTGGGCCCAGCCAGTGTAGCTTAGTGGTTGAGCATTGACCTATGAACCAAGAGGACACACGGTTCAATTCCTGGTCAGGGCACATGCCTGGTTTGTGTGCTTGATCCCCGGTGGGGGACATGTAGGAGGCAGCTGATCAACGATTCTCTCTCATCATTGATGTTTCTATCTCTCTCTCTTTCTCTCTCTCCCTTCCTCTCTGACATCAATAAAATAAATATATTTTTAATTTAAAAAAAAGAGGGAGTGGTGGGGACTGAGGAAGATTAGAGAGAACATGCCCTCCAGAAAGGGGGCTCCTAGCCAGCTGTTGCCGTGTATTGCTGCTCCTCAAATTTTTAAAGAGAAGCTAGGAATTGTGGTATTAATGTGAAGTCCCCCATTTTTAAATGGTAGCAACTAATTTACACTTTTTTAAACACTGTTTTGGCCCCCCCCCCAAAAAAAATGTTGGTGGTTTGGCTTTAGCCTTTTGTCCACCAATCTTCCACCTTAGAACTACACCAAAACATTGCTGCCACTGTCTCTGAGGAGTGTGCTTACTGGAGAATTGAACTTGTCTTTATCATAGCTTTGGCAATTGTCCAATTTCATAAATCAATGCATAGTATTTCTATAATTAAAGAAAAAACATGAATGACCGTAACCCCAGGGGATTGGTGTGTGTGTGTGTGTGTGTGTGTGTGTGTGTGCGCGCGCGCGCGCGCAGGTGTGCACGAGCATGAATGTTGAGGAAAAGGTATATCTAAGAATTCTGTGAACAGCGGAACCTTCCTGAGCTTCAGTTTATAGAACAAGGAGACAATTTCTGCTCTGCTTACCTTACAAGATTGAGACTCAAAGAAAGTGTTGATTTGAGCAGACCTTGCAAATAATAAGGTGCTGTTGGACATGAAGGTAAAAGTAGGTGCTCAAAAAATTGTCATTTGGATAGAGGGGAAAAGGGAAGGAGGAAAGTTGGTAAGTCTCTGCAAAGTCTTGGGAAGCACATGGTTTTAAAAGTGTGTGTTTTCAGATGGTTTCTCAGTCCTGTCTTTTATGACCTTGATAGTTTTGAAGAGTACTGGTCAGGTATTTTGTAGAATGTTCCATATGTGGGTTTGTGTGATGTTTTTCATGATGACATAGATTGAGGTTATAGATTTGGGAGATAGGTGAAGGTGCCCTATCAGGGCATGATACTGGGGTACATGATATTGGTGTGTCTATTGCTGCTGATGTTGACCTCGCTTTCTTCACTGTAAAGTTACTGTGTCCTCTTATGTAATTCATAGATGTGGGGGAGAAGATGAGCAAATATCCTGTTTCTCCTTAAACTTTTACCCACTAATTTTAGTTTTCATTGGTGGATCTTGCAGCCATTATTCCTGTGGTGCTCTGATGGTTGCTTTCTATTACCCCCATTCCTTCTGCATTTAATTGGAATTCTTCTGTAAGGAAGAGTTACCACTTTCCCCCGTTTATTTTTTTATTCATTCAATTTCATCAGTAAGGGATCCCAGATATCTATTTATTTATGTATTTATTTGGGGGATATTTTATTGCTCCAATCGTTCCAGCTTTGCCTAGTGGGAGTGCTTTCAGGTTGATGCTTGCATCCTTTTGGCATGATGTATTACTCCTATAGCTTAAACAATACAGCAAAGTATAAATAATTAAAATTGCTTTTCACTACTTTTTATTGTGTTGAACTGGTGTTTCATTTGAATGGGAGAGGACGTGGAGACTAGACACGCGGCGGCTCAGCGTTCTTTTTCTTCACACGTCGCTCAGTCTTTTTGTTACATTTATGCAAATTTAACTAACATAAAATATACACAAACACTCACATTTACTCACAACTAAATAAGAAAGAATTATAGCAATCAGATTTATGCTTTTGCAGCTGGTCACTCTTTCGGAGCTTGTATTTATAACTGCTTTCGTCCATTGCCTAGTAAATGTGTTCCCTCTGCCCTTCCCAAGCACCTGAGCTGGTTGTGGTTTTTGCTTGGTTGGGTGACTGACCCTGCCCTTCGTTCCAAAGGGTCAGGCCACCACTAATCATGCCTGGATTTCTTTCCTGTAACTTGGCATTGATGTTCATCATAGGGCATGGTAATACCAAGAAAACCCTAAGGAATCCCCTTCAATCCGTCCGTCTGCTGTGGAACAACAGTCCAATTACCCCGTGGCAATCAGGATCAGTCACCCCAGACAGCTCAGAAACTCCCTTTGTTGCCTGTTGATTCAGAGTTATGAGGAGCTGTAAGTCCCCGGGTGGCAGTCTTAATTTCCAGTCCAGTGAAATCACCGTGTTTCCTGGTGGACATCTTCCTCCCTTTGGAAAAAGACTCCTAGACTAGATGGCCGTGAGGTCACATGGACATGGAGCATACATTATGCTGTGGTTCACTAGGGGAGCATTGGCAATGGCGAATGGTGCCACACCCATTTCCACCCTTGATTGCTGAACTCGTAAATCCTGGCTCTGGGGTAATTACTGCTGTATTATGGACAGTGGTTTAGAGCCTAAGCAACTTCCTGGGGAACGTTGCCCCAACCCTGCAAAGCATTGCCGCGCACGTGGTGCTGGTAACTCAGACTTCACCCGCCCATCTGCTCCATTCGGTCAGCTGCTGCAGGGCCAGTCTTCACACTTAATTTTCTGTGCAGTGAGTTCCTTGGTTAGAAGCCATGTGAATGGGATATCCTGCTGGTGGATAAGGGATTCTGTGAGTCTCTAGATGGTAGTTTACAGAAACATTGTGCGAAGGGAAGTCCAATGTGTATCCAGAGTTGGAGTCTAGACCATTAAGAATAAAACAATTCCTCTTCCATTGTAGCCGGTGCTAGTATAATCACCTGCTATGAGACAGCTGTCTGACCACTGGGGAATGGTGTCATGCGAGGGACCGTTTTTTGGTCTAGGTTCCTGGCAGGTTTGGCACCCAGCAGTAGCTGTGGGAGGTCAAGTTGGAAGGGTGGAAGTCCACAATGCCAACCGCATGCATGACCTTCATACTTGCCATCTGACCACTTTATTCATGACCCCATTGAACACCGAAAGGAGGTGGCACAGCTTTGAGCTACACAGAGAAATCTTAAATAACGGATTTCTTTTTTAAAAAAAATAAGGAATAATTCTCTTTGGCATTAGGCTGTATGTACTAGAATATCAAATCATGAATCTACCAAGGTTATAAAGGTGTTTTGTTTTTTTTTAATCACAAAGAATGACAAGGTCTTCCTATTGTTGAAGAGACTCATGAAAACCATGAACTCTGAGTGTTGACAAAACTTCACTTGGAGAGAAAATTAAAAATAAATCCCAGAGTATTGTTTTGTTTGCTTTTCCAGTCAACGGCTGAAAAGATGACTTAGCCGAGAAAAATCAAATTTCAAGGTTAACTCATAACCCATAAAAAAAATTGTACTTGCTGCTTGTTTTCACATGCCGCACTGAAGAAGCTGTGTCCCTTGAGGTGCTGTCAGAAATCTTTGAGGGAATGAGCTTAGTTAGAAAAAATAAGATTGGCTTTCTACTGATGCTATTTGGGCAATGCCAGGTTCAAGATCAGCATTTGGGACAAAAATCCAAGAAAAGATTAATCTTTTTAGGATGTCTTATCACTGCCAAACCTTAGGGTGAAAAACTGTGTGGGGAGTCCGTGCTAGCTACCAAGATAGCCAGTTTGTGAGAAATAGTGTGTTTAAACATCACATCATTTGCTTTTTTGTGTTAAGAGTTGAAGGCTGATCCAGAATACCAAGGTTTGCTTATTGCCAAAGGGAAATTAACTTGGCTGGAATCAGTGAAGGTCACAGGCACTCTTTCTTTGGAATAATGTCGGGGAGAGACCTTTTCAAACTTTCTAAAGTATTAACTTTCACACAGCGTGGTATAGTGGACCCTCTCAGCAGGCGCCCCTGTGTCTCTTGTACCGGTTCAAAGCGTTCCCATCACAGCTTCTGTGTGCTTTGCTTCCATCATTTGCACCTGCTGCTTCTTCCAGGCTCACCCTTGGGTGACTGGGGCCCTCTGCACAGGTGTAGAGAGCAGTGCACTCTGGGAATTTGTAACACCTGGGAGTGGCTATAGCCAGTGACTGTAGGGCTGGGTATGAAAGCCCAGCTCCTGCTTTGGGGTGTGGGAATAAAATTCTAAGCTGTAACTCATTCCCCAGAGGTCCCCAGGGGGCCAGGGCAAGGTTAGGAGCTGCTTATATGGCCCCTTTGCCCAGCTTTTCCTCCTAGTCCATCCTGCTTTCCTCACTCCATCACAATTTCTTCTCAATAAATTCTCCCCATATGCGCCCTCCCCTAGGGATTGCTTCTTGGGAGCCTGACTTCAGATACGTGGCCTACTCAGCAGATGTATTGAAATGTTGAATACATTGGTAGTGAAATTTTATGAAATAAACATCCACCTCACTTCTTAGTATTTCATATGTCAAGAAATTATAGCCAAAATGTGCCTATAGATACATCATATCCATGGTAAAATTGTCTTGTCAGTGTTAGGATTTGGTGATATTCTTGCTTTAAAAAAATAACATTTCATCAAATGTGTCTGCAGGGTGAATTCAGGATATGCCCTCCTCCCCACTAATTCTGAGGCTGAAAAGCACATTTGAAACTGTTTCTTTTTTCCTTTCTCTCCAGCCTTTCCCAGATCTTCCCAAGGTACTTTGGAACTCAGGCTTGACTTAGGGACCAAGACAACTTACATCAAATTGACTTTAAATATTTTAGGGAGTAAATTGTCTCTCTCATTTCCTGAAAATATGTAAGCATTTCTTGTACATCATTTCCTATTTTTGCCAGCATAAAAAAGGCACACAACGGCCTTAATATAAAAAAAAATTATCTTGGTTATGTTTTAGCTGCTACTTTTGACCCAGGAGAGAAAAATTGGACCAGGCAAGTAGATTGATATCATGTGAATAGAATAAAGATTTGATTTCCCTTGCAGGGAAAAAGAAATTATTTTCATCTAAAATCGCCGTAGCCTTGCTTTATTTATAGTAGTGATATTAATCCGCTTAGACACTTCAAGGAAGCAGGTTTTTCAGTTGGTTTGTGATTTGGGTTAATGGAAAGGGGATGAGGATTGGAAGGTTGAGGGCCCTCCCTTGGAGATCTGTGTGGTCTTGCCTTGCTCTGACATTCTTCATTCTTCATAATAAAATTCTCTTTTTCTTTTACTTTTTTTCTTTTACATTTTTATTTCATGCTAAAATCTTCCAAATTTGGTGTGAATGTTACACTTAACAGTTTAAAGTGATCAGATAAGTCAGTCCCAAACTAATCAGGATGTTTTGTCACCCCTACTTAGAAAATATCTCAACTTGGACTTCATTGGAAATATTTGATTTGTACTTCAGTTTGATTAAATAGATTGCATAGATTTGATTAAGTTGAAAAAGTAGATTCATATACTCACATTGCTCCAGGCATATATTAAAGAGCTTTCTAATAAAATTCTCTTTTTCTTAGTGCCTTTGAGTCACAATACCCTTCCTCCCAATTAGGGGAGGTTGGGAAAGTTGCATTAAACTGGTTTCAGTCCACACACTGAGAACTGAGAGACAGAGACCGCAGGGGAACGCCCTCCTGTTTAGGCAGACAGTGCACATTAACGCCCTTGTCCTGGCTGTTCCAGATCTTCGGTGGGAAAATTAATAGATGACCCCTGGTCCTTCTTAGCATACCCCACCCCCAACATCTTTCCTCCCTCTTCCTCTCCTTGCTCCATCTCCTTCTTCTTTCACCCCCTTTTCTTTTCACGCCCCCCCACCCACACACACACACACACACACACACACATCCAACGCCTTGATCTCCTTTCTTTTATTTCTTTCTTCTTTTTCCTTTTGTGGCAACGGAAATGCACCCAAACTGAGGTGGCTGCAGTCAGCCTCTTGCCTTTCCGACAATAAATGTCCTGAAACATCGACACAAAAGAACTCCCACGGTTGAATGTGAAGCAGCAAATCGGGGGCAGAAGGGGGGTGTGTGTTCGGCAGGGCCGGTGTGTGACAGCTCTTCTTAAGGAAGGCATTTGTAAAGGCGCTGGGTGCCATGAGAATACAAGCTCAGTGTCTGTGTGATTCACAACCAGGAACGACTTGCAGGAATTGGAAGGTATCTGTTCTCCGGAAACATTTCAGAGTTGCCTAGGTTGATCTTGATAACATGTCCAGGTTGCCTTCTGGATGCCTGCATTTGCTTTTCTGTGAAATGGGAGCGATGATTCGGGTTCTTTCCAAAGGTTAGAGATATTGTGAAGGTCAAAGGCCCATTGAAGGGCAGCGTGGGGAGGAGGCCTGAGCACTGAGCCAGTGCTGCCATTTTCTAGTTTTGTCATCGTCAGCATGTAAACAAGCTTCTGAAGATCTCAGTGTCCTCACCTGTGAAATGGGAAAAGTGGGTTTCACAAAACGGATGCATTTCTTCGGTCCAAAGCTGCCATCCCCCCTTCCCTGGCATTTTTGGCTTTGTGATTTTCAAAAAAGCAGAGCCTATCATAGGATCGGGCAAAAAAGCAGTTGCTCAGAAATATTGTTGAATGGATGGATGGATGCTCACCACCAGGGCCTGTAAGCATGGCTGTGCTCTACGCAGCTCCAAGGAAAGAGGGACACTTCATGAAGACTGTGATGGGAGCCGTGCCCCTGGAGTTGTGCAGAGGGCAGTCTCCTGCAAGGTCCTGAAATTGCTGAAAAGGATGCGAGGCTCTTGGAGGGTGTAACATCCCCTTGCCCCTCTGCTCAGTTTCATCTTCCAGGCGCTGCAGAACAACCCATGTGGGTGCTGCATCTCCCGCACCCTACAGAAACGCAGGCTCCTGAGTGCTTTCTGGGTTAGCAGCAGCCGGGGGGCCCGTGACCTGTGAGAACCCCCAGCAGGACCCCCAGATCAGCACACGCTTTGCATTGCCAAGATCAGAAAAGCTTATTAAGCTGATTCTGCAAGCCCTTCCACCAGAAGTTATATTTTTGGAAGTTAAAAAGCCAAGGAATCCCTCACATTCTAACCAAGGAAAATATTTACACCGTAGTCTGAAAGCAAGTGCCCCACCCCCCACTTAAGTTGAGGGCACCCTGAATGATTTTGCATTGAGGCTGCTTAATTACTCAGTTAGCAAATGCATAGCGCCCCCTGGTGGACATGCTACTTTAATGGACCGTGGAATTCTTGGACTTGGATGAATGGGAAATAGCATTCCCAGCCACAATGCTGTGGTTCTGGCCCTCCCCCTACTCACCCCCACCCACCCCCTGCTCTCAACCACTCTTCTGAGTTTTCTCTGCATTAGTGTCTTTTTGTGTTTATGTCTCACAAAGTCCAGGTGAAGCTATCAGAGAACACAGGATGGGGGACAGAGGTCAGGACTCAAACTTCTAAGTTTTAGTGCAGGTACTTTCTCTGACTCATGGGCCAAGGCTGTTCTGCGGTCTCCTCCGTTCCTCTGTTGTCAAGCAGGAGGGGTAGTGGACCTCCCAGGCTCCCCATCGCAGCAGAAGGCAGTGGGTAAAGCTTGGACTTTGAAGTCAGGCCAGCGTGGGTTTACATCTGAGCTTAGAACTTGAGGCAAGTTATTTCACATCCATGAACCTGAGCTTTCTGACCTGTCACATGGGGATAATGATGGTAATGGCTGTCCCTGGGGTTGTGGTGAGGGTCAAATAGGAGCACGAGGCAAAGCCCTGGCTCAGGGCTGGCACTCTCATCAGCATGCTCAGTGTGGCAGTGGCTGTTTTCATTAAGGCCTTATGGCCTTCCAGTGATAGGGGCCACGGCATGACTGCTGAAGGGAGTGAACAATGTGAGGATGAGAGGAGGAATAATAGCATGCATGTCGCCTGGGTACTTGTTTTGCATTCGGAAAGATGCTAAAATAATTCCTTCGTCTCCGTTTTATAGTGGGTAATGATTTGTCTCAAGCCAGCACCACCAGAGTCTGGGGCCATGCTCAGCCATTGGGATGTCATCACGTCCTGCCTGCGAATGAAGATGCAGGATGGAGATCGGAGTCAATGGTGTAGGAAATTGCATCTGCCTGAGCCCAGCCAGAGCCTGGGGAAGAGGGCGGGTGGTAACCAGGCACTTCGCTGTGGCAGCTGTGCTTCTGCTCCCTGCTCAGGGGCAGGGCAGGCCCTCTGGTCCCCGTGTTCACTCTTCTCCTCCTTGTGCACATCAGTTCTTTTTCCTCCATTCTTTTTTGCTAACACATATAGCCCTACTGTGTGCTAGCCTAAGGACTGAACTCATTTCATCCTCCCAGCCACTCTGAGCTAGCCACTGCCATTAAGGCCCTATTACATTTGGGCAAAATGAGGCTCAGAGGCGAATTCTGTACCCTGCTTTGGGTTCTCCAAACTCTATTGCCTCTCCTCGCTCTGGTCTCCCTTCCCCACCCCTATGCATGGCTGAGGGCCCCATGGGTTTGGGGAAACCAGTCAGGTTCTTTATTACCCCTCAGCCCCTCCCCCGGTTTCTGATGTGATGTCCGTTCGAGTCCTGGCACTGGCTGGAAGGGAGCCCCCAAGAGGGACCAGGCCAGGGCTCTGATGGAGACTCAGTCTGATGTTTGTTTTCAGGAGGCAGCGTGAGGCCGAGGGGATGCGTCCACATTCCGTGGTGTGCAGCGGGTTCTCAGGGAGGCTGTTCTCCACGGGCCTCTGGTGTTTCTGCATGTCCTGCCAGCAGAGGCCTGTCTGTCCTTTATTCTGGGCCATCTTTTCCAGGATGTTTGTACAGCAGACATCCTTGGGAGTCAGATCGGCGTCCTCTGGAACAAAGAGCTCACTGCCCACTATGAAATATTTGGGTTTCCTGGGCTCAGCGTTACTCTCTTTTCGTGCACCCCACTGCATGTGCAGGTGTTACCTGGTTCTCCTCATGTGCTCCTGTGGAAATTGGGGTTCAGGGGACTGGGGCAAAAATGCTGACCATCTGGATACTGCTCTTCTGTGAGTAATCATGTCCTTTGTCTCTGATCCAGGTGTCTCGTGTCTTCCGCCAGCATCCATGAAACTGGCAGGCTAACTTGAGTTTGCAAGTAGTCTAAAGTCTCAGACCCTTCACAGTTCTTGACAGATTCCGGGCTCATGACTTAGAGGAGACAACGATTTAGGATTTTACAGACGAGTCAGCTACAGTCCCTGACCTTAGAGGGCTCAGATACTAGAGGAGGTGGAGGAGGGAAGACACACAAGAGAATGATATAAGCGTTAAAAAGATTGCTTTCTGAGTAGATAAGGAAAGCACTCTCAGAGGACACAGCCTGTGGATGCGGCATGAAGGAGGCTTAGGATTTTGATGGGCTTGGAAGCTGGGCAAGGCAGTTGCAGGCAGAGGGAACAGAATGAGCAAAGGCACAGGGTCTGAAGACCAAGGGCGGTTCAGGGAACAGCAGTCAGTCCAAGCGTGCTGGAGCCAGGGGTGCATGGCTGGCTGGGCCCAGCAGCTTTGTCTGTACCTGCAGAGTTAACCTTTACCCTTTCCACCCTGCTCTCTACCCTGGTGGCTGGGGGGGTCAGCCAATGGGAGGTTCCAGTGGAAGATCAGTGGGTGTGGGGGAGACTGGGTCAGGGTAAGGATCTTCCTGGCTCCCTGCCTGCGGGGTTGCCTTAGCTCCTGAGACTGTGGGGAGTGTCAGGAAGCCTATCTAAGAAAGGTCCCCTAGTTGCACTGAACTAACCTCCATCCTTCCCATAAGATGCAACTCAGGTGCTTCCTTCCGTGGAAGGTCTGCCAGGATCCCCCACCTCCCCTTCCAGGGCATTGATTGGCTGTCTTTCACTTGCCTCCTTCCATATCTCTCTCCTCTCTGACTGCAGGTGAGATTGATTCCCATGTCACTTACGCTTACACAGTAACTATTTGTTGAGTGAATGGATAATCATACGGATGGATGTAGCATGCACAGAGGGATGAATGTGATCCTATGTCATTGAGGGTTTGGGGACAGGCGTGATGTGAACAGACACAGAGCACAGTGGTAGCCCTTGCTTTCCAGCAGCTTCCAGTCCACTTGGGAAGAAACGACAGGGACATGAGAAGTCTCTAACCCTGAAAGGCCATGTCTGCAGAGGTGCCCCCCCACACACAGAAGCAGGTGTGATAGGAGGGAGCTCACCTTTCTCGGGGCAGGGAGAGATCAGAGAGGCTGCCTGGAGGCGCTGGAGCTGGGTACAGAAGGAGGGTGTCTGAGTCAGCTTGGGCTGCTATACAAAATGCCAAAGACTGCGTGGCTTAAACAACAAACATTCATTTCTCACAATTCTGGAGGTTGGGAAGTCCAAGGTCAAGGGACTGGTAGGTCTGGTGTCTGGTGAGAGGCCTCTTCCTGGCTGTCTCCGAATGTGGTGGGAAGCAGAGCGAGGAAGCTTTCTGGGGTCTCTTGTTATAGGGGCACTAATCCAATCATGAGGGCCCCACCCTTAAGACCTAATCATCTCCCAAAGGCCCCACCTCCCAATACCATTGCATTAGGGGTTAGAATTTCAACCTCTATGAATTTGGGGGCAGGGGACAGAAATATTCAGACCAGAGCAGATAGATTTAGGTGGGAGGCGAGGAGAGGAGAACAAAGGCCATGGGACCAGAGGGTGGAGCAGCACTAGGCGTTTTCAGAGAGAAGGAGGAGGACGCTGAGCGGTAGGCGGGCCAGGCTTTGAGGGCATTCAGGGCCACGCTAAGGAATCTGGAATTTATCTTGAAGGCTGCAGAGAGCCATTGAAAATGCCCCTTTGGAGTCTGTTACTTCAAAGAAAACAAAGAAAAGCAACAAAATGGGCCTTCTTTTCAGAAGGCATCAGAAATGGCTGGAGGACACAGCATAGATTTGGAGTTGGGCAGACCTGGACTTCAATCTCAGACTCTTTGCTTGTTCACTGTGTGACCTTGGGCAGGTCAATTCGCCTCTCTGAACCTCAGTTTCCTTTTCTAGGACATGGGTTTGCAATAGGTACCTCCTAGGGCTGCTGTGAGCAGATGAGCAAATGATAACAACATGCCTATCTCATGCTCTGTGTCTAGTAAGTGCCTTATTATTATTATGAATTTATCATCATCATTATTATTACTGTTCCTATTCCTTCTATAGCCTTTCTGCTTTTTTGTTTTGTTTGGGAGAACATGTCTTTGAGGGCCATGTGCATTGTCCGCAGTGGCTTTGGCAGCTGGGATTGTGGGTAACAAAAGGAGGAATCAGGTAGCCACAGAGTTTTCTTTTCTATTTTTCCAGCCTGAGAGAATGCGATAGGGGGATATTAATACCGCTCTCTGAGGGCTTGACCCTGGGGCTTGTTTTCACAGCCTGAAATAGTCTGGCATTTGCCTTTCCAGTGGGCAGGCTGCCAGGCAAGGCGTGTGTAAGCACCCGCCTAACAAAGCAGAACTATTTTTACTCGGGGGGGGGGGGGGGGGGGCGCGTACAAGAATGCACCCCAGAGTCCCAGAGCCAGCCCCACCCAGCCTGGCGGCTGCAGCCAGTCACCAGCGAAGGCTGGTCTTTGCAGGCGTCAGTGAAAGCAAACAGCCAACCCCTTAGGGACCAGTTTCCCCGGCTGGGAGGCCAGGTGTGCCGGAAAATTCCTGGAGTGACCTGCCCCCGCCTTCATCTCTCAGCTGGGAATTAGGAGACCAGAATGCTCACTGAGAGAGTTTCTGAAGTCATCAGGCAAGAAGCTATGGAGTTTAGCTTTATCCACTAATAGAAAATGAATAAAAGTAATGCTGCTGCTAATGGTAATGACTTCCACTTACTGAGATTCCACTGCATATCAGGCACTGCGTTACGTGCACCATCTCTTCTGTTAATATCTCCATGAGGAATAGCCCCATTTTTCAGGTGTGCAAACCGAGGCTCAGAGAGTTAAGTCCCTTGCCCAGGGCTCACCAGCTAGGAAGCAGTTTGCCCCCAGATATATTGGCTGCACAGTGGATGCCCCTCTGGCCTCCCTCACTGCTTGCCTTGCAGGAGAACAAGAACAGGGAGTGGTCGGGGAGCCGGCTTCAGTCCTGGTCTTGCCTCTGACCCAGACCTCAGCCAGTGCTCTTCACGCCTCCGAGTTATTACGAGGAAAGCAATGCCTGTGCTCCTGGCCAGCAGGGCTGTGAAAGCGGCGGGTGAAAGAGATTTGGAGAGCCCAGCACATGATGATGGCGGCCCTAAGGCCCGCACACTGGAGGGGGAGTGTGTCTCCGAGCCTGATTCTCTGATGGGGGGTTGGGGGAGGGGAAGCTGCGGGTCAGACACCCGCAGAGCTGAATCCTCTGTAAGGTACCTTAGAGAAGACTTGTCTTTATCCCCCCTCCTCTCTTTGTTTCTTCTTCATAACCTTTCTCTATTCCTCTCTCTTTCTTTCTTTTTCCCTCCCTCCCTCCTCCTCTTCATAGTCCAACTCTTCCCATCCCTGAGTGTCCAGCTCCAGCCCAGCTCCTCCAGGCAGCCTTCCCTGCCCAGAGCAGAGGGAGGTCCCTGCCAATTGGCCTCCTGTCTCACCCGGGTCTGTAAGTATGGGCGCCTCAGCGGAGGTGGCCTCTCAGTGTTGGCGACATTTCAAGTGCCCACATCTTCCCTGCTGCATGCAGAGCTGCTGGAGGGTAGGCCTGAGCTCGTGCTTCTTTCCATCGCTTTGCATCCCTGTCCTCGGACCCTCACTGACTCCTTACTCACACAGGATTGAGCGTTCATCTGTCCCTCCACCCACCCGCTCAACAATAGCGAGTGCAATGTTAGGGCGTAGAGATACGGTAGTACCAAGGAGTCTCCATAGGAAGGAAGCAATTACAACACAGGGCAGCAAGACCTAGGAAAAAGGAGGGCAAAGCTCATGGGGGTGAGAGAAACCATATTCAAGTCCCGACTCTGCCACTTCCAGCTGTCGGAGCTTGGTCTGGCTTCCTGTGCCTCAGTGATCTCATCTCTGAAATGGGGATAATATTAATTCCCACCTCTCAAGGTTGTAGTTGAGGACTAAATGAGATGATGAATGGAGAACACAAGGCCCTTTCCTCCTTTCAATCATGTGGCCAGGGGCATGGTGGTGGCGTGCTAACCATCAGTGGCAGGGCTGTTTCTCTGTCCCTGAGTCCTGGGCAGTGATGGCCTGTTGTTGGTCAAGGGGAGCTGAGGGTCCGAGAGATGAAATGATCAAGCCACAAACAGGTTTTGTGCCAGTTTGGCCCCAAATCATCTTTAAATCAAACTTCCACTCAGTCTTTTTCATTTCTCTCCAGCCTCTGTCTGTATAGTACATTTTGCAAGGGGAGGGGCAATTTCTGGGGGTCCCTTTCCCTGGACCTGCCTCAAGCTTCTTTGTCTCGTCAGCAGAGAAACTGAAGCCCAGAGGAGGGGAATAGAACCCGCTGGGGTTCCATCTGAAGTTCAGATCCAAACTGTGCTTCTTCGGTCGCTTTTGGTCTCCAAGGACAATGATGGCAAGATTGCCAGGGGGCCTGGCTGCTTGCATCCCTGTTTCACCCTGACCTCATTTTCCAAAGGACACCCGTCCCCCCTCTGTCTTGGCCTGCACACATCACTCCACACCCAGATCCAGGTCGTTTTCCTTGGAGGCTCGGGAATTGCACCTGCCCAGTAAATGGGCAGGCGACGAACGCCCCTCCTCTGAGCACCAGCAAGCTGCCTGCACAGAGGGCCCAGGACTCAAGACCAGGCCGGCCGGCGTGGGAAGGCGGCAGCCATTCTAAGAGGTCTCGTTTCCTGGGGGTTGTTGGAATAAATAGCAAAGTTTGTCCTGGACTGGACTTTTTGTTCCCTCTCCTGCTAGACTTGTTGATGGGAAATGAGCTGTTTCATAGCAGACAGAAAAGGGGAGGATGTGTGTTTTCAGCGATCTGAACTTTTCAGTTCTCGGCCTGAATACGATGCCTTTCGAGTTGTGTGTTTGAGATTTGCACCAAGCTTGTCTCTCTCTTAAAATATTTCCTTGGCCATTGTTGAAGTGGGACACAATTATTATTAAAAGACACAAAAGAAACAAAACAAAACACCCCCCAAAACTTTGTTTCCATAGCAGCAAAGGCTTATATTTGGTTAGAACAATATCCTTTTGAAATTCATTTTTTCCCCCTGCCCCATAGTGGTGCAAGGGGAAGGAAAAACAGTGGAGAAATTGGAAAAATTCCCCAATGTCCTGAACTTGAAAAAGAGCAGAGCGGGCTCTCAAAACCGCAGTCTGTGTCACGTTGCCTCCTGCCCCACACTGACCAGCGATCCACGCCATTTGCTGTAGAAAGCGTCCCATTACCCCCAACAGACGCCGAGTGGTTATGAGCCTGGGTCGCTGGGCTGCCTTCCCTGTGCACAGTCAGCTCCAGATGTCAATCAGAGGGTGGCCTGGCGCATTGAGATTCCAGCTAGTTCATGTGCACAACTAAGGCCAAGTGAGTGTTTTCAATGAAATGAAGTAGATAGAGGCAAGGCGGACGAATGGGGCAGACGTGGGAGTCAGCGAAGCCTGCTGCCTCTGCCACACTCAGTGTGACCTTCGGAGACTGTTTACTCACTGTGACCTTGAGAAGTCACCCACTGAGACACTGGGTCATTGACCTTTTCCTCCTGAGCCCCAGCATCTGCTGTAAGATGAAGCAGTTATACCGGTTCTATTTCTACTCATCTCCCCCGTGGAAACAGGCACGTGTACAAGGGTTGATTTTTATCACAATGCTATCTGTAGTTGCAAAAATCAAAAACAATTCAGGAGTCCATCGAGAGGAGAATGGTTAGCTACCTCAGGGTACATTCCTATAACAGGATGCTGTGAAGTGTTAAAAATGGATGGGGCTGAGGTGCCAGGTACAATTCTCACAAACACAATGTTGCGTGAAAGAAGCCAGATGCACGAGAGGCCTGCTGTTCATTGCACTGTGTCCCCCAATCCATACACTGAAGCCCTGACTGCCAATGTGATGGTATTTGGAGGTGGAGCCTTAGGGAGGTGAATAATGTTAGATGATATCATGAGGGCCTTGATGTGGGGCCTTGATATCAGGTGGGGCCTCCATGATGGGATTAGTGTCCTCAAAGGTGAGGCCGAGAGTTAGCTCACTCTCCACCACATTAGGACACCAGAGAAGGCCCGTAAGCTAGGGATAGAGCCCTCACCAGAGCCCTGAACTTGGACTTGTAGGGTCCAGCTCTGCAAGAAAGAAGTGTCTGTCCCCATCTATTGTTATGCAGCCCGAGCTGACTGATACAGGTACCTCAGTGAACACAAGTATATAAAGTTCAACTGAGCTATGGTGTTCCAAGGCAGTGGAGTGCTGACCTTTGGGGCGGGCGCTGGGGGTGGGTACAGGAAGAAGCATGAGGGGGACTTGGGATCTGGCCACGTGCTGTCCTTGATCGGACTGTTGCTCACATGTGGGTGCCTTTACTTTGTGAAAATCCATTGAGCTATGTGCTTAAGATTTGTGCATTTTTATGATATTATATTTCAGTAAAATGCACCAAAAGATAAAAACCCTATCCAAATAAGAATAATGATTACCAATAAAAACAAAAGGCTGGCGAACAATATTTCAGTCATTTCTCTGTTATTGGTATTGAGTGCCCAATAAGCGTACACTACAAATGTAAACTTTGCTACAACAATTTAAAAAGATGTGGCGAAACTGTGTATGCCAACACAGAAAGGCACCCGTGATATATTTTGTTTTTAATAAAAGATACTGAGCAATATTTATAGTATGACCCCCATCTATGCTTTGAAAAATTCTAAGTGTATATACATTTATATGCACATCTACCTATAAAATTCACATATGGACATTGGAAGTCAGGGACCATTAATTTTTAACTTTTAATCTTTTGTAGGCTTGTTGATTTTAGCATTAGAGTATTTCTTTGATAAATATTAAAATGGATAATGAAGATAAATAAAAGGGAATAGATGTGAGAGGTTTGGAGCAGATGATGTCTGAGGTCCCCCAAACCCAGTCTGAGGTCGGTGATTAACACTGAACCCTTCCGTGTCCAGCAATAGTGGTGGCCAGGTTTGAAGCACCTGGTATTAAATCTTCATTTGTGATTTTTAAATTTAGATCCACAAAGGTATTTGGCCTTGTTCATTCCTGTGGCTGTTTTGGGTTTCCATCATGGATTCTTCAGGTTATCTTTGATGCATAAAAGCCAGGTGACATGCCTCAGGATGGCCATTTAAGGAGTGGCCCCAGCTTGGCATCTCCCCATCCCTTGGGAAAATGCCCTGGGGTTGGGGGAAGCAGTCACATATCCATAAAAAATGGCCCTGTGCAGAGTGATGTGGAGACACAGAAGAGAAAACAATTAGTTGTCCCCAAGGCAATCAGGGAGCACTTCCAGGAAGAGGAAGCACCTGAGTTTGTCCTTGGAGGATGAGTAAGAGTTGGACAGGCAGGGAGAGGAGGAAAATGTTCTAAATGGAGAGAACTACATGCACAAAGGCTTGAAGTTGCGACTGGGCTTGGATGTTTGGGAAACGTGGGAGTGTAGAATGGCCAAGAACTAGGGGCGTGGGTGGAACTGGGGAAAGCACCAGGGGTGAAGCTGGAAAAGCTACTGGAGCCCGACTGACGATCTGGACTTGGTCATGGTGACACTAGGGAGCCATAGAAGGCGGAAGCAGGAGACGTACTCAGATTGCAATGTGGCAGGGCAGAGCTGCCAGTCCTTCCCTGTCTTTCCTCTTACATCCTTCCTTCTAGGGTGGGGACTTGGGCCAATAGGAATAAAAGACAGAATCTTGGTAGGCATGATAAGCATGGAGGTTATGCTGTGGAGGTGGTTGGTCCTGGTGACCGAAAGTTTTGCGGGCTTGTGGATGTTTTATTTGGAGGAATCTAGAGCTGGTGAAGCCATGCACATTCCAGGTGCAGAACGTTACAGGTGCCATTCACAGAGCACCAGGTGTGGGTGCAAGGGGGTGGTGCAGAAGTGGGGGACCTGAGAGGTGGCTCCGCAGGAAAAGGTAAGAGTGTTCTGTAGCATTCTCTGGACCCAGAGTGTGCTCAGGATCGTCTGATCATTCGACTTCCCCCCTGGAGATCCCGTGATGCACCCATTACCTCCACTCTTGGGGTTATCATAGAGTGCATGCACATGCTTTACACAGGCTCCCGCTGGGGGGCGCTGCAGAGCAGGTGAGCAGAGGCCCAGAGGGCAGGATGGAGGGGTGGTGAGGGGAGATGCGGGGAGGAGAGATTGGCAGGAGGCACAGGGTGGAGGAGAGGCAGGAGTTGAGGATAACTAGAGGTTTCCCATGTGTGGCTGTGGAGTGGCGATTGTGGATGGTGAAGCCACTGGGAAAGAAGAGGCTGAGGAAGGAGGGGCTGGGCTGGGAGGAAGGCAATTAGATGGAGTCATGGTAACGCATCATTCTTGCTCAGAGCTGTGTCTCCAGGTGACACAAGGTGGGAGGTCCAACATGAGGGGGCGGGAGAGAAATCATTTCTGCCATTTTCGGCTTCATGGGAGACACCTTAATGTGTCTGATATTACTTATGGCTCCAGTACCTGTCTGCAAGGAGACAAAGCTTGTTAAAAAAAATACCTGCTTTTTACTTCCAACCCTACTCCCAGCTCTTGTGTGGCCCACAGGGCAAAAATGCGAGGCCCTAGCCGGTTTGGCTCAGTGGATAGAGCATCGGCCAGTGGACTGAAAGGTCCCAGGTTCGATTCCGGTCAAGGGCACGAACCTCATTGCAAGCTTGATCCCTGGCGCTCGTTGAGGTGTGTGTGGGAGACAACCAATTGATGTGTCTCTCTCACATCGATGTTTCTCTCTCTGTCTGTCTCCCTTCCACTCTCTCTAAAAATCAATGGAAAAATATCTTCAGGTGAGGATTAACAAAAAATAAAATAAAATGCAGGGCTATCTGTTATGGAAGAAATCTTAGACTGTGACTTGCGACTCGCTACCATGTGACCCTGGGCAAATAAGTCCCTTCCCTCTCCTGGCCTCGGTTCCCCATGTGTCCCTCGAAGTGGTGGGGCAAGAGGAATTCTGAGGTGATCTGACCCTCCCCCTTGAGGAGCGGCGGTGGGAGGCACAGCGGCCCCCAGCATTGGTGACAGGTGCACCTCCCTGCAGTCACAGGGCGAACGGTCAGTGCTGTCTCCAGGCCTCGGAAGGCTGGCGGTGCCTTACAAAGCAAATTGAATTTGTGTTTGAAAATTTATGTGACCAAATAGACCTGCCTTTTAAAATTCCAATTTGGTTTTGGAGACAAATGGATTAGGCCAGTAGGAAGCGGGGAGCAGGAGAGGGCCCGCTCGCCGTGCTTGGGCTGCTGGCAGGCAGCCTTGCCCATTATGAGATTAGTATCTCTGACTTTTGCTGCAAACAAACCACTCTGTCCTCCTGCCAGGAGCCAGGAATGAAAGCCTCCCCCTTTTTCTTGCCCAGAGAGGGGGGCAGCCAGACCCTAGAAAGTGGTTCTCCGGTCGGGCGAATCTGAAGCGCCAGCCTGGGTGCCTGTGTGGTCCTGCTCAGAGCACCTTGGGAAGTGCCTTTCCGAGGCGTGGCCACGGAGGGATCCTGAGCTGTCCCGGGCCAGTTTCCTGACCTGCGGGGACAGAGCTTTTCTTATTCCCAGCTTCTGGGGAAGCATCCTTAGCTTAGCAGGTGAGCCTCAGGGTCACGGTGACTCCCTCCTGCTGTCCTTGTAATGAGACACCCTGAGACTGAGTTCCTCTGTTTTTGAAAATGTGAAAGTCTGATATTTCATCATTACTAGTTTTTCCCCCCTATTGCTCCATAGATGGAACAGAATCATCCTTAGAGAGCCCTGCTCAGAAGTCCAGGATGATAAAGTCCCAGAGTAATAATGTGGACTGTGTATTCATATATTCATTCATTCATTCATCATTCATTCATTCATTCTTGACACATATATTGACCACCTATTATTTGCCAGGTCCCGTTCAGCAAGCTGAGCATGCAGCAGGAAACAAAACAGACCAACACTGTCCTCCGGGAGCCTACATCCTTGTGACAGAATGGTGAGACAGATATTAAACAACATGAAGGGTACGGTAGGCAATGTGTGGGGAGTGATAAGTGCTCTGAAGAAAAGCTAAAGCAGGAACCAGCAGTAGGGAGCTGGAGATTTGGTGGGGTTGTGTGTGGGGGTGTTTAATTTTAAGTAGAGGCCAGGGAAGGCTCATTGGGAAGGTGACATTTGCACAAAGGCCTGAAAGAAGCAAGGGAATGAGTCATGTGGAGATCTGGGAGGGAATTCCAGGTAGAGGGCACAGCCAGTGCAAAGCCCTGAGGTGGTGTGCTTGGTGTGGCTTAGAGCAATGGGGAGGCTGGGGAGGCTGGAGGAGGGGGCAGTAGGGTATCAGGGTAGAGATGATATGGGAGGGGGGTGAGGAGGTGCCATCCTCACCTCATCACCCCTGGGAGCTGCGGTGAGAGTGAGCACTGTAGTTCCCGGCATCTTTGTGAACTGCCGGGGCTGAGCGGCCCTGTTGTGTGGATGTGGTGAAAGTCCAGGAGGAAGGCTCCTGGCCGAGATGTACATGTGGGAGTCACTTGGGGGTGCTCTTGGGAGCAAGTCCTGTCGGGGAGCAAAGGCAGCAGCAGAGGGAGAGTCCAGCTGCCTGGCCTCAGCCGATTCCATGGGGAGCCTGGTAGGTGGCCCTTCAGCATGGCCTGAACTTGGACACGGGGGCCTGCATTGGTGGGTCACTGGATGTGGCCCTTAGGCAAGGCAGCTTCCTGTGGCCCGGCATTCAGGAAGGACAGGGCCCTGGGGCCTTGAGCATCCATGCTGCCATGAGTGGGGGAATGCGCACCTCGGTCCTGAAGGGGACCTGAAGCACCCACTGCGGGAAGTAGCTGGGCCTTATTAAGACGGCAGTGAGCCAGGTCGATTAGGATACTTGGCAAGTTTGGGGTTCCCTGGGGAGTCAGGACTGGTGGAATCAGGAGCTGCGAGGGTCTACAATCCAGGTGAGGTTCTCTTTTGTGTTCCAACATGTCTGTAACTGAATTCTGGGAAATGAGACAGCCTGGTTCCGGAGGCTGGCAGGAGGGCCTCACTTATGTCCAGGGGGTGAGGGAGGAGGAGCCGAGAGCATCAGGCCAGGTGACATGTGGCAGCACACTCAGTGTGGACTCACGCAATGGTGCGTGTTCCTCGGGAACTTCCAGAAAGACCAGGGAGGGACGCGTGTTAAAGTGTGGCTTTTCTGTTGTCAGGGAGACCGAGGTTCAGATAATCATCAATCAGCTAGGAAAGGGGAGGGTGAGCTTCCTGAAGGCCAAAGAATTGCAGCATGAGCTTTACCACTCTCCTGTGTTGTTCACCTGTCCAGTGGGTGGATAGCCAGGCTTACTAGCTAGGTCAGTGAAAACCATGGCACCCCCTCACCCCCATTCTTATAATGACACATAAGCATGCCCGTTATTTCAGTAGTCATCATTGGGGCCTTAGTGCCAACAGGTCTTGCTTGAATCCTGGCTCGGCCACACATGAGCTGTGAGACTTTGGGTACATCAGTCACCCTCTCTGAGCCCCTGCCTCCTCATCTATAGAGAATAAGATCTACCTCATGGGTTGTTGTAGGGTTTAGGCAAGAAACCCTTTCCTGTCTCTGCAGTTGGGAGCCCAGGACTTGGCCTGAAGGGAGGTGCCCGTCTCCCTGCTTCCCCAGGAGAGGACGGCCCTTGTGTGCAGTGTTCCAGGAACCTCCCACTTGGGCAAGTTTTTTATTTGTGTCAAGACCATTCTCTTCCACTTCATCCTCGATTCCTGCCATGGGCACCACTGTTCTCCATCCACCCGCCTGCAGATAAGCCAGTGACAATGTTATCGCAGCTGCCAGGCCCTTTGGGGCAGAATGCCTTTGTTGGGCAGTCTTGGCTCCTGCGGGGTTCTGGGTGGATTGAGGTGGAGATGGACTGCTGAGAGGGCCCAGCGTAGGCTGGCTCCTAGTGGGTGCCCAGTGAGTGTTCACTGATGAACTCAGTTGGTGACCCCAAGCTGTATAGATGGTGGGCAAGACCTTTACCCAGAAGGAATGAGACTGGAGTTGGAATGAGTGCTCATATGTCACTGTGTGGCAGGGGACGGGGCAGGGGCAGGAGTTAGGAGGCCTGGCTTTTAAAAAATATATATTTTTTTATTGATTTCAGAGAGAAAGGGAGAGGAAGAGAGAGATAGAAACATCAATGATGAGAGAATCATTGATCGGCTGCCTCCTGCACAGCCCACACTGGGGATCGAGCCCTGCAACCCGGGCATGTGCCCTGACTGGGAATTGAACCGTGACCTCCTGGTTCATAGGTCGACACCCAACCACTGAGCCGTGCTGGTTGGGCAAGGCCTGGCTTTTTACTGCGTGATCCTGGGCAAGTCATGTCACCTCTTGGAGCCTTTGAAAACCATCTGTCAAGTGGAGATAATAATAATTGTGATTTGTAAAGTGCAACCCAAGTGTCCGTGGATGGATGAATGGGTAAAGAAAACATGGTCTGAACATATAAAGGAATAGTATTTAGCATGAGAAAGGAAGGAAATTCAAATATATGCTACAATATGAATGAACCTTAAAGACACTGTGCTAAGTGAAAAACACCAGCAACAGAAATGCTGTATGATTCCGCTTCTATTAGGTCCATAGAGTAGGATGATTCATAGAGACAGAAAAAATGGTGGTTGCAGGAGCTTGGTGTTCAATGGGGACAGAGTTTCACCTAGGGGTGAAGAAGAAGTGCTGTAGGTAGATGGTGGTGATGGTTGTACAATGTGGATGTGTGCACTTAACACTGGTTAAGATGGTAAATTATATGTTATATGCATTTTATCACAATGCAAATTTCTTTTTTAAGTGCTATGTAATCACTACCTTCTGCGTGAAAACACAATCTACCTTAACCAGAATTGAGCCTTTCCACATGCCTACATATAGAAATGGCTGAGTCCTGAATAATTTTAAATCCCGGGTGAATTCTTGATGTCGTCAACTTACTAGGTGGTTATGGTGGCACTCTGGGGTCAGAAGGAGAGAGGAGACATGGAGTGGGTGGCATCTGTATTTGAATGTCCTAAGGCTGCTCGAGGTGGAGCTGCCACCAACTGAGATAACACCTGTGCCTGTGAAATGCTTCCAGTTCTCACTGTGCTTATTACTGTTGCCCCGTGAGATTTGTGCCCTTGAGGGAGGAAAATGAGGTCCTTCCCTGTGGGTTGATAGAATGGCCTCCCTAAAGCTCTTAACCCAGCGTTATAATAAATCTTTATCTCGAGCAGAAGAAAGTTCCTCCATAAAAAGGGAAGAAATCCAAGACAGATGGTGGGAAATTGCATTAAACTTTTATTGGATGTATCTTGAAGTGACTTTTGTAAGAAATACAAGGTTAGAATGCTGAGTTGTACCGAGTGGGTTCCTTAAAGCCAGTGTTTCTGGAAGTGTAGACCACCTGAGTTGGTGGGAGTCTCGTAAAAAGAACACACAGTCCAGACTTCCACCTGACACATCCTGAGTCAGGATTTCGGGGGGTGGATGGAGCCTGGGAATTTGTATTATTGACAGACCCCTTGGTGATTCCTATTGACGGAGTGAAAACTAAGAGCCGAGGGCCAGCCCAGTGAATTCATTAGGAAGCCTGGGGCAGACACGGCGGCCATTTGGGTGGCCACCATTTGGTAGGAGAAAAGCCAGCAATGGGGCCAGGGCACGGAGCTGTAGGCACAGGGAGGAAGCCTCCATATTCCAGAACTCCTTGTCTGCCCCACCGTGGCAGCCTTGATCCTCTGCATTGTAAGCACTTGGTTGTGAATTTGTCTCCCACCTAAGACTGGGAGTTCCTTAAGGGCAGGAATTGCCTGGTTTACTTCTCAGGAGGGGCGCACAGTAGGCCCCTGAACCGTTGAGTGGGGATCTGGTGAACTTTCGGGTTACTTAGGCATCAGATTTACTTGCCAGAAACCTCTGTCTCTTAACCAGCCTGGCCTTTTTGCTGGAGTCCAGAGATGATAATTTTTATTTTTTTTAATGCTTTTATTGATTTGAGAGAGAGAGGAAGGGAGAGGGAGAGAGACATCGATAAGAAAGAAATATGGATTGGCTGTCTCCTGCATGCCCCTCACTGGGTATTGAGCCTGCAACCCAGATATGTGCCCTGACCAGGAATCAAACTGGTGACCTTTTGGTGTGTGGGTTGACGCTCAACCACTGAACCACACTAGCTGGGTCAGAGATGGTGGTTTTGAGAAGGCAGATCCATACCCAGAGTGTCCATTTTAGAAGAAAAAAAGTGCTATCCTTCTGTGATGGAAGTGGTTCCATGTAATCTACCTGCCATCAGGTAGTTCCCATTACCTCACAGGATGGTGCCCCAGCAGGACTCAGCTTCTGGCTGGGCACTCAGCAGAGGCCAGGCCAGCCCGGGTGAGCGGAAACACATGCTGCTGAGCCCGTGCATAGCCTCACTGGGCGATGGCAGAAGTGGCCGAGGAGAGAACCTGACGGGGGTGTCCACAGAGTGGGTCATGCCATCAACTCGATTATTAAAATTCTCCTCTGCTCAAGTCACCCTTTGGTGTGTGTTAGCATGGGGCACAAATACCTTCACATTCTTTGCCCATTTAGAGAAATCGACACTTTATCGCTCCCAGATCTTGTTGTCACTAGTTTTCCAGTGATGCCCCTGACCATCCAGCCAGACCACTTTCCCGCAGCTCATGAGTTGGTATAGACTTGTGCCTGTGGCTACTTCTTTTCCCAGGCAAAATGCACAGTCAGGTGCATTTCAAAGTACTTCCCACTGGGCACATTCCCTTCACCTGTCCTTCAGGAGTGTTTTACTTTTGCAGCATCCACTTTTGGGCTTTGAACCAGTTTGCACTGACTCTGAAGCCTCAAACGGTTGATTCTGCGACTACTGCTCGCTTTGTGTAATTGCGAAGCTTCTGCTTTAACGCTCTTCTGAGAGGCCTGGTCCAACGGCAGGAAGCTCTACGCACCGGATACATCTTCTGCTTGGTAAGTGGAAAATGGTCCCCATTCGGACCAGCTCTCAGTACTCGTGCTCATGGGATAGGTGTCCTGAGATTCAATTCTGCCTTCTTCTCCTCCTGACAGCCCTTAAATACCTGCAGGCCCTGCTGAGCCCTCCCTTTAGGCACGTCCCTCAGCAGCATATCCCCCTGCAGTCATGCAGTGTGACTTCTAGACTTCCCTTCCAGAGCCGCACTTGACCCTCACATGTGTCCCGCAACTCAGACACAGCCTCTAGGCTCAGAGACCAAACTCAGAGGTTACATAGACTCTGTAGGTTCTCAGACAGCAACAAATGGGTAGAGTCAGCTCTTAGCAGCTGCCTTCATTGAGCAGATGTTTCAGGAGCACTTGTCATGTGCAGGACATGAGGATGCTGTGAAGGATCATGTCCGTGGACCACTGAGGACCAGTTCGGGAAGAACAGCCCACTTTTTTTTATATCAACAGCAGTGATACAGATGAAGGTGAAGTGCCTGGCACACAGTGGGGCCTCCCTTCCCACACCCCAAGCTCCTTTGACACTAGTGGGAGGTGGGAACCAGAATTTGCCTCAGACAGGCCTGGGTCCTAGGATTAGTGATGCTCGCTCCTGACACCCTGAATACTGGCTGGTGACGGGCACATTATTTTCCCCGAGTCACTCAAGCTGCCGCAGACAGCACTCCTGTCTCAATGCCTAAGCAAGATTAGTTGGTTTGTCCACCTCCCATGCATTTAAAGAGATATTTACTAACCCATTACTATGTCATCTAACTAACCCATTACAGTAGGTCCTCGGGTTACGTCAGAGATCCATTCCTACAGCGCGATGTAACGCGATTTTCGCCGTAAGTCGGAACCCACCTACATAAGCTTCTGCGTCACTCACATGGAGCACACACACAGCAGTAATGAAGTGAAATAGTGAAAAAAAAATTAAAAGAAAGATAATTCCTGACTTTTACTTGTGGTAAATAAATAATAAAAAACATAAAGCACATACATCGAAATGATGGAACTTTTTTTTTAATAAATAAATGGGAGATGGCGACGTAACCAGGAAATGACATACCTCGAGTCTGACATACCTGAGGACTGCCTGTACTAGTGTTTAGCAAGGGGCTGTCCCTCCTTTTGATCTACACTCCCTGGTTCCTGAGATACAACTCATGATTGTCTGCATCTTGCAACCTCAAGATTTCTGGTCCCTTTGATACTCAGCTCTATTTAACATTCTGTTCCTTCTGTTTGTCATTTTTACTGATTTTCTATGATTGTTTTTCAAATGCCATGGAGGGTTTTAGGCAAGTATATATTGCTGCTTAAAAGTATTCAAGATGTAATAGTGATATATTGTTTTAGTTAAGCCACAGGTGGTCGATCTATCTATCAATCATCTATCTATCTTTCTGTCATCTATCTATCTACCCACCTATCTGTAATGTTTTAGCTTAAACACACACACATATGTACACAGACATACACACACACATATTATGTTTAGAGTGAAATATATACACAGCCAGCCACAAACATCCTGTTCCCATGGAGACAGTTCTACAAGGGCTTAAAATCATTGCTTAATGTATATAGGTATCAAAAGACAAATTCATTCCTCAGGATCTTGGTCTTTCTCATGCATATACAATAATGACACTTACATAACTCTCCAGTTTAAGAAATCCAGTGCTCTTACCAACGATAAAAACCTATGTGTGGGCATTGGGCCGTCTGAGAGGATATAAGAAGCATTTGTCAAATATTGCTGCAGCCTTCGTGGCTGTCACCAGCACCCTGCCGGGTGGGCAGTGAGTGATGAGGTGAAGGCAGTGGAGAGACTGAAGGCGCTGTGAGGCGCACCTCGGAGCCGTCTCTGCCTGGTGCGGCCGTGACAGATTAATCAGTGCTTCCCGGGTGAGCGCAGCTGCCGGTGCTCCCGGAGGACTGGCATGCGCATCGCCTTGCCCTGCGGAGCAAGGCTTCCTTGGCCAGAGAGCCCCAGGCCCAGGGGCCAGGGGTCATTGCCAAGGATGCAGCACAGGGGGCGGGGGAGCCAGCACACACGCTTTCACCTCTGCCACCAGGTGACCCGGGCCCAGGTGTCCATTGCTTAGACTCATCTGCAGGAGAGGGCGAGCTTCCAAGGGCTTGAAGGAGTGCCAGGCGCCAAGCAAAAGGCTTGGAAGAGACCTTGAAAAGTGCCACAGATGTTCCCCAGGGGACTCGTGGTGACAGCAGTGGCCCATGTAGCCTGGGTCGGGAGCTGGCTGTGCCCACAATGTGCTGTGTCCTCGCTTCTTCCCCAGTGAGACGATGTGACGCTCAAGACCTGAGAGGCCCCTCCATCTCTTCTCTCCCCTTGGGGAGATACCCCCCTCATGGTTATTACACTTTTCTGCATCCCCCACCCCGACACTCAGAGCCCGCCTCCTACTGTGCAATGCAGCACAGGAGTCAAGGGCTCTGGCTTGAGTCAGGCGCATGAGGTTTGGATTCAGTTCAGATAAACGGGCACCCTAAAAGTGCCCACCTCCTGGGTGGTGAGGACACAGGCGACTAGAGGTGCCCAGCAAGAGGCTGGCACGTAGAAAGCCTGGTGAGTAGGAGCTCCAGGAACCCTGTCAGTGCGTCCAGAGCGGATACTCTGATGGGCTCGGTGCTTCCCCTCCAATGTTTCCCTCTGTTGTATTCAAATCAGGCAACAATGGGCCGCCCGTCCGGGAGAGTAGTCCCTCAGATGCTGGCGGCCAAGCCACTGGAAGGGCAGAAACCTCTTTGGCTGGACATCTGGACCATGGACAGGGATCTGAGTGATGAGGACAGTAAGTACAGCTGGGCGGGTGCGGGCGCACACCTCTGTAGTGGGCACCGGGCCCCAGTGCTGCCTCAGGCTCTGTGTCTGCCCTGCGGAGGGCATCCTTCCCTCCTTCTCCTTCCCTCCCTCCCTCCCTCCTTCCTCCTGTGTGCAGAGCCCATTCCCAGCCTGCAGGCCGGTGTCCGCAAGGGCCCCTGGGCGGTGGAGAAGGATGGTAAAACCCAAGAGGAGAACTTTTCTCCCTAATGACTTAATACATCCAAGTCTTACAGGCTTATCCTTCCTTTCTCTGTCGACAGTCGCCCTCCTCCAGAGCCAAATGTAAGTGTGACTGTCAGGAGTCTTATTTCAATCACAGCTGGGCTCAGCTCTTAGATGAGGTTAATTTAAAAATGTCATGGTCTCCCTCTAGCTCCCGAAACAGCCTGGGTGACCCCTTCCTGTCATTACTGGGACAGAAATACGGTGGAATAGAAGGACTATTTAAAGAGACGATGAAAAAAATGGTATTTTAGGAAAACACGTGCTATGTTTAAAAAATTTTTGATCCTGAATTGGAATGAGGAATGCTGTACAGTATCAGATTGGGAACTGGGAGGCTAGGGTTCAATCCCGACTCTGCTGTGAACTGGCTGTGTGATCGTGGGCCAGTCATTTAAACTCTCTGAGCTGCAATTTTCTTGCCCATGAAGGGAGATTGGGTGAGGAGTTCTTCATTTGAAGACATGAAGGGTTGGGAAAATGGTGTGTGAATGTGCTTTTTTTTTGGAGGTGGGAGTCCACAGACTTCATCTGAATCCCAGCGAGACCTGGGACACTAGTCCATTTTCACAGTTACTGAACTCGGGGACCTCAAAGGTCCTTCGAGGGTCCAACACTCTCTGTTGTCTCTGTTGTTATCTCAAAGCGCTAAGCTTCAGAGCCGAAGTGCAATATAAAATAAACTCATGCTATTCTTAGAGCTCAATTTAAATTTTTCATATTGAAGTGGAAGCTGTATGGAGATATTTTAGCATGTGTTTGAGGAGGACCTAATCTGATATGTTGGAAATTGTGTGTTTTTAGCCTTATTCTAATAAGCTCCTACTAACATTCAAATGCAGTCTTTCCTCGTCAAAGCGCTGCTCATTAGCAGTCTTTCCATTTATATTGGGAGTTTCTGTTAGTAGAAATGGGCTAAGTCAGATCTCAATTCAAATGCAAGCTGGGCCCATTTGTGCTGGGAGATTTTGTTTAAGTCACTTAATCTCTATGGTGTCATCTTGCAGATTTAATCAAGGATTAATTGGCTGTACAGTGCCTAAAACATCACTCAGTCTAGAGCAGGCATGAAGTAAATATTGACTCTAGAAAATTATCAGATTTTACCCTCCAGAGCTTCAAAACTAAACTGTCATTAAGGCGAGATGTTATCACCTGTGATGTTTCTGTTTTGGCGTCACCCTTTTAGTAAGCTAGGTGAGAGTAAGGCGAACGTTTTAGCTCCCTTAACGTTCCAAAACGTCCGAGAGACTCCATTCTGTCATAGGGTCGCCCCCTGTGCGGATTCCTAACCCAGTCAAAGCTCAGGGCAGCACGTAGGGCCTACTGCAAGGCGTGGGGCTGCCCAGAAAACGCTTCAGGAACTGAGTTGACGCACTCTGGAACTAAGTAAAATTTTCTCCAGGTTTCAGACTTACTGATTACTGCAGGACTTCCATAATTTAAATGTCCCGTCTCAGGTGAGAGACGGCTGCCCACTTGGTCCAGTTGGGTGGCCTTGCCCAGTCACTGAAGTGCTGTCCCTGAGTTTTTGAGTCTGACATGTGGGCAGCTTCAGCAAGAGAATATCCTCCTCCGATGACACACTTTGGGACCAAAGGTAGCACAGACGGGGACATTGTGGGATGTGGCACCCACGTGGACGCCACCTTGAAGGCTGTTTAGCACCTCCACTGTCGGATGCTGGGATGCCTCCGACAGCATCGCCAGCTGGAGGCAGCATCCCCCCCACTGACAGGAGCTCCTTCGGTGGTGGGCAGCTGCCCCTCCTACCCTGTCAAAAGTTTTCTTACATTGAGTTGATATCTCTTTCCCTGGAGCTTCTGCCCTTTGGTTTTTTTTCTGCCCCCCAAAGCTCCTCAGAACCTGTCCGTCCTGTGTTTGAAACAAGAACTCTTGAGAGTCTTTTCTTCTCCTGTTTCTTCAGTGGTCTCAGACATAATATGTTTTTAATCATTCTTCTCTTAGAGGGAGACGTCCTCGCTCAGAACTGAAGAGGAACTATCTCCTCCCTTATTCTAAAAACCCTATCTTTTGTAATGTAACTTCTTTCATTGCAGACTGACACCCCTTCCAGAAATGGTAGGTCAGAGCCTCTTTAAGTTCGATGGACTCTTAACTGCAGCCCCTGGTAACTTGAGGAGGACGCTGCCCTGTCCAGGAGTGTAGGACCTCAGTGGCACCTCCTCACTCCTGGACACTGGTCCCTAGGGAGGTGGGGGCAATGATCTGAGGCCACAAAACTATTGCCATTAGTGACTCAGCACTGAAGAGATGGGACTGGCATCTGGACCAGCTCTGGTCCCCGAAGGTTTGTTCACAGAGTGCCCCTCGCCTTGCTCTGAGCTGGAGATTGGATCTGAAGCTGTCACGGTCCCTGGGTGGGAAGGGATGCTGGACTTCTGGGCAGGGGCCCAGCTGCCAAGAGCCTTGGTCACTGACCTTGGGCCTTGGCGTTTCCCACATGTCCCTTAGGATGGAGGCACAGCCTCCAGGGATGCGGGCCTTCCCTGCCAGGCTGGCCCTGGCCTCTCGGGGCCCCTCCGCTCTTTCCTGAGGGCTGCCTTATCTTTGGAAAGCAATTGTGGGTCTGGAAACTACTAGTGGAAAGATACTGTCCCCTTTGGGGAGTAAGAAATAACCCCTTTAATGACGTCATATCATAGCTTAGAGAGGAGCCCAAGAACTCTCCCAAATTTGTTTGCAGATCTCTCTTGTCCACTGCGCTATCTTCTCCTCTCAGCGACCCTCCTCCCTGAGCCCTGGTTTAGGGAAAGGTATCAAGGCCCTAAGTGAGTGAAGTGATTTTTCCTCTAAGACTATACAGCAGGCTAGCTGCTTTGTGCTGTGCTTATGGCTGGGGCAACAAGGATGAATAAAACACTGATCTACCTTCAAGATGTTCAAAGCCTAGTAGGGGAGGCAGACCCCAAGCAGGTATTTTACAAGTAATCCATCTATAAATATAAAAAGCAAGCGGCCCTAATGCCAGCACACCATAACAACCAAACAGCGGGTGGACGGGGCAGCGAGCTACGAGCGGTGGAGGGTTATGAGCGGCGGAGGGCTCCGAGTGGTGGAGGGCGGGACACAATCTACAAGTGGCGATGGGCGGGCGGCCAGCTGAGGCAAGAGGCAATGAGCTACTCATGCACAGATTAGTGCGCAAGGCCCTAGTCTATACTAATAAAAGGGTAATATGCTAATTAGACCGGGAGACCTTTTGGGAGACCTTCTGGATGTTCTTCTGGGCAAAGCCATGGTGGTGGGGCCAAGGCAGAGGTGGTTAGGGGTGATCAGGCCGGCAGGGGAGGGCAGTTGGAGGCAAGCAGGCCAGCAGTGGGGGCAGTTGGGAGCAATCAGTCTGGTAGGGGTGGACAGTTAGGGGTGATCAGGCTGGAAGGGGGGGCAGTTGGGGTTGATCAGGCCAGCAGGCAGGTGAGCGGTTAGCAGCCAGCGGTCCCAGATTGCAAGAGGGATGTCCGACTGCCGGTTTAGGTCTGATCCCTGTGGGTTGGACCTAAACCGGCAGTCGGACATCCCCCGAGGGGTCCCAGATTGGAGAGGGTGCAGGCCGGGCTGAGGGACAACTCTCCCTGCCGCCCCCCCCCCCCACACACGAACTTCATGCACCAGGCCATTAGTATATATATAAAAGGCTAATATGCATAGTGTCCCCTTGGGAGTTTGATTAGGAGACCGGGAGTTTGCTCATTCACTATGATGTGCACTGACCACCAGGGGGCAGCGCAGAACATGGCAGATGACCAGCTGCGGTGGCAGGGGGCTGAGGGAACGAGGGAAGGAGGAGGTGGGGAGGCGGGTAGGTGGGGAGCCTGATCGACCCTGATCACTGCCAGGCCTAGGGACCCTACCTGTGCACAAATTTCATGCACTGGGCCTCTAGTCATTCTTACAAAGCCATTCAGCAAAAGCAATGATAGGGAGTGGATTCTCTTGAAGGCAGTGGAGTTCTGAGATCACAGAGCAGGAGAACCCCACCCAGCCGGCTTTGCAGGAGGGGAGATCTGGGACGAGTTCAGCTGAACCAGGTGATGGGGTGTCATGGGCAGAAGCAGCCAGAGCAAGGGCTGGGAGAAATGGCACAGTGTATGTGTGAGGATGTATGCAAGCCTCAGTGTCGTGAAGTGACAGGCCCCCTCTAGAAGGGACAGGCAGCTCTTAGAAAGCCCGGCCCTCACGAGGGCCTCTCTGGGCGTGATGGCACCTTCCACAGCGCATGGGTTTTCCATCTCACTTAGTGGAGCTGTGTGGTGGCGTTTGCTGTATTCTTCCCTGGCACAGAGGGGCTACTAACTCCAGGGAAACTCCTTCCAGGTCTTCTTTCCCCTTTTCTCTTGATGTCGGTCTCACTCACATAACATTTTCTCAATGTTCCCCACCCCAAAGCTCCTACACTTCTCTCTCAAGCCTCAAGCAGGCTTGTCTCTCTCACTCCCCCTTTCTGTTCTGTTCTGCATTCCTACCCCTTCCCGCTCCTCAGGGAGCTGTCTTCCCTCCTCTCACCCTGCTCTGGACAGCATAGGAAGAGTTTCTCGTCATCATGTGAGCAGAGAGAACCTTTTCTCCCCACATGTAATGCAGGGCCTTATCTGACAGGTTCAGGAGCCTGGACATCAGCTGCGGGTAGAAGTGAGCCACTGCAGTGTGTAAGAGAGGGCATGGCCTGGTCAGCTTTCTGATCTTGCTATGAAGGCCTTTAATTAGTGTAACCAATTATTTGTTTGTTTGTTCTTTTTTAAAAGAATAGTTTATTGATTTTCAGAGAGGAAGGGAGAGAGAGAGAGAAAAATATCAATGTGAAAGTGCAACATGGATCGGCTGCCTCCTGCACGCCCCCCACCAGGAATGGAGCCCGCAACCCGTGCATGTGTCCTGACCAGGAATCAAACCAGCAACCTCCTGGTGCATGGGATGACACCCAACCAACTGAGCCACACCGGCCAGGGCTGCTTGTTCTTTTAGACAAAACAGGATTTCTTTCTTTTCTTTATCTTATAATCACCTGAACCTCCTTATCTTTCTCTTTTATTTTATTCTAAATTGTAGTAAAATACATGTAACATAACATTTGCCATCTTAACCATTTCTAAGTGTGCAGCTCAGTGGCCTTCAGCGCCTTCACATTGTTATGCAACCATCACCTCCATCCATCTCCAGAATGTTTTCATTTTCCCAACTGAAACTGTCCCCATCAAATGAGAACGCCCCATTCTTCCCACCCACCCCTGGAAAACACCATCCTTCTTTCTGTCTCTGTGAATTTGACCACTTGACTCTCTCTTGCAGCATCTTAAGTATAATTTAAATCATGAGACATATATGTCCATCAACGGTATGCAAGAAGCAGGGAAGGGGGGTTCCCTGTCTAAAAGGGGCTCTCAGACCTGCTGAAGGAGATAGTGTATAAAACAAGCTAAAGCAAGACAGCAGCGGGGAGCCGTTTGAGAAGAGAAGTGGCATGATTTCAGGGCTTGTGAGGTGATGAATCTGGAATTGGGCAGAAGACATGGGCTCTGTTTATCCTTCTGACATAAGGGGGTTGGCAGTTTAAAAGAGCACTTAAGAGGCTATCCATGAATTATTCCTTTCTCTGCAAGGAAAATTCCTCTTTGTACGAACAGAAAGCAGCTGGAGGCTGGTGAGCAGAAACGCTGTCTTGGTAACACTTTGCCAAGCTTTCTCTGCAGCTGCTTGATGCCATTCCATGGAGCGATAGGGCGTTCAGCTAAGTGGGAAGGGCGTTGGGGCTTGGAGTCAGGACCTGAGTTCTAAGTACTGCTTCTGTGTCTGCTGTGAATCTCTGAGCTCATCGTCCCAAATCACATCTCTGAGCCTCATCTTGTTCTGTTGCAGACTGGGGAAAACAGTGGTTGTTGTGAAGCGCAAAAGAGATCATGCCTGCGCCATCCCCTGGGGGGGCAGAGGCCACAATGCGTGTGTAAGGGTGGGGCGGCCCAGCTGGACAGCTGCCCTGGGACTCAGCCCCCGCACCATGGAGACAGTGAAGGGCCCGATGGCCCCCTCTGGGGTGCCCTACGCTGGGTGTCACACAATGCCCTGTGACGTCCGCGTTCCTGTTGTGCCCGATGAGATCTGCACAGGAAATGACGCATCCGCCCGTAGTTCAGCCTGGAGTCCTTTATTTTTGTCCATAACATAATGGTGAGATTAATTTAGCGCTGACGATTGATGACTGCCCTGGGAGGTCAGGGTGGCTCCCCGTGATGGATGGAGCTCTGGCTTTCCCACCTCTCATTCTTCCCCTCTTCCTGCCCCTTTGTTTGGTTTGCAGCAGGACATAGCAGCCACACGGCATTTCCCTGTCTCCTCGTGAAGGACAGTATTGATGCCCTAGCTGACCCGAGACTTCTGGGTGGGTGGCGGCCACTGCTTTCTTTCCATGCTTGACATTTCCACTGTTCCCTGGCTTAAAGGAACACAAAGAGAGAGGAAGACCTGGCCTTCTCAGGTCCATGGCATTGACTGAGCATTTATTAATGCCAGGCTCAGGGCTGCGTTCGCATTCTCATTAGATGGGCACTAGCGTCCACTCGGTTTCACACCTGCAGAGTTGAGTTCTGCACGGGTGTGTGGCTGGCACAGGCTCATGTATTACATGGCTCAGCTCCAGGGGATCAGGGCCCAGGTTCCTACCACCGAGACTCAGGGATTCCGAGTCCGGTCACCCTGGCCTCAGTCCAACCCTGACCTTCATCTTCACTTCGGATAACTGGAACCGCGATGGACGTGCACGGGCCCTGGTCCCAGAAAGTTCAAATTCCAGCCTCCACCTTCCCCTCAAACCCATCCTCACAGGTGACTGTTTAGGTCAGGGTGGGTGGGCAAAATACGGCTCAAGGGCCAAATCTGACCCACGGCCTGTTTTTGCAAAGCTTTATTGGAACAAAGCCACTCTCATTCAATTGTGTAGCCTCTGCGGCTGCTTTTAGGCCACAATAACGGAGGTGGGTGATTGAGAAAGACCACTTGGCCCACAAAGTCTACAATACTTACCACCTGCCTATTTATAGGAAATGTTTGTGGGTCCCTGGGTCTCTGGTGGCTAAAATAGCTCAGGATGCTAATAAACACATTAGAAACAAAATATAGGGAACCAAGGTATAAATAATTCCATATTGTCACATCAGGGACATCAGTACCCATGGGCAGGCCTCCGTATGAAGCTTTGGGACGATGGCACTTTGCACCACACCCACATCCATCCTGGCCTCTCACCTGTTTCATTTGTTTACAGATGTTTCCCTGCAAAAAAGGCCCTCTCTACATCTGCAAACATCCTTCTGTTTCAGCTTCTTTGTAAGTTTCCTGCAAGGAGATACATTACAGTCAAAAGAGGAAATGTAAGTGGGTTACACATACAGATGCATATGTGTTTGAGGACAAAGACCTTTCTAATTTGGGGGGAGGAGTAGAACGGGGCTGTTCACTGGTCATGTGTTTCAGCATTTCAGGCTTTCTCACCACCTCCACCTCCACTTCCAGACAAACGAGGCTGCTCCAATTTAGAACAAGATCTACTTATTCTTCTGGCCTCTGTTTTTTATTAAACTCAAAAGGACAGTTTTAGTTTGTGGAGGTCAAGAGCTATAGGCTTTAAAGAGCTGCCAGGAAGGAAGGAAGGAAGGAAGGAAGGAAGGAAGGAAGGAAGGAAGGAAGGAGAAAGGAAGGAAGGAAGGAAGGAAGGAAGGAAGGAAGGAAGGAAGGAAGGAAGAAAGAAAGGAAGAAAGGAAGGAAGGAAGGAAAGAAGAAAAAGAAAGAAAGAAAGAAAGAGAAAGAAAGAGGAAAGAAAGAAAAAGAAAGAAAGAAAGAAAGAAAGAAAGAAAGGAAGGAAGGAAGGAAAGGAAGAAAGAAGAAAGAAAGAAAAGAAAGAAAAGAAAGAAAGAAAAAAGAAAGGCAGGCCTGGGTGGCAGGTGGATCAGCTGGAAGTTTGACCTGAGTGTGCTCCAGGGACTTAACGCAGAGAATCACCGTCCACTGACCATTTTTATCAGTTCACCCTCTAGGGCCAACTTCCTGTGATTAGCTGGACAGCTAGGAAGAGAGTGGAGGAATTCTGGTCCCTCAGCAGGGGGCTTCAGGGAACAGGTTTGAGGGGTGACACTGGATCAACTGGAGCCTCTACCCTGCTCTCACTCCACCACTGTGCACCCTAGGATTCTGGACTAATCTCTGAGCCACAGACTCCTCATGTCGAGTGGAGTTAGAAGTTCTGCCTTCCAGATCTCCAGTGGAGGGTGGGGTGGAGCAACAAGTGTGTGGGGAGGTGCTTCATGAGTTCTGAGTTTCCAGGGACCAGTTCTTATATTATGCTTTCCTGCTTGGAGGCTCAGGCCATGTGTCTCTATGTCATAGTCTGATAGATCAAGATGAGGTTTTTCAAATGTTCTTAATTCCATGTTATTTTGCATTAGTTTAGAGTTTATAGCATAGGGGTTATGTGGTAGGCAATTAGAAAGACATGGGCAGAACAGGGATGATGGGCCAGGTACAGAAGGTCACCAGGACGGAAAGCCCTGGGTGCCTAGCAATGGGCAAAACTGGGAAAACAAGGGCCTCGCCCCCAGGGTGGCCTTTCCTAGCATATCATTCAGTGGTCATGCGGTTTAGACCCCCTGATCTTTCATGTCACTGGTCATGCGGTTCGGACTTTCTGCTGACCTTCTCTCCTCCCCCCCTGCCCTAACCCCCCCCCCGCCCCCCACATGTTGCTAGTCATGCAGGCTAGACCCTCATAGAGAAAAATTCAGACTTGTGAATAACTTTTGTGAGTTTATTTGAGCCAAACTGTCACAATTGCTGGGAAGCAAAATATCAACAGATTGAGATAATGCTCCAGAGAGAATGGTTGATACATTACAGTCAAAAGAGGATATGTAAGTGGGTTACATGAAATCCAATGGTGATAGATTAGGGAGGTGGGAGACAGTGGGGAAAACCACTGGGATTGGATAAGAAGTAAAATGATAGACATGTACTTCTTTTACTTAGGTGGGTGCAGGATAGTTAACAGTCAACTATTAATTTGATAACAATGAGGGGATTTGTGGTTTCTGCAGAGCGGTGCCTGAGCTTTCTTTGAGGGGTCTGGAAAAAGGAAAATTACTTTGATATTCCAAAGATATCATAGATGCAAAAAGACAATAGGCTCAATTTAGGTAAAGATTGACCTTTGCCCTAGCCTAGGACATAACTGCCAACCATAAACTGGTTTTAGTTTATAAAGTTTTAATTTCAGACTATACTTTGAGGTTATTTTAGGTCTCTGAGTTTGCAAGGCCACCACACAGGCCTCCCCAGAGCTTGTCAGGTATAGTATGTGCCCCCTTTTTGACCACATGTCCCCCTTTTGGTCATAAATCAATCTAAAGGATTCATTGATGACCAGCCTTTTGATTGGATAATGAGATCCCAAGGTGCTAGGAAGGCTCATCCCTAGGATGTCTCAGTGTCAGCATTTGTCTTGCTGAATAGGGTGGACCATTGGGAATGGGCCATAACCTTAGATGTCATTCAAGGTCGAATTATTATTATTATTCAAAATAAAAAGGCAGGTGAACGGGAGGCAGTCAGATCCTATATGTCCTTGTTAAAAAATATTCTGGATCATTTCTAATATTTTAGCTACTATGATCTGAATCTTTTTTTCTGCTTAAGTTTTGTTTTTCTGCATCTAGTATAACATTTACATACCAGGAAACAAAAGCAACAGTATTAAACCAGTAACACTGATTAGGAACAGAAAATGTCTAATACTAGACCAGGAAGAGTCTGAGGGGTACAGGCATCTCAGCCAACCAAAAAATCCTTTACATGTATTATCATAATTTTTTATTAAGCTAATTATGTTTTCCTCCTTCATTCACTGTCACTTGTACCTTATGATTTGTTTGGCCAGATGAATTAAGACTCTTTACTATTTCATCATCTAAAAGCTCTAATTTTTCTTCTGATTGGTTAGTCTCCATAGAAATGACTTCATGGGGAGGATTAAGTTCAATTTCCCAATACATTGGATTTTCAGTATCAATATTATCATAGGTTTTATTAACCTCAGGCAAAGTTATATAGCCTATAATTTCAGTATTATACCATATTCCAGTAGTATTTAATGTAAACTGGGTGTTATTACAATAGAAATCGCTTAGTATTTTCTAACCCTTCCCAACAAAAATGCCCCTTTCCCATATGCCATATATTATTATTTGTTGGGGCAGATACAGTAGGCCGGGACTGGGTGAATCCAGTATTCCACATAGATTGGGGGCATAACCATTCACCTTTTTAATTTTCACAATCAGATTGTGAGATAGGTTCCCATTATTTTTTTTTTTTAATATGGCCCATCTACTTCTCATTGGGAGTATTCTAGTGTTATTGAAGATGGTCCCTATGCCAGCCAGTTGAACTCCTGAGAATTTAAGCTTAGGATCTGAGGTGCCTGGGTTTTTAAGATATACCCAAGTAGATCGCATTTCCCATCCAAAGTTTTCCAAAATCCAGAAGAACTGTATGAGTCTCATATGTGTCTGGCTGGGCTTCTGTACCCATTATTGTTGGCCATTGTTTCATAGCTACTTCAGATTCCATTTGCATTGGCATAGACAATAGGTTTTGTTGAGTTAGGATATAGGCATGTTCTCATTGTTGGGTTTGTGCATGAGTTTTTATAGTCTGTCCTATCCATGGAGCTAAGGCTTTATTGTCCTTTCCATGCTGCTTCCCACCCTTTTCCTTCTTCTTGAAACAGCATTCCCTCCATATGACCTATTTTAGGTAGAGTATTTTTCTAATGAATGACGTTCTTCATTAGCTGCAAGTTCAGCTTGTCCCAGAATACCAAGGCCAGCTCCTATTCCTCCAAGTATTCCCCTTTTATTTCCTTTAGAGGGCCAATGTTGTTGGATCCACCAGGAATGTTGTTGCCATTGGGTAACTATGGATTGGGAGCAGTTGGGGTATACTGACTGGACCCCAAAATGTTGAGTTTCCCATGCTATAGTTAAGTGGGTAAGGTAACTCCAAAATGAGCTAGAGTTTGAGTATTCCATTGAGCTTCCCACAAGCATCCAAGAGTAGTTACAGACATATTTACCTACCAAGTAATCCTCATAATTTTTGAAATGGGGACCTATTGATTTTTTTCTGATTTCATGGACATCCAGCAACAAAAGCATGGCTGGTGAGTCTAAGGACAAGATATTCTATGACAGGGCAGGTCACTGAAAGCTTTTTTCCATCACATCCAAGTGTTTTTCTTAGCTTTTCATCATCCATTCCTATAGGTATACAATACCGATAGATTAGATCCATATATAATTCTACCAGGGGAATTATCAGGGAGGTATTCTTGGAGGTATTTGCCCAAGTTGGGTCCTTTATAATAGATATATCCAGAAAAAATGTACCAATGCTTATATTTATAGGAGAAGACCTGTGTGTGGCCAACAAAGTGTTAACTTCATTATCATAACTGATAATCAGAATATCATTGTCTAGTAGGTAGGAAAGATTAGCAGGTACCCAAGTTAAATTTTTCATGTCTAATAAGGGAAAGGGTCTAGGGAGACAGATATTGTTTCCACTAGGAAACAATAAGGAGGATAATAACAATATAAAAATCATTTTATGTACATTAATCAATAACAATTAGGTGATATAAGAACAAGGTTTGAACAGTGTCTATTTGTGAGCATTCAGGCCTACTTGACATCTTGTGGTAGCTGTCTGCCTCTGTGGTCGGCTTCTCATCCTTGAAAAGTCTTTGTCAGGGATGATGAAAGGCTTCTGAAATTTGGCTAGTTGAATTTTGATTGTACCATTGGTACATTCCACAAGTCCTGAAGACTGGCGGTGATAGACATAATGAAAATGCTGTGGTATAGGCCAAATGTTACAGATGATTTTATTTGTTCTGTGAACTGAGTCCCTTGGTCACTATGTAATTCAGAGGGAATTCCCCAATTGGGAATTATATTTCCTAATAACAATTTACCAACTTTTAAGGCTGTTGCTCTCCTGCAAGGGAAGGCCTCAGCCCAGTGAGAAAACATACAAATCATAACAAATATATATTTGTATCCCTGAAATGGTGGCATTTGGATAAAATCCAATTACCATACTTCAGATGGACCCAAAGGAAGTGGGAAATGTCCTTGGGATCCCTGGAGTGGTTTTCCTGGGTTATTTTGGACAGAGAACATCTGCTGTACACATTATGAGCTACAGCAGGAGAAGGATTTCAGTAATATTGTTTCCTCCCTGGGATAATCTTTTCAGGACCCCCATGTGTTAGCTCATGTACATGCTGAAGTATAGGGAGTTGGGCCCCTATAGGTAAAATAGGTTTCTGATTGGGTCCAAGCCATATCTGTCTTTCTGGGTCAAAGGTTCCCCCTTTTTGTTGCCATGTTCCCTTTTCTTCCTCTGTAGCTATCTGTTGATAGTGGAAAAGATAATCTTTTATTGATTTAATAGAAAGCAAGGAACATTCTGGGGCCTGGATAACTTGACTGTTCAATGCTGCCTGCTAAGTTGCAGCACCAGTGGAATGATTTCCTTTTGCTCATGGTGGTAGCTTTAGAATGCCCTGGGGTTTTGATAATTGCCAATTGTTTTGGTTGCTGAATGGCATCTATAAATTCCGCAACCAGTTTTCCATTTTTAAAAAATGTACCTTTGTTGTTGAAAGTATTACAGATGTCCCCACTCCCATGAACGCCCCTCCACCCACTTTCCATTTTTATGGGCTTTCCTGAGGAGGTTAAGAAGCCTCACTGCTTCCATAACATTCCAGAGTCCTGAGCTACATCAAATGCATAGCGACTATCAGTGTCAATATCGGCTGCTTGATCTTTGGCCAATTGACAAGCCCAAGTTAGAGCAGTTAATTCGGCTTGCTGGACAGATCTTATTTCAGGTAGATAAGAACTTTCAATTATATCCACTGTGAAAGTTATTGCATATCCAACTCGGAAATGTCCCTGTTCATCCTTCAGATAAGATCTATCTGTGAACCAAATTAAGTCAGCATTGTCATTAGGAGTTTCTTGTAAATCATTCCTAGGAGCAAGAAGGTGTAAGTAAGCAAAACACAACTGTAGGTATTTTCATCCTGTAAAGAGGGTAATAAAGCTGCAGAATTAAGATGATTACACTGAGTTAAAGTAAGATTAGGTGCAGAGAGCAGGAGCATTTCATAAGAAGCCAGTCAACTGATAGAGAAGTGTTGAGTGTGATGAGAGTTCAGCAAAGATTCAACAGAACGAGGAACATAAATAGTTAAAGGAGAGCCCATGACCGTCTCTTCTGTCTGTTTATAGAACATGGCTGTAGTAGGGATCACCCTCATACAGGGAGGGAGCCCTTTTGCTACTCAGTCTAGTTGCTGACTGTAATATCCTATAGGTCTATGATGAGCTCCATGTTTCTGAGTTAGAACTCGTAAGGCATTTCCTTTACTTTCATGTGTGAAAAGGAAGAAGGGAGGTTTATAACTTGGATGTCCCAGAGCAGGAGCTTTAGACAGTACTTCCTTTAGAGCAGGGGTGGGGAACGTTTTTTCTGCCAAGAGCCATTTGGATATTTATAACATCACTAGAGGCCCGGTGCATGAAATTCGTGCACAGGGGAGGGGGATATTCCTCAGCCCAGCCTGCACCCTCTCCAATCTGGGATCCCTGAAGGGATGTCCAACTGCCCGTTTAGGCCTGATCCCTCCTAAACGGGCAGTCGGACATCCCTCTCACAATCCAGGAATGCTGGCTCCCAACTGCTCACCTGCCTGCCTTCCTGATTGCCCCTAACCGCTTCTGCCTGCCAGCCTGATCACTCCCTAACCACTCCCCTGCCAGCTTGATTGATGCCTAACTGCTCCCCTGCCAGCCCAATTGCCCCTAACTGCCCTCCCCTGCCAGCCTGGTCACCCCTAACTGCCCTCCCCTGCAGGCCTGCTCACCCCTAACTGCCCTCCCTTGCAGGCCTGTTTCTTCCCAACTACCCTCCCCTGCTGGCCATCTTGTGGCAGCCATCTTGTGTCCACATGAGGACAGCCATCTTTGACCACATGGGGGCAGCCATCTTGTGTGTTGGAGTGACAGTCAATTTGCATATTACTCTTTTATTAGATAGGAGGATAGAGGCCTGGTGCATGGGTGGGGGCTGGCTGGTTTGCCCTGAAGGGTGTCTGGATCAGGGTGGGGGTTCCCTTGGGGTGTGGGGCGGCCTGGGCGAGGGGCCTGTGGTGGTTTGCAGGTCGGTCATGCCCCCCTGCGACCCAAGCATAGGCTGGAAGCAGGTATCTGGGATTTATTTATCTTCTATAATTGAAACTTTGTAGCCTTGAGCAGAGGCCAGGGCAGGCCAGGGCCGGGGAAGCTTGGCTTCCTTCATCACCAGGGGCAAACCAAGCCTCCTGCTTGCTCCAGCTCCGTGGCCGCCGCCATCTTGGTTGAGTTAATTTGCATACTCGCTCCTGATTGGCTGGTGGGCGTGGCTTGTGGTTGTAGTGGAGGTGCAGTCAATTTGCATGTTTCTCTTTTATTATATAGGGTTCTTGGGTCATACAAAATTATCAACTTAAAAATTAGCCTGCTCTATTTGGTCAGACATTTAATTAACTCATCCCTAATGCCTTGGCAGAGCCATATCAAATGATTCCTTGGGCCTTATATGGCTCACAGGCAGGACATTCCTCATCCTTGCTTTACAGCAAGCATGTCAAACTCAAAGACTAACACGGGGAAAATAAACGAGGCATGCGGCCCATGGGCCGTGAGTTTGACATGCTTGCTTTAGAGCCTCTAGCTTATTTCCATTTGCAGTTCCATTAGGTTGGATCAGGTTGATCTGACTTCACTAGGGCATATAGAGGCTGGGCTATTAATGAAAAGTTTGGAACCCAGTTTCAACAATATCCAGTCCAACCCAGAAGTCCATCTAAGCTGCTTTCTTATTTTTGGAAGAGGGAAAGATAGGACTCCTCTATGTCTCTCAGGGTTAATCAGTAGCCATCTTTAGATATGAGATGGCCAAGGTATTTTACTTGAGGTAAGCAAAGTTGAAGCTTATCCTTTGAGACCTTATGTCCTTTCACAGCTAGCTGCTGCAGTAGGTAAATTTATGTCCTATAGCATAAAAGTAAATCACCCACATACTAGATTAGAGTGGAATCTCTAGGAAATTTAACATCATTTAAACAGCTTTTAATATGTGGAAGAAATAGGTGGGACTTTCTGTGCATTGCTCGGGCATTACAGTCCAAGTAAATTGTCAATCTTCCCAGGATAAGGCAAAGAGATATTGACTGTCTTTTTCTACTGGAATGCTGATAAAGGCACTACATAAATCTATTACTGAAAAATATTGGCAGTCCATAGGAATGGTTGATAATAAAGTATGTGGATTTGGAATCACAGGATGTCTGGGAATAACTACCCCATCTTTTCCATTTGGTTTCTTTACTGGAAGGATAGGAGAATTACAGGGGCTTGTACAGGGAATTATAAGTTCCCCTTTTAAGTAATCTTACATAATGGGCTTAATTCCAGCTAGTGCATCTTACCCTCTCATCTTTGTTATCCAGTCCCCCAAATCCCCTGCTCTCTGGCAACCATTGTTTGTTCTCTGTGTCTATGAGTCTGTTTCAATTTTGTTTATTGATTTTGTTCTTTAGATTCCACATATAAGCAAAATCAGCAGATTTATAATGAGCGATTCTCCTATAGGTTCTGCCTTGTAAAAGTGCTTGGAAAGAACATGGGCTTTGGAGACCAATGGACCATGGTCTTAATGCAGCTCCATCACTACTGGCTGTGTGATCTTGGGCGAGTCACCACCTTTCTGAGCCTCTGTGTTCTCATTGGTAGAACAGGATGGGAGTGGTCTGTCATTTGGGGTCATGCAACAAGCACACAACCAAGATGGCACTAGATGTGCCAGAGGTCCTTCGGGGACACCTGTGAAGGGAAAAGGGGAGAGGGAGCAGACGGAGGCAGGGACAGCCTTCAGACCTCAGGGCAGGTCAGACGTGTAAGAGGAGAGTGGGAAGAAGGAGCATGAGCAGAAGGAGCCTCGGAACATGGTGTGGGCCCAGCTTACATGACAGCTCAGGGCTCTTTGCCCATGTCTGTGGGGAGTCCCAGAGCAAAGACTGTCCATCATGGGAAGCTGTGTAACAAGCACATTGACCGGGGGGCTTAAACAACAAACATTTAGTCCTTTTAGTTCTGGATGCTGGGAAGACCAAGATCAAGGTCCTGGCAGATCTGGCGTCTGGTGAGGACTCACTTCTGGCTTGTAGACAGCTGCCTTCTCTCTAAATGCTCATGTGCCAGACAGAGAACACCCTCATTTCTTTCTCTTTTTGTAAGGACACTAGTCCCATCATGGGGGCTCTGCCCTCATGACCTCATCTAGAAGTAACCACCTCCCATAGGCCCATCTGCAGATACCCTTCCACTGGGCAGTTAGGGTTTCAACATAGGAGTTGGTGGGAGTTGTGGGGAGTGACACAGCCATGTAGTCCAAACAGGTCACTCAGTGGTATTTAGTGGGCAGCTTGGTCGGGCCTGGACAGTCCCAGATGGCTTCACTCATTTGCCTGGTGGCTTGGCTGGGGTGGCTGGAAGGCTGGGCTCCGCTGGGCCCTCCCCATTTATTCTTAGGGCATCTCCACGTGGTCTGACTGGTAGGATGGTCTGATTTCTTACATGACAGCCCAGGGCTCAAGAGGGAATGCTCCTAGAGGCCAGAAGTAGACATTGCAGTCACTTCATCGCTTCCCTTGTGCTCCTTTGGTCTTGAACTGGCCCAGGTTCAAGGGGAGGAGACATATACCCATGTTTCAAAGAGGGGGGGGGGGGGCCCTTAAGGAAGTGTGACCATCTGTAACTCAGTATCTGTCTCCAGGGTGGTGGCCTATGACAGTGTTTATGAAACACCCGTCATGGTGACGCACAGAGCAGGTGGCCATCAACCAGGAGCTGCCATTCTCTAGGTTTTCCCATCCTTATTATTACTGCTGCGGCCACCCCGCCCCCACGCATCCCTCTCACCCTGCAGATGGGTTCTGCCTCCTGAGGGTGCCAGAGTGAGCCAGGCTTGATTAAGGTGAGGCTTTTAGTAAGGTGCCTGCCCTCACTTGTCGGCTTCCTGTGAAGTCACTGGGAACCCTGACCCTTCCAGAGCCATCACACAGGATCACAGGTGGTGAACCTCTCCATCACCCTTGCCCCTCCCTCCCTGAGGCTCGGGACCACCCATCTCTCTGCAGGTGTGGCCGACCTCAGCTTCGAGGCCGAGAGCCCTCTGGTGCCCCCAGTCGAACTCCTGGAGAGGCTGCCCAGCTATGACTGCCTTTTTCAAGGAGGCGGTAAGTCTGTGGGGTCTTGGTTCCTACGCCCTCTTCCTGGGGCTTCTGCTGGTTGGGGGGACATCTCTGGGACAGACCAGTGCTGGGATAGCTCCCCTTTCCTCTGGGGGCCTGGGAAGGCCCTTGTCACTGTTGGGAGGGAATGCGAGGACATGGGCATAAGCCCTGTGTCCACGAGCATCCCATGACCATGACCCTTTAAGACAGAATGATCCTGATCTGGGACCCGTCATTCTTTTCTTCATCTGCTCCCCCTCACATTCGCCCGTCTTTCCTGCTTTCACCACAGGTGTCTGTTCCTTTGAGCGAGCCCTGACTCCTCTCTCTCTTCCAGGACAGCAGATCTTCTTCCCGCCTTTGGAGGCCCCGCGGAGACCCCAGGAACAAACATGCTGGTCCTCCTTCCTGGAACACAGGTGAGCTGCAGGTGTGACCTGGTGACCCTTCCAGAGCCATCACACAGGATCACGGGTGGTGAACCTCTCCATCACCCTTGCCCCCAAGAGCCCCCCTGGGAGGGGTCTCAGGGGCCACAGATCTCAACCCCAACAGTCCATCAGGATCCAGGGATGGGCCCTGGGAATCTGTATCTTACCGTGCTCTGCAGGCTGTTTGGCTACCAAACCAGAGTTGAAAACCATAGTTGCAAACTATGGCCCTGGGGCCAAACCCAGCCCACCGCCTGTTTTTGTGAATCGAGTTTTATTAGAACACAGCCCTCTCCTGTTTTACTTGCTGCGTTCCCACTGCAACAGCAGAGGTGAGTGGTTGAAACTCAGACTAGATGGCCCACAAAGCCTGAAATATTTACTCTCTGGCCCTTTGCAGAAAAGCCAGCTGCTCCCTGGAGAGGCCCACACCCTCCTTGTTTTGCGAGGACTGGGGCAGAGTTCCAAGGTTACGGCCAACTTTGTGCCCAGAGAGGGGGGAGCCTGGAGTGCTTCCCCTCGGCCACCTCTCCTCCCTGTTGGGAGGGGATGGAAGGACATGGGGCATAAGCCTTGCAGCCTCCCGCAGGCAGCCAGGGCCTGGGGCTGGAGGCGCAATGCGCATGAGAGGGGCCGACCACTGGAGCTGGGCTGCTGTGGAGACACGTATGAAGATGTGAGCGGGGAGGAAGGAGGAGAGGTTGGGCAGCAGGGCTTCTGGAGGAGGGGACCTGGCAGCTGGGCCTCAGCAAAGAGTTTTGCAGCAGGAGGGGGAGGTGTCCAGAGAGCAGGCCGAGGAGGGTCTGCCTTCCCCTGGCCACGCTCTGGTCCAGCTCATGGTGAGTCACGAGCTGTGGGCGCTGTTTCTGGCTGGTTCCTGGCTGTGACCCTCCCGTGAAGGGGCTCACAGCTCCTCTGGCTGAGGCGAAGCTCCTGAGGGCAGGGACTCACGAGCCCCACCTCCTTAGCTGTGATGCCTTCTCTGGCTGTCCATTCCCTCATCTCAAAATGTCATAATTCATCTTTAAGTATCTTTTTTATTTTTATTTCTGAGATTCTATCAACCGACTCCTGAGCTCACACTTCAGCTAACTCAGTGTTACTGTCCTTGTCCCACCCGGGCATCGGTTCCCACGGACCCCTTTGCTGACACACCTCCATCGCGGGACTCCTGCGTGCTTTCCCCCCCTGGGGCCAGTGAGGGCCCTCCCCGGACCCCCTGCCTCTCTGCTCTGTCCCCAGCAGAGTCCCTGTGGTGACAGAGGAGGTGGCGCGTGAAGCCCTCCTCAGCTTCGTGAGCTCCAAATGCTGCTATGGCCGCTCAGCTGCCAGGGACCTGGTCATCCAGCAGATGAAGCAACAGATGCTGTGCCGGGTAAGGGGCGAGTCTGGGGGCCGTGTGCAGGGTAAGGGGCCGGCCTGGCAGGGACTGGTTAGAGCAGGGATCTGGGGAGAGAGGCCTCTGCGTAGCTGTGTGGCCTTGGGCAAGTCCACTGACCTCTCTGGGTCTCCGTTTCCTCGCGTGAGAAAGGAGGAGCCGGGTGATGTCCACGATACCTTTCCGGTGTGTGATTCTGTGGACGAGGATCAAGGAGGATCTTGACGTCAGACAGATCAGTTCCTCCAGAAGGGGACCCTCAGGGCAGTGGGTTCCAGGGGCCTCCATCTGTCAGAGGCAGTTGCTGCTCCAAAACTTGCCTCATAGAACATTCCTCGTATAAAGAAATGGGGAACTGAAATCACCCCGTTGTGAGCCTGTCGGGGAGATTTCCTGGGCCCACTGACCTCCCTGCAGACGTGCCGGGGCGGCTGAAACAGAAGTCGCTGTTGGCAGCCTGCTCTGAGCAGCCCCCGTGCGGGGTGTGGGACCCCTGGTTTCCCCACTTTTTGCACAATGCTCAGTCTTCCTAACGGGCCAGGAGTGTGTGGGTGGACATGATGTCTTTTTCTCCACAGTATCGGCTGGAGACTTTCAGCGAATCCAGGATAAGTGAATGGACATTTCAACCCTTCACTAGTGAGTTGTCTGCAATGAGTGTCATTGGGAGCGAGTCTGGCAGGGGGTAGTCTTAGCACAACCTGATGAGATGCTCTGCTCGAGCCTCGGTTTCCCCGTCCCTGTAAAATGAGAGGGAGGGCTTTCATCACGGAGACTCCCTTCCCCGCGCTGGTCTTAGCAGCTGCTTGCTGTCCAGAAAGCGGTTAGCAGAAGGTCCTGAGAAAGCCTTGCATTTGCCTTTGGCCAAGGCTGGTGCTGCCACGGGGGAGATGGCACGGGCAGCATGTGTGCTCAGGCGTCTGCTGCCCCCCAGGTCCCCGTTCACTGAGCCAGCCCCTCTCCTGCCGACCCCGCTAAGGTGCGGGGTTCTGTCTGGGAAGCCCACACCCTGCCTGCTTTCTCTGCTGACCACTGTGTTTCATCCCTCAAGACTCAGCTCACAAGTTGCCTCTTTTATGAAGCCTTTCAGCATTTCTTCTCCCGCCACTTTGGTCCCCAGCAGAATGAGTCAGTCTCCTGGGATCTCGGAGCCCCTTATGTGATTCTTGGCCAGAGCGCTTACCCTCGGGTTGTAGCTGTGTCCGTCCCCTTGAACAGAAGAGGAAGGAGCCGGTGGGGAGGAGACGATAGGGGTGATAGCTCTGTGCATTGCGCCCCAGCATGTGCCGGCCCCGTGCTAGCACGTAGATGCCGTCTGTGTAATTGTCACTGCCGTCCTCTGTGGTAAGTGGAAAATTATCCCCATTTTAGAGATGAGACAGCTGAAGGTCAGAGAGGTCAGGTAACTTGTCTAGTGTTACACAGCTAGGAAGTAGAAGAATCAGGAGTCAAACCCAAGACTCTTCAACCCCAAAGCTTGGGTGCTTCACGACGAACTCCAGGGGGACCCGCCTCTACCCTTCCTGGTAGCGCCAGGGCCTAGCCTATGCCTGACACCAAGCGAAGGCTCGTGCTATTTGGCGACTAAATGAAAGCTTGTCCTGGCCGCTGTGTGCTGTTCTTACAACGATCGTGTCTGTGTCAGACCACGTAGTGGACGGGCCGAGAAGAGGGACCTCCCCCAAGCTCTGGGACATCAAGGTCCAGGTTCCCCCGATGTTCCAGGAGGAAACCAGGAAGTTCCAGGTCCCTCACTCGTCACTGGTCAAGGTAACACGATTGTCATAACACCCGCTTCTCCCGAGCTGGTTTTCCAGGGACTGTGGGTTTCCCGAAGCGTTAGCCTTCTAGAAAGGAAACCCCAGACCCAGGCTGCGGGTTTGTTTCTGGGCTGTCTATTCACACAGCAAACGAACGGTCCCATTTACAAAACCTGTCTCCAGCTTTAAATAGTGAGCATTCACATTCCTGAACCCTCTGAGTGTTTACCCCGCCCCACCCACTTCGGCCTGACAGTGAACGGATGAAGGGATGAAGTGCTGAATAAAACATATAAAGTGAAAACGTGTGGAAGTTAGTAGGGGGTCAGGATTTAAGTTCTATCCTGTTTCATAGGAACTTAATCATGCCACAAAGCAAGGGTCACCTAACCTATGACAGGAGCACGGCTGAGACCTTCATGTGGTGTCTCAGCTGTTACCTGTCTTGTCTCCACTGTGGGCCTGGATTCCGGCCTGCGATTTGCCCCGTGTGTTTTCCTAGCGCTGTGAGGTGGAGGACGCCGAGAGCTCAATGGAGTGTCCCGTGTTTTTGACCAGTGATTCAGGTCCAGTAGCTAGCTCGCTGCCGTTCACAAAAATGCTGTCCATTTTTACGGCTCCTGTTCCCAGAGCCCCCTTAGCCACGCAGTGGGCGAAGGACACCGGCCTTTGCGGCTCAGCCTGGGTGTGAGTTAGGACGTGGGGCTGGGAGAGCAAGTCCCCTTCACAGCACCCAGGACAGGCCCGGCTGGGCTCCGAGGCTCTCCTGGGCTTGGCATTCAAGGCCCCTGGGAATGCTGGCCAGTGGGAAAGGCCGTCTTCCCCCTCTGGCTCTGAATGGCTGCACCTCTGTTTGGGCTGGTGACATGGGGGCGGGGGTGGGGGTGGAGGTGGCGAAACGGCAGGTGACGGAGAAACTGGATCCAAGGAAAGTGTTTCTCCCTCAGGAATGCCACAAGTGCCACGGGCGGGGACACTACAAGTGCAGCGGCTGCCACGGGGCCTCCATGGTGAGTCTTGTGTGGCTGATGGTAAGCGTCGTGTGGGCGGAGGAGCCCCCCCCCCCGGGGCGGAGGGTTGGGCTGGGGGCCTAACAGTGGGCCCCCAGGCAAGTCATTCGCCCTGGCTGGACCTCCGTTTTCCCACCTGTAAAATGGGAAGGTTGGATCGGGTGGTCTCTATTGTCCTTTTTCACTTGGATGGTTTATGATTTTAATTTTGCTCTTTTTTTCTCATCCATCTATGAGCATTCATTGAGTACCTGCTTGGCCCTAGGCCCAGCAAGAGGACTAAGGCCTGGGTCCTTCCCACCAGGGTCCCCTGCTGTGGGGGAGGCACAGTGGCCGGCCCTCATAGTGCAGAGTGACGGGTGCCGAGAAGGTCACGTTCATAGGGCTTCCCGTTTCCGAGGGCGACTGTAATAGATCACCACAGACTGGGCGCCTTCGGACAACAGGCATTTATTCTCTCACAGTCCTGGGGGCTGGAAGTCCAGCATCAGGGTGTCAGCGGGGCGGTCCCTTCTGGAGGCTCCGAGGGAGGAGCCACCGCCTGAGCTTTGGGCAGCTGCTGGCACTCCTGGGCGTCCTTGGCTTGTGGCTGCGTCCCTCCCATCTCTGCCTCCGTCCTCCATGGCCATCTCCCTGTGTGCCTCTGTGTCCTCCTGGCCTCCTTATAAAGACACTGGTATGGCATTTAGGGCCCACCCAGTCCAGGACGACCTCATTTTAACTAACTAGTCTGCGAAGACTAGTTCCGAATGAGGTCACATCCTGAGGCTCTGTTGGGTGTAAATTTTGGTGGGGGGAGACGTGGGACACTATTCCACCCCGGACAGGCCCCTAAGCACACAGCCAGGCTCTGGTGGCATCAGCCTTCTTTGCACACACTTCCAGGGCTACTCATGGTTCCAGGAGTCGTACCAAGCTCCTCACGTGTTCTCAGCTCTCCCATTTACACCCAATCCTCTGGGCACATGCGGACCACTGTCACTCTGAGCTGTGTCTCCCTCCACCCTCCCTCTGCCTGCCCGCCACTCCACCCCGTTGCTGCCCTCCGTCCGCCTGCTGTGTGCTCACACCGCTGCCCGCCTGAACACCATGTGGGGCCAGCTGTGGCCACGCCTGCCCAGTCTATTCTGTGCCTTCACTCCTGCTGTTCGCCTCCTCCCCGAGGTCATTTCTGTGCCTTCCTCCTCCCCCTCCTCTCTCAGGCTCCCCCTGGAGTGTCCCTAGCGCCCACGCTGAGCCACCTTGGGAGCGTTGCCTGAGTCACCTCTGGGGGCCTCTCCAAGATGAGACCCCATGTCCAACACCGGGTCCCTCGGCCAGCCTGCCCCTCTCCCTGCTCCCTCTGGCCATGGCTGCTTGGTTAGGGGACAGTCCCAGGGATCGCAGGGTTCGGTGAGGAGCAGGAGAGGCTGCTGTCCCAGGGATGGAGGATGGAGAGCCCCTGAAAGCCTCTGGAGGGGTCCTAAGATCACTCCGTCCCACCCTCCCATTTTCCAGGGGGAGGGGTGGAGGCCCAGGGAGAGGAAGGGGCTGCTGAAAGTCACCAGACCGGGATTTGACCACGTGTGGGACGCTCTCTGCCCCACTTCCCTGCGCGGCCAGGGGTACTGAGGCCTGTGTGTCCGCAGGTGAGGTGCCCCTCCTGCAGCGGAGCCAAGCGCAGAGCCAAGCAGCCTGGGCGGTGCCAGCTGTGCTCGGGGTCGGGCAGGCACAGGTAGGAGCAGGTCTCCCTGGTTTTCACTGTCTGCCCTTTTGGAAGGCGACCAGGCACCCTGTCTGCCTTGTCGCTCCTGCGTCCCAGGCTCTGTGGGTACATATCTGTGGAGCGGTGCGCTTTTCCTGAGGGAGGCCTGGTATTTCTGACAAGACTGGAACTCCTCAAGCAGTGGGTCAGGTGTGAGGAGCAAGGCGCTGCGGGGAGGAGGGGGAAAGTAAGGAAGGAGACCTGTTCCTGCTCAGGTCGGGGGCGGGGCAGTGCTCACAGACAACAGCCAAAGCTGAGATTCTCAACTCCCTGAGGGCCTGGGCCTGGGCAGACCCTTGCTTTTAACTCATTGCAGGGTGAACGGAGGCGTCCAGGAAGGCTGGTTGATTGACTAAACAACCAGCAAAGTTGCATCTCTGCTCACAGGGCTTTGCAGACAGCGGGCATTGCATTTTGTAAATCGGGGCCTTTAATGTATTTATAAATCTTTAAAGGGAAACAGGAAACCATGAGGAGTGAAATGATTCAAAGTTGTGTTGGTTAAAGATACTTTTAGCTCATTAAGGCCCTGGCCGTCCTTCTAACAAGCCAGATGGTGAAGCTCTAGTTGACCTGCCCCCTGTGACTGGTAAAGAAGGTTTTTGATGGGGAAAGAAACTCAGGTTTTTTTCATCTACAAGTGAAAGAAATCCAATTCAAACTGGCTTCAGCAAAAATGTAAATGTATAGTCCTACCGAACAGAAACGTCCAGGAATAGATTTCTGTGAAGGCTTCAGGTACAGCTGGATCCAGGTGCTTAAACAATCTCTTCAGGAATCTGTCTCTACTCCGCACTATGCTTTCCTTTGTGGTGGTTTCAGTCGCAGAGGGGACCATCAGCAGCTCTACGCTTAGTAACCGCATTAGGAGAGGATGTCCCTTTTCCGAAAGTCCCAATAGAAATCCTAGGGTGGATCTCATGGCATTTCCCTGGGTCATGTGCCCATCTTTGTATCAGCCACTGGGCCAGGGAGATGGACAAAGCCGGTCACAGACAGGGTGGGCAAGCCCATGAACCCTAGAGACGGGGTGGGAGAAGGGTGGCCTCCAAAGGGAATTGGGGCACTGCCACCGGAAGAAAGAGGTCTAGGTGGAAGCAACCCAAGCGCACCACAGTCCCCTCCATGAACAAGGACTTGGGGGTGGGGGAGCCAGCAGCCACCAGGGCCTAGGAGTGTCTGAGTGGTCCTGACGCTGTGTCCCTCGCAGGTGCAGCACGTGCTCGGGGCGGGGGAACAAGACCTGTGCCACCTGCAAGGGGGAGAAGAAGCTGCTGCACTTTGTCCAGCTGGTCATCGTGTGGTACGTGGCGGTGTCTGCATGCGTGGCCCCGTGCGGTAGCTGGGGACGTGGCCTGAACTGGTTTCTGCAGAGAAGCCACGTGGTTGGGGCTTTTGCACACAGTACAGGGACCCACGCGGGGGGGGGGGGGGGGGGGGGGGGGCGCGGCGCGGGAAGGGCTTAAAGCTACCAGGAAAGGGGAGAGAGAGATCCCAGGAAGAGGCACAGGGTGGCGGGCCGCTGGCGGCTTTAGAGCGGACCGACCGACTTCACACTCCCACATCCCCACTTCCTAGTGCCGAGCCTCTCCACACCTGGCGTCCCGTCCCTGTCCTAAACCCCCAGGCCGGGGAAGGCTCCAGGCCTAAAGGGTTCTCCTGGGGGGCACTTTGCGAGGCGCGCACAGGGAAGGATGACATGAGCTGTGGGTACCTGCCTGGCTGCCCAGTTCACAGCTGACCGTGCTAGGCCCGGGGAGGTCAATACGTCCCCAGTCCCTGCGCCCAGGCCTGCCTGATCCCACACCCACGTCCTTGCCGCCCCGTGCGCTTCACCTGCAGGAAGAACAGCCTCTTCGAGTTTGTGTCCGAGCACCGGCTGGACTGCCCCGGGCAGCTCCTAGCTAAAGCCCAAGGAGAGAGCCTCTTCAGGGATGAAAACACGACGGTGAGGAGGGTTTGCGAGCACCACACCAAGCAGCCTGCCTCTCTGGCTCTTCTGGCTCCTCTGTGGGCGCTGCATTCATTTAGAATGGGGGGGGGGGGGGGGGTGGGGGGGGGGAGGGCACGTCCAGCCCTTGGGCCCTTTACAGCCCGTGAAATCATGTGGTCTGGCCCTGCCCAGCCATTGGGGGTGAGTTAATGAAATGTTTGCCCAAATAGAGCAAGCTAATTTTTAAGACGATAACTCTATATGGCCCACGAATGATGTTATAAGTATCCAATGGCCCTTGGCAGCAAAGCGGTTCCCCTCCCCTGCTCTAGAAGGACAGGCTGGGAGGGACGAGAGCGGCCTGGTCAGGCCAGAGGCCTCGGGGACCCCATGGGGCCAGTCCTCCTTGAATGTCACATACCAGACCCTTCCTCCCTTTTCCCTTCCTCCCTCTTCTTCCTCCCTCCCTCCACAACTTTGGGGACCCCCCTCCTGTGTGAGGCAACATTCTGGGCGCTGGGGATACTGTCCAACAACATCCCCGCCTCGTAGATGTCACAGTCTGGGGAGGGAGGAGATGATAACATGGACCACAGTGTCAGAAGGCAGTAAGGGTCACTGAGAAATACGCAGCCAGGTGAGGAGACCGGCAGGGTAGGGTGTTGTTTCAGCGCCGGGAGGTGGGGGGCGGGACAGGGAGGTGACAGTGGGGGTGGATCAGGTGGCTGTGGGAGGGAGCGAGGGTGTCCGGCAGAAGGAACAGTTTGCAGAGGCCTTGCAGAGCGGCAGAGCAGGGGCGCTGGAGGGCAGAGAGCCAGGTGGAGCGAGGAGCTAAGACACGAGCTGTGCCAGCAGCCAGGTCAGGGAGGGTCCTGTGGGCCAGGGTCTGTCAAACTCCAGGCCCTTGTCCTGCCCTTATAAATAAAGTTTTATTGGAACATAGCCATGCCCGTTTGTTTAGGTGTTGTCTGTGGCTGGCTTTGTGCTGCGAGGGCAGAGTCAAGTAGTTGGGACAGAGGGCGATGGCCCGCAGAGCCTGCGTATAGATGATGTGGCCCTTTACGGAAAGGATTTGCCAGCCCTGCTGTGGGCCCCCACAGGAGCTCGGCCCTGGGGGAAGCCTGAGCGGGGTCCTCGTACTGTTTGCTCTGAGCGGGTCAGGCCCTCAGCCTCCTTTTATTTCTTCTTTCTCTCTTTGTTTCTCTCTTCTGTACAGTATTGTGACCATTTTAGATTGGCTTCTTCCACTCTGTCCTACGCATTTAAAAAAATTGAGATATAATTGACATAAATGATTAGATTAGCTCTTAGGTGTACAACACAATGATTGGATATATGTATATATTGTGACATGATCACCACGAGAAGTCTAGTTAACATTGATCACCATACATAGTTATATAATATTTTTTTCTTGTAATGAGAACTTTTAAGATCTATTCTCTCAGCAACTTTCACGTATCCAGCACAGTATTATTTACGACAGTCACCACACTGTTCATTACATCCCTGGGACTTACTTTACAACCGCAAGTGTGTGTCTCTTGACCTGCCTCCACCCCCTTCCTCCACCCCTCACCTGCCTCTGGCAACCATCAATCTGTTCTCTGTATCTATGAGTTTGGTCGCTTTGCTCATTAGATTCCACATACAAGTGAGAACATACGGTATTTGTCTTCCTGTCTGACTTATTTCACTTGGCATAATCCCCTCACGGTGGGAATGCCAGGTCTTCCTTCTTTCTGTGGCTGAGCACTGTTTCTCAGCCTCTTTCTCTGCCCCATCGCTGCGCTTCCTCCCGGCTCCTGGCAGGCGCCATCCCCGTAGGAACCCGCACGCCCCACCTCAGGCAGCCTCAGGGGCTTGCTGGGGACCAGTGGGCTGTGGGGAGGAGTGCTGTGCCTACGGCCCCCTTTCAGTGGCATTCCCAACAGGATGCGGGTCATCAAGGGTCTGGAGGCTTCAGCCATCCCACCCGCTTGCTGCGTGGCCTCCCTCGGGCCCTTCCCAACTGGGCTCGCTCCCGTCCACCTGAAATCCATTGCCGGGGCTCCAGGTGCTGACACTTGGTCAGAGCAGCGAGATGGTGCATCTCTCTCCTCAGGTGTACCCCCTCGCGGACTTCCCGCTGCGGGAGATCTCGCTGGCCTCCGAGCGGGGCATTGCCCAGCACAGCGCCGCCACCCTGGCCTCCAGAGCCCGCGTCCTTCAGCAGGTGAGCGGGCGGGGGCAGGGCCGGGGCCGCTTCTGGGGCCAGGAGGGGGCTCCGAGGTCCCATAAGGGAGGAAAGGGATGTTCCCTCTGCCTGGGGCTCCTTCCTGAGAAGGCAGGGAGGGAGGGTGGCAGGGGAGTCCCAGTCTGAGGAACACGAGGTGGACTGGGGGCTGAGCTGGGGCCAGTGTGGCCGGGGCAGCGAGCGGGACAGGCCACACAGTCCATGGTGACAAGTTTGAATTGTTATGCTGAGAGCGACAGGAAGCTATTGCAGGGTTTCAAGCAGGAATGTGGCTCAGTGTGATTTTGATCCAAACCTCCCCGATATTCAGAGGGGAAGAGAAATCTCAAATCCAGGGTGGTAGGCAGGGTGGGAACCCAGGGCATTTCCCAAGTCCCAGCCTGTCTTCCTCAAGCCTCCCAGGGCAGGGGTGGCAGCCAGGCTAGGGCTGCCTTGGTGCTGTATGCCTGTGGCCACTAGGTGGCAGTGGTGCCGTCCACATCCCCAGGGCTAGGGTTGCCTTGGTGCTGTATCCTAGTGGCCAGTAGATGGCAATGGTACCCGTCGTGTCCCCAGGAGCGGCTTTAGGCTTTCGGGGCAGCTGGCTGGAAGCTGCTGGATGGAGGGTGAGGTTTGGACAGGGAATGCCCAGCGCCAGCTCTGCGAAGGGGATTGTCAGGGGGCCCTGAGTCTTGCAGAGTGGGCTCAGATCCTGGTTCTTGTGCATCCTAACCTGGCCATGGCCACCTACTCCTCCTCTTTGAAGCTGAGTTTCTCACCTGAGGAAAAAGAAATGCTAAAATGGCCTCATGGAGGTTTGTAAGGATGAGACAACTTTCTTTTTCTTTTTTAAAAATTGTATTTAATTTATTGGAATGATTTGTTAATAAGATTATATAGGTTTCAAGTGTACAATTCTAAACACATCTGTATATTGATTGCATTGTATGCTCACCACCCAAAGTCTAGTCTCCTTCCATCACCATGTATTTGACCCCCTTTACCCTCTTCAATCTCCCCCTTCTCATCCCCCTCTGATCATCACCATACTGTTGTTTGTGTCTATGAGTTTTTTATTTGTTGATTTCAGTCTTATATCCCACATATGAGTGAAATCATGTGGCTCTTGACTTTTTCCACCTGACTTTTTTTTTTTTGCTTATCATGATGTTCTCAAGATGTATCCATGTTGTCGCAAATGGCAGTATTTCATCTTTTCTTATGGCTGAGTAGTATTTCATTGTGCACATGTACCATCTTCTTTATCCAGTCATCTATCAAAGGACACGTTGGTCATCTCCATGTCTTGGCCACCGTGAATAACCTTCTGTACCAAAATGTCAAGGGAGGTCTTTTATTTCCAAAGTTATTAGTTGGAGACCAGTTTCTGGCATGTGGAGAAGTCTCAGCTCACAGTCTCATTTGGTTGTCTCAGCAACCCTGTGACAGAGAAGTTTTATTCCCATTTCACGGATGAGGAAACTGAGGCCCAGATAGAGGAAGTGTGGGATCCCACAGAAAGCTTCGCGGAAAACGCACACCCTGACTCTGATCCCCCTTCTGCCGCAATGTCATGCCTCCCCTCAGCTCCCCCCCCCCCGCCCCGATGTAGTAGGGAGCGTTTTCTCAAACCCCCGCCTCCCCGCAGCCTGTTTCACCCTTTCCCCAGGGCCCTGGACCACCATCTACAGCAACAGGACTTGGGCTCTTTACTGAAGGAGGGGAAGTAAGAGGGCCTGATCCTGGGCCAGCCCCGCCACCTCCCTCTGGGTTTGAGATCCCCAAACCTGAGTCTTGGGCAGGGGAAGAGCCAGTGCGGAAGAACTTAGGGTTTTGACATAAAGCCTAGCCCACAGGATGTCCCCAGGAACGTTTCACATCAATGATCGGGTAACTGTGCTGGGTCAGCCGCATCTGCAGTTGTCATAGCAAAACAGCACCAGAAGCTCAAGGGGGTGGGTACCTCAGAGGGAGGCCAGCGCCCTCACCCAGGGCAGCTGCTTGTCCCATTCAGGACCCCTCCAGTTTGTAAGGTTGTTGAGTCATTGATCAGAGAAGGGGCCACAGAGTGAAGGACTTTAGGGCCACACTGTAGGAGGGAGGGAGTGTCCCAGGCTCTTAGGTAGAGGAGGATGCTGGGGAGAGATCTGAGCATTGAACAGGTCCAGCTATGGCGAGGAGATGGGGCTTGACCCCAGATCTTCCAAACCGGAAATCCCATGAGCCCATGGGCCTCAGTTTCCCCATTTGTAAAAGGAGGGGAATATTTGAGACTTTTCTCAAAGGAGGGTGGATGCAAAACCATGGTAAGAGAGGGCGGGGTCTGAGAAAATAGCCTGAAACAGCCTACCAAACTTTGGAATTTCTTTGGTGTCAATGTTTATCTTGAAATGCAATTCAAATTATATAACCACTCCCTAATATGTCCATGGTTGTTGTAATATAAAAATGTTTAAAACGACTTTATCCTCTACTTTTCTACCCCCGCCCCCTCCACCCCTACCTGAAATTAATGTTCTGGAAGATGTCCCCTCTGGCTGGTGACTCTCCATGCACCCCCTTCCTCCTCTGGGGATGCCTGTGCCTCCACTGCATGGAACCTAGAATCAGAGGGTTCGGTTTGGGCCCGAGCTTAGAGTTTCTGTAGGAATGTCGTGGGAGACACAGCTAGAAAGGCAGATTGCAGCCAAAATGCCAACTCCAGAGCATGCACTGCAGCCCACAGGTGGTAGGGAGCTCCCGACAGTTCTTGAGCAGGAGAGTGACCTGAGCAGGACACTGAGGTTTTTCCCGGCCGACTGTTTCCTCAGCGCCAGACCATCGAGCTGATCCCCCTCACAGAAGTGCATTACTGGTACCAGGGGAAGACGAACGTCTACTACATCTACGGCACCGACCACAGGGTGTATGTGGCCGACTACCCCGAGCGGTACTGCTGCAGCTGCACCATCATCTGACTCGGCTCGGCTCTCCCCTCCGCCCGCCACTCACACTCACCAGGGAGGACCGCCGAGGCCTCGGAGCTCACGCATCATTGGCTACATTGGACAATCGCTTACCAACGCTGGCGTGTCTGTCCTTCCAGAGAATTCACCTTACCATCTCCCAAGCACAAGTCGTTCCGGAACTCTGCTGGTGGACTCCATCCTGTGTTTAACCTGCAACAACTCAACTGCATGCAACCCTTCAGGACAAACAGAGCAAAGGCAATGCCTGACTGCGTGTGGGGTTGGCCTTCGCTTTCCCCGGGTCAGGCGTTCCTCTTCTAGTGTGAGCCTTTGCCAAGCTGAGCGTTACTGACAGGAATCGGCTGCCCCTTCATGCACACCAAGGAGTGCGCTTAGGCACCAAGTACCTTCATATCCTAGAACTTGACTTCCCGTCTGTGGGGCAGGAATTCAGACATGGCCATCATGGGGAGGGTTTATCTCTGCTGCATGATGCCTGGGGCCTCACCTGGAAGACCTGAAGGCTGCGATGGCTCAGGGGCAGGGGGCTGAGATCACCTGAAGGCTGGTCACCAGAGATCTGGTGGTTGACGCGGCTGTTGGCTGGGACCTTCGCTGGGCTGTCAGCTGGAGCACCTACACGCGGCCTCTCGGTGCAGCCTGGGCTTCCTCACAGCATGGCTGCCGTAAGGCTCAGTGCCCCTCACAGTGCCCCGTCGGAAGAAATCGTCTGTTCCCAAAGGGGAGAACACACCTGCTGTGTTGGATGGACGGAGGGTGTACATGCTGATCTCTGACATGCGGGGGGAGATGTGGGAGAGGGATCTTTGGATATATGCAGGTTCTTACATCACGTGCCGACTTTAGAACCCGTCCACTGAGCGGCACATGTGCACCCAGTCACGTGCAGGAGCTCCCTGCTGGTGCTGCCAGGCGGGGTGGGGAGAGGGGGTGCCCTGCACACTGAATGCCCAGTCGGCTTTGGAAGGGTGGTGTGGGGGCTGGGCAGGCCACTGTGCACCCGGCTGTGGGTAACCAGAGGCCCCTGTCATTTTACCACTCCTGCCCCTGACCTGGAAGAGGATTGCTATCCCCTGAGAGGGCCAGGCTGCACCCTCACTTGACTCCCAAGCTCCTGTCCCCCGCTCTTGTCCCCCATGGGTGGGAGGACGTGGACCCAGCAGGCCTGGTCGGGGAGGCCATTCCCAGGGCATCATCATCCAATGAGAGGCAAATGAGCACTGCCTTCTCACCTGCACTCCCAGGCCTGGCTCCCAGTCTTCTGCTCAGGGTGTTGCTGTTTCCTGTACTCTGGGAGTTAGGGGGGCTGGCTAACAGGAGGAGCAGGGCTCAGAGGGGAGGGCTGCAGGGAGGCAAGGGGAAGTTGATTGGACCCCAGATCCCAGCAAACCTTCCTGGATAAGATGCTGCCCCCAGCCAATGCCACAGGCTCTGCATGTGGGGGCAGTCAAGGGCAGGATGAGGTGCTCCCTTAAATTGGGGGTACACTCTGGACTGTGGAGACAGAGCCTGGTGGTGGCAGGGGAGACAGGGAGGGTTCCCCCCGGCTTCCCACCTCCTCTTCCCTGGAAGCTGGGAAGCTCTGTGTGCTCTGCCTGGAGGCTCTGGCTCCGGCCGGCTGACAAGGGAGGCCAGCCCCCCTTCCCTGGTGTCCCCACCCCACCTTCCTGGCCTCAGAGGGGGTGCTTCTGCCCCGGGGGGCCTGCACAAATGGAGGGGACGGGTGGTGGAGTCCAGGAAAGCTGATGTCCCCATGCCTGGGGCGTCCCACGATGCAGCGCCTCTCCACATCTCACAGGATTGCGGAAATCCCACGACATTCGTGCCGAACTGAGTCAGACAGACTCTCATCAGTTACCCCCGAACACAAGGCCGATGTTTATGTAGAGCCAACCTCTCTGATTTCCCTGACTCCTTTGAAATGGCTTCTGATCCTCTCGCTCCCCTTAAGTCCACACCCGTAGCTGATGATGTCACGGGCATCCTGTGCCGCTGCGCCTGCATTCCCTCAGACCGAATACACGTGTTGAAAAGCCACTGTCTTCTCACGTCTCCTTTATCGTTCAGTTTGGGCATTCAGTTGCCTTTTTTAAAAACTGGTATGTAAATGACATGTTATGTCACAGTATATCACATGCAAGTGATGTATGCATGTCATTTCAGGATAAGTAGGGACCACGCTAAGGTTGAGGCCCAGCGGGTCATACACACTGTTGGCCTGTGACCCAATGAGAAAATCTAGCGGGAAGGAGTGGGTCCAAAGGGGCGCTGTTCCAATGGAGGCCCCGGGAGCCACCGCCACAGGCCCCTCCCCTCAGTCCCCACGGACCGGCCAAGTCCAGAGGCATCGGGTCCTCTGCTCGGTAACCGGTGTTCCTCTGCAGTGGTCTCTGCTTGTGCCTTCGCCGCAGCCAGGATGTGACTTTATAGGCCCCCCCTTCTCCTGGGACTGAGCTGGCTCTGACTGTGGAGCCCAGACCCAGCCGACGTCGTGGCGGGTAGAGAGAGCGCACGAGGGCAGCCCTCACCCCAAACTGGCCGCCATGGATGTGGCTCTGCTCCCCATTTGACTTTGTTTTAGAACATCAGACGCAAGTGCTCGCCTTTTCTTTGTTGCCCTGCTGAGCAGTCGCTAGGTCTCCCTCTGCCAGAGCCATGCTAGGCTTAGTGGGGTTCGCAGAGGGCTGACGTCTCTGCCCGGAGCCCACAGGGCAGCATGTATGCAGAGAAGGAAGGAATCACCGGGAACCGGGGAGCTTTACCACATGAGCAAGCCTCAGACCCAAGTTGGTGGTGATGGCTACAAGTGTATGTATGTATGTGCATGTGTGTGTATATGTGTGCATGGCATGTGTACGCACACTGTGAATGTACATGTGTGTATGGTGTGTGTGTATGTTTGTGCTCACATGGCGAATGTGCGCACACGTGTCTGCATGTGTGTACATGTGTGTGCACATGCTTGTATATGTGCACGTGTGCACATGTTTATGCATCCACGGTGAATGAGTGTGTGCATGTGTGTGTGTGTGCATGGTATGCATGCATAGTGTGCATGCATGGTGTGTGTGTATATCTGTATGTACATGGGGTTTGTGTGTGCTGGCCAGGTGGGGAGCATCACTACTCAGAAGGCAGGAGGGACTTCTCCCCCGTTTCCCCCCTTTCCAGGCCCCCCTCAGTGTTGGTATTCCCAACACGCCAGCCTGCAGCACGTGCTCAGCTTGCCGCACCACGGCCGGCTCTCATTTCTAGTTCACGCGCAGCCCTTGACACGGAGGGTGATGAGAGAACTGTTTTTTCATGGTTGGGACAAACACCTTAAGTGGAATTATGTTTCCCAGCAGGGAAGAACCTTCTAGATGCCGCAGCTTGGCCCTGACAGCTTGTGCTCAGAATTCCAATCTCCTTTTGCTCCTATTTAATGGTCAGGGCCTGTGGGAAGAGCATGGAGTGGGGAGCATGTGTACTCTGGTTCAAATCCCGGCCTTGCTGATTCCCAGCTGTGTGACACAGGGCAGCTCTGGTAACCTCACTGAGCCTTAGTTTCCCCATCTGTGAGATGGGGCTGACCCTGCTTGCTTTGCAGGGGAGAAAAGGTTAAAGGAGATCAGGTGCGGGGCTCAGAGTCGTAGGAGCTCAGCACCTGGGAAGGCTGTCTCCCCGAATGAGTGAAACTCCTTTCCTGGGGTGTGTGAATGCTTGTCACAGCGCCTCCCCAGGTGGCCAGTAGCCGCCTCACACACCGCAGCAGTGACTGCCAGAGACCCCGCTTTCTTCATCCTTCAGCTCAGCTCAGGCACCCCCTCCCCAGGTCTCGCAGCCCCTCCTCAGAGCTCCCCTCTCAGAGGCTGCGCTTGTTCCATGACTTGCATCTGCCTCCTGCGCCACCAGCCTTGGTGCCGGGAGTTCTCCCACGGGTTCCACTGTCAGGTGGCCTGGCCAGCTCAGCGACAATGCGTCCTTTTATCTCCTGGGGGTCAGGTTTTATTTTATTGTTTAAACTATTACAAATAGTAGTACATATATCTCCCTTTTTTACCCAATTAACCTTTCCCCGGCCTCCCCTACTCCCCCCCGACCCCGCACATGCCCTCACGCCCCCCCCCCTCCCGCCCCTGTGTCTCGCGTCCATTAGTTATAGTTATGCCTATATGCATGCATACAAGTCCTTCGGGTCAGGTCCTTTGGGTCAGGGTTTTTTGTACTGTGAGGAGTTGGGGTGAATCCTGTTTTTCCTTTTCTCATTTTTCCTTTCCTTTTTCATGGCATCATTTACATCTCCCCCCAAACACAATCTTACATGGGGCCCAGAGATAAACACCTGATTGCTGTGATGGGGTGTGTGTGTGGGGAGGGAGGGGAGAGCCCTCCCCTGACACCTGCCTCTCCTCCCCTGGAACCTCCTGCCTTTAGGAGCCCAGGGAACAGGCCCAACAGGCGCAGTTTCTGGGAGTCCGGAGGTGGGTGCGCCTCTAACAGACCACAGGGCTCTCCTGGAAACTCCCTTCCTTCCTTCCTTCCTTCCTTTCTTCCTTCCTTCCTTCCTTCCTTCCTTCCTTCCCTCCCTCCTTCCTTCCTTCCTTCCTTCCTTCCTTCCTTCCTTCCTTCCTTCCTTCCCTCCTCCTTCCTTCCTTCCTTCCTTCCTTCCTTCCTTCCTTTCTTCCTTCCTTCCTTCCTTCCTTCGAGTTAAGCCCTTGATATGACCTTATTTTCTGACGGAGTGTTTCTCAGAGTGAAAAAGGCACTGTAGAGGTTTGTTAGGTTACGCTGGGTATTCTTCCTGTACTCTGGAGCAGAAGGGCCCCAGAGCATCCAGATTTGGGGTCCCCTCCCTCTACCCCGGTCCCCAGTGGCGGAGGGTGTTGCCACCTGTCTTCATGTTCCAGTCTGGGTGTTTCCTTGCTTTGCCCCAGCAGCTGGCGGAGGTGAAGTTTCCGGCTAAAAGAAAGGTGTGGCCTGGGCATGAGGAGCGGGTTAAGTCCAAGTTAGTCACTGTCGGTGTAGTGGCACTTGGTTTCTGTTCCGTGATTGGACCGTCAGGCAGGACTGAGGGGTCTGGGACACTCTGTGGGGGAGACAGTGAGTGTGGTACAAAGCCACACGGTGTGGCCTCCGTGGCCACAGTCTGGGGTGACATCCTGGCTCAATGGCAGCTTGCCCGGAGACCCACCTGTGAATGGGAGCGATGGCTGCTAGGATTGTGGGCGACGAAATGACAGCATATGTGGTGCGCATGGCACACGAGCTCATGAGAGAGCTGAGCTGTAGTAGGTGAGGGGATCCAGGGAGGACGATATCAGACTCAGCATTTGGGGAAGGAGGGTGTTACAGACTGTTGTGTCCCCCAAAATGTATGTTCATATTCTAACCCCTGATGTGATGGAATTAGGAAGTAGGGCCTTTGAGAGGTGTTTAGGTCATGAGAGCAGAACCCTCGTAAGTGGGATTGGTGCCCTTATGAATGGGACCCCAGAGAGCTCCCTCGGTGTGAGGTTAGAGTGAGAAGATGGCCGTCTGTGAGCTGAGACTCAGGCCCACACCAGACACCAAGTCTGCAGTTTGCCTTGACCTTGGACTTCCGGCCCCCAGACCGGGAGACAGACATCTCTCGTTTATAAGCCACCAGGTCTGTGGTCTTCCGTCATCACAGCCCACGCAGCCCCAGAGGTGGAGGCGGAGAATCCGAGGCCACGGGATGCAGGCAGCGGTTCCAAAGGCAGCCCTCCGACACGCAGATTCCAGCCCCACCCCAGACCCAGGGCACTGGTGCCTGAGATTACGTAACCCTAACCAATGCCCCACGATGGTTCTTACACACAATCAGAAGTGGAGATTGGCATTTGGAGTCAGAATGATTGGGCTTTGGAATCAGAACCCTCCGCCTGGCATTTCAGTTCTTGGCTCCCCGTGGGCTTACCTTCTCTACATCCCCGTTTCTTCATCTGGGCAGCGAGGGTAACCTGGCCCGGGGATCACTCCTGCCCTGCCTACCTTGCCGGGTTGTCTGAAGCCTCACGTTAGACACAGACTGTGAAAGCGCTTTGCAAACTAAAGCGAAACTATTTTTCTCATTGGGAAGGAGTGGGAACAGCAGCCAGTTTTCCAAGGCTTCCTGCTGCTTTTGACTCTGTCCACCAGAGGGCAGCAGATGCCCGCACGTGAAACCTCAGTGCACTCCTTGTGGGTGAAATCGACTCCATGAGGGTCTCTCATTCCCAGCAGGCCCTGGGCTATGGGGTCCCTTGCAGGGAAATCAGCTCCAGAAAGCTTCTTCAGAGATGCATTTAGTTTGTCTTCTATTATTCAGAGACTCAAGGTCAAACTTTTATCTTAAGGACGCATGGGAAACAATAGTACATTGAGAAAGCCAGGCTTGAGATGCCAAACTAGAGGTCATGGACTAGGTCAGCACCTTAGCTCTTTTCTTTTCTTTACGGGGGAAATGAAGGTGAATCAGGCATTGACCTGGCCTTCAAAATAGCCATGAGCATTTCTGGATCCCACCCACGTGTCAGGTGCTGTTCTCAATTCTTTATGTGTCAACTGACAGGACTCCTGCCAGGTGGGCATTATTGACAGGAGGGAACTGAGGCCCGGAGAAGTTAAGTCAAGGTCTCACGTCCAGGGAGAAGCAGGGATTTGAACATGGGCGGTCTGGCTCCAGAGCCCACACTCTGTCTGGTTTAGTGGGGAAGGTAGGCATGATAATGACTCGGCAATAAGAGCTGTGAGAGACTCTTGCCTTAGTCACTCCTGTTGCCAGGCATGCTGACGGTGCCTCACTGCGCTGGGCCGTGGGAAGTGCGGGGGAGATGATGCCCCAGGAGCAGCCCTGCACCCAGGGCCAGTGTGAGTTGGAGGATAAAGAGTAACTCTGACCTGTGTTCTATATCGCCCCCTAGTGCTCCCCAGTGGGACTGAGCTCCAGGTGCCCAGGGCAGTACCCTGCTCCCTGGCTTCTTCCTCTGTCTCACTGGCCTGCACTCCTACTATTTTTCCTGGGATCACCTGCCAACTAAACTATTCCCGCTGCAGTCCTTGGTGAGGATCTGCTACTGGGGGAGTCCCGCTGGTGACACTGTCTCCATGAAGTTTGTATCCCTTGAGGACCATGCTAGGGCTGGGAGCCATGAGGCTGCAGAGACCCTGAGGGCACAGGCCTGGCCCTTGGGGAGCAGAGAAGGCTCTCAGGAGAGAGGCCATTTGAGCTGCTCACTCTGGACCTCCGTTAACTATTAACTCCCTCGTGATTTTCTCCTTGCCTTTGGAACCCATATGCTCCTCTGAGGCCATGATCCAGCCCCCCACCCTCACCCCTGGATCCCAGGGTCTTCTGAGTCCTGCATTTTCATTCTCAAAGCATTTGCTTCCCACCTATTTACCAGGCGTGCTGACCAACAGATCGCTTCTGCTTGGCTTTCGTGGGGCCACAGGCCACCACAGTTCATCGGGGGCCTCGGTTCCCACCTCTGCAAGATGGGGATGGTAGTGCTTCCCCCACCAGGTGCTGCGAGTCTCCGTGTGATGAGGCGAGAACAGGCTCTGTCTGACCACGGGCAGCTTTGGGAACCCCCAAAAGCAGTAGGGCTAAGCGGCATGGTGCTCTAATCGTGTGAATGAAGGGAGCTCAGGCACTAGCCGCTTCTCCTCACCCCTTCCCGGGTGCCCTCAGTCTGTCTGTCTGGTGGTTTCCTGGGTCCCTGGAAGAATCGGAAGGAAAGATGCTCTACTTCTTGCCTGTTTCTTTCCGATGCCCCCAGACACCTAGAAGCCCACGCATCTCACCTTCGAGGCTCATGGCCAAACAGTCCTCCCAACTCCATCCAGGAGCCCTTGTTATACTCACCGAACCCGTGTCGGGCCCCTCTGGAGTCCCTGCCAAGCCCTGGGATGTCTCTAACCTGGCGTTGGCAGGCGCCACACAGCCTCAATTCCTGTTTCCCTTTCGCACTGATTGCAGCAGATAATGGCCATGCCAAGCATGTATTAGCATCTGTGAAGGGCCAGGCGCTGCTCTAACCAGGGAGGTGCAGAGCCAGGCTGTCTGGCTTTCAGTTCTGGGTGCAGATGTAGTGTGCCGGTATGGACGGTGTGCTTACGTGTGTGTGTGTGTGTGTGTGTGTGTGTGTGTGTGTGTGTGTAAGAAGGGGTGACCCCCAGGGACTCCAGGGGACAAGTGTGACCTGCCCAGGCTGGGCGGGCAGAGGGGCTGCCTGCCTGCCTGCCGGCGGCTGGGAACCACTGTGGATCTTGGGAGGCCCCAGCCCGGCGGCTGCTGAGTGGAAAACATGGCTCTTCTTGGGCCCAACATTCTCTGTTGCCAATGCTGATGGGCCTCTTGTCGAGGTGAGTGGTCCTAGGCCACCTTGTTAGCCTCCCTGAGAGCAAAGCAGCTTCATTTTGGAGCGCAGGTAAGGGTCCTAGCCATGGCTTCCTGTTTGTGTTATTGCTGAGGACAGGGCGACTAACAGAGCCCTGTGTGATCCTTCTCCCTGCCAATCATCCATGGGAGTCGAATTACTTACATACCAGACAAGATAAGACATAAGTAGTGTACACACACTCACAGCATATAAGAGACTAGAGGGCCGGTGCACGAAATTCATGCATGGGTGGGGGGTGTCCCTCAGCCCAGCCTGCAACCTCTCCAATCTGGGACCCCTTGAGGGATATCTGACTGCCCTTTTAGGCCCGATCCCAATGTCTAAACGGGAAGTTGGACATTCCTCTCACAGTCCAGGACTGCTGGCTCCCAACCGCTTGCCTGCCTGCCTGCCTGATTACCCCTAACTGCTTCTGCCTGCCAGCCTGATCACCCCCTAAACACTCCCCTGCCAGCCTGATTGACACCTAACTGCTCCCCAGCCGGCCCGATTGCCCCTAACTGCCTTCCCCTGCCAGCCTGGTCACCCCTAACTAACCTCCCCTGCCAGTCTGGTTGCCCCTAACTGTCCTTCCCTGCAGGCCTGGTCGCCCCCAACTGACCTCCCCTGCTGATCTGATCACCCCTAACTGCCCTCCCCTGCAGGCCTGCCCTCCCCTGTAGGCCTGGTCACCCCCCAACTGCCCTCCCCTGCTGGCCTGGTACCCCCCCAACTGCCCTCCCTTGCAGGCCTGGTCCCCCCCAACTGCTCTCCTCTGCAGGCCTGCCCCTCCCAACTGCCCTCCCCTGCAGTCCTGGTCCCCCCCAACTGCCCTCCCCTGCCAACTGGTCTCCCCCAACTGCCCTCCTCTGTCAGCCTAGTCACCCCCAACTGCCCTCCTCTGCTAGCCTGGTCACCCCTAACTGCCCACAACTGCCCTCCCCTGAAGGCCATCTTGTGGCGGCCTTGTTTTGTCCACATGGGGGCAGCCATCTTTGACCACATGGGGGCAGCCATCTTGTGTCTTGGAATGACGGTCAATTTGCATATTACTCTTTTATTAGATAGGATAAGTTGTAAAATCACCTTGGCATTTGAATAGAATCCACCTGGATTTATCAATCTCTGTGACCTCAGTCTGCCCATCTGCAGAGTGGGACTGCAGTAGTGTCTACTCCTCCTGCAGCTCCTGTGAGGACTGGAGTATGAAGTGCCTGGGGAGCCCTGAGAACAGGACCTGGCATGCACTAGGCACTCAATAATGATTATTAGTATTAATCCGATGTCATTGATTATTATTATGCCTGTTGGTTCTGTCTTGGAGAGTCATTTGGACTTAAATGGGAAAATGCTGGGCACAGAGTTAATGCTCACTAAGGGGTATTATTATTATGTTTTACTGAGTTTGTTTTGCCCTCACTTGGTATCCACTCTCGATCTAAGGGAAAGTTGGAATTCCTTTTCTCATTTGAAAAATGTTGAACTAGAATCCAGGCAGGCAGAATTGCACACTCTCAGCGTGCATGAGCCCAGAGGTTCAAAGAATGCCTTTAGGAACCTGTTTCTCCTACCTCTTCTCCTGTTGGTGGCAAGCTGTCCACTTCAGTTCCAGGCTCACACGGCCCCTCTCAGCAACTCCTGTGGCCAGGAGGGCATGGATTTCCTGTTTGTTCTAGAAAAAGTTCCAGAACTGAGACTCAGTGGGCCAAACGGCCAGCCTAGAGCCAATCCTGTGGCCTGGGTGGTGAAATGAGCTGAGTCGCTGGGCCGGGGTCCAGGGAATGGGACCAACCCCATGAACATCTCCTGGATCCAGAGGGTGAAGGCGGCTCCTTTAGGAAAAGCTGGTGCTGTCCCTAGAAGGGGAGGGGAGTCTAGGCAGCAAACCACCCAGGACCAGGGCAGCATTTCTGCTCATTCTAGACGCAGGGCATCCTGCCGCCAACCTCTGCATCCTGGCACAGTAAGCTTGGACCTGCTCAGTGTTACAAGTGAACTTGAGAAACCCCGGCTGGGGCGCTCCCTCTGAGGATGCAGGGCTGGGCTGGCGACTCTCTGTCTACACCTCCTGGGTCAGGCTGAGGCTGGGCAGGGGCATCAGGCTCCCTACTTTCCTTCACTCCTGCAGCCCACACTGTCCACTGGTGACCGCTCTGCCTCAAAGCGAGGAGATGGTTCCAGAAGACAAAAGGCCAATTGCTTCAGGCGTCAGAGTGCAGCCCCTTCACTTAGAGAGCTGTAAGCACGGGCTGGGCTGGGCAGCCTGTGTGGTCTGGCCCTGCCAGCTGCCGGCAGAGGTAGGCAGACGGCTCTGGGTCGCTGGTTGTTGCTGGGCACAAGGGAACTAGACTCTCGCAGAGAACAGTCCAGATCCGACTGTGCAAACACTAACATCCTCCTGGCTCAAAGCATCTGCTTCTTTTTCTCATTCCTCCAGCTTGACTCAGAGAGAGTTTTCTGGAAGATCTACCCAGTGGCTGCTCATACAGCGGCAGGAAAGCCTCCTTAGCTTTGCCTGGGAGCATGGAGCTGTAGACGCAGCAAATGATCCATGAAGGGATGGGGTTTGCATTGGCAGACACGTGTTTACCCAGATCAAATAGGGAAAAATACTTTTTTGCAACACTCCCTGAGCAAGGCTTTACAGCTAATGATGAGCTTGAGCTGCGCAACACAGATGACGGAATGTAAACAGTGAGAAAATGATTAGCCCTCCTCTCGGGGAGGGTGCTGCTGGGGAGCACATGCCATGATGCCCCTTGGGGAGCACATGCCATGATGCCCCATAGGGCAGATGCTTTTGGTGTGGGAGTGGCTCTGCATAACTGAGGAGGGGAGCTTGAAGTGGGGGAGGGAGTGACGGGTTCAAAGGCTGAGCACTCTGTGCTGAGGGCAGGAGGGAGGGAAGAGAGGGACACTGCTGAGAAGGCCTAAGAAGGCTAACATGCCAGGTGGGAGCTCTTTAAGGGGGTTCAGGGCGCTGGGGGGTGTGGGCTTTCTCTGTGGGTGTGCACATTCATTGCCAGGAGATATTAGTAAGAAATCCCCAAATTCCTGGTGGGCGGAGCCTCTTCTACCGGTATTTGCCCTCTAGCCCTGGGAAGCCATCCTGCATGGGCCGTCTTGCCTTTCTGCTTCCTTTGCATTTGGCCAGTGGAGGAGCTTCTCTTTGGGTTCAGCCAATGAGGAGCTTCCCTTTGGGTTCAGCCAATGAGGAGCTTCCCTTTGGGTTTGGCCAATGAGGAACTTCCCTTTGGGTTTGGCCAATGAGGAACTTCCCTTTGGGTTTGGCCAATGAGGAACTTCCCTTTGGGTTTGGCCAATGAGGAACTTCCCTTTGGGTTCAGCCAATGAGGAGCTTCCCTTTATGTCTGGTCAGGGCATCAGAAGGAAGAAGCGGGTGATGTTGGGGGATTTTTTTTTTCCTACTTCCCACTTCACCTTGCCTTGGCTTGGCTGTTGCTAGCTCCTTGGCGGTTCTTTACACACCGCTCCTACCTTTGTAAAATTTCCTTCCATTAAATGCCACTTAAATGATCCTACTTTGAATGTGCTGTTTCCTGCCAGGACTCTGACCGACCTGACTTGTGTGAGTGCATTTCTCACAGGAGCCTGTAAGGGGTGGGGCTCTGTGGGCGGAAGCAGAGTCACACAGACAAAGGAAGAGCTGAGTGGTTATAACACACATTCAGGAGCTCCCCAGGAACCCCCTGGCAGCCTGGGGACCCCTTGCAGCCATGGTCACTTGGAGGTAAAAAAAAATGTGCATCTCAGTGTGACTGGCCCCAGGAACTCACCAGGCTGGCACACTTGGGCCACCATAGAGTGTTCCTTCCAGACTGAGCCGGGATCAACCAGGATCTTGAGACATAGAGCGTGGGAACCGAGGACTGCTGGGTGTGACCATTCATTAATGTGGAAACTGAGGCTGTAAGAGGTTTGTGTCAGGTAGAGAGCAGCATTGAAAGAACTGCAGGAAAGTGAAAACAAGGCATGGCCTAAGGTCAGACATAGCATCAACCAGAGAAGATGCCAAATGTACATACGGAGTTGGAATTGGCCAGGTGCAGGAGCAGGTACAGAGGACTCCAGGCAAATGTGCTGGGAGGTCTCTGAGGCGCCTAGGCTGAAAGATGCGCCTCCATTTTTCTGATTATAAAAGCCATTCAAATTACTAGTAATTAACGAACATTTGGAAACCATGGCATAAACAGAAATCACCCAGGCTCTCGCCTCTTAGACCAATTCAGACTCAGTTACTATAGGGCATTTCCTTCCAGGATTTTTTCTTCAAAATCACTATAGTTGTTTGGTTCTTATAACTTTGCATGCTACTTCTTAGCATTATGAGTAGACATTATGAATAAGCATGATATTTTAAACTTTCTATTCTATTATATAAATTTCTGTAATTTGCTTAAATAATTATTCCCATGATAGTGGGCATTTAATTTTTTTCTTTTTCTTTTCTAGTTTTTATTTATCTTTTGCTATGGTAGCTAATAGTAGGTATATAATAATATATATGTTTATGTGCATATATATGTATATGATAATAATGATATGTATACACAGTGTTGTACCCCAACTTTGCACTCACAATTTTGTGTTCATCTCTGGTTATTTCCTTCATTCCGGATTTTTAAAGTAGGATTACCAAAGGACATGAGCATTTAAAAGACTTATGATACATATTTTTGTAAGTTGCTTTCCAGAGAAGTTGTACTAGCTCATGTCTCTTGCCAGACACCTAGGAGAGCGCAAGTCTTGATGCAGCTTTTCCTGTGTGGAGTTTGGTAGGGCCTCTCTTCAAGGTGTGGCTCCGCCCCCAGGTCATGCCCTCCCCTCCCCCATTACTGGCCCTACTCCCAGGTCCCACCTGCATGTGTCTTAAAGGTGAGCCCACTGCCTGTTAGTGAGCATGTGCAGTGGGTGAGGGTTGATCTGGTTCCAAGAGTAATATGTATCTATTTTCTACTTTCCAGATGTTTCTCCCCTCTGGGCCCAATTCCGTGGCTCCCTGGAAAGTGATATGATGACCTTGGGCTTGAGCCCAAAGAGCACGGGAGATTTTTGGCAGGTCGACGGTGGGCTGGTGCCAACCAGCTTAGAGCGAAAGCACTGTGTGCTGGGCTCACGTGGAGGAACGTGTCTGCATCTGCCTCCCCTGGGCTCAGGAGCACCACGGCCTCCTCAGGGAGACCGCCGGGCGGCTGGATCCCTTTGGGGCAAAAGTAGGCAGGCTGTGCTTTAGAAAGGATTTATGTAGCCCTAGCTGGTTTGGCTCCGTGGATAGAGCGTCGGCCTTCGGACTGAAGGGTCCCAGGTTCGAGTCTGGTCAAGGGCACATGCCCAGGTTGCAGGCTTGATCCCCAGTGTGGGACGTCCAGGAGGCAGTCTATCAATGATTCTCTCTCATCCTTGATGTTTCTGTCTCTCTCTCCCTTTCTCTCTGAAGTCAATAAAAATAGTTTTTTAACAAAGAAAGGATTTATGTGTGTGGAGGGGCTGGAAGATGAGGCAGGCCTGGTGTGTGGGCCAGGAGATCTGGGGCTGCAGAGACCACTGGTACAACAGCGGTAGTAGTGTAAGACGTGGATATTTAGCCTCGCTGACGCTCAGCTTCCTCATCTGTGTGGGAAACTGTTGGAAAGTTTGCTAGGGCCTTTTCCAATAAGTGCACATACATGCACGTCCAGGATACATGTTCTATTGTGTCATCCATTTGCTGGATGGTGGACACATTCCAACTCTTACCCACCCTTGATTTTCAGCTTCCTCCTACTTACCCTGCTGCCGGGAATGCACTTAGTGGATTATTAGTAGTAGCTATTGAAACCCAAGTCTGTCTTTCCTCAGAACAATGCCCTCTTCCTGTCACTATTCTCAAGGCCCCACCTTTCCCGTGACTGGATAGAGTTTATTTGCATATTAACTCAAAAAGTACAATGAAGAAAGTGGATCTGCCTATTCATACAATCACCCTGCATCGTTCTCTCCCTGAGTGCAGGCAACTTAAAGTTGCTGGATGTGGCCATCTTACAGATCTGGTAACCATCCGGATGTAGCCATCTTACAGAGGCTGAGAGAAGGGGCATATTTAGCCCGAGAACATCCACCCAATGTGGAGCCAGGACTAGAATGTGAATCTTCAGACTCTAGGCTGATGCGTTATTTACTTTACCTGTGGTTTCAAAAAGGACCCCTTAATAAATGTGTTTTATGTGATCCTCTCAACTCATCAACAGATGGAAGTAGTGTGGAGGGGTTATGTGAGGCCCAGGCCTTATCCACTAGGGGCTTCTGAAGTAATTCCATGGATCTCTACACTTCTGCTTCGGAAGTGCTGATAGGCACCAAGCAGCCTGCCCCATTGATTCACTGATTCTCTTACTTACGTATCCTTTCAGCAAACTCATGGTGAGTACTTAGCTTAAGTAGCTACCTAGTGTTCTTCCAACAAATTCTCTGTTTTTGGCTTCTCCCTTTTCTTTTTTTAAAAAAAATATATTTTATTGATTTTTTTTTACAGAGAGGATGGGAGAGGGATAGAGAGCTAGAAACATCGATGAGAGAGAAACATCGATCAGCTGCCTCTTGCACACCCCCTACTGGGGATGTGCCCGCAACCAAGGTACATGCCCTTGACCGGAATCGAACCTGGGACCTTTCAGCCTGCAGGCTGACGCTCTATCCACTGAGCCAAACCAGTCAGGGCAGGTACCCTTTTCTTAAAATATTCAGTCATTTCTGTTGCTTTCCACGAAAGAGCCCTGATAGGTGCAAAGAGTTTATACTAACTATCTTGGTGGTGGCGCCCTTTTGGGAGGTTTTGAGCTGGAGAGTTTCTGGGGCAGATTTGAGTGTAGATAGGTCCTGCTGGTGGCTGGACAAAGGATGGCTCGGCTCCCGTGGGAGTAGAGGGGAGATAGGAGGCAGGAATATTGGTTAGGTCATATTGAAGACCAGGAAAGAAATACGGAAAGCCTAAGCTATGTCAGTGATTGCGCCACAGACAGGAAAGTGCAGTGATAAAGACCTTGCACTCTGATGACAGATCTGTGTTCGCATCCTGACTGCCACTTGCTTGGTGTGCAAACAAGGGCAAGTCTCTCAACCTCTCCGTCTGTCTCATTCTCTAAAGCAGGCTGGGTAAGGGTGTGTCTGCTTGTGGTGCTGGTGGAAGGATTCACTGAGATCACTAGGGTGGAGGCTATGCACAGTGCCTGGCTCCTAACAAGCATTTGGTAAATGCTGTTATCCATGGACGAGGATGAGGAGAATAATGGATGATGGTGATGGTGATGATAGTGATGATGATGGTGATGATAGTGATGATGATGGTGATGGCGATGGTGATGATGATGATGATGATGGTGATAACTATCCAGGATGGAGATGATGAGTGGGTTTGAAAGGAAAAGTCAGAGATGACTCCTGGAGTTCTAGGCCAGGGGACTAAGGGAGCCCTTTTTAAGAAAAGTAACAACAACAATAATAAAACATACAAAATATATTCATATTGTTCTATGCTTTTGTAGAGTTTGAAAAGTTGGGCATCGGTTATCTCAAACGTAGCTGGTTAGGATCGCCTTCTCTCCCCACTCTGCCTGCCCCTCCTGAGTCCCCTCTCACGTTGGGTGGTGCCGGGCAGCTTCAGGAAGGACATGTGCAAACCTCATCAGCTCTGTGGTAAATCTGTGTGCGTATTCTCAATTTGCAGAACACCTGAATTATATTACATTATCTTATGGTTGTTCATGGGAAGCCAGCATCATTTCCATAAACAGAAAGTGGCTACAGATTCAAATATGATGTCTTAGCTAATGACTTAACTGTTGCCTGCAAAGACTCCAAGCCTGAGGCTTGCTGTGTTTTTGTTTTGTTTTGTTAAAAAGAGAGCTTAACTAGCATCAGAAAGGTGTTTAAGACATACTGGCGCCAAAGTGAGACTTCCTTCCTGCAGTAACTGGCAAGATTTTAAGAGAATTGATGATGGGACACGGAAGATTTCTCTCCGAGGGAGGCTGTGTTATTTACTGCTGGGTCTGTGAACCACCTAAAGCCGTGTCCCAAACTGCCAGTGGCACTCACCCGACACCATGGACAGTCCCGCCCCAAAGACAGGCTGTCCTAGCGCCATGCCACGTGGCGGCACTATTCGGGACCTATGGAAACTGACATCGACAGGTGGACACAGGTAAAAATTAGCTCGGGATTAATCAGCTCGGCCTCTGGCCTGGCTCCCTCGGGCGGCAGGAAGGAGGCATCACCACAGGCTTCTATTCAGAGAGGCAGCTGAGCAGCTGGGTTTGGGGTGGGTCAGGCTCTGCCGAGGGGCTGCTCCAGTCCCCACACGGGCTTGCTGGTGGCATCCCCGGAGCCACAGTGCAGCTCAGAGACCACCACGAAGCAATTAAAGGGACAGGAACCGCCCCCCCCCCTCCCACACACACACATCTTCTAGGCGTTTCCACGGGATCCCCCTTTCCCTATAAAGGAGGTGGAAGCCAGCAAACCGGTCCCCTGGAAATGGGAAGTGAGGGTGAGCTGCTTTTCTGCCACAGTTTTAACCAGTGTGCTTTTCTCAATCCCTGCCCTGCTCGATTTGCTCAAACGACTCCCAGAAAGACGAATAAGCCATAACCTAATCATGGACACCCAAACTGACCTTTGCAAACTATTGGCGTCCTTTTAAAATTCTGTTTCTAGGCTGCGACATTAGCTGTGATGCTCAAAATATTGGCAACATCTCCATTTTAAATCTTTAATTATAGAAAATCTCCAGCATATACAAGAGTCTAGACTCTAGAGAAAACAGTAGGAATACTGAGCACCTCGTTCCCAGGACCCAGTCTCAGCAACGATGAACTCACGACCTGTCTCGTTTCATCTGCCACCACTCCCCCCTTCTATGCTATTACCCCACGAGCTTAGTTCCTGCAACCCCGTGACTCCATCCACAGCACTTCAGAATGGATTACGTTGCTCCACATGCAACTGCTGGTAAGCACGTATGTTTATTTCAAGTTGGTTTGTTGGGTGAGGATTCCAACGCGGTCCACCCATTACGGCAGCATCTTCATGCTGTGCTTCTCTTCCCTCCTCAACCCCCGCCTTCTTCTCCTGTCCCTCATGCTCCTAGTCATCTCGGGAAGAAGGTAAATTCGTGTTCAGAACTCTCAAACGCCTCTGGGGGTTGTCTGCTCTTTGGAGTTCCCACCCACCTCCTTGAGGTACTTGGAGATTGTATATTTTCTACCTATTGAGTTTTCATTCTCAACAAATTCTGTTCTCTGAAAAGAGAGGCTCCAGAGGTGAGAGAGCCTGTGGATTGTGGATGGACGGGGCTCCTTGGCTATTCTGTGCCCAGTGGGGCTGACATCTCTGTTTTTAGAATCGACCGAGGCCTGGTCACTGCTCTGTGGCCCCGGCCAAGTCACTCAACCTCTCTGGGCCCTGATTTCCTCGTGTGCCACACGAGAAAACATGTGTTCACTTATTCTCCTCTTTCTTTCCCTCCACTGGAACCCAGTGTGCCCTGTTAGCTGCTGCAGCAAAATGCCTCGCACGCAGCGAGCACTCACTCATCGGCTGACCCCGTGGGTCAGATGCTCTCAGGAACCCCTTCTGCTCTGAGGCCCTCGTTCCAAGACTGGTCAGTCCCGCCCAGCTCAAGGTGCCCCACTCCTGCTCCTGACGGGGGGCGGGGGGTCAGCTCCCACGCCTGGCTTTGCTTGACTGAGTGAGAAGCAGCTAACTGCAGACGCAGTGGAGGGAGACGTGGATCAGGACATTGGAGGCCACTTCCCCGTGTCCTCGGCTGAACGTCCCCCCGTGGGTGACAGCTCGGCTCCCAGGGCTCAGCTCTATTTCGGTCACCACTTGACACGTGTCACCTTGCAGAGGCCCTCGGGGACAAAAGGCCAGAATCTGCTGGAAGAATGGTAATGTGAGGAACCTTGGCCCCCTGCCCCCGGGGCTTCGGTGTTCTCTGGGACAAGCTGAGTGATGATATCATGGACCTGATTGCTTTCTGGACTTTGCAGGGCCCTTGTGTCTGGGCTCCAGCCGGCGTGAGGCCCCGAGGAGCCTAATTTAGGAAAAGGAATCAGCGGGATGACAGCTGCTGAAAATGCTTGGCTCCACCTTCAGCCAGAGAATTTAAGAAAAAGGCCCTTTGAGACCCCGAGCCCCGGGAGAAGGCCTTTCCTCCCGAGGTCCCGCAGGAAAAGGCTCCCTTCTTGGGGGTGAATGGCCCCCAGAGGTCATCTTGGCCAGCCAGCACCCTCCCCGACACCCCCTACGAGGTGGTCGTTCTGGCTGTGCTTGATTACCTCCAGCGACGGGGAGCTCAGTCTTTCACCGACAACCCGTTTCATGATTTGGACCCTAACTGCTAGACCTGACTTCTCCATCACCTACAACCGTCTTCTTGATGCCACTGCCACTGCCCTGGTTTCACCCTGTGGAGCCACAGAGAACACGTTTAAATTCTTCTTCCTTGCGACAGCCCTTCAGATATTTGAAGGCAGCTCTCGTGTCCCCCTGAGCTCGGACTCCAGGCTAAACATAGCTCTTGCAGCCATTGCTCATATGACATGGCTCAGGCCGCGCCACTGTCCTCATCATTTTCCACTGGATGGAGACCAGCTCTTCCCTGTCCTGCTCAAAGCGCGGGGCCCGGAGGCACTGATCGCAGGGACAGGAGTCGGACACTCACTTTATTCCTCCCGCTGTCACTGTCCCAGCCCAGCTTGGCAGCCGCCCCAGCCCCTTACACCCACAGAAGCCCTCCGCAGTTCTCACACATGCTGCTGCTAAGCCTCCCGCCCGCTCTGGGATTTGGGCAGCTGTGTTTTAGGGCCCAAGCGCAGGGCCTCCAACCATCTGTCCCCATTATAGTTCCGCCTTGTTGGATGCATGCACTTGTTCCCGGCTGTCTGGGTATTTTGGGTCCTAATTCTCTCATCTGACACTGGCGGCCCCTCTCAGCTCTGCGCCCCCTGTGCGCACCCAGCGCGTGGGACTGGGCTGGCGCGTCCCTTCGGGCTCCTGCGCCCTTTGTGGGTGGTCATTCAGCCCAGTACATGGAGCTCCCATTTCTTCACCCCCACGCAAGGCTGCTGGGGAAGCCGGTTGCAAGGCAGACATTCCGTGTGGACGCACACGCCCTGTGTACTGTTAACGGCAACGAGGTGGGGCCGAGGTGCCCCATGCAGTTAGCCGGGCTGCTGCTGACTTCAGCTCTCTGCCTGGAGGGCCGCCCGGTCCCCTCATTGCCCTGGAAACCAGGCAGCGGCAAAGCCCGAGGCAGGACAGGGCTCCTGGAGGCTGATGCCCCCACGGTGAAGGCTCTAGCCTCCTGGCTGAGGTCGCCAGGAAGGGCCCTGGGTGCAGAGGCAGACAAAGGGGATCCTCCTACCTGAACCAGGTCTGCTCACCGCGGACCTGGGGCACCTTTTCCTGGGGCAGGACTCAATGGCTGTGTAACTGGAGTGACCGTAGGTCTCACATTTCTCTGGCTTTCTTTCCTTCTTCCTTCCCCACTCTCCCTGCCTTCCTCTCCTTTCCCTCCTTCCTCTCAACAGGTCCCCATCCCCCACCCCCTGTTCTGAGCACCAGCTCTCTCTGTGCTCACCATTTCTTAGAGGGCCTCTGTCCTCCAGGTCACAGATCCTGGGCGAGATGCATGTCAATCACCAACACCCATGCCCGCTGGTGGTGAGGGGAGGGTCCAGAGCCCCTGGTCTCCATGGGAACAGGAGTTTCTGGGTAGCCCCAAGGCCGAGGTTCTGTCCTGTGCACTCTCCCCAGTCATCACACTCTGGTGTCCAGTCACAACTTCCCAGCGTGACTCTCACACCTGGAGGAGATAGAAGTCTTCTGTTAGGCTCCGGACGGGTTCTTTTGGTCTAGAAGACCTGTCCCCATAATAGAGGGCCTTAACGTCAGCCCAGGTCATTCTGAGATTCGGAATGCTCCTGAGTTTGGGGACAGATCCTGTCAGGGAACAAGTAGCCGTAGGTCCCTGTGCTCCGCTGGGCTGGGAAACTCAGAGAAGCAGCAGCTTTCTGGAACCTTCTGGAGAGAGTGCGGACGCTGACTCGGTCCTGGGTTTGCACTGTGGCTCCTCCCCTCTCTGGCTGTGTGACCTTGTGCCCGCGAACCTCTCTGGGCCTCCGTTCTCCACATCTGTAAAATGGGTTACTCTTTGCTGATCACTGTGAGGGTTCATTCTAGGAACACAGTTCCTGCCATAGAGCAGACACTGTATTTGTGACTTCACAGCCCCGACTCCTCTAGCACCACAAGCTCCTTTTAAAAATCTGAGCTAACAAGGAAAAGAAGTGGTGGAGGGCATGAGGAGTGTAGACCCCAGAGGATACTTGAATTGCAGTTTCAAAATGGTTTCTAATGTGTGTTTCTCACGCAGGTAGCTTTTCTTTTCTTCACTGTTAGGCTTCGTTAGAAAGTCTTTTCAGAGGGCAAAGTGTAGCTACGTTTCAAAAGGAAAACCCTCCCAGGCCTTGCCTTTGCGTGGGACAGCTGTTCTCCCCTCCCCAGCAGGGGTCTGGGAACCCCTCCTGATGAACAGAGACAGGTGGGCCAGGGATGTGCAGAGAAGTGGGGTGTAAATCAGGGAGCTCAGGGTGCTGGGATGGAAGCACTTTTGCACATGGGACATGAGCACGGAACAGTGACGGAGGGCCAGGCAGGGGGGACGTGAGGCTTCGCCGCTCTCTTCTCCTGGGCTCCTGGCCAGGGTTGTGAGTAGAAGGTGAGCAAAGTGGGGAAGATTCCTCCTGCTCCTCTGACCTTCACCTCCCTCCCCCGTTCTCAAGGCCAAGATCTGAGTTCCATAGTTGCATCCTGGCCACTGTCCCACTTCCCTCCTGGCAGGACTCAGCCCAGCCCACTGCCAAAGGCCCTGCAGGTCAAGCTGACCCTTGCCTGACCATCACTTCTCTCCTGGATTTGCCTCCCTCCTTCCCTTCCCTCCCGAGGCTCAGCAGCATGCCATCTCATTAGGATTTCCCAACTCCGCATTCCGCCATATGGCCAGCTCATGCCATTCCGCACGAAGTCAAGTCAGCAGATTTCGTCCTATTTATAGGGATGATGTGCGATTCAGAACTGGCGCCCGGTCTGCCGGCTTGGCTGCCACAATAGACTTTGTTTTCTTTCCCCTTTTTTCTTTATTCTCTAAGTTTTAAAGATAACTATCCTGATAAGTAATATGCAAATATATTCTCACCGGGAAAGATTTTGAAGTAGAGAAATAGAGAAAGAATACATAGAGTGACATGTTTAGGTTCCATTTCATTTTATTCTGATTGTTGACTTTTTGGTGTTTCCTTCCAGTCTTTCTTTCATGCGTTCTTTCCATACGTGTCTGTGTAAGTACAAATGCAAACACAAGTATGTAAATGTGCAGAAGGGAGTTTAACTTTGCCTGGAAGGAATCTGGCCTTTGCCCTGGGTTACCAGGAGGTGATCTCTGTTTGCCTGGGGCCTTGGGCCAGCCAGATAGTAACAATGGGATTGAAGGTAGGGCTGGCCAAGCTGGAAAGAACACCAGTATGATTTAGGGTGCGGGGTTTGGGGCCTGCAATATCAGTTGACTAGACCAGCAATTTTCAGCTGGTGTGCTATGGCACACTGGTGTGCCACAAGAACTTTTAAAACATGCGATACGTGACTATTTAGTCAGGGGCACTGACCTCTTTCCCCTTAGATTGTCAAATTAAAAAATGACAACAGCCAAAACAACAATAGCCATCCGGTATGAACAAATCAAAATTATACTTTTATTTTTTGTTAGAGCAGCAAAAAATAATTACTTCTTTTGGTCTACTGCAGAATTTTAGTAATTAGTGTATGTGTGCCATGAGATGAAGAAGGTTGAAAATCGCTGGACTAGACCAACCGTGGGGTGGGCAATCGATCCATCAATCCATCCGTCATGCAGATGCAATGAGCCCCAGTAAACACTGAGCTCTGGCGCCTGGTGAGCACCGCTTGCCGGCGAACTCTGTGCAGGAGAGTAGCATGTCCATGGCCCACGCAGGGCAGTGGGAGCCCGGGCTGGCGCTCCATGGACTCTGCCCGGTACTTCTCCCGGCTGATGTTAGTCCGCATCTCTTCCCTGTAAGGAACCAGAATGTGAGCACAGGAGCCTTCACGAGCTCTGTGGCTTCTTCCGGCAAATCACTGAGCCTGAGGGTTCCGGGAACCTCCTGAGTTTGCAGTTGGCGTGAGAAGGGAAGGTGGTCTTGGGGACGGTGGCCTCTAACTTTGTAGTTGGCCTAATCTCATCGCAGTGTGTGGCTCTACCTGTGTGTATTTAGAACTGCATAATTGGGAGTTACTTTCATGGCTCTGGAAATTGAATTATTTCACCTTTCTGATGCTTGGAGACCTTCTCTAAGGCTCCAGTGCCTCATTTTTCTTACGTGGGAAATGGGTAATGACAGCACCTGCATCTAGAGTCATTATGAGGAGTAAATGAATGAATATTTATAAAGCTCTCAGGACAGTGCCTGCCATGGGGTGAGGGATGCATAAGACATGATGATGATGATGATGAAGATGATGATGATGATGAAGAAGAAGAAGAAGAAGATGATTTTGTTTCCATACCAGACCATTGAAATCTGTAGCTTATTGTTATTAATGGCTGACTAATGGATACCACTTCTATCCCCTCTGGGTTTCCCACAAAGACAGTTGGGGCTAGAATGTTTTATGGGAAATGATCCTTTTGCTGAGCTACAAGGTCAGGTGAATTAGCAGGCTGGTCTAGAACACTTATTTATTGAAGCACCAATTATTTATGATACAAACATTAACTTGGCACACACTGTGTGCAGGGACCCTGTCCTGGTAACTGTGGCATTGTAAAAACCAGCGCATTGGGGGAGGAAAAGGAGAAGGGAATCCATTAGAACAGTGGCCGGCAAACTGCGGCTTGCGAGCCACATGTGGCTCAGTGGATAGAGTGGATTTAAAAAAGAGTTTGAGCTTTCTTCAATTGCCTCAGGTTCCATTTCATTTTATTCTGATTGTTGACTTTTTGGTGTTTCCTTCCAGTCTTTCTTTCATGCGTTCTTTCCATAATTCTTCAATTGTGCTCTTTGGCCCCTTGAGTGTGGCTCTTCCACAAAATACCACAGCCTGGTCGAGTCTATTTTGAAGAAGTGGCATTAGAAGAAGTTTAAGTTTAAAAAATTTGGCTCTCAAAAGAAATTTCAATCGTTGTACTCTTGATATTTGGCTCTGTTGACTAATGAGTTTGCTGACCACTGCATTAGATCATCTACTAAGTGTCAGTCCAGTTGTTATTTCATTTAATCTGCACAATACCATTAGCAGGAAAATATTATGACCCATTTTCCAGAAGAGAAAACCTAGTCTCCGTTTAAGAAATGTGCCCAACGTGACATGGCCAAGTGTGTTGGGAATATGACAGAAGTCCAGGCGTGTCTCATTTCAAAGCCTGTTCATTTTGAGCTGTGTTTCACCTCTGGACAAGACATGGACCTTGCCCTGAAAGGGTGCAATGTTTCTTTGGAGAAGGGGTGGTAGAGGTGGGAAAGATGAGACCTGAGGCAATTGAAGAAAGCTCAAACTCTTATTTAAAAAAAATATATTTTATTGATTTTTTACAGAGAGGAAGGGAGAGAGATAGAGAGTTAGAAACACTGATGAGAGAGAAACATCGATCAGCTGCCTCTTGCACACCCCCTACTGGGGATGTGCCCGCAACCAAGGTACATGCCCTTGACCGGAATCGAACCTGGGACCTTTCAGTCCACAGGCTGATGCTCTATCCACTGAGCCAAACTGGTTTCGGCTAAAGCTCAAACTCTTATAAACATTTCTCCATTTCTAAAGTCGCTTTGTCACTCAACATGTCATTGGACTTTACAGACCAACTCTGATATAGGCAAGAATCATTGCAATCTATATATATAAAACCCTAATATGCAAATAGACAGAATGGTGGAACAACCAAACAACCGGTTGCTATGATGTGTGCTGACCACCAGGGAGTGACACAGAACATGGCAGGCATCAGCAGCAGGCGGCAGAGTGCAGAATATGGCGGGCCATGGTGGGATGGTGGAGCAGGTGAGGGGGGGTGCCAGATCAAGGCAGGGCACCAGTTGCTGTCATCAGGGCAAGCCTCTGGTGTTTACTGAAAATTCTTTGCTCCCGCACACCGCGATCCCACTAGGTACTCGCACCTGCTGCCGGCACTGGCCCCACTCGCACCCACTGCCAGCACCCAGCGCCAGCCCCAATCCTTTGGCACTGTCAGTGGGTGCGAGTGGCTGCTGCTGGCCCCCACTGGTCCTGAGGGCTTCTCCAACTCCCCCTAAGCGGCGATTGGGGCCGGCAGCCGCCTCTTGTACCCGCTGCTGGTAATGGCCCTGCTCGCACTGGCCCCAATCGCTCCAGGCCATCAGCGGGTGGGAGCAGCAACGGCGGGAGCGGGGCTTCTGGTAGACAGGGGACCAGGGGCCATGGCCGGAGGGGCCAGGCAGGGGTACGGAGGATGGTCTGAGATTTGCCCCTGTGCCCACTGCAGCCTTGTGGCCCACGGTTCCTTTCAAGGTGCATGAATTCGTGCACTGGGACCCTAGTTTATAGATAAGAAAACAGGCTCACAGGGGCCAAGCACTGTGTCCAGCTAAGCATCTGACAAGAGGCCGAACTGGTGGTTGAGTCAGCGTGCTGCAGTGAGTGGTATAATGACGTGTGTGGCCGCCACTGTGACCGGAGGGTCACACTCCTGTGGGCACAGCTCTTGCTCCACCAGCTCCCAGCTCCTCTCCTTCTGGCCCAGCTGCCCACAGCATTGTGACACCGGGGGCATATTCCTTTGGGCGCTTGGCAACAGAGCCTTTCAAAATTAAACCTAAATTAAAAATAAAAGCCTTAATTAGTTTCCTTTCTAGCTTTATCAGCAAACAAACAAACAGCTCCTCCAGAGGGTTCTCCCCATTTTTTCAGGCAGATTCATCCTCAGATACACGCTCTGTTCACCATACAATAGGAAACTAATGAGACTTTAATTTCTGTCAAGCAGCATTGGAAAAACCCAAGTTGAATGCAGGGATGGCCACAGGGCAGTGTGAGTGACTTAGAAAGCGTTTGTTTCTTTGTGCCCTGAGAGTGGGCCTGCAAAGGGTGCCTGAGCTACCAAAACAAGGTCATGAATGAAACGGGCATTAATTTCTCTGTGTGAGCGTCAGTTTCTGAGTCACCCCGTGGACTGTACTCTCCTTGTGGAGAGGGCTTGGTGGACAAGCAGGGCACATCCTGGCAGTCTTTGCAAAGATACCAACCTCTGGCACAGCTGCTGTGGCATAACTCTATCCCTGTCTCTCCTGGAACTCAGCATCTGAGTTTCCTCTTTGGAGTCACAGGTAAAACTGGGACATATATATTGTGACCATCCCCCCAGGCTCTTGCTCTGAGGACCACAGGATTGCTGGGATTTGGGGAATTATTCGGGAAACTTCTGCTCTGGGACACCTTTGCTCAGTGGAAGCAATAGCAATTATTTTGCCCATTCATCCAGCTCGTGTTAATTGGGCCCAACTCGGTTCCATCCAGTGCGTTAGGAATGGGGACAGTAAGTAACAGAGCAGATGTGAACCCCCGGCCCCTAGGAAGCTTGAATTCTCTCTAATCACAAGAAAGTGTCTCCCCAGCCACAGCTGCACCTGGTGCCCACAGCTAATCTGGGGAGGAGGCAGGGTCTGGTTACACATCTTCCAGATGAGGAATGAGGTTGGGGAAGGCAAAGCGACTCACTGAAAATCATAAACCAGTGATTGTTTGTGGAACCAGGTTTTCAAAGTCACAGCTTTTTTTTTTTTTTTTTTTTTTTTTTTTGTTAAATCTTGGACTTCAAAACCAACACACTGTGCACACTTTGGGGAGTGAGCGTGTGTGAGCCTCTGCTTCCCTCTGTAAGATGGGCGTAGGAGTCTGTTCTGCAGAGCTGTGGGATGGTTGTTAGGAGATGTAGGTGGACATTAATAGGATGTCTATTTGTAGAAACAGATAAAATAGATCATAATATGCTTAAAGCACTCGGCATACTGCCAAGAATATAACAATAATCACCAATGCAGTAATGAATCGGCTAATATTTATTAAGTGCTTACTATGTTCCAGCTAAGTTCTATTATTATCTCTACTAAGGCCCGATGAATGAAATTTGTGCACTGGGGGGGGGGGGGGGGGGGGATTTGTCCCTCAGCTCAGCCTGCACCCTTTCCAATCTGGGACACCTCGAGGGATGTTTGACTGCCCGTTTAGGCCCGATCCCAGGAGGATTGGGCCTAAATGGGCAGTCGGACATCCCTCTCACAATCCAGGACTACTGGCTCACAACTGCTCGCCTGCCTGCCTGCCTTCCTGATTACCCCTAACTGCATCTGCCTACCAGCCTGATCACCCCCTAACCACTCCCCTGTCAGCCTGATTGATGCCTAAGTGCTCCCCTGCCAGCCTGTTTGTCCCTAACTGCCCTCTCCTGCAGGCCTGGTCACCCCTAACTGCTCTCCACTGCAGGCCTGGGTCCCCCCCAACTGCCCTTCCCTGCAGGCCCGGTCACCCTTAACTTTCCTCCTCTGCCAGCCTGGTCACCCCTAACTGCCCTGCCCTACAGGATTGATCGCCCCCAACTGCCCTCCCTTGCAGGCCTGGTCCCTCCCAACTGCCCTCCCCTGCTGGCCATCTTGTGGTGGCCATCTTGTGTCCACATAGGGGCAGCCATCTTGTGTGTTAGAGTGATGGTCAATTTGCATATTACTCTTTTATTAGATTGGATAGAGTCCTGGTGCATGGGTGGGGGTGGGGGCCAGCTGGTTTGCCCTGAAGGGTGTCCTGGATCAGGGTGGGGGTTCCCTTGGGGCGTGGGGCAGCCTGGGAGAGGGGCCTGTGGTGGTTTGCAGGATGGCCACGCCCCCCAGTGACCCAAGTGGAGGCCCTGGTATCTGGGATTTATTTATCTCCTATAATTGAAACTTTGTAGCCTTGAGCAGAGCCAAGTCTCCTGCTTGGTCCATGGCTGCAGCCATTTTTGTTGGGATTTATTTATCTTCTATAATTGAAACTTTGTAGCCTTGAGTGGAAGCCTGGGCCCGCCAGGGTGTGCGGATAGCTTGGCTTCCTCCATAGCCGGGGAAACCCAAGCCTCCAGCTCGCTCCGTGGCTGCAGCCATCTTGGTTGGGTTAATTTGCATACTTGCTCCTGATTGGGTGGTGGGCGTAGCTTGTTGGTGTAGTGGAGTGATGGTTGATTTGCATATTGCTCTTTTATTAGGTAGGATTATTATCTTACAGTTGAGGAAAACCTAAGCATGAAGAAGTGAGGTAACTTGCCTGGGGTTATTGATAAAGGTGATAAAGCACGTATTCAAAGCTTATAATACAGCTATACTATATTTTATATAGCTATCATCTAAGTCCCCCTTTTATTTCACCAGTGGAAAGAAAAGGCAATTATTATTTTAAAATAATATTAATGTAAAAATGTGTTTTTATTTATTTATTTATTTAATATATATTTTTATTGATTTCAGAGAGGAAGGGAGAGGGAGAGAGATATAGAAACACCAATGATGAGAGAGAATCATTGATTGGCTGCCTTCTGCTCATCCCCTACTGGGGATATCGAATCCGCAACCTGGGCATGTGCCCTTGACCGGAATCAAACCCAGGACCTTTCAGTCTGCAGGCCGACACTCTATCCACTGAGCCAAACTGGCTAGGGCAAAAATTTGTTTTTATTGATTCCAGAGAGAGGAAGGGAGAGGGAAAGAGATATAGAAACATCAATCCACCTGGCATTTGTCTTTCTCTGACTGAATTATTTCACTTAGCATAATATATTCTAGGCTCATCCAGGTTGTTGCAAATGGCATGATCTCATTATTTTTATGGCCAAGTAATACTCCATTGTATATATGAATCACAACTCTTTTATCACTAGTCCAGTGGTCGGCAAACTCATTAGTCAACAGAGCCAAATATCAACAGTACAACGATTGAAATTTCTGTTGAGAGCCAAATTTTTTAAACTTAAACTTCTTCTAACGCCACTTCTTTAAAATAGACTCACCCAGGCCGTGGTATTTTGTGAAAGAGCCACACTCAAGGGGCCAAAGAGCTGCATGTGGTTCGCGAGCCGCAGTTTGCCAACCACGGCACTAGTCTATTGATAGGCACTTGGGTTACTTTCATATCTTGGCTATTGTAAACAATGCTGCTGTGAACATAGGGGTGCATATATCTTTTTGAATTAGTACTTTGGGTTTCTTTGAATAAATACCCGGAAGTGAAATTGCTGAATTGTATGGCAGCTCTATTTTTATTTTTTTTGAGGAACCTCCATACTGTTTTCCACAATGGCTGCACCAATGTATAATCCCACCAACAGTGCATGAGGGTTCCCTTTTCTCCATTTCCTCGCCAAAACTTGCTGTTTGTTGATTTATTGGTAGTAGCCATCCTATCAGGTGTGAGGTGCTATCTCATTGTGGTTTTAATTTGCATTTTTTTCTGATTATTAGTGATTTTGAGCATCTTTTCATGTGTCTTTTGGCCATCTGTATACTCTATTTAGAGAGATGTCTATTCAGGTCCTCTGCCCATTTAAACAAATGTTTTTATTGATTTCAAAGAGAGAAAGGAGGAGGGAGAGAGAGAAAAACATTAATGGGAGAGAAATATCAATCGGCTGCCTTCTTCACACCCACTACTGGGGATTGAGCCTGCAACCCAGGCATGTACCCTGACTGGTAATTGAACCTGTGACCTCCTGGTGCCAGGGTCAATGCTAAACCACTGAGCAACACAGGCTGTGCTCCTGTGCACACTTTTAAATCAGATTTTTTTGTTTTGGTTTTAAGTTATGTGAGTTCCTCACATATTTTGAATAGTAACCTCTTATCAGATATGCCATTTGTGAATATCTTCTCCCATTCAGTGGGTTGTCTTTTTGTTTTGTTGATGGTTTCCTTGGCTGTGCAAAAACTTTTTAGTTTGGTATAATCCTATTTGTTTATTTTTTTGTTTGTTTTCCTTGCCTGAGGAGACATATTCAAAAAATAGCACTGCAGTGATGTCACAGAGTTTGCTGCCTGTGTTTTCTTCTCGGATTGTTATGGTTTCAAGTCTTACATTGAAGTCTTTAATCCATTTTAAGCTTATTCTTGTATATGGTATAAGAAAGTGGTCAACTTTCAATCGCATTTACAATTGCATCAAAAAGAATAAAATACCTATGAATAAATTTAACTAAGGAGGTAAAAGACCAGTACATGGAAAATTGTAAGACATTGCAGGAAGAAATTAAACAAGATACAAATAAATGGAAGGCTATATTGTGATCATGCATAGGAAGAATTAGCATCATTAAAATGCCCATACTATCCAAAGCAATCTACAGATTCAATCCAATGCCTATCCGAATACCAATGGCATTTTTCACAGAAGTAACACACATAATCCTAAAATGTATATGGAACCACAGAAGACCCTGGATAGCCAAAGCAATCTTGAGAAAGAACACAGTTAGTGATATTATGCTACCTGATATCAAACGACACTACAAGGCTATAGTAATCAAAACAGCATGGCACAGGCATAAAAACAGACACATAGATCAACGGAACGGAATAGCGAGCCTATAAATAAACCCACACCTATATGGTCAATTAATCTCTGACAAAGGAAGCAGAAATATACAATGTGGTAAAAACATTCTATTCAATAAGTGGTATTGAGAAAACTGCGCACATACATGTAAAAGGCAGTTATTTTGGAACTATCAGAGGAAAGGATAAAAGTATTTCCCAAAGTGGTTTATAATAAACATAGACTTTCCAGATATTAAGCTGTGTGTAGCCTCCTGCAGGAAGTCTCACCTGTTCAATGGGGTCACTATAATTCTCTCAAGGTTGTTGTGAATATTAAAGGAAGAGTCTGAAATGCTTTGTGGACCCTTTAGTGCATTCCACAGGAGTTGCTTGTCCTTGTATGTTAAACTCGTAGGGCCATTCCGTGCTCTAAGTGTGTAATGACACAGAGTTAAATCGGTCTTCTCAGTCTGCAGCCCAAAAGATGGTATTTTATTGGGCAAAAGGACACCCAGGTCACCATCTTGGAAACTTCAAGTATCCTATTTAAATGAAATGCCCGGGTTATTGATGGCCCGCTGTTCAAACCCAAGACCTGCCTGTAATCTCATTTTCAAAACACTTGTTCAGAAGCTGTTTCCTCTTTCTCATTTTGCTTTTAATAACCTGCCACTTGTCTTAAAATAATGGTCCATGTCACTGTGTTGAGGTACATAATTCAAAGGAAAAAAGAAAACAACAGGGAATTGTAATTTCTTGTTTTTCCAGAAACAAAATAGAAACACCTGCTACTACTTCACCAATTTTCAGATGTGAAACAGAAGAAACTCTGGGTAATAATTTATTTTTATAGATTTTTTAAAGCATTCTTTTAGTTTGACCAGTGTGGTCCCTGGTTGAGCGTTGACCTATGAACCAGGAGGTCCCAGTTCGATTCCTGGTCAGGGCACATGCCCAGGTTGCAGGCTCAGTCCTCAGTAGGGGGTGTGCAGGAGGCAGCCGATCAGTGATTCTCTCTCATCATTGATGTTTCCAGCTCTCTCTTCCTCTCCCTTCTCTCTGAAATCAATAGAAATATATTTTTAAAAAGAATTCATTTATATTGTGGTAAAATGGATAAAGTATAACAAAATTTACCGTATTAACCATTTGAAGTGTTTAATTCAGTGACATTAAGCATTCATGCTGTTGTGCAACCGTCACCACCATCCACCTCCAGACTGAAACTCTGTTCCCATTGAACACTCCCCGCCCCCTTAACCTCTATTCTACTTTCTGTCCCTGAATTTGACTACTGTAGGTACCCCTAATCAATGGAAACACATGGTATTTGTCCTTTTGTGTCTGGCTTACTTGCTTAGCTTATATTTTCCAAGGTTCATCCAATGTTGTAGGTGTTTTGGGCTGAATTGTGTGCCTCCTAAGGGAAACTCCTAAATTCCTATGTTGAAATCCTGACCCCCAGGACCTCAGAATACAACCGTATTTGGAGGTCAGGGTTGTATGAGATGATTAAGTTAAATTGAGGTCATTAGAGTGGACACTAATCTAATATGACTGCTGTCCTTATAAGAATAGGAAGTTTGGACACGTAAGACCATGGCAAGACACAGGGAAAAGATGACCATCCACAAGCCAAGGAGAGAGGACTGTTGATCCTCCCCACTCAGCCCTCAGAAAGAACCAGCCCTGCAGACACCTTGTCCCAGACATCCAGCCTCCAGAACTGGAGAAAATACATTTCTGTTGGTTAAGCCACCCAGGCTGTGGTACTTCCTTATAACAGCACGAGCAAACAGCATGTATCAGAAAGAAGGTCCTTCCTTTTTATGGCTAAGAAAGATTCCATTGTATGTAAGTTCACCCATTCATCTGCTGTTGGACACTTGGGCTATTTTCATCTTCTGCTGTTGTGCATAATGCTGCTTTGAATATGGGTGTAAAAGTATCTGCTGGAGTCTGAGCATTTGTTTCTTTTGGGAATATGCCCAGAGGTTACCTTGCTGGATCCTCTGCTCATTCTATGCTTAATGTTTTGAGAAACGGCTAAGCTGTTCTCCTCAGTGGCTGCTCCATTTTATATTCCCACCAGCAAAGCACAGCGGTTCCAGTTTCTCCACATCACTGCCAACACCTGTTGCTTTACTTTTTTATCGTGGCGTGTTTGTTTTTTAATAAGAGTCCCACCTCCAGGATGGCAGAGTCAGCTCCTAACAGGCTGATTCTCCCTCACAGAACAACTGTAAACTCTGGATAAACAACAACAACAACAACAACAACAACAACAAACAGTGCCCAAAGGCTCTGGAAAGTGCACTAAAGTGAGCAGATTTGGAAAAGGGCCAAAACGTGATAGTAGGGACCAACGTGGAGTAGTTTCCAGTTTTCCTGGCTTTAGCCTGAGGGCAGGGTGCAGGCACAGTGAAATGAACAGTTGCTAAAACTCCAGTAGCAATTCCACCATCTTTCTGTTCAGGGAACAGGAGCGTGGTCCTCTGGGGCTTCTGTGACCCCTGGGGAGTGGAGGGTGGAGTCCTGGACAGGCGAGAGCTGCAGAAGGGGAAGTCCCAACTTTTTTGTATTCTCCCAAATGCCTCCGGCCGAGCACTGAAAACACATGTGCAGGTCAGATGTGAGCAGCTTCCAGCGAAGGCTAAACAAAACCAGTTGTGTTTTTATATATTCGCAGTAAACAATTGGAAAATGACATTTTTAGAAATTACAGTATTATCCACAATTTAGGGATAAATTTAACCAAAGATATCCAAGACGTAGACAATGGAAGACATATGCAATAAGAGAAATGAAAGAAGACCTAGGTAAATGGAGTGATATACCATAATCATAGATCAGAAGACTCAAAATTGTTGAGATGACAATTTGTCTCAAATTGATGTATAAATTCAACACAATCCCAATCAAATCCCAGCAGGCACTTTTGTAGAAATTGATTCTAAAGTTTGTGTGCAAATGCAAATTACTTCTTTATGTGAAAATGGCAAATGCAAATGAATCAACCAAAACAATGTTGGAAAAGAACAAAATTGGAAGACTTACCCTACCTGATCTCAAGACTTACTATAAAATCGTAGTCATCACCGTGGTGTGGGTTTGCAAAGGATAGACATAGAGATCAGTGGAACAGAAGAGAGTCCAAAAGAGACTTACATGCAGAGAGTCAACTGACTTTCAACCAAGGTGCCAAAGCAATTCAATGGGGAAAGTATAGTCTTTGCATTCTGTTGGCCAAAGCAGGTCGCAAGTCTAGCCCAGATTCAAGGAATAGGGAAATAGACTCAACTTTGATGGGAGGGTCAGCAAAGTCTCGTTGCTAGGGATGTGGATGGAGACAAGGAGATATGAAGGACTAGATTCATTTTGGAACCTACCACCCCAGGGAACCTGAATGAGCCTCTGGGACCACTCATCAGACAACTCTGTCTACCGAGGTCTCAGCTTCTCAAAGGCCTCCTCCTCTGAGAAGCCATCCCAGATGGCTCTACCCCAAGATGACTCACAATTACCATTTACCACACTGGCCTGTTTAGCTCCCTCATAGCTCTTCCATAATCTTGTTCATTCATTTCTTCATTGTCTATCTTCCCATTTAAGATGGCTTTGAAAATAAGTGAAAAGAAATGAGACTGGGGAGGCAGCCAGAAGCCAGGCTGTGAAGGGGGGAATACCCTTGTAAGTTGAGACATTCAGTCGTAGAGAAACAGGATCAACAGTTTCGAGCAAGGGGGTAGCCTGACAGAACTGATCCTTTCTAACAAGATCCCTGTGACCAGGGCCTGGTGTAGAATTCCTTGGGAGGCCAGGTGAAAGAAGAACTGGAGGGGGTGAGAGCAGGGACCCCTGGGAGTGGCTCTGACGGTCTGAGTGACAGTGAGTGGCCTGGTGAAGGGCCAGTGGTGATGGGGAGGCAGGTCCCTCAAGGCTGATAGGGTCAGGCCTTCTGATTTCTCAACAGAGTGTGGCCATATAGATGTTCTATGTGGAATGTCAACAATTTTTAACAAACAAGTTTAAACTAATAAAAATGTTTAAACTATGTTGGGGGTGGGCTGTGGCCTGGGCCCCACTGGACGGCCTCTCTGCCAAGCATAACATAGTTATGATTTCACAGGCATAACTGTAGCTTAACTTGAACGCCTGGAATCCAGGTTATTGCTCTGAATGGCTTGTGTGTGCAACCCAAGAGAGGGTCAGGAGGTGTGAGGGGAGGAGCAGGAGGGAACTGTGAGCTCCGGGGCAGGGGAGGGGGAGGGGAGGGGGTCCGGGGGTGATGGAGGCCAGCCCGCTGCCCTCACTGGGAGGGACCTGGGACTCTGATACAGGAGGAGGAGGAGGAGGAACGCAGCTCTGTACTCATTTCCTACTCTGCAAAGTGGGATCATCAGGGCCTAGTTCTCAGAGCTGGCAGATGGAGAACAAGATGCTCCCAGTGCCCCCATTCATAAGAGTTTGGGGAGCTCTGTTGCAGGAAACAGAGCAGAGACCCATGTAGATATTTCTTATTCTTTAATAATCCTTACACTCATTTCCTTGGTACAACATACCCCAGTAGGAGCACCTGCTTATTTCTTGTTTATGTATCGTCTCCCTCTAGAGTGTAAGCGCCTTGAGCCGGGCCTGTCCGTGCTTGGCCCCAGGGTCGGGAGCCGCACCTGGCACACAGCAGGCCCTCAGTGCATGTGACTGACGGACTGTGATATGGAATGAAGAGGAGAAGGACCTGAACTTGGGTTGGCAGTTCCCTACCTGCATGAGAACAATGATCAGAGCAGCTTCTCCTGCATCTACTGTTCTCAGTGGCCTTTAGCGCCATATAACCCATGTGCCAAAGATGCTGTTGGTTCTGCATTCTTCATTCGTTCATGCTTAAATTCTTAAGCCACCTTTCTTTTTTTTTTTTTCTGGAATGTAAAGCTCTTTCTAATTAAAGTATAGCTGACATACAACATTATATGAGTTTTAGGTGCACAACATAGTGATCTCACATTTACATACCTTACAAAGTGATCACTACACTAAGTCTAAGAACCATCTGTCACCATACACAGCTATTACAATTCTAGAGGTCTGGTGTATGAATTCGTGCACAAGTGGGGTCCCTTGGCCTGGCTGGCGATTGGGGCCAATCAGGGCTGTCTCCTGCCCTGATTGGGTCCCAGGGCTGATTGGAACAGGCCAGCTGGGGGGAGGGACTGCAGGAGGTTGGCTGTCTGCAGGAGGTTGGTCGTCTGCAGGAGGTTGGCCAACCACAGGAGGTTGGCCGTCCATAGGAGGTTGACTGTGGGAGTGCACTGACCACCAAGGGGCAGCTCCTGCATTGAGCATCTGCCCCCTGGTGGTCAGTGCATGTCATAGCGAGCGGTTGACTGCTTGTTCCGTCATTAGGTCGCTTAGGCTTTTATAGATTATTAGAGGCCCGGTGCATGAAATTTGTGCACGGGGGTGTGTGTCCCTCAGCCCAGACTGTACCCTCTCCAATCTGGGACATCCCTCTCACAATCCAGGAAAGCTGGCTCCCAACTGCTTGCCTGCCTGCCTTCCTGATTGCCCCTAACCGCTTCTGCCTGCCAGCCTGATCACCCCCTAACCACTCCCCTGCCAGCCTGATTGATGCCTAACTGCTCCCCTGCCAACCTGATTGCCCCCAACTGCTCACCCCTGCAGGCCTGGGTCCCCCCAACTGCCCTTCCCTGCAGGCCCAGTTGCCCCCAACTTCCCTCCTCTACTGGCCTGGTAACCCCTAACTGCCCTCCCTGCAGGCTTGTTCGTCCCCAACTGCCCTCCCTTGCAGGCCTGGTCCTTCCCAACTGCCCTCCCCTGCTGGCCATCTTGTGGCGGCCATCTGTGTCCACATGGGGGCAGCCATCTTTGACCACATGGGGATAGCCATCTTGTGTTGGAGTGACGGTCAATTTGCATATTACTCTTTTATTAGATAGTATTGACTGTATTTCCTATGCTGTACTTTACATCCTCGTGACTTATTCATGTTATAAGTTTGTACTTCTTAATCTCCACCCGTCCACCACCCAACCCCTCTGGCAGTTATCAGTTTGTTCTCTGTTTCTATGAGTCTGTTTTGTTTGTTCATTTGTTTAGTTTTTAGATTCCACATATAAGTGAGATGGTACAGAATTTGTCTTTCTCTGACTTTTTCACTTAGCCGAATACCTTTTGGGCCCATCCATGTTGTTGCAAATGGCAAGTTTCATTCTATTTTGTGGCTGAGTAATATTCCATTGCACCACATCCATTTACAATAGCATGGCTATTGTAAATAATGCTGCAATGAACATAGGGCTGCATATATTTTTTTCCAATTGGTGTTTTTGTTTTCCGTGGATAAATGCCCAGAACTGAAATTGCTGCATTGTATGGTGGTCATATTTGTAATCTTTTGCTGAGCCTCCATACTGTTTTCTGTAGTGGCTGCACCAATTTGCAATCCCACCAACAGTGCACGAGGCTGCTCTTTGCTCCGCATCCTCTCTAACACTTGTTATTTCTTTTCTTTTGGATGATAGCCATCCTGACAGGTGTGAGGTGATATCTCAGGGTGGTTTTATGTGCATTTCCCTAGTGATTAACGATGTTCAGTGTCTTTTTAAGGGTCTGTTCACTATCTGTGTCTTCTTTGGAGAAATGTCTGTGTAGGTCTTCTGCTCATTTTTAATTGGATGATTTGATTTTTGATGCCGAGTTTTATAATTCTTTATATATTTTGGATATTAAACCCTTATCAGATATATCATTTGCAAATATCTTCTTCCATTCAGTAGGTTACCTTTTCATTTTGTTGATGGTGTCCTTTACTCCGCAAATGTTTTTTGGTTGAATGTAGTCCCGTTTGTTTATGTTCATTTTGTTGCCCTTGCCTGATGTCAAAGAGTTTATTGCCTGTGTTTTCTTCTAGGAGTTTTATGGTTTCAGGTCTTATGTTCGAGTCTTTAATCCATTTTGAGTTTATTTTTTGTATATGGTGCAAGAGAGTGGTGCATTTTGTATTTTTGCATGTAGCTGTGCAGTTTTTCCAACATTATTATTATTATTATTATTATTATAATTTTTAATCCTCACCCAAGGATATGTTTATTGATTTTAGAGAGAAAGGAAGAGAGGGAGGGAGGGAAAAAGAGTGAGAGAGAGATCAGTCAGTTGCCTCCTGTACACACTTCGAATGGGGATGGAATCTGCAATTGAGGTATGTGTCCTGACCTGAAATTGAACCCGCAAATTTTTGGTGTATGGGATGATGCTCCACCCAACTGAGCCACCCGGCTGGGGCTTCCCAACATTATTAAAGACTTTTCCCTATTGTATATTCTTGCCTCCTTTGTCATAAATTTAATTGGTTATAAAGGCAGGGGTTTATTTCTGGGCTCTTTATTCTGCTTTTGTGCTAATACCATGCTGTTTTAGTTATTTGAAATCAGGGAGAGTGAGGTCTCAAACTTCAGTTTCATTTACTTCTGCTGTGGTCTTTATTACTTCCCTCTTTCTGATAACTTGGGGCTCTGCTCCCTCTTTTCCTAGTTGCTTTAGGTCTAAGGTTAGATTACATGAGGTTTTTCTTGTTTCCTGAGGGCCTATGTTGCTATAAACTCCCCCCGTAGAAGGGCCTCTGATGGTCGGATAGATTTTGTAACAGTGCTTCTATTTTCATTTGTTCAAGGTGTTTTTTGATGTCCAGCATGTTGTTCAGCCTCTACGTGTTATTCTTTCCAGTTTTCTTCTTACAACTGATTTCTAGTTTCATGCCATTGTGGTCAGAAAAGATGCTTGATGGGATTTTAATCTTCTTAAATTTATTGACTTGTTTTGTGGCCCAACATGAGGTCTAGCCTGGAGAATGCTCATGTGCACTTGAAAAGAATGTGTGCCCTACTGTTCGGGAATGGAATGTTCTGTACACATCCAAGTCCATCTAGTCTGACTGTCACTTAAAGCCAACGTTTCCTTGTTGATCTTGTCTGGAAGATCTCTCCATGGGGTGTAGGTGGGGTGTTAAAGTCCCCTATTATTATAGTATTGCTGTCCATCTCTGACTGTATGTCTGTTAATATTTGATTTATGTATGTAGGTGGTCCTATGTTGGGTTTTCATATGGTTACAAGTGTTAGAGCCTCCTGTTGGATTGATCCCTCTATCATTATGTCATACTAGAGGCCCGGTGCATAAATTTGTGCATGGGTGGGGTCCATCTGGCCCACCCCGATCAGCCCGATCAGGCTGGGCTGGCCAGGGGGGAGGGGCCTTGGGCAGTTGGCCGCTCTGCTCCCTGGTTGAACTCCCAGTTGAGGGGACAATTTTCATATTAGCCTTTTATTATTAGGATCCTTGTGTCTTGTTACAGTCTTTGTTTTAAAGTCTATTTGGTCTAACTATTGCTGCCCCAGCTTTTCTTTCATTTCTTCTTGCATGAAATATCTCTTTCCGTCCATCCCCTTTCAGTCTGTGTGTGTTTTTAGATATGAAGTGTGTCTCTTGTCGGCAGCATATGAATGTGTCTTGTTTTTTTATCCATTCAGCTACCATATGTCTTTTGAATGGAGCACTTAGACCATTTACATTGAAAATAATTGTTGATAGGCATGTACTTATTGCCAGTTTAATTGTTTTCATATTAGCTTTATAAGTGGTTGATCTACTAACCTTCACTATATGTTTGCCTTTTCTAGTGAGATATTCTTTTCTTTCATATATTTTCTTATTTCTAGTTTTGGTCTTTTCTTTTCCACTTAAAGAATTCCCTTTAGTCCATACCATCCACTTAAGTAACAACTTTGTAGGGGCAGGAGGGAGAAACTCTAGCACATTAAATGGACTCTAAGAAGAATCCTCATTTTAGGAATGCACTGTTTTCCTTTAATGTGCCTTTTGAGGGAACTGCGGAAATGAGATAGTTAACTTCTGCCCCATGTCTACAAACTCACAGACAGCATTACGGAAAAGACACAAATTTTTAAAACCACCATTTTAAAATACTGTTTTATAAGTCACAGTTTGAATAAATAGAGACCACCCCCCTCACCCCCTCTAGTTTGTCTAATCAGCTAAGGTAGGGGTTCGTAAACTATGGCCCGCAGGCCAGATCAGGCCCAACTCCTGATATTGTAAATAAAGTTTTATTGGAACCCAGCCATGCTTCTCTGTTTACGTATTGTCTGTGGCTGCTTTCCTCTTCAGCAGCAGAGCTGAGTAGTTGCAACAGAGGCCATATGGCCTGCAAAGCCTAAAATTGCTACTCTCCGGCTCCTCATAGGAAAAGTTTGCTGGGTCCTGGTCTAGGTGATGGGGGATGCAAGCTGGCCACCTGCAGACCATCATAGCCTACAGGTACGTCTTGCTGATGTTCTAAAAAGTGAAGTAACAGCAGGCATAGGGGCAGCGTGGTCCCTGCAGTTGGCACCTGGCCTGCTTCATCCCTTTATCTCACTGCCCGTGTCCTGTAGGCAAGGGGACCCCATCTCTGGTTAGCGGTCCAGGAAGGATGTTGGCTCTACCTTGAGCTTGCTGTGTGGCCCTGATAAAACCACTCTACTCTCCGGCCTCCGTTTCCCCACTTCTCAGGCAAGGGGTTGGATTACCCGGCCCCTCACAGGCTGTGGTCCTGCTACTCCAAGTGTGGCCCTCAGACCAGCAGCTTGGACGCCCAGAGCTCGTTGGAAATGCAGCCTCTTGGGCCCAACCCACACCTGCTGCACCGGAACCCCATTTTAACCAGCTCCCCAGGCGACTCCCACACACGCTGCTTCTGAGAAGCATTTCTGGGGAATGTCCCCTTCCTGGCGTGATGTTAGCAGCAAACGCCTGTCTCTGCTTTCCAAGTTGGAGGCCTTTGGGTATTTCAGTTTCTGAGTGGCCTTTACACCTGGGGGGAGTCAGATGAGATACAAAATGTACGATCTTATTAGTAGAATGTCTCCCAGCCTTCTCGCAGGTTCTCTCTTAAGACTTGGTGGGACCCGTTTTGTGTGTGTGACAGCAGGAATACAGGACAGGCAATGCCTGGCTTTGAAATGGCAGCTAGACCAAGAAGAAGTATTGTAGGGTGGAAAAAAAAAATGTCCTCCCCCCTTTCTAAGTTCTTCTGGCTGGACTAATAATCAGTTCACACGAGATGGATCATCAGGAGCAAGTGACCAACTTATTGCATGTGTGCATATGGGGGTTCCCCAGGAATGTGGGACCTGAGGGCATGCTGAGCATTGAGGCTTAAATGCCCTTCTGGACGAAGGAGAGGGAGGCAGAGGTCTGGGACTTCAAAGAGAAAGTCGGCAATTGACAGGTAGCTGAGGAAAGCAAACGTGTGCTTGGCCACAGAGGGACACGGAGGGAGGGTAAGGTCTGGGCCGCCCAGTCTGCCACACTGAGCTCACATGTGCCAAAGAGAATATGCTGAGGTTTCCTCCCTGAAGCAGGTTTTCCTATCTGAGTTCCTCCAGGCAGGTAAAGGAGAAGGTAAAAAACAACTCCTCGTGAGTTAGTTGGGCTCTCCTTCTGCTTGAAGTAATCTGCATGCCAGGGGTAGCTCATTCACCGTGTGTGTGTGTGTGTGTGTGTGTGTGTGTGTGTGTGTGTGTGTCAAGAGGCTGAAATGTTCTCTGTGGACAGGTCATATTTGAGCATTTATTAGGAGGTTTGAGTGACTAGAAACAAGGAAAGGAAGTTTGCTGATGGACTTTAAAAAAAAAACACACACACAAATTTTTAAACCACTGTTTCTAAGAGGAGAGGATCTTGCAATGGAGCCACCTCCTCCACGGTCCACTGTTGGGTCATACAGACAACAACAATACGGATAAAAGCCGGGGCTTAGGGAGCACTTATGTGCCAGGAGCTGTTCTAAACCTTTAAACATGCACAAACCCCTTTAATCCTCAGAACAACCCTGTAAGGCAAATATTACTACTCTCCCCATTTTATAACGGAGAAACCTGGGAACAAAGCCACGTCTTCTCTAAGGCGACACAGTAGCGTCAGGGTGAGAATGGAGACATCTAGCTCCAAGGCCCACACTGTCCGTGACAGCGCTGCCCTGCGAGGCACGTGGGACCTATTTGGCGAGTGACTGGGAGAGATCGGGACGGCTAGAGTTATTTGCGAAGAGGCTGGGACTGTCTTGGGAAGGAGCACAAGCTGGGATTCTGCTTGGGGCATAGTAGGTGCTGAGTAAATGCATGCGGAATGAATGAATAAAAGGATGAACTAGTGAGTGAGTTGCCTATTGTTCAGAAGACAAACCACGGTGTCTGACATAGTATAGCCCATTGTTTGCAAACTCTTGTCCAAGCAATCACAGACACCTCTTCAGTAGAGGGGGACCACACAGGCAACGCACTGAGCTGACAAACACCTTCCTGTTTGGCCTGGGACTTTGGCGGGAGCACGTTCTTCCATCCACTTTGGCACCACATGGCCCCTGGTGTTGGCCAAGGATGCCTGCCTGTCTGCTCTTGCTGCCTCTCCCCTTATCAGCGGAAGGTGAGCGCCGCAGCGCTCCCTGTCAACCGAAGCACGAGCCATGCCCTTGTAGGGCCAAGGCTGGCGATCCTTTGCAACAATATTTCATAATTTATATATTTGATTAAGAAGCGGAACCTGAGCCAGCAGCCTGCATAATCTAGCATATTGGGATCATTTGCTGCTTGTGTCACTCTTCTATTTTAAAACTTTCCATATTTGAACGCGTGGAAGTACATCCCTCACATTTATTAAACTTTCCCCATAAAAACAGTTTAGTAAGTCTCCATCACCTTCCATAAAATTAAGCAGAAGAGGCCACCACAAAACCTTGTAGACATTTCCTTTAGGGAATACCATTTTATTTAGGCCGCCTTTAAAAACACTAGCCTTTCCTTGCCAGCAATTAAAAAAATATCAAGACAAATACGATTTTTAGTGGCATGATAATTACTTCAAGATGAGCTTTGTGACTTGGCTTCTATCCTTGCTCTTTGCTGCTGCCCTCCCCGGCCTCCCAGGTGCCTCCATTCCCCAATCCTGGGAGTCTTAGTCCCATAGCTTCCGTGGGTTCGTTCTCTTCCAGTTTCTCTGACCACCGCTTTCCTGTGCTTTGCCCCTGCATTGTACCCGCCGTCCCTCTCTTCAGAGACCTCGGCCAGCTCTGCTTTGCCTAGAAGGCGTTTCTTTGCTACCTCCAGCTCTCACAAGACCTGTTTTCCACAAGGGGCCTGTTTCATCTGATTTGGGTGTGGCTGTCTTTTCAAATCCTTTCTCCTCCCCATCAAGTTGGCTGGTTGGCACCGTGATCAAGGCCAATCTCAGTACCCTGGCCATCTAGGCGCAGTGATTGGTCAAAAGAAAGGCACGTGACCCACATTGTGCCAACCAGAGTCGTTCCCTGAAAGCCCCAGAAGGAGAGACTTCCTGTTCATTGGGGTCACTGGTTCCCAGGGCCAAAGGGACCCTCGCTGCTGCGGAGGCCTCGCCTGCTGCCATCTGGGCGAGCTGCCTGAGGGTGAAGCCGCCGTGGAGGAAAACTGAGGGGAGAGATGGAGAAAGGAATGAACTTCATAATTTGAACTGCTGGATCCAGTTGTTCCTGAAGGTAGCCCTTCTCTTGAACTTTCTGACCAGAAAGTAAATTCTAGAATGTGAATTCCCTCTAACTGGGGCACAGGGGCGTGGGGGTGGGGGGTGTTAAACTGGTTTGAATTGGATTTCCTTCACTTGCAACAAGAGAGGCCTGGATAACAGTTCTTCTGTTTGCAGTCCAAATCCTTTGTTGTTTAAGAACCAACATTGTCCCAAACTCAGAACAGAGAAACACTTTATGCCGAAGCCTGCATGCTTTATTATCATAGAATAGAGGACTCAAACAAAGAGATCATTTTGCTTCACACGAGTAGAATCTGACTGGATGCAAACAGCAGCCGCGATCAAAGGGCAAGGCTCTTATCTTCTCCCCTCGGCGGCAGCCGCGCCAGCATTGGCTTGTCAATGGCCGAGACGTGTCAACGGCCAGCACAGATGCCCTTGCAGTCTTGTCTTTCATGTAACTTTCTCATGTTGGAAGCCAAATATTTGGAGCCAAAGTCTGATAACGTAGTGAGTCAGTGCTCATGTCATTGTCGTCTGCATCCCCATGGGACAGACTTGATTAAAAACCCAAATCAACTACGGAGTAGAATGGCTTCAGAAATGTGTGATTCACACGAGCTGAAACGTGACACTTCTTGGGTACCAGTCGCATTGTTTTTGGCTACAGTGACCAAGATCCCCACTGATGGGAAATGGTCTGATAAAGAAGTTTATCAGACAATGTGTAAATCGATCACCCTGCATTAAAGAATAAAGAAATAATTCTCGTGTAAGAAGAAGCCCAGAGCCGAGGTCACTGGCTCGAGGACATAACCAGGGACCTATGCTCTGTTTAACTCTCAGCTCCATAATCCTGCGACTGGCTCGGTTCCCGTGTCTCCTCAAGGTTCTAAGGCGGCACCAGGAGTTTCCACCCAACAGCACCGGCTTCAGATGAGGGAACTCCTTGAGGAACGGCGGATTCCAAAGCTGGGCTAAAGGAAATACAACCTGAGCCGGGCATTTCTTTTTCTTTCTTTCTTTCTTTTTTTTTTTTGAATTTTCCATCTGACTTTATTTTCAAACTAGAGGCCCGATGCACGAAATTCATGCAAGAGTAGGCCCTCGCAGCCCCGGCTGCCTCACGGCACTGTGGCCCCACCCCCCCACCCACTGGTCATTCCGGAAGGTTGTTCCGCCATCTGGTCTAATTAGCATATTAGCTCTTTATTATTTTCAAATACCGTATTTTGCGGCGTATAAGACGACTGGGCATATAGAAGATTTTCCTGGGTTAAAAAGTCGTCTTATATGCTGGAAAATATGGTACACTTTAAAAAAAAAAAAAAAACCAACACACTTTCTGTGGGGATGACAAATATCAGTATTAGGAAATCCAATTATACAAAAAATACTACATCTAGTTTGGGGTAGATATATTTATTTATTTTTTGGTAACATACATTAAGTGGCACTAATTACACAGTAACTATAAGGTAACGAACATGAAACCACAGAACTGTGACGTTGCCACAGCTGCATGAACTTGGCCTCTCTGGCTGAGCACAGTTTGAAAAAACTGGATGCCCTCTCTAGTGGCCCGACAATGAATCTGCTCAGGAGTAAAGCTCTGAAGCGGTAGCTCACCAGAGCATCTTGCAGCTGACAGATGACAGGCCAGGCATGCTGGTTAGGAAGTAGTTACAGCCTAACCCACAAAAGTTACCATTTCTCTTTCTAGAAAGAAGCAAGAAGTTAAGGAATTCCTTGAATCAGCGCCTGGTGTGTCGGGTGGGAGTGCAGAGGAGGGCTGTTAGAGCCGTGTCAGAGGACCCGGAGGGCCAGGTGGGCTGGATCCTTAATAATCATGGTTGGCTTCTAAATACCGGTAGCAAGATGACTTCTGGTTTGTAATCTCCGGTAAGTTATAGGTGAATGAAAAGGCCAGGAGTCACCCACTAGGATTAACGAACAAGCACTTCAGAACGAGCTCACAACACAAGGCACCCGGACTTCTTCTTCCCACGCCTGCCTCGCAGAGCGGCTCTCGTGGCCATTTCGAAAACCTCCCTCACCCCGTCTTTGGTCTTTGCCGAACACTCCACGTACCCAAAAGCGCCAATCCCGTTGGCCACCTCTCTGCCTTCCTCCGGTTTTACCGGCTCCTGCTTCCTCTTGGCCAGCTCCCGCCTTCTGCGCTCCTCATTTCGAAGATCCTTCTTGTTCCCAACCAGGACGATGGGCACCCTGGGACAGAAATGCTTGACTTCCGGAGTCCATTTTTCCGGGATGTTTTCTAAACTATCAGGGTTGTCGATGGAGAAGCACATCAGGATGACGTCCGTGTCCGGGTAGGAGAGGGGCCTCAAGCGATCATAGTCCTCCTGCCCGGCCGTGTCCCACAAGGCCAGCTCCACCTGCCGGCCGTCCACTTCCACGTCGGCCACGTAGTTCTCAGACACCATCGGTCTGTACGCCTCCGGGAACTGGTCCTTGCTGAAAACGATCAGCAAGCAAGTCTTGCCACAGGCTCCATCGCCAACCATCACCAGCTTCTTCCGGATGGCGGCCATGGCTTTCCAATGGGCTGCAAGACCCACGCGCGGCCTGTGGCACAGGTTCTGCAAAGCGCCTTGAACTTCTCAGACGAAAGGCACTCGGGAGACGCTCCGACTCTGGCCTCTCTGCACCGACGACGCGGGTCCGAGGGTCCCAAGCTCGGAGACTAGGAGGCAGCGGACTAACGAGAAAACCGACAGAGGATGGCAGGCGGCGGGCGGGGAGCGCGAGCGAGCGCGGGCTGGCTGCGCAGGGCAGGCGGGGAGCGACGTGCGCGCCCCCGCCCCCCCTCCACCTCCTCGCCCCGCGTGCCAGGCGGCTCTGAGTCGGGCATTTCTTAATGTGACAGAATGTAAAGTTGTATTTAAAGAATGATGGGGCCCTGGCCAGCTTGGCTCAGTGGGTAGAGCATCGACCTAAGGACTGCAAGGTTGCAGGTTCGATTCTGGTCCAGGGCACATGCCTGGGTTGCAGGCTCGATCCCCACTAGGAGGCGTGCAGGAGGCAGCCGATCAATGATTCTCTCTCATCATGGATGTTTCTCTCTCTCTCCCTCTCTCTTTCACTCTGAAATCAATGAAAATATATTGAAAAGAAAGAACGAGCTATTGTCTGTTATTAAAAAAAAAAGAAAAAAAGAATGATGGGGACATGCCAGAAAGACATAGCCAGCTTGAAGGAGCTTGCTTTGGCCAAATTTGGAACAATTTGAGCCTCAAAATAAATAATGATAGCAACAAATGATAAACAGTTGGCTGAAAAAGACATCTGTAATTCCAAACTGATGTAAATGTATAAATAAATAAGGAGAATAAGCTTGTCCTTATATTAGAATGCTAAGCAATAAACATTGAAGGGACGATTGGACCACCGGTTGGCGACGCTGCACTAGGAGACTATTGCCAGGCTGGGCAGAAAACGTTCAAGGTGAAATATGACCTCGGGGATGGAGGGAAAGAGACGGTGGGAGAGAAAGGACTGTACCAAGTGATCCATCAGGGGCGGGGGGTGTCAGTGACAGTTTAGGTGTTCCAAATGCAAGGATGGGGTGTCATCAGTAGACACGGGAAGGCAGGAGCATGCTCTGGGTGGGTCCGTGGGTCTGTTGTGGGCCATCACTCCCACTCACTAGGCATCATGCTGGCTTCCAGCAGAGGAGAGATCGGGCAATTGATAATCTTCCTGTCTAGCTGTCACCAACCCCTGCTTAAAGCTCTTTGAAGGCTCCCCACTGCTTCTAGAACAGAGACCAGCCTTTTCTGTCACCCACAAAGCTGGAGCACCTCTGAGGCCTGTGCCAATCTGATCCCCCGTCACTCTGTGCTCCTGCTACAACAGTCTTCTTTCCGCCCCAAGCAAGGGCCGTGCTCACCACTGTATCTCTAAAAGCAGGTAATAGTGCCCGGCCTGTGTGGCTCAGTGTTTGAGCATCGACCCATGAACCAGGAGGTCCCGGGTTCGATTCCCGGTCAGGGCACATGCCCGGGTTGCAGGCTCCATCCCCAGTAGGGGGCGTGTAGGAGGCAGCCGATCCATGATTCTCTCTCCTCATGGATGTTTCTCTCTCTCTCTGCCTTCCTATCTGAAATCAATAAAAATATTAAAAAATAAATAAATAAAAATAAATAAAAGCAGTTAATAGTATTGAATAAACTGGTGCCACCTTAGCCCCAGGGTTTTTGCACATGCCGTCCTCATATCCATCTTTAACTGTCCCTTTCCTCTTTGCCTGCTCAGGTGTACTCACTCTTTAATTACCAGTTCTAAGTGTCACTTTCCTAAGAGCACATCTGACGTGCGTGACTAGGTCTAATATCTTTCATATACTTTATAGCAACATGTACCTCCCCTTTATAGCATCCATAGATGTATTTTCACATTGACTGTGGGATATTTGCCCAGAATCTTCCCTGCAGACTGTAAAATCCAGTGTTGCTTTTTGTTTTGTTTTGTTTGTTTGTTTGCGTGTTATACCTCTGTACCCAGTATAGGAATCGGAACGCCGTAGTACTCACTGAAGATCTGTGGAATGAATGAATGAGTGAGTAGATGAATGAATATCCCATTGATGTTTCTGGGAAGGGACTGAGAAGCAGCTTATACTTGAGAAGCACCTTCTAGGACAGGGAGAATTTCAACAGAAGGAACTGGTCTTCACGTAACCAGCTCAGAGCTAGCAGAAGCATGGTGGGGGGAGCTTGATCAAAGGGAGTTTCCGGATGTCTCGGAGAAATAGGCAAAGAGAAATCTAGAGAAGTTATGGGTCATAAGACCAGAAAGACAAGCCAAGTTTTGGGACAATTTAAACATCAGGGTGAACACTTGGTTCTTAATTTGAGAGGCGCCAGGGAGCGAGGATGGCACTCACAGCTTCTTTCCGAGGAGACATGTGAAAAGGCAGGAAACCGAGTGTGGCTGCAGAGGAGGCGGCAGCAAAAACCAACTCAGGAGGGTATTGCCGCAGCTTTGGCCAAACTTGTAAAGCGCATGAAGGGGGGACTGCAGATAAGAGATGGCGAGAGCGAAATCTGGGTGATAAAATTCAAGAGACTTGGCAACAGATGGGAAGTTTAAGAAAGAAGGAAGGTCTGGAGACGGGACTGGGAGTTCTAGGACTCGTGCCTTTTTTGTGCCTTGTATCTGCAGTAGAAAAAGATGTCTTTTCTTAGAAATGGTGGGAGAGAAATTAACTTGGAAGCTGCACATGCTCAGAGAGGCCATAAAAAGAGAGAAAATCGCACTCCAACACCTAGCGTATCTGGTCATTCAATGTTCAGTTGGCAAGGTCTGTCCACACAAGTCACCGTGTCCCATGGCCGTGTTTGGCGGCTCCCCAACACTCTACCTGGTCGTACACCCAGAGGGGCCCCCCATTACCTGCTGGGCTCTGAGGCAGGGAGTGGGGTCCCTTCTCTTTAAGCAGCTCATCGTCCCCAGGAGGCTGCTTGTTGCGACACCATGAAACATAACACACGTTTCCGTCCGGGATCTGGGGAAACCCGAAACGGGGGCTGGGGATCCTGCCCCAAGGACCTACATTCTCCAAAGAGCTGGAGGAGACACATCGGCGAAGAGGCGCACCCGCACCTTCAGTGCCTGTGCCAGCACCGCATCCAGGGAGCGGGCTAAACGGGTGCCACGAAACCACGGCCTCCGTGGCAATAACTAGATAAGGGCGTGTGTGGACTGCATACCATGTTTATTGCTATGTTTATCATGCCAAAAGTTTTTATTTAAAATTCAAATTCCATTGGAAAGGAGGCTACAAACGATCGTTGGGACCCCAGCCTGCTCCCGGAGGAGCTCCCAGGCTCACGAAAAAGCACGCGCACTCTACAGCTACGCGGTTCCCTCACTCAGAACTGCATTCTGGGAAACTCCTCCCGGAGGCCCCTTGCAGGATGCCAGCTGAGTCTCTAGTTGGTAGCTGGGACACAACAGCCACAAAGACAAAGTAACTCCATCCTAAGACTTCTCAGGTCATTTCTGGCTTTGAAACTATTGACCCTCAAGGATCCACCACCACCCAACCTAGAATATACGTGCGTATATATTCTCACGGAAAACAATATCGCGGGTTTTGTTGCCGGCTGGCTGTCACGTCAGACCCTCAGGAGGGCCTCCCCACACCTGGCTTTCCTCCTCCGTGGGCGCCTGTGGGTCCCGGCCGTGGACGGGCAGCCCTTCAGGAGCGCCGGGACTTGCTGCACGTCGGGCACAGAAGCTGGCCCTTGGTGACAATGTACGCCCGGCCGCTCAGCTGCTGCTCGCAGCCCTCGCAGACGAAGTGCTTCCGGTGCCAGGCCAGGTCCTCCACGCGCTGGTAGTCCTCCGAGAATATTATCTGGGGGGAGAACAGAAGAAACGAGCCTGCTAGAGACAGTGTGTTGAGGGCAGGTTGGAGGATGGTGGTTCAGCCTATCCTTGACCCTGTTTTGACCTTGACCTGCCTCCGTGGAGAAGTCGGACACCAGTCTGAGGCGCTGAGTACAGTGTTTGGTGCAAGTCACGGTGGCTTCGTAGGTTCTCGGATGGAAAGAAAAGTCCTCCACCACCCGCAGGTTTTTCTTGTCTAGTCTCTGGGACACTCTTCGGGTCAATTGCAACCCCCCGTTACGTTCTAAGACAATATTAACTACCCCGGTGCGGACAGCCTAACGATATAGGTAATGAGTTTCCTGTCACCATGGGCATGCAGACAGTAGTCATAGTTGTCATTATTAATATACCTTAGAGTTCCTCTAGCCTTAACCTATGTTGGAGCGTTGAACCCCTCTCATAGCACCTCTAGCTACTGTATTATAGTATATTAATGTTGTATCATTATATCACATTATACTCCTTTATCCTAAAACTAACAGCAGCCCCCACTTATTAGTTACTTGGCCAGGGCCATGCCAAGCATTTCATTCAGTATCTCACGTACCTTCATAGCAACATGGCATGGGCACTGTTATCCTGCCCATTTTATAAGTGAGAAAACTGAGGCACAGGAGCTGGGTAACCACACAAGTAATAGATGCAGAGCCAGGTATCTGCCTCCCGTTACACCCCGTCTTGTCCTTCTGAGCACCTACTAAGTGCCAAGGCCAAGGATGGACAGGCACTCCGCGTCTGACCCATCCCAGCAACCCTAGGGGTGCAAAGTGATACTGGCCCCATTTTCCAGATGCGAAACGGGCAGAGAGCATGGAGTGCAACCTGAGCCTCAGTTTTCCTCTCTGTGGGTCACATCATCAGTGAAGCCACACGCCCCTTGGCCTCTGGGTCCTCCCCCGCGATCGCAGGGGTGCCCCAGCCGCGCAGCCGCATGGGCTCTCACCTCATCGCAGCCGGAGCAGCGGGGCCGCACGCTCTCGCAGTAGTGGCGGCCGCACCAGGGCGCACCGTCCTTCCAGAAGTAGATGAGGTCCACCAGCGGCTCGGAGCACTTGGTGCACACGAAGCAGGCGGGGTGCCACTGCTTGGCGTAGCCGGCCCGGTCCGAGTAGACCACGGGGCTGTCGGCAGGTGCCACGCCCTTGCAGAGCTCACAGACCTGGAGGGCGGGGGGAACCCCGAAAATACAAGGTAGTCAGGAGAGCAAAGTGACACAGGGTCCAGCTTCCACTCCAGTCTCCTTCCTTCCTGGGTGACCTCGGGCAAGTTACGGTCGTTCCTCAGTTTTCTCATCCGCAGAGTGGGTTAATAGTGCCCACTTAAGAGGTTGGTGTGAGGACCAAATAGAATACTTGTTTAGCACAGTGACTCTCAACCTTTCTGTTCTCAGGACGCTTTACACTCTTAAAAAGAGTATAAAAACTTTTTGTTCATGGAGTGATAGCTATGGATATTTACCACCAGAGAAATTAAAACTGAGGGGAAAATTAAGTACATATTAATTCATTAGACAATAAACCAGTATGTTAACATAAGTATTTGTAATTAAAAATCATTCTATTTTTCAAAACAGAAAAGTTTAGTGAGAAGAGTGGCCTGCTCTACAGTTTTGCAAATCCCTTTAATGACTGGCCTCTGGGTTCTGAACTCCGCCTCCCCTTCTCATGTTTTGCATGATGTTGTTTTCTTTGAACTCCATGAAGAAAGTCTGGCCGCACACTGATAGGAAGCTGGAAAAGGGAGGGTGTTTTAATCGCCTTCCCAGAAAACTGTGTACAGTTTTCTTTGATTCTACATTACAATTCAAGTGGTAGTTTCCCAAAAGTCAGTTACTATGGGATTTGAAAGCATCTCAGCCAGCCTTTCATCCTGTTACGTGAAGACCCTCTGGCCCACCTCGAATGTTGGAATGGATCTTTGCCCGTGTGTGATTATTATGCAATACGCTTTAAATATTAGGACGGTTTTAGATTTAAAGAAAAGTTGTGACACATACTAATAGCTTACATTAATTTGGTATATTTGTCATGATTAATTAATAACATAGATGTGATTATTAACTGAAGTCCAAACTTCAAATTTCTATTGTTTAAGCTCCCTGGTCTGTGGTGTTCTTGGCTTTTGCCTGATGTCCTGTTCCTGTCCCAGGACCCCCTCATAGCAACACATTGAATGTAGTCGTCCCGTCTCCTTAGGCCCCTCCTGGCTGTGCCCGTTTCTCATACTTCCCTTGTTTTCGATGACGCTGACAGTTCGGAGGAGCGCTGTGCAGTAGGGATTTGTCTGATGTTCTCATTAAATTGGGAGGAAAACCACAGAGGTAAATTGCCAGCCTCATCACATCCTACCCAGAGTACATGCTCAATCCATAAAACCCTTTGAGTCATTTTGGAGTTATCGCCTGCTCCTCAAAACTCAGATGATGATGACGATGATGGTGGTGGTGGGGCTAGCATTTCCTTAGAGCAGGTCTGGGTCCAGCACGGTGCTCAGGATCCATATTATTACTAATACCTCTTACAGAAACCCCAGAGAATTGTTTCCCCTCCTAGAGCTCTCTTCCTTTTAGGGAATTCATTATTCCCCCCAAGATACGGCAAAACTGAGGTTCAGAGAGATTCAGTGACTGCTCAGTAACGTACAGCTGATAGGAGACAGAGCTGGGATTTGAACACTTGTCTCAAGCTAAGGTTTGTTCCACTACATGTTGATTAGGCATTGACAAACTGTGGCTGTGGCCAAACCTGACCATGGCCTGCTCTGGTAGGACCCACCAGAGAAGAATGGTTTTTATGTTTGAGCTCCAATTCAGTGAAATATTTTCTCAAAAAAAAAAAAATTCAATTTTTCTCACTAGCAGATCTGTGTTATGCACTAAATTGTGTCTCCACCACATTTCTATGTTGAATTCACAAGTTGAAGCCCTAACCCCAGGGTGACTGTATTTAAGGAGGTACCTAAGGTTGAATTAGATCGTAAAGGTGGGACCCTAATCAGGACTGGCGTCCTTGTCAGAGGAGAGACCAGAGATAAGCAACTTCTCTCTCTCTTCCAGCATATCACAGAGAAAAGGCCATGAGAGGACACGGAGGCGGCAGCCATCCGAAATCCAGGAAGAGGTCTCATCAGAAACCAACCCTGCCAGCACCTTGATCTTGGACTTCCAGCCTCCAGAACGGTAAGAAAACACGTCTGTTGTTTAAGCCACCTGCTCTGTGCTATTCCCAGTTCCCCGTAATGACACTCTGAACTGACTAGTACATCCTGTATTACAAAAACGTGTGCTTAATTATAATGTTGTACAGTTGACCCTCAAACATGGGGGTTGAGAGCACCAACACTCCATACAGTAGAACATCGGCATATAACTTAAAATGGTCCTCTGCGTATTTGGATTCCCAACCGTGGATTGAAAATACAGTCGACCCTTGAGTAACATGGGTTTAAACTGCAAGGGACCCAAACAGTTGAAACCTGTGTTGTTGAAGGATCAACTGTATTTTGAATTACAAACATTTAAAATATGGTGGAGATTTGTTTTCTCTCCTGTTACATAAAGTACCCACATGACATCGTCGATTTGGCTCTTGGCCCACCACCCCTGACATATTTGCAGCTTGGCCTTCTCCAGAAACACTTGCTGACCTGGCATTGGAGGAGAACCCTATGTTACTAAGCACCAGTTCCCATGGGAGAGGTTATTGTTTTGCCACATAGAGATGAGTAGGCATATGTGAAGAGCCTACACACTTAGTACCCTTAATTTAAACACTTGAATCACATACCTACTATCCTCCTGTGCCTGAAGGGGAAATAAAAATTAACACGGTGGAAGGTGGGGAAAGAGAACCATATGACAAAGAGTGTCCACGTGCCGCCCCCGAGCACCGCGGCCGTTGGATGAACACCCAGAGAAGGAATGCTAGCTGCCCCGACGCCTGCCGATGGCGCTGAGAACGTGCTGGGCTTGTGGTTTCAGTTCTGCCCACAGGAATGAGTGGTGTGGGAGCCCCGTGCCGCTGCACGCGACCCAGTCCCAGCTCCCAGCTCGCCAGTAACCCATCAGACGTCTGAACCAAAAGTGAGTGATGAGTCAGCATTCATTTATTCTCACCATCTCTCCAGCGTAGCTGGGAAGTGTCAACTATTTGGCAAGGGCTGCTGAGTACCAAGCGAGTTGTCTGTCTGTCTGTCTGGCTCTCTAAATTTCATGGGATGAAGTTTCCAGTCCTTTCCTCCCACAGAGGGACTTACTGTCGGCCCAAGACACCGGGTTGGGTATCACCCTGATGCATCAGTGGGGAGGGAGAGGGACACAGATGCACCTGGCTGGCCTCGGGGCATCCGCAGGCACCCGGGACCCAGAGAGGGAAATGGGTGATACACGGTCAGAGGAGCAGTTTGGGGGTAACCATGGGTGGCTCTGAACCCAGGTCATGGGTTGGGATTCACTCTGGAGGTAATGGGGAGCCATTGCTGGTTCTTGAGGCGAGGAATGCCGTGCTGGTTTGCACTGCAGAGAAAGAGTTCTGGCGGCAGCGTGGAGGAGGGGGGATTCGTGCTCACGAGCTTGGTCTCGGCTCCTCCGCTGTCTGAAAGGCCTTTGTCAAGGGCCTCGCTGAGGCGGCCTCTTCCCTCACTGTTCCCAGCATCCCTGGCTCCTGGCTGCATTGCTGACGGTAGCCAGCCCTTCTCAGTAAACAGCGCCGCTGCCATTTTATGAAAGTAAGACGTCCGGGTAATGAGCCCTGTCAGCATGCGTCAGGAACCAATTTACTCCTCCTTGCCTCCGAGCTGTTTTCTGTGCCTCTTTCCCTGTCGTCTCCAAGAGTGATGGGGCCGACTGTCCTGACTCTCACCTGCCGGTCCCCCAGGAACCAGGGGCAGGCTGGCCTCCAAGAGTCAGAATGCCTGGCCTGCTGGGGTCTACAATCCCGGCCCCACCTTTCTCTGAACAAACTTCTATAATCTTTGGTTCTGTGGTTTACAATCTTTAAAGTGCAGGAGATGGTTGAGAGGTGTGACCTTGGGCAAGTTACCTAGCCTCTCTGTGCCTTAGTTTCTTCACCTGTCAAATGAGGATACTATTATTAATACTAACAACACCACAGGGCTGTTGCATGATGAAATGAGACAACACAGTTAGTGGACTTCGTGAGAGTTCAACGTAATTAGCTAAAACCTCCTGTGACTCCCTGCCCCAGCGCCCCTGATAGATGAGAAAGCTGAGGCTCAGAGGGGTTAACACTTTCCCAGGTGACAAAGACAGGCTAACGGCGGGGTCTGCACTGGGTTAGGAGGCCCAGGATTCCTTCTGAGCTGTGTGAGTTTCACTGTCTGGCACGACCCCAGACTCAGCTACAACCAGAGCCTGGCTTGGTGGGCCTGCTCTGATCTCGCTCCAACCCAACCGTCTCTAAGATAGTGACTCTCAGCCTGGAGTCTGTCCGGCCTCCCCCAGAGGGCTTGTTCTCCCAGAGAGTCTGATTCGGTAGGTCTGGGATGGGGCACAGGAATTTGCCAGTTCCCGGGGGATACTGATGTGGTCAGCAGACCACAGTTGGAGAACCACTGTCATAGAGTGTTTCAAAATGACCTTATAAATAAACCCAGCACAAATGGTATCACCAATTTGATTGGGGTTCAGCGAAATCCAGTTAGAATTCCTGGCCTGCTTAAAGTCTAGACTATTTTTAAGAAAGCCCGATGTGGTCATTCTTAGGTTACTTTGCCTATGAAGGAGATAGTGTGGTCAAGTAGAAGTCCTCTGGGACTATGTGAAAAAGCTTGGAGAAGAACATTTATCATTAGCATATCAGTTGGTTCTTACTCATACTCCCTGGTATCTAACATCAGAGTTTGTGCCCTGGCCAGTGTTGCTCAGTGGGTTGGGCATCATCCCATGCACCAAAAGGTTGCCAGTTTGATTCCCGGTCAGAGCACATGCCCGGTTTCAGGCTCGATCCTCAGTAGGGGGAGGTGCAGGAGGTAGCCAATCAATGTTCCATTCTCACTTTGATGCCTCTCTCTCTCTCTCTCTCTAAAAAAATAAAATAAAAATCAGAGCTCATGAGACCCTTTCCTATGTTTGCCATACCGCTCAGTTTACAGACTATTCCCCCGGGGGGAGGGCGTGTGGCACAAACCTGTCACAGGTAGAACACACATGACGTTTTCCCTGTGCCATTGAAGGTTTGTCCTGTCCCTGTTCCCGTGACCAGCCTCTTAAATGAGAGGGTGTAACTGAAAGAGTTTGAAAATCCTGTACTTGGGGCCTTTGTGATCTGTAAAAACACCTGCTTTGAGAAAGCTGAGGCGCATTTTAGATCCACCTCAGCCACTAAGACCCCTCAGGGTGGGGGTCCCTCAGTGTGTGAAAATGATGTTGCAAATTCTCGGGCCCTCCTCCAACCAGTGGGGTGTCTAAGTCCCTTCCTGTGAATGTGGTCCCGCCTTAATGGCTTGCTTCTGTCCAATGGAAGGGATCTCTTAGATGCCCGAGGAAGGTCAGCAAAGGCCACACAGCTTCCATGGGCTCCCTCTGCCACTGCACACCCCCGGCCCAGGGCAGGCAGGAGAGGTCCTGAGGCCTCCAGGCTGGGGCGACCCAGGGGAGGAGGCACACAGCAGCGACGGCTGGCCCAGCCCCAGCTGCTCGCGTCTTCCCAGCACCAAGGCCAGGCCTGTGAGTCAGAGAAGCCCAGCCCCAGCCTGCGAGCTGCCCCCGCTGATGCCGCGGGGACAGCGATTAGCTCTCCCCACGGAGCCCTGCCCTCATTGCCAACAGAGGTTATTGTTTTAAGCCTCTGCATCAGGGGGGGGACGTCATGTGGTCTGGGCCTGCCAAGGCCTTAGGGATGAGTTCATTAAGTGTCTGACCAAATAGAGTGGGCTACTTTTTAAGCTGATAATTTTGTATGGCCCGTGAATGATGCTACAAATACCCAATGGCCCTTGGCAGGAAAGAGGTTCCCCACCCCTGCTCTGCATCCTGGGGAGGGCTGATGGGTAGCCTTAGGTAACGGGACCATCGAATGTGGGCACAAGGGATTTTTTAAGACTTCTGTCATGGATGTAATCAAGACACAGAGTTTTAGGCAACAGCAGATTAAGGCCAGTGGCCAAGGGTTACCGGCCAAAGAACTGTCTCTAAGGACCGAGCCTCGCTGGCCTTCAGAGAGGGATCCGCAGATACGGAGAACCCTCTAAAGCAGCGGTAATCTCTCCGTCAGGGTTGCCAGAGTCCTGTCCAATCCCGCGCTCTCCTCTGGACGGCTCTCATCCAAAGGCCTACCCGGTCTGAACCCAGAGTGCCTTGTGAAAGTGCCGTTACAATACAGTAAATATTAGCACAAGGCCTGAACTCGCCCTGGGTGCTTTCCAATACAAATGCTCCCCAATTTACTTATAAACAGCATCTCCTCATTTCCTCTTATGGTGATTGTTCACCATCTTTGCTTTGCAGCCTTACGTATCCGAGTCAGTATTTATTTTTCTTTTCTCCTCCTCTCCTCTCCTCTCCTCTCCTCTCCTCTCCTCTCCTCTCTTTCTCTCTCCCTCCTCCCTCTCTTCCTTCCCTTCCTTTCTTCCCTTCCCTTCCCTTCCCTTCCCTTCCCTTCCCTTCCCTTCCCTTCCCTTCCCTTCCCTTCCCTTCCCTTCCCTGCCTTTGCCTTCCCTTCTCTTTCCTGGCTCCTGGTCATTTCTGGCATCCTTACCCTGTTGCATTCTGTTTCCCCATAACTGTCACCCTCCTGAGGCTCCTGCCTGGACAGGACGGGCCGGCTGGGTGCCATAATTAGGACCATGGCCTCTGGACTGAGGTCTCTACCTTGGCTTCAAGACTGCCCAGCCTTAGACAAGGAGCCTCATGGAGCCTCGCTTTCCTCCTCTGAAGCAGGTGGCAGGCCCTGCCCGTGGGAAATGCCTTACATGTGAGGTCACTGTGGTTGGCCACCCCTTGGCCTCACATGTCCTTGGGGCAGGTGGTTGAATACGGGGCACATTCCACACATGCACTCACACCCCGGAGACCAAAGGTCCCCAGGAAAGTAGTTTCTATCCCTCAAGCCCTCCTGTGTGTTGATGGAGGCACTTCTGTCTCCCTGGCTCGGTGTCTGGCGGAGCGGAAGAGGGGACCAGGAAGGCTCCGTAACGCTTCTCTTGTAAAGGAGGCCATCGGCTGGGCGTTCTCCAGCTCCGCTTATCAGTGTGTGGGCAACGACGGCCCTTCTGCCACAGGGGCTGCCGGCAGGGAGAAGCCTGCCACGAGGTCATCGCTGGGCAGCTGCCGGCGCAGAGCCTCGGCGCGGGGCTCGGGCAGCCCGAGTGCCCGGTCTTTGGTTTGTGCTGGGCGTGGGACGAGAGTTCCAGTCTGATCTAACCACTCCCCAGCGAGGTCACTAGACAACTTCCTACTATGTTTTCTCATGCTTCTTTTCGTCTGTGATCCAGAGCAGGAAATGCATTGTATGGCCCGATATAGTACACACATGTGCACATCACACCCTGAGACACAAGGTTCCCAGAAAAATAGTTACCACCCCTGAAGCACCTCTGCGTTTTATTTTTTTCAAAATAATTAAAAAAAAATCCTGGTTATAATTTACTAAATTGATTTACTATCCACTGACAGATTGTGACCTGGAGTTTGAAAACACTGTTTAACTTGGCTAAGAACTTCTCTTAATATCTTCGTCTTCAAAAAGGAGGGGATCATATACCTTGTAGGATAGTTCTTAGCATTAAATAAAATAACTATGTGACATCCTGGCTCAGGGCCTAGCACAACCTAGGTGGTTGATAACATCATCATCATCATCATCATCATCACCCCCATCTTCCATGAACCTATAATTGCAAAATAAAATCAGATAAAGCCAAAGTAATTCATAAAAAACTATTTTTTTTATGGTTCTTCTAGTTCTGGGGTCAGCAAACTACTTCCATGGGCCAAATCTAGCCCACTGCCCATGTCTACAAATAAAGTTTTATTGGATCACAACAGTGTCATCAGTTTTGACACTGTCTGTGGCTGCATTAGTGCTACAAAGACAGGCAAGTAGCTGTGCCTGAGACCGTGTGGCTGCAGAGTCTAAAATATTCCCTCTCTTCCTGTAACAGAAAGAGCTTGCCAATCCCTCTTTTAGTCAATGGAATCTTATGCGGTCCGCTTCAGAAAAGAAATGCTTGTGAGGCCTGTGTGGCAACATGGAAAAGTATTTACAAGTATAAAAAGTGGCATCAAGGGAATTTTCTGTGAAAAAATAACTCCTTTACTGTTATTAAAATATTTCCACCACAAGGAAGGAGGGAGGCAGATGTTGAGGAGCCTGGTAACCATGGTGATTTTTCGGGGCTGCTTCTCTGGGCCTGGGATCCTCCTGTCCTCCAGCTAAGATGGGCACAAGGTGGGGGGTGAGGGGGTGGGGGCAGTGGTTTCCTATTCCCAGAGAGGGGCTGGCAGGCAAGCCAGCGGGCCAAGCCCACAAGCCAAACATCTGCTCGGACAGAGATTTGGAAGTCCCTTGCCCACAAATATGTCCCTTGCTGGGGCTGGAGTCCGGCTGAGCTGCCAGCTGCTGAGGCTCCATCTGAGAGGCAGACCTCCGTGGGGGGCGGGGCCCACGCCAGTCCCTCCTCTGCATTCTTGTGGGAAGAGGAGGGTGGGGGCCGTGCTGCACTTTGGACCAAACTAACTAATCCTTACAACTTCCAGGAAGGTCTTCCCTTCTCTCAACCTACTCCCCTCCTCTTAGTCACTCTTTTTGGCATGGCTTGGCCTGATAAGGGGGGATGTGGGCAAGGGCTGGGGGCAGAATAATAAACACTAAAGGGTGGAGGTTGCATTAAATGTTATGTTCTGGCTTCCTTTCCCCCGTCTTCAGTTACAAGTTTGGGGTGTAGGGAAGGGCGGAAATGCCTGGGCAAAAGGACCATGCCCAGGAAATCTGTAGATTCCATTTCTGAGAGAATATCCAGCCAGCTCCCTAAATGCAGGGAAATGGTTTGGTGGAGATGGTCACAATCAGAGCAGGAAGGTGACTGTCCGCAGGGCGTGCAGACACCCCTAGCCTCCTTCCAGGTGGGAGAGGTGGGGAGCAGTGGTGGTGGTGGGGGGGGCGGCCTGGAAAGGGAGTCTGGAGCGTCCCTGTTCTGGTGAGACAGGGGCCTGGTTGCTGGAGTTGGCAGCTTCCTGGCCACAGAACCCTTTGAAGCCCCAAGACCCACGGTGGGTGAGACTGAGGTGGGGCAGGCAAGTCCTTCCCTTGTTCTTGGCACCCAGACAAGAGGTCCCCAAATTATCCACTGGGCTGGGCTGTGAGTTACTCCAAACACTGCTGTTCACCCCAGGAAACCTAAATACACACCCCTTGCCTTGGTGTACCCACATGCTGGGTCCCACCCAGGAGTTCTAACTCACCCCCAGGAGTTTTAGAATCCACTGGTCTGATGCAATCCCAGCCACATCTCTCATCAGTAAGTCGGTTAAGCTCTCTGTGACTCAGGCTCCACATCTGTGAAATGGCTATAACACCGCTAGCTGGTTGTTAGGGCGATTCAAAGAGATGAATGGGCCTGCTATACAGTAAAGAGTTCCCATCCATCCACAAGCACATAGTGGGCAAATGCGGGCAAGAGAGGGAGGCTAAATAATTTGGGGTTTTTAATTGGCCTCACTGATTGAAAGGGCATGACTTGGGAGGGACAAGGCGGTGAGTTAGTGTCTGGGATATTTCTGCATGGTGTGTCCTCACGAAGAGGGATTTCTCAAGGCCTCACCTGTGGTGTCTGCCTCTCCTAACCTCCGTATCACAGAAACACATTGAGAGCACTGCTCTGCGGTCCGCGTGGGCAGCCACCGCCCTTGGTCATCTCAGATGTGCCATGGCTGGTTTTAGGGGGTTGAAAGCTGGGGATGCAGCTTTGCAAACTCTGCTCAGATCCGAATGACGGGGCAGCTCTGGCCCATAGGATGGGTCGGGCTCAGGCGGCACTGTCCCCACAGCCTGGCGGGCCCTTAGGCTGGCCCTCCGTTACCTGGCTTCACTCGGAACGCAGCCCGACGGGGGGAGTTCCGCAGGGCGAGCTGGGAAAGGCTTTGGCAGCGAGACTCCTCTGGTCTGGATGAGCCTTTCCTCTGAGGACACTGTGGAGGGGCTGTGGAGGGGGCTCGGCAGCTGACCTTGCTCACCAGAGCCTGAGCCCCGCCCAAGGTGCCCGAGGAAGGTCATGACTGTGACAGGCTGAGCTGCACCAGGATGGAGCCAGGTGAGCTCCCAGGAGAACTGGCCTCCAGTGCCGGCGGGGAGCAGCACAGGAAAAGTGGGAGCTGGTTGGTGGCCCCTGATTGCTGAGTGTCGTGTGGTCAAGGACACGGGGGGCAGGGTCGGGTGTAAAGCAGTGTGTTAAATGCTGTGCCTGTGTTTCCAGAACTCCCCACGGACAACTCAGAAAATGTGAGACTGACGTGTAGCCTTCTCCAAGTTGGACCCCCTAAGCCAGGAGGCCACGTAAACCTGGGAAATGCCTGGGTTATCATCTATCTCCTGGACCCTCACCCAGACCCACTGCTGACACCACTTCTGCTGAGCTGATACGTGAGGTCATAACACCCAGGTTTTCCAAGTGTGGCCCCCAGACCAGTGTCAGCATCGCCCCGAGGGCTCGTGACACATGCAGAGTCTCGGGCCCCACCTGTACCTACTAAGCAGGGAATGCTGGTGGCACCCAGTCCTCCGAATGTGAACAAGCCTTCTAGCGATTTTAGTTTGAGAACCACTGCGTTTGCCTAGCAAAGCCCTTCGTTTTTATTCACTCTGAGGTCTCCCAAACTTACATGGCCACCTGACCCTTGCATTAGCTTTCTGAGGAATTGGCCTTTGGAAGCAGGAAAGATGGACTGTGGTCTATCAGTTGGTTTGAACCCTCAGGCCCCTGGGTGTGGGAGTTTCAGACACAGCAGAGCTCAGCACGCCCTGCCTTGCCTCATAGCAATGCCCACTGAACCGTAGCTATTAGCAGCAGTAATAATGACCACTATTAGGATGATAAGCGGCGATATGTTACCAATACAGCTCTAGTATAATAGTTTCACGTGCCCCTCTTTGGGCTTCCATTTTCTCCATAAAACTCTGGATTTGGGGTATCAGACCGAGTCCTACAATTTCCTCCTCACCCCCAGGTGAAGTTGAATGCCCTGACCACTTCGAGTCAAGTTCATTGCCCTCATCAGGGGAGCAGAAGTCAGACCTTGCATGTGATTCTTGCCTTGGGTACCTGCCCACACTGCCCTGTTATGAGAAACAACAAGGGCATGGCACCCAGGATGGCCAGCCCCCATGTCTACCTAATGCGGCCACCCCCTGGGATAAGGCGGAACCACTCAGGGAGTGCAGCCCATGTCCACACTAAACCTGGCATTGCTGGGCTCACACAGTCTATGGCCTGGCGGGCTGTCTGGCTACCTTGATAGGATTTGCTCACTGGCTTCAAGGAGATACAGAGGGAGTTAAAGAAGAGCAGCAGCCTCCTTTCTTCCCAGAACAGATGACAAGCAGGGTGTCATATCTCTAGAAAGACTTTCAGATCCATGTTTTTCTACCTAGATGCTGGGGGACCTTGGAAAAATTGCCTATCCTCTCTGAATCTCCGACTCCTCACCTGTAAGTGGGGTTGGTGCAATTCACCCCACCAGGCCACTGTTTGGATTAAACAAAGACACTGAGAGAGTGAGCATCGCATCTGGCTCGAACCAGGTGCTTATAAATGTGACCTTGAGATCTCCTCCTCCCCCTAGGCAACATGGCCATCCAGACTGTCCCCATCTTTCCAGGCTCAACTTAGTTTGAACATTCATTCATTCATGCGTTTGTTCACTCATCCATGGATCACATTTACTGAGCACCTACTATCTCCATCGAAGGCACTGCTGCAGATACAGAGATGAACATGACAAGGCCTCAGCCTCTAGCGCTGGTGACAGACCTGAAGCCACTAATCACATAATTGGTTATTGCAATAAGACTGGGGGTAGGGGAAGGACGGACAACCCCCAGGCCAGTCACAAGTGGCTTCCTTTGGAGTCCCTACTTTATTTTCTGACTGTGGAATCTGCCCTTTACTGTCCGGTCTTGTTTAAATGCTTCCTAAGTGTCAGAAGTGTTTCCTAAAGTTGACTGTGGGCAGGGATCTGGGATCCCAAGCCACCTTTGCCCCACTTCCACCCTGAACGAAATGTGGGGCTGAGACAAAGAGAAAATGCCTTCTTAGATCAACATCTGTCTCTCGGGAATGGCAACTGGGAAATGTCACAACGACTGAAAGAAGTCGCCTTCCAACTTGGAATTGCACAGGATTAATCCTTAAGGACAAATAGCTAGTTGAGGGTGGAAAGAAGGCAGAGTCGGGGAGGAGATCTGTTTATAAAACAGGATCTAATTTTAAAGTCCCTGGGACGTGTCGTCCTCCTGAGAAATGGGTCTTTTCAACATCACCCCCAAATGTGTGGTGGAGAAAGTAAGTTCTGTTCTTTTGCCTTAATTCTCAGATAAACACAGTTTGGTAGATGGTAATCCTCGAGGGACGCGCCAGCAGCACGGGGGTGGGAGATGCAGGCCTCAGTTTGAGATAACAAGTCTGCGTCAATGCAGCAGCGAGGACGGAGCCATTCGGGCTGGCATTGCCCTGGGTGTCTGGCTCACACAGTGACTGCAGCCTCTTCCCAGCAAGCCAGGTAGTTTGCTTGAGGACCGCGTGCTTCTGTCTCCAAATGTCAAATAGAAGCCTGAGGCCGCCTGACTGCTGAGGGGTGTGGGGGAGGGGGATGGTGCAAAAGGTGGAAGGGAGCTGGCAGCCACGAAACTCAGCAATGGCAGTCTCAAGCTGGTCCTTTCACTTCCTGGGGGACAGAATGAGGCAAACCCATCCCTGAGGCTTCCACCACCCAGACCCTGGCTCCTCTGTGTGTTCCCACACAGCCTCCAGAGGATCACCCCCCAGCACATCACCCTCACTCTGGCTCAGAGCTTTCAGAAGCATGGCTCCGATCCCACCATACCTCCCGGGGAGCCTGCCACAGCTCCCATGGCCCTTGGAGTGAAGCCGTAAGCCATGGCTTTCTCCCACGTGGGGAGAGTATCCTGCTTGTTTGATTTCCTGGGCTCAGCAAACAGCACAGTCTGATCAGCACTTAGGGATGGATGGATGGATGGATGGATGGATGGATGGATGGATGGATGGGTAGGTGGATGGATGGATGGATGGGTAGGTGGGTAGGTGGATGGATGGATGGATGGATGGATGGGTAGGTAGGTGAGTGGATGTGGATGGGTGGATGGGTGGGTGGATGGGTGGGTGGATGGGTAGATGGATGGATGGATGGATGGATGGATGGATGAATGGATGGACGGAAGGATGGATGGCCTGACTCTTCAGGAAGCGATCCCCACTTACCTGGCCTGCCTGGTGTCCGCCTCCCCCAGCTCACCCTGCCTTTAATCACACGGGACTTCTTTCCATCTTCTGCTCTGCTCTTGGGGCCTTTCAAGGCACATGCTCACCTCTTTAGGGCCTGGGTGGCTCCTAGCTCTAGCCCAGCGTGGGCCTCGGCTCCTGACCCACACCCACCTTCACCCAAGCAAGTGTAGATGCCCTTTCCCTAAGCTGCCACAGTTTGGTTGTCTGTGACTGCCACTGGACAGAGACACTCTGGAGGCAGTGACCTTGTGTTATTGTCCACGGGACGGTGCCAGGCACAGAGTAAATGAGCATCAATAGCTGCTGGAGGCCTGACTGCATGAACGAGTGCATGGATGAGGGAGGAGGCCTGCCGGCGGCTGCAGCAGCCCCGAGGCCCGGGAGAGACTTACGTATTCTTTGGTCGGGTCGCCGATGCTGCCGTTGGTGGTCGGGGCGGTGGGCTCTGCGCCCTCTGGCTTTTCCTGCGGCTTGCCCTCCTCCTTGGGCAAGCCGCCCTGCCCCGGGAGCGCCACCTCTCCCACGCCGAGGGCCTCGCTCTTGTACTGCTTGACAAATTCTTCCATGAGTTTCAGCTCGTTCTCCAAAAGTCCGCGGCAGCGAGAGGGGTCCTGGTCGTAGATGGGGAGCTGGTGCATGAGCTGGCGGCGGCGGTAATAGGCGCCCTCGGTGCCCGTCACTGGCTGCTTCTCCTTCGGGATGAGCTCCATGTACTGCAGGCCCTGGGCAGGGGAGAAACCCACCGTGACTCCCCGGCCCCAGCAGAGACCCGAGGACTGGGGAACCTTCTCCAGCTTCTTCAGGGTTTGGCCGAACCCAAGGATTCCCAGGGAAGGAGTGGTGACACCCAAGTGGTAGTCACAGGTCACTTTCTTGGTGAGAATGGTGTGACGTAAGCAGGTGTTCATTTTAGACTTGCTGGCTTTGGGGCATGGATTTTGTTTCCTTCAAAATGGAATATTTTTACTTTACTAACCTCATGTCGATGCCTAATTTTAAAAAAGTCAATCTAGTTTAAAATTGCTTTTCTTGGAAAAATATAATTAAATCATTATGGATTGTCAGGGTTTTCATGGTTTATTAATTTAAAAATCTGCAAGGACACCTTCCAACAGTAGAATCAATAAGGTCTGAAGTCAGTAACATTTCCACATGGGTATGAAGGGTAACCATGTGAATATTAATATGTTCAGAGATAACCACCAATCTGGCCTTTTTAGAAAAAAAATAAATGAACAGAAATCCTCTAGTTGGGTGGGTCCTGGGGATGGGAGAGAGGGGAAAGTAAAGGTCAGAGCCACGCAGCACGAGAAACTGAAAAGCAAAGTGTTTATCCTTGACAACTGCTCTCCATTTCTGTGTCTGACCTTGGCCGTGACCTTGACACACCACCAGGTTGTTTGATTCCCACTGCCCAGGTGGCTACTGCCGAACTTACTGTCTTCGAACCTGCCTGCCTCATATCGCACCATTGGGGATTGTGTGAATCAACTTGGAAAGTCATACTACAATTCATAAGGAGCCATCGTCTGCTTTTAGGGCGCAGGGGTGAGGAAGCTGGGCGGGGGTACTAGTCCAGAGCCTGGTGTATGCTGAGTTTCATCATAAATGAGTTCTGGGTAAGAGTGTTTTTGGAAAATGGAGGAGGAGACCTGGGTTCCAGTTGAATGGTGGCCATGGCTCTGCCCTGGATTCCAGGGACACCAGCTGAGGCTCCTTCGGGCACCGTGGACCCACAGCGCCCCCTGTGAATCCCTGCGCAGTCCCTAACACTTTTCACGGTGTTGTCCCAGAGGCGGGAGATGGCCTGCATGGGGGACAGAGTCCTGGGGTGTCAGGAAACTTGGGTTTCCAGCTCCAGCCCTGCTGCTGCTCTCTATGTAAGACCGAGAGAGTGCCCGACCCCTCTGGGCCTCAGTTCTCTCATCTGCAAAGTTCAGGGTAGGCTGCACGATCATTATGGTCTTGGCGATTGTGAGAAGCCTGTGGTGACTCACCTGATCTCCACCATGACTAAGAGAGAGCTGAGCAGCAGCGCTCCCCTGGTCTACAGCCCATGAAAGGGGCCAAGGGGGTGAGGGGTTCTTGTTGGCCCAAGAGGCCACGATCCTTCACCCAGCACTTGGAAGAACAAGGATCTCTATGGAGCCACACAGCTCACTACCCGTCTAGGAAGGGCTTATCCTTGAACCAGTCTTGGCAAGGCCAGGGTGATGCATGGTTTTTCTTTTGACCAGTCTGAGACTGCAGGTGGCTTCCAGCACATGCCAGACAGGTAGGTCTGAGGAACCCCGTCTCCAGCTTTATGCTGCAGAGGCCTCGCTGGGAGACCTGTGCACAGCTCCCCTGGGCCCACCCAGAGGCTCTGACTTAGGGATCTGGAGGCTCTCCCAGGTGCGTCTGGAGCAGGACCCCTGCAGGTGAGGGCCCTTCTGGGGACAATGGGTTGGGGGAGTGGATGAGACCACCCAGAGGACAAGGGAAGCCGCAGTCCCACAACCAGCAGGCTGGGCAGGAGCCAGTCCCTGGGAGGAAACGCCCACACGAGCTCTTCCCATTTCTTGCCTGGGGCCCGCCCTGCTCCCAGGCCCGAAGGAAGGCGGAAACGAGAGCTTGGCTCGCTCTGCCCGGGTGGTGAAGCCGCCTCAGTGGCACGGCTGACTCCGCTCCTGGGAGAGTCCCCTCTTCCATGAAGCCACCCACTCCCTAAGGCCGAGAGGTTTAAGGAATGACGGGAATGGCCACGACGTGGCGGCTACTAAGTTCCAGGCGCTCTTCTAGGTGCTTTACGTACATGAACCCATTTACTTCTGACAACACCCCTAGCAGGAAGGTACTCATACTGCCTCTTGGGAAACTGAGGCACAGAGAGGTTAGGTAACTCCCCAGGTCACACGGTTAGTCTGTGATAGAGGCGGCTTTGAACTCAGCAGCTTGGGTCTCAGCCCCTTCTGTTCCGCTTCTCTGGAAGATGGATTTGCAAAGAGAAAAAAATGTCCCCCCATCGCTGGGGAGTCTCCCTGTGTCATCATGTCAGGTGGGTGGACTGGGTACGGATGGCCTGGTGCCAGGGTCCCCAGTCCCGGGATAAGTCTGTGGCTCTGGCCTGAACGGGCTGCACCCCTTCCTGCTCAGCCTGACAAACAAACTCTGGAAGCCTGGAGCAGTGGCCGGCGGCCAGCCCCCAGCCGATCCCTGCGCCCACAGTGACCGCTCACGGCTCTGTCCTGGCCGTGGGTGTCTGTGGCCTGCAGAGCTCATGGGTTCCTGGCTGGGGCCCTGGAGACAGGCAGCTTTCCTTCCCGGGGACCCTGTTCCAGCTCCAAGCCCCAGCTGGGCACCGTCTCTCTGCCTCCCCGTCCACCTGCCCAGTTCGCCTGGCCTGGCCTGGCAGGGAACAGCCCAAGCTTTGGAGTCAGGGAGCCCATGGGTCATGGGTTCTTGTGGGGCATGTGGCCAGCAGTGCCACCTCTCTGAGCCTCAGTGTCCCCTCCTGTAGCTGGGGGTAATAATAGTACATCCCTAAGAAGGTTGGAAAAGAAGGTGAGATCGTGCATGGATAGTGCCTGGCACACAGTAAATGCTCAATAAATATTAGCAATTAGGTTTACCGTGACCAGGTTTTAAAGGCTTAAGGATTCCTCTGGCTTTAATTCTGGTTGGGAAGGATGACAGCAAAATTTGGTCCCATTTCCAAACTATAATCAGTCCCCACCATTTGGGAATTAAAAGAACAAAGTCGGGACGTTGAGTAGGAAGGGAGAGTAGTCCAACCTCAAGAATGTGACTTGCTCGGCAGGCCAGATGCAGGGCCGACAGAGGGGCCTTTATACCCTGTGGCTTATGAGCCAGCATTAATCATGGCCCGACGGTGCGTCCTCTGATCAGTTTGGGGCCAAGCCCTGGGGGATCTCACCACCAGCTCCTGACGCCCACAGCCAGCCCTTTTAAGAGCTGCTCGCATCAGCTGCCGCTGCCATCTCAGAGTTCCACTGGATGGCTTACCCAGACCTGCGCACTGGCGGCAGCCCCGCCTTCGGAAGCGGCCGGCACATCCTGGTGCTGCTGTTGCGGGCGCCACCCTCTGGGGCCCGGGATCTGCCCCTGCCCAGCCCCTCAAGCTGGCGAAGGCCAGTTAACCATCCTGAGTTTCCTTACATGTAAGATGATTCCTACCCCACAGGGTGGCTGAGCTCACAAATGCTGAAGTGTTCTTTTAAAACATACCTCTCAAAAATACAGCTTTAAAAAGGAAATCTTTGCCTCTGTCCACTTTCCCTGAAGGGGATACCCCCCTCTTCTGCGTGGATTGGAACTGTGCTGCTCAGACTCTCTGTGGTGAGGGGCAGGGGTTTGGCTAGCTTTCCCCCCGACAGCAGAGCGGTCTGTGGGCCCCTGCACGTGGTGAGAAGGCGCACCTGTCACGTGAGGCTTTCACGGGAGTCTGACCACAGGGATCACACCCTTGGATGCCAATTGCTACAAAACTTCCCCCACATTTACTCTCAATGTCTGCGCTTCTCACTGTGGCCTACTTGCAAGGGTTTTGTGAAGGGGCACCCGTCCACAGACCCATGTGGAATGTCACTGGGCAGGCCGGCGACGCAGCACCAATACTCAAGTCCATTACGCGCCCTGCTCGGTGCAAGGGGCTGACGGGACAGTGCACAGGACAGTATGCCCTCGTGGGCCTTGCTTCGCTCATGAGACAATTATATTTGCTTCTAAAAGCTTCTAAAGAAACAATGGATTACCGAGAGAGAGGAGAGTAGGAGAGAGGGTGGCATCTTCCGTAGTTTGGAGAGTTAGAGACCTGACTGCCAGAAGGACCCAGCCATACAAGAACAGGGAAAGGACACGCCAAGGAAGGGAACAGCAAGTGCAAAGGGAACAGCTCTGAGGAGGCTGAGAGCTTAGTGTGTTCCGAGCAGGAAGGAGGACAGCCAGTGGGCTGTCATGTACTGAGTGACAGGGGTGCAGCAGGGTATTGAGTGACAGGGGTGCAGCAGGAGCTGTGGGAGGAGTCTGTGGGGACGGAACCATGCAGGACTCCAAAGGCTCTCCTTTTCTCCCAGGCGAGCTTTAACTAAATGTCAGGCTTGAGTCTCTAAAACTGTAGGGCCTCTGTTAGTTCACTAACTTGCAGAAACCACCTAGGCTGTTGCTATCCCAGGTGTGGCCTGGGACCAGCAGCATCAGCAGCGCCTGGGAGCTGGTCAGGAGTGCAGAATCTCAGGACCCAAGAGTCCCGGATGCATTTTGGCAAGCTCTCCAGGTGATGTAGGTGCTTGCTGAAATTCGAGTGGTCCACTCAGAATTGGACTGGTCCAGTGGGTCTTGAGGGTGGCTGCACGTGGCGCTACCTGGGGCAGCATTTAACTGCTCACTTCTGGGGATTCTGACCCTGAGATCTGGAGCTTCTGACTTAAGGGTCTGGGGCGAGGCCCACCATGGGGACTTCTATGAGCCCCCAGAGATTCCAGGGGCCATCTAGGGAGTATCCAGAGATTCTGGGGGGTAGCCAGGTGACTTGTGAAAGTCACCCATTCTCTGTGGGCCTTATCCTTTCTACCCTCCTCAGGCCTTCTCCAACTATTTGCCCCCGCCTTCTCTGGGTGCCTCCTCCCCACAGCTGGGAAAAGCCAGTTTGGCTCTCCCTTCTAAGCCCAAGAGACTTCAGCTGCGAGGGAGAAGCAAGGGCTGTTTCTCTGCTCTCCTAAGGCTTGCAAATGGCACATCCCAGCCACGCTGAGGGGAAATGAACATGGCTCAGATGAAGACAAGCAGTTGGAGACGTCTGGGTGATAAGCCATCCTCTGTTTAGAAGTGAGGAGCCCACAGGGAACCATGAGCAGCCAGGTACTAGAGTTGGAAGGGCCCTAGAGGTCATATGAACAACTGTACCCCTTTTATGGATGAGGAAACCGAGGCCCAGACAGTCTTCACTTCAAGGTCACATTGGAAGGTGGGAACAGACATGAAACCACAGCCATTTCTACTATTTCTGTAACCTTGCCCTCTTGAAATGTGGGAATCTGTGGCACGGCTAACATTTATTTACAAGGGCAAGAAAATAACCACTTGGTTGGAGGAAGCTCTTACCAGTTTCTGGGTGACTCCGGGGGGAGCCCACTCATAGGTGATGGTGTCAAAGGTGGGATCTTTCCCAGTGGCAATGGGGTTGGTCATGATCATCCGGTTCCTCTTGTAAATCCGGATGCCGTCCCCGCCTTTCACGCGGGCCGTGAGGGTGGAGTACTTGGAGTCCATCAGCAAGCGGCCAATCTTGCGGTCATCTTCCAGGTCGGAGCTCAGGCAGTGGTCCTCTTGGCTGCATTTGCAGGACTTGCATATTTTCCTGGGGGCGGGCAGAGATGGGGACAAGTGAGATCAACCTCCAGAAAAGAGAGGCGGTCTCCTGCTGGCAGCATCTACCCTGCTGAAAGCAAGTGCAAAGTTTAACGTGAGTAGCTTTTGGAAAGGTTAGCAGCAGACACATGGTTGTCTGAGACCAATGGGCCGTTGGGATGGGACTACATTTGGGGGACCTGGCCATGTCTGGAGACACATTTGATCGTCACAATGAGTGCTGTGGCATCTGTAGGGTAGCGGCTAGAGATGCTGTGGAATATCCCACAGTTCACAGCTCCCCCTTTGCAGCAGAGAGTCATCCGGTTCAAATGTCAGCAGCGCTGAGGTGGGGAAGCCCTCGTGTAACATGAAGGGAAGAGGCCCCTTCACAGCCTTCAGGGAACTTCCAGGAGGGGTGGGAGGGGAGAGCATCGGATGGAAACTAAACGTGAAGTGGGGTCAGCGGGGCCGCAGGAGAGGTGCATGTGCCGTGTGGGAGCTCGCTGGAGGGACCACAGGGCCTTAGTGTGTGGCACGTGGACAAGGGCTCCGTGGAGGTGAGCTTGGAAAACAGTGGGTTTCAGAAGGTGGAGCCCATTGTTTAGTGTGAGCTGCTTCCTGTCTTCAGTGAACTGACGTGCCGCGTGATGTCAAGTGGGGAAGACGGTATTTGAGGAGAAGCTTGCAGCCCAAGTTCCCATTCATAGGCTGCAATTTGAGAAAAGTCAAAATGGACAAACTCGAGGATAATTCTGGCACTTCAAGAGAGAAGAGGACCCTAAAGGCGACGCGGGGCAAAGACGAGGTCTTTTCATTCTCATGAGAAGAGGTTGCTTGATTTGTGGAACTGGGACATTTTATTCCTGATCAATACCATTCTATCGCCTCTCCTGCAAAGCCTAAAATGATGACTGTCTGGCTCGTCATCAGCTTGGTGATGCCTGGTCTATTGAGGAGTCTCCAAACTTTGCTGCGTATCCAGATCCCCCGGGGAGCTGGGTAAACTTGGAGATGCCCTGCCCCGGCCCCGCTAGTCACAGGCATGGGTCTGGATGGGACCCGGGCTGGGCATTTGGGATCCTGTTCCCAAGGTGATCCCGATGCACACACCCCAAAGTGGGACAGTCACCACGCGGTCCCTTTAAGGACTTTAAGCAGCTCCGGTCGACTTTCTCCAGGTTGTTCCTCGAAAAACGTAGGAAGCCTAGGTCTTTTACTGCAGAATTCTGTACAACGATCGCCTGCCCGTGAGAAGGGGCGGCTGCCGCAGCTGGCCCGGGGACCGGGCCGCAGGAGAAGGGTGCCATCACGGGGAGCCCGGGAGAGTCTATCAAGAGCGACCACTGAAGAATGCCACATTTTGTAACTTGAACAGCCAGTGGTCTCTCTTCCATTTTTCATATTATGTTTCCAGTTTTCCTTAAATCAGGGCTGTTTTTTTTTTCTCTCTACCCACTGAAGTCAGTGTATATTGAAAAAAATAAAACTAATTAGTATAATAATAATAATAATAATATAAAAAGATCTTTGCATGCTGGGGAGGGACCTTGCATTGGACTCTCTCTGAAATACCTGGAGACCCGGAGGGGTCCCCACCTTGAGGGAATGCAGCATCCTGTGAGGGTTGCCAGGTGGGCAAGGAGCCGGCGTGGCTATGGGGAGAGCGGGGTGCTGAAAGGAAGGCTGCTGGGAGTCGCCCCCTTGTTTTCATCATATGTTTGTTCTGAAAGCCTGCTCTTGCACCCTCCTCTCTCAGTGATGCTCCCCTTCTGTGCTTCTGATACGAATTCCATTCTAATTCTAACCATGTGAACCGTTTGTTTGATTATAAGCAATTTGCCTGAAACAATGGGATTGTAAAGCCAGAGTGGACCCCAGAGCACATCAGCTCCAACGCCCCCATTTCTCAGCTGGGAAGTCTGAGGCGTAGAGAAGGGCGGTGCCCTGTCCAGGCAGAGTCGGCACGTGAATGCTGTCCTGTGATTCCCTGAGGGCCTTTCCCACTAACCCAGGCCGGCTGCTTGGATCTTTACTTCTATTTCAGACTAAGGAGAGGATGGGAACTGGGGCATAAAAGTGGTTTGACATGGTTTCCCCCCTAAAGGTGGGACCTCACTGCTCCTGGGTGGCTTGAATTTAGGTCCCTGTTAAGGTTGTTCTAACCAAATAGTTCACAGGATGCAGGACCGACACGCTGCAATCTGCCCTTCTCATGGATAAACTCACTTGATGTTCAAATCGTTTATTGGATGGTGAGGAAATGGAGGGATGTAAGCGATGCTGAGAGACACCTGCTTCCAGCTGTGAGGAACCCGGGCCCAGAATTGCCCTCCACCCAGAAACATCTAGAAAACTGGACCAACTATGATAAACAGTCATTGTCAGGTGTCAGCCAACAGAAAGCACGGGGCTGTGAGCCTGGCGAGAAAGGACACGCTGCTGAACGGACTCTGTGTGAGCATTTAGGGAACATCAGCCCGCTGCCCCCAGAACTCTGAAAGGAGCTGTCTGAAGGCCCTAAGCTGATGATTCTACACATTGTTCTACGACCCCGGGCACCCTGACACCCTGGTGGCAGATTCAGGACCAATGGGGTGACGTGATAGGGAAGCTGACTCTCCTCCAGGTCAGAAAGAGCTCAAGTGGCCAAAACGGGGTTGGGGGTTGAGGGGGCTCCCCCTCCTGGGAGTGTTGTCGCTGTGGGAGGAATGTGTGCAGGGGACAGGAATTGGGATTGGATGACCTTTTGAAGGTCTGTGCATCCAGAAGACCACGCGAGCTCCTCTGAGGTGAGGACTGTCAAGGAATGGAGCTAGGAAACAGTTCTGTGATGTGAAAGCTCACGGCATGCAGGGCTGCAGAATGGGATGGGGTTGCCCACAGACCCGAGTCTGAATGCTGCCATTTAGTAGCCATCTCCCCATTACCCACCCTCAGTTTCCTGATCTGCAGAATGGAGATGCTATACCACTTAGGGTTATTTTAACATTTAAATACAAAAACTCTAGCTCAGTTCAGTACTTTTGTAATTGCCTTCTCACAGTGGAAGTTAATATCTCTAAGATGAAATCGTCCCAAATTTTGTCCCCGCCCCCTTTTGTGCCCCCCAAGGCATCGCTCTGGCAATGGAGACAAAAGTGCTTTCTTGCTGTCATGCCCTACAGCGCCTCACAGGGCTGCAGGCCATGCCCTGCACAGCTCCTTGGGTGCCAACCACAGAGATGCTGGTGTGAACAGCAGTGTGGCAACCCCACCTCCAGTTTTCAGAGCCCTCAGTCAATAAGAGAAAGAAAAGTCCATCCAGGCCTGTGTGGCTCAGTGGTTGAGCATCAACCTATGAACCAGGAGGTCATGGTTCAATTCCAGGTCAGGGCACATGCCTGGGTTGCAGGCTCGATCCCCAATCTGAGGTGTGCAGGAGGCAGCTGATCAATGTTTCTCATCATGGATGTTTCTATCTCTCCCCCTCTCCCATCCTCTCTGAAATCAATCAAACTATATTAGAAAGAAAGAAAGAAAGAAAGAAAGAAAGAAAGAAAGAAAGAAAGAAAAAAAGAAAAGAGAAGGAAGAACAGTCCAGCTGGCTCTTGGGGTCCTCTCCCCTGGGTATGAAATCCAGGTCTTGGTTTTAGGTATGTGGACACCCCGACTTCTGTCCTAGGGGCACTGAGATCACCAACAGGGAGGATGGTGCAGCAGGACGAGAGCAGCCTCAGGCACCAAACCCCAGGCCAGAGCTCTACCCAGAGTGGACCAAGCACCAGCTAACAACTGCCCCCACCCTCCGGGGACAGCGCTTGCTGGGCTGGGCCCGCCGTGACAGGGTTAAGGGAGAACTAAACTCCTGCTCATCCTGGCTCCCCGAGGGCTCTCCGGCATTTCTGAGTTAAGCCGAGAGGGAGGGCACTGGTCCCGGGGCCACTCCCCCCCACAGCGTGCATCCCAAGCAGCCCCGGCAGAGAATCACCAGGGTCCCCTGAGAGGACCGCCCAGAAGCGAAGGGGACGGAGCCTCCAGACGAACTCCCTTACCTCCACGAATGTGGCTCGAAGCCTGAACACGTCCCCTTGCATCTCAAACAAGGCACACCTCGCGCTGACTGCTGCTGGCCCAGGGACATCTGGAAAAGGAGCAGAAGAGAGGGTGATTTCCTCCCAAACATCTGGGGCCCGGGGTGCCTGACCTCTGAGACACTCAGCGTGCCGGCAAAGGATGGTGTGGGGCGCACCGGGAGCGCTTGCTGTTTACCGGGAGACCCGCTGGGAGAGTGGCCGCAGGGCAGGCAGTGGCAAGGGGGGGCACTTCCCATCACACTGCAGCGGGGCTCCCTTCCGGCCCGCAGTGGTCACTAGCTGCCAAGGCCGCTGGGAGGGACCCTCTGCCACTTCCCTCCCCATCCACTGTCACTGGAGTGGAATCTTCCAGCAAATGTCCCCTCTCCCTCATTCACTTGTAATTTATTGATAGGGTATGACTAAACCAAAGTGCAAACCCATGTTCATGCTGCCAAATGTTTATAGCCCAGAGCCTAACTTAAACATTTGGCTAAAACATGGAAAACCAGGAGCATTCGCAGTCTGGTCCTGCTTTGGGAGGAGCACGGCCCACGAGTGAAGTTGTGTTTTTCGTGACCAGCCAAAGGGAACAGAAGGTCAATGGCTGCTGCTGCTACTGCGTTTAGACCCAAATGGCCCTCAAATGAGGCCTTGAAATCAGCAGCGTCACCGGAAGTTTGCCAGAAATGCAGACAGACCCTCAGGCCCCACCCAGCCCTTTTAAATCGGAACCTTCCATTGAACAAAACTTAGGCCAGGGCAGCTCAACGGTTGAGCGTTGAGCCAGGAACCAATAGGCCAAGCATGTCAAACTTGCGGCCCACAGGCCACATGCGGCCCACAACGAATACTCATTAACGATTACTCATTAATTTCAGCCTTTTGAAAGTATTCAGCATGTCTCCATCAAAATAAACCTACGTTTCTATGAAAGTGGGAGCTTTTGTGTTTTTTTTTGCGGCCCGCATAAACTTAACCCTTGTTTATTTGGCCCGTGTTAGCCTTTGAGTTTGACATGCTTACAATAGGCCATTGGTTTGATTCCCAGTCAGGGCATGTGCTTGGTTGTGGGCTCAATTCCCTGTGGGGGGTGTGCAGGAGGCAGCCGATTGATGATGTTTCTCTCTCATCCATGTTTCTATCTCTCTGTCCCTCTCCCTTCCTCTCTCTCTAAAAACTCAGTAACTATGTGTGTGTGTGTGTGTGTGTATATATATATATATATATATATATATATATATATATATATAAAATTAGTAGTCTTGTATTACATTAGAACTGGAGAAGCAGTGGGTTAGTATATGGATCTGCTGGCTGAGAAACTTACCTGATTCTACATTGGGAGTGGGGTGTGTGGAGTGTGATTTGGTACATTGTTATGATTTTATCAAAAACAAGGCTCCATCAGCTAATTAGATAAAGGGATAAGCTCATCATTCAACAAGCTATTGATCCACTTAACCATTTATTTTTTATTTATTTATTTTAAATATATTTTTATTAATTTCAGAGAGGAAGAGAGGGGGAGAGATAGAAACATCAAGGATGAGAGAGAATCATTGATCGGCTTCCTCCTGCACACCTCCTACTGGGGATCAAGCCCACATGTGCCCTTGACCAGAATTGAACCTGGGACCCTTCAGTCCCCAGGTTGACGCTCTATCCACTGAGCCAAACCAGCTAGGGCTCCACTAACCATTTATTTCGCATCTCCTGTGTGCCAGGCACAGGGATACATCATAAGACTCAGGTATGCCCCAGAGGCAGTCAGTCTACGGGCAGATGGAGTAGGAAACACATATTTATCACCTGCTCCAGGAAGTGGTAAATTTGAGGCAAGAAAGCTGCCAGTTGTGTTAGTAGAAAGGCATGGATTCTGGAGCCTGAGAGACCTGAATTCCAAACCCAGCTTCGTGACCTAACAGCCACATTGACCTTGGACCAGCTGAGCCTGCCACACAGGCACAGAGATAACGTATGTGAAGAGTCTGACTGTATTAGGCACTAAAAATGGTAGCTGCTGTTACTTTCACAAATACTTTAGGAGCACAGAATAAGGTTTCAATACACCCGTATGGGAAATCCCGGGCGGCGTCTTAGAGGCGGTGACTGTGGATGAGGGCAGTGCAAGGTGAGCTGGCAGGAAAGGGGAAAGGGATTCCTGGCAGAAGGAAGAGAATGTGCCGGGGCAAAAAGGTACACACGGGCTCGACGGGCAGGGGGCCGCTGTCTGAGCATGCTCTTTGGGACGGGTCCACGCTCTTGGTTCTAATAAACACTCACAGCTTCGGCGAGCTAGAGCCATGTTGCAGGTATGTGAAGGGAAGCGTGTTCATAGTGGTGTTAAGATTCGCATTAAAATGGAAGAACAAGATGATGCGCACCGCCCCCTGCTCGTCCGAAGCTCATTCACAGGCAGAACTTTGCTCCCTAAAGCCATTGGACGCGGGAAACTGTGCAGACACCCGCCTCTTGTCCTTGACACCTTGCGTCCCACTGGTTGAAGCACAGCGATCCTTTCCCGCTCCGGAGTAGTTCACAGGTGACTCTGGGAGGCGTACACTTTATGAACAGGCTTCGTTACTGGACTGTTTTCAATGCACCCAGAGGCAGCGAGGCCTGGAAGCCGGAGAGCCGAGTGGAAGCACTTCCTAAGTGGCCGCGCACCCTGCGTGCTTGAGCTTTATGGTTCTTCTAATGAGTGGCTGATTTAACAGTCAGCCTACAAGGGGATTAGCCCTGGTGCTTGGCCGGGAGAGTCTGCTGGCTCAGGGTTTGGATTAGAAACAGTGATGTGAGGCAACACAGCAAGCGGAGCACTGGCGGCGGGGGGCGGGGGGGGGGGGGCCTGGCCCTCTGGTGCCAACTCTGACATTTATTAGCTGTGCAGCTAGAGGCAACTCATTTCCTCGCCCCGCCTAAATTGCTCCTCTGTAAAATGAGAAACCTGGCCGGAATCGGGGTTGCCCAAATCTTGCTCTGCAGAGCCCTCGTTCTGTGGGATGCGATAAAGTGGTCCAGGGCCAGGGTCAGGGAGGATCACATGCTCAAACGGAAATGGGAGACACGGGATGCAACTGGCTGCCGGCGCCTTTGAAGCCTGGCCTGATGGGAAGTGAGAGGAGAGGTGGGAGGTGGGGAGCAGGCAGCTGTGTGTTAGAGGTCCAGGCTTTGGGGTTGGACGGTCAGGGTTTTCCTCCCCATTTTGGGCCTTTCTTCTGCTGAATGTGGGCAGGTGATGGGTCTTGGGGAGTCTGTTTCTTCGTTTGTATCACGGGGACGATAAGAACCACCTGCCCCACGCAGTTAGTGAGGGAGAAATGGGTGCTGCACGGGAGGGGCGCAGCCTGCACTTACTCTGTACCGACTGTTTGTCGTTGTCATTGTATCTTGTGTAAACAGCCTGAGAGACCCAGATGTTCTCAAAAAAGCTCCCCGCCCCCCGCCCCCCGCCAGCTTCAGAACTCTAGGGGACTTCAGAGGACCTGCTTGCCTAACTGCACACCCACACATCGTCTTTCTTACCCTTGACTTTGTTTCACATGTATGTGTTGCCTCTCTAACTAAGTGTAGGGAGCCGAGGGCTGGACCCTGTCTCCATCCTGCTGGTGGGGCAGTTTCCATGGCGACAGCAGTCCCTGGGAGAGGAAAATAAATGGCACTCGCTGTGAGGAAGAAATAGATTTGGGGCATCAGGCCACGCTTGCAGCCAGTTTCCTGGCAGACAGTTTAACACATTAAATAGCCACCCGTGCACTGCGTGCTATCAGCCCGGAGCCAGCCAGCCCAGCTATCTCCGACACAGAAAACGATCCTGCTTATGGGGGGGGGGGGGGGGGGGGGCCGAGGGCGGGGCAATGCCGACCAGAAATCGTGTTCAAGTGAGATATTCCGGCTTATAAACTGTGGGCTTGTCTGATGCGCACTGCGTCTCTGATGACAGATGGCACAGTGGCCCACAGTAGCTAAGCAGAGAAGAGCTTAAAAGGACCTGTCACTTAAAAAAATGGGTTCTTGGAATGTAGCATCGATTCTGTCCTTTTTTTTGGAGGGGAGGATAAAATGTTTTGACAATTTTCTTTGGCTCCGGATCCTAGGATCTGGTTCATCCGATGTTGTGGAACCTAATTGTGTGAGGGGCTGAAAAGGACTCAGACCAAGTCCCCTCGGGATGAAGAGGCGGGGCGACAGGGCCTCCTCCTGCCTTTGAGCATTGGCCTCAGACGAACCCCAGGGGAAATCTTAGGTGGGAAAATGCCACCAAGGACAATGTAGGGCTGCAGAGGAAGAGGAACCCGAAAGGGGAAATGCAATGTGGACTTTAGGGGTGAGCATGAGACCCGGACTTGGCAATGGGGGTTCTCCTCCCAGCTCAGCTTCTCTCCCTGTAACTCAGTTTTCGCCTCGGATGAATGGGTTTTCTCCTTGCCCTTTTTGTCTCAGCAATGCTTTTGTAAGCGTCATGTAAGGTTGAAAGGTTGTTTATAAAGTGAAATAATTATTTACCATTGTTAAAAATTTATCCAGCCCTAGCCGGTTTGGCTCAGTGGCTAGAGCATCGGCCTGCAGACCAAAGGGTCCCGGGTTCGATTCCGATCAAGGGCACGTACCGCGGTTGCAAGCCCCTCCCCCCCAGCCTGGGCCCTGGGCAGGGTTCGTGCAGGAGGCAACCAGTCAATGTGTTTCTCTCACATTGATGTTTCTCTCTGTCTTTCCCTCTCTCTTCTACTCTCCCTAAAAATCAATGGATTAAAAAAGAAATCCAAAACTTGGAAACAGGCAGAAAGATGGGTGGATCATCCTTTCAACATTATATGCTGGCGATATGGCACTGCCCCTGCCCCACGCCTCGAAGGTCATCTAGAGAAATGTGCTTTGCTCTGCTCCAAGACTTAGTGTTACATGTTAACTTGGAGCTTTTTCTCCAGTGGCAATGCAGATAATTTTTTGTCCTTTTGAAGAAGATAACCCCAAAGGTTATGGTTTATTGTCCTAGAGGACATGAACCAGTTTTGTACCTAACCCATCATTCTTGTCCTACCATTAAATTGATTATGAATACCTAGCTCCTTAAATTTTTTTTTAAAAATTAATCCTTATTGTTGAAAGTATTACAGATGTCCCCCTCCCCCAAGTGACTGCCCTCCAGCCCTTACTCATACCCCTCCTCCCACTCAGACCTTCACACACTATTGTCTGTGCCCAGGGGCAATGCATGTTTGCATATAAGTTCTTTGGTTAATCTCTTCCCTCCACCACCCTTCCCTCTGAGATTTTCAGTCTGTTCCATGCTTCTCTTAAATGCTTTTTGAACTGATCGGAATCTCATACTGATTCTTTCATTGGCGAATGAGTGGACTAAAATCTTTGCTAAGTTCTATTTCATATTTGCACAAGAGTCATGGTTTTACCTTTTAGAAGATTACATCTTAACATCACCCCACGCCCTCCTGACTCTGCATGGGTTTGCCTTCTGAGCTGGGGTGTTCTGAATTGGCGCTAAATTCTGTTCCAAGTCAACTGCTCTGACACGTCTTTTGCAAGTAAGCGCCACACGCTATGTGTTGTTAAAGGTTGTTGGTCAGCATGCTCTGCTACTTAAAAACAAACCGTCCCCTCGAGGCTCCCAGGAGAGAGGGTGGAGATGGCCGGGTGGAGTGAAGTTATGAGAAGGTCCAGAGAAGAACTGAGATCATATCCAGAAAAAGGATCCCGGAAACTACCCCACTACCATCAGCAACCCCCAAATAATAGCAGCCTGACCGTCCACGAGGTGCTTTTCCTTACGCATTCTCTTCCGTAACAGTTATGGCGGCCCCGTGAGGTGTCCTCATTACTCCCAGTCACCCGGCGATGCAGGACAGCGCGTCTGGGCAGGAGAAGCAACTTGTGCCTTCAGAACGGTCTGGGCTGGAGCTCGTCTGGGGTGGCACCTTCTAAATGCACACTGATCTGTACTGGCCGTCAAGCAAACGCTTGCTCTTTCCTGATGTTTATGACGGTACTAATATTTATTGAATACGCCTTATGTGCTGGGGAAACGCCAAGCATTTTCATGATATTTAACTAAAGCTACTTGATGACCTTAGGAGAGAGAGGCTTTTACTAACCTCGTTTTCAGACCAGGAATCAGGCCCAGAGAGGTGAGGAGCCAATAGCTCACCAGCGCTAGAGGCAGGAAGGGAAACCAGGGAGCCTTACCTCAGAGCGAGCTCTCAGCCGATCGGCTGTGGCACTTCGCACTGAGCTCCCTACAGTTTACCAAGTATGCTCCTATCAGCCCTAGGCTGTGGGTGGATTGCATTTGGCTCATGAGAAAAGCAAGCTCGGGGGACTGATGGGATTGCTGCTCAGCAAGATTCACACTCATGTCTGTGGAATCCAGATCCTGTGACTTCCTACCACACAGGAGTCTCCAGACCCCGACAGCCTCCTCCGAGTCTGGCCTGGGCTCTGGGCATCAGGCCTGTTGGATCCAAAGGGGTGGGAGGGAGTGTTTGCAGGGGCGGGAGGCTGTGTTTGCAGGGGTGGCAGGGTGGGTTTGCAGGGGTGGGAGGGAGTGTTTGCAGGGGCGGGAGGGAGTGTTTGCAGGGGCTGGAGGGAGTGTTTGCAGGGGCGGGAGGGTGTGTTTGCAGGGGCGGGAGGGAGTGTTTGCAGGGGCGGGAGGGAGTGTTTGCAGGGGCGGGAGGGAGGGAGTGTTTGCAGGGGCGGGAGGGAGGGAGTGTTTGCAGGGGTGGGAGGGTGTGTTTGCAGGGGCAGGAGGGAGTGTTTGCAGGGGCGGGAGGCTGTGTTTGCAGGGGCGGGAGGGAGTGTTTGCAGGGGCGGGAGGGAGTGTTTGCAGGGGCGGGAGGGAGTGTTTGCAGGGGTGGGAGGGTGTGTTTGCAGGGGCGGGAGGGAGTGTTTGCAGGGGTGGGAGGGAGTGTTTGCAGGGGCGGGAGGGAGTGTTTGCAGGGGCGGGAGGGAGGGTTTGCAGGGGTGGGAGGGAGTGTTTGCAGGGGTGGGAGGCTGTGTTTGCAGGGGTGGCAGGGAGGGTTTGCAGGGGTGGGAGGATGTGTTTGCAGGAGTGGGAGAGAGTGTTTGCAGGGGTGGGAGGGAGTGTTTGCAGGGGCGGGAGGGAGTGTTTGCAGGGGCGGGAGGGAGTGTTTGCAGGGGTGGGAGGGAGTGTTTGCAGGGGCGGGAGGGTGTGTTTGCAGGGGCGGGAGGGAGGGTTTGCAGGGGTGGGAGGGTGTGTTTGCAGGGGCGGGAGGCTGTGTTTGCAGGGCTGGGAAGTCCTGGAAGGGCTAGGGTGGGGGCAGTGGGAAAAGGTCATGACCACCTAGATCCCGGGATTTCTACCTTCCCGCCTCGCTCTGCTAAATAAACTAAAGTGTAGACAGATGTTCAAGGCAACGGACAGGCCTCAAGGGCAGCTGTGGAGGCGGCAGCCGGAGAGGAAAGTGGGTCAGAGTCCTCAGCGGTGCCTGTGGGAGGAAATCGCCGGGCCTGGCTTCACCTAGTTTACAGCTTCTCCCTGAAATGATGACCCGACAGCCAGGCTTAGGGCCATTCCGGGGAGTTGGAGTCACATTGTGACCCAAGCTGTGACGATGGATCTGTTTCCTAGAGATTTATCACTTAAAGGGACAAAAACCGTAACCAACTTGCTATCATTTCTGGGTTTACTCTCAACTCTTAATAGCTTGTTTATATTGGGGGTACGAGCACCCACCTTGCTTGACGTAATGCTGAACCCCTCTTAAAGCGCTCAAGGCTGCTGGGTGTTAGATGTCAGGGCGCTCCCGTGATGTGGCCGCCTCTCCTGTCCACATCTTCCTGTTCTACTTCCCACCTCATCTCCTGTCTCCACCCAGATTCTCTCCCAGTCACCGGGCCTCAGGAAGTTCTCCTAAATATACATTCGGGGGTCTTGCTCGTGGTCACCTAAACCCCAGAGGGCTTCCACCCCACCCACTCTTTAGGGACCAGCTTAAGTCCCATCTTTTTTTTTTATATATATATAATTTGTCAATTGCAGTTGACATTCAATATTATTTTATATTAGTTTCAGGAGTACAGCATAGTGGTTAGACATCTACATAATTTACGAAGTAATCTCCCCCTTCCCCGTCCTCCCCCATAAGTCTAGTACCCACCTGGCACTGTACGTAGTTCTTACAGCAAGTCCCATTTTCCATAATTAAAAGAATTCCTATCAGCGGTAACAAGTACTAGGCTTTGCGGTTTCCCAGTCCCTGGGCTAAGCCTGAGCTCATGCAAATCTCGCACCACCTTCCGAGGTCCTCCAGGTCCGGTCCCCCAGCAGCACCTGGGAACCTGTTAGCCCTGCAGATCCTCAGTCCTCGCCCCGGACTTACGGAGCCAGGCGCTTTGCGGGTGGGGCCCAGCCATGGCTGCTCAGGCCGTCCGGGTGATGGGGATGGAACATCGGTCTGAAACCACCGATCTTAGCTGGTCTCCCGAGGCTGCACAAGAGCCCCCTGAAGGCTGCCGCTGTGTGGCTTTGCCGGGAACGGATTCGGGGCCTGGATGAAACACTTCCAGTGACAAAACCAGGAAAACTCTAGGCAAACGGGGAGCTGGGCTCCCTAACTAAGGGGATTCAAAGAGGTCAAATTAAAGCACTAGAGGCTGCATTTGAACCCAGGTCTCTCTGAATCTGGAATCTCCATCTTAATTTAACCAACATACTGCAGGTGGTGCCAAGAAGCCATTTCCAAGATACTTTGGGGCCCTTCCATATTTGTTTCTCAAATGACTCACAGAAATGTAGAATTATAAATGCGATCAGTGCCAGGAAGGAGAAAGAGCAGAGCTGCTCAAATTGATCTGACAGGGGTTAGCATAAAGCTCACCTGGGAGCTGGCGAACATGCAGACTCTAGTCTGGCAAGTCTAGGGGAGCCAGTGCTGCTGGTCTGGGGATGACACTTTTTATTTTAATTTTATATTGATGTGTGAGAGAGAGAGAGAGAGAGAGAGAGAGAGAGGAACATCGATGTGTTTTCCACTTACCTATGTATTCATTGCTTCTTGTGTGTGCCCTGGCATGGACCCTGCAGCCCTGGCCTATTGGGATGATGTTCTAATGAACGGAGCTGCCCTGCCAGCCCCGGGGCCCACACTGTGATAGTGAGGGGCTTGTCTGCACGTTAGGATCACCAGAGGGCCTTTCCACCCTTCCACAGCCCAGGCCACAGTAGCCGCAACCCCAGGGGGTTCCGACGTGCAGACAGGTTTGGAAACAACTGGGCCACACTCGTGCATCCTCAGCTGCTCCGACTTGGATTTTAACGCCGTTGGCTTAACCCCCACCACGATTCTCACCTTGCACACACAGTCCCCACAAGGTGCGTTTCACGCAGGCCTGACTGTTGTCATTTCATTTGGGTCCCACCGGCCCTGGCACAAGCCTGCCTCATGGGCTGCCGTGCCAAATGCAGTACCTCTCTTAACAGCCGTACGGAGGGGAAGCTAACCCCTTCCTCTTCCTCTAAGCTTCTCGGGCTGGGTGTCTCCTCTCAGGGGCTCCCCTGGATACGGAGACCCTCTGCTGGGCCCGAGGACAGGGAAGTCCTCCCCACCCTGCAGGGCCATGGGGGGCTGGGAACTGAGAGAGCCCGTCAGACGGAGGAACCCAAACTGGGAACACCTGAGGCCCCAGATGGTCACGAGCTGCATCATGCAGAGTTGTTGGTCGGTTTTTCCCTTAAGAAGTTCGGTCCTTTGGGGAGTGGCCTGGCGGGGAGGTATAAGGGGGCACTTCACTGTCCTGCCCCAGAACCCCAGGATCCCGACAGGGGCCTGGACTTCTTCCACTATTGGAAGCTCCCCAACAACTGAAAACACGAGTTGCTAAAAAAAGGTTACAAATCTTTTTTTTTAAAGTTGTGTGTTCACCACATCAAGTCAAGTCTCCTTCCATCACCATTTATCCCCTCTCCCACCTCCCCCAGCCCCCTTCCCCTCTGGGAGTCACCATACTGTTGTCTGTGAGGCGTTTGTTGGCTTGTCGGCTTGCTTAATCCCTTCATTTTTTTCACCCAGGCCCCCTACAAAATCGTAACGGAGTAATGAAATCAGTCACTCACCAGCACAATCCCTGCCTCTGCTTTTGCCACCCTTCCTGACCATAACCCTCCCTATGCCGAGCCCTGTCACCCGGTGGTGCAGGGGGGCCCGGAACCCCAGGGGTGCTGGGGAAGGCCAAAACAAGGCTCTTTCCTGTTTGCTTTTAATTAGGATGACTTTGGGCACACATTTCCGTAATGTGTATTTTCCTGTTTTGGTGTAAAATGGACGCCCACTCCAGTCTCAGGCAGAACTGTTGCCCTGTGTTTGCCTGTCCTCTGGCTCACTCACCTCCCTGCGGAAGTTCCTCTGCTGGCTGGGGAGGCCTCAGGCTGGGTCTGCCGGCGTGGCCAAGAGAACACTGCCTCCCCAAATGGGAGAGGGAAGAGTGGGACCTGTAGCCCCGATCCTGGGGGGGTCTGGCGTTAACCCATCTGGCCCCCAGACAGCAGGCTGAGCCACGGTAGCACCAGGCAGAGGAGTGTGCGGAACTGGCTGGCGGCGGTCTTTCCCCCTGTTTGAATTTTCATTCTGCACCACTGGACCTGTGGGCTCCAGGATGACGTACGTGCAAATCAGCCAGGGAAACCACTTGAGATAAAAGCGCTTCCTAAAAGCACCGCTACTCCGATACCAGCAGCAGCAAGCCCACGTCTGCATCAGAGGTGGCTTCTGTGTGCGTACGCGCAGGGTCACGTGTGGCTGCGGCCTTTCTCCCCGCCTGCCCTTGGCCGTTTCCACTACTCTGTCTGGGCAAGCACAGATGTGAAGAAATCTCCTCAATTTAGTTACCATTTTCCTGAATTGTGTAATGAGGATAGAAATGCACAGACTAAACAAAGTGAGATTAGCGCAAGTGATCTAGTACTTAGTCTGCTATGGATGGAAAACGTGGTTTTTTTTTTTTCCTTTTTTGTTTTTAAAGACCCGATCCTATTTAAAGCAATGCAATAGGAAGACGGTTAGTGGGTGACGTTCTGATTGCACAAGTGCCTGGGTTGTTGGTATTTCGCAGTACAGATTCAATTCTTTTCCTACTAAATGATTTGTCTATGTTACATGTATCACGTGGACGGCTGCGGTAGGAAGCGCTAGTTGGATGGATTTAGCTCAGGATCTTAGCAGTGTCTGATGTCCCAAAGAAAGTTCTGTAAAAATGCCCAACAAAAGGGTACTTGCTACCCTCCATAAGAAATGGCATTTTGTTTTGTTCAGTTTTTGTCTGCCAAGATAGTTTGTCCAGGTTCAGCTTTAGGAGAATTTGGGTTCGGGACAGACTCTACACCAGGGGTCCTCAAACTTTTTAAACAGGGGGCCAGTTCACTGTCCCTCAGACCGTTGGAGGGCTGGACTATAGTTTAAAAAAAAAACTATGAACAAATTCCTATGCACACTGCACATATCTTATTTTGCAGTAAAAAAAACAAAACGGCAAAAACACCCGTATGTGGCCCGCGGGCCGTAGTTTGAGGACGCCTGCTCGACACATTGTGTTTAACAGGTAAGATTGAGGTAAGGTCAGGGCAGAGAGGCAGGAGCAGGGAGTCAGAAGCCTGCTGTGCTGGGGCCAGGTCAGCAGGGTGGGTGGGGGTCACGGACCCTCGGGGAGGGGTTGGGTCCTGATCACCTGCCAGGCCCCTCGATGAACATGCCTCTGGGAAAGTTCTGGAAACCACTGCCCAATTCCTCCTGTCCCTTCCTCAGGGAGGTCCTTGGTTTTCCCAGGCTTGGTACCTCTCCCTTCCCCCCTGACCGTGGTCAGCAAACTGCAGCTCTCCCACATGCGGCTCTTTGGCCCCTTGAGTGTGGCTCTTCCACAAAATACTATGGCCTGGGCGAGTCTATTTTGAAGAAGTGGCGTTAGAAGTTTAAGTTTAAAAAATTTGGCTCTCAACAGAAATTTCAATCGTTGTACTGTTGACATTGGGCTCTGTTGACTAATGAGTTTGCCGACCACTGCCCCATGAGCTAGCTCCTGACCACCATGCCTGAACCTTTATGGAACATCTACTGCTGTTACCACTTGTTTGGGTCTTTCTTCCCCTCCAGGGGAGGAAGTGATCAGAGATCCCCAAGGTGTGAACACAAAGGGTTAATCTGGCTCTGAAAAACCGAGTGGAAAAGCAAGTCCAGATGTGGAGAGGGAAATATAAAATGAAAAGTCTCTCTGTTTAAGACCCTGCCTTTGCCTCCCCTCCCGCTCACCCATCCCAGCTGGTTGTAGGCCCGGGAGCATGCCCAGACCCCGGGCCGCGGCTGCAGTGAGCATCTGAGCCTGCCTTGGGGTGACTGCCTGTAAAACCTCACCCACCCCAACAGTGACACCGCTCTTAACTGCATCCTGGAAATCTCCCGACGCAAAATGAATGATTACAGCCCCAGTCCCCTCCTCTCTCTGGCCGGTTAGTCATGTCTCCCTCCCACCCCATTATCACTTGGCACGACACAGCAGACACTCCGCCAGCAAGATAGGGATGGCCTGGCCTTCCTTTTCCCTTCTCCTGTCTGCCTTTTCAACAACTGTACCTTTTTGCATCTTTAGCACGTTCATAAAAAAATAGGCAAAGCGGTGATAAGACTCAAATCGGAACATTTTTCAAGAGTTTGCAGCTCTTGGAAAGGCCCGACTCAGGGACGACGCTTGCATGGAAGAGCTGTAGCAGCTGCAGGAAGCAGTCGGCGAGGCGGGGCGCCCTCGCCCAGTTGAGAGTGGGCAGCAGCAAGGTGTTCGCAGAATATCTTTTTATCCCTGGATCTGCGCGAGGGCCACGGAGAAGCGAGGACGCTGACCCCTCCGGTTGACGCTCTTTGGCTGAGTCAGGGCCTCTTCCCCGCTTGTTTCTTGCTGAGAGCTGATGTTTATATGTGGTTGTATCCAAATCAGGCCTACGAATCCATGTGTGAGGGGCCCTCCTGCACTGAACGGATAGCACTTTTTTTTTTAATCCTCACCTAAGGATATTTTTCCATTGATTTGTTTAGGGAGAGTGGAAGAGAGAGGGAAAGACAGAGAGAAACATCGATGTGAGAGAAACATATCGACTGCTTGCCTCCTGCACGAGCCCCGACCAGGACCAGGGCCCAGGCCAGGGAGGAGCCTGGAACCGAGGTATGTGCCCTTGACTGGAATCGAACCTGGGACCCTTTGATCCGCAGGCTGACACTCTATCCACTGAGCCAAACAGGCTCGGGCAGGGATAGGACTTTTAAGGCTGAACCAGTGTGGTCTTTGACACCAGCTCCCTCTGAAGGAGATGCAGGCAGCCACTGACCAGCCAACGGCACAGGAAGTGCATGCACGCAGGCTGACAGGATCCGCGGAGGGGCAACACCTTCCTCCTCTGTTTAGAGAACTTCCTGTTTCTAGAAAGGTCGGCCCATTGTTTGAGGGGTTCCCTGCTTCACGGAAATAGTCGGTGGTTGTGTGTGGGGGTCCTCCTGCTTCCGCACTTCCAGACTTCTCTGGACCTCTCCAGACACACGGATTCCCAGAGGGGGCCTGTTTTCTTCCACTGTGAACGGGATCCCGCAGGTCAAGGGCTGTCCTGGCATTTCTTGCCAAGCTAAGTACTTCCAGAGGCTCCACTGTAATTTATTTTTTTTTTCCTTGAAATAGTCTTTTTTCTTCTTCTTCTTTTCTTGGACAGGCCCTGCCAGCTTTTTGGAAGAGATAAGTAAAACCACCAGCCTCACTATGGGCCAGAGGTTACCCAGATCCTCTGGGAATCTTATCTAGAGATTTACCAAGGAGCTCTGGGGATGTCACAATGAAAGAAAAGAAAGTCTGAGCAGGGACTCTCTACTCCTCCTCCCCCATTTTCTAAATGAGAACAAGCTGTTGGTGTCCCGAGGCCTAGTATCTTCTGGTTGTGCTTGGAAATTAAAATCGAATTGGCTTCATGGTTCTTAGGTTTCAGCTCTTAATAGACTGGCTCCTCAAGTAGAAAACCGTAAGCTTGAGGCCAGCAATGCTTCCTTATTGTACCTACCAGGGTTTATAAGACTCCTGATTTCAGCGGCCTGAGTCTTCCTATAAGGATGTAATTTGATGTGTGTGTGTGTGTGTGTGTGTGTGTGCGCGCGCCCACATTTCTGATTTCTTAACTTGCAGCATTTCTGATCTTTCCAATGATAACACACTTTTATTGGAATAATTTTGGAAATGGGAGAGACTTAGCAAACCAAGTTGGAGAATTTGTAATCTTGCCTATTTGAATCTTAATGTCTTAAAAGGAAATGTGTTGTGTCCATGTACAGCTGTTATTAGAAGTCTGCAGGCCTTGCTTATGCAAATGGTTCCTGCTGGGAATCTCAGGCCCAAGTTCTTAGGTTAATTCATACAATGGAAGCATTCACACACACACACTTACTCACACACACACTCACCCACACACACACACACACACTCACTCACACACACTCACCCCCACACACACACTCACACTCACACACACACTCACACACACACTGACTCACCCACACACACACTCACACACACTCACGCTCACACACACACTCACGCTCACACACACACATGCTCACACACACTCACGCTCACACACACGCTCACACACACACTCACACACACACACTCACACACACACATACACACATATACACCCCTTTCATTCAATATTGGTGCCTTGATGTTAAAAAAACACTTATGTTTTAGTGTACTGACGTTTAGCAAGACTTTTTTTCATTTAAAACAAGTATTCTTATAAATGGCTTCCCTCTTCTCTCTTTTTTGCTGTTATATGTTTTTAAAACTAACATTCAATATACGTTCAAGTATTTCCTCCTTTCCTTGGTTTTACCCCATATAATGCAGTAGTTGTACAAAGTTTATACAGTTGAAATCTGTGTTTAAGGAAATCTGACATAAAGAAAGTCATAGATTCTTAGAAATGGAAACATCTTAAAGAGTATTTAGGCCAGGTTTCTCTAAGTCCAGTTTTATGAAACAAGCATTAGTACATGGTAATTCACTTTACAAATGATTCACTTTTAAGGTCTCACCTTTGAAGCTCATTTAACACAATTAAAATGTAAAATCAGAACTACAGAAGCCAAGTTTCTTTCCAGAAAATTATCCCTTGAGTAAATTTAGAATTATTCATTTAACCATATGCCCCAGGAATAATGCCAAATTCCTGTATACCTCTGAGCCTGCCCACGCTCAGTTCCCTCTGCTTGGACCATTTCCCATTCCCTTCACCTAACAAACTCCTAATCTTCCCTCAGACACCCCTAACATATGGTCTTAGAAAACCCTGTGTCTTGTACTTCTTAGTTGTACCCATCACAATTCTAATTAGTTCGTTGTGGATATAACTCTTTAATGTCATTCTGTTCTGCTAGACTGTAAGTCTATGGGGGCAGGGTCCCTGCATGTCTAGTTCATTGCTCTGTCAGCAGTGCCTAAAATAATGCCTTGCACATAGTAGGTCCTCAATAAACATCTGCTTGAATGGCTTATTTTCTAACACTTTCATTTTTGCCTGTCATCAATGCTTCTTGGTGCATTAGAAGCTGATGCCTGCAGAGGGGGTGGAAGAAACAAAGAACCACCCTGGTTTCTAGGATTATAGGCTAACCCTTCTCTTCCCCCCTCAATGGCTCCCCTTTCCCTTCCAAGGTTCTAGCACTGGCTCTTGTCTTCTCTTCATTTTCAATGTGCTCTTCTCTTATGTGTGAATCTACTCAAATGGCTTAAACTATTCCCTCCAGCTCTCAGCTTTATCTCCAGGGGTGTTTTCAGCTTCTAAAATGTCTTCATGTACACTGAGTGGCCAGATTATTATGATATCTGAACGCATAATAATCTGGCCACTCAGTATATATATATTCATGCACCGGGCCTCTAAAAATATATATATATTTTTTATATATATTTTTATATTTTTATATATATTTTTAGAGGCCCAGTGCATGAATTTGTGCATGGGTGGGATCCGGCAAGCCTGGCCAGGGGGAGGGGACATGGGTGGTTGGCCGGCCTGCCTGCTGGTCGAACTCCTGGCCAAGGGGACAATTTGCATAGTAGCCTTTTATTATATAGGATATACACTGAGTGGCCAGATTATTATGCATTCAGAGATCATAATAATCTGGCCACTCAGTGTATAGACCAATGGAACTGCCAACTCACCTTCTTTGCCCCTCAAACCCAATGGTTCTCCCACGTTTATGGTATCCCTGCCCATGTAGTCACCTGGACCTGTGGTCTGAATGCCAGTCAGCTGCTCACGGCAAGTAGACTTGGAAAGAAAGCTCCTCTGTTTGGGCAGAACCAGGCTTTTCCTCATCAAGGGGCCCGTTTCTAGTTTGTGTCCTCCCTTCCGTGATGTACCCCAGAAGGTAGATGTTCCCCGATGGGGAGTGCCAGTTTCTGAACTTTCTGGAAGGTGCCTCACTAGAGAAAATCAGACTTCTTTAGAGAAACTCAGAATGTGGCAACCGCAGGCTTTCCATGAAACAGAATCTATACGAGCACCAGGACATTGTGAAAGCCAGGCCAACCCATGAGAGTCATTAAGTTCTGCAGACTTTCCGTGGCATTTCTGGTCTTGGCGCATTGCTCTGGAATATCCCTTTATCCACGCCCGCCCTTCAAAGGATTTGCTGGCAGAGGGTGAGGGAGAACTGTTGGCCTTGGAGCTGAGGAGCTGAACCTGAGTCCTGGCTACTTTTTTCACTGCCTGTGTGACCCTGACGAGCAGTTTCTGCATCTGAAACTCTTATGTTCTCATCTTTAAAATGGATCACAATCCCTACGGGCTTCATGGGGTTGTTCTGAGAATCAACTGTGATGATGTACATGAGATGCTCTGAAAACTGTAAAGTGCTGTAGAGAGTACCAACATGAGATATTTAAGGGACTCATGTTCCTCCTTCCTTAGTTTTGTCCTCAATATACCGTCTGTGTGGTATCTTAACTTATATTTCTTCTTTAAACAAATCATTTCTTAAAAACTTATTTCTTGAAATCTTTATTCCCAAAATGTATAAAAATGGATGGTAACCATAAAAATACAGTAAATATGAAACAGCATTATTAAATTCTTGCTAATACTGTTGCTCTCTAAACGCTCTGAGCCTGAGGCCCACTCTCCATCTGTTGAACATGGAGTTGGGTAAGTGTCCGAGGCTTTAGAGACACTTTAGCCCCAGGTGGAGGCTGTCTCCTTGACATAATCTGAAGGAGGAGGAACTGGAGAGGGAGGAAGATGCTCATGGGGTTCAATTTGTGGATGCATGCCTGTGTACCAACTGAATTCATCGTATGACCAGCATGCTCACGGCCCATCCTTCTGGAACCCTGCTGTGTGAACATGCTGGGTAGAGATGGGAAAGGTACAGAGGGAAGAGTGTGTAGATGTGGGTTGGATTCCCTACGTTTAATGCACATCCATCACACTAGTTATATCATCATGGCAATTGACTTAGTCCCTAAATCTTATTTCTGAATCTTTGTTTACTCATCTGTAAAATGGGGTTGGTGGGAACATTAGGAAAGAACTATATAGAACTATGTAGAACAATGCTTGCACGTGGCCCATGCTTCATAAGTGCAGCTTCTAGGCCTAGTATAAGAGCAAGTCTTCTATTTTTGCCCCAAGGGCGGAACGTGGTTGATGTTTCTGGTGCTTTGGTTCTGACGAGTATGGAATAATTCGCAAAACTAAGGAGAAAGTGTGGGGCTATTTCTCTACTAGCAAAGTAAAGAGCAGAAGTAAAGTGATTAATTGAACCATTATGATTTTTAAAACATGGGAAAAATGTCAACCAAGAAAGCAATTTCCCCCCAGCAAAACTTAGCATGGGCTGTCACCCACTGTTTCCAGTCAGCTCGGTGTCAAGGGCTTGGCTAAAATTACAAAGCCCAGAGGTGTTGATATTAAGCGTTTTTAGAAAAGGGAGTGCCAATTCTCAGTCTTCAGGATAAGAAGAAATATGATGGGCCCAGCGCCTTCTCAGAATTTCTTACACTTCAAAGAGCATGTACTTGGCAAAGATTCCACCACTTTCCTGAGTTTGGTCAACGGAGCTGAGTAAAGGCAAAACTCTTAAAATGCACACAGATGGAACTTTTCCACTGGCCCTATTTGGGTATAAATATTCATCAAGGACTAGAAACTTAAAGGAGATATGGGTCTGAGCGATGAGTGGTTTGGACCCGATTTCAGCCAGTGTTCAGTCGCCTCGCTGACTCTGGCCTCTCAGGAGGGCCAACTCTCCTGAGGCGGGGCTGCTGTTGTCTCGAGATCCGAGCCAACCGCCTCCCAGACCAGGCAAACCATTGGAGTTTGTTCTCAAGAGACTCCCAGCCAGAAACAGGGGGGCTCGGGTTCAGATGAAGGTTCAAGTTAGTTGTCTGAAGGAAGGAAACACGTCAAAGGCTTGGCTCATCCTCCATCCTAAAGTCAATCTTTTTGTAGACAAACTGGAAGGAGGATCATAAACTTGGAACCAGACATTAGAAGTTCATGGTCTGGTTTGGAATCGTGCCTTCCCCAACCCTCTCAGGTTCATTTCCTGTCCATCTCAAGATCCTTCCTAAACCTAAACAACAGCACCAAGGAAAGTCCTTCCCTCTCCCCTCACCCCACTCCTGATCTTGGTCCACGAGTCAGGTTTTAGATTAAGTGCCACGTGTGGGGCAACTGGAAGCGGCCAATGGTCTCACCTGCTCTACTCCATGTCTTTCTCGTATCCTCTGGCCTCACGTTCTCTCTCCCCCTTTCTAGCCCTGCAGGATGCCTCCCCTCTGTCAGGATGGAGAACCGAGTTGCTCTTACTTCTTTGATCCCTTTCCTTCTCTCTCCTGTATCCTTCATTCTATTTCCTTTTCTATCCAGTGCCATTGTTGAACCCTTACTGTATGCCAGGCTTTCTGGGGGCACACCAAGGGGAATAAGGTATGGTCCCGGAGTCAAGGACTTATAAATGGAGAATTTAGGCACCAATAGGATATTAAGGTATAGGAGTTAAGCAGGCAAGGCTGAGTGTACATGTTCCAGGGCCATTCAAACCGTTCATTCAGTAAGGGAGTAAATCCACACCAGGAGTTCGGGGGACTGACGGCTTCATGGAGGAGGGGACTGGGTGATGGGGCAGGTTTTTGTCCCATAGAGAAGAAGGCCTTTCAGCATGCATGTGAGGAAGAAAACATATGGTCAGGGAACGAGTGGCCAATCAGTGTGGGGGAGGCAGAATGTTGTAGTGAGAGGTGAAGCTGAAAAGGGACCCATCACACAGAAACTTCAGTTCCAAACGAAGGTCAATGGAAACATTCAAAAGAATCCCTAGGACTGTGGTCAGCAAACTGTGGCTCGCGAGCCACATGCGGCTCTTTGGCCCCTTGAGTGTGGCTCTTCCAGAAAATACCACGGCCTGGGCGAGTCTATTTTGAAGAAGTGGCATTAGAAGAAGTTTAAGTTTAAAAAATTAGACTCTCAAAAGAAATTTCAATCATTGTACTGTTGATATTTGGCTCTGTTGACTAATGAGTTTGCCGACCACTGCCCTAGGAGCAGGTCCCTGAGACAAAGCTGTCCATTCACATGCTTGCTCCATGGGCTGCAGCAAGAGCCCAGCCCTCAGTGCCTTGTCCCCACACCCTTCTGCTGTTCGGATACATAACACTTTCCAATTATTTATCATTGTCCTTTTTACTTTCTAACAGTATTTCAAGGAAAATTTACATGTAGTGAAAATTCACACATCTCAAGTATTCACTTGAGTACATGGATATTCTCTGTGGCTACCATCCAGATGAACACACAGCACACTTCCTGTGCCCCAGAAAGTTCCCTCATGCCCCTTTCTAGTCAATAACAGCCTCTTACAAAGGCACCCGCTCTTCTGACTCCGATCACTGTGGATTGGTTTTGCCTGGTTTTGAAGATCACATAAATGGAAGACCACAGTAGGTGGGCTTTTGTGACTCACTTCTGTCAAACATACTTAAGATTGCCCTTATTGTTGCAAATACTAGATATTTTTTATGACTAATTAGTTTTCTGTTGTATAAATATAAAATCATTTGTTTATTCATTTTTCTATTGATGGAGGTTTGAATTATTTCCATTGTTTGGCTATTATGAATAAAACCACTCCAAATACTCTTCTCCAAACTTTTTTCTGTGGACAGAAGTAACGATCCTTTGTCTTGGCTATATACCTAGAAGTGAAACTGCTGGATTATAGGGTAGGTATACGTTTAACTTTATTGGAAGCTACCAGTTTCCAAAGTGATTGTGCCATTTTACATTCTCCCTGGCAATGTATGAGTTCCAGTTGCTCCACATCTTTGTCAACACTTGCTATTGTCATTATTTAATTTTACCATTCAGCTGGGAACATAATGCTATCTTATTGTCCTTTTAATTTGTATTTTTCTGATGAATAAGGTTTGGTATCTTTTCCTACACTTATTAATCATTTAGACATCTTTCTTTGTGACATACTTTTTCAGTAAGTCATCCTTTATATTTTTAAAAATTATATTGTCTTGCCCTGGCCAGGTGGCTCAGTTGGTTGGAGCATTCATCCCATAAATCAAAAAGGTTGTGCGTTCAATCCCTGGTTGGGGTGTGTATGGGAGGAAACCAATTGATATTTCTCTCTCACATTGATATTTCTCTCTCTCTCCCCCCTCCCTAAAAATAAATAAAAAAATAACCTCAGATGAGGATTTAAAAATTGGGTTGACTTTTAAAAATTATTGATTTATAGGAGTTATTTACACATTCTGGATACAATCCTTTGTCAGATATATATGTATTGTGAACATTTTCTCTCTGTGGATTGTCTTTCACTTTCTTAGATGTATTTTTAAATGAGAGTTAATTTTAATGGCCAGCTTTCATATTTATTTATTGAGCACTCCCTTCAGATGAAAAAGTCACAAGGATATAAAACTTAGATTGCTCTCTTTCTGTTCTAGCATTCCATATAGTAAGTAATAAGCTATGGCAACTTTGCAAATAATTTAAAAAACTTTTAAAAGATATTTTCTTTATTTACCAAGGTTTTCATCTTTTCCTCCATAGCCTTCTCTGATTTCATATTACTCTTTCCTCCTTTTTATGAATTAGGCACCTTGCATGTGGAACAGTGCTAATTTTTCATGAGTATTTACGACTTGGGTTTGGAGTACTTCTCTTAGTGCTTTAAAATTTCCTATTCCTTTGTCTTGGCACATTTTTCCACTGTAAAGACTCTCCTAAGAAACCGGATAGTTGGTGGTGTGGGAGTGGCCTTGCCCACTGGGTAAAGAAGGAAGGAGAGGGAAGACCTTGCCCAGATGGAGGAGGTACACAGAAGTGATGCTGAACAGAAACTGGCCATTCAACTTGAACTAAGGAAATAGAGAACTAATGGTGAGAAGTTGGAGGGAGGGAGGGAAGGAGGTAGAGGGAGTGAAGAGAGAGGGGGGTGCGGATTTTAGCTCAAATTAAAAAAAAGCTACCTAATAATTAGAGGGATTAAGAAAAAACAGATCTCTTTAGGAGGAATAAATGCTCACCAATGGTATTCTTACAGCATTTAGCTTCCCAGTTCATCTCACGTTTAAGGTATTGGATGGGGTACGTGGACAAAAATAGAGTTTTTAAGTCTTTCTGGACTTGAAAGTACTATGACACCCGAAATTCTAATCCTCGCTCTTCTACTAACAAGCTCTCTGACCTAACCTGCCAGATCTGTTTCCTTATCTGTTAAACAAGGAAGCTGACCTCAAGAATCGCCAAAGCCCACTGCACCTGTTGAAAATTAATTCTAATTGCTGAAAAATACAGTATAAGAATTCTTCCAATAGGAATGATTATTTCCCTTGTGATGGCCCCAGTCTGGGCTGGGTCCCAGGAAAGGTACAGCGTGGGTAACAGTAGATGCTCTAATTAGTGTGAATCTTCTTACAGCGCGTTCTCCCCGCGGGCTGCTAGGGCCTGTTGGCTGTGTAAGGCAGACATGCGGAGACACAGCTTTTCCATCCAAACCTGCCTCTTCTTCAGGTCCTTGCAGACACAGGGAGGATTCCCATAATGTCCTTTTCTAGTTAATTAGCAGGGAATCATCCGGGATCTCCCTTTCTCTATTTAATATACCACATGCAACTGACAGAAATCAAGAACAATCCCCCCAGTGGCATTTTAACATCCAAACCATGTGTTGTTCATTCTGATGCATCATCTGCTCTACAACAGGACAAGCAGGAACCCACGTTACAGACCCGCCAGAAATCGGAAATCGGAGCAGTGCAAAGGGCATTGTTTTGCTGCAGGATTCTGGATCTTGTCTATCAAGTTCCCCTGTTTCAAAGGCTGATTTTCTTCCTCTCAGTTCACCGAAGAATCCTACTTGGGATTTGTTCCTCTAATAATCATTTAAATGGCCTCAGAGTTTACAGGTGAAGACACTTTGAAGTGTTTTCATGTTTTTACACATGCAGTGCGCTAAATCTCCTAGGTGTGTGTGTGTGTGTGTGTTTTGTTCCTTGTTCTATCTATCTATCTATCTATCTATCTATCTATCTATCTATCTATCTAATTTGTCTATTCTCAGTTATCTTCTGATATAACATGACTCTACATCTTCCTGCAAGAAATTCAGGGGCTGCGCTTGTTGGCACTCCACTGCTGGGCTTAGTGGAGCCTCCAGCCGCTGCCATAAGAAGTGTTCTGCAGGCCAGCTTGGCAGGCCCTGCCATCCCACCACTCCAAAGGCTGTTGGTTGAGAGGCAAGAGGAGCAAGTTCTCAGATGGAAAAATCATAGATGCACATCATGGAAGGATACAGGGGAATGCGTTTCTCCACAGTGTAAGATGGATGATACCCCTCAAATTTAGAAGTTAAATAGGATGGAAAACACTGGTGTCAGACTTGGAAGGCATGAAACTGGACTGTGACCCGATCCTAATAGCTCATCCATCCTTGTCTTTCAACACTTGGCTCACATGTCGCCTTTTGGGTAAGCTTTCCCTGACAGCGCCAGGTAAATTGAGTACCTCCTCTTCTGATCTCTGAGTCCCATGTTTGTATCTCTGATCAAGGGCTTTAGATACCGGTATCATCTTGGATGGCTAAACTGGCTGTTCCTTTCCTTTTACTTCTCCACTTCCCAGCTCAGTCCCTGGCATATAATGGCATATGTGTTTGCAGAAGGTAAATTTTTAAAGTTTGTAAAATCAGAGGTAGGTAGTAAGTTTCATCAGAATGTTTTGGCCCTGGCCAGGTAGCTCAGTTGGTTACGGCATTGTCCCGATACTCCAAGGTTTCGGGTTTGATCTCCAGTCAGGGCACATACTGATACAAGAATCAAGTAAGGAATGCATAAATAAGTGGAACAATAAATTGACGTCTCTCTCTTTTCCCACCTCTCCCTCCCTTCCTCTCTCTCCCTAAAATCAATAAATAGAATAAAAAACATCAAAACAATGTTTTTATTCTCTTTACCACCTCATTCATTAGTTCTTTTAATAGTGATAACTCATGTTTAACACACATTCATTATTTGTCAAGTTTTGTATTAAGAACTAAATAGATTATTGGTGTGAGGAAAACTTTTAGGCCCATTTCATTGATGAAGAAATTGAGGCTCAGACCTAATGTGACTTGTCCAAGGTAACAGGAAACATGTGGCAGAGCTGGGATTGAAACCCAGTTTTTCTACTTCAAGTACTTCAGATCTCAATCCACTATAGTTGTGCATGTGTGTGTTTATATATGTATATATGTGCATGTAAAGCTTTATTTCAATGGAGGTCTTAATATAGTTGGGTTCTTTTGACTAACATGAAAGCATTCCTTCCCAGAACAATGTGTTAAATGCATATAATATAATATGTAGGATGACAAACATTTATAAAATCAAATTTAATAACATTTGTGCCTTTATTAAATTAATTAGCAGCTGATGTAATTACTACTGTTTCAGAATGGGACCAGTAGAAGTGGTATTTGGGTATCTCCAACTGCTGGAATAGGTTACGAAAATACCAGATTTCCATTGGTGTCAAGGACACAGGGCCGGCATCTAGCTATCTTTTTCTAATGTGAATGTCATATACAATAGTTTTATTTGATTTTAAAAAAAGGCGCCAGGTCTTTGTCTTCATTCATAATTGAAGAAAATGCTAAATTTCACTTTGATTTTGGGCATATAAAGATGCATTATTCTGCTTCATTTACATTCTGGGTACCCTCAATTCTATCCACAGATCCCTTCTTTTTTTAAAAAAAATGTTTTTATTGATTTCAGCGAGGAAGGGAGAGGGAGAGAGAGATAGAAACATCAATGATGAGAGAGAATCATTGATTGGCTGCCTCCCGCATGCCCCCCACTGGGGATTGAGCCCTCAACCTGGGCATGTGCCCTCGACTGGAATTGAACCTGGGACCCCTCAGTCTGCAGGCCACCGCTCTATCCATTGAGCCAAACCAGCCAGGGCCCACAGATCCCTTTTTTAACATCACCTCTATCCATTAACAAGATAAAAAAAAAAATCTCTCTTCCTGGCTTCATCTAAAAATAAGAAGCCCCAAGTGCTGACCCCTCCCCATATGAGGGCCAGACCATCTTAACAAGGACACTGAAGACCACAGGGCCAGGGCTGGGGAGGGGAGCACAGATGGTGGCAGGCAGGTGGGTGGCTCTGCTCTAGGACGAGGGCAGGGCTGGGTTCCACTTTCCCTTCACCCCTTCCAGCCAGCAGATGAACCAGGTCAGTCACCTCAGTGCTCAGCCTCAGCATCAGCCCTGGAAATGCCACTTAGTCATGCAGCCCAAATAGATGCTGTCTCCTTAGGGCAGGTTTATTATGGGGTATTAGTCAGCCAAGAGCCTTTTCCCTATGCTCCTGCCCTTTGGTGCCCCTGACATCAACACCACGAAGGACAGAGCCTCTGAAGACATAGACCGAGCACAGACAACTTGTCTACCGCCATAGATCAGGAAGGAGGCGGAAGTGGCCACGGGTTACTAGTGGTACCTAAGAGCTGCCAGTGGTGGTCAGTCCCCCTTGCCTCAGACTTCTCTCCACTCAGTGCTCTGTTTAAGGTCAACAACTGGGAAAAGAATTATCATGCTCATTCCACTGTTACACTGTTGAGATGAGCAGGGTTGGGATGTGGCTCAGATGTGTGCAGTGCTGGGAAATCTGAGGGCGCATATCAAAGGAAAAGAAAAAGGGGTGTGTGTGTGTGTGTGTGGTGGTGGAGGTTGAGGGACATAAAGAATCATAGAACCGCGGCATTATGTGGCCTTTCTCCCATCTTTGAGAAATGAATTTCATCAGACTCAAGTCTGCATGGCTGAGAACAAAGCTTTCTTAGTCATTGTCTTGTATTCAGCACTCAGCACAGCACTTGACACATAATAAGCACTGAATAAATATTTTCTAAATGAAGAAATGAGTGGCTGTTACCCTGACTTATAAGTAAGACAGCCAAGGCGTGGTGAGGGTACGAAGTGCCTGTGTGAGGTCACACATCCGAGGCCAATGACGGGTTGCCTCTCCGGGGACGGCGTAGCAACCAGACCCGCAGGGCAAATTGTTGTCATTGTCATGGTTTTGCATATGATGAGGCCTGAGTATATTTATGGCTGGGTCTAAGTTTAGCTACAAAGAGAAGGTCCTGCAATCTGATAGCTTAGAAGCCACGTGTGACGTAGGTAAGCTGGACTAGCTCTTCCACGTTCCAGCACTTAACTACCTCGGGGATTTCTGCACGGTGCTCATGATGGGGATACCGGCAACAGCAGGAGGGATATATTTTGAGCACTTACTATGCATCTAGGCACTGTACCTGCTTTATCTCACTAACTATTGTTTACAGGTAGGATTACTACTAACTCTTCTTTCTCCAGTGAGGAACCAGAGGTCCAGAAAAGAAAAGCGACTTGGCAAAGGTTGCAGACCTGGCAAACGGCAGAACACGAGTCACATCTAGATGCTATGCTTGCAAAGGTCATGTGATTGACCACTCCCTCTAAGTGGCCTCTAAACCTTGTGGCCAAAGCTAAGTTCATAGCCAAAATGTTCACTTGACCTTCTGAGGATGTCAAGTGGAAATCACAGGATTCTGAGCATGGAAGTGAAGGAACATAGAAGATACCCTTTTCTCCTTTATTCATCAGAGATGCTGTGAGTCAATGCACCTCTCAGTTACTATCACATGTAAAATTTGGATACACCATTTCTCTCCCCCATATCCCATCTGCAACATTAAGGAACTGACCAAGCAGATCATTAGATTTGGCTCAGCTCTTTCATATAGCGACTCATTTGCATTTTCTCCAAAGACAGATGTCACAAAGAAGCCCGTATTTTAAAACAGGAGGAAGGAAAGAAAAACAATCCATAAAGAAATCACGTGGATTTGAAATAGCAACCGTGGGCTGGACCCCGGTGTTGCTTTGTCCTTCGAGAGCGAGTTGCCAAATGGAGCCTTTCGTTCCTGCCCCCTCAGCAATCGCATTTCCTTTTAAAGCATGTCCCGGTGGGGGCCTGCACCATGTTTTGCTTGGTCCTGATTCACGTGCTAGGGGTAGAGCATGAGTCAGCCTGACCAGGCATGGATACACAAGCTTATCCCTAGGCTGGAGTTTCCTGGAAGCTCTGGGCCTGGGATCTCTGCGAGTTTTTTTTTTTCTTTCTTTTTTTCTTTTTGTCAAGTGTTCCTGCTTCTTTAGTGATTCAGGAGTACATTATATGATGCCTTAGATCATCTCCCTGCCAGCCTACAACTCCTCCCTAGAGAATTCTACAAGGCTTCTAGAAAACGAGGAAGCAGGAGAAATCTAGAAGCCCTTGCTCTGTACCTGGAAAATGGCTTTGACGTGGTGTGGGTGGTAGTATACACCTGGTGGTGACCTGGCGGTATCCGAGAGGTACAGATGCCTAGTGACATATGGCAAATGCTGGGTGGTTCCTGAATCTGACTGTCACTGTGTAGGAAGGCCTTCATCTCCGTGAAGCTCATGGCAATGATCGTAGTCCCTCTCCACCAGACCTCTGCTTTTTATTTCTTCTTGGAGTGGAAAGAGCTTAAGTTTCAGAATCAGAGAAGAATGGGTTTGTGTTCTTAACCTGCCATCTTCTGATCTTAGGCAAATGATTTAAACCAGGGGTCCTCCAACTTTTTAAACAGGGGGCCAGTTCACTGTCCCTCAGACCGTTGGAGGGCCGAACTATAGTTTAAAAAAAAACTATGAACAAATTCCTATGCACACTGCACATACCTTATTTTGAAGTAAAAAAACAAAACGGCAGAAACACCTGCATGTGGCCCGCGGGCCGTAGTTTGAGGACGCCTGATTTAAACCCTTAGTCTTAATTTACTCACGTTTGAGAAGGTCATTGATCGTTTCGCATGGTAGTCCTGAAGGCTAAATGGAACGAGACGTGAGAGAATGTCAACAGCCCTGTGTGCATTCAAGAAATGGCTTTCCTTCCTCCCTTTTGCCTTCCCTCAAACTTGTCTGCCCTAACAGAGAACAGACGAATCAGTCTCCCCGCAGAGTCCTGAAGGGGCAAGAGCCAAATCAATGGTAAAAGTAAGACCACAAATGTAAAAGTGTTTGCTTCTTATATGAAAGAGCAGACAATGAGCCAAAGAGTTGATCTGTGAGTTTTACAAGGCTTTGCAGTTGCATTATTGTTTCTGTTTTTCTGTAGATCTGTGCCATTGATATATAAGAAGCTCTGAGATGGGTTCGAGACACCCCACGGTTCCACGTGAAGTTAAGGAAATGGCATGAACTTGAGGGGCTCCTGTAGAAGTGCCTGACATCTGGTGAGATCCCCTGACATCTGGTGAGATCATGGCAGCTGCCAGCCAAATAAAAGCAGGGGATGGGGGAAGGTTGGGAGGAGGTATTTCCAGACAAAGGCACTTAAAAAGCAACTGTCTCTTCTTCTGGGTGTCCTGAAAAGCTGCTCCACAATTCTGCTTTCAGTGAAACAGTTTTAGGCCTACTTTTCCGTAATCATTTGTTATTTGGGAGATAGCCTGGTAGACAGGAAAGGCCAACGTACTAGAAGGTTCTCATGCAAGGTCTGCCACTTCATGGAAAAGTGGCCTGTCCAACGTCACCCAGTGCCTACAAGCCTACAGTTATTATAACGATTCATCCCCTTGCCCCAGAACTTTCCTTATAATAAACATTTAAACCACGTTGGATGAACACTCGAGATATGAGAACTCCCAAGGTCTGTACTTAACAAGACAGATTTTCACTTTATTTTACACACGCTATTTTGAGTAAGCAACTTGGAAAGAAAGAATGAGTCCCTTTTTAAAGTCAAATCCAATACCTCTTCTGAGGGTGACTCTAGTCCTCACCTGCTCCTTGCCTTATCCTCACCGCAAGTGGCAGAGTAGGGGTGAAAAAGAAAGACACATGAGCCTGTCCCTCCTTCCTGGTCCCCGGCCTTTGCTGAATCCAACCTATTCCTTTTCTCCCTCATCACCTTTGGTCAGTTCATGTGGAGAGATTTAAACTATAGGACCTTCAGAGGGGAACAGGTAAGTCACCTTCCCACTGTCCTACTTGTAGAAGGCCTTGGAGCGGAGATGCTTAGATTAAAGCCTAGAGATGCTGTGTGATTAAGCCTTTCCCTGCCTCCCTTCACCACAGGTGGCAGATGCATAGGCGAAAGCCAATCAGCAGCCCCCAACCCTACATATTCAGACACATCTGCACAATATGACAAGCACCTGCAATTTACAAACTAAAGGCTTCAGCATCTGTTTGGGGGCATTGTTTAAGAAGGTCTTAGATAATTTATTTTGTTTTCCTTTTCTTTCTTCCTTTTTTTTTTTTTTTAACTAAGGCTCTCTTTGGGGCCAAGTTGCTCATACACCTATGGGCATGTCTCCAATGCTGTGGCTATTAAGGTCTTTAAGTGACAGCTTAATATATTTCTAAGATTGAGGGAGCCAACGACAATTCTCGAGGAGCCGTGTTTACGTTGGATCTGCTCACCCAGGCGACATGCCAGCAGTTTTGCACGTTGCAGGAACTGGAGGTGAAAGCAGGAAGGGCTGAGTACAGAGGGGAGGAGAAAGCTGAAGGACAGGAAAGCCAAGAGGGATAGGATGTGGACAGGGTGGAGGGAGACGCCCAGCTGGAATTGCGCTCAGAAGAACCATCATTGAATGCTCCCCTGACATTGGGCTGAGGGGTGAAAAATAGAACCTTTTGGAGCCAGTCCATTGGCACACCCTCAGTCAACAGCGAGCATGCTCTTAGGTCTCTTTGTCCTAGTCCTTTCGGAATTCCTGCAAGTTCCTTGGCAGCCGAGGGGCCTGTATACTCGCAAAGCCCAATGAGCTTTAGCACAGGTTCTCAGCGACCTCAGATAAGAAGCAAGATCCCTCTGGACCTCAGAGTGTCCTTATCTAAAAAAGTGAAAAGAGTTCCATGTTCCATGTATCTGCTGGGCTAGAATGAAGGTCAGATCATTGGTTCTTGTCCTAGCTCATCAAGGCAGAGCAATGGGCTTTGGTTCAGCCGAATGAAAATTAGTTGCTCTGGACACTTATTAAAAAAAAAAAGTGTGTCCTTCATTCACCCAAAGACTCCTTTCAGCATTCACACACCCATGGAAATATACCACCGCCAGTGACAATAATAATGGCTGACTCTATTTAAGAGCTCATGTGCTAAGTCCCTTTATACATATCATCTCATTTAATAACCACAATCCTCTTGGGAAGTAGATGCTGCTACTGTCTCCCCAATTTTCAGCAGAGGGCACAGACCCAGAAGCTAATTAGCTTTCCCAAGAGCACACAGCTAGTAAGTGGCAGAGCAGGGATTTGAACCCAGATCTGGTTACATGAATACCAGTACCCCAAATTCTTAAATACACTTAATAAACAACAGAAGAACAAATCCACAATAAGGGTTGATTCCACCAAGAGAAATGGCATGTGGCCTTCAAGGCCCCTTGTTACCAAGCGGTGCTGGCTATTCCGTCATTCTCAGGGAATGCTGTGTTACAAGACCTCTCTTCCCCAGCAGGAAAACAACTCAAGAGCATCCATCCAGTGGGAACACTGGACTTGGCAAGAGGAGACGAGGTAGGGAGCTGTTTCTAAGCTCTGTCACTAACTGTTTGTGACCCATGGTGGGTCCCTCGGTCTGTCTAGGGTTGGTCAGATGACCTCTAAGACTACTCCAGTTGTTATGTGTTTTATGTTCTCTCCTGAAGACCTTTTTATGACTTTCCAGCTTCCGGGGGGGGGGGCGGTATTGGGGGGTGTAGGGCAGTAGAGACAGCTTATATGCCATTTAAAATCATTTCTCATTTTGCAAATAGGTCCCTTGAAGCTCTAAGAGTCTATGAAATCATTCTGAGATGCCTACATGTGATTGTGCACTCCGATGCCAAATGTTATAACACCCCCCGCTTGTTGCAGTTTTAACAAGTAAATATGCAGTGGAAGCTTTTCAGCATGCCCTGGATATGACACAGGATTCGCTCAGCAAACAGAGCTTCTCCCCCAACCCCTCCCCTTGACTCTTTGAGTTGAAGACATTGGTTAAGCTACAAAGTGGCGATCTTCCTACTGATTGTCACAGGCCCAAGAGGTAAAAAATATCTGCCCTTTCATCTCTACCCACCACATTCTTTCTCTAAGCCTGTAACTGGATCTAAATGAAAAATAAACCCTTTGCAGGCCGAGGAAGTTGACGCCAGAGGGGACGAGAAGGAGAACATGTCCCACCTCTAACCTAGATAATCACAGTCTCCGATGCAAAGAAAAAGAAAAGCAAGACAGGGAATGTAGTCCAGAATATATATCGTAAGAACTTGTTCAGTGACAGATGGTTACTAGACTTGCCGCGGAGATCCATCATAGGGTACATACAGGGTTGGGCAAAGGTAGGTTTACAGTTGTTCATATGGAAAATAATAATTAATAATACAAGAACAAACGGTTTCACAGACCCACAACTGTAAAGTGGGTCGAAAGTGTGGTGAGAATTCCATGGAAGGAGAGAGGACTTGATTCTGCAAACAGTCCGGCAAATGCAAGGGGGCACGGTGCATTCCAGAGAAAGGCCCGGATGAGGGCTGACCGGGTGTAGACGTTCCGAAGGGCCTGCTGGACTCCGTGGGGGAGTTGCCGCAGGTCAGCGGTGCAGGGGCACAGCTATAAATCAGATGCATGAATACTGCGCCTCTAAGTGGCTGGGCTTGCATTTTAATTTTGATTCTGACATAATTTCCTTTTTTTTTCCCTTCTCATTCTACCCCGCAGGTCATGGCAGCAGATGTCCAAGGAGGACTTTGCCCTGCAAGACCAAGTCCCCTGAAATCTGAGTTTTAAAAATAACCGATTTGGAACTTCTTGGAGCACCTCTCTATTTAGTACAGAGGATACTGCCCCGTTCATGAATCCCTCAATAAAGCCAGTTAGGTCTTTTTAAAAAGGGGGTGGCGGAGGGAGAGACAGCCTTAGGAGATTAACCTGTACCGTGCCATCACTGTTCCTGTGCTGGTGGGTGGGGTGGGGACCATCATCCCGGCACTGGAAACGGGCAGAGGGGCTCCGAAAAGTGACTGTCCATACGGTGCAGCTAAGAAGAGGCAGGGCCAGGGTTTCAGTGTTGTCTTTCCTTATTCCCTGCCGCCTGCTGGGACCAATCTGTCTGGCCCCGGGGCCTCCGTTTCTCCCTGGGCCGAGGATGTCTGCTCCCTTCCAGCTCCTGTCCTGTAAGCCTCCGGCCCGTGCCCTCTCCCCACAGCTTTCAGGTAAGTAACTGGCGGGTGTTGGAGCTGCGGGCCCAGCCGCAGGCCCCTCCTGCAGTAATTCACCCATGACCTTCTGGGCTCCTGGCCAGCCCTTCTTGAAAGGGAAACGTGCAGACCTCGGGGACAAATTAGTTCCCGTGTGCTGGAACCGCTGCCACTGCCAACATCACCAACTGAAAAGCCGTGTGGAAGACACAGAGCACCAGGGTGGCAGCGAAAGGGGGAATTCCTCGTGAGTAAACAGTACAAGCCAGTCCCGCGCCCCCCAACCTTCACCCCAATGGCTAGAGGGGGAACGGAGAGGGAGAGGTAGGGTTCCCCCTCCCCCTACAGACCATTGGATTACCATGTAAAAAGAGGTTCTCACCTTCTTTAAATTTTAATTAGCATTACCAAAGAACTAAGACTCCTTGCAAACACTTTACACCAGGGCTTTTGGTGGTGGTAGTCTGTTTGTTTTTATTCCTGAAGGGATGCCTATTAGTTTAAACAAGTATTCCCAACTATTCTGTTTTCTGTGAAGTCTTGGAATTTAGTGAGTTTCCTTCTTGCTTCCAGCTAAGTCTCCAGGAACGCCTGGGAGAGGGAAACGGGAGAAGGAAACGTCTGGGTAAGTACAGACATATCGCAGCTCACCTTGTGGACTCCCGGGTTGAGGTCCTTGGCCACCTTCGCCATCCTCTCTGGGCTGGGGAAGCAGCGCCTGGCTTCTCAGGCGGAGGCGCGAGGGCGCTCAGCCGGCACAGCGCTGGCTGAATGGCCAAGTTCGCGGGCCCAGGCGGAGCTCTGCGCGCAGCGGGGCGCGGCGGGCCCTTTAATTGGAGAGCGGGACTCCCTCTAAAACCTCGCCAGCCAATCCGCGCGGGCGCTCGCACTGGGCCGGCCAATCCCAGCGCGCAGCTTCCCCCCTCCCTCTGGGCGGCCAGGGCTGGGCTGGAGGCTGCCGCCGAGCTGGGGCTGCCCCTGATGTCAGTGCAGCGGCCCCTGCCAGCCCCGGCGGCTCGCGTCCGTCCCGGGAGCGGCAGGAACCCGTCCCCACGCCCTTCTCCTTTAAAGGACAACGGGCAGAGGGAGGGGCGGGCCGCCGGACGCGATTCATTCAGGTCAAAAGGGAGGGTGATCAAACAGGAAGGCGGAGATATTTTTAGTGAGTTGGGTCCAAAAATAAATGCTGAGCTATGTTCCCCTCCCACCCCTTCTGCCTGATCGTCCTCGGAGGGGTACAGCCGAGGGGAGGGCAGGTGGTTTGCAGCGGCATCGCCTTGGCTGGCTCCCTTTCCCCAAACCTGGGCCAATTCTCCAATCCCCAGAGAGGAGGTGAGCGTACCAGCGAGTCATGCGTATTTTAACTTGATGTTTGTAAAATATGAATCTGCCTCTCCTAACTTGCTCTGGTGTAAATCCTCCTGCTTCCGCGGGAAGAGAAGACCATCCTGATTTTATGAATGCCGAGATGTCCATCTTCACTCCCATCAGCGTGTTTTCTTACTGTGTCCTTGCGGTCCTCCCATTACCACGAGGACGATCGATCGCTCCCATTTGACAGGTGGAGAAATATGATCGGAGAGGGTACCTGGTCTGAAGTGGAACTCTCCAGCAAGGCTTTAACCCGGGACCCAGAGGGAGAACTCACCTGGGGAGAAGGGGCACAGGATTACAAACCATAATTCAGGACATTCGTGCTGCAGCATCTAACAACAACTCCTGTAAGACAGCACTGGCCAGGCTCCCCTCTATGCCCTGTTGTCTGCCTGTAAGTCCACATTCCTCTGTCGAGCCAGTTCCAGGGACCTGGGCTCCCACACGCATTTTCCCTGCCAGGACAGAGGACTACACACTAGCCCCATCTCACTCTGGGGAGAAAACTGCTCTTTCTGTGGGTTCCCATACTGTAACCCACATTGGCAGTGCTAGAAACCAGGCTCAAGTGGCTAAAATAAAACCCGGCTGCAGAGGGGCTGAAGGGTGTTGTTGTTTCAAAGCACACCACATGGGATTGATTTGGGGGTGCAGGGGGAGCTGCAGTGCAGGCCACACCCTAGGACCTTCTTCTTGGAGGCCCTTTCCTTCTTAAAGCCTTTTGGTTCTTAACACATCATCAGCTCCAGCAACCACAAGCCTTGACTAGTGATCCCAAATGGTGATCCCACGCTCCTGGAAAAGGCTTTCTGTTGGTGACTCCCTTTTTGCAAGACCCGGGGTGGCCTTGTTCTTCTTTCATGGATTTCTGCTGTCGTTGGTGTTTGTCTTGCTTGCTTCCCAGCTATAGCTCCAACCACAACATGTAATAGATGTTCAGAACACGTGTTGAATGAACGGAAGCTGGAGTCTGGTTTTTAATCCGCAGTGAGCAGGCAACGTGGACTAGGGAGAGAGGGTGCAATGCTACCCCTGGCCTGGCTTGCCCAAACTTCCATGGTGGGCTGCATGTTAAACCGGTGTGTAAATAAAGCAGTCCATCGCCAACAGAAGCCTGGCGGAGAGAGGTTTCCACGAGAACAGGCCTTTCAGTAGCAAATGCTAGGAACAACAGGGCCGCACTGAGCTATCCTGCCCGAAGGCCTTCTGTTTCAGCGCCAGGAGAAGAACAAAGGCAAGCCTTGTCCCGTGCAAGCTGGCAGACACCTTCCAGCGCTGCATTTCCCACTCCCCTCCCAGGCACCTTCTTGCCCCATCTTGAGAGATCATTGTTCCGTGGAATAATTCTGATGTTGTTAACTTTAACACCGCTACCTCCAAACACAACACTCCCTCCCCCTCTCCTAATTTTTACCCTTGGCCCCAGTTTCAATTAAGGAAGCGGATATTGTGGCTGATTCTCCGAGTGTGAGAATCCCGGGCTACTGCTTGGAGTGGCCCGAACTCTCCTTTCTGGAAGAGAAGGTGTGGTGGCTGACAGGTGATCCTGCTGCCTGCCGGAGCTCGCTCTCTCCCCGGCTGAGGATGCTGACTCGGACCCTGCATCCTCAGGGTTCCAGGAGACCAGTAGAGCTTTTGTGGACACCTGGACAGACTGCTGTTATTTGGGGCCGTTCTGGAAAATGGAGGCAATGTGGCCAGTACCCTTCGGCCTCACTCCTTCTCTGAGGTCCATGGGCTTCCCTTGGAGAACAAATGAGGTCTCTGTTCCAGGCTGGAACAGCAGAGAGATCTGACTTCCCCAGGGTTCGTGGCTTTGTGATGCTGGGGCTTATTAGAGGCTTCACTCATTAGAAGCTTCATCCATCCATCCAGCAGTTTGGGGGGCACCTGCCTTAAGCCAAGCCCTATGCTGGGTACTGGGGACATCCAGGTAAATGAAAGAATCTCTCCCTTTCAATAACATCTTGTTCTTATAAATATCCCTAGGGCTCTCTGGTATATTTATAAGATGCTGTCTTATTTGAACTTCAAGACAACCACTCTGGGGGAAAATGGAGATTGGGGACAGTCAAGGGCTCTGTCCAGGGTCACACAGCCAGTAAGTGGCAGAACTGAAATTCAAACTCGGAGTTTCTACCTTCAGACCGTGTCCTTTCAGTTACACCCACTGCCTCCTAAAGTGACCTTCGAGGACTGACTATAGGGAAAAAGAGTGGGCGCCTGGTAAGATGGGGGCGTGGTCCTCATCATTAGAACTGGGTTTGTCCTAACTGGGATTTTTGACCTATGCTCTTTTCACCATTCATTCATTTTTTCCTTCATGCATTCAACAAACGGTGACCTGAGAACTACAATGGGCTGGGTCCTGAGCTGTGAATACAGAAGACAGTGAATAAGATAGGAAAGGTTCTGCCTCACATGGCTTCTATTCAGGGGTGGGGGTGGGGGGGGGAGGGGCGGGGGGAGACAGGCATTCAGCAGGCGAGCAGATAATTAAATAAGGTAACTGAGTAAGGATGGCAACAAGTGCCTTGGGGGGCACAAATGGAGGAAGAGTTTACTGGATGTGTGACTCCTTCAAATCAGGTGGTCCAGGAAGGCCTGATGGAGGAGGTGACATGTGAGCAGAGACCTGAAGAAGGAGAATGAGTCAGCTATGAGTAGAGCCACCATGGAAAGAAAATTCCAGAAGGTTGGAGTCATGAGTACAAAGACTCTAGATGGACATGCATTTGCTACGTCAGAGGGATCATAAGGTCAGCCTGGCTGAGGGCAGTGAGGGTCAGGGAGAATGTACGAGAGGACCTGAGACAGGTCGTCAGGGGTTAGGTCCTGTTGGGCCCTGTAGGTCACACTAGGGGGTTTTAAATTTTTATCTGAAGAGTAAGAAGCTATAGATCATTGCTTTCCAACTGAGATATAATGTGCACCATATATGCCATTTTACAATGTCTAGTAGCCACATTTAAAAAAGTGAAAAGAAACAGGTGAACTATTTATATTTTATTTAACCCAAAACATTGTGCAGTATGACTGATATAAAATGTTATCGAGATGTTTTACATTCTTTCTTTCATGCTACACCTTTGAAGTTAGGTGTGTCTTATATTTTAGGTCATCTCAGTTGAGATCAGCCACGTTGCAAATGCTCAATAGCTACCGTATTAGACAGAGAAATTATAGAGAGTGTTAAGCAGGGGTGTGGCAATATCTGATTTACCACTTAACTCACAGCAAGGACACCCAAGAAGTACTAAGAGTAGAAACCTGGCTAGTAACTAACACCCCCTCCTTATCAGATGGTGAGACCGAGAGGCTGGGCACCCATAGCTGAGTGTCTGGTCTACTCTGTTTCAAGCACTTTGCTGGGAGGGATAGTCATTTGTCCAAAATCACAAAGCTAGAAGGAGGATAAGCAAAACCTTGAACCCAGATCTTTTGGGTTCATGCTAGATAGTTTAGGAAATCCCAATAACCCTCGCTCACAGTGATGATTTTTTAAATTGTTACAATGTAGCAAGCATGGCTTAGTTAAGTGATAGCTTCTCTTTGGTTATGATTTTTATACCATATTTTTTTCACATAGTATATTAATAGTGTACTAATTGATATAAATATGTATACCATGAACCACATAATGTATTTTAATTTGTATCCACTTGGACTATCATTTGTACCATATTTATGTGAATTGTTCAGAGTTTAAAATTTTTGGTTTCTTACCTGCCATTCTTACAGTAACTTTAATTTTAGAATAACTACTTAATTTTTTCCATATTTTTGGATGCCCTCCTAGATCAAGAAAGACGTTGCCTTTAAGGCCCAAACATCAGGATAAAAACGAAACATGATTGTTGGAACCAAGTATTCCCCTGCCTCATAGCCTGTCTTTGGCAGGGACAGGGAAAGACACAAGGAGATCCGCCCATGGGGAAGGAGCACTGGGCCAGGAGTCCAGAGCCCTGCATTTTGATCCTCGCTTTGCTAACAATGGTGTGGCTGACCATCATCTGCAAGGCCACGTACAACGCAGATTTGTTATTATTTACCGGGAGCAAGTGATCCCTTTGGTCTGAGGAGCAGATCCATCTCCCACCTGATGGCGTGGTGGAGCCATTCCCTTCTGGGCCAGGTAGATAAGGGAGTGGAAAGAGCACAGGATTCAGACCCAGAAAATCTCTGTGTGTTTCAGCTTTGTCCCGGGGGCGAGCTCAGCGATTTGGGCAATATATTTAAGAGTCTCTGAAAAATGAGGATAATGATCTTTACTCCTCCTGCCTTATGAAGTATATTCACATATCCTATATAAAAAAGAGGGAATATGCAAATTGACCCTCATGCTCTCGCACAAGATGGCTGCCCCATGTGGTCAAAGATGGCCGCCACAAGATGGCTGGCAGGGGAGGGCAGTTGGGGGTGACCAGGCCTGCAGGAGAGGGCAGTTGGGGTCAATCTGGCCAGCAGGGGAGAAGTTAGGCATCAATCAAGCTGGCTGGGGAGTGGTTAGGGGGTGATCAGGCTGGCAGGCAGGCAAGAGGTTGGGAGCCAGCAGTTCTAGATTGTGAGAGGGATGTCCGACTGCCAGTTTAGGCCTAGAGGGTACAGGTTGGGCTGAGGGACACCCCCCATGCACGAATTTTGTGCACCGGGCCTCTAGTTCATCTATAATTGTCCACAGTGGGTGGAATTTCGATGACCCAGGCCTTTGTGTGATCCTCTCCCCATGAGTGTGGGTGGTACCTGTCACTTGCTTGTAATCCATAGAATGAGGCAAAGATGGTGGGATTTTTGGGAAAAGTGAAGGGATTTAGCAAATGTAATTAAAGTCCGTAATAGGTTCATCAAAAGGGAGATGTCCTCAGTGGGCCTGACTTAACCAGGTGAGCCCTTTAAAAGAAGGTCTGGGTAAGTCAGAGACAGGAGAGCTCTCTGCTTAGATGCTGCTGGCCTTAAGGAAGCTGCCATGCGTCCTACATCTGTAAGGAAATGGGTTCTGCCAACACCACGTGAACTTGAAAGAGGAGCCAAGCCTCAGAGGAGACCCCAGCCCCAGCTGAACCCTTGAGACCTGGATCATAGCCATGTGAGACCCTGAGCAGAGGACCCTTCTAAGCCATGTCTGAACTCCTAACTGATGGAAACTATGAGATGATAAATGAGTGTTGTTCTAAGCTGCTGAGTTCATGGTCCTTTGGTGCATAGCACAGAAAACATTCTCGTGATTCTTGGGTCTGTTTTAAAGGTTTAATTCTCTGCTACTTTTTTTTTTTTTTTTTCCTGCTACTTCTTGGAGTGAAGTTTGGTGCCTCTTTTTAAAAATACCCTTGCTTCTCGTAATTCTTGAAGCTTCCTGGGGCAACAAGTTACATGCGTCGAGTAGCTTCTTTTTAAACTAGCATTTACTCTTTATCTCGGAGAGGGTTCTAGTTGTGGTGGTGGTGGTGGGTGGTGGTGGTGGTGGTGGTGGTGGTGGAACCATATTGCACGTTAAAATTCCATAGGTATATGCCCTGACCAGTTTGGCTCAGTGGATAGAGTGTCGGCCTGCGGACTGAAGGGTCCCAGGTTCGATTCGGTCAAGGGCATGTACCTTGGTTGTGGGCACATCCCCAGTAGGGGTTGTGCAGGAGGCAGCTGATTGATGTTTCTCTCTCATCGATGTTTCTAACTCTCTATCCCTCTCCCTTCCTCTCTGTAAAAAATCAATAAAATATATTTTTTAAAAAAATTCCATAGGTATAATATTTCACGCTACACTCAGCCTACCCATCGTGTGTGTGTGTGTGTGTGTGTGTGTGTGTGTGTGTCTGTTATCATCTGGTTTCTGCAGCAGCTCCTCTGGGTCGCAGGAAGGAAGTGAACAGGTGAGGTGAATGCGTGCCTGGTATATTCTATATGCTGTCAGTACTTTATGAGGTTAAATTGTGTGTGTGTGTGTGTGTGTGTGTGTGTGTGTGTGTGTGTTTGTTAATTTTTGATTCAATAAAGTTTTATTTTTCAAAATGCACAGCTGGTGGGACCTGCTGTTCATGCATCTTCACCAGCAGCTGGGACATGCGCACCGCGGTGTTTCTGGCGCACGTTACTTGAGCTCTGTGCTTGGACACTGGTTTAATGAGTCCTTTCCCACGGGCTCCTGCAGGGCTGCCCTGGCCCAGGAGCCCAGGATGGTCAGTCTCTCAGCGACAAGGCTGGGCTCTAGGCTGATAGTTGGGAACTTCCTTACAGAGTTTGTCATATGTTGCTCTGACACACCCGACGAGGTTACTGAGCTTGCCCTGAACCGTGCCTCGGTGTTCTTCTTTTGGGCCTTGCCCCAGATTTGCTCCCTGGGTCTTTGTCTTTCTAGGCCCCCGCTCCTGCACCTTTCTTCTGGGCCCCCTCGGGCGGCAGAGCGAGCTCAGAGAGCTGGGCTCCCGCTGCAGCCTGGCTAAGGTGCTGAGCTGTGGGATGAAAAGGAAGTGCTGCTCACAAACAGGCCCAGAAAGCGCCGCCGGCAGCCAGTGGGTGGGGCAGAGGTTGCATTGTTCAGCCGTAAAGCAACCCCAGGTGGTCGAGGTTGTGGTTCCCAGTTACAGGTGAGAAACAGGCTCTGCTCAAGCCTCAGAGCTAATCAGGATCCAAACCCAGCTGGGTTCACTGAGGAGCCGCTGGGGCAGCGTGAGGGCTCGGCCTGGGGGAAGCGGGGGAGACAGGACCCAGGCCTGGGGGGCACCCTGGATGTCCTCAGGTCCCTCCAGAGCCCCTCCTTCCCTTCTCCTCCGCTCTGCCTGGGAGGCTGACCTGCTCCAGCAACGGACTCCCATCGGTTCAGCCAGCAGGGGCTCCGGCGGAGGTCAGGTGGGTGCCCTTAATTTCTCCACTTGGCCGCTGCCGGCCTGGGTGTTGAAGGTGGTGGTGTTTCTCCTAGAGGCGCAGCTCTGGCCGCCTGGGACGGCTCTCCCGCTGAGCCCCTTGGGCCTGGGGCGTCCCCGCTTCCTGGCTTCCTGCTGTCACTGGCCTGGGGTGCTTCCTCCTCCCTAGTGAGTTCCTTGAACCCTGTTTTTTCCTTCGTCAATAGGCCCTTTGTTACTCTCCCTTCGTGGAGGGTTCTGACCCATATGGAAGCCAAAGTGGGTGTCTCGGTGATGCCTGGGCGACCTCCCCTAGGCTGTTGAGATAGAGGCTGCCCGGTCTGTTTCTCATATAGTCTTTTTGCCGTTGGCATGTTAATTCGTTAAAAGGAATTGGGATTTGGCACCTAATTAGAACAGGAAAACCAGGTAGAAGTGCTGGGAGAGGCAAAAGAGAAATTTGGGGGCCTTCTCATGGCTGCTCTTGTGTCATGAGAAGATTGCGGAGTTTGCCTTCGGCCACTGACAGTGACTGTAGGTATTTCACTCCCTGTGCCTCAGTCTCCTCACCTGTAAAAATGGGTTCGTTGTGAGGAGTGAGTGTGGGCTGTGTGCAGAAGCCTGGTCCAAGCCCTAACGGCCTTTCCAAGTGTGGAGTGTCTCCAGGCCAGGGTTCCAGCTAACAGGAAGCCAGCCTTGAATCTTTGGAGATGAGGCTTGGGTGTGAGACGCTGGGGAATGTGCAGCGCTTTGCTGGGCTGGGCTCTCTGTAGCTTGAATCACTATGATCTGCTGACCTGCATGGAGTTTGCAGTGAGATGCAGCAAAATCCGTGTTGTGTTCTACTAGTACATGCCCATTGGGGGTGAGGTGTTGGTGTGACTCACTATATAGGCGTAGAGGTTAGTACTGAGACTCCAAGTTCCTAGTCTAAGGATGATTTTGATCTTTGGAGGAGGGGCGTTTTGGGTGGGGTGGACTAGCTTGGAGGTTCTGGGTGGTGGGTGTACAGTGGCCTCTCAAAGGGGAGATTTTCCAGCCTCAAGGGGCATGCCCAGGATAATTGGTACCAAGTGCCATTTCTGAGCTACTATCAACATGACTTTGCCACTCTCTTAAGGGCGGTTTCACTGTATCCTCCCAACACCTTGAAGCAGGTGGTCTTATTCCCATTTATAGAAGCGCAAACTGAGCCCCAGTGACATTAAGTAATTTCCCCAGGTTACAATTCAGGTTGCAGAACCTGAATTTGGACCCACATGTACGAGACTCCAAAGTTGTTACTGATAAAACCTATAAAACAACAACTAAAGCACCAGCAACCATTGCTTGGGCTAGCTACCACCTGCCAAACTCTGCTAATCACATGTACTCCCTGTGCTATAGGGTCTGTATCCCTGGCATGGAAGTAAGAGAAGTTTCATCTCCCTGCCACACACCCACACCTAACCCCTGTGGTCTACTTGTAGGTAACCCTCAGCAACCTAATTATGGGGGCTGTTTAGAATAAAATTCAATTTTAGAATAAGAGTCTACTCATCAGGCCTGCTCAACCCATCAGAAAATCTCTAATGAGTGAGGGGCTGGGGAGCATCATGGCACCCCTGTTTCTCAGGAGAAGTTAGGAGACAAAGGAGATAAAAATCAGTGTAGTTAAAGTCATCATTCACATCTTTTCTCACGCTCACATTTTCCTTTCTGTTTGCCATGTTGGCATTTTAATTTTCCAAAGCCTCGCGAACCTGCGTTCCCTGGTAACATCTCTCCATGAGATACTGAAATCATCCTATACTCTGGAAAATAATGGTGAAGATGTTTCTGGATGTTACCTTTGGGGCAAAGTTGACATATGTGGGTTTTGTTTAGATTGAAGTATCTGAGGTCCTGTGTGTGTGAACCTGCATCATTTGTGATTTGGGACCAGCTCTGTGCTTAGGCTCAGGGCTGGAATTAGACTGAAGTGCCAAGGGGGTGATGCCTGGCTTGATCCATCTCTTCTCTCCTTCTTGCCTGTCCTCTATGATTAAATTGACCTGCCTGGGCATCCCATTCTGACCTCCTTCCTTGTGTACTACCCATGCTGCAGCCTTATTATGCCAGGGCTCCTCCCACAGGGAACCACTTGCCGGGGCTGACCAGCAGTCCCTGAGTTTGAACCCTGGCTTTACCATATATTAGCTACGTGGCCATGGACAAGCCAACCTCTCTCTGATTGTTCTAGCTCTCAAATGGAAATGATCAGCCCTACCTCAGGAGCGGGGTACCCAGCTTTAGGAGTGAAGCTATGTAAAGCACCTAACCCATTCTTGGTATGCAGTAATGGCCATATTTCTTTCCTCTCCCCAGAATTCCCCTCCCTTCTCATGTACACTCAATTCTCCCTTGTTTATCATGAATAGGTTCAGAATAACAGGTCCCCATCATTGTTTCCTCTATCCTCAAGGAGATGATACTGTCACACTGAACAGATCTTTTTCTGCTCGTCCGTGACAGATAATGGCTGAGTGCAGGCAGGGGTGCGCTTTCTTAGCTGATGAGTGAGCATTTACCCAAAGCAAACAGAGTAGGACGGGACCTCAAAGGTACCCCACCCTCACCTCGGTGGCACTCAACAGGATGGTTCCTACCCCTTGCTTGGATGCTTTCCATGTCGGAGAGCTCACTCTGTCAGCAGTGGGTGCCAGCAGCTTTGGACAGCTCTCATTGTTAGAAGGTGCTTCGTTCCCTGGGGCTGCCACTCTCTCCCCAGCACTGTCACCCATCTGTTCTTTCCAGCCCTTGGGACCTATTGAGGGGCTCTCCCGTTGATGACAGTGGATCTATTAGAACACTGATCATGTGTTCACGCGGTCTTCTCTCCATGCTTTCCTGCAGATTTCAGGCATTGTTTTATTCCGCCTAAGTTACACCCCACCATTCCATCCCACCTCATCGGCCGTCATCCTTCCCTCCTATCGGGCTGTGGTGCAGCCTGTGGAGGGGCAGGAGCTCCAGCTTTGAAGTCAGACAATCTGCTTCAAATTCCTGCTGGGGCACCTGCTGGGAACCTCAGTTTACCCCTCCATAAAATGGAAGCAACAATACCAGCCTCATAGTACTGCCATGCCGATGAGATGTTCTGATATAGAGAAAACATGTGTGCTGATGCCTGGCCTGGAGAAGGCGCTTGATTCCTGGCAGCTGTGTAATTGTTATTGACTAATTGCCAGTCACCATGTTTGGTTCTCTTATTAGAAAATCTTCTCGGTGACTTTTAGGGTTCTGATCAGCCTGAATTTAGGAGTTTTCCCCTCCCTTTACCAGGAAAATGACATTGAATATGTGTTTCACTTATTTCATTACAACCACAGATTCTTTGTAGGAGGATAGACTAGTCAAAATACTAGTTCAGAGGTTGTTTTAGGATGTTCGTTTGTAGCAGGTTTTAATTTAAAAACAATTTGGATCTTCTATGGCTTAACCATGTACACCCTAAGAGGCCCCGTGGGAATGCAATGGAATGTCCAGACGTCCATGGGCAGAATTCCAGAGCTTCTGAAAGATGAGTGTGTCCTGTGTCTGATGAAGAAGGTATGAAGACACCAAATCCTCCTGACGAAGTCCAGCAATGCCTCACCACTGACCAGCCTTTCTGGAAAGCCTGGATGAGCTCACCCAGAAGAAAGGGGTGGGTGGGAGATTTCAGGAAAGATTCTTAGTTATCAGAAGTCAGGCAGTGGACGCTCTGGGGCTTCCTGTTGATTCCCCCAGTTGTTCTCATAGCCCAAGACACATGGTTTGGCCATGATGTCATCTGACATGGATAGACACACTGAGGCCAGAAGCTTTCAAGCAGATCCTGGTTCTGATGGAGGTTGGGGGATATGCATTTTGAGGGCCACGTGAGTGTGGAGTGAGTAATGTTTTCCAGTAGGGTACTAACATTATCCCATCTTTGGGGGGGTTAGGGAGGAAAGAATTGAACTGTAAGATGTTAAAAAACAGTTATAATATATTCCCTCCAAAGATGCTATTTTTTCAAATTAAAATTCTGTATTTAGTAGTCTCATCTTTTGTCATGCTAGGAAAGTATTTTCATATCATCCAGTTGAGTTTAGATAACCAATTCATTCATTCATTCATTCACTCACTCAGTTGGTCATTCAGCCATTTGGTCTGTGGTTCATTCAGTCTGCCATTCCATCGGTGCATCAGTCATTCAATCTTTCAGTCATTCGACAAATTACTATTGCATATCTCTTTCTGTACCAAGAGCTCTGCTGGGTGTTGGGCATGCGCAATGAGAAAGGATTCACAGGATCCACTCTCCTTGGGAAGACAGATCTTAAACAAGCAATTACAACTAAAGGTGATGAATGGGGAGCCTCATGGTCAGAAAAGCGTGGGCCCTGAGGTGAAAGTTTAGTTTGGCGGGAGATTACAGTTTTTTATTACCTAAAACATCAGTTTCAAGTGGCTTAACTTCTGGGGTGTCTGAATAAATAACTCCAAATACTCCTCCATTAGAAGGATTAAGAGCTAACATTTGTGGAACTCTTGCCATGTAGCCAGGCACTGAGCCAAACCCTTTACAAATATGCTCACACTTAATCCTCCAGATAATCCTCAGTTAGGCACTCTAAGTATCCCCATTTCACAGATGAGGAAGCTGAGGCTCTCAGAGGATAAGCCACTTGTCTGTAGTCACGTAGAGTGAAGTGGCAGAGCCAGGAGTTGAACCCTGATCTGTCTCAGGGTAAATAACTACGAATGCTTTCCTCCCCTCCCCCATGTGCCCTGGAACTGGAAAGCCTATAGCAAAAGGCACTGAGAAGTCAGGGCAAAGAAAGCCTTTGGACCTTTCTGGTGTATTCCCAAGAGCCAAGAGCTCTGTGGTGAGGCTCGCAGTCCACAGGAACAAGAACTTGGGGTGACCAGGTCAGAGAGCACTGTGAGGTGAGCTATATTCCTGCATCCCAGAAGGCATGAGAAAGCTTTGCGGGAAGCTATTTGTAACAGTAGAAAGACCTTGGGCAATCCAACTGAGGAATTAATCTTGTGCTCGAATGTGCGTTTTAAATGTAGCTAGAATAATATAAACCAATTTAGAAAGGCTGATGTCCACATGACATCTTTATTTGGTTGTAAAGCAATCATTACACATACTCCCCTTCCTTTTCAATGATCAGAAAAATAAAGTGAGTCAGTCATTTTTGTAAAAATAGACCCAATATTTCAAAAGAAAATAGTTTTCTTAGAGAACATAGCCTTCTCTCTAGTTTTTTCCTCTCTCTTAATGTCCCTTCCTCCAACTCAGTAATATGTATCTCTTGTCCAGATGTTAGAGCATTTTGAGCTAATTTGGAAATCTTCATGCTTAATTTAGAAATGATTCATTTACAAATTGAGTAGTACCTAAGTTTGGCCAGGGATGGGGTTAGTTGCTAGTGGAGGTGGTGATTCAGGCTGGCCTGTGAGTGATCCGTCTTCTATCGCTTGAGTTGCCGCTGAATCGCTAGGATGACTCAGCTTGAGCCCGTCCAACCATGAATACAACGGTGAGCTCCCTCAGCAGCTTCTCTTGGCGTCCCTCACGCGGCCTGCGATGATTCTGTGCTAAGGGCACTGCAGGGTTTATGCCACATGGTTTCAATGAAGGCTTGAGTGAGTCATGTTTCCTTGTGTCTCCCAGCAGTTCTATTTGGTATTCTGCAGTTACCACAGGATTAGTTCATACATCATCTCTTCTGTCACAGGGGGTTCTTTTACCCAATATCTCATTATCAATAAAGATGTCTCTCTTCTTTCCAGACTCAAGAATAGTGAGCCTTAGAATCTAACTAATCTGCTTAAATCCCATATAACTACATGGTACTGCCCCTTCTTGACAACAGCTAGTACTACTCTACTAGAGCAATGCTGCAGTTACTGCCATCGCCATCACCGCCATCACATTCACCACCACCACCACCACCACCACCACAACCCACCACCACCACAACCACCACCACCATCACTACCATCACTATCACATTCACCACCATCGCTATCACATTCACCACCATCGCTATCACACTCACCACCATCACTATCACATTCACCGCCATCGCTATCACACTCACCGCCATCGCTATCACACTCACCACCATCGCTATCACATTCACCACCATCACTATCACATTCACCACCATCGCTATCACACTCACCACCATCGCTATCACACTCACCACCATCGCTATCCCACTCACCGCCATCGCTATCACACTCACCGCCATCGCTGTCACACTCACCGCCATCGCTGTCACACTCACCGCCATCGCTATCACACTCACCACCATCGCTATCACATTCACCACCATCGCTATCACACTCACCACCATCGCTATCACACTCACCGTCATCGCTATCACACTCACCTCCATCGCTATCACATTCACCTCCATCGCTATCACACTCACCGCCATCGCTATCACACTCACCACCATCACCACCTCTTCTCTTACTACAAGCAGGCAATATTTTGGAACATTTACAATGTTAGAGACACTGGCTAAGTTCTTTATATGTTGTATCTCAATCCTCATACCAATCACATATGGTTGGTCTTATTTGGATCCCGATTTTGCACAGCAAGAAAAACCAAGGCTTGGCCTAACTGGTTTGGCTCAGTGGATAGAGCGTCGGCCTGTGGACTGAAGGGTCCCAGGTTCGATTCCGGTCAAGGGAATGTACCTTGGTTGTGGGCACATCCTCAGCAGGGGGTGTGCAGGAGGTAGTTGATCGATGTTTCGCTCTCATCAATGTTTCTAACTCTCTATCCCTCTCCCTTCCTCTCCATAAAAAATCAAGAAAATATATTTTAAAAAAATAAAAGAAAAACCAAGGCTCAAGTAAGCAAAGTAACTCACCTAATGACTTGCTATTAGCAAATGGCAGAGGCCTTATCTAAATCCTACTTACCTGACGTATGCTTTGAACCATGACATCGGTGTTTGCTGCCTTCGTGACCTTTTCCACCACCTCATAATGTATCACCTCTGTGCTGTTATTTGTGTACTACCAGCTGCCTGACACTCGCCACACTCAGATGAATAAAGCTGCTAGAGCAGACCAGTCATTTCAGTGTGCAGTGCTTCTAACTTACTGACACTTTGACCACAATCTGCCTCATCCATCAGAGTGAATCCCAAGAAGGAAAACAGAAATCCTGCATTAGCATGGACTCAAAAGGGTGAGTCTTAAGCTCCTGGTCTCCTCTTTGCCACGCTTTTATTCCCTACTATAGTATTTCATGTCCTCTAGTGAGGACCTTAGTTCTTTCTAGGAAGAGTCTGAGAGCATCTATAAGGCTTTGTGCAAACGTTACTTCAAGCTGAACAGCTCTAACCTTTGCCCAGTAGGACCTGGTGGTGTGTTTGGTAATTAAAAATTATCTCATGGTTTCTAATTTCTTTTTTTTATTTTATATTTTATTGATTTTTTTACAGATAGGAAGGGAGAAGGATAGAGAGTTAGAAACATCGATGAGAGAGAAACATCGATCAGCTGCCTCTTGCACACCCCCCTACTGGGGATGTGCCCGCAACCAAGGTACATGCCCTTGACCGGAATCGAACCTGGGACACTTCAGTCCACAGGTCGACACTCTATCCACTGAGGCAAACCGGTTTCGGCTCATGGTTTCTAATTTCAAGGGGCCTTTGTCTTGGGGACCCCACTCTGGCCCTCTGGTGACCCACTCTTCCAGGCCAGGCTTAGGTTCCCTGAACTCCAGAACACCCTGATTGAAAAGCCATAATCCCACTTCCAGAGCAGAGTGGGCTTCTTCCTGGGGGTATTCTCCTCCCAGTATGGACATTATCACAGTTACCCCTAGGCCCCCAGACCCTGGGAGGGGGAAATAAGAGGTGGCTGTTTATGGGCGTGGAGTTTCAGTGTCTGCACTTAAATGAGCAAGACCCATGGGGGGCGGGGGCAGCTAGGAGTGAGAAGAGAAGATAGAGGTAGACTGGAAGCCAGGTGGGAGACCTAGAGCTCAGAGCTCAAGCCTGGCCTTCCGGGTTGTTTTGAAGACATTTATCACAGTAGGAGGATGGAACACGCTTATTTAGCAGTGTGTTAACGTGATTTATAATATCTATATATGTAGACAGACACTATGGAGACCTCTACTTACACCCTTTTGCCCTGGGTCCCTCAAGTGCTAAGGATAGGCCTGTTAGTTACCACTAGAATGACCAGTCATCCCAGTTTACCGGAAACTGAGGGATCACTTGGGATGCAGGAATTAAGGTGCTAATGGAGAGAGACCCAGGCAAACTGGAACAGGGGGAATGGATCAGTCTGGGCCACATACCAGCTATAATACAGCGGCGGCTGTTGATTCAGATAACTCTACAGAACTCAGACTTCTCTCTGGGGCAAGAAAGAACATCTATGTATATTTTCATCCTAATAGCACCCTGGGAATGCCATTTAGTGACAGACCTGCTCTCAGAGTCAGGAGATAATCAAAGGTCATTCAATCACAGGCAGGGCTCCCGTCTGTGGGTCAGGATGCAGCCATTAGCAGTGGCCTTTACAAATTGCCACCAAAATCAACAATGAGCATTCATTGATCACTAGAAGAAGAAACATCATTGAAATTATTGCTGGAAGTCCAAATAGCTTTCTGTACCTAGGGTTGTCTTACTTTTCCAAGAACAAGGAGGCTGCGGATGGTTCCATGTGAGTTTCCTATCAATACCCCATTCTATCTTAGCTACTGCTGTCTAAGCAACTCCTTCCCAAAGAGCCTACAGGCAACTGAAGGAAAAAGAAAAAAAAAAAAAGCAGGTACAAGCACCTTTAGCCAAATCTTTAGCCAAACAACTTTATAGGCAAAACAGAGAAGTAGGTGGGTTTAATCTCTACCCATGCTGCTGCTTCTATTTTTCCCACCAACTTGTTTTCTGAATTCTTGGGAATATCACATTCGTTCATTTGCCAAATGAGACTTAAGAGTAGTAGCATTCCAAGAGAAAGGAATCACCAGGGCAAAGGCCCTGTGGCAGGAACATACTTGAAGATCTAAAAGCAGACCGAGGCATGGGCTGCGAGAGGAGGCAAGTGGAGCAAGATGGGGTCTGGGAGGTGGAGAGAGGTCAGGTTACATAGACCTTGGGGTCACAGTCAAGACTTTGGATTTTATCAAGGGCAATGGAAAGGCCAGTGTGGTAGGCTGAATAATGAACCCCAAAGATATCCACATCCTATGCCTAGAACCTGTAAATGTTATGACAAAAGCAGACTTTGCAGGTGTGATTAAGTTCAGGATCCTGAGATGGGGAGATTATCCTGGGTTCTGCAGGTGGGCCCTAAATTCCATCACCTTTATCCCTATAAAGAGGGAGACAGAGGGAGAGTTGACACAGACAGAGGAGGAGGCAGTGTGACCACAGAATCAGAGATTGGACTCATGTGGCCACAAGCCAAGGAATGCTGGCAGCCTTCAGAAGCTGCAGGAGGCAAAGAACAGATTCTTCTCTAGAGCCTCCAGAGGGAGCATGGCCCTGTCGACAGGCTGATTTCAACCCAGTGATACTGATGTTGGACTTCTGGCCTCCAGAATTGTGAGACAATAAGGCTTTCTTTAAGCCACCATATTTGTGGTATTTTGTTCCAGCCAAGGAAAGTGATACAGGCAGTTCTTAGCTTTCGGCTAGACTATGACATGATGTGAATTACCGCTTTCAGTGACCACTTTGGGTGCCACGTGGGGCACAGATCGGAGAGAGGCAGGAGCCTGAGCAGAGAGACCAGCTGGGACGCTCTTGGCGGACATGCAAACGAGACATGACGCAGCAGTGGAGGTGTGGGGAGGCGGAACCCTCAAGGTTTTCTTTGGAGGTAGAATGAGACTTGCTGACAGATTGCCACTGGGAAAAGCAGGCTCTGAAAAGTCATCAACTTTGTCTGAATGCAAATGTGCTTTTTCTTCCTAGGAAAACTTGTGCTTTTAAACGAGAAGCATGGACGTAAACCAGGGGTGGGATTTGGGGCTCTGTCATAGTCCAGATGTGGAGAAAGGTGCTCAGTGGGTTGTGGGCTTGTGGAGTTTTCCTGTAATTCATTCTACTTAGCTGCCCACCGGCTCCGTTTATGAGCTGTCACACATCCTTTTTGAGAGGTTGATGGTATTTTTCCATGGCATCTCAAAGGGAACTTCTGTGATTCTCCTGGGTGGGGGAGGCATCTGAAAGATGTGGTTTGAATGCCATTATATTGACGTCCCTATGACATTCACAGGTTTCTTGTACTCGTTCTTAAAATTCAGCATGTATCTAGTTCACCTGGGGAGCTTCATATGTCAAACAGATTCAAGGAATGCTCCTCTGGGATTCTGATCCTACGTAGGGCAGCTCTGGGACAGCGTTTCTGACTTGAAGAGTCTGAGTCAGCTGGTCTGGGTGGAGTCTGAGATTCTGCATGTCTGCCTGCCTCCCTCCCTCCCTCCCTCCCTCCCTCCCTCCCTCCCTCCCTCCTTCTCTCCCTCCCTTTTTTCTTTCCTTTTTAATCCTCACCAGAGAATATGTTTTCCAAGATTTTTAGGCAGAGTAGAAGGGAGGGAGGAGCAGGGGGGCGGGGGGGGGGTGGAGAGGGAGAGAAACATTGATGTGAGAGAGACACATCAATTGGTTGCCTCCTGCTCACACCTCAACCAGGGCCGGAGATTGAACCTGCAAAGGAAGTATGTGCCCTTGATCAGGAATTGAACCCCTTGACTCCTTGGTCTGTGGGCAACGCTCTAACCACTGAGAACACCAGCCAGGGCAGATTCTACATTTCTGAGGAGCCCCCAGGTGATGTTGCTGCTGCTGGGCTCTGGACATACTCAGAATAGCCAAGTTCCTGGTGCTCATTTTCAGAGCTTTAAGCCCTCATGTGCCAAGGATGAGCCTGACTCCAGTTTGATGCAACACCACCACCCGTGTCAGAAACAGAGGTAGCTCTGGCTCTCGGCCAGCCCTTCTGTGCGATGGCCCCGCTGTGACCTCAGGAGCAGACCCTTGCGACTCTAACCCAGGGACACTTGCATTCTCTCCTGCTGCGCTCATGACTGCCTCCTTGCCAGATCCAGCAGGGACCGGCTCCCCAGACTAGGTTACTGGCCCGAGGTTGGCCAGGCTTGCCCCTTCCGGGTGTGCCGTGGGCCAGACGACTTCCTCAGCCCCGCGGTTTCTGTCTTGCTTGGGGCCCCGGGAGGGTTGGCACGCCACAGTCAGCATGATGTCTCTAACACACAGTCCTGGCCACGCTCCTCCCCACTTCAAACCCTGCCCGGGCCAGCTCATTGGCTTACCCACAGAGCTCGCTCCCATCTCCAGCCTTGGCCATCTACTACCCAGCCACACGGAACCTCCGTTAGTTCCTTACTTCATATGCTCACTTTCTTGTCGTCCAGGCCTGAGGAGTCTCAGTGCCACTCAGAAAGCATCCTCGGAGGATGGGGTAGGATGCATATGGAGAAGAGACAGGAGCAGGATTTGGGCACAAAGACAGGCAGGGCAGACCAGGGGTCCAGAGCACAGGCTTGGGCCCGGTCACACCTCAGCTGTGTGACCTTGGACACATCTCTGGGCCTCAGTTTTCTCATCTAGTAAATGGAGAATGTAAAATCTTTGTCTCAGGCTGTTGAAGGGTTCAATGCGGACAGGTACTTCAGAGGCTTAATTTTGTACCAGGCTCATCCTAAGGATGGAGATCAGCAATCAGATGAGCTGTTGCTGTCTGGCACCCTCATCTCTCCTAACCTCCCCTTCTTCTCCTTTCTCTCCTGGCTTTTACTCTCAGGACCTCGGGGCCCTCATGGAGGTACCATTCTTGGCATTTCCTCTAGGAGAAATTCCACCGGGGTGGGGCGTATTGATTGCATTCCAGAGACTGTTTTTGACAATTGACCAATAGGAATGGTTTGGGGCTGTCCATTTAGCTCCATTATCAGCAGCACTTTAAAAGGAAATGAATGGAAATGCTCATTATTCCGGACATTTGTCCAAACTTGGAGCAAACAGGAATCTCGAGGTCCAAACATTTCATCCCTGTAAGCTTTGTTTACCTTGGAGACCAATGTCAACATAATTAGGGTTCGATGTCAACAACACGGGAAAGTTTGAAGCCCAGGGCAGCGGAAGTCTTTTTATACATCTGGTGTCCCGGGCCACAGCTTACACCTTCCTTTCTAGTGTCGGAGTAGGGGGACGTTTCAGGGCTGCTCCAACATGACGTAACCAGGAGCTGACATTAGATTCCAGGTGTGGCTATGGCTAGACTTACGGGGGCGGGAGGACTCTCTGAATCTGTGCAGAGACGCTCCAAAGATGAGCATTTGCTGTGGCCCAGCCACCGCCACCAGCAGCCAGATGAGGCATTGTCTGTCCTTGAATCATCTACGGAAAAGAAGTAGCGGCCTTGCCGAAACCGGTTTGGCTCAGTGGGTAGAGCGTCGGCCTGCGGACTCAAAGGTCCCGGGTTCGATTCTGGTCAAGGGCATGTACCTTGGTTGCGGGCACATCCCCAGTAGGGGGTGTGCAAGAGGCAGCTGATGGATGTTTCTAACTCTCTATCCCTCTCTCTTCCTCTCTGTAAAAAATCAATAAAATATATTAAAAAAAAAAGAGAACCAGGATTCTTCTCAGGCAGCTCAACCTCTCTGTGCTCCAGCCACATTGGTTTTTAATCAAGGCCTCTCAGGTAGCAAGTGGCATGCTGCCTCCCACCCGTGTCTTGGGACATGGGTTCTCACTTTAAAAAAAAAAAAAGAAAAAAGAAGTAGCGGCGTTGGCTAGGGTTCTTTCCTCCATATTCATCAACAAATGTTTCCCCAGGACTTAGTGTCAGCCGCTGTTGTAGCTGCGATAACAGGGACGCGAACACCCAGAAATCCTTGCCTCCGTGGAGCCCACAGTCCAGTTAGGGTAGAGCTTTACATCATAGAAGAGCCTGAATTCAGAGACATAGGGAACCGATCGTAAGTCCAGGGGTTTGGTGATGGTGAGGGGAGGAGAAACTTCAAGATCATCTAGTCCAATGGTTGGCAAACTCATTAGTCAACAGAGTGGCAAACCGCTGCTCGAGAGCCGCATGTGGCTCGCGAGCCGCAGTTTGCCGACCACTGGTCTAGTCTCTTGGTTCATTGTTTTTCTTAGAGTCACAGGCTTCTGGAGCTTAGGCAGACTCAGCCTTCAGTCTCAGAGGCTTTTGGTCTCAGCCTCCCACCCTCCAGCTTCTGCTCTGCTCCTACCATCTCGAGAACATTCCCCCGCAGCCTTGCCCAGAGGGGCTCACCCCAGGGCAGGGAGTTGTGTTTTTTAAAGAGATGGGGGCACTTTCTACCTCTGCAGGCCGATCATTCCATCCCAGAGCTCTGGAGAGGACAGACTTGACCAGTTTCCCCCTTCTCCCCCCCCCCCCCCCCCCCCACTTGTTCCCTGCCTCTGAGCCCCGAGACTGGGAGAGGTGTGGCACCCTTTTCACGGACATTCTGATTTTTTTACCCGAAGATGCAGAGAAAAATATTACCCTCCTGGCTTTGGGGCTGGAATGGGCGTGGCTGCTATTCTATCCAGTGCCATTTCTCCGAGCTTCTCTGTGAGGATGCTGGCCCGCCCACGATAGGCCTCCTTCCCCACTCCACCCTCTGTTTATCTTGCTATCTGAAAATATGACTGGATTTGCAAATTGGCCAAAGGAAACAGAGACATGTTTTTAAGGCTGGCGACTTGCTTTTGGAGCCTGCCAGTATTTATGAGGCTTAAATGACTTCTCTGTTCCTTGTGTTGCGTGGGAGGAAAAAGAAAACTCACCTCCAGCCTCGGGAGAGCCGTGTCAACAAGGTGTCCCCGCCCCCTTCCTGCCGAAAGCGGTTTTTCTTTTAAGCCGGAGTCTAGGCTGGGTGAAATCCTTGGGCCAGACACCCAACTAGGGGTGTAACTTCAGAAGGGAGGGCAGTGCGGACCCGCCACAGAACTTTAAAGGGGGCGGCTACCATTCAGAGAGGGTCAGCTGGAGACTTTTGGAAATAACTGGGCCTGGTTATCCACCAGACAAGACTTGTGTGATCTTCAAACCTGGAGCTCAAAAGAGCCAAGAGATTATATCGATTCACAAAATCATTTGAGTCCCCAGGTGGATGGAGAAGGTGTGGAAAGGACTTTTATCTTCTTTAGCTCCTTTCAAGCTGGGTTGGAGCCACACATACACGGACCCACCACCCCAGAGCTGGCTGCTATTAGGGAGGTGCCTAAGAGCTGGGCCACCCCTGAACCCTCATGCCACACCTGCTGAGACAGGAATTTTTAGGGGTGAAAAAGACAGGGTTAGGAAATTTTGGAAATTAAGAGGACCATGGAAGAAGCACAGGGCTGCAGAGCAGCAGAAGGTATAGTTCCATAGAATGGGGGAGCTGAAAAACTGCAACAGGTACATTTCCATAGAATGAGGGAGCTGGGACCAGCAAAAGGCCTATATTTACAAAATAAAGGGAAGGAAGCCCTTCATCCAGAAGGAGAAGAAACCCCAAAGGGAATAGGGATAGGAAAACAGGAGGGAGGGGGCAGGGGAACCTCACATTCCATGTGAGGTTCAATCTTTCAGCTCAGGAGTTACTATGATAACCAGTCTAAGGGAATAGTGACCCATCAGAGGGGATATCAAGGCACCAAGATCTGCAGCCTTTATAAGCCATGGGGAAAAGGAACTCAGTGGGACCCGTCCCCCTCCCCACATGGAGTCTGTACTTTGTTCTTCAATAAATTTCCACCTTTGCTCTACCACTGTCTGTCCGTGGATTCATTCTTTGACTCTGGCAGACAAAGAATTTGGGGAACAATCCTGCCCAGGGAACACGCGTGTTCCAGTCCAAAAATTCCGTTTCACTCCCAAGTGGAATCTTTGTCCGCATTGTCATTGGTCCTCAGCTTCACAGAATTAGATTACTAATGACTCTGGGTTTATGACACACACCAAAAATTACATATTTTAATGACGAGATGAACACTCATGACCTGGACTTCTAAACACAAGAGTGTGGCTCCCTCCTTAACACCATCAGAGGTAACCATTGCCAGCGGTAACCCCATGTCCCCCACCCTCTGGCTTTCCTCTCTATACAATCATATGTGTGATTGTAAATTCATAAACATATATGTATATTTAATTTTCCTTTTATATCTGTATATAAAAGGCTACCACACTTTACCTAATTTTAGGGACTTGGTTTCCATGTAATACTTTGCTGAGATCCATCCATATGGTGACTTCTCTGTGGTTCATCTGAATGACGGCTGTAGAAAGTTACCCTACATACTACTACATGCATGACTACTGTATCCCGTGGTGTATTCATTCAGTCTTCTCCTCAGGACTTTTTGGGTGATCGCCAGAGTCTTGCTCTTGTAAACATGGCCTTTGAACATTCTTGTGCATCTTTGTTTTCCAAAGTGGTTGCCCTGATGTGTGCACTTACCGGCAACGTATCAGGGAGCCCGCAGATTACGTCCAATGCAGTGTTTGAAATTGTCATATTTGAAAATTGTTTCCACGCTAATAGACATAAAGTGGTCTCCCATTGTAATTTTGATTTGCATTTCCCTGAGCGCTAAGGATATGGAACATTAATTCATATATATGTTTTTTGGCCTTATGTTTATTCTTTTGTGAATTGTCTGTTTATTTTGCCCACTTTTCCTATTGCCTTGGTTGTATTTTATTTACTGATGTTTTGAGGGCTTTTTATATGTTCTTGTTACTAATTCAATGAAAGAATTAGTACCTGCATTTTATCAATGGAGTAACCGAGTGTCCTACTTGTTCAAGCACAGCTATCTACGTAGGGCCTGACTGACCCGCTGTCTATCCAGAGTATCAAGGCCACGCTGTCTTCCTACTGCAAAGTCTGGACCTGGGCTGGGAGGTCTTGGTTCTTGCCCCTGCTGCACCACCAGCTGGCTGAGAGCATGGATCGGCCCCTATGTCTTTGGGCTTCAGTTCTCTTCCTGCAAAGCCCTGTGGACCTATCTCTAATTGTTTTGATTCTTACTGCTGTTTTGTTTTGTTTTGCTGATCCTCACCTGGGATATTTTTCCATTGATTTTTAGAGAGAATGGAAGGGAGGGGAAGAGACAAAGAGAACAATATGGATGTGAGAGAGACACATCGATTGGTTGCCTTCTGCATGCACCCCAGGGCCCGGGATCAGAGCCTGCAACCGAGGAACATGCCCTTGAACAGACTAGAACCTAGGACCCTTCAGTCCACGGGCCGATGCTCTATCCACTGAGCCAAACCAGCTAAGATCAGTCTTACTGGTTTTAAATACCGATGTGGCTGCTGTTTTGAGGAAAGAACGTCTCCTGCCAGCTCCCACTTCATCTTGTCCAGTCCACAGTGTGTGCATGGTCTTGGGAAATGGTCTGGATGAGTTAACTCATCCTAGGTCGCAGACTAACGAGTGTGTGAGCCAGGGTTGGAATCCAGGCTGAATGGCCCCACAGTACCGGTACAAGGCGAGGGAAGCCAAATTCCTGCCCTTGGAGAGTTCATGTGTCCTGGGACAGACACACAGTTCACTGCATGCGAGCGAAAGCATCTGGATGGATTCACATTGAGTGTTGTTGATGTTTACCTCTGGAGAGAGACACTGCGTTGAGAGGGAGACTTGATCTCACTTTTTATCTTATTCCTTCATTTTTTTAGGATTTTTTTTTTTTTACATTGAATAACTCATATTTTGGTAATAAAAAGATCACCATATGTTAGATATAAAACAAGGAAGGATAGCATGGAGGGACCTGGAGAGTATCATGCTAAGTGAAATAAGTCAGTCAGAGAAAGACAAATATCACATGATTGCACTCATATGCGGAATCTAAATAACAACAAGGTGGATCCAGAGACCTGGAAGCATGGAACAGAGTGCTGAATCTCAGAGGGAAGGCGGGGAAGGGTGGATGGGTGGGAAGTAATCAACCAAGGACCTTGTATGCATATATGCATGCCCAAGGCCGTAGACAATGGGGCAGGTGAGGGCCTGGGGTGGGGGTGGTGGGGGCGGCCTGGAGGGGGTCAATAGGGGAAAAAAAGGGAACATATGTAATACTTTCAACAATAAGGACTTATTATAAATAAATAACTAACTAAATAAATAAATAAAACAAGGAAGTATGACACAGGTGGTAACAGAGTTTTGGGCTGGTGCTGTGAGAGCCCAGATGAGGCAGCGCCTAACTCTAGAGGAGGAGGTGATGGAGGGTTTTGCAGGATGAGTAGGAGTGCACTGGATAGAGACCAGCAGAGAGATTTTTCCAGTAAGAAGCACCACTTGGGTAGAAGCAAGTATAGTTGCCCTCAGGGTAAGAAAACCGTTGGCCCAGGCTGTGGGACATGGAAGGTTCTTGGTTAATATTAGATTTCCAGTCCAGCACTCCAGGATACAGGGGTTGCTGTTTGTGGGTCTTTCCCGGATTCTACTCATTAATATTAAATTAATTAAGATGTCCTTGGTAGCCATTGGTAGAGAAATGACAAGTGTCTCACAGTACAAGTCTGGCCACACAGGGAAAGGGAGGTTACTCCTGCTCATTTGGCCAAAGTGGCTCAAATAGTCAGGCCCCAGCCCCCACACCCATCTCTCAGTTTGCCCCTCGGCGAGGTCCCCTGACAGTCTCCTCCCACCATCCCCCTGAGCAGTTGGAAGCTCGGGCAGGGGAGAAGCCTCAGGCTCCCTGTGAGCAACTCCGATGGAACTGAGAGGCGATCCTGAACCAATCCCGTGGGCAGGCGAAGAGTATGCTGCCTGGTGAGACCTGGGTGCATCTGAGGCCCTTGGCAGTGGGAGTGGAACTCTCCTCTCCCAACCCCCCAGAACACCAAGGGGAGATGGTGGCTTCCCTCCAGGAGAAATAGGGTGATGCTTGCAGAAGAAGAGAGAGTAGATGGTAGGCAGGTGAAACCAAGCCAAACAGAAAAAGCAGGTCTTTAGAAATAAAAAAAAAACCTGTTTTCTTTATTATGATATGAGTTTAGGTAGGGAGCCCTGATATTCCCACAGGGAAACCCCTCCTGGGTTACTCTCAGCTCATGATGAACTAAGGGAAACTATCATAGAACATGGCTCTTGCTGTTTCTTCCAGTTTACCTCTCTTATCTCCATCTTGGGATATTTTCAGGCTGGGGAAGTGTGACCCTTTGGAATACATTTTTAATAATGTTTCTCATCCAAGAAGTGATTTACTTTATAGATGCTCCTTCAAACCCACTGTCGTCATGGTTTCCAAAGGTGGGCTCCAGAGGCTGGGTCAGGGCGGCTATATGAGCGGGTAGAATTCACTCCCAAAGTATGTTTGAAAGTTCAAGGTTGCCATAGACACAGACGTTAGTTAGCAAGGTCACATGTCTCTATGAGGTATGGGGTGTCTATTGTGGCTTCTAGGCAGCAATGCTCTAGGTTTCCTTAAATCAGCGGTTGCCAACCAGTGGACCAGTGGTTGGCGACCGCTGCAGAGTTCTTTTCCTCACTGGTAACCACTTCTCATAATGTGTAGATACTCACAACCTAAGGAATGGCATCTGATTAGGAATTCAGACTCTGGAGTCAGACTTGTATTCAAATCCTAGCTCTACCACTTACTAGCTGTGTGATCTTAGGCAAGTTACTTAACCTCTCTGAGCTTTACTTTTTTAATCTGTAAAATGAGGACAACACTAATGTTGAGAAGACTAGAGGTGACAATGAGTGTAAAATTTAGCCCAGGGAGAGAGTAGGCCCAGTCTTTGTCCTCAAGGAGTTAATATTAAAATGACTACTAATAAAATGGACAAGTCCTTATAATAACATTACTATAGCAAGAATGCAAATGTTGGCTTTAGCTGTTTGGATTTCAGCTCTGGCTGTCCACTAACAACTATAGACTTATTATTCTTATCTGTAAAATGGGGATAAGGATACCACCTTGTAGAGTTAGGAGGTAAATCAAGGCAATTTATGTAAACCACAAAGCAAGTGCTCAGTGGTAGTATCCTTCACCTCCTTTTCTTTCTGAGAAGCTGGGGTGAGCCCACATCCCTGTGCTGCAGATGGGATGGCTGATAGCGGTATGGCCCAGCCTGCTGAATTCACTGGGGTTAAAAAGAGAGGGTATTTCACAACATATCATCGCGGTACTGGAAGCTGCCAAATCCGCACCCCTGAGTACCCAGAAAATGCTCATTAAATTATTTCCTCTTTGAACAGGACTTGACTTGTAGGGCAATGCCTCTGCTGTGCTCAGAGCAAGCATCATGCACCACACAAGGAAGCCACGTGCCGATGACCGGGGTGACCTCAGCTTTCCTTGCGTGGGTGGGTTGTCCCGTGGTGGCTAGCATACCTCTCCAACATCGAGGTTCCCAGGTGGCTCTTCGTTCGGAGCCCCTGTGGCACTGTGGCCAAACCCGAGAGGACTTCAGCAACCATATACTGCTCTCTAGGAACCTGGTGGGAGTGCTTGGCTTCCAGAGGGAGCAGTTCCCTCAATGCAAACAGTCCCAGCCACCTCCCACTGAGGCTGCTGCTTTCCCCGCTGCAGCGCAGGCTGGCTAAGAGGCGGCGGCAGGTAGCACGGCCAGAGCGGGAGTACAAGAAGGTGGGTTTGCCTGGAGCTGAGACACCTGTAAATCCCCTCGGGGGGCCGTCCCAGGGGGAGGTAGTGAGGATACAACAGGACACATCACTGGTCACTTTTTTCTCATCCTAACCTGCTGTCCCTTTCTGTTCAAACCCTTTCCTGTCTCTCCTTCTGACCTTGTTTCCCACGAGGTCCTCTGTCTTTCTCATTGTCTGACTCAGTAGTGTCTTGTGGGAGCTCTGCTCCCAGTCGGCTGGAGAGACGGGGAGAGCTCCCTGTCCCTCAAACTGGTCCCCCTTCAGTATATACCTCATTGTGTCCGTACAAGTGCCTGAAGGTGACTCTGCTGTAAGATGCTGGGATTTCAGGAGTCTGATGTCATGGGGAGAGAGATCACCCAGGAGACCAGCACCCAAACCCATAGGTGCCCAATGTCAGCTATTGCTGGCTGGGTACCAAACCAACCCAGGATCCTGGGGTGTACAATTTTGCTTGTAAGTCAGTGCGTTGGCTTATGTGATGGCCCAGGCTCTGCTGTACATGTGTCCACTCTGGGTCCAGGCTGGGGGGTGGTGGTTCCCTGGGGAGCCCATCGCCTGGGCTGGCAGAGGTCAGAGGGCAAGCTGGGATGCACAGGCACATTTCAGGCCCCTGCATCACCCCATTGGCCAGAGCAAGTCACATGACCAAGCCCAAAGGAAAGGGATGGGGTCATATAATCTTGCCTCTTGCAGAGGGACTGCATGATTTCATGGCAAAAGGCACCAGTTAGAGGGAGGGATGAAAAAGTGGGGCCGGTAATTCATTCTATGACCAGCATTAACACCGGCGCGTGAACTAGGGGGCTTAGACCAGGGAGAGGAGAGAGTAGTGATGAGAAGGCCTGGCAGATAGGACTCATACAATTCCATGAGGGCGGGTGAGAAAAATATAGACAAAACCCCAGTTATTTTCCAGACAGAGCCTCGATTTGGACAATGTGAGGGCCCTGGGTACCCAAGAGCAGTGGTTCTCAAACGTGAGCATGTATTGAAACTCCCCGGAGGTCTTGTGAACACAGATTGACCGGCCCCACCTCCAGAATTTCTGATGCAGTAGGTTTGGGATGGGGCCCGAGAATTTGTACTTTCAACAAATTTCTAAGTAATGCTGATGCTGTGCAGACAGGAACTGCACTTTGAGAACCACTTCTCGAGGGAAATGGTTATCGCTGAAGGCAAGCTCATGGTCGTTAGTGCTGATCCAGCCTGGGCTTGGTCTAGCCCTCTCCCCTCTGGTTTCATGCCAACCCTATTCCAACACCTTTTGTCCCTCAGTCCCATTCATTTCCCTCATTTCCTTGATTCTGCAACCCAGAGAGCTCCTCTACCTTCCTCCTCCTTCCTAGCCCCTTGACATGTGTTCTCCTTGCTCCTAGAAGATGAGAGAACCCAGAGCATAACCGGAGCCTGCCCGACAGCCACGCCAGCCACAGCAGGCAGCTGAGTCATAACCTCCAGCAGGAAACACTCCCTGTTGTGGGAAGAGGTCGCCAGTCGATGTGAAGATAATGCCCTAGGAAGTAGGTGGGTCCCTTGGCTCTATTAATGATGGCTTGTTTGTTTTGCATCTGTGCTACATCTTTGTACTTTCACTTCCCAAAATTGTCTGGTGCCTGGTGGCAGCCATCACAAGGCACTGACTTTAATGACTTGCGAGGGATGAGGATGATCCCCATGGGATCATAACAAGTGTGTTGTGAAACTTACCCAGGAGTTTGGGAAGTGGTTGGCCTTGAAACCTAACTCATACTCAGAATGCAGCCCAGTGCTGGTGCTATCCAGCATCATCGTGTACCTCCCAGCGAGCCCAGCTCACCTAGCGAACCGGACTGCCAGGGAGACCAAGGCTACGTGTGCCCTGGCACACCCTTACGCTCCTGCCCGAGCAAGTCAGTGATCTGAAGCTGTTTATAGCTGTTCCAGAGAGAGACAGGAGAGAGGGCAGCTACTACCTGGGAGCCCATGATCCTTTCTTGCTAAGCCTCCCTTTACATTTGGGGCCCGTGTTGTGCTCAACAAAATGTTTTCTTCCTTCCTTTTCTCACAGGCCCAGGGTCTCAGCCTGCTCTGTTCTCCTCTCAGTATATGCACTATCCCTTGGGAATCTCTCCCCCCAGGTCTGGCTGTCTTTTTCCCGGTTGCTCCAGAAGACAAGTCCACAGGGGCATTTTGCTTACTTTAATGCAAACCACCAGGGGGATCACAACCGTATTGGCCATTGGTTCACCAAGCTTGTCTTCGGAGTGGTAAAGAAATGCCTCGTGTTCTTCATTTTCTTGATGGCAGGCTCTATAAATTCTAATCGCTTCTGACTTGGCCTTAGTGCAGACATCTTTAGTGAAGGGCCTTCCTTTCTGTAAATGAATGAATGGCTTTAATTTCCTCTGTGTTAAATTACTACATATTTCTGTGTAACAACTTGCTATATAGTTAGTGGTTTAAAACAACATCAATGTTAATTACCTCACAGTTTCTGTGGGTTTGGAGTCCCAGCACAGCTCAGCTGGGTCCCCTGCTTAGAGTCTTACCAGCCAGGACGGTGGTCTCATCAGAGGTTTGACTGTGGAAAGAACTACTCCAAGCTCCTCAGGTTGTGGGCAGAATCCATCTGCTCTGGTTGTAGGACTGAGGTCCCTGTTTGTTTGTCTCTGGTTGTGATCTGGAGGTCACCCTCAGCTTCTAGAGCAGTGGTTCTCAGCCTTTTTAATGCCGCTACCCTTTAATACAGTTCCTCATGTTGTGGTGACCCCCAACCATAAAGTTATTTTCGTTGCTACTTCATAACTGTAATTTTGCTACTGTTAATGAATTGTAATGTAAATGTCTGTGTTTTCCAATGGTCTTAGGCTCTACAGCAGCGGTTCTCAACCTGTGGGTCGTGACCCACAGGTTGAAAACCACTAGCAGGGTCGCCTAAGACCATTGGAAAACACAGAGATTTACATTACGATTCATAACACTAAATAAAGTGTGGATAGAACATGCTAAGGAGCGCTTTAAGTGGGGCGATCACAGAAAGTGCTCTGAGGAAGTGGTATTAGAGTTGAGCCTTGAATGGTGACAAAGAGCCAGCCATATCTCCATTTGGAAAAAAATTAAGCTAGGAAAACAGCAAGTGCAAAGGCCCTGAGGTGAGAAGGAATTGGCCTGTTGGAGGAACTGAAAGAGAAAGCCCATTGGCTGGAGCTGAGATAATAGAGGGAGGTGGTGGGAGATAAGGTTGAGGATATTGGCTGATGGCTGATCTCTTGGGGTCTGATGGGCTATGGTAAAAGTTTGGATCTGATTCTTGTACGAGGGGAAGCCACGGAAGGGCTTCGGCAGGGATGTTACGTAATGTCGTTTATACTTTATGAGTCTCACTGTGTTTAATTTCTGGAGAACAGAGTTTTGGGCAGCAGGAATGGAAGCCAGGAGACCCATCTAAAGTCAACCACAGTTTTCTGGGCACTGATACCATCAGCCAGGGCCAAGGTCACAGCAATGGACTCGGGGAGAAGTGATTGGAATTCAAATCTATTTGGACTCGCCTCATTTACCTCCTAAACGTGGGAGTCAAACACTGCTGATTAGGTAAAGAAATCAGTCTTCAAATAGGAAATGATCAATATAGATCCTTCCCACGCACCACCTAGCGCTGCGCTCTCAGAGGCCGCAGCCGTCAACCCTCAGCCACACGAGGCCTTGCTCCAGAGGAGAGGTTCGTGACACAGTTAGAATTCTGCTGACAGAAGAAGTCCACCTGCGAGGCCCTTGTGCAAACTGACTTCTGCCCCCGTGGTGCGATGGTGGAGCATCCGTCAATGTTTTCTCTGTGATTCCGGAAGGAAAAGCACAGGGCCACTCAGTTCCCGGGGCTAAGGAGTGGGCGGGTTTTGTGCTGGAGCTCCAGGCCAACGCTCCTGGATGCCATGGAGGCGCAGCCCAGCCCCGTGGCTGAGAGCACAGCAGATGGTGGAGTCACTAGTAGATTCTGGGCGGCACCTCTGTTCCGCGGCGTGACCCTGAACAAGCCACTCCTCTCCCCTCTGCCTCCGTTATCTCATCTAGAAAGTGGGACGACAGTAAGAAGGACCTCATAGTCATGACTTGAATTTCATGAAGGAACACTGTGAAGCGCTGTTAGAAAGTGAAAGCACATGCTATAAATATAAAGGTGTTTGCTAAATTAACAATAGTTGGTCAGATAATTTGATTCCCTTTAAGACCTTCACAATATACAGTATACGGAACCTATTAAAAATGCAAGTTGCTGCCTCTTCCTTTATTCTAAATATCAGAACATCTCTTATGGAAAGAAACTATGAAATTTGATGCCAGACAGACTTGATGTAACTCCCAGACCTGCCATTCACTGGCCGTGTGACCTTGGGAAAGTCACTTAGCCTCCCTGGAAGCGACGTTTTCTTCATGGGGGACAGAAAGAATAATTAGAGTTCCGTGCTGGCAAATAGCTGATAACAAGCTCTCTGAAAATAAAGAGGTCCTTATTTGTAGTGTTTTCTGATTTCCGTGGTGTAAATGCCATGCTAGCCGATTTGAAGCTACGCGTTGTGCTAAGCGCAGAGCTGGGAGGAAGGACATGTGGTCCGCTCCGCTCTGGGAAGCCAGCACACTTGCTCCAGCATGTTCATGGGTGAAAACAGGATCTAGCATTTGCTGAACACTTACTATGCGTGTAGTTCTAAGCACTTACTCTTCGAAGCAGCCCTATGATGAGCTGTCATGATCATCCTTATTCAGCAGATGCCGTGGAGGCATAGCGGGGTGATTTGCCCACCGTCACACTGCTGGCCCTCAGCTCAGTGCCTGGCCCACTGGCCCAGGAAAAGATAGGCCGCGAGATTCCTACTCCCCCTCCTCCTCCTCCTTTCCTCCCCCTCCTCCTCCTCCTCCTCCTCCTCCTCCTCCTCCTCCTCCATCTTCTAGAGAATGGAAAATGGGAGGAAGAGAGAGAAAGAGAGAAACATTGATGTGAGGGACACATCGATTGGTTGCCTCCCACATGCACCCTGACTGGGCCAGTGATCAAATCTGCACCCCAGGTACATGCCCTTTGATCGGGAATCGAATCCGCTACCCTTCGGTGCATGGGCCGACAATAACCACTGAGCACACTGGCCAGGGCAAGCTATTTCTTAATGTTCAGTCATTTCTCTAATGTTCTATTGGTTCTCAGACAGTTCACCGCCCCCCCCCGCCCCCCATTGTCATTCTTCTAAAGGAACTAAAAACATTTCGTCTTTTCCATTAAAGTAAGGATGAGAGTATGAGGTTCAAAGAATCACTCTCTTAGCTATTTGGGTAAAAGCTGAGAATTCCACTCTGCTGGAAGAAGAATTAGGGATGGAGAGAAGATATGGATGTTTATTGAGTACCTACTATGCGCTAGGTGCTTCATATGCATTTAATAATCTCAGAGGTAGAAAGAATTATCCTCACCCTGCTCCCCACTCAACAGATGAAGATACTAGGATTCAAAGAAATTAGTGACTTGCCCGATTTTACATCACTGCTGAGTGGCTGTGCTGAGATTTGAACCCAGGAGCATGGGTGAAACTTGCTTCTTTCCCTTGTGCCATGCTGCTGACGCTTGGGCTCCCCTGTGCTGTGAACTTCAACAAGGGTGCTTTTTGGAACTCGGGTTGGAACTCTGACATAAACAGCTATGCCGATCACGGAGCATCTGTTGGCGGCCGGCCCAGCCCTCCTTCCTCTGACCGCCATCAGTAAGAACAGTGGCACGGCCAGTGTCAGGACCAGTGGCCTAGAAAAACACAGGGGCCCCGCTGTGGGCCTCTGGTACTGTTTATATGAGACTGCTCAGACCATGCCCTGGGGATGTCCAAATCCCTGGCTGGTTGTTGAGGGAAAATATCAGCCAGGGCTCCATTTCTGGTCCTCATCTACACACATTCCAAAAGAAAAACAGTCCATTTTAGCTCATGACCAAGTTAACTCTGAGACTGCAGGGACCCAGCCCTACTTGTCAGTACTCACGTTCATCTTATTTGTCTTCAGTCCAGGGCCAGTATCCAGAGCAGTCCTGAGTTTAACTTACCTGCATGGCCAGAGGGTCTAAGTAGATGAAATTACATGTAAATGGATCTTTAGAAACACTAATGAAATATTACTACTATGGTATCTGGGTTTTTTTTTTGACCCAACAAGTTGAATGGGGCGGGTTTTCAAGCATTACAAGGAGCCCTAGAATATACAAATGGAAAGGGACTTTATTTCATTTGTTCATTCACCAAATGTTTGAGCAGCTTCCATGTTTCAGAAATTGTTGGGTATTCACATTAAGAGATGAATTTGGCATGATTCTCATTAATACGAAGCTTATGGTCTAGTAGAGAAGGCGGCTCCGTAAAGCAATCCTATAAATACATCTAAAATTGCAACTGTGAAAAATGTTATGAAAGGGAAGTATATGATCCAACGAAAGACTTAATTAAGGGGCCAGAACCAAACTATGGGGGTCCTGGAGGCTTCCCCAAGGAAGTGACATTTGAAGAGTCAGGTGGGGGTTGATGGTGGGTAGTGGAGAGAGAACCCCAGGTAGAAGACTTGAAGGTGGAAGATAACATACCTATTTCAGGTGGAAAGAAGGCCAGAGTGGCTGGATCATTGAGGCTAAGTGAGAGGGTGGGGTGAGATGAGACTGGGAGGTGGGCAGGAGCCAGGTCACAGAGGGACTTGTCTCCAACTTCAGGCTATTGCTCAGTGTCCTGGGAAGGCATTGAAGACTTCCAAGCACCAGGGTAACATGATTGGTGCTGTCCTTAAAGCATCGGTGGAGGGGAGTATAGAGGGAGGAAAAGGTGGTGGAGTGTGGGGTTGGGGAGTTCAGATATATCATTTCAGCAGCCAAGGGGAGAAATGACCGTGGCCTGACCTAAGAAGGTGCTAGTCCAGTTCAGGGAGTTTTAGTAAGTACACTGACAGGACTTGGAATTTGTTTTCGTGGAGAGGGGGTGGAGAAGGGAGACGAGGCACCATAGATAAATTCCAGATTCATGGTTTATGTGGATAGATGGATGTTAATCTCATTCACTTGAAAAAAGACCGGATTGGTTGAGTTTATTCGTAAGTTTAAGCTAAGTAATGCTGAGGTAACAAATGACCCCCAAATCATGGTCAAAACAAAGGCTCATTTTTTTGCTGTACTATTTGAACATGGGGTCAGCTGTATTTCTGTCCTACATCATCTTTATGGTAGGGTGATGAGCAGAGGCTGTTCACAGGGCAGGGGGAATTGAGACATACTGATTCTTGCAGTTTTGGAAATTACACGCATCACTTCTTTTTTTAAATCCTCACCCAAGGATATGTTTATTGATTTTAGAGAGGCGGGGAGGGGAGAGAGAGAAACGTTGATTGGATGCCTCCCATAGGCACCCTGACTGGGGAATCGAACCTGCAGCTTAGATATGTGTCCTGACAGGGAATCAAACCAACAACCTCTTGGTGTATGGGACGATGCTCCAATCCTCTGAGCCACACTGGCTAGGACAACACATGTCACTTCTTATTCTCCGTAGGTCAAAGCAAGTCACATAGTCATGCCTGAGTGTAGATTCTTCCTGCAGAGGGGCCTCCCAGGGTGGGAGATAAGTATTTGAAACAATTAAGACAAATCTGTGGAAGGGAAATTTAAATTTCAACTTCACCATCTGTAAAACATGGATGATAATAGTGTACACTATATAGGATTACTGTGTTGGTTGAATGAGTTAATGCATGGAAAGTGTTTACAGCATGCACACACAATATATCCTGTGTCTCAGAAAGGAAAAGGAATTTGCCCAGTGATTTCTATTCATATATGCCCCCAGTCCACCTAACTCTCGGTGTGTGATAAAAATAAAATTACATATGACAAACATTTATTGGTACATTTATACACTCTGCCGGCACTGTGCTGGCCTGAGATTTGGGTAGGAAGACTTCCTCTTTAAGAAATTTATGCTATAATAGGGCCAAGGGATATGCCAACAAGTATGAAACCCAGGGGTCATGTAACAGAGCTAAGTCAGAGTGGTCTGCTCTGGACTTCCATATTTTCCCTTTGGATGAGGAAACATGTCTGAAATCCCCACCATTTCTCAGAAGTAGTGATTCTTGACCTGGATCTTGAAGCCTTAAGTTGTTCATCAGATGGGCAATGTGGGAAGGGCATTCCAGGAAGAGGGACCAGCGCATACACTTGTGGAGTCAGAGCTGCCTGATGTATCTGTAAACTCTACACAGTGAACTGAGCATCAGCACCCACCTCTCCCAGCCAGGGACTCACCAGGAGCGCTGGGCCACCAGGGTATGCCTAATGACCTGGTTTCACTGAAACCTGCCAGCTGGTTTCCTGGCTCTTATTTTGTTCAGTGGATATTTGAGCTGAGTGTGGGGTGAGGAGAAAGAGTTTAACTTTTGGAGAATGTGGGATCCCTTGTCACGTCCCGCGTGTTTCAGAGATCCCGTTCGGGTCCGGTTTCTGGAGAAGGCCGCAATCAAAATGAAGAGAAGCTAGAAAAGAATCAATTTGGGAAAATGTGGGGCCAGGCGGGAGCCCACCTCTAGTGGGAGGACTTCCAAGCTCTGGCCTTTGCTCTATCCCTTTTATTAGAGTTCTGAGATACACCCATTGCCCTTAGGCAGGTAATTCCAGTAACAGACAGATGATCTTTATCAATAAGGATTTACATGATTATTTGGTGGGGAAGTTGCCTCAGTTACCATTGTCTCAATTAGATAGGGGGTGGTTTGCTCTGACCTTTAGCTTCAAGGTTGACCAGCCTTCCCGGGTTCCCTTTTCACATAACTACCAAGTAACAATGTTCGGTTTCTGGCAGGAGAATGATTTTTGCATAAAGCAGGGAGAGATACACTTGACAGTTATCATCGGGAAAGGTACTCTGAGGAAATACTTTTAAAAGAATTATTAAAGGATTTGGCCAAATGGATCACAACCTAATGCCTTTCTTCAGTTTCTCTCCACAGACCTTCAGTAAAATTCTACTTTACTGTCTGAATGTAATAGAGAGTATATTTTAGTGTCTATGTATTTGTGTTTATGTGCGTGTAAGCAACTGCTTGTTTGATAGGAGGTGATATATTGAACTTGACTGTAATGAAATGGGGGACCTGGCCATGAAGTCCAGGTACATTTGAGTCCCAGATAAGCATCATGGCATTGTTGGCATGCCAAGTAAAATGTAGGCAGTGCTAGGACATGGACATTTACAAGCAGGTTGGGCCATTGTGTAAATGGCCTTGAACATCAAGCTAAGAACTTGGACTTGAGCATTCAAAGTTCAGAACTGTTTATAAGGACACAGGATTAATGTCATATGGGCGACTAGAGAAAGAACTATCATCTCTTGGTAAAGATGGCTAAGATGTCCTCACATGCCCTCAAGAGAGCCTGCCAACATTGGTGTGATTGAGGAGTGAGAGAAAGAGGGGGAGAATTCTGTTCAGTTTCAAGATAAACAGTATTTCTTTAAAAAGAAACCAAAACCTGCCATATCTCTATGTGGTGTTGCTATGGAAAGAGCTATTTTCATCAGATGTGAGAGCAGGAAGCCACATAAAACAGAGAGAAATGGCCAGAAATGCAGGCTCAAAATATCCCTGGGCTGCCCTAACTTAGCAGCATTTTTTAGAGAGGCCAGTTTCTGCATGCTTATATGACAAGAATGAGAAAAATGGAAGGCCTCAATGACCTATTCCTTCCATTTTCTCATTGAACAAGAAAACATGCCTAACATCCGTGGAACAGAAGAGGTATTCCAAGTAAATGACAATTTTCAGAATGAAGAATGGTCCCCTGATGGCACGTCTGTGACCTCATGCCCTTCACAGCCTTCCCCTCCCGACCCCACTACTGTCTTAGAACGAGGTAGCAGATCTCGTTGCCTTCCTGCTGAATGTCTGCACTGAAGCTCTTTGACCAGTTGTGCTTGACTTTTTAAGGGACATATTATGCTGGTGAAGTCTGAGAGACCTGTAGTGAGGACATGCAGATCTTTCCAAGCAAAATATGTCTTAAAAAGAAGCACATTCATAACGTTGGAAAAAGAAAGCATAGTCAACACTTGGAATGAGACGCTGGAGCCACCTGAGGTGTCTGAGAATATGACTGGTGCCTGAGTGAGTGGTGAAGGGTTGGGGTAATAATTTGCAGAGTCTTGGGACTCTGGGAGCTGAATGCTCCTGTAGAATGCACTAGCAACCAGGGAAGCAAATAATATTTGGTTAGCATGTCTGGCTCCTCTGTGGACTGTGGTCAGGATCTGAAAGTTGACACAGTTCCTGAGCTGAAGAAGGGAACAGTTGGCAAGTTTAGGCAGCAAAGGGCTAGGACATTAGGTCTTGTGTCTTCAGAACAGTTTTTTGGGGGGAACGGACCTCTGCTTGAGAAGTGAACGTGAAAACGCATCCATAGAGAGAGCAACGAGGGGCTCAGACACCAACCAAACGTTATTTCCTGCTCGCTCCGTGCAGTTTCTCAGAGTAACCTCTTGATTGCTCACACTGACAACACGGGTCAGAAGGGCAGAGTGCAGACTAGGCACTTGATTGAAAACAATTCTGTTGGGTGTGGGAACCCAGGGCATGGTTATTTTCTCATGGCTGGCAACATTTCTTAAAGTTTTGCGTAAGACATGAGCCATATGGGTTTGCCTTCTTTAGACAGCTGCAGGTCAGGGAGAAGGCAGACTGAAGCCACTAAAATGCCTGGGTCCTGTTAGAGTGGCATCCAATTGAATTTGACAAGTATTGATTTATTTATTTTTAATATAATTTTATTGCTTTCAGAGAGGAAAGAAGAGGGAGAGGGAGAGGGAGAGAGATAGAAGCATCAATGATGAGAGAGAATTACTGATCGGCTGCCTCCTGCATGCCCCATACTGGGGATGGAGCCTGCAACCCTGGCATGTGCCCTTGACCGGGAATCTGACCGTGGCCTCCTGGTTCACAGGTCAATGCTCAACCACTGAGCCACGCCGGCCGGGTTTGACAAGCATTTATTGAGCAGGTACTATGTCTGAGGCATGAGAATACAGAGAGAAACACACGTTGTTCCTCCCCAGAATAATTCACAACCCATTGGTGCACACACATCCACAAATAGCTGTGATTAATGCTGGGATTCTAAAACAATTGTGGGAGGTGCTGGACTGGACATTTTCTGTGTAGCTGGTGTCATTTAGTCCTCCCAGAAATTCTGTAAGTTAATGCATTTATGATCACCCCCTAGGCTGTATCAGGCCCCCTCCCAGATTGCTATAGTCTTTTGTGTTAAGCTAGGCGTTTCATTTCTCCCACTGAATTGTAACTGTCTATTGGCTTGCTGGCTCCCCCTCAGTTGTGTGTATCCCCAGTTCCTAAGTCTTTGCTTGGCATTCCAGGTGGCCAGTACATGTTTGTTGAATAAACAATGAATGAATGACTGTTAAGATATTCACAGAGCCTCTCCCTTCCCATCTTACTTAGGTGGGTGCTACCAGGGACCTCTCATGCTCATTTGTGTGTGTGTGTTTGTCAGTTGCTGAATGAAGTTTTCATCCCTTCTGTAGTTTCTTACATTCCCTTAGCTGGTTATTTGCAGCCATTCCCAGTCAATCCGGGAGTCCTGTTTAGATTCACACAGACCTGTATTTAAGATTCTTTTCCTTGTCACTTACTTAGGACCGTGGGAGATTTTCTTAATGTTTGGGAGCTTTAGTTTCACCACCTGTAGATGGGGCTGATGGCAACACCCTATTTCATAAGGATATGGAGAGACTTAAATGAAAAAGATGCATGTAAATGCTTTGCACAGTGCCGGAAACACACCGAGTGCTCAATTAATGTTCTTATTCTGAAGCTTTGTGCCAGTGCTGGGGCGGGTGAGGGGAGTAATGCCCCCAGAATTGCCGAGGGCTGACATCTTATGCCCCTCATCACAGAGGAAGCGAGAACTCAGGGCTTCCACCTAACATTTCCAAAGATTATGTTTTTCCACAAATAGTTTTTTTTTTTTTTAAAGAAAAATACAAAATGTAAGAATGTTTGAATCCAGCCCAAGAATGTACGTTATGTTCTTTAAAAAGGAAACATCAACAGAGTGTTGGGTGACAACCAGTCTCATGCGGATCTTTCAAACAAAGCAGAGAGGGCATTCCATGGAAAGTATTTATGCAGAACCTTAGCTGAGGGAAATGAGTTCTAAGCTTCCTTCTAATCCAGAAGACAAGGGGTCAAATTGCTAGGTTTTGTAGCAAGACTTTTGGATGAGCATTGTAAAAGCTGAGAGGACAGAGCTACTCCCGTGGAGCCTGTGGGGAGGCCTTAGAAGAGGCAGCCAGACCTGGTGGGGGCGCCTGGGAACCTGCAACACAGCTGACTGTCAAGGCACAAACTCTCCCACCCCCTTGCACAGGTTGATGTCTCCAGGTCTCAGTTTTCCCATCTGTAAAACGGGCACAACTCTAGGTAGTTATCTAACAAGGATGTAAGGAGTGACTGCACAAGCTACACTCAGCATGATGTCTGGAACGGTGCCTGGCACAGTGCCTGGCACACAGTGCTTGTCAGTGAATGTTGGCAGTGTCTTCCTCCTTCCCGCCTCCTCCGCTTCCTCCTCGGTGATTACTCTCATTATTCTTACTTCTCTCATTACTACTGCTATTCTATCTTTACTGTTACTTCTCTCATTATTACCACTACTTCTCCTATTACATATTCTGTTACTAGTACTATATTTTACTAATTCTGTTGCTACTGTCATTACTGTGTCTATGTCTATGACTACTACTGTTACTCCTCTGCTTTCTTCTATTAGTACTACTTCCTTCATCACTACTATTACTATTTCTTCTCTTCCTCTTCCTTCTTCTATTACTGGTATGACTTCCACTGCTATTTCTATTACTCCTACTTCTATTACTACTAATATTACTTCAATCACTATTGCATCTACTATTAGTTCTTCTTTTGCCACCACTTCTACTTTTAATATTATTACTACTGCTACTCCTATACGAGCTCATCATTTATGTCAATATGGTCATTTTATAAATGAGGAAACGCTGGCTGAGAGAGAAGAAAGAACCTGCCAAGATCTAAATTTGCTGGGGGCAGAGGTGGCCCCAGACCCAGGCCTCCTGACTCCCAGTGCAGTGTTTCTTTCATTCCTCCGGGATCAAGCACTTGGACTAAGTGCTACAACGGTAATTCATGATCGTGGGGACTGAAGATAATTCACTAAGTGGAGATGAGACTCAGGGGAGCGCTTACTGGCTGCGTGACCGTGGGTGATCCTTTCACACTCTGTACCTCACTTTCCTCACCTGCGTGGTGGGGATCAAGAAGTGCCTGTCTCATGGGGCTGTGGTGGGGATTAAATGAGTCAGTGCAGGTCAGAAGTGCTTCTTCCAGGGACTAGCCTGCTCCTAACCAACAGGACCTCACTTATCCTGCCCCCAGCCTCTGTCCACTGCCTGTCTTCAAGTCTCTCTCCTCCCAGCAAGGGGAAGGAATACCTCATCCATTGTCTGGCCAGGTGTTAGACTGGAACAGGCACCTCTGGCTGAGAACTTGAGCCATCTCTGTCTGTCTGGCGTCTTTCCCTCCCCATCTCCTTCCTGTCCCCTCTCTCTCTCTCCTCCCCTCCCTGTCTCTTCTCCTCACCCCCTTAGTCTCCTGCTGCTTTGTGGGGTGGCCAGGACAGGGGTGCCAAGTGGGAAGAGCATGTTTACTTTGAATAAGTGCTGCTGGTGGTGCTTGATGCTGTGAGTCATCAGAGGTCAAGAGCACGGATGCCGGAGCCTGCTGTGTGTAATCCCTGGCTCTGCTTCCCCGCTTTGTGAGCTTGGGGAAGTGACTTTACCTCTCTGAGCCTCGGTTTCCACATCTGTTGCAGGGGTGAAAGAATTGAATAGACGTCAAGCTCTGAGTACAGAGCCTGGCACACTCTAAGTCTAAGCGCTAAGTGACAGGCTGTGCCTGGAAGGCCACGCCCTCGGACAGCGCTGGGACTGCAGGGGCATGTGTGTGGCTGTTCAGCTGGGACGCTCCTCCTGACTTGTTTTCCAGGACAGACTGCAGAGCAGAGGACACTGGACTGGAAGAGATCGTGCAGACCTTGTCAGCCCCCTCACTTACTGGGAGGGATTCCGAGGTCTGGGAGGGATGTGACTTGCTTAAGCTGGAATTAGCTGGACCGAGCTGGAATTAGCACCCCGTGCCATTGCGAAACGAAATTTTAATTTTTCTTTAAATATTTTAAATTTAAATAATAGCCACATGTGGCTAGTGGCTCCTGTATCAGAACCACTAGCCACGTGTGGCTATTTCAATCACGAGAAAGCATCTTAGAGCCTCAAGTCTCTGCTTCTGCTTATGAAGGTGTAATTCTAGATAACAGCCGGCATGCAAACACCCCCTCCCCCGCAATCAGAACTCCTAAAGCTGCGGAGCCTTAGAAGCATGCATCCTCCTCACCTCACTGAGAACCCTGATGTCTTTACCGGACAAGTAGCAGAGAAGGCAGAGACGTGAGAGCTGTTTGAGCTCTTCCTCCCTCCCACCCAGGGACCAGTGTTCTGCCCCTGTTCTAGGTCTCCCTTAATGGCCTTTGTTTGATTTCAGTCCACTTGGAGGACTGTGTTTGCACATCGTGAGGATTGCTGGCTCTCCTCTGCTCATCTCTGCTGCTTGCAAACATCTAATTTTCTTATCTGCAGACTAGCGGCCTCTTATGTTTCATTCATAAGGCATTTATCTCCACCTTGCACTTCTGCTACGCTGATTTCCACAAGGAACTAGCAATTCAGCTTCCCAGGGGTCCACACTTCGGTTTCTCTCATGCCTTCCCCATCTCCTTGCTGTGATTAAGCACCATAATTCTCCCTCTGTCTAATCGTCTCTTCCTGCCTGGGTGAGCCGCTGCCTCTCCAGCCATCTGAAAGGATGATGCCTGGGCTGGCCACAGAGGTGATTTTGCTGAATGTATTGGTAGTGATTAGAAAGCACCAACCTGTTGTTAATAATGAGAAAGCATCTTGGAGCCTTAAGTCTCTGCTTCTGGTTACGAAGGTGTCATTCTAGATAACAGCTGGCCTGCAACCCACCCATCAGAATTCCTCTAGGCTGGGGCACTTCCTGGCCGCTGTTTCTTAGCTGACTTAGATACAATGGCCCTCCCTCCCTCCCTCCCTCCCTCCCGCCCTCCCTCCCTCCCTCCTTTCCTTTCTTCCTTCCTCCCTCTTTCTTTCTTGCTTTGTTTTTATTATTACTGATTTTCAGAAGGTAACCATGTACTTTAAAATTTCTTTTTATTTTTCCATTAGAGTTGACATTTAATATTGCATGAGTTTTAGGTGTACGGCATAGTGGGTAGACATTTATTTAACTTACAAAGTGACCCCCCTGATAAGTCTAGTACCCACGTGGCACCACACATAGTTATTACGATGGTATTGACTATATTACCTATGCTGTGCTTTCCATCCCTGTGGCCACTTTTACGTCTTAATCCCTTCACCTTCTTCTGCCTCCCAAACCCCTTCCATCTAGCAACCGTCCGTCTGTTCTCTGTATCTATGGGTTTGTGTCTGTTTTGTTTGTTCAGTTATTTTGTGTGTGTGTTTTTTTAGATTCCACATATGAGTGAAATCATATGATATTTGCCTTCCTCTGTCTGACTTATTTTACTTAGCTTAATACCCTCTAGGTCCACCCACGTTGTTATACATGGTAAGATTTCATTCTATTTTATGGCCAAGTAATATTCCATTGTGTATACGCACCACATCTTCTTTATCCAGTCATCTATCAATGGACACTTAGGTTACTTCCATATTTTGCTATTGCAAATAACACTGCAGTGAACATAGGGGTACATATGTCTTTTTGAATTAGTGTTTTAGATTTCTTTACATAAAAACCCAGAAGTGGAATTGCTTGGCCAAAAGGTAGTTTTATTTTTTATTTTTTTGAGGAATCTCCATACTGATTGCCACAGTGGCTGTGCCAGTTTTCAATCCCACCTACGGTGCTCAAGACTTCCTCTTCTCCACGTTCGGGCCAACCTTTGCTGTTTGTTAATTTGCTGGTGATAGACATTCTGACAGGTGCAGTTTTAAAATGAAAAGAATGATGCGAAGGTATTCATCACTTCACAGACTGCAAGTGTCTTCGTCACCTTCCTGCACACCCCTCCTCTCCGGATTCACGTTGAAAGCTGACTTCGTGCAGCTCTAGTTAATTTACGGGCAGAGTGCTCATTGCGCTGTGCCAGAGATTCTTCTAAAGATTAGTAATCAGAGCATCTGCAGTGGATGAGTGCCCATTTGATCAGCATTCAAAAAGGACTCCACCCCAGAATAAAGGCTTCCTATTCTTCCCTTTAATTCTCAAGACCACCCTGTGAGGAAGGTCCTAGCATTAGCCTATGTTATAGATAGAAACAGGGAAAAACTGAGGAAATCACTCACCCAGAGCTGCACAGTGGCCAAAGCAGGCTTCATATGCAGGTTTGACTGCAAAGCCCATGCACTTAACCCTGGGCCACACAGTGCGCTGTCACGTAGCGAGGGCAGAGCTGGGAGCCGGGCAGGAAGGTGCGTGGCGTTATGGTGGGTCTCTGTTGTTTTGGGCTGCCCAGCAATCTTTCCTTTCCTTCCTTTTGGGAAGAGCACCTTTGTTTGGGCCAGGTTCCCCAAAGCAGGCCCTCAGAGGGGATATAAGTTCAAATGAGCTATTCAGAAATATATGGTGAAGGGAGAAGATTTGACTTTGCTGGGCACACAATGTGATATATAGATGATGTATCACAGAATTGTACACTTGAAACCTATATGTGTTTATTAACCAATGTCACCCCAATACATTTAATTAAGGAAAAGCAAGTGTTTCCAGGAGAACCTGGTAAGGAAGTCGGGAAGTAGGCCTGGGACAGGAGGAGTTGCCCAGCAAGGGACCCCCTAGCCTCAGCCCGATTCCACGGGAGTTCTGGAGTGTAAACTGCACCGACTTGAGGCCAGAGAGCTGAATTTTCCTACCCCTCCCCCAACGCAGGGTCACCCATGGGCGCTGTAAACTCCGGGTCCCCCGGCTCTCTGAGCTTGCAAGTGGCTCCAGCAGCCCAAGCAACATCCTTTGAAGAAGGTTGCGCATGGGCGCTGGGAGAAACACGCTGGGGCAGGGGGAAGAGAGAAGGTCAAAGGGGTTCAAGGGAATGTGAACGGAGCAGACATTGGATGTGTCCTCTGTACTCCTCAGTTTTTCATGGAGGGGATGTCCTCTTTGCATTCCTTTGGAGCCCATCAGTCGGGATCAGGGTTTCTCAACCTCTGCACTGTTGGCATTTGGGGTGGGAGGATTCTTGGTGGTAGGGGCTGGCCTGTGCCTCGGCGGATGCTCAGCAGCATTCCTAGTTGTCACAACCCATTGATGCTCAACAGTATCTCCAGACAGTGACAAGTGTCTCCTGGGGGCAAAATCGCCCCCCACTGAGAACTGCTGGTCAGGTGATCTGCCTTCCCCTGGCAGGGGGATGGACATTTGACCCAAGCTGCAGTAGTCAGACTCTCCCACCCAGGAATTTCGCTCTTGCCAAGTGATGCAAGAGCATACATGGCTGGGGGTGATTAATCAAGAATGCTGTGTCCTAAAGAGACTAAGCCTTGTTTTTCCTCCTCTGATTCGGAGTTTTCCTCTGATTCTGCGTCACTCAGAGCCTTCAATAAATTTCTTCTCTGCTTCAGTTAATCTGAATCAGTTCTGTTGCCTTTGATGAAAGACTCTTAATGAATATAGTGACTAATCTGTTAAATTTTATGACTTGGAATCTCTAACCCAAGAACTAAAAAGTATCTGTAGACACAATGGAAAGGAGAACTCTGCTTGACCGTGATCACTTCTCCTGGTTCCTGACTCTCCACTTCCTCCCTCTTTCCCACCTTCACATACATTCGATTGACAGTTGTATAGGGTTGGATTAATTAATTAAAATAGTGAACAGTCCCCTTGGGAGAAAGACTCTTGCTTTGCTACTTCACTCAGCATCGGCTACTGGAAAATTCCTTGCTTCAGAAGACATCCTCTTACTAGGGGACGTCTATCTGGACTTTTTCCACAGATTTATCTTTCCCATGTCGCAGATGCAGTTCTCTCTCTCCAAAAAAGGAATTGTTAATTTTTTTGGACTTGGAGACTACCCATTCTGTTTTCCTGGAAAGTTATCTAAGACTCTGGAATTGTTCCACTCCTAGAGATGTGTGGTGTAGACTGTCCTTGATGTTTGAGGATGGCTATATCGGGGATGGTGTGTGCAGCTGAACGCGTGAGCCCTCCATCTTTCCCAAGATTATATGCCATCTCCTCTTAGCTCTAGCACGTAGCTTTCTGTGTCTGCATGAGCTGCTCTACTGCAAAATATCAAGGGAAAGCACTAACGGGAGCCTGTCAGTGCTCAGAAACACTTACCAAAACATGTTCAACTATCTGATGACGTTTTGGGGAATTGCCATTAGGAAAAGTATTTGTTAAGAATAACTAGCCCTGATACTAAGAACTATGTAGTATTTTCTTTTCTTTTTTTTCCCCTCCAGGATGCCAGGGAGCTCACAGCAAAATCTGGAGCTACTCATAGATTCTATGTTATCTATGCTACTGTGCCTCATATTTCCTTTCTTTCCTTTTCCTTTGTCTAGATTCACTACTCCTGTATTTACCTTACTAACCTCATTAGACCCTTTGTTGTTGGCTTCTACAAAACCCCTTTGAAAAGGAAGTAGGGTATGAACAAACAAATTCTAAAGGTGTATTGCATTTTGACTTTTGAGAAGAGGTAACTTTCTATGGGTGTATTTCAGTGCTCTTAACATTCCGGACATAAAATGATATCATATGCATGTGTATATGTTTGCAAATGCATGTTGGGTGTTAGGGGAATGGACTGAATGTCCTCCTTGTCCTTTCTAATACTGGTGAGTGTCCATGAGACCTTGAAATAGCCACTGTAGCTCTCTAGGCTTCAATTTCTCCTTGGAATGCTTTTGACTGGAAGTATCCAGGCCCTTGTCTGTTATGAACTTCTGTAGTAATGACATTGCCTTGGAATTGAATTAATCTTCAAGATGGTATGGTCTTTCAAGAGAGTGAAAGGACATCCCTTGGAATGGGATAAACTATTTAAATCATGTATCTGGTAAGGGTGTAAGTATCAAGACTATATAAATAACATGACTCAACAACAAAAAGGCAAACAATCCAATTAAAACATGGGCAAAGGATTTGAATAGACATTTCTTCAAAGAAGATAAAATGGCCCTCAAGCACATGAAAAGATGCTTAATGTCAATAGTCATTAGGGAAATACTAAATCAAAACCACAATGAGATAACAGTTCACACCCAGTGGGTTGGCCATAACAATAACAACAAAAAGGAAAATAAGTATTAGTGAGGATATGAAAGAATTGGAACTCATGCATTGCTGGTTGCAGTGTAAAATGGTATATCCCTGTGAAAAACAATTTGGCAGTCTCTCAATAAATTAAACAGAATTATCATATAACCCAGCAATTTCATTCCTAGTATACCTAAATGAATTGATAATGGTGTTCAAAGCTTGTATAGGCATACCTCAGCGATATTGCAGATTTGGTTCCAGACTACCACATCAAAGGAAATATAGCAATACAGCATGTCATATGCACTGGGAAACCAGAAAATTCATGCTTCGCTTTACTGCTACACTATACTGTAGTCTTGTATGTGTAACTAGCCCTGTATCAAAAACCAATGTATATATCTTAATTAAAAAATAATTTATAGCTAAAAAATGCTAACCATCATCTGAGCCTTCAATGAGTTGTAACCTTTTGCCCGTTGGAGGGTCTTGTCTTGAGGTTGATGACTGCTGGCTGATCAGGGTGGCTGCTGAAGGCTGGGGTGTGTGACAATTTCCTAAAACAAGACAAAGAAGTTTGCTGCATCGACATTACACTTTGTCTGTAGCATGTGATGCTGTTTGGTAGCATTTTACCTACCGTAGAGTTTCTTTCTTCCCAAGCCCTCCAGCCGCCTATGCGTACAGGGGCGAGGAGCGCTGCTTTACAGTGCATTAGGCCAGTGGTTCAAACCTCTCTGTGGGTAAGAATCACCTGAGGTCTCCTTCTACACGTTGGTTCCTGAGACCAGAGATTAGGATTTGTTGGATGTGGGTGATGTTCACAGACAGGCATCCAGGAGATTCCAATGCAGATGCTCCAAGAATTCATTTAAGAAATGCAAAAATAACGGAGGGACAATTGATTTTCAAACTTTATTGGGCATGAATATCACTTGGGAAGTTTACTAAAAATACAGGCTACCGGGCACCACGCCCAGATGTTCCGATTCAATTAGTCTAGGACGGGGCCTGGGAACCCGCATTTTAGATAATCTCCTCAGTTAATTCTGATTAAGGGTGGTTAGGAGACCACCTTTTGAAGAACACGATTTCAGATAGCAGGCTCTCTGAGGATACAGGACAGCTTTCTACTCTTGCTAGACCAGAGCTGTGGCCTCCATCTAACAAAACAGGATCACCTGGGAGGGTTGACAAGTCAATGACTTTGAACGCTGCATTTGGCCCTTTGCATCTGTGGAGTCACGCAGTCCTGGATGGAGATCCGCGGCTGGGAATCTGCGGTTGGGAAACGGCATCTGCAAATGCGAAAACACTGTTTTCCATCCATGGTTGGTTGAATCTGCGGATGCGAAACGTTTGTATACAAAACCCGCAGATATATAGGCAGGGCCGACTGTATTTATTGAAACCCGCCCCCCACCACAACTGCATATAAATGGGCCCGTGCAGGTCAAGCCTGATGCTCCAGGGCCAGCTGTCCAGCAAATGTCGAGGTGCCCCATCGTCACCCTGTTGCACTGGGAGATGGTCCTTCGTCAGTTGGGAAGCGAGCCACGCAGTTTCCAAGTTCAACATTTCCTCGTGGGGCTCTGCCAGCGCGGCCTCGGGATGACTTACTGTTTGCTTTGCGTCTCTGGTATGTGCCTGGTGTAATATTTACCAACCGGTCGGCTCTGTGGACACAGCGGGCCGTGAGACTGTCTGTGTTTGCGCCACCCCGCTTCCCGGCGGGGCCCGTTTCCATGGCAACGGCCTTTCCTGTCAGCGGCCTTGCGGGGAGGTTTAAAAGAGCACACTGTTGGGTATTGCTGTCTGGAGCCTAATGAGGCCGGATTTTTCTCTTGGATCCTTAACAAGGACACAGGAGCAGCCCTTCACTGCAGCATTCTCGCTGTATTTTCCTGTGCCCTGAAAACCATCTTTTCAGCTTTGTGTTCCCCATCAGCCAGTGAGGCTTGATGGTGTGATTTGCTGAGTAGAAACTTCCCTCCAAACACTGTAACCGGATCAGGTGTCCTTTTGCAGTGCGATCTTCCCAATTTGACCGGGCAGGTATTTTCTCCTCCTAAATAGCTCTCAAGTTTCCCTTCTCTGCTGTGTTTGATCCTAAACATGTCGCAGTTGGGAAATCCCAGCAGCCCCCGGAGTGCTCTCCCGGCCCATAGCTTCCCTTCCCAGGCAGCCCGCCCCGGGTGCTTCTAAACCGCAGCTTGGCCTCTGCTGCAAGGAGAGCCCACGCCCCTTAGGATGGCACTCGATGCCGTCATGCCCGAAGGAGCTCAGCACTATCCCATGGAGCTGGAGTGCCAGCCACAGATGCCATCTTCAATTTTCTAGGAGCCACAGGAAAATAGTAAACTTAAGCAGGTGAACTTAATAAAATAGTGTGCGTTTTTTTAGCTCAGTATATCCCAAATATCATTAGCCAAACAATATAAACATACTAATGACTAGAGGCCCAGTGCATGAAATTTGTGCACGGGGGTGGGGGGGTCCCTCAGCCCGGCCTGCACCCTCTCCAATCTGGGACCCCTCGGGGGATGTCCGACTGCCCTGTGGGATGGGGCCTAAACCGGCAGTTGGACATCCCTCTCGCAGTCCGGGACCGCTGGCTCCTAACCACTTGCCTGCCTGCCTGATCGCCCCTAACTGCCTCTGCTTGCCGGCCTGATCACCCCTTAACTGCCCCCTGCTGGCCTGCTCGCCCCCTAACTGTCCAGAAGATGTCAGGTTGACCTGGTCTAATTAGCATATTACACTTTTATTAGTATACCTATTTTACTTTCTTTGTTCTCACTGAGTCTTCAAAATCTGTGTATTTTAGGCTTGTAGCACATCTCCACTCCAAACTGTGTTTTCTCTCGACTTTTGATGTTGGAATGGCAGTTGGAATCTGGCTGAGCCTTCTAGGCCGCATAGTGGGCCATGTCTCTCTTTCTGTCTACATTCTCACCCACCTCCTGTATCAGACAACATATACATTCAGCTGAGTAATATTCCACACCAGGCAACACTGAGAAGCTACATAAATTGATTAAAAACACAGTACTTCCCTCATCCCCTCAAAGAAAGTGCAACATATATAATGGAGGTCAAAAGTTTAAAAAAGTTCTGCTGTTCGGGGTCATCCAGGCTATCATTCTCCTCCAGCTGCTGCAAAACCAGGGAGAGATACTTGTATTAGAATAGCGGAGTTAATGAATGAAAGAATTGCTCAGGTCTGCCATTTGAGCCTGAGCCCGGTGACTCACGGTGCTGGTGACAGCATGTCACAGCCCTGGGACGTATGTCATTGTGTTAGAAGAAAAGTTGGAAAGACCTGGGTTTAATCCTAGTTCATCCTCTTCCTAGCTGTGTGAACCATGAGTACGTGAGAACCTCTCTCAGGCCCTCAGTGTTCTCACCTGTCAAATGGGGCTACTAGTGGTACTGCCCCGCTGGGATGTTCTGAGCGTTTACTGAGATACTGTGATACCAAGACACCAGAGTTGTGGCATCTCCTTCGGCGACAGTTATGAACATCAGTCCTCCTTGACCTAGAGTGATTTGGGTGTAACATTCTTTAGCTTTAAGATAATTCCTGGGCTCTGAGACCAGGAATTCTTTAAGATCAGATTCCCTGGCTTCCTCCCCTCTAAGAGTTTCCAGCAGGTTTTGTGTTTGGTGACATCTAGTGGTTGGATGAGGTAGTTGTGAAAGTTCTTCCCTTCCCTGTTCTAGCTTCCCCACCCACTCCTGTCTGTCTCCTTCATGTCTCTGTTCTTCCGTCTCTGGATTCAGGCAGCATCTATATAGCATCTATCTTCCAACCTTCCTCACCTACCTTGTCCCTGACCCATTCCCTCTCCCCGGAGGGCCACGGCTAGGATGACTGGCATTGAGGCTTCCATGCTGGTGATGACGCCCACCTTGAATCTTCCCTGCTCTGCCCAGACCAAGCCAGGCACTTGCTCCTCTGGGGTTGCAAGACATTTATTATTTCCCTTTTGTTTAACTTTTAAAATAATCTCATTTAGTCAATACTGTTTACTGCAAACCCACTATATAGCAGTACTTATTACATTGGATTGTGGCAATATATTCACATGCCTGAGTCTGCATTAAACAGTGAGATTTCCCCTCCACTTTTTCCCTCCTCATCCGCTCACTCTCACTTCCTTCCTCTTTTATATTCCAGGTGCCAACACACAGCATCTTCTAAATAACAATGTATTTTTCAATACCTTTATCAGTGTTAAACACAAAAGAGTCATAAATGCACAGAATATCAGTCCCCATGGCTCATTTTTGGCCTTTCAGAACTAATCTAGTACTCTTCAAGTTATAGCCTAAGTGATCTCAAATGTGACTAAGAATCAGAATGGACACAAATCTATAGCTAGTTCAACTTGAGATAATACAGCACAATAAGTAACCAGAAATTGGAAGAAAAGTGCCATGGATTTTGGGGGTGTAAAGGTCAAGCGAACAGTTATAGTGTGGAATTTGACCAGTTCGTTTCCCTGCTTTAAGAAAAGTAAGCGCCCCCTGAGTCAAATACAGTGATTTCCAGTATTTTACTGCACCTCAGCTGTAAAACTCAGACCCTAGTATACATATGTATGTTACTTATAAGTCATATGTATCCTTCAGTAACACATATTTTCATTATAAAGCATACAAAAGAGAAATTTAAAAACTATGAGAAAAGGTAAACAAATAGATGTCTAAAGCTTTTCTCCTTTACCCAGAGGTTCATCTCTGTCCCCCTGGGCTGTGCCGTCCCACTTTGAAGAGCCGGGTTAGTCCTGGCATCCCGAGCCTTCTGCCTTCTGGGCCCATCGCTCTGACACAAATGCTTCTCCAGTCTGCTTTACTCACACCTCCTGCCCATGCTGCCCCGTCTCCCTGCCGTGTTCATGCATGTCCGCCCTCCTGGCGCTCGCCCTCTCCTCCTTGCACTATCCAACCTAATACCTTTGAAGATCTGGTTCCAGATCCTTCCATCTCAGAAAACCTTGGGGAAACGGAGGCCCAAGGGTAGAGGTCACTGTGCAGGTTAGACTGCAGGGAGGAAGGGGCTGGTTTCCCAACTGACCGTTTCTTCACTCAACAGATTTTTGTTGAAGACTTGCCCCGGGCAGGCATGGAACCTATTCCAGGAAGTTCTCAAAGGTGGTGAGCCAGGATTTGCTGCCCTAGAGGGATTAAGAGGCTGGAATGATATTTGGATAAACTAGGAAGCCTGTTGGGTTTCATGGCAGGGTCTGGTTGGTAAGCTTGGTCTCTGGAACTAGACATGTCTTGATTTAAGTCTTCCCAAATGAACCACTTTCTGTATGGCTTTAGGCAAGACTTTACATTTCCGAACCTCTGTTTCTTCATCTGTAAAGTGGGACTCCCAATCTGTACCATCTAGGACTGTTGTGAGGATTAAATAAGAGGATGCAAATAGAATAACCAACTTACCTCAGTTTGCCTGGGACTTTCCTGATTTTAGCCTGAAAGTCCTTCATCCTGGGGACCTAGTCAGTTCAGGGCAACACTAATGTCTGGGGAGCTGCCTGGGGAGTCCCTAGCACGTGCTACTAGGAGGTCTTGTCATGCTTCTTTGTTCAGGCTTCTATTTGCCTATGCTCTTAATTCTTCTTTCTTCCCCTTTTGTAAGATATTTGACTTTTGATCCTTAGTGCATTTGACTAGGAGACTTTTATTTAAGTCCAAAGGAATCTACATATATAAAAGCCCAGCGACCTGAACAGTGGAATGACTGGTGGCTATGACGTGCACTGCGGCAGCCAACGTGCACTGCGGCAGCCTGATCCAGGGCCCAATCAGCCTCTGCCACCCCCTGCCCCCGCCAGCCCAGCCCTCAATTGGCCCCCAACACCCCAATTGGGGGCGGGGACAACTGGCCAACTGCCTGAAACCCCTCCCCCTGGCCGGTCCTGGCCAATGGGCCACCATTGGGATGGGCCGGCTGGACCCCACCCGTGCACAAATTCATGCACCTGGCCTCTAGTGAATTTATAATGATAAAATTGTAGGCACAGCCAGGGGACTCTGGAAAACCCCTGAGACAGGAGATGTTCCCTTTTCATGAATTCTGGGAGGGTTATTGAGTGCTTGCTGTGTGCAAGGCTCCGGGACAGGCGCCTGGGATACTGCAGGGAACAGACAGAGCCAGCCTCCTGCTTCGGACTGGCGACCAGCAGCTGCTGACCCGCCTGGTGTGCGTGGAGCCCTGGCACTTTATCCTGAACTCCTAAACAAAAGCCCTGGAGTCATTTGTCTTTACATTTCCCCCACTCCTCACCAAATGGACTATCTCTAAGGGCTGTGGCAAATGCCCTTTCCACAAGATGCTTTTAAAAACGAAAAGAACATAGGGAATGGGTGAAGTGCTGAGAGGCACGCCCAGAGTTCAGCAGGGTTGCCAGGCCAGGCCCAAATGTCCCCTAAGCCATGTGGGAGGCTTCAGAAAGGGACATTGAGACGTTGTGTCCCACTTGTGCAGCGGGGCAAGCTGTGGCCTCTGTCCGCATTCCTGCTGTGTCCCTCGAGGAGAACCCATTCTGATCTTCTCTTGGTTAAAATTGAACCGAGGAACGGCCTGGAGAATGTCCATCTCTCAGTGAAGAGCTGAAGCTCCAGGCACAGAAGTGGCCTGAGCAAAGAGCAAAGTTTGTACTGGTTTTGGCCACAGAGTGAGAAAAAGAATAGTAAGTTGTGAGTCCCCTTGGGCATATGGTCGTCCCTCTTTGGGGATGGAACTTTGTCACTAGTTCTAAATGGTCTAAAAGTTGAGGACCTAAGTATAAATCTAGGTGTGTGTGTGTGTGTATACAAACGCATGTGTGCATGCACATGTGTAGTTACGGGGGCCTCTAGGAGGCAGCATGGATATTATTTAAGAACCCAGTGTTGCATGCAGTCCTCACTCCATCAATGCATAACATGAATCTTGGGTAAGATACTTAGTACCTCAATTTCTCCATCTATGGTATGTTGTTGTGGTTTGGATTTGCATTCCCCTGATGGTAAGTGACGTTGAGCCCCTTTTCACGTACCTGTGGGCCATCTGGAGGTTTGACAGAACTCTTGTCTCTCTTAAACGAGGCATTGCATATGCATGTATAGATTTGTAGTGAAGACCAAACTACCTTATTTCATGATTGGACCACTGACATTTTAATATCATGTAATTCAAATTCTCCAATGTATATTAGTTTGTTAGGGCTGCTGTAAGTAGGTGCAGCAAATTGAGTGGTTTATACAATTTGTTCCCTCAGGTTCTGGAGGCTGGAAGTCTGAGATGAAGGTGTTGTCAGGGCCACGCTCCCTCTGAGGTGCTAGGGAAGGGTCTGTCCCAGGCATCTCTTAGCTCTTGGTGCTTCGTTGGCTTATGGCCGCAGAACTCCAGTCTCCACAGCATTCTCCCTGTGTGGTGTCTGTCTCTTCACATGGCCACCAGTTCTTTTTCCATGGACACCAGTCCTATCGGATCGGGGGCCCACTGTACTCCAGTACGTCCTTATATTAACTGATTACATCTGCAATCTGCAACGACTCTATTCCCATTCTGAAGCTCTGGGGGTTAGAATTTTAATATACCAATTTTGTGAGGACACAGTTCGGCCCGTAAGTGTTTTATTATTATAGTTTACTAGAGGCCCAGTGCACGAATTCGTGCATGGGTGGGGTCCCGCAGGCCCGCCCCGATGGGGGCTGATTGGGCCGGACTGGCAGGGGGAGGGGCTGCGGTAGGTTGGCTGCTGGCCCTGACCCTGATGGGGCCTAATTAGGGTGGGGCTGGCTTGGGGGAAGGGCCACAGCCGGCCAGGGGGAGGGGCCATGGGCGGTTGGCCAGTGGCCCTGCCCCCAATTGGGGTGTGTGGGGCGGATCGGGGGCAGGGCCAGCTGGGGGTAAGGGGCCGAGGGAGGTTGGCCGGCCAGCCCCACCCTGATCTGGCTGGGGGTGGGGGGGGTAGGGGAGGGACCACCTCCCACCCCCCATTGGGTCTGTTGGCTGGCCACAGTATGCATCATAGCAATGGGTCATTTCAGTTGTTCCGGAGTTATGGTAGCTTGGCTTTTATACGTATAGATAATTTTTCTTCTTTTAAATTAATCATGGGTATTATAAGTGACCATACCTTAGAATTAGCAAGATCCAGTGTATATACATATGAGCACTTAGTATAACACCTGCCATATAGTAAACACTTAACTAATGATAATGATGGTTGTTATCACAATAGTGAATACATTATTTTCATTTTTTATTAGCTGTAGAATTGTAACAAGAATATCTATTTGGCAAAATTCTTTTCTTTTTTTTTTAAACTAGAATAACCATGCTGTACATTACATCCTCATGGCTTATTTATTTTATACTGGAAGTTTATACCTTTTGACCCACTTCACACATTTTGTTACCCTGCTCTCTGCCTCTGGCATCCACTGATCTGTTCTTTGTGTCTATGAGTTTGCGTTTTGTTTGTTTTTATATATTCCACATATAAGATAGGTCATATGACATTTCTCTTTCTCTCTCTGACTTATTTCACTTAGCAAATGCCCTCAAGGTCCATCCATATTGTTGTAAATGACAAGATTTAATATTCCGTTATGTGTGTATGTGTGTATACCTATACCTATACCCAAACCTATACCTATATCCATATTCATATCTATATATATCACATTTTCTTTATCCATTCATCCATCTATGGACACATAGGTTGTTAGTTGCTTCCATGTCTTGGCAATATATTGTAAATAATGCTGCAGTGAACATGGGGTGTTTATATCCTTTCCAGTTAGTGTTTCTGTTTTGTTTGGGTAAATATCCAGAAGTAGAATTGCTGTGAGCACTAATCCTAGTACAGTAGGGCCCTGCCCTTATGACCTCATCTAACCTTAATTACCTCCTTGTAGGTCGTTCTCCAAATGCAGTCACATAGAGAATTAAGGGCTTCAATGTATGAATTTTGAGGGGCACACAATTCAGTCCATAGCACTTTCCATCTCAAGATCTTTAACTTAATCACATCTATAAAATCCTTTAGCCATGTAAGGTAACATAGAGATAGATTCTGGAGATTATGGCATGGACGTCTTTGGGGAGGGGCCCTGATTTTGTCTACCATAGCTCTTGTGTCCCTTTGACATGACGCATCAAGTTCCTTTTAGATTTGATCAATTTAAATTCATCTGTGAGCTTCCACTGCACAGGGTTCTAATATGCTCTATCTCATGATTATTCGGCTCCTCTCCCTGGGGTCTTTCTAAGGTCCTGGATGCCAGGGTCTTAGGTAGCTCCGAAGCATTGGTCCTCACTGGTTACTTACTCCATAGGGGCCCAGTGTCCCAGCTCGTCTGGTCCATTGGAGTCTGGGGACTCTGCTGCCAAGCTTGGGGCTGGGTCTAGAGGTTGGGGTCCCACCAATGTCCTTTTACTCCCTGGGGTGCTGCAACTCTTGTGAACCTCTGGAAACTTCCTTTCCTTTTTTTGCTACCCTTAAGACAGAATGTCCATCCCTCCCTTCCCCCTTGGGGACATCTAACATATTCATGACAATTAAATTAGGTTTTTACAATGCATAGGCAAAGCTGTTGACTTTAAGCAGGGTCTGCTTTTCCAAAATTCTCCAAGTCAAGGAAATACATGGTGAAATTGGGTACATAGCAGAGAAAAAATGAATGAAGAAAGAAACCTTAACGTATCAATAGATTGTCCTATCACATCAAGTCAGGGACAGCTTTTGGAAAATAAGCAAAAAAAAAAAAAAAAAAAATTCATTAGGAGAAAGGAATTGGGTGGGGGCACGGGAGTGGGTGAGCTCTGGCTTCTTCGTGTGTATTTCCCTGAGGCTCACACTGTGCCTTGAGCATAAACCGGTTGATGATTGCTAACAGAGGGTGGGTGTCTTTGAGTTCTCCCAGAAGTAGACCCTGAATTGAGGATTTGAGTTCAAGATTTTATTTGTGAGATGGAAGAAAGTATAGAAGGTGTGGGGAGGTGATGCCAGGAAGGGAAGGCAGCCAATTGGGTGCACTATTTTTTTTTTATTGGAGTAAAATTAACATACAACATGATATTAGTTTCGGGTGTGTAACATAATGATTCGATATTTCTATATAATGTGAAATGATCACCACAATAAGTCTAGTTAATATCCATGGCCACACATTGTTACAGAAGTTTTTTCTTGTGATGAGAACTGAAGCTCTATTCTTTTAACAACTTCCAAATATGAAAGACGGTATTATTAACTACAGTCACATAGTCACCATGCGGTACATCACGTCACCAGGACTTGTTTACCACTGGAAGTTTGTACCTTTTGATCCCTTTCACCCATTTTTCCCACCTCTCACTCTCTGCCTCTGGCAACCAATAATCTGTTCTCCGTATGTATGAGCTTAGTTTTTTATTTTTTTAAATTCTACATATAAGTGAGACAGCTGGTATTTGTCTTTCTGTCTGACTTATTTCATTTAGCATAATGCCTTCAAGGTCCATCCACATTGTCACAAATGGCAAGGCTTCCTTCTTTTCATGGGTGAATATTATTCCATTGCATGTATGCACCATAACTTCTTTATCCACTCACCCATCTGTGGACACTTAGGTTGTTTACATATTGTGACTTCTGTGAATAATGCTGCAAGGAAAATGGGGATGCATGCATCTTTTTAAGCGAGTGTTTTCATTTTCTTCAGATGAATACCCAGAAGTGGAATTGCTGGATTGTATATTAGTTCTATTCTTTATTTTTTGAGGAACCTCCATGTTGTTTTCCGAAGTGGCCGCACCAATTTACAGTCCTGCTAATAGTGTTCCACGCCAACACTTGTTATTTTTTGGCTTTTTGGTAATAGCCATCCTGACCCCTGTGAGGTGGCATCCCATTGGGGTTTTGGTTTGCATTTCCCTGATGATTAGTGCTATTGAGCACCCTTTTACATGTCTGTTGGCCATCGGTATGTCTTTGGGAGAAATGCCTATTCAGGGCCTCTGCCCATTTTTAATTGGGTTGTTTGCTTCTCTGCTACTGCGTTGTATGAATTTCTTATATATTTTGAATATTATCTCTTGAGTGAACTGTGAAAACCAGCAATGGAGATGCATGATCGAACTCAACTGGGAAATGGTTCCAAACACACACCTCACAGTGATGCCATGGAGGGGTAAGGGAGCCGGGGTGTTTGTACACTGACTCCTGAGAGGCCTGGCAGGTTGACTGTCCACAGTCCTAGACGGTGAAAGTCCTCTGGGGCAGAAATGCAGATTCCACTGGTTAGAGGCTCGTGGGAGCCCTGGGGAAGGTCTGAGGATGGGGAAGGGGCCCTGTGTCTGCTTCAGGGGACCCGAAATGACTGGGGCTGTGCCCACACACAAAGTTATGATTTCCAGGATTTTCGTAATTTGGGAATGTTCACCTTTGGGGCTAGAGTCTCCGGGGTGGCCATGGGCCTCACATGGACCCTACGTAGCCATGGGCCATTTCTCCATCAGCTTGCTGCTTTCTATTCACGTTAACATTTTAAAAGTGAAGTCTTTTCCCATTTAACCACATTGTGCATTTGGCCTTTAGAGAAACTCGGGTCATGGGACCTAGGAATTTTCGCCTTCAGTGACCCTGTGTGCATTAAGAAAGTGCACAGGTGTAGTGAGAAATTACTTGGTATAAAGAGAAATATATTAACATCATGTATAAAACATTTTCATCAAGTTAAAAGTTTGTTTCTTTTTAAAAATTATTGTTATTTTGCTTTTTTGTTAATCCTCACCTGAGGCTATTTTTCCATTGATTTTCAGAGAGAGTAGAAGGGAAGGGGTGAGACAGAGAGAAACATCGATGTGAGAAAGGCACATTGATTGGTTGCCTCCTGCACGCACCCCGACCAGGGCCAGGCATCCAGCCTGCAACTGAGGTACATGCCCTTGACCAGAATCGAACCCGGAACCCTTCAGTCCAAGGGCCGAGGCTCTATCTACTGAGCCAAACCTACGAGGGCTGTTTCTTTTTATTTTGAAAGGAATTGAGCCAGGTCCAAGGTCCCCTAAAGGTATTGCTGTGGACCTCTGTGTCTGATGGATGCGTTGGCTCTGGAGAAGCGTCCTGGGAGGGAAAGGTGGCTGGTCTGGCTCATCTTTACAATCTGACTTCCCAGGTGGATGATCCACACCTGCCACAAACACGTGGGCAGAGAAGCTCCCAGGGTCTCTGGTACAAAATGTGAAAAGATGCCCCATCCACACAGCTAAGCCTCTAACAGAGTTAAGCCACCGTTATGGAGTGATTGTTTTGCTAGGTGCTGAGGAATGACAAACCTTCGGAGTTCTTGTTTGCAGGCCAGGGTACCACTTCTCCTCAAGGCATCTTTGAAATGCAAACTGGTTCTCTCAGCAGACTCAATGCATCTCCGCCTTGAAGACAAATGCTTCAAACTGGCAGCAAACTCACTTGAGTTCGGTGCCTGGCTTTCCGACAGATTAATTATATCGATTGCTGACTGTTTGGGTTGCCTGTGTAGCCCTTTCTCCCTTGTTGGCTCACATTTACCTTCTCCAACCATCACAGCACTGGAGCGAAGCCTTGAAATAAACAAACAGCAATTCAACACACTGACCACACCGGCGTGTGAAGGCCGACCGCAAACCTGTCTGATTCCATACGGAGTCACTGGCTACAGGCTTGTGGGCAAGGCTGGAATTTCAAATCGCTTTCCTTTCTGATGGCTTTCGGGCTTTCTTTGGAGCCAGGAGCCCTCACTTGAGGATATTTGGAATGAACAGATATCCCAGCAGGTGGGGCAGAGCACAGGGCAAAATGAATCCGCACCCGAGGTAGTAGAATCTGTTTCAGGCGGCAAGGCCCACGGATCTGAGTCTCCATCTGGGCCCCTCATGCTCCAGCTCTGTGGCTTTGCTTTGAGGGAGTCATTTGCATCTGCAAAACGATAATGGATGCTAATATTTATTGAACTCTTAAGTTGCGCTAGGTACTGCTCTGAATACGTTGCAAGTAATAACCTTTTAATCCTCACAGCAGCAGGGGCTGAGGTTTAGAGAGGTGAAATGACTAGGCAAGATTGAGAACTGGCCAGGGCTGACCCCAAGGTAATTCCTCAGCATCATCTCAGAGTGGCCATCAGGGGTCACTCAAACTCGCTCTTTTGAGATGGTGGATTTTACTTACCATCTGTCCTGGCGGCATTCGTGTTTTCCCAGGTGTAGTGGAAAATTCCAATCACAATGTTTTCGGCATAGTATCGTGGCTATGCGCACAGACACTGTATTCAGCCAGCTTGCCTGTGTTTAAATTGTTTCCTGCTACTGACTAGCTGTGTGACTTTGGGCAAGTAGCTCTACCTCTCTGCTTTGCGTTCCTCTCTGTGCTTTTGCAGATGTGCTTAGTTACATCTGCAAAATGTAGCTAATCATTATAATACCCTGCCTCCTAGGGTTACAAGATGGTAACCCTCATAGGGTTATTCGGTTCCTCATATTGCAAGTATTACAAGAGTCATAGTTCTTGTGAAGTGTCGGGAGCAGTGCCTTGCACATAGAAAGAAAGCATGATGTGTTTGTTAAAATATTTAATTATCCTTCATAAATAAACATGCAATTCCAGGAACTGAATCTAGGAGATGTATTGTACATTAGCTTAGCCTGGTGGGTGTTTGTGTCCTCATAACCTGGAGTGCAGAGGCTGGGATTTTAATTCCATTGGAATAATTAGGTGCTGCAGGACTAGGAAGGGGGGGGAGGAGGGGCGGGGAACGTGCATCCTGTGACCCATTGCACCTCATTTTGTGTAGTAATTAACAAGAAAAAATTTATAATTAAGAGTGAAAATTAAAACAGAGGGTGTGTTTTTTGTTAATGAGAATTTTCTCATTTTTGAAAAAGAATGTTAATTTAGTTCTTGTGAAAATGCTGCTTCCCCTTAGGCAGGGGCCCCTGATGGACTTTTAGTGGTGGGCCCTTCAGGGTGAGGGCCAGCTGCTTAGGGGAGGGGATCAAGGAGCTGACTGGCACAGGCCTGGAAGGAAGCATTAGCTCATGCTCAAGCCTGGAAGACAAAAATTGGAGCTGGAGTACAAAAAAAAAAAAAAAAAAAAGCACACTGGTGATCCGGAGGAAATTGGATGAGGTCCTATTGGGAACCATAAACAGAGATCTCTTAGACATGCCTTCAAGGGCCTTGAATACCGCCGCAGGCCATAAAGATGCTTCTGGCAAAATTAAGTCAGATCAGCCTGAGACTTTTCCAGAGAATGGCTGTTTTCAAGTTAGTGCATCTGTTTGCCTTTTCTTCGGTGCACCCCTCCAAGTGGCTCCAGGCTGGCTCCCAGTGCCTCCCAGTGACCCCTGCAACTGGTCCCTGGCCTGTGTCCCCAAGACCTGGCTCCATGGATCTCAGCACTTCCTGTCCAGTTCCACTCTCGCTCATGACTGGCCCGGATGTCGGACTTGCAGTAGATTGGTTGTGAGGCTTGGGTTCTACTTAACAACTAAGCACGTTGCTTTTATGATGGAGAGGCAAGAAGAGGTGGAAGAGGGAGTCCCAGAGCCAGTGCCCAGAGAGGAGGGCTTGCCCAGGAGTGAAAAAGAAGGGCATGAAGGGTGTTACCTGGTGGGTGAATCAAAATGATTAAAAAGGATCACCAAGAATGCTGAGAGTGAACGCATTTTAAGTGTTCCAGGCACTCCCATATTTTCTGACTAATCCTTCCAGCCATTTATTATCTCTATTTTGTACATAAAGAACACTACACAAGAGGCTAAGGGTCAATCTTACTGGACCTCTGTGGACCTGAGATGCATCTATTTGTCCCGAACATCCGCACATCTGCTCACCAAAAGGTTGGGGATGAGGTGAGAAAGGAAGGGGTTGAGGGAGCAATGGATGTTAATAAAGACATAGTGTTAACATTAATAATGGTATAGAATATTAATAATGCCATTACATAGTAATTAATTATTAATAATCAACAATAGTAGCTACCATTTATTGGGAAATTCTGAGGCACCAGGGACAGTGCAAATTCATTCTGGGCATTATCTCTTTTAATCAGCACATCAACCCTATGACCTTGGTGGAAATATCCCCAAATAACGATTTTCTGCCTGTAAGGCCTTTAAATCATGGACTGACAATTCAGCATTCATTGTTTTATTTGTTTACCAGCAACTGAGCACCTAGCATCGCCACGGCTCAGTATATGGCTGCCAAGGAGCTCAATTCAGTTAAGAAGGTGGGTCTAGAAGCCCAGGAGTAGAGGTTGTGACAGGATGTGTCTGGCTTTGAGCAAGGAGTCCAGCACTGAACTGTCACTTCTACTTAGAGATCCTGTGAACTATCGCCAGTATTGATGCTGTTTATCACAGCCAACCCATATGTGCCAAGTTCTTTAGATATCATCTCATTTAGTTCTCACAATGGCCTTGTAGAGTAGATAAAAATCTCGACTGAACAGAAAAGGAAACCGAGGCACGGAGGAGAGGCTGACATAGGCAAGTGGAAGAGCTAAGCTTTAGACTCATTGATCCCTCCCCTCCCAACCCATGTCTTCCTCTGGACCCCTCAGTTGCCTCTGTAGCTTCCCTGTCCCGGTGCTGGCCTGAGAAGGCTGCCCCCTGAGGCAGGACTGTGGGTGTCTGGACTTGGCTTTCTCCTCCTGTGTTGGACGGGGCACATAATAGAGACGACACCTAGAGATGTCCTTCAGCCTGGCTGAGGCCTTCAGCCAGTGTGTGTGTGTGTGTGTGTGTGTGTGTGTGTGTGTGTGTGTGTGTGTGTGTGTGTGTTGGGGGGCAGGGCTCTTAGCCTAATACAAGGAAGGCAAGAGTCCCAGGAAGAGCTGGGGCTAACCTTCGAGCAGCATCACGTAAAATGGAGACTGAGAAACATCAACGTGGGCCATACACATTTCACAGCTCCGTGGGCCGTGAAATGGACTCATGGCCAATATTATAACAAGAAGTAGCGCAAGAAGCAATCCACAGTTCTCTGTATTTCTAAATCAAGCAATTCTGGCTTGACCCTTCCCCACTTGTCAGAAAGGACCAGGCATTCAGCCTGGTTTATGTTTTGGGGCAGCCCCTCTCCAGCCCTGGGGTTGTGTGGGAGCCTGTGGAGTTCCCACCGCCCAGAAGCTGTGGGAAGGCCACTTCCCCTGGCTTCTTGGGGGCTGGCTCCTCCTGGGACCGATTCTGAAGGTTTGGGTGCCATGTATTGAGCCCCTGTCTCCACTTGGACATTCCTGGCTGTTCCTGCCACCTCCATAGGTGCTTCAAGAGGGAGAGGCCAGGTGCTCTCCGGGCCCTCTTCCCCCAGTGGACAAAACAGCTCCAAGGCATCAAATCCGCCTGGATGGAGAGAAACCCTGACCTGGAGGACAAAAGTGCTGGGGGTGGGGAAGGGAGAGCACATCTCTCATTCTTTTATTATCATCATAGATAAGAAAGTAGTCAGCGGCATTGTATGAGAAGTCTATATGAGAAGTCTGCGTTATCTCACCTAATCTCCACAACAGTCCTCTGATATCAGGCTGCTTTGGTCCTCCCACTTTGAAAACAGGGAAATGGATTTCTGGAGAAGTTACATAATGTGTTTGAGGTCACAAAGCTGGTCAATGGTCCCTCCAACATTCAAACCCAGGCAGGCTGTCTCCAGGACCCACACACTTAATTACTACAAGGACTCCTGTCTGTAACATAGCAATTTAAGTGACTTCTCCTGTTGGGTTGGTGACCCTCTTTATAAAAAAATACCATGTCCTCTTAATATCTCTGTGAGCTTATACCTATTAAAGATGCAAATGAATATTCTCACCGATTGGCTGAGAGAATCCTACAAACGGGGTGTGCGGGAGATGACAGAAATGGTCACAAATCCTTTCTTGCCTTTGAAATGTGACTTTGAAGCTCCTCCCATGAGGAGGTGGAGTCTGTCTCTGCCCTCGAGTCCCAGCTGACCTCATAGTCTTCCAGGCCATTGAATGCTGTGTAAGAGGATGGCCTCAAGGAGCCCCAACATGCTTCATCTCTTTCCCAGAACTCTGCTGTGTTTATAAGCCAGAGGATAATAGACACATGGCCAAATCTCTCCCTCGCCCCCGCCAAATTACCAGCCACCCCCAGAAATGAAGTTTTCTATAAATAACCAGCAGCTGACAGCTGATGTATGAGTGAACAGAGACCAGAAGAATCTCCTGCTGAGCCCAGCCCACGTTGTCAACCTGTGGGACCATGTGCTAAATCAATGGTCATTACTTTAAGCCATAAGTTTTGAGGCAGTTTGTTAAGGCAACAAAATATACCTGACACTCAGCTTCATGCCACACCATTCATCCTAGAGACTAGAGGGAGAAAGATAGGGCAGCTGAGTGAGAGCCACATTTCTCCTTCCTCTTTGTTTCCCGAAACTGGGACTGTGTCACAGAGGCCTGATCTGTGAGTCTATTTCTGAAACCCCAACAGATGCAATGAACCACCAGGGAGAACTGTGGTCTTGTCCCAGACCTGACACCGGCCTGCTGTGTGGTTTTCAGGGATTCCCTGAACCAGTGGTCGGCAAACTGCGGCTCATGAGCCACATGCGGCTCTTTGGCCCCTTGAGTGTGGCTCTTCCACAAAATACCACGGCCTGGGCGAGTCTATTTTGAAGAAGTGGCATTAGAAGAAGTTTAAGTTTAAAAAATTTAGCTCTCAAAAGAAATTTCAATCGTTGTACTGTTGATATTTGGCTCTGTTGACTAATGAGTTTGCCGACCACTGCCCTGAACCATTCTGGCTGCAGATTGGTGCCCGTGTAAGAATATGAGACTCACATAGGTACTTCTCTGATCTCTCCCAGCTCGAGTATTTTGTGCCTCTGTGATGCATCACTAAGATGGCGCTCATACTGTCCACATTGGATTTGCAGTTTATTCTGGACCACTGGAGTGGGACAAAGTAACGAGATGGATATATATTTTTAATCATCCACATAAAAAGAAACAGACCATAAACAGGCTAGTGCTACTATAAGAACATTCCTTTACTGACCATGAAGCAGAGAAGGTCTTAACTATAAAAGTGCAGGTTTGGAAAGGAAGTGTTCCAAGTTTCCTGACAAGGGTTTGCATTATGAAAGCCAGAGAGTTTTACAGGCTTTTCGTTGATATGTACAAAACCACATGCATTTGGCTTTCCTCCCAAAGGCGGAAAAGGGTTCGGTTGGCCAGACTGCGTGAACTCTGTAAAACCTGTTCATTCTTCATTCATCCTCCCAGGACAGATGAACACTGGATGCACTGTCCATGAACAGGGCACACATTTACCACCTCTTATCTTCCCGCCTGCTCCTGCACTCTCTCATTCATTCTCAAATGCAGCCCTTGGCCCGAGAGGGCATCTGCATACGGATACGTGCCACAGGCTTCCCTCATCAGGAAGAACCCAAGGATGTGGGGACAGGGAGGAGAATGACTTCCAGCCCAGGTGTGGGGGATAGGCTGCATAGGTACTGGGGTCCACGGCACCTCTGTGGCTCCCCAGAACAGGCGGCATTGTTCCAGGTTTGAGGGCTGGGCTCTGCCTCCATCTCAGGACAGGATTTTGTGTGTGATTTTGGACAGATCTCACGCCCCTGTTTCTGATATGAGTATCCCCTCCCCACGTTTTGGAAGATCAGATGCAATAACATACATAAAAGCATTTTGTTGAAGTATTTTCCATCTGGACTGTGCGTTCCCTGAGAGCGGGGGGGGGGGGGGGGGGGTGGGGGGCAAGCCTTATTTGTCTTATTTGCACAGAGCTTGGCCTAAGTCAAGTGCTCTATAAATGATGGTCGAGTGAATGAATGGGCCAGAGAATACGTTCGTGAAATAATAAAATGGAATACTGTGGGCCTCGGTGTTTAGATTTAGCAAACCAGGGCTCTCAAGTATAGTTGTGCAGGTTGTGCACTGCACAGGTGAACTTGGCAGAGGGGTGGGAGGGGACTGCAACCCAGATTCTCCATCAGCCAAGCACCTCTGGGCCAGCAGTGGCCTTTCCAACATAAAGGAGTTGGATCTATTGCTTTTCAGAGACTCTGATTTCATCACCGTGGGCTGAGGCCACAGAAGCTGTATTTTTCAGAAAATCCCCAGGTAACTCATGTTCCTCCAGGTTTGGGTACCATGGACTGATGGTCTTCAAGGCCCTTCTCACTCCAGTTGGAGGTGATTTGGAATTGTATTTTATATTTCTTGAATTTATTATTTTTCAATATTTCAGGTTTAAATTCTTTTTGTTAACGAGTCCGTGAGCTGCCATCTCACAGCGCCCTTGCCCCGCTTCCCACCCGCAGCGGGGAGTAGCAGGTGGAGTCTGGGGGCGATGTGCTCCCCGCTCATCATTAGGACGTTTCCCTGGATTCCTCTTCCCCCACTCCAGCACTTGTGCTTGTCCTGGTTCATGAGCAACATCAGATCCTGTCTCCCTTAGACAAGAGAGAGCCGCCAAGACAAAGCCTGGTGGCGAAACTTCCTTCCTTCCTCTTTCACCCTCTGTCTGCACCAGTCAGGGTCCAATCGGGAAAAAGCACCCACACGGAGACGTGAACAAGGAAAGTTTACCGTGAAGCAGGGTTTCCCAGCTTCAGCGCTACTGACATTTGGGGCCTGATGATTCTGAATTTGGGGGGACTGTCCTGGGCACTGGGGGATGTTGAGCAGCATCCCTGGCCTCTGCCCGTAGCACTCTCTCCTTCTCCCTCAGTTGTGACAACTGAAAATGTGTCCAGACATCACCAGTCCCTTGGTCTGCAAAATGGCCCCCACTTGAGAACCACTGCTGAAAGAATTGTTACTCATATCAGAGATCATCTAGACAGGAGTAAAGAGAACTCTAAAGAATGCCCCAGGGCAGAGGGAGAGTATGAGAAGGGGACCCCCTCCCCAAGCTGGGGTTCAGACTGTGTTGAAGAAGGTGTGGCTGAAGCCCACTGTGTGAGGACCTTCTCGAGGTGGCCCTGGGCCAGGGCTGGTCTACAGTGGCTAGGCAAGCAGAAAACAACCCGAGGGGAGGCGGCATCAGCAAGCAGGAGACGCCCGCCCTTCCTGGTGCAGGTGGACAGAGGCTAGCAGCTGACTGCAGGTGCCGATGACCCACTGCAAGCCCATCTGGGGTGTCGCTGAAACTCGATGGGGGTAAGTGCCATGGGCCGGCCCCTACCTACCACACACTGCTGGCAACAGCTCTTAGTAGGAGCCAGAAGCAGCCAATGGAACAGCATGGGAACTGAGAGAGAAGCCCCTTCTTCAGGCAGTGTCTTTCCAGCGCCCTCTACTGACAAAGTTTAGCATCATGCCATCTCCAAAAAATACAGTATTTTCACAGAGCTGGCAATGAAAGATGGTCTTGGAACTGAAAGGCAATAAATTGACAGCTGGCACACTCTTGTATTGTGCCTTTTTCTGAGTCATTTCTGTACCAGTCTTAACGTGCCACCGGCCTGGCACTTAGTAGATACGAAATTAATGCTGACTGAATGATGGAAAGAATGCGTGCATGAATGAATGGCAAGGTTTGACTTCTTTCCTGGAAGCTGTTTTGGAGAATGCAGTTTATCACTGGTTTAAATTTTATCTGTAGAATAGCAAGTGGCGGTTTTTAGTTCCTTCAATCCCACTTTTCTACTACATTTAAAATTAATTGAATTAGCTTGTTATATCTTCCCAACTCTCATATAACTGATCAACTTGATAAAAATCTATTAAAGAATTGAGCAATTCAGTGGAAAATATTAATTAAGCTAATTTGAATTGATCTGTTGATTAAATTCTCAGAGGAGCTTTAATCTGAAAGCTAAGAAAACAAGACGGGTATCTGTTTTTTAGATCAGAATATTAACAAAAGTATTGCTGGCCAAGGAAAGAAGCCCAACAAAATTGTTGCCCAGAAGGCTAAGAACATTTATAGGGAAATAAGGACTAAGTTTGACTTACCTGTCAAATGGTTTATTGCTTATTGCAATGCGGTAAGTTAGCGGTAACCAGGGACTAAGTTACACTGTAATTTACCAAGAGGAAGCATGGTGAGAAGATAATCGAACTGGGATTGAGTAAAAGTTTTGTGTGGGCTGCCTACTAATGTGGATAATCACTTGGCTTTTCTGGCCTCCCTCTCCTCTGGAATGCAAGAATAACCCTACACTTTGCTTGCGGGAAGAGTAAACTTAATATGAATGTAAAAGTGTTTTGGAAATTGAAAGTACTACACAAATGTGAGGCTCGTTTTATTAGTTTACAGTTGCAAAATGGGTATTTTGGGGTTGTTTCAATTTCTTTTACATTTCTAGAAGATTCTGAGTGCATCGGAAGTGCTGAGAATGCACTTCTGTTTTCTAACATAAGGCAGATGCTCGGTGGATTTTTGAATTTAGGATCATGCATGTCACCTGTCCCTCAAATATTTCAGGGCCTTTGCGCATGCAGATTCCTCCACCTGGAATTCCTTCCCCTCCTCTTTGCCTCTATGACTCCTCCTCTTCCTGTTGGCTCCATCACCACTTCCTGACCTCCTGTGCTGGTCACCTCTCCCTACTACATGCTCTTATGCACCACATTTCTCCTGCATAGTCCTTACTACTATGGGTATTTTACATTCTATCGTGATTATTTGATTAATATCTGTCTCCCCAACTAGGCTGTGATGCCAGGGATTTACTTTTGCTCAGAATTACATTTTTAGTAGGTGTCTAATGACTATTTGTAGGGTGAATGAATGATTAAATGAATGGGCATATTATCCAGAGTTGACCAGGGCCTGCTGGTTTTGATGTGTTGGCCACATTTAGAAAGAAATGGCAATGCTTGCCTCTCTGGGGCCTTGGGAAGAACACAATGACAGGCATAGTCCACTAGAGTCTTCAGCAGCCAGCACAATCTCCGGCATACAATGTTTGTCTGGCTCAACAGTGTTTGTTACATGAGCTAACTTGGGAGCCAGAAGTCTGGGGCTTGAGATTCGTCTCTAAAACGTACAGGCTCAGCAGACCTGATGGAGATGTTTGACTCTGCTGTAATATACAGTACAATGAAAACAGGCTCAGAGGCCAGCATTCCACTTACTAGATGTTTGCAAGACATTTAACATTACTATGCACAAGTCTGCTTATATACAAAAATGAGGGTAGTATCAATATCCAGAGATTATTTCAAGAATTAAATGAGGAAAATGATTCAAAAGGCCTTGCCTAACAGTACAAATTAGGATAGGTATCAATAAATGTTTTGTCACAGTTCTTCCCCTCTCTCAGCCTCCATAATGTAGGAATGACATCATCTACTTCAGCCATTGCATTTCAAGTAAGGTCATGTACATCAAACACTTTTTAACCTGAGGTGCAAGATTCGTTTTCCTTCATTCCCATTGTGCATGAAAAGAGACGTATGTGTGGAATTGACATTAGCCACCAGGTAGCACTGTGGTAATAGCTTTGATTTCAGGGTTTTAGCTTAACAAAGTAGCACCTCGGTGTACCTTTTAAATTGAAGTCTCAGGGCGAGAAAAATGGCTTGTATTTAAGAGGGAAGCATTGCTCGGTGATGGAGTAATGTCTGATGTAAATGACATTTTAATGTTCAGGGTCCTACTCTGGAAAATCAGGAAGGACATTTTTAACACATTCCTTTCAGTTCTTAATTTGGAAACATAAGAACCACAAGAACCAGATCAGTGAAGGATAAAAGCTTTTATTTGCTTTGTTACAACATAATTTTATTGTAATTTGCAACTTTTTCCTCTTCAAGATCTTTTCGTTTCCTCAAGTATTCTGGTAACTTATCATTATTTTTTCTTTTATTATTTTTTAAAAAAATATTTTTATTGATTTCAGAGAGGAAGGGTGAGGGAGAGAGAGATAGAAACATCAGTGATGAAGAGAATCATTGATAGGCTACCTCCTGCACACCCCCTACTGGGGATCGAGCCTGTAACCCAGGCAAGTGCCCTTGACCAGAATCAAACCTGAGACCCTTCGGTCCGCAGGCCGAAGCTCTGTCCACTGAGCCAAACCGGCTAGGGCCTTTAAAAGACATGTTTAGTTTGGTCGACACACATTTCTTGAGTACCTAATGTGCTCCATACACTGTTCTGGGAGATTGAGATAAGGCTACGCACAGAGAAGACAGAGCTCCCAGTCCTTAAGGGAGTGGGGAGACCCATTATTAGTTAGTGAGAAAACGAACAAAGAGAGGGGATAAAGGGTGACTTAGGTGTGGGTGTGGGGGGCACACACTTCAGATAGGGTGGTCAGGGAAGGCCTTTCCAAGCTGGAGGTGTTCGCTCTACAATCTGAATGGTTGGAAGGACCTGGCCAGGCAAATGCCTAGAAGGAGAACATCCCAGCAGAAGGAAAAGCCAGTGCAGAGGCTCTGACACAGGAACAAGCTCGCCGTGTCCAAGAGAAGCATCTTGGATAAATTAATACCATCCCAGTGATCTATGCTGCATAACAAAGCATCCCCAACACTCATGGGTTTACCTGACCTGCTTGTTTTGCTCTTAGTTTTGTTGGTGTGAGGAACTTGGGAAAGGCTTAGCTGGGCGGTTTGTTTTCATCCACTTGACATCATCAGTGAGGGCAGCTGAGGCTGGAAGATCCACCTTCAAAATGGATCTTCACTCACTGTTGACATCCTGATGCTGCCTGGACTCTCTCTTCTCTGCATGGCATCTCATCCTCACAGCCTCTCCGTGCTTCTCACAGCTTGATGGTCTCAGAGTATTTGTGCTTCTTACTTGGCTACTGGCTTCCAAGAGACTAGGGAAGAAGTTGCCAGTCTTCCTAAGGCCTAGGCCCAGAGTCACTTCTGGTTTATTGTCACTTCTGCCCAATTCTACTGGTCAAAGAGGCCAGTCCTTTTACTTCAGTAAGAGAATAAAGGGGCCCCACACTTTCCTTCCTTTCTTCCTCTCTCCCTCCCACTTCCCTCTCTCCCTTTCTTCTTTATTGAAATATAACAATAGATTAGTTTCAGGTTACAACATAATGCTTTGATATTTGTACATATTGTAGAATGATCACCACAATAAGTTTAGTTAACATCCATTGCTATATATAGTTATACATTCTTTTTTCTTGTGATGAACTTTGGAGGTCTATTCCTTTAGCAACTTTCAAATGTACAATCCAGTATTGTTAACTGTAGTCACCCATGTAATGCTGTACATTACATCCCTATGACTTAATTATTTCACAACTGAAAGTTTGTACCTTTTAACCCCCTTCACTCATTTCACCACCCCACTCCCACCTCAGGCAACCATCAGTCTGATCTCTGTTTCAGTGAGATTTTTTTGTTTTGTTTTTAGACTACGCAGATAATAAGATCATACAGTATTTGTCTTTCTCTGTCTGACTTATTTTACTTGATGGAAGGCGTGTTAAGGAATTTGTGGCCGTCTTCAATGGGAACAGATCCTTAAAAAGTTATCAGACCTCCACAGCCCAACACCACAGAAGGGGTCCCTCTGTAATGTAGTGTGAAGATCACACAACAACTTTGGAATCCGCTCTGTCCATTGTTCACGGGGACCAGTGTCATCTGCACTGTAATCTCTCTCATCAGAGGTTACTTAGTTCCTGATTGTGAATCTGTGGCTTGGGGATTGGGATGGAAAACATGAGATAATATACCAGCTTCAGTGTGTGAATTTCCCTATGCAGAATAATTCTGGGATAATCTTAGAGAAATAGGAACAGAAAGCAACACACAAGTACAGTTCAGATACTAAGAGTATTGGCCTTGAAATAGTCCATGAAAAGACTACAATGTTATACTGGTCAACATATGACCTAGCCAGGAGAGTGATGGATTGATTTGCTTTGTCCCCTTAAGGAAGATAATTGAGCCAATTGAAGTTAGAGTCTCTTCTGACTGAGTTGTATGAGAAAAGAAGCAAAGTGGGTGAGAGCCTGTGTTTCTACCATAACAGCCCTTGGGGAGAAGGGGAGAGACCAGTGGGAACTGAGAATCCTCTGATAGACAGGGAATTGGAGACAGGGGGGTGGCAGTGAGGTGAGGGTAAAACAAGCTGACTCTGATAGACTCCAGCTGGGCCAGAGTTTATTCTACATCAGTGTGGCAGTTAGTAGAGCAAATCATTTTTGTATTGACATATGTCCCAAATCTATTGTTTGCCTAATGATGGTAGCTGGCTTCATTCAAGATACAACTGAGCTTAAAAAGGGTTGCTTAATGGTCGTGGCTCTCAGGATAAAATTGAACCTGAAAAAGCATCAAGAGAGTTTACATTCACAGCCCTCCCATATTTCTCCAGGTGACTATTTCCTTTAGCACCCTTCCCATGAGCTGAGACTCCAACATGATCCCATTAAATGAGCAACTCTTTCTGTCCCTAATTGATATGTCAGCATAGACTATTCATGCTTGGATATGGGGGACACTAATACACTCTCATTGTTCTGTTGTTTCATCTGGGACAGCATTTTTATTATTAACTAGAGCCCAGTGCATGAAATTTGTGTACTGGGGCAGGGGCGAGGGGGGAGTGTGTCCCTCAGCCTGGCCTGCACCCTCTCGCAGTCTGGGAGCCCTTGGGGGATGTGTGACTGATGGTGTAGGGCCTAAGCTGGCAGTCGAACATCCTTAGTGCTGCTGCAGAGGTGGGAGAGGCTCTAGCCACCGCCGCTGTGCTTGCCAGCCATAAGCCCGGCTTCTGGCTGAGTGGCGCTCCCCCTGTGGGAGCACACTGACCACCAGGGGGCAGCTTCTGCATTGAGCATCTGCCCCTTGGTGTTTAGTGCGTGTCATAGTTACCCGTTGTTCTGCCGTTTGGTCTATTTGCATATTAGCCTTTTATTATATAGGATTACCAGGGTTACAGTGTGAAAATGGACGGGTTTCCCTGAATGAAGATATTCTTGGAAGCCCTAACAACTGAGTGGGAAAGTCCACTCATGGTCATAATGTAATTAAAATAAGACTTGGTCCTTTAAATCACACCCTTCGATGCTCTGTCCACCAACAGAGCAATTGTCTGTGTTTAAGAAGACAGCTTTTGGGAGGGCTTGACTTGAATGCCAAAACAAAAATATATTCATTATGTGTCTCTAGGTTCTTAAGTTGTACTTAAGTAAGGGGAGAATGCATCAAAGGTTGCTCTTCTGAAATCGAATCTGGGGCTGGATTTTATCTTAGCCTGGACTCTGTCTGCCTGGGGGACCAAATGGAGTCATTGCCATCACGTGCTTTTGCCTCTTCTTGCTCACAGGAGTGCGTGTCCCTAAAAGTAACCCTTGCAGGGTCTTGGCAAGGAATTGTCATGCACCATGAAGGGAATCCATCACGTGTGTGGCCAGGGCCTTCCTGGAAGTTTGTTCTTTTGTCTGCTGCTGTGGTGCTGCCGTGTCCCTCTTCCCTAGAGCTTCCAGGGGAGGGGATCCCTGCAGACACCGTGATTGAGCTCTGTGAGAGTTAGTTCCAATTTCTGGCCTCCAGACTGTACAATACATTTCTATAGTTTTAAGCCACCAAGTTTGTTGTGATTTGTTACAGCCACCATAGAAAACTGATACAGACTTTAAGAAGTCAATAATCTCTGAAAACTGAAAAATCAAGAGGAAAGGAATATACTCGAGTGGAAAGGAAGCTAACAGGAACTAGATGCCCTGGGCACCCACACACTGCCACTCATGCTTATGTGACAATGGGCAAGACAATCTCTACAGCCTCCCTTCCTTAGCCTCTAACATTTTTTTAATTGCACTTTTTAGTTTTCAAAGCAATGTCAATTCTATTTTTTTCTTATTGAAGTTCAAAACAACCAAAGGAATAAAATGCAATTAAAGTGTATAATAACTTTAATAGGTAAGCCCACCCAAAATATGATCATAAGTTGAAAGACAGGTATTAAGAATTGTGAACATAGGTTACTTGGACTTTTGATTTTAAAAATGTAGGATGATGACACCCACTGGAAATCACATAGTGAACACGAAGGTTTGGAAATTTGGCTAATAGAAATCTGAGATCTGGGAAAGAATTGTTATATTTTCTTCCCCTAAGGCCAGGTATTTCAAACACCTAGGCAATCATCCACTCATTGCAGGCTAAATGTGCTCAGCTACCAAAGACTAGACACAATATGTTAGATCTACCAGGCATGATAAAAGGAGACTTAAAAAAAACACCAAAACCTACTTTAGAAAAGTAACCCATTCAAATGACACTGTCATTGCTACAAATATCTGCAGAACAACTCTTTGAGAATTTTTTTTCAAAGCCAGTTTCATCAGCCAAATAAGCAAACAGATCAATGATCCAACTCAAACTAAGTCTTTGATTTGGCTCCAAAATGGTGTTCCCTAGCAGCATATCCCACCTTATTCACAGGAAAGTGTTCAAGGTATTTCCAAAAATGAAATCTATCCCCAAAGTATCAAAATTTGCTAACACAAAAAAATGTCCTTTTAAACAATATTACTCTGAAGATAATTCCAAAGAAAAGGACTTCCAAGAATGTTCCAAACAATGGCAATCACTCAATGAATTTCTAGTTCCCCGGAGAGGCTAATTGGGGGGGGGGGGGGGGGGGGGGGGGGGGGGCGGGATGTGCTCATTTCTCTGCATTGAGAGGCAGACGACACGGGCAGAGAGGACCTGGGCCTTGGAGACAGACACTTGAGTTAGAATCCCGCTCCAATACCCTCCTGCTCCGCGACCTAGAGGGAACCACTTACCTTCTCCGTGCCTGTTTCCTGTTCCATAAAATAAACACAATAGCTTGGGTGACCATATGATTTATTGTCCAACACGGCCTACTTTGGAAAATGAAAAGGGGCTCTTTTAATGCTTACATCAGGACAACAGACAAACCGGGGTGCCTAGTCGTCCTAATACCCCACTCCTTTTAGGGCATTTGTGGAGATTAAGTAATAGAACGGGTCCCTGGTGTGATTAAATGGGAGCTCAATAGCTCCATAAAGGTTATACCAGGTTGTTGTTTTTAAGCCATTCACTGAGTCTTACTTTCAAATGTCTTTGATGTACAAATCTGTGCAGGTCTGGCACCTCACCTGGTCTGCCCTGATAGATGATGTGCCTGTTACACTGACTGCTGGCAGGGCCCCCGACTGGCCCCGCCCCCCTCCATCTGCAGGCTGCTGACACGGAGTGGCAGGCTTCCCTGGGAGGCTGGCCAGGGAGGAGGCAGCGCCAGGCCTGCACAGAGCTGACCATCCAGCGCAGTTTGCAGAGTTGAAACAGGCCCAGCATCGACACTTGGCTCTCAAGTGCTTGAACTTCCTCAAGGGAAGTGAATTAAACCCAAGCACACCTGCGCCTCCAACAGTAGACAGGCACTCACAGTTCTACATTTCACCTGGGATGATAGAAATGTCTTTGGAGAAAAACGTTATTATTCAGCCTACCACAGTCCACCCTTTGCCTTCAAAGATTCACATCCATCCCACATGCAAATGTACTCACCCCCATCTCATCATCACCGTAAGTTTCAGCCCATTACAACATTAACTTTAGTTCAAACTCTCACTCAAATATCACCAACTCAAGTCTCCGGTCTCACCATCTGACTCCTAGAAGTTAGGTATAGGTGAAACCCCTGGCATGATTCGTTAGGAGGAAAATTTTCTGTTCATCTGTGGACTGGTGAAACTACAGACCATGTGATTTACTTCGGAAACACAAGGGCCAGACAGGCATTGGAGAACAGTCATAGGCATTTCCATTCCAAAAAGGAGAAAAATGAAAGGAAGAAAGGAGACATTGGTCCTAAGCAATTTCAGAATCCAACAAGACAAATGCCGCTAGGCCTCAGGCCTGGGAAAGTACTCTGTGGCTCTGCCTCAGCCCAACGCTCCACCCTGGAAATCATTTTTAAAAAAATAGTGTATGTTTGCATCTGAATACCTTTATGAGCCTGTTTCTTGCTTGTAGAATTTTGAGATTTCTCTAGCTTTTATTTATTTTGTCCTCTCTGTTCCCTTTCACTTCAAACTGGCGAAATGTATGGGGGGGCTAAAGAAACATAGGCTGTAAGAGTGTTAAAACTTAATTTTTCTATAGAAGGAAATCAATAGCTAATCCTTAAAAACAATTAGTTAAGGAATAAAAACGTAAGTATAAAAACACAAAGATAAATGTTGGAAAGAGGAGCTAAAAGGGTTAGAAATGCTTGGCTCTGGGGAGCAGGGCTTAAGGGCAGGGCCGGGGACTGCTCTTTTGCGTTGTAAGCCTTATGGGATTACAAGCCATGCTTTAAAAGTATGAACATACATTACTTATTCAAAACCAGCTAAACCCTGGAAAAAATTCTTAGATCAACAGGAACTCTCACCCTCTGTCATGGGAGTGTAAATTAGTAATCACTTAGGAAAGCTGTCAGTATTTACTGAAGCTGACTATTCACATGCCATATGATCTATGATCTAGCAGTTCAGGTCCAATAGAGGTACAATGGAGCTCCAAAAGATGTACAAGCATGTCGGTAGCAGCAGTTTTCCTGATACCTGGGGACTGGGAAGAACAAAGTACACACTCACAGCACAGTGGCTGTTGTGTGGTCACAGGAGGGAGTGTGCCATAGTAATGCAAATGAGCTACTGTTATTGCAACACCTGGTGAACCTCACCAACATTGTGTTGAGGAAAAGAAGTCAAGCACCAAAGAGCACGTGACATGTGATTCCATTTATATAAAAACCCGGCAAAACTAACTGATGGTCATAGAAGATATTGATTGCCTTTGGGCAAGGTGGGGAGGGTGGAGACAGGGTGAGGGAAGGGGGCTTGAAGTTCTTGGTTTAATTGTTGTTAAAACAAGACTGTTCACATTGTGAATCTTTGTCAAGCTATACTCTACTGATTACATATATACTCTTATACATATATACTCATATATATTCTTCTCTCTATATATATCTTATATGAATGTTAAGTGAATGATCTTTAAAACCATTTATTAAATAAAACACACATACTTCTATAAGAGTAGTTCAGCCCAGGAAGAGATGTCCATCTGTACCAGAGAATCTGTTGTTTTGGAAAATTAGGAAATTACCGACTAATCAATGATCATAGATAAGCCCAGAAAATCTCAGCAAGTTGAATATGGTTATTTCTTGGTTCTTGCCTTTTTACTGCAATTTAGGGTTTTTTTTTTTTATTGTTCTCTTCATGAATATTCTACATAAGCTGCCTTGAGCCCCATCCCCCCTAATTAATGATGACTTAGAAACTATTTGAAATATTGCAATGGTGACAAGATCTTTCTTCTGCTTCCTGGATGACCTACATTTTTTTTTTTTAGGTGCAGTTCTGTTCAAAAGACAACAAAAGTAGAACCCAGAGGAGTAATAATACTATCTAGTGAAGGGAAGAGCATGCATGGAGTGGTTTTCCTTGGGGGAGGAGGTGGGGCTGAATTCGCTTATTGTGCCCTTTCATGCTATCTAGGAATCACTCCCTGAAATAATATAATGCATTGATGACCTTGGTTTTCCCCAGAAGTGTGTTAAGAAGACAGGACATTCATCTCGACTTTGACCTTTTACATTATTCGTGTGAGAAATCTTCATTGTGCAGGCCTTGGCAGGAGGGGAGAGTTTCATTCCCCTGACCTTCACATCAGCACACTGTAAGGCCCTTCAACTGCAGGCATTTTCTTTGCTCTCTTGTTCCAGATCAAGGGAAAGCAGAGGGAGACCCTCTTGAAAGTTTAGCCACTTACAATGAATTACAGCCAAAGTTGACTGTAATTGGATTCATACATACCATGGTTTTGTGCCTGCAGTCAGCAGCCCACAAGAGGAAGCCTTTTTCACATAAGAGTCTGGGGGTGAGGGAGCGGGATACACTGGAAGGGAAGCTGCCAGGAATTCTTCAGGACACACAAGGGAACTTGGATACCGTCAACTTCATTGGGTCTCTTCCTTTCCCTCTAAGACTGATTATATGGGGGCAAGTTCAGCTGTTTGAGATAGTGGGGGATTATATACAATGGTAGCAATTGGTTGTTTAAATGCCTGTGATTCTCAGTGGCTTTATAATTGTGACAGATTCGTGCAAGGGTGGGGTCCCTCGGTCTGGCCTGTGGGAATTGGGCTGAAACAGGCTCTCTGACATCCCCCGAGGGGTCCCGGATTGTGAGAGGGCACAGGCCAGGCCGAGGGACCCAACCGGTGCATGAGGGTCCATGCTCGGGGCTATGGAGGACTCCAGGGCATGTCCGGCCAGTTTTACCCAGTCGCGACCCACCAGACCCCGGCAGCAAGCTAACCTAGGGGTCGGAGCCTCTGCCCTTTGGTGGTCACTGTGTGTCATAGTGCCTGATCGAATGGTCAAACAAATGGTCGGACACTTAGCATATTAGGCTTTTATTATATAGTATACTCATAGGTAGTAAGAATACATATAGCATGTAGTGATAATGCTATAACACTTATAAAGAGGAAGTAATTCACTGGTGAGCCAGGAGACCTGGATTCACATCCCTGGTCTGTCTTTACGTTTTGTGTGAATTTGGGCCACTTTCTTGCTTTCTCTTTGTCCCCATTGCTGTCTCTGTCACACACAGGTATTGATGCCTACGTTGAAAGGCTTGTCAGGGCCAGCACTTAGGTATTCGTTAGCTGCTAGGCGTTTCCCCTTTCTTGTCCTGCAAACCTTGAACACATCTTAAAGAGTTGCTGTCCGCCCTGGCCGGTTTGGCTCAGTGGATAGAGCGTCGGCCTGCAGACTCAAGGGTCCCAGGTTCGATTCCGGTCAAGGGCATGTACCTCGGTTGTGGGCACATCCCCAGTAGGGGGCTGTGCAGGAGGCAGCTGATCCATGATTCTCTCTCATCGATGTTTCTAACTCTCTATTCCTCTCCCTTCCTCTCTGTAAAAAATCAATAAAATATATTAAAAAAAAAAAGAGTTGCTGTCTGCCCACATTCATGTAGGGAACAGCTGGAACAGAGATTTATGTCTCTGTGTATCACCAGTGCTCACAGCAGTCTTGCAGACAGCAAGCCACTGGAATCATCTCTTAAAAATAAACATCAGCCCTAACTGGTTTGGCTCAGTGGATAGAGCATCGGCCTGTGGACTGAAGGGTTCCAGGTTCGATTCCGGTCAAGGGCATGTACATTTGTTGCGGGCACATCCCCAGTAGGAGGTGTGCAGGAGGCAGCTGATCGATGTTTCTCTCTCATCGATGTTTCTAACTCTCCATCCCTCTTCCTTCCTCTCTGTAAAAAATATCAATAAAATGTATTAGAAAAAAATCAGATCTTGTCACTACTCAGTACACACCCCTTCATTTGTCTCCTCCACACCGGGAATGAAACCCAAGCACAGCCCTGAGTGCTTCTCTAGCTCCATGTTCCACCTGGCTCATTAGCTCACTCTGTCCCCAACACACGTTCCGCCTCGCTGTCCTTAACCGCACCTCGCAGCTTGTGCCTCAGTGACTTGGGCCTTGATGGTCCCCAATCTGAGCAGCTTCCTTCGCTTCTTGGTATGGCTGGCTCCTGCTCATCCTGCGAGGGCCAGCGTGTGCCTTTCCCAGGAAGCAGGCTCTGAGATGGAACTGATGTTCAGGATGGGAGACCCTTGGGCTCACCCCTGTGAGAGGGAGGGGGATGGAGCTGGAGTGGGCCGAGGGAGGCATGGAGCAATGCAGGTTGTGCACAGCCTCAGCCGACCACGTGGGGAGCTCTGGAGCTGGAGTGGTCTTGCAGTGTTGCCTCCAGCAGGCTGCCCTGGCCAGGCCTTTGTAGGCTCTCATTCATCAGACTTAAGTGGGGGTTCCTCCTCCCGCTAGGAAGGATGTGACCTGCGGGAGGTGGCTCTCTGCAGCTGAGAGGGCTGGCAGCTGAAGGCCGAGAGCCCACAGTACTCGCAGGTATGAAGTCCTTTTTTGAAGGACTAGGTAGCACAACAGTGCCCACCACACAGCCTTCCTTGACCACTCAGAGTCGGTCCTATTGTTTCTATACAACAGTCTGATTATTTCCTTTAATTTCTTACTGTTTCCTCCGCTGGGCTGTGGTCTCCATGAGGACCGAGATCATGTCTGCCTCATTCTTTGTTTCTCCCGCTCATTGAATAGAGCTTGGGATGGTAGGCACTTAACATGGATTTATTGAGTGAATGAATGAGTGATGAATGCGTAATAATAACCAACCTGTGAGTTTTCAAAGAATATCTCTCCCTTAGGGTAACACTGAGCTTGCAAAGAGGGAACATGTCTTCACTTGGTCTCTGCTCTTTATCACTGGATAAGACCACGAGCGAACGACACCAGAACTCTGTGTTCTTAGTACTTTGACCTTGATGAGCAAGAGAAGACTGACTGGTGTCAGTGGTGGGATGGCTGTAAGGGCGGTACCTAGGTCTGTAGATGTCCTGGTCCTTGTCTCTGGATGTAAGAGAGAAAGCCCTGGCCAGCTCAGAGGGCCCAGGGACCCCACAGGCGGTACCCAGGCAGAGCTCCTCCAGTGAGTTAAAGACAATTAGGCCTCAAACCCAGATATTTTATCTCTTCCTTGCTGCCTCATTCAACATGAACACTTAGATACCGAATAGTTTAAAACCTATCAGGCAAAAGAAAAATAAAGTGCTATACGAAGTGAATTGTGCTTACCAAACAGGATTGCAGACAATAGCTCAGATATTCCTGGGGCAAGACAGATAGATAGGACCTGGTGGCAACTCTGCCTTGTGTTGTGTTGCTGTTAATTGTTTATGGGCCAGAGAGCAGCTTTGCAGATAGCCTCATTCTCTCTCTTCCAGGTCAAAAACATGTACTCGGCATGCATTCATTAATTCAAACTTACTTCTTTTATGTATTAATTTACTCATTCATTAGACTAAAAGAATTTTCCATGATGCTTGGGGAAGGGAAGGGTGGTCAGTAGTTTTTGGTGGATTGATAGGGTTTGTTTGTTTTTAAAACTTAATTCATACCAGCAAAATAGAGACAGACTCAGATAGAGAGCAGGCAGACAGCTGGGGGAGGCGGGGGGAGGGACAGGAGGGAGAGTGGTAAGAAAAAAAAAAAAGAGAGAGAGAACTCATGGACATGGACAACAGGGTGGTGATTGCGGGGGTGGAGGGAGGATGGGTGGAGGTGGTAGAGGACATAGAGGGAGTAAAAGGTGTTGGAAAAAAATAAAATAAATAATAAAACAACAACCAAAACTTAGTTCATTTTGAACAACAAAAGCATAGGGCACACAATACGCTTATAGATTTAAGGAATATTATGCTTCTTGGTCGTACAATCATATACACACTAGTTACAGAATCTAAAGATTTGATTATGAGCTTGGGAGGTAAATGGGAGAGTTTTGGACAAAACTGTCGAGTGCCTACCTTGGGGCACAGGGTAGGTAGGGTAAATGTCACATTTATTGGTGCTTTTGTTTCCTTTTCGTTTTGTATTTTCTCAGGTTTGCTGCTTTGTGCATGTATTACAATTGTGATCAGAGCAAAGCTATTACTAAAATAAATGTAGTTTTGTTGAACTACTTTGAAGATAGAGGTCAGCAGAAAAGGTTCTTTATGGATCCAAGCTGTTTTATTCCTAAAAACAAAGAAGTCCTCCCAGTAACTATTTACTTAAGAGACTGCAAGAAGCAGTTGTTTTTCTTTGAAATCGTCATTCTGTACTTATCCTTAGGGATTACAATTTGTCATCTTTGTCAAATTTTTCTCTCTCTCCGTCCAGCTTTGTACTGTGAGCAATTTCTTACGCCATTGGGAAGTCTTTGAAAGCATTTGAAAATGGTTACACCTATTCCGGTACACAGCTAAATCATCCTTCAGTTACCCATTCCCTTATTGCTCGACAGTTCCGTTGTTTCCTGCTATTTTACTTAATAGATAACTGTCCTAAATGTCCGTGTGCATAAACGGTTGTGTTCCTCTGGGTGGATTCCCCGGGATGGGTTTTGAGAAATGAATTGCAGAACCACGAGCACACCCAGCTTAAGGCTCTCACGCGCGGTGCCCTCCTGAGGAGCTGCGTATGGGGGTCTGCATCCCACAGGGGGTTTCTTGGTCTTGCATTGGCTCAACCACACTCAGCCACCTGGAGAGAAGCTGATATAAGGGAAATGCCTCAGGATTCTTTTTTCCCCCTTTTTTCCCATTAAATTTATTGGGTGACATTGGTCAACATCATCATAGAGGTTTCGGGTGTGGGTTTCTATGTTACAAGATCTGTAGTATATTGGCCTCAGCATTCCTGAGCTCAAGTCATCCTCTCCTGTGTAAGAAGCTTCACCACTCCGAGCCTCGCTTTCCTCACCTACCAGCTTAGACCAGTGGCTTTGGTCCTCCCGATTGTTGAGGAGCTCGGTAATAACAGTAATGATCTACCATCGGCCAGCCATTGTGCTAGGGGCTTTGTACAGCTGCTTCCATGTAAATGTGGAAGTGAAGGTGGAACAATACATGGGAAGAGATATATGCGAAAGAGTTTGGCAAACTGGCTTTCCTTGTCTCTAAGAAATTGTTGTCGCAGCTTTTGGGACCCCCAAGCAAAAATAGTGTCACTTAATGAGATCAGGGAAGCGTGCATTTTTGATAGAGCCATTCACTTTAGGGTTTATTGTTGAAAGTAACTAAAGCTTGACTTCCAATCACCACATTAAGAAATAATAGATACTTGACTTGTAACATTGATTAGTTTTTAGAATCTCCTCTTTCCCCACCAGAGAAGAGGACTCTGGGGACACCCCTATTTCTTCCCTGTTTAGGGTTCTCTGACATGACTTAAGGGCACTTTTATGCCTACTGGGTGTGATATTATTGATTTTTGGGTGTGGCACCAAATTGTCATCTGAGATTTCAAGCCTTGATTTTCTTTCTGGTTTGAAGCATACTAATTTCTGGCACTAATTTTCCTTAGTCTTTCCCTGTTCCCTCAGCCAACAGGCGATAAGAATCACCCCAAATCCCTTGATCCAGAAGTAGTTACTGCTAACGTTTTGGTTCACTTCGTTCCTGATTGGATTCAGATGTACTCCCAGATATGCAAGCAGTATGCTAATAGGCCTGGGTTTCATGGTATATATTTTATAACTTGATTTTTTTGGTCATAAATATTGTATCTTCAACATTTCATTATATGTTAACTATTCTTCAACAGTATGATTTTCCATGGTTGTAGAGTTTTCTGTCATATAAACATACTACAATGTATTCAACTAAGGCTCTATTCTTAGACATTTAATTTTCTAACTTTGTACTCTTATTAATAATGCTATGGTTAATATTCTAGTATAGGAATAGCTCTAGGTATTTCAATGAAAAGATTGGGTCAAAGAGTGAGTAGCTACTTATTCCAAATTGTCTCCCAGAAACTATGGATATCTTTACCTCAATCAGCTGAATTGCGTGTCCCTGTTTTATCAGATCTACAGTGATACTTGATATGACCTTAAAAATGCTTCTTCCAAATTTGATATAAAAATACTTAAAATTATTCTTTCTTCTGATTCCAGTGAGGCTGTACATTTTTCATGTGTTTTATGGTTCTGTTATATTCCATGCCTGAGAGTGTCTATTTGTTCTTCTGAGCTCACCCTCTAATCATCTCTCTTCTTCTCCACACCTGAGAGGTGACCTGAAAGTTCACCAACAGGCTCACCTGCCAGTCCCTTCTGTGGGGGGTCGGTGGAATGAGGTGAGGAGGAGAGGAAGGTCAGACTCTTCGTTCTCCTGACTCCCTCCACCTCTATGTAGTTATCTGTGGCACAGATTCAGTCCCTGTGTGCCCATGAATGTGCTCTACACAACTGTGTTTTAGTCCATGTTCTCTCTTTTGTCCCTTAGTTCCTAGGCATCCAGACAGCTCCACTGTTGTTAGACCAGATGCCTGCACTGCCCATTGAGGTTTGAAATGAATCCCTTGTCAAGCAGCCCTGTTTGAATGATTCTTGAGTGTTGCATCTGTGTCCTGTTGGGACCCTACTGATGAGAACGGTCTCATTGATCATTGCAACAGGTTGGGCGTACTGATAGGTCATTACCCCCTTTTACAAGCAATGACACTTAGGCCCAGGGATACTGCGATTGGATGGGGCCCATTCACATTATAGAGGGTAATGTGATTTACTTAAGGTTTTAGATTTAAAAGTTAATTTCATTCAAACAATACTTTCACAGAAACATCTAGGATAGTGTTTGATGAAATGTCGTGGTACTATAGCCCAGCCAAATTGACACATAAAAATAACTATCACAATGCTCACTGAACATTGTTGAAAAAACCATAGACCATTAGGGTGGACAGAGACTAAACAAAGTTCCTGTTACTGATGAAGAAACTGAGGCCCATACTGGTGGCTACATGCTCACAATCACTTGGGAATGGAGTCAGGACCAAAATCCAGCTTCTTGAATCCACTTACCTGACTCCCTCTCAACAATTCTCTTCTTTGCCTATAGAGACTATTGGACATCAAAGGTTCTGATTCCATTTGCCGCCCCCCCCCCCCCCCCCCCGAGAATTACAGTATTCAAACTTCTGGAATTACAGTACTCAAACTTCTTCTCTCCAACCTCACTTCCTCCTTTTTACTTAAATCATCTCCTGGAGCATCCCCTACCCTAGCTTACAGCAATCTCCTTATCAGGCTGTGTGATAGATTTTTAGTGAAATGGCACCTTCTTCCTTTCTTAAAAACAAGTTGGTAGTGGTGAGAATGTTTTTCTTGTCCCCTTGGAGAAAAATAGGCATCAAATAAAAACAGCGATTTTCTCTATAACTAAATCAGACAGTTTATCCCCCAGGCTATTGACACAGGAGAATCTGAAGGAGGAAAAAAAAGCAAATATTTTCAGCCAGGGTAATTCACAAGCAACGTTTTCCAGTTGATAACAGAAATTAATTCAATATTTCATGTAAGGGCAGGAGAGTTCACATCAAATGTGGTCCCAGGGTCCCGAATTGAAACTATAACATTTTCTTCTTCCTACTACAGGAAACACTCTATAACTGAGGTTATTGTGATTGCCCTGCCTTTTATTTATTTATTTTATTAAGAAATACTTAGTAATTTGCATGGTGTTGGTTTCTTGAAACCTTCAGGTCAAGATGCTTGCGGATATTCAAGCCAATAGAACTCCCAATGGAAAACAACAACAACAACATAAATTGAAAATGTTTCCTTGATGAAAGGAGATGACTCCAAGCAGTGTTCTAGAATCCTACCTGCTGTTGCAGCTGCTAAGAAACATGGTTTTGGGGGTCAGTCAGTCCTTACCAGGGGTAATCACAGCCAGAGCATGGAACACTGGGAAGGCAACAAAGCTTTTAGACTACAGGGCAGCAGTGATTGACCTTGGAAAAGTGGTTGGGAAGGTCATGAGTATGGGACCACACCTCCTGATTCACTAGGAGCTGTCTTGTTTTATACCTTTTATTATGATTTAGCTAGTACAGCACACACATCTTTGGTTTGTTCCTGGAATATGCCTAGTGATCTCCTAACTTGAGGCCCTTGTGTCTGTTGTTCCTTCAGCTTGCACTGTCCTTTCCCCAAATGTAAGCATGGCTGGCTCTTTTTTGTCCTTCAAGTCTTAGGTCAAATTATCCTCTCATCAGAGATGCTTCTCAATTTCTCTCAAAGTAAAGTTTCCCCCCCCCCCTCCTTCTATGATCTGAATGTCTGTGTTCCGCCTGCCCAAATCATATGTTGAAATCCTAACCCCCAAGGTGATAGTAGTAGTGGGGCCCTCATCAATGGGATTAGTGCTCTTATAAAAAGATCCTACAGAGCTCCTGAGCCCCTAACACTGAGGACATAGTGAAATTTGTGTGTTTTTTTTTTTTTGTGGTAGCAATCCAGACTAAAATACCTGCATTGCAGTATTTCAATTTCAATTCTCTTGTGTATTTATCTTTTTGTTTATTTTATGTTCCTCCCCACCCATAATGTTCCAAGCACCTGGAACTGTGCCTAGCCAATAGTAGGCTCTCAGTAGTATGTGAATAAATTAAAAAAACACACACACAAATGAATGAATGAAATAGTATGTGCTATATGAGTAGTTAATGGAATGCTAGCAGTAGTAATAGATAAACTTTCCATCTCAGTGGCTTTCTGGAATAGAAGTTTATTTTTCACTCACATAGAGTTCAATCAGTGATGATGGAGTGGCAGTGTAGAGATTGAGGGCAGAATCTCTGCTCCATAGAGTCATTCAGGGATCCAGGCTGACAGAGGTTCTTCCAACTTAAATATGTGGCTCCTATAAGCATTGGCATCCAGCCAATAGAGGTGGGTAGAGACAGAGAGCATGTAGGATTCTGTGGGAAGATTGTATGGTCTGGGTCTGGAAGCTGTATAGCACTTCTCCATCTTTTTTTGGTTAGGATATGATGAGCACTACCCCGCTGAGGTGCAAAGGGGGCTAGCCACATGGTGGGAAACTGCTTCCCGGTAACTGCCTTATGAAGGAGAGCATGGATGTGGCAGACAGCTGGTCACCTCTGCTTCTGGAGCTACAGCATCCGGTACCTAGTGCCTCCATCACTGCTGTAGCACGGGGAGCTCCAGGAGGGCAGAGGTGGTCCGTTTCATCAACTTGAGCTGAGGGCCCAGCACAGTCAATATTTGAATGAATAACCAACCATCTCTTGATCACCAACTATATTTGGGGCACCAGGTCAGACACGAAACTTAACATGGTCTGAGCACATGGAACTCTGTAAAGACTTAAAATCAACAAAGAATTCTTTGTCCTTTGAAGGCAGACCAGCCCCTGACTCCATTACAGACTCCATGAAAAGTGGAAAATGGCAGAGCAAGTTCTGAAGTGACATTTTCCACCTCAGGAGGAGAAGAATACAACAAAAGACTAAGAATAAAATACATCAGCTCAAAAGCTGTGCAGAGAAATGACCTCTAACCCCACTCTTTGGGTCTTTCATTGTATTTTGCTCCTTGGAGAGCAGTGAAAGTCACTTCAGAACACGATTGGCCATCTTCCCATTTCTTCCCAGAGATACAGAGTGAATTTCTATTCTACGTTTTTTCTCGACCTCATGTTCTTCCCATTGTATGTGCTTCAGTGGGAATTAAAAAAAAAAAGAAGAATCACATGAGTCACCCAGCACATTTTAATCTCCTATAGTTTAGAAAAACAGCAAGTCCTTGAATTGAGACCAGTGGGTGGAATCCTAACCACCCTTTTGTGGGGGGTTTGGTTCTTCCGAGGGATGGTGTCCTGTCCCAGAGGTTTAGCTCATAAAGGGAAATGTCACTCTGGCCACCCTAACTGTGCTGACCAGCTTTCATTGTTTTTCTCCTCATTGCCACATGAATAGTTATGCTGAGTTCTTACATCGAGAGAGCAGAGTTGGGAGGAAAATTGGTCCTGTGAAATTATATAGGACTATTTTGCCAATTCTGAGATTTCAAAGATTTTCAGTAGCTGGCTTGAAAGGAAATATCCAGATACCATTCTGGAAATGTGAACTCATGCATATCTGGCCATGATGCCAAGGGTATAGAGAAGGGAAACCATCGAATGCCCCCATCCTCCCTTTATTTCCTCTTTTCTTTCATTTTTGGTTCCATTGGCCATGGCAGACTGGTCCTCCTTAGCTTTTATTGTCCCCCTAGGTGTCAATAATAATGCTGTCTGTCATCATGCCCTGCACTTTACTGAGTGCTTTCATCCCAGATATGTTGTAAACATGCTTTGAAACCCTAAGTGCTGTGTAGATGTGTGTAAGAATGTCATGTTCTCAAAACTAGTTAATTGGCCAAGAAGTAACATGCCTGATGGCATCATTATTATTTTTAATTTTCATTATTCTCTCATTTTTTTATCCTCATAAAGCCTCCAACAGTGATCACAAGCAGGCATGATCCCATTCTATGTCCCAGCGTCTTGGTGAGAAGTGGGGGCTGGGTGAATTGGCCATCCCACGGAGCTGTCATGTGCCAGAGTCTATGTTAAATCCTCTTAGTCTTCTCACGGAAATTCTGGGGATTGGGTTCAGCATCAGGTATCATCACATGGAGGAACTTTTCTTATCTCTGTGGCACACATTTCTGAGGTATTTTTCTGTGGTCACGACTCCTCCCTGTAAGAAGGCAGCATGACACATGGCCAGCACACAGACTTAGGAGACAGACAGATTCAGGGTTTTTTTTTTTTTTTTTTAAATATATTTTATTGATTTTTTACAGAGAGGAAGAGAGAGGGATAGAGAGTTAGAAACATCGATGAGAGAGAATCATCGATCAGCTGCCTCTTGTACACCCCCTACTGGGGATGTGCCCGCAACCAAGGTACATGCCCTTGACCGGAATCGAACCTGGGACCCTTGAGTCCGCAGGCCGATGCTCTATCCACTGAGCCAAACCGGTTTCGGCAAGATTCAGGTTTAAATGGAGGCTCTATCACATAACACAGGGCAATTCACCTTTGCTCTCAGCCTCACCTACCTATCTTCAAATTCTGACAAAAATTAGAAATAACAGTGTAACAGTGGTTGTTTGAATAGCTGTGGTTGTGTAACAGACACTGTAAATTTGGTGGCATAAAACAATAGCCATTTCTTTGTGCTCATGGTTTCTGTGGATCAGGGCTTCTGATGGCCACGGTGGATGGCTTGTCTCTGCTCCAGGATGTCTGGGCCTCAGTTGGGAAGACTCCAATGGCTGGGCATGGGCATCTTCTGGAGATTTCTTCACTCACATGTATGGTGCCTGGCTGGGATGATTCTGAAGATGGGCTCAGCTGTGGCTCTCAACTGGAACCCACTGATGGCCTCTCCGTGTGGTTTGAAACTGTCACAACATAGCAGCTCTCTTCCCAGAGGGAGCCCCTGAGAACCAGACAGAAGCTGTAATGCCCTTTGTGACTTAGCCTCAAAAGTCACGTGAAATCACTTTTGCCATAGGGAATATGACATCTATAAGACAGTGGCATCATTGGAAAAAAATAGCCCTGCTAAAGGTGCTGTTTTTATTTTTAAAAATCTCCAATTTCACAAGTGGCAGTCCTCAAATCATTTGAAGACTTATTAAAAATTGTGAACTATCACCACATACAGAAAAATGCACACACACAGATAAATATACAGCTTAATAATTTCTTATTTAGCAAGTCCCTGTGTAATTACAGGTCAAGAAACCAATGACCAGAATGCAGAGTCCTCAGGGTGCCCACCTTGATGCCAACCACTTTCTGCCCCATAAACATGACCATGGGGCCAACTTCTGTGGTACTCACTGGCTATATTTTTGCCTATTTTTGAACTTCATATAAATGGGATAATATTGTATGTGCTCATTTGTATCTGGCTTTTTTCCTTTCTTTTCAATATCAGGTTTGTCCATTCAATCTATGTTGTGACTTGTTTATGTCATTGTTGTAGAGTATTCCATTGTATGAGCATTTATTCGTTCCATTGTTGATGAACACATGGATTGTTTCCAGCAAATAATGCTGCTATGCACATTCTTAAGCATGAGTTTTGTTGCACTTGGGCATGCATGTCTCTTAAAAGTATCGCCTGGGAGTGTATATTCAACATGAATAGATTGTGATTTTACCAATTCACACTCCCTAAGCAACACCCAGGAGTTCTGCTGTTTGAATCTTTACCAACACTTGGTGTTATTAGCCATTTTCATTCAAGTTTCTCCCTGAAGTTTTATCTTGTTCTTTTGTTTGGAACATATTCCTGCATTTCTTCCTTTTGCTTGACTCTCTGTGATCGTGTCTGTGCTTTAGATGAAGTGTCCATTTCTTCTAGTCTTGAAGGAGTGGCCTGATGTAGGAGATACAACTGGTGTTCAGCCTTGCCCTAGCTCTTGCTTGTCTCTTGAACCTATGTGATCGCCCTGTTTTGTTTTTAACAGCTCCCGTAGTTGAAGGTGTGCCAAAACCAAAGGGGCATCTCAGCCAGCACCTAGAATTCAGACTGATTGGCAGCCAGACCCCCAGGCAGCAAGTTTTGAAGTGCAAATATATACAGATCTGTGAGACCCAAGTATAAGCCCCACTGGCCACTAGTGCCAGGCGATCTAGGGTTGACCCCCACGGGGGCAGTAGCAAAAACTTGGACTCCAGGTAAGTATACAAGCTCCTTCCTGGGGAATATGGGTGAGCGAGGCAGCGGGAGAGCTCAAAGATGGTGTCCTATGTCCCCTGAGATCACGTCTGTAGGCACCTCGGTGTGCCCCAAACCCGAAGCCTGCCCATCGGCTGAAGCTCCAGGACAAATTGTCCTCTTCCGCAGAAAGCCTGGGGTGTGTGTCTGTCCGCTGGCTGTGCAGTGCCCAGGAGGTGGCAGCCGGCCAGGAACCAGCTCCAGATTCTTCCACATAGCCCTCTGGGTCTCATGGACATGAGCCCTGCTGGTTTTCAAAGCCAAATGTTTTGGGGGTTGTCTCTCCGGTGCCAGTCTTAATAGTTGGGGACCCCGTGGGAGAAGGGCCGGGTGTGTGGGTTCCATCCTGACTGGGTCACATTATCTGGGGTAAGGCTTATGGTGAGCTTATGCCTTAGCCTGTCCTGCCCGCTTATATGTGGGCCTTCTCCTATTTGCCTGATGTGAGCTGCTCAGGTGGTTTTCAGAGGAAATTTTTCCAGATGTTGTAGATTTGGGGTGTCCGAGCGAGGAGGTGACTTCAGGATCCTCCTATGTCCCCATCTTGGACAGCCTCTAGCATTTAAGTTTTTTGCCATTCTAGAGAGCATGTAGTGGTACATTCTTGTGATTTTTATTTGTATTTCCAGGATTACTCATGAGATTAATCATATTTTCACATGTTTAGTGGTCACTTGATATACCTATTTTATGAAATGCTTATTTCTTTTTCCATTTTTCTATTTCACTTATCTTTCTCTTATTGATATGTAGGGTTTTTTTAAGTGTTACATGTTTTGATGTGATTTGTAATAAGAAGTATATATTTGGTGTCTTTATTCCTTTCTGGCACAGAGCTCCTAGAACCCTTGGGATTTCCTAAGAGATGAGTGCAACAAATATGCCATTTTTGTGTTAAAAAAAATGCCTTTTAGACCACACACTCCTAAGCATGGGGGCTGGTTACCAGGGGACCCAACCTTGTCATTAGAGGGGTGGAACTTTCAGTTTCTTGGAGGGGAGAGGGGATAGAGATTTAATCAATTGCAATTGCTGATGACGTAATCGATCCTGCCTATGTAATGAAGCCTCCATGAAACCCCCACAAGACAGGGTTCAGAGCTTCCTGGTTGTTGAACACATCAGGGTAGGTACTGGGAGGGTGCTGTCCATGGAGACAGCATGGAGATACGATGGTGTCCCACACCACGCCCTGTGTTGTTTCTGATCTGTATCCTTTTGTAATTGTGGGTGAAAAGGGGCCACATACTGAACCTGACAAGCTCAGGGGAGCTCTGCAGGGTGGGCCTTACAGACTCAGAGACCTAATGGTCTGAAATGTAAACTTCCTAGCCAAAAGTGAGTCATGGCAGGTAGTCATGTCCTAGGCCTGTATCTTTCTTGACAAAGGTCAATCTTTGCCTTAACTGAACCTGTCAGTTTTTGCATCTAGGATAACATGCCTTTGAAATGTCAGAATAATCCCCTTTTTTCTAGACCCCTCAGGGCACAATTTCCCACCAGAACAGGAGATCAGGGAACACCTCATTGTTAACCCTTTGCACTCGCTTGCTTTTTTCTCGATTCCTTTATTCTACTCGGGATTTAATTTTTTAAATACCCCAGATTTTACAAAGTGTGGCAGTAGAATAAAAAACTGGAGTTTCTTTTCATACAAACTTATTTATTTGGATTTTTTTATATTTCAAATTATTGATACATTCAAAGAGTAATTTGCACTCGACATCCGAGTGCAAAAGGTTATCTTGTTCTCTCGCATACCGTCTCTAATGTGTTAATTGTTCCCTATCCTATACCCACCACCAATGTACAAGAAATATCTCTTCATTTAACTGTTCATCCCTTTGCTTTCTCCCATTTTCCTAATCTACCACCAATGAATTTCATGTCACCCTCCTTACGCCTCCTCCTTTAATTGCAATGTGTAAAATAAGGGTCGAGACTGCCATTCTCTAGAGCATTTTCTCAATCCATTGAGATTTTGCTCCCCAACAATTGTCCCCAGTCTGGCTGAAATAAACTCATAAAAATTCTTACAGGTTTGGATGTTTCTTATACCGATATAATAAACTTGTGATCTAGTAAGTAAAATGTTTCCCGGACTCTGTGAGTCCCTGTAGCAAATTAATCAAACCTGGAGGCCCTGGAGACTTCTGATTTACAGCCAGTCGGTCAGAGGCACGGACTTGCTTGTGACTTGTATCTGAAGTGGGATGGGCGGTCTCATAGGACTGAGCCCTTAACCTGATACTGTCTCCAGGTGCACAGTGTCAGAATTGAGTTTAATTGTAGGACACACAGCTGGTGTCACAGAATTGCTTGTTGGTGTGGAAAAGACCCACACATAGAAATTGGTTTCAGCACACATTTATGGTTGGTTACATGACCTTTGTTAGTTATATACTAGTGACACATTTCTTTCCCACCCTATAGCTAACCTTTTCCCTCTCTCAATGATGTGTTTTTTCTTTTTTCTTTTTTAAATATATTTTTATTTATTTCGGAGAGGAAGGGAAGGAGAGAAAGAGAGATAGAAACATCAACGATGAGAGGAAATTATTGATTGGCTGCCTCTTACACACCCCTTGCTGGGGATCAAGCCCACAACTTGGACATGTGCCCTTGACTGGAATCAAACCCAGGACCCTTTAGTCTGCAGGCCCACGCTCTATCCACTGAGCCAAACTGGATAGGGCTGATGTGTTTTTCTATATATTTGTGAGCTGCTTCTTCTGTTCAATCTTATGTTGTGAGATTTTATTTACATGTGTTGGTTGCTACGGTTTGTTCGTTTCATGAATGCAATGTATTCCATTGTTCTTAATTTTAATATAGTCCACTTGTAATTTTTTTCCCAGAATGGTAACTGCTTTTTTTTTTTGTATTTCATTTAAACACCCTATTTATATTCTGTGGTCATATATATACTTCACTGGATTGTGTTCCAAAATCTTTATTGTGTTGCCTTTCTCATTTATATCAGGAATCAACAAATTATGGCAAGAAAATTTGGCCCACCATCTGATTTTGTTAATAAAGTTTTATTGGAACACAGTCACAGTCATTTATTTACCTATAGTCTAAGTCTGCTTTTTTGGTACAACAAACAACAGCAGAATTGGGTGGTTGCAACAGAGACAGTAAAACCTGTAAGCCTGAAATACTTCCTGTTGGCTCTTTGCAGAAAATAATCATTGACTCCTGATTTAGTCCCACAACATATCTGGTCAAAGTCATATTTTCATGGCATCCAATGGACTTTTCACCTTCCAGTTAAAATCCTTTCTTCTTTCCACAAACATTCTTTTAGTGGCTACTGTGTGAGAGGCCTTGCTGAAGGTAAGCACTGTGATACCTAGAAGAGAAATACGGTGTGTGCCCTACAGGATTTCACAGTTTGCATGAGCCTTGTCATACTAGCAAAGCCACGTGTAAGTTAAGTCAACAAATGTTTACTAAACAGAACAGGAAGGTACCATATGTGATGTTAGGGATAAGAAACTTACAGATAAGTAAGACTTTCTTTTAGTGCCCATGGGGTTTGCAGTCTAGTAGTGTGTCCATGCAGAGAGGTAAGCAGATGACACCATGACCAGGCAACCCTTGATGTAGTTGGGATGACAGCGGGGCTGTGTGGAGCCAGAGGAGTGGGAATAGGAAATATGGCCAAGACAAGTGGCAAAAAACCCCACAAAACTTAAATTCTGATTTTACTATTATTTGTAAAAAGTCTGTGAAGTGCACCCTTCCTTGTTCCCAGCAATCCCCGTCACTTACCCTGCTCTGTGGGATGTTAACATTGGCTATGGCATTCATTAAATTAGTCATCCTGGTAATTATAGGAGCTCAGAAATAACTACTTGTCAGCCCAAATAGAGAGCTAATCCCAGGATTCATTGACATGCATCTGAGGTGGAGTTGTTAATTCTGCACACACATTTAAAGGAGTCATATATAAAAAAGAAGTTATGTATTTCCTTAGGGCTCTTGCTCACCTATGCGGCATCAGAATGGCAGTTCCGCACCCTTCCCTGCTGTTTCAGAACCACATGTGAGACTAGATGGCAAGGTACTGAAGTCTCTATACATAGGGGATTCCCCACCCCCCTCAGCAGATTCCATTGTCAAATGACAGGTATGGGAAAGGTGCTTGTCAGGAGACTGTAATTACAAAAACAAGTGCTAACCAAGTCAGCTTATGAAAAGAAAAGATGGGTGAGCATAAAATGGGTTGTGACAATCCAGTAATTAATTAATGGCCAAAGCCATTTTTTCCACAGTTGCGTGATGGATAAGAATATCCCTGCATACTATATGCGAAACCCAAGTTGAAATGTGGATACCATTTGCTTTAGGAAGCGCTCTGATCTTCTGGCGGCTGCTGCAATCACTAATATTTTATTCTGTTTTTCTATCTTGGTGTCTTTACAGTTTTGCTTTCCTATAACTGGATTGATGGTTTTATTTGCTTTTTATTGACTAAATGATCCAAAGCACCTGATTTTCTCTTTTTGGACTCTCCCATTCCTCATTCAGCAAGTAGCCACCTGAAATTTCTATTTCTTTTTCTGAAGGTCTTTGGGTTGGGACCATGCTCAATGAGAAAGTGACACCATTACTTTACTCATCAATTTCGTCGTTAGAATGATGATGGGTTCACATTATTTGAAACTCAATCCACCCTGTTTAATCCTCTTAACCTTTGTCCATGTAATCTTTGTAGATTGGCTTCCTTTTGGGAAAGTGTTCCAACCAGTAACTTGGCATTCCATTTTCTCTAACTACAGAATTGTGTGATGGGAGGGATGCTAGCATTGATTGAATACCCACTGTGAGCCAGTTATTGAGCTAAAAATATTTAGCATAGATTGGCAAACTTTTTCTGCCAAGGGATAGAAAGTAAAAAGTTAGATCTTGTCACACCACACAACTCTGTCCTTGTAGTATGAAAATAGCCATAGATAGTACTTAAATGAATGGCTTTGCTGAGTTCTAATAGAATGTTATTTACCCAAACAGGCAATGGGCTGGATTTAATATCATTTTAAAGGCTATACTTGGCAGAGTCCTGATTTTGAGAGCTGGAGCTGGAAAGATTTTGAGAAGTTGTCCTCCACAGCCCAACCTATTTCAGACCATAGCCCTTAGATTTCCAGGCTTTCCCCAGGATGAATGGGCCTCTACCCTACCTCGTCTCTTCAGTTAGAGGAGTGGAATCTTTTATCCATTTTTGTTACGGGGTCTTGCATAAGATTTCACATGAACAAAATGAAATTGCAGATGCTGTCCACCTGCCTCCTCTCTAGGACCTTGAGCCGATATTGCAGCCTGCATTGGTGAGGGAAGGCAGAGAGGCCAGCTGGGAACTGGACAGGAAGTTGATGCTTTGAAACAAACACAACAGAGTCTGTCTAAAGAATCAGCCTGAGTCTGTTTTACTAACCAGGTTATACAATCAGATTGAGATTTTCCACTAGTTAAGTTTCCTTAACTAGTTTTAAAACTTTTGAAAGACCCCAGTTTCATTCAACTTTACAATTGAGGAATTCAAGAATTAAGAATATTCATAAGCTGTGATATCCCACCTCTGAACAGCACATTTCGTTATTGCCAGAGCTGGGGCTTCTATTCAGCATAGTGAGTCTCAGACACTCACTGCTTGGTGCACTGTGCTGCCTCCAGGCCACCAAAATTCCCATCAGCGGAAGGACACACCTTTTATTTTTATTTTTGTACTGGAGGCCCGGTGCATGAATTTGTGCACGGGTGGGGTCCAGTCGACGTGGCCAGCGGGGGAGGGGGGTTGGAAGGGAGGGGATGTGGGAAGTTGGTTGGCTGGCCCCATCCCCTGGTCAAACTCCTGGTTGAGGGGGAAATTTGCATATTAGCCTTTTATTATATAGGATAACAGCCACTTACAGCATGAGCAAATTTTGAACAGAATTCATAGTTTCAATAGATTATATAACATTTTTCTTGAGTGGGGTTCTTACCCCCACTATATCAATAATTCTAGGTATAGTCCTTTATGACAGATTTTGAGTTTATGCTCAGTGGGCTTGTCCAGGTGAGGGCCCATACGATAGCATCCACACCTCAGACGGTGGTCAGAAAAGGTCAGTCGTGTCATTTTCTGGAAGCTGGTGATAGCCAGTGTTTATTTTACATCATTTGCCTACTTCATATAGACACACCAGTATTGTGCTTCCCTAAAGACTCTGTTTGCCTCTAGTAAAAGATTGCATTTTAAATTAAAGTTAAAATCTATGGTACTTTTGGCCTTAATGGAAGAAACTGTACTGCATTTGTCCAGTTGCACAGCAGGGAAAACCTGAGAACTGGAGAGGAGAGATTTGTTTAGTTTCAGATGCTCAGAGCTGTACTGCCTGGAACCTGGAGGCCAAGACCGGGGAAGATCTAATGGGTGAAGACAGTCGGTTACCCACCCATACACTGCCTCCCACGGGACCCCCACATAGCTGCCAACCTGAATCCATTAGGGAAATTTTGCTAAACCTTCTAAGAAGGGAAAAGTCCAAACTAATTTTCAACCTGTATCTCGACTACTGAATGTTGCCTAATGAAACCATAAACAAAAGTCATTTCAGAAAAGAAATAGAAACGTTTTACTTAGTTAAAGCAAACATTTTTCCTAAACTATAGATTATTTCTATACAGATAGTTTATTTTAGGGAGAGGAAGGGAGATAAATAACATGATAGAAAATTCTATTTCAGATAACCAATTTTAAATCTCCTGTCTGTTGTAAAAAGACCATTGATTTATAGATGTAAATTTAGAATATTTTTTACTGTTTTATTCTTTGGCACAAGGAATATGGTGTTTTGACATCATCTGATTGTTGTACTTTTAAAAAATATATTTTTATTAATTTCAGAGAGGAAGGAAGAGAGAGATAGATAGAAACATCAATGATGAGAGAGAATCATTGATTGGCTGCCTCCTGCCCACTCTCCACTGGGGATCGAGCCCCCAACCTGGGCATGTGCCGTTGAGTGGAATCGAACCTGGGACCCTTTAGTCCGCAGATCGACACTCTATCCATTGAGCCAAACCAGCTAGGGCTATTTTGTTGTTTTTGATGTAAAACATCACCTTGCAATATTCCCTTAGGTGATTCTGTGAGACAACATATAAAAGACTGTCTTGATGAAATTCTGCTGTGTGTGTGTATTTCCTCAAGGATGTAGTGTGTGTGTGTGTGTGTGTGTTGTTGTGTGTGTGTGTGTGTGTTTTCTCAAGGAGTTAACATTCAGTAAGATAATTAGGGTTTTTATTTTGATAGATCATATTTATAATTTATTTGATTGAAGAAAACAGCATTATTTATGTGGGAGTAAAGATGTGGCTTGTGAAAGAAACTTTAAATGTTTTCCTGATGGCTTTTGTATATGGCGTATTGTTATTTTTAAATTGACTTTTAGCTAGAGAAGGTAATAGCATTATAGAAAGTACTGAAAGCAAAGGGAAAATATCACCTATATGTTTTGATGACTATAAAGAAATACGTTTGGATATTTCCCGTTTTCTCCCAATGTTAGGGCTTATAGTTACAGAGTCCCCTGTTTCAGAATTCCAGAGGAACCAGGCATATTCCCAGCCCCCCCTCCTTTCCTCTCCCACTGCCTGGAAGACAGATGTGTCTCAAGACTGGTAGCTGAATAAGAATTTAGAGAGCTGAGAAGGGAAGAAGGGCCACCTAATTTGAGGGATAAAGGGGGGAAATGGACAAGCCAGGATGCAGAACAGAGCATGGCACATTGGGCAAATTGACAAAATTTCATGGAGCTGGCACTCAGGGCCCCTGGAGTGGACTTGCAGGAGTTGAGGTTGGAAAGAGTGTTGAATCAGGTTGTGAAGGGCCTGAAATGTTCTGCTGAGGAGCTGAGGCTTTGCTTGTTAGGCAAGGAGTGGAGTGAAGCCCCCTTCAGAAGGGCCTGTTGGAGCCCCCACACATGCTCCTCAAGTCCATGGAGAGAGTGGTTATGACCAGCTAAAGAAAGATGTCTGTTTCCCTCTCCTTTCTCTCCCTCTCACCACCATTCATGACGAAAGCAGGGATGTGCAAGAAACTGCGGGTGCTGTCCACCTGCCTCTTCTAGGATCTTGAGTCGCCCTTGCAGCCTGCATTGGTGAGGGGAGGCAGAGAGGCTAGCTGGGAACTGGACAGGAAGTTGATGCTTTGAAACGAACACAATGGAGTCTAAAGAATCAAGCTGAGACTTTTACTAGCCAGGTTATACAATCAAATTGAGATGTTATGGAGTCTTCTCCCCAGGGAGCAACAGGAATTTCTACCGAGGACAGTGAGTGGCAACTCGTGGAGAAGATAAATGCAGTTCATAGGTACACGCCAATGAATGGAGACCCCTTCCTCCATAGGTTATAGTGCTCGGAGGTTTACGTAAAGCAAATGGAAAGGGATTTACGTAATAGGGTAATTGTCGAGATCTTTGTTATCTCAGGAGATAACTGTTTCTAGGGGCTAATGAAGATTTTAAAAGATCAAGAGAACAGAGTTACTTATTGTTATGCAGAAGATCATCTGCATGCTGCCCAATTTTATAATGCAATAATGTTTTGTTTTCTCAGGAACTTAATAATTTAAAAATCACTCTTTCCCCATTGCGCTGAAATGAATAATTTTAGTCTTATTAGTTTTTCCTTTTGTAACTGCTAAGGCCTTCCCCCTCCCCCTTTCCCTCAGCCTGATGAATAATATTTCAAGTACATTTCTCTGTGGAGAAAGTCCTTTAATGGTTGCAATCTATCAAGACGTTCTTTTGAGATTATTACTTTATTACTAAGAAGCATTGTTGATTAATCAAAAAATAAAGGAAAATAGGAGAGAATGGAAAAGACGCTGTAAATGAAGCAGTGCCTGCTGGATGCAGGACTGACAGCTAGACGAGACGGGTACCAGGAGGGACGCTCCCATGGGGGGCATGGGCCACTGGTTTCCCAGGGACAGCTTTCCCAGGGAGTTGTCTTGGAGAAATCTGCATTTCATCAGCTTTTACTTTAAGGGAGAGAATGGATTAGAGAGGCAGAAAGAGATTGAGGTAGGAAAAAGGTGACTCAGTCAGTGATTTTGATTTTTGGCGGAAGAGGAGGTAGAAATTTATGTACTCAAAGCATACATGTGGGTGGAGAACTCAATTTTTTAAAAACATATCTACACAAAGGAAATTTTTTATCACCGCTACTCATGAAAAAACAAAATCCGTTGTCATAAATAGAAGATTGACATTAATGCAAGTTAAAATATATGTAGTTATTAGAAGGAAAAGTCTAGGCTCTGCCTAAAATCGCCCCCAGTGTCAGCCGGGTGTTACAATTGCTGCACGAGAACTACTTTTGTTCGCTGCCACAATGCAGCTTAAAAAATGGTATTAATCTCGATTCTATTGTCAGCCAATTTTAAACAAAGGCATTAAGTCCCGAGTTAGACTCATCAATCATAACACAGGAAATGGTACTGACATCCATTATGAACTCCACAGTTGATTAGCTCCCTTGATTAAACAGTGGGGCTGCTGATGGGAAAACAGGAGCCGAGCCTGCCACTCTGTGGAGAGAAGTCCCAGCGCCGAGTCCCCATGGAGTTGAGAAAAGAGAAGTGAAGGATAGGAGACAGAAAAGCAGGGCTTCTTCCACAGTAACTTGGTGCTAAATGATCGGTGCCAGAGAAATGCTCAGTTACCTCTTTACAAACCCAGGGATTTTAGCCTTTTCATTTTCTTCCCCCTATCCCCCCCCCCCTTTTTTTTTTTTTTTTTTTTTTTTGCAGGTGGAGTGGGGGTGAAGGGCTTTTGTAATTGGCTTATTGTTAGATGGGAAGATGGGAAGCTGTAGCAAATATTATACCCAAAGTAAGACCCTAAGTTCAATAAAAAAAAAAAAATCACAGCATCTGATGTGAATGATACCTGAGTGCTGACATTAACCAAATGCCACCGTTTTGGACAGCCGCAGAGAGAAGGGTGGAAATGTGCTGCCATGGTTTTCTTTAAAGAGCAATTTTCCTGAGAGATCGGAAAAGCCGGAGGAGGCAAGCTGATGACATTTTGATTATAGACCCCCCCACCTCACCCTCGGAAAGGCATTGTGGGGCTTTCTGCTTAACAAAGTTAAAAAAAATCCACCCAGACCTGCCACTTTCTTCTTCATCTCCATTCTTTTTTTGTTTGTTTGTTTTGTTTTTGTTTATGGTAAAACTTTCCAGGAGTGGTTTGCAGAAATAGTTATATGTTTCTCTGGCAGCTAATGCGCTTGCTTTGAAACAGTAGCTATTTATTAATAATACTACGTTCTGATTCAGCCTCAGCCACAAGGCATGAATTAGCCGCCACTGCGTCTTCATTTCCACCTCCAGTCTTCTGCTCCAGGAAGGCTCCTTGATCTCCGCTGGGAGGTTGCTATCTCTTCTGAACTCTCAGTGCTTTTTGGTACCTCTCCCATGTCATAGCTCCAACAGCCTTGCTCTAAAGTTATTAAGATGATATTTTTCAAAGAGATTTGAGGTTGACACTTTGCATTTTATTGATTAATTGAACATTTGGTAAATGAAATTAATGGATGCATGCATGGATAGAGAGGTGGATGGAGGAATAGCTAAATGATGATAGGTGGGTGGGTGGATGGATGGATGGATGGATGGATGGTGGGATGGATGGATGGATGGATGGATGGACGGACAGTGGGGTGGATGGATGGATGAATAGATGATGGAATGGATGGATGGATGGATGGATGGATGGATGGATGGTGGGGTGGATGAATGGATGGGTCAATGGAGGAAATGAAAAATAACTAACTTTTACAATATTTGACATTAGACTGATAGAGCCTTTGCCAACTTTCTTTTTCTTTTTTAAAAAAATATATTTTATTGATTTTTTATAGAGAGGAAGAGGGAGGGATAGAGAGTTAGAAACATCGATGAGAGAGAAACATTGATCAGCTGTCTCCTGCACACCCTCTACTGGGGATGTGCCCGCAACCAAGGTACATGGCCTTGACCAGAATCGAACTGGGACCCTTCAGTCCGCAGACCGACGCTCTATCCACTGAGCCAAACCGGTTAGGGCCTTTTGCCAACTTTCTACAGATTTTGTGAATGGGTTAATGAGTAATTATATTGTTAAAAATAAAACAAATATAATTTTTATATTTGACTGTATTAACATAAAATACAATAAAAATAATGTGTTTTTTTTCTTTATTCTTTGTCTCCCCTTCTCCCCTGCCTTGAGCCTGCTTTCTATTTTCTCTCAGAATTCAGGTATAATATTTGCTACAGCTTCCCATATAGACTGATTAGATGGGAACCAGAGGAACAGTTTTATTTTAAACTTATGACTTTTTAAAATCACATCTTGAGATGTCGCATAAAAATTTTATGGGATAGTGGTGATATATTGTAACAATATAATAGCCAAAAGCTTTTTTCATTTCCCCCCACTTCTTCTCCATTTTTTTTTGTTTGTTTTTGACTGTCCCTAATACTTATGCTACAGGGTTGAAAAATTAAGTTTTCCCATTTTTTTCTGTATCCCCTTTTAAAAGAAAAAAATGAGAGGGTAGTTAAAATTTACCATTAAAATTTACCCCTGAAGGAACTGAAAATAAAAACGATTTATCTTTGAAGCCACCTCTATAAGTGTTCCTTGAAATTAAATGTACTGTCATGAAAAAAGGACACTAAACTTTATGCCAGAATGCTTTCCTATTCATACATAGACGTAATATCAATTGTGTCTTCTATTATTGCTTTTGTAAGTATTTTGTTGCTCTAAAAAAGCTAGCTTAAAACATATTTTCATCTAATACAGTGTGGATTTTAAAAAAAGCAAACAGTGGTTGACTTGAATAGATATGGATGCAAAATCATTTTCTTTGCTTGTATTTGTATTAAAATGTGCATTTGACATTAAAACAGTCAAATAATTTATTACTTCTAAAATATACAGTTGCACTAGTGATATTTAGTGACTACTCACTCTTATCCTCAGAAAGAGTTCTCTTCCTCATTTTGGACATTCTGTCCCCACCACATACCACCCACATAGAGCAGGGATGGGGGACGGAGTGGGGAACTACATTAGTAACTCTCAATCTTGAGAATGGAAAAACTAGAATCAACATATATGTGGGGTTTCTTGGTCCTTCCTCCCAAAAAATTAGAGAAGAAAATCTGTGACAATTATAGTATCCTTTTTGCAGGAGAGAGAAAGAGAAAGGATTAAACCGGTATCTTCTTTAGCTAGCAGGGAGATGAGAAAGATGCTAACTCTAATATGTTAACAATTATTCCATGTCACTATCATCGACAAATATATACTCCTTCCATCCGTCCATCCCACTTTAATTGTACCAGGCCCAGTACAGGGCTCTTGAAAGTCAAGGACGAACCTCTTAGACTTGATTAGCCTTTCCGATTAGCCCTCCCCTTAGGTAGACCATTGTTTTCTCCATCACACTTTTATTAACATATTTGAATATTAACAAGTGCTGGGTTTCATTCACTTCTGTATCCCCATCATCAAGCCAAGGACGGACGCAGAATGGGTGCCATAAATGGACTTGAGTGGATAGCCCTGGGAGGCCAGTTAGGCCTGGACCTGAATCTGTCACTGAAATAGTCTCTTCATAGCTCTCTGCACAGCTCTCTCCACCCCGAGGTCTGCAGGTCCAGGAAGTGAGTGCTCTGACACCCACAGGCAGTGCAGTGCAGCCACAGGGGCTCGCTTCTCCACCTCCCCCAAAAGATCCTGTTTGATTCAAAATCATCCTAACCCTGGATAGCAACTATTATCTTAAAAAACTGGGTGCCCCATTTCTGGTCCCTTCACATGACTCCCTGACTTCAGACTGCTTCCCAAATATAGCCTTTACTTGAAGGAGCCCTTGGCCATCCTTCCTCTCAGTCACACCACACTCCTACTTACCCATGACTGGAGCTCTGACCTCCATGTCTCCACCTTCTATTCTCCCTCAAGTTCGATTTCCCCTTCAGTGTCTACCGGAAAGTGTCAACGGCACGTCCTACCACATTCACGCTCAGCCCGCTCCAAACAGAAGCAGCCTTCTCTAGCCTCTCTATTGATACCATGTCCTCTCACTCACTCAAACTGCTTTTCCCTTCCTCATCCTTCCACTCCCAACTCGCTTTTTCCTTGTCAGGCCTACATACTCCTCTATATGCTTTGACTGTTTAACTCATCTCTCTGTATTTTAATATATTTTTTTATTCTTCCTGTTCTTGTTCTTCCCAGAATCCAGCCACTGATATTTCTAAAACATAACACTTTCCTGATATAATATCTTTGATGGTTCTTTTGACCCTCCAAATAACTTCTAGTGGCAGTGTAGCATCTAATGTCTCAATCATTTAATTCTGGCCTCATTTTCACTCTCATGGACTTTAGCCAAACTCCTCTGCTCTTTGTTCCCACCTCCGTCATGGTTCATGTCATTTTTCTTCCATAGAAGGGCAATGTTACTCAAATCTCTATGGAGACATTGTAGCTACTCTTTTAGTACCAGCAATCTCTGCAGCAGGAATCAATTTTTTCTCTCTGTAAACCCGAACTCAAGTGTGGGAAGTAGATTTCATCTCAGGAATAAAATCTGCTGGATTAATAATAGCTGCCTGGAGAGTTGTGTTGAGACGGATTCTGAGGTTGTGTTTAGGCTCAATGGGAAAGATCGTCAGGATTGGTAGCAGTGTCTGTCTAGAGCAGGGGTGGGGAATGCCCGACCCTCGTTGTAATATAAGACCCGTGCAATCATTTGGTCTGGTCCTGCCAAGGCATTAGGCGTGAGTTAAATAAATGTTTGACCAAATATAGCAGGCTAATTTTTTAAGTTGGTAATTTTGTATGGCCTGCGAATGATGTTATAAATACTCAAATGACCCTTTGCAGAAAAAAAGATTCCCCAACTCTGGTCTAGAACAAGAGAAAGAAGAACTGAATGTTTCTTAGATGCCTTCTCTGCACTACCCAGGGCTTCTCTTACGTGTGCAAGATCACACACTAACTGACGAGTTCTTTAAGGGCATACATTGCATCCTGCTGAACAACAAGAGTTTACATTCACAGTGTCCTATGATCATTAGACACTCCAAAGTGTTTGCCACATAAATCCCCTAATGCTGGAATATGCTGTTGAGTCACATGAGATTGAAGAGCTGTGGGCAGGGCTGTAATTGCATCGATTGAGCAGCTGTGTTATGCGATAGTGTTCATTCTTTTAAGTCTCGGTTTGTTAGGGAATCTGACTGTGCTGACATGAGAACTGCTCCTACACAGTTGCCTTTGGTGATAACTAAGAGCAGGCAACGCTGGATGAATGAATGACATCCAATACTCCAACATCGCCTGTAACCCAATTAACTTCCACGTAGCATTGATTCATTCTGCTTTTAGGCTCCCTGTCACAGACCAGCAAAGCACGCTGTCGGGTTTTCAGTCCCTCAGCCTAAGTAAAAAACCAAAGGCTGGCTTGAAATACAGGTAAGAGGAGAACATTATTGATTTGGTGGTCCTTATGATGCCCCAATCAGCCCTAGCCGGTTTGGCTCAGTGGATAGAGCGTCGGCCTGCAGACTGAAAGGTCCCAGGTTCAATTCCGGTCAAGGACATGTACCTGGGTTGCGGGCACATCCCCAGTAGGGGGTGTGCAGGAGGCAGCTGATTGATGTTTATCTCTCATCGATGTTTCTAACTCTCTATCCCTTTCCCTTCCTCTCTGAAAAAAAACAACACACACAATAAAGTATATTTTAAAAAAATGCCCCAATCATTCAGACATTTAAGTCATTGGGAAATGCATTGTAAAATTATTACTTCTCCTGTTTTTTTTTTCTTTTCCTAGACAAACATCTCAAATATTTCAGTCATTCTTTGAACATGGTTTGTAGAAACTACCTCACCTTGCTCTCCCTCCTATGAATATTTTCCATTTGTCTGATGATACACCTTAAATTTGAGAATATTCTAGATGGGGTCTTACCAGCCAGGATTAAGAACCACATCTCTGTGGGTCTGTAATCTTCATTTCTGACATTACATACTAAGGACACATTCAGTCTCTCAATGGCCACATTACATTGTTGCCTCATAGAATTGATGGGCATCTGAATTTCCTCTTCAGAAAATACCATCTTACTCCACCTTGGGTTGGTGAAGCATCTGTTTATCAGAAAAATCTGATGTGAACTGGCCTTGCCATAAAAGGGGCATTATTGGGTCCCATCACCAAAATGTGCCAAGAGAGTTGAATGTTTGGTTCAGGATGCTAACAATGTCATCAGCATCCCATTTCCACGTCTTCATCCTTGATCTCTGTTTCCTGTGTTTCAGCTGCATGCTTAGCCAGATTCTCCTCTTTGGGAGCAAATGCTGCCGCAGCTCCAGCCTGAAGCATTTTGGTTCACATTCAACAGAAAGAGGAGGAAGCACCTTCTCCTTGAAGGTGCCACACAAGCCCTGGAGTTCACCCCGACAGGGCAAACTCGATCATGTGGTCACCTCTGAACCAATCACCATGTCTTAGACAGTGAGCTGATCTACTGACCTGGGTCATGTGACCACATATTGGACTGGGAATGGGGACTATATGTGTTGAGATGAGGGGGGCCATCACCAAAAAGGAGGGAAAGATGCTGGGCAGACCCTAAATAACAAATGCTCTCTGCAACACAGGTGTAATTTAAATTCTCTGAAGGCCACGATTATAGCTTATTAATGCCTTCACATTCTCTTCCCACCCTTTAACAGCTGACAAAATAAATACTAAGAAAACTGGTCTTGATTGAGTGAGTGCCTGAACAAATGGCTGCAAAAGGAGGGACTTGGAAGTGGCTGCTTAATGTTAAGAATAGCCTTGCCTCTCACTTATCACATTGTACAATATGGTCCAAAGTAACTTTAGAGTGTCAGTGGTGTTTACAGTAAGGAGAGTAAACGTATAAAAAACTCCATATGTCTTTTATAAGGATAGGGTTTTTCTGTGGTCCTAGTGAGGAGAAATAATACATCTTTCGTGCAGAGAAAGGGGGACATTTTCTTCCAGGACAAATGACGTGAAAAACAGAGCTTGATTGACAGCCTAGTAACATTAATAATACCTTGCAGGTGGAGATCGGCTCTTATTGCAAACATCCCGGAGCAATTCTATCAGAAGAATAAATATTCTTTGTTCCAAATTCAAACACGTTCAGTTGCTTCTGGTTAAGGCAGTTCTTTTCCAACAGCCACATGGCAGCCTTATTTAACAAGCGTATTTCAGTTTTTACATAAAATCTTAGCCTCACCTAACCCCACACCCTCCTTTCACCGGGGGTAATTTATTTGACACATGTTGTATCTGAGGCTGCAGGCGACCGCATCCTGGCCTCTTGACCATTTTGGTGCACTCTGGTCCGACTCCCAATTGCCATCTAAGGACTGCTTTTTGGAGAGCCCACTTTATTATAATTGTTTTCAAAGAAGAAAAGTTAGCTATGGCTGGTGTAGCTCAGTTGGTTAGAGTGCCGTTCCATACACTGAAAGGTCATGGGTTTGATTCCCAGTCAGGGCACATACCCAGGTTATGGATTTGATCCCCGTTTGGGGCTTGTATGGGAGGCAACTAATCGATGTTTCTCACTCCCTCTTCCTTCCTCTCTCTCTAAAAATATCAATTTATAAAATGTATAAAAGAGAAGACAAGTTCTTTCCAGTCCTCAGAGTAGGGTAACCAAAGATCCTCATGTCATTAAGGCAGATATCAGAGTGAAGACTGGGGCCCCGCAGGGCTCACACCGTGTGGGTAGAACGTGGCCAGTTGAGAGCATGCTGTTTCATGTGGCTTTCATGGTGGGCTGAGGTGGGGCAGAAACTGATTTTCTCCAAAGCATGAGACCTGACTGCCACTGTCCTAGTCAATCCATGCCCTTGGGTGGATAGTCCCAGGGAGGAAGTCCATCCCCAGAGGGCCGTGGTCCACAGTCTCATTAAGCTGCGAACAGAAAAGTGGAAGGAAGGGAAGATATCGGTAGTGGTAGCAGTTGATCACGTGGAGGAGCTCAGTGATGCAGATCTGAGGGGTGTTATTGGCGCGGGGAAGATGCAGGACAAGGCAGGGGGTTGAGAAGACAGAGAAAGGTTAGGAAGGGAAGACAGGGAGCGGTGGACCAAGTTTTCTGTTCTTCGGGGAGTGAAGGCAGAAAATGCTAGTGAGCAGAGGACGCCGGTTGACATAGTAACAACACCCAACATTTGAGTTCTTACCGCAGCTCGAGCCAGGCACTGGTCCAGGTGCTGTGCATTTTCACAACAACCCTAGGATGTAAGTTCTTCTTCTGATCTCCATTTGACTCACAAGGAAACTGAAGCTCTAATAGGGTAACTAGCTCACCCAATAGGCAGAGCTGGGAAGCACAGAGCTGGGATGAGAACCAAGCTTCCCGCTCTGACCCAGGGGTTGGCAACTTTTTTCTGGAAAGGGCCAGATGGTAAATGTTGTAGGCATTGTGGGCTATCCAGTCTCTACTCAATTCCACCTTGGTAGCATGAAGCGGCTATAGATAATATCTAAACAAACAGGCAAGGCTGTGTCCCAATAAAATTTTATTTGTAGAAAAAGGAGAGCTAGATTTGGCACACGGGCTGTAGTTTACTGAGTGCCCATCTAACTCCACTGTTTAACATTTTAACAAAAAAATTGTTGTTGTTTTTTTTTTTTGGCTGGGAGCCTGGTCACGTGATTTTGATATGATTTTTTTTGATGAGTACATGTAGCATGACTGTTTTTGGGGTGAGCTAGGGGGAGAGGCTGAGAAGAAGGGGGCAGCAAGGGGTTCCTGGGAGCTAGCCTGGAAGGAGCAGGAATGGGAACTGAAAGTCCAAGCTCTGTACTTTCCTTGGGAGACGGAACTGGGAGAGAGGAGCACTAAATTCTGACCAATATTGTAGGGTGGCTGTAAGTGGAAGGAACAGGTTTAAGAAGTGCCATAAAATTCAACTTTATAGGATTCGGGCTTTCTAGCATATGTTGCAGCAGCCACATTGAATAAATGTATGTTTTTCATTATATTTTTATTACACATTTAAAGCACATTAAGGCACACACAGCCATCAAAGAAGAAAAAAGAGAGGAACTCTGGCTTCACAAGTAATCACATCAATTTTCAGGAAGGCTGTATTTATGAGACAGAGAAAGATGCCCGCCTCCTGTCCTTCCCAGTTTTGTACTAACTCATTCCTCTTCAGGGAACAATATTAATAGCTGTTTTGCTACATTTGTCTCCTGTTGAGGGAGCATTTCCCTTTAAAATACACACACACACACACACACACACACACACACACACACACACATCGTGGATGTTTATTCATTTACTTTTGAATTGCAGGTAATTGGCTGGCAGTCTCAGTCTAAAACAAGCTGCTTTGTTGGGCTTTGAAAAAAAAAATTGAAAACTGTTTCAAGAAATTGTAACTTGAAATTATTTCTGGCTTGAGAAGCCATGTGCTCTGCAGTGTTCTCTGATGATATTTTCATTTCGAGCCTCTGGGGCGGGGCAGCGAGGGGCAGCAGGCTCACCGAATGCCCCTGGGGCCGAAATGCTGCCCGTGGGCTCTCCCTTCTCTCTTCATGCCAGTGCACTGTTCCCTTGCCAAGCCATGGCCTTTGGGTCACCTCTGTTCGGAGGTGGTGACTTTTTAAAATTTGTGTTCTCCTGGGGTGTGTGTGTGTGTGTGGCTTTGCAAATGGTGTATCATCACATTTAGGATGCCACTGATTGTAAGAGGCGTCGCTATGTAATGTACAAGCTAGAAAGACAAGATGCCGCCAATCAAATCTCGATAGGCTGTTGATTGTAAGACACATGCCAACGTCAAAGACGTTCAAAGGGGAAAAGGATGCCATGCAGTAATTTGTCTGCTGAGCAGGTGCACATTTCTTTAGCACAAAGGTGCCCATTAAATAGCTGCCACCCTGTCAGGATAAGGTAGGCAAGTCCGGGAGGGAGGTTTCTATTAGGTTTTGTTGGTTTTGGGTGATGAACAGCATCACCAACCGCTCTGCTCTACCAGAGGATGTCAATTGGTCGAGTTTCTAGCAGAAGTAGGAGGGTAGAATATTAGAGTGAAAGGGACTTCGGGAGCATCTTACATCTCAACTGGAGCAACTTTGCCCACCAGGGGACATTTGTCAGTATCTGGGGATGTCATTGGTTGCCATTACTGGAGTGGGATGCTACTACTAACCAGTGAATAGAGGCCAGGGCTGCTGGTAAACATGCTACAATGCACAGGACAGCCCCACAACAAGAAATCATCTGGCCCCCAAAGTCACAGTGCAGAGGTTGAGGATCCCTGACGCAGTGGGATGGTTAGGGGGTTAGAACCTGAACATTCAACAGGAAAACCTGGGTTCAAGTCTTACTTACCTGACTGATGGGCTTGGGCAAGCTCATTAGCTTTGGTAAGCCTCAGTTTCCTTGCCTGTAAAATGGAGATCAGAGCCTTTTCTTCAGAGGGTTGCTGAGCGTATTAAGTGATATAATTAAGGCAAGGGTTGTAACTTGGAATATTGTGTTTTTATTGATTTTAGAGAGAGAGAAAGAAGGGAGAGGGATAGAGAGGGAGAGGGATAGAGAGAGAAACATCAATGAGAGAAAAACATTGATCTGCTGCCTCCTGCATGTCCTCTACTGGGGATCAAGCAACCTGACACAAAATTTGCAAATATTTTCTCCTAGTCCAGTGATGGGCAACCTTTTGAGCTTGGTGTGTCAAACTTCGCCAAAAAACTGAGCATAACTCGGGTAGTGTGTCACTTTGAGGAAAAAACTAACTCCAAGACTCTAGTCGCAAATGTTTCATCCTCAGGAGCAGCAAATGTTTCATCCTCGGCATGCGGCCGCGTGTCATCAGAAATGGCTACGCGTGTCAGTGCTGACACGCGTGTCATAGGTTCGCCATCACTGTCCTAGTCTGTGGTGTGTCTTTTCATTTGAAGATCAGAAATGTTTCATTTTGATAATATTTATGTTTTTATTCTTTCATAGAACATGCTTTTGATGTCATACCTAAAAAAACTTTAACTGAAGCTCACAAAAGCCTTCTTCTATGTTTTATTCTACAAGTTTATAGATTTAGGGTTTACATTTTGGTCTATGATCTGTTTGGAGTTAGTTTTTGCATTATTATGCAGGTTGCAAATGCAATTCAGTGGATAAAAGATAGTCTTTTCAACAAATGGTGTGGAACAATTAGATACCCATATGCAAAGAAAAGAACTTTGATCTATACCAGTATTAGTTTCTTACAACTCGAAACAAATGAACACACTAAGTGGCTTAGAACAACAGAAACTTATTCCATCAAAGTTCTGAAGGCTAGAGATTTGAAATAAAGGTTACTCAGGGTTGGTATCTTCTGGAGGCTCTAAGGAAGAATCTATTCCAGAAAGAAAAAGGAAACGGTAAACATAGAATTGTATACCAAGTGAAATATATTTCAAGAAAGAGTGGAATAAACATGTGTTCAGATATACTAAAGCAGAAAATATTCATCACCAGCAGACTGGCACTGTAAGAAATTTTAAAGATGTATTGACTTATTTACCTCCTATTTATTCCAAGCTCATCCCAGTTTGGACCCAGCCCTTCCTAGGAATAACCATGGAGGAGTCTGGAGCCCATCCCCCAGCCACGCCAAGCAGCCACCTGTGTCCCTAAGGTGCCCTTTGATGACAACCTGCCTGGAATATTTGACCCAGCTCTGGGTGTCCCTCAAAAACTGGCCCATTCATCTCCTGGGAAGGCTTCCTAACAGATTGAGATGTTCCTTTATCTGTACATCTCCTGAACTTGGTCATAGAGCTTATTACATAGTAGAACAATGATTCCTCAACATTTCTGGCTGTTTTACTGTCTTTAAATCCCTCAAAAGCTGCAAACAGATTTAATTCATCTTAGTATCTCATATCCTCCTATGATTAAAATATTTGAAACCGTTTTTATGGATTTAATATTTTTTAAAGAAAAAAACTCGGTAGATAACTCATCACATTTTGAATAATCTTTAAACAGTACAAAAGGAGATAAATAAAGTTCCCATGTTCACTTAACCCTCCCACTCGCTCACTCCAGGGGCAACCACTGCTAATCTCGCACCAGACATGTAAATGCATGAGTATGTTTTACACATTCAACTTCCTAGAAAAAAATCTAAATGGGATTATGATTTACCTATGATTCTGCAATTTACTTTCTTCACTGAATATGTTTGATATTATTTTGAAATACTTCATTTTGAAATGCCTTATTTACTTCTAGTTTTTCTATTGACAGATAGATTTTCAGGTCTTTACCATTAAGTACAAGGTTATAAAAAGTGTACTTGACATTTTTTAATTGGCTTTCTCCCCAAATTTGGAAATGTTGCTTTTTAAGTGGTTTTGAGATGTTTGATTTATTCTTTCTCCTTCTTCACAAAGGTAACAAAAACTTTAAATTTCAAGCATGATCAGTTTGAAAACATTTTGGCTTTCACAATTGTTTCCAAACTGTTTTTCCCCATTTTTAAATCCTAACATTTTAAGGCACAATTTCAATACAGTTTTAGATATTGAACTAGTTTATTTTCTAAGCTTGCTGACTAGTTGAAATTTTTTGAAAGTGATTATGAAACAACTTGAATGTTTCAAAATAATTCCCTACTATTTTGAAGCATTTGAAAACCCATTAAGTTTTTAAAATATTTATAAAACACTTGAATAAAAATGATTAGAAATTGCAGAAAAAAGCAAAGCATGTTCATTATATAGCTTCATTGTTGCAAATAATTTTTTTCTCCTAGATTTTGTCTTCTAAGGTTAGGGAATATATTTAACATATGTTAGCTCTTTTCATTAGAGGAATATGAACTATATATTGTTATTATGTCATTTTCTCTGTGTTGTTCCTTTCTTTCGTTCATTTAACAAATATTTACTGAGTGCCTACTATGCGAGCCAAGAACCATGAGGGAAGACCAAACTTATATATAATATATTTATTATAAATCACAGTGTCACCGGACTTTATCTTCATCAAGCAGTGTAATCTTCCCACTGTACAATGGGGATATTAATCTGTTTCTATTAATATCCCCATTGTACAGATGGAGACACTGAAGCACAGAGAGCTGAAGTAATTTGCCAAAAGTCACACAGCTCATGAGTAGTTTGAATCCTGACCTGAGTTCTCAGGCCTCCAAATAACTCCAAAGTCTGCTCACTGAATTGCTGCACTGCACTGAGGCCATTGTGGTTTCCAGACTTTGTTCTGGTTGATGCCCGGGATGTGGAGTGCAAGACCCTACCCCCTCAGGGGTTCCCAACCCTCCCCCGCTTCCTCCGGACATCTCCGTGGAATCCATGGAACCCGATAAATAGCCTCAAGACCTCTGGGCTGGAAGACCTTTCTGATTTTTCAGCTTTCACATTTTCCTTGCCTGTGACTAATGCAGCAGCATGAATACCAGCATTAATTCCTCAGCCCTCCAGGGGCCTCTTAAATAATAGATGATGCGAACTTGAACCCTGGCTTTACAATAGATGATGCTAACTTGAGCCCTGGTTTTATAAAACACAGCAACTAGGAAGTGATTCTTCAGGCTGTTCTGGGGGCTGCCAGGCATGGTGCTTGTTAGTATTTGGTGTCTTCACTCTGGATCCCCGGGGAGGCATCTTTCTCTGGCCTCCGTGCTAAGGGCTTTTCTTGAGCACTGGTGGGCTCAGCCCCGTGGACACTGTGACTCTCATGACCCACTCCAGCTTCCTTGAAATATTCTCTTCTGAAAAATTCAGCCAAATTAGTGGAGCAGCCCTCGGAAGCTTACTGACTTGGGTGGTGGCTCTAAATCAGGTTCCTTGTTTTATTTTTCTTCCTGTTAATTTAATTTATCTTTCTGAGGCATATCCATTTATGGAAACCATCTCCAATCCATTTTGGAATAAAATGGGGTATAAAAGAAGAACACTTATTTTTTTTTTGTAAAAAAAGAATTCCCTGCTGAGGAGCGTTATTAATGCTGGCTCCCTAATTAGCTTAAAATCTTGAGTGTGTGAGTTTTTAATTCTTTTTTTATAGTATTTTCAAGTTCACTTAAGGTGGATCCTAGAGATAAAGGAAATACAGACAGTCCTCAGGTTATGTCGGATTCAACATACGTCGTTTCGTGGTTACGTCGCCATCTCCCATTTATTTATAAAAAAAAAAAAAGTTCCGTCATTTCGATGTATGTACATATGTGCTTTATGTTTTTTATTATTTACCACAAGTAAAGATCAGGAATTGTTACCTTTTTTTAAAATTTTGTTTTGCTGTTTCACTGCATTACTGCTGTGTGTGTGCTCCATGTGAGTGACTTAGGTGCTGACGTAGGTGGGTTCTGACTTACGGCGAAAATCGCGTTACGTCGCATTACGTCCTCTCCGACGTAACCCGAGGACCTCCTGTAGGAACATATTATAATGACTTCCAGGTTGTCATACTGTAGATCGGCCAAAATGGAATGCAAGGAGTCGTCATTTAAGATGAAGGAATGAGGTAAAGCAGGAGGAAAAGGAAGGAAATCTCAAGAAGAGAACTCCTATTAGTTGAGTCTTTATTTTGTACCAGGGACTGTGCTGTGGTCCTCATATGCTTTTTATCTTTTAATCCTCATAGTAAACTTGTGAGTTACTAACTATCCCCATTTCACTGATAATGAACCTGAAGTTCAGTGAGGTTTAAGAAGAGAAACGAGAAGGCTCAAGTTAGGAGCTCAAGTTAGGATTCAAACTACTCATTAGCTGTGTGACTTTGGGCAAATTACTTCAGCTCTCTGTGCTTCAGTTTCTTCATCTGTACAATGGGGATATTCATAGAACCTACTATATAGGGTTAATGGGGAGATTTGGTCAGTGCACAGGGTCAAAGCAGAAGTGGTATGTACACTTCAAGCAAGTGTCTTGAAGGGGGAGAAAATTTCCTTCTCTTTCCCTCTTCTCCTGTCTACTGGTTAGAATGGCCACAATGTTCAAGGCTCCAACAGCTGTCTTGGACCACATTCCAGCAACAGTGAAGTGGAAGTCTGGGAGATGGCCGAGTGCCTCGGGATTTGTAAGCTGTCATGTTGATCTTGGACTGTTAATACCCATAAGACTTATGGGAGAAAATGAAACCTCAGTTCTAAGCCTCTCTTAATTTGGGTTTGAGGTCACATGCAGCAAAACCTAATTATAACCAATACATCTGGGTTTTATGGGACCACAAAGATCTGAGAAAACAGAAGAAAATAGCTGCTTATTTTTTGGGCCCTTAAATTAGATACAGTCAGTATGAGAACTCTGTGTGTGTCTCAAAATGAAATTTTCTTTTATTGTTTGTTTTTATTACAAAAGCAATCCATGCTCATTTAAAAAAGGACAGGCAAACAAAGAAATTAAAATATAACCATCATCTCATCTACCTAGAAACAGTTAATACAATGGTGTATTAACCTTCATATATATTTAAGAAGGGACAGTATCTTGCAAATAGTTTTGTGACTTACTTTTTTAGCTTAATGTATTGGGAACCCCTATATCAAGAAATGTATTTTTGCATTCAAGTTTTTAATGGCTTTGTTGTATACTGTTGGGTGGACATATCATACTTTATTTAACCAAACCCCCACTATAACTAGATATTTTGTTGGTTAATAATGTGATGGATATCCTATTGCTAAATCTTGGAACAGACTTTGAATCATTTCCTGAAGATAAATCCCCTGAGTGAATAATGTAGTGAGCATGTGAGAGTGGGGCCAGTCTCCAGAGAAGGAGAAGAAAGGAGAGATTGGGGAGATCGTCACACAGACTAATGCCAATGAGCAGATCCTGGAGGTGGGGTTCAGAGTGATGGACGATGCTGATTGGATAGGCCTGCGTCATGGACCAGCAGTGGATGGGTGAGAAGTTGATAGCCTCATGGGAGCCATAGGAACTGAGGTTTGGAACAGGGAGGACAGACAGGTAACTTCCATAAGGCGTTGGTTCTCAAACTGGTTCCTGGACACCAGCAGCATTAGCATCACCCAGGAACCTGTTAGAAATGTCACACCCAGAATGGTGGCTGTAGTTAATAATATCGTGTTGTGTATTTTGCAGTTGCTAAGAGAATAGGTCTTAAAAATTCTCATCATAAGAAAAAAATTGTAACTGTGCAGTGATGGATGTTAACTAGACTTGTGGTGGTTATTTTGCAATACATACAAATATCAAATCATTAGGTTGTACACCTGAACTATATAGATATATATGTCAATTATATATCAATGGGAAAAAAATAAATCCAAATTCTCAAGTCTCACCCCAGAACAACTGAATCAAAAATGCTGTGGGTCATGCCCAGTAATCTGCATTTTATCGAACCCTCCGGTGACTCACATGTACGCTAATGTTGGAGAACCACGATGCTAAAGAGAAGAAGGGTGCTTCTGCCAAACAGAGAAGGGCTCCTCTACAGGCAAAAAAGACACGTTACTAGAGTTTAAAATTGTCTTCCCCTAACATTCAAGAATGTTCATTCACAGTGTACTCTATCTTACCTAATTCTCCCTCCAAAGACTGCATGCTTCTTGAGGGCAGGCAGCTGTGTCCTCAGCACAGTGCTGGCATCTTCCACATGCCCCTTCCCACCAGTTGGCTGTGGCCAATGGTAGTTCTGCATCCCCCCTCAAAAAAAAGTAAAAGGAGAGAGAAGAGTGAGATCAGGGTCTTCACTCCCTTGCCCTCCCTCCCGTGAGCTTCTTTAGAACAGGCGTATTCCTCCTCCCACAGTAAGCCGCTGCTCCTCTAGAGGCAGCCTCTACTATTGGACTCCCTCCTTCCAGGATCTGGAAACCACTCCTTGCCTTGGTCCCTCTGTCCTAAGGGCCACTTGGTGTCACCGCTGAGAGTCCCAGGTGCATGTGCCCCGCCTCCCCCCAAGATTGTCCTATGTCCACACATTTGTAATCCATCTCTTGGTAAGTAAACCCTCTTAAGGGTATTGATTTTGAGTGTGCCACCTATTCTTGGATGAGACTTGATTGATAGAATCAAAATCTAATCTTTGTTAATGATCCTATCTAATAAAAGAATAATATGCAAATTGACCATCACTCCAACACAAGATGGCTGCCCCCATGTGGACACAAGATGGCCAGCAGGGGAGGGCACTTGGGAGGGTCCAGGCCTGCAAGGGAGGGCAGTTGTGGGCGATCAGGCCAGCAGGGAGGGCAGTTGGGAGGGACCAGGCCTGCAAGGGAGGGCAGTTAGGGGTGACCAGGCCTGCAGGGGAGGGCAGTTAGGGGTGACGAGGCCTGCAGGGGAGGGTAGTTAGGGGCAAACAGGCTGGCAGGGGAGTTGTTAGGGGGTGACCAGGCTGGCAGGCAGAAGCAGTTAGGGGCAATCAGGAAGGCAGGCAGGCGAGCAGTTGGGAGCCAGCAGTCCTGGATTGTGAGAGGGATGTCCGACTGCCTGTTTAGGCCCGGGTAGGATCGAGCCTAAATGGGCAGTCGGACATCCCTTGAGGGGTCCCAGATTGGAGAGGGTGCAGGCTGGGCTGAAGGACACACACAACCCCATGCACGAATTTCATGCATTGGGCCTCTAGTATTAAATAATATTTATTGATGAAGTTGGAACATTTAAGAACATATATTTTTTAAAACAAGATGTGTGCATGCTTTCTATCATATAAAAAAGCCTTTGATAAAATCCTCTTAAGATGGATAACTTAACCCCCCATTTAGCCTTGCTAAGAAAAATAAGTCCTAAAAATATTTATAAGGAATCAAGAAAAGTGTTGTTATTTATAATCTTGGTTTATACCCATTATGGAGGGCATAAGTTGGAATCTTCTCTAACTGCCATTCATAGTGATAATCTGAGCCCTTGGCCTGTACAAAATCCCAAAGGATATGTGTATTTGTGAAGAAGGGCAATGGCTTAATTTATTTTCAAAGTTAATTTTTCAAAGTTATAATGACAGAATTAATGGCACTTTGAGTTGTATGGTCAAATAAATTAGTTTTAGTCTGATGTATGTAAATTAAACCTTGGTATGTAAGAAGAGAAATGTTCCCTGTGGACAATGATGGGCCCTCACCCTGCAGTTTATAAATCAAAGGTGCAATTGGAGAATAAAACACTTATTATGAAATAGAATGTCGAGCTTCTTGTTAAATGTGCTGGAGCAATTAAGTTCTCAAGTGAGAAAATGCGTCTTTCTCAATGTTTTATTAACTCTGTCATTCAGTACTTCATTTATAGGAGCAACTCTTCATAGTAAGTACACATTGGGATGACTTTTCCATTTAAGTGTTCCTGTCCACCTGCTTGAATAGTAATGGAGACTGGATCTTCACCAGTTTCCCGAGAAAGGGAAGAGAGAGAAGGATGGTATATGGTCAGGTTGGTCCAGATTGGCTGGTGTTGAGATGGAGACGTCCCCAGGGGCTGTATACCGGCCAGGGCCGCTGTCTCCCATGCCAGTAGCATTTTCTCCTAAATTATGGGAACGGCCCTTATTTCTAGCCAAGCCTCAGATTCTAATTGATCACAACTTTGGGGTAAAAATAATAATCAGTTTTGTGCTGTTCACCTGGATTTTTAAAGCAGGAAGGGGTGGGGGGAGAGAAACATGAGACTGTTTGGCTTCTATAACTTTTCCAAGGAAAATAGTTGCATTGAGGTGGTTGTTTCCTTCCGGAATAAGGAACAGTGGGTTTAGAATCAGCCCTATATTTACATTTGGCCTTTGCTGATGACCAAATGTGTGCCTCAGGTAACTTTCCTTGCACCTTAGTTGCTTCACTTATTGACTAGTGATACTAGGTGAGAGGTTAACTGAGTGAATGTCACATAAATGAAATTGCTTCATAAGTTATAAAGCATGTGAATGGCCCTAACCAGTTTGGCTCAGTGGATAGAGCATCGGCCTGTGGACTGGAGGGTCCCAGTTTTGATTCTGGTCAAGGGCATGTGCCTTGGTTGCAGGCATATCCCCAGTGGGGGGTGTGCGGGAGGCAGCTGATTGATGTTTCTCTCTCATCGATGTTTCTGGCTCTCTCTCCCTCTTCCTTCCTCTCTGTAAAAAGTCAATAAAATATATTTTAAAAATAAATAAATAAAAATAAAGCATGTGAATGCCCTCCAGTAAAAGACCACCGAGAACAGCCTGCAATTGAACAAGTCGTGTTCATTACTCATTGTGGTGAAGGAGAAGGGCTCATGGGAAACCATGGGGTGTCTCCGTTAGAAAAGACTTCGGTGAGATTTAGCCTGGGGTCTTACGGTTTGGGGGGAGGGTTTAAGGAAGTGGGGCTGTACTGTGATTGGATGCTGTCAGGATGCAGGGGTAATTCTGTTTGGTGCCTTAATACATTGTATCTAGGAGGGAAGATTAGACAGAGGCTCAAGCTGTAATTAGTAAGAAAGGAGCAGTTACTCATATTAGTCAGGACAGAGGGATGTCTGGTTATTTTTGTGGTGTCTTGGACAGTGTTCGTGTTTTCTCTGTGTTCAGACATGCTTATGGTTTTGTTTTTGTCCTGACCCATCATGGTCACAAAGCAGCTGTGTCTGAGTCTGATCTTTGTGAAATTGTTTATGTTCAGCAGAGAACATCCAAGGCTCGCTGGCAGTGCCAGGCCAGCTGTTGGATGTTAGGGGTTGTTTCCTCTTTCTAAGGCATTATAGAAAAATGGGTGTTTACATTCACATTTGTACAGATACAGAGTTGGTGCTTCATGTGCACGTGCATGAGTGTGTGAGTGAGTCAGCTGTGTGTGTGTGTGTGTGTGTTCTAGCCACAGCAGTATGTGTAGCTACTGTATGTGTAACTACCATTCCGTGGTAAAAGCGGATCTTTTCATTGAGACTTTGATATGGTTTAGTAGCTGTGCTGGAGACATTCTGGTGCCCTCCCTGAACATTTCTTCTCCTGAGAAAACCACTCCACTGTTTCGTACGAAGTGGCTCTGATCCCAGCTGAAAGCATCCGGGAAGCTTTGACCGATGACCATGTGGCCTGGCTTTAAGTGTTTGCTTGGACCAATCAGACAATCCTCCAGGAAACTGGAAAACCAGAAAACTTACCTAGCTAATGGTGAGGGCAAAAAGGCCATAGAATGCTATGAGGAAGAAAATGTGCAAACTGGTGTGCAAACTGATATTAGTAGGGTCTTGAAAAAAGCAGCAGAGAAACATTAGAAGCGGAGAGCCCTGGTGGAGAGAGTAAAGAGAACAAGAGAGGCAAAGCTCAAGAAAAGCAGCGACGCCCTTGATTTGATGGCTGGCCTTTGAGCTGTCTTGGGGCTGGACCACTTTCTGATTCTAGCTTTGGGCATCCTATGACAAACTCCTGCCTCACGAGCTAGCTCAGATGGGTCCCTGTGTTTTGCAACAGAGTGAGACTGGTTTATGTAACTGTCTACATACAATGTTAGAGATTTAAAAAACTGTGGACAACATCTAGCCTTTGCTTCCCAGGTGAGGAAACTTAGTCTAAGAAAAAATTAAAGTCACTGTTCAAGATGACAGAACAGGATGGTGGTGGGATGTGAATAGATTTGCATGTCCATCTTCAGGATGTGCACCACACACTTTGTTTCTGATCACATGTGGGAGTCGTCTGCTTTCATGTCGATGGAGTCGATGGCTGTCTACAGGGTGTTTGAGGAGCACTAGGAAGTTCTCCCACTCCTTCCCTGCTCTCCCTACCACACAGGTTGCTAGCACCTCCCTCCTCAGATTGTTGCAGAGGTTAAACGAGGTTTTGTGTGTTAAATGCTTATCGCAGTGCTTGGTGCATAGTAACAACTAAATGGATAGTAATTACAAAAGTGTGTAAAGCCACTGTCTGTTATGTATGGCTCCGGAGCTAGTGAGAGTAGAAGAGGATGCTCTAAATGAGTAATGTTGGCTAGGCTTATCAGTTTAGCTCAGGACAGTAACTAGATATGATCAATACTACAGGGTTGATATTACCTAAGTTGATATAAATGAAAATAGCTCCCACTAGCTGAGCACATGGATCTATCCCAGGGGTCCTCCAATTTTTTAAACAGGGGGCCAGTTCACTGTCCCTCAGACCGTTGGAGGGCCGGACTATAGTTTTAAAAAAACTGTGAACAAATTCCTATGCACACTGCACATATCTTATTTTGAAATAAAAAAACAAAACGGCAAAAACACCCCCATGTGGCCCGCGGGCCGTAGTTTGAGGACGCCTGATCTAGCCACTTCATTAGCTCCTTTAACAAACACAAAAATTGTAATATTGTTATCCCCACTTTAAAGATATGGAACCCGAGTCTCAGAGCAGCTGAGGGGAGTGCAGGGATGTTCTCCCTGTGAGGAATAGTATGAGCTCCCAGGCGCTTGGAGTGTGCTGAATTGGGGAGCTTTTCTAACTTCACCAGGACCAGCTCTCTACACCCAGGAACTTGCAAGTAAAGGGCACTGTCACCATCTGGCTGAGAGTGTAATTCTTCTCTGTCCAGGCTTAATGTCACCAACGTGATTAGCAGCTGTACCAGGGAAATCAATCGCCTCCTTGGTGAGCATCCACCCTTTCTCATTCATCTCTGTCTCTGCAGGTGCAGCTTGGGCTTGGGAAGCATTCATTGCATAATGAAAGCAGCCGGTATGGGTCCTGCAGGTCCACAGAGGCAGGGAAAAGGTGGCTGTGTGTAATATATAAAGTTTCTTGGAAAAGTTTTTTTGTTTTCTTTTTTCAGAAAGCTTGGAAAATGCAAAGCCCCATTCCTTCAAGAGGATGCATTGAAAAGTCATGCTTACGAGGCATATGGGGCCCTATTGCTGCTAATGAGCAAGGCAGTGCTGGATTTGGGAGGCAGGCTGCCGGCTACACGCTGGTCAGGAGTTTATCCAGGGTGATGGCCACACATTTGTTTGAAAGAGGATCTTTTTTTTTTTTTTTTTTAAATGAAGTGGCTCTTTAAGAAACTATGTGGACAGAAGGCTTAACTTTTCTAAGTTTTCTGACAGTTCTGAAACTAATCCTAGGCATATTTTTAACGCTGTCAAGCTTAAGATATTTATTTTGATCAAAGTGTTTTTAGGCACATGTTAAATTCACTTAAGAGAAATCTATTACTAGTTTGAAATTGTATGCATTACCCCACTTAATAAGAACTTAAAAACTTAATTATGAAATAAATTTTTGGTTGCTTTTTCATGTGTCAAATCATATATTCATTGTTTCATAAAAAATAAAACATTGCATCCAAAATAGAATATACTGTATATTATATTTTATATTAATAATGCACATTAATTATGGCTTTGGATATTTACCCAGAACATCAATCTGGATATTAAAAGCTTATCTTTTTGAAATACTGGGACAGTCAAGTAAAATTAAAGCATTTTAAGTAAAGGATTGCTCTCAAGAAGAAAGCATTTCTGAGAATTTTCCCTAGAAAAACTTATTTGAAAAGTTACATCTAACTTTGCCTTATAGAGTTACTTTTCTTATGGGTTTTTTTAAATGAGGATTCCACAAACAAAGAAGTTCACTGCCCCTGTGTGTGTGTATTCTTTTTCAAATGTACTACATTTTTGGTAAAGATAGACAGATGCTTACTTGAACATTTTTAGACTGACTTCATTATAATATCAGAAGATATCTGATATTAAGATATTCATTTACCTGACAATTTAACTCTATCTCCTGGTTTATAATCATTAATCTTTATTTCACACCTCTGTGATATTCATAGTATAGATTCATTTTAATTGGTTGCTTTGATTCCCTCTTTTCAGAGAGTCTCCTTATCTTGCCAACATGACCTTCTTTTCAGTCTGCGATTATGGAAAAATAGCCTTTGTTAGTCTTTGAAACTTCCCCACTCTCTGTGGCCTCCAGTGTTTTTATCATGGTTCAGACTCATGGCTTTGCGCCTGTAGAAGTAAAGAATATATATATATTTTTTACAAGTCTCAATGTACATGCCAAATACGATAGCAATGGTTAGATAACCATTATTGTGTGTGGAGCAGACAAAAGCTCTTTAAAATGAGAGTAGGCTTGTTCTCTTGCAAAGATAGCTCCGAGACTCAGTTTTATCCATCATTCCATGGCAGCACCCCAGGCAGAAGCTTGACTTGAACCTCTGTTAAGAGATAAGAAGAAATGGACATTAGTGAGAACCACTTGACTGGGTGGGAAGGAGTATGATGTTTAGTAAAACTAGATGTGTTGTCACACCTGTGTCATGGGTATTCCAGTCCCTCTTTTCCCACTCACAACCCCAGGGTGGCGACTGTGTGTTGGGTTGGATAGATGTGCCCTTGCACAGTGTGGACATTTGTTATGTTTTGTGGCCACACAGAATCTTCTGTAAAGTCATTCGTTTGGAGAATTTCCTACAATATGATTTTTTCCTACCCAAGGTGGGAGTGGAACACTAAGTTTCCCAGACTCCCTTGCTACTGGGCTCAGTCATGTGACTGGCTCAGCCAATGAGATGCAAACACAGGTGAGATTTTTAGTGAAGTGGCATGAGGAAACAGGCTGGGCATGGATCCCATTTTCTGGGAAGCTTGGTGGTGGAGACAGTTGTGTGTGGGGAGTCCTGAAGTTCAGGGCCTAATCAGTGGACCAAGCTGCCCTCATCCCAGAGGCAGTGGACAGTTCTGAGATGAGGTTTTGAGTTACTCTTTGCTGCACAGCGTCTCAGCCATTATCTTAAATATGATATTTTAAACCTTATTTTTATTTTAAAGTTTATTTATTTATTTTTAGGTGGTAAAATACGATTTTATTTTTAAGGTGTACAGCATGCTGTTCTGATGTACATGTGCATTGTGAAATTATCAGCAGTCAAGTTAAGTAACATACCCATCATCTCACATAGTTACTTTCTTCTTTTTTTGTGTGTGGTGAGAACACTTAAGATCTACTCTGTTAGTAAATTTTAAGTACACAATACAGCATTGCTAACTATGTACATTAGAATCAGAATGCTGTACATTCGATCCCTGGAACTCACCATCTTACTGCTGAAAGTTTGTTCCCTTTCAGCCACATCTCCCCATTCCCCCCACTCCCAAGGCCTTGGCATTCTACGCTCTGATCGTAGGAGTTTGCCTTTATTAGATTCCACATGTATTAGTAAGTGAGATCATACAGTGTTTGTCTTTCTGTGTCTGGCTATTTCACTTTGCATAATGTCCTCCAGGTTCATCCATGTTGTCACAGATGGTTGGATTTCCTTCTTGTTTTTTGTGGTTCTTTTATGGGAATCAGTGTAAGAAGAGTCTAAATAATATCCCATAGAATGTTTGCCAAACAACGACCTTGGACATACCTCAAGCCTCATGTACTGGTTTGAGCCCCTAAGGTACAAGATTATAGCGATTATAACACAACCATCTCAGTGACAGGCACGGTCTTATCTAAGGGAGGTAGTGAGAGGCAATGGCTCTTTGGAGTCATTCATTTCTTAGATTCTTTTCTTGGTTTGCCAGCCTTCATGTGCTGCCGGCCATCTAGGTCCAGAAACAGGCTGATCACAGGAAACCAATCTGGGGTATGTCTGTCTGTGGTCTAAGTTAATCTTCCAAAGTATGAGGCTTCTGCCCCTTAACTGGTACCATCAATGTTGCTATTATCTTGTCGGTTTCTGGTTCTACCCTTGGGCCTTATTCTGAATCTGTTACCCCGAGTCTTCCCCTTGGGGAAGATGTCTGCGCTGGGATGCCAGAAAAACCATCTCTCATCACACTTTGTACCACACTGTTGGTTGTGCTGGGCTCCGATGCCTCGTTCTTGTTCTGTTTGATGGGCCGTGCTGCTCTGCGTTGCTCTTGGATTCTCTTCCTAGACTTCCCTTTCTTTTTTTAAAGTGATCTGCCTTCCTTAGAGTGTGAGCAGCTTGAAGGCAGGAATCCTGTCTTTTCCCCTTCTTTGTTCTCAAGCTCAAGAACAATGCCTGACACATTCCCAACACCTAGGAAGACCCGGTCTTGGCTGCAAACCCAGAGATATTGACCTTATCTGACCATTTCCGTGGTCTTTTAGCTCTCTTGGCCTCACTGACCAGTAACGAAACCTATTCGTTTGGTCTCTAAGTGAGACCTGGCTTTATTGTCCAGTGTCATGTCTGTGATCTCTTAGAAATCACCTCATGACCCCTTTAAATCAGGCTTTTTAGCATGTTGAGGCCTTTTAGGGCATGTACTGGTTTGAGCCCCTAAGGTACAAGATTCCTTTCTCTATGACAATTTTACTTTCCTTCTTTTTTTCCAAGTAGGTTCCATTTCTTCCACAGTTACTGGGTAGTGGACAAAATAGTTGCTCTTAATATAAAGCCACTGTGTATATTTTAAATGTCTGTAGTCCTAGAAAAACAAAATAAATAAGCTTTGGAATTCTTTACATTGCATGTATGCACTCTTGAGTGGATTACATCTGCATGAATTACAAATAATTGAGTGAAAAGTAAAATACTTCTTATAGCATTCGATTCCATAATTACAAGGATCCAAATCCTCAGGAATACATCCAAACCATGGAATATTAAATTGTGATAGTATGAAAGAACCTTTAAAATTTTCTTATAAACTATATCAGATAAAGGACTTATATCCAGATTATGTAAAGAATTTGTACAACTTCATAATAAGAAGCAAAATAACCCAGTAAAGATGGCCCAATATTTGAATAGACACTTCAAAAATAAGATGTACCAATGGGCAATCAGAACATGAAAATATGGCCAGAGTAATTATTCATTAGAGAAATGCAAATGATAACCATGTGAAATAACCCTACACACCCATTTATGACTGAAATGAAAAAGGACCCTATCAAGTGTTGATGAGGATGTGGTGGGACCAGAACTCTCATACACTGCCGGTGTGAATGTGAAATGGTATGACCACTTCAGCAGATGTTTGACAGTGCTTTTTAAAGAGTTAGACACACACCTACCCTATGTCCTAGCCATTCTACTCTTAGGTATGTACTGTACCCAAGACAAAGAAAAACATATATCCACATAAAGACTTCTACCCACATTTCCATGGCAACTTTATTTCTAATCGCCCAAATAGAAATGACCCAAGTCTCATTAACAGGCGATGGTTTAGTCATACAATGGAAAACTACTCAGCAATAAAAAGGAATCCAGTACTGATCAAGTATGGATACATCTCAAATCATTATGCTGAGTGAAAGAGGCCAGACCAAAAGAAAGAATACATAATGTATAATTTCATTTATATAAAACTGTAAAAAACGCAAGCTATTTTATAATAACAGAAAGCAGCTAAATGGTTGCCTGGAGAAAGGGATGGAGGAAGGGAGGAATTACAAAAGGACACAGGAGGCTTTTGCAGATAAAGATAAAATATAGATATAGATATAGATATAGATATAGATATATAGATGGAGATGGAGATATATTGCTCTTGTCCAGATTACATGTAGCATATTTCCCCTTACATTCCTCATAGGTATATTATATTTAAAAATTCACTTTCTTTTTTATATTCTCTATGCATATTATTCCTACATAAGAAAATTGCTTGGTTGCTTTTCTTTTCTACACGGTTCCTGAGTTATTTTTGTCATCCATCATAAACTAGTATTTCACAATTAATGATAATCTTTTATACTTTTTCTTTGACTCAAACACTGTATATGCCCATCATTCACTTTGGGCATATCTTTCTTTTTTCCCTTTCAAATGACCCAGAAATTCAATAAAAGTAAAGCAGTGAGGAAAAACAGCTTTGTCCGCCCGAGAGGAGTCACCCAATAAAATTATAGCTTTAATTTTCAGCCTGACCTTTCTTGTAATTTGTTTGAAATTTAATGATTTCAAAAGAAATAGACTGTTCATTGAAGGATGCATTGTCCACATCCCCATGGGAGATTTTGAAAACCAAAGCTTTGAGTCTAATGGTCTTTTGGCAATAGCAGCATTGCTCTATGCTGTCCACTTCTATTCCTATAAAGAGTGAGAACTGGTCAGCTCTGATTTCAGGAATCATCATTTTCAAAGTTACCTCTTGTTCTTTTCCTGAATTTGAAGGAGTCAAGACATAGTTCAGTGTTTCTCAAACTTTAACATATATGCAAATCACATGGGGATTTTGTTAAAAGGTGGCCTTTGGTTCAGGAGGTCTAGGGCAGAGTCTGAGCTTCTGCATTTCCAGCAAGTTGCTGGTGTATGGATTACATTTTGTATAATAAAGGCATAAATAGCACCAAAATAGCTAGCATTTGTTTGCCTTCAAAATATAATTTTCTCTGCCTAGAGATAGCAACTCACCTGAGAAAAGATTTAAAGTAGAACATTCAACCATTGACCCTTTTTTTAGTCTTCACTATCAAGTGGTCATCATGAACCATGCTGTCTCATGCTCATCCTCAAAATGAGACCAACTAGGAAGGAGAGCTAGTTAAAGGGACAAGGGAGTAAAGAGGTAGGAGATGCTAGAGTGTCTGTCTCCAATCTGTGCTCTATATGGAATACTAAGATTGTGTTCAAATGGATGTCAAATCAGTTTGGGAGAGTAGATGGCATCCTTAGCCTCAGCAGTTTTTCAGGGAGCGGTGACAGTCCTACTCCTTGACTCTGGGCCTGGGCACGTGACTGGCTATAGCCAATGAGGTGATAGCAGATATGACACAAGCAGAAGCTCAGTTTGGACTTCTATATTGGGACTTTCACTTCCTGCATCTTGATCAGTGATTTGAGAATGACATTGTCAGGCGAGCCCACTGGTCTCAGGAGGAGGGTGAGAAAACGTGGAACACAGCCTCCTCTGGCCAAACCCAGCTCACCTGGCCACCCTTCACACACATGAGATATAATAAATGGTGGTTGTTTTAAGCCACTAAAATTTGAACTGATCTGATACACAGTAATAACTACCTAACACACTAGAGTAGTGTATCTGATATAGAAGGACATAACTAGAGATGGATGGTATTGGGGGGGAAATTAGAAGTTGGAGATCTGAAAAAAGTAAAAACACACATAGCAGAAGGTCAAAGAAGGTGAAACAGAATGGAATCCAGCTAGTGCCAACCACTGACTTTTAAAATATTTTCAGTGCACACTTGCATGGATGTGTGGGTGTGTGAGATATATGGAAAGGATGTAGCAGTCCTCTGAGATGGGATAACTGGTCACTGAGCCAGCTAGGACCAGACCTGACACAACAGGATGCTGTTTTTCTCACTGAGTTCTTGACTGCTTGTATTATGGAGAGAAGATAGAGAAAAAGAAGGTTGGGAGAACACACAACTGATTAACTAATTAACTATGAGCATGGATTAATTAACATGCATTTTCTCATGGTGCTTACTTGTTTGTGATGACAAAGCAACCTTTTTCCTCCCCTCCATGTAAACGCTAGATAATGCATGAAGGCTTTCACTAATCACCAGTCATGCGGTGTCTGGGCCGAAAGTCATGGGATGCCACACTCAGATTATAGGAAGTTCTCAAAACTCTTTTAGTTATTGATTCACTGATTCGTTCATTCTTTCAAATGTACTTAAGTTATGTTGTGCCCTCATGGAGCTGACATTCCTGAATGGGAGAATACATCAGTCATTTGATTACAAATGTCATGCTAGAAATGGGGATGTGCAGTGAGTTCTATGCTTGGGAAAAAAAGGGTGCTTCACATAGTCTGGGGATCAAATGACATTTAAGTTTAAATCTCAAAGGAGCAGGAAGGGCAATCTAGGCACTAAAAAGAGGATGTGCAAAGGCCCTGAGGTAGGAAAATGTATAGCTTATTTGAGGAAATGAAAGGTCAATTTGATTGATCAGCAAAGGATAATTGGCAGGTGCCTGATCAGGCGTGACTAGGTTAAGGATTTTGGATTTTATTCTAAGAGCAGTTGAGAGTAACTGAAGGATTTGAAGCAGGGGAACAGCATTATCAGATTTGAAGAGATCACTCTGGCTGCAATATGGAGAATGGGCTGGAAAGGGGTAAACATGGGAGACAGTTCTTGCAGTGGTCAAGAAAAAAGAAATGTTGGCTTGGACTCTAGTTGTAGTAGGTTTGGGTAGGTCCTAGAGATATCTAGGAAGTAGAATCAATAGCTCTTGACATTGACTGGGATGTGGTGGGTAAGGAAGGAGGGCGGTTTGTAACAACTGGTGCTGCTTTTCATGGAGACAGAGGACTTTGGGAAAAACAGGGATAGGGAATTACATCAAGAGTTTAGTTTTAGATATGTTGATTTTGAGATACGATGGTAAATCCAAGGGGAAATGTGAAGTAGACAGTTGAGCATGTTGTACTTTAGTTTAGGGAAGAGGCATGAGCTGGACACATACATTCATGAGTCATTGGCACAAAGATGGTTATAAAAGCTAGTAGGAAGAGCATGAAGCCAAGAGAAAAGGTTGTAGACACCTCCTTGGGGGAATAGCAACATTTAAAGGAGAATTAGTTGCAAAGGAGGCCAACAAAGTAAGAGGAAAACCACAAACATGCGGTGCCATGGAAGACAAGGATAGGAGAGAGCACTCACCTCCAGGGAAAGCAACGGAGATCAATAAACAGGAATGATACTTGACTGTTGGGTTTGGCAACAGGGACTTCATTAATAAACTTGGCAATGGTCAACTGGCGTGACAGAAGCAGAAGCCAGATTGTAGTGGGTTAATGAGGGAATTGAGATCAGAACATGAAAATGTAAAAGGCCAATTAAAATAAGAATATACTCTCCAAGCACCCACAATTTCTGCTTTGTGGAGAAGCAGGCCTGATGTGTGTAGCAGTAAGAAAAAAACCTGCAGGAGCAGAGAAAATGTTCATGAATAGTTCAGAAAGTAGATACTATCTTTACCAGTACAATTAGGATTAAGTTGCATTGGTTCAGATGTCAAGAATTCATAATTTGGATAACGGCTTTGCTCAAAACTAGCTATAATTGTGTTATGAAAGAAGAGTAAATAATATTTGTCCTTGTGTAAATAAGGTTAATGAGGATGGCTGCCATATTCAGGATACATCTTTTAGATACATCTTTTCATAAGACCATTTACATAATGCATTGTCTTTCCAATCTGTGTTGGATATGAAGTTCCATGCAAGAAGAATTCTGACTATTATCTTCCTAGCTATCTTCAGCAGCTAGAATAGCATCTGGGACAAGAAAGGGGCTCAGTTACTGTTTGTTGAGTGAATGAATGCTAGTTGTTTCTTATTTTAGGAGTTACTCTAGAACTCAGAAGACACACAACCAAAACTTGCCCCTTTGATGGTTGAGTAACTCAGTGTTGACATTTTACCAAGAAGTCCACGTCAGGGAGGTTACTACTGTTCTGGAAAACTCACCATTGAAGTGAGCTCAGCGAGACTTAGACTAGGCCAGACAGAATTTTCTTTTCTGGAAACCTTGGGTAAACAGCAACTGAGTGGAATATTGCAAAGTGTAATTGTTTGCATTTGCTAGAAAAACCTTGCTGTTACCCAGACGCTGAAGAGAGCGTGCTCAGAATGTGAGTGCACAGAGCTGAATGGTACCTGAGGAGCTCTGAGAGTTTGGAAACCTCTCCTGCAATTTCCCCTCAATGTCAGCAAGGATATGAGAGACGTTGTGTTTGTCTTTAACAAGTGCTCTCACTTTTTACTTAATCAGAATTTGCATTGTTTTCTCATTACGGTATTAAAATGTGAATTTTGCTTCCGTGTGCTGCGGAAATAACAGAGCCCATAACAGTTGGTTTTATCCATAGCACCTTCCATCTTAGAATCTCTGAGGATCTCATAAGCTGATAATGTTCTTTCCAAATGAGCTATTTTGTAATCACACTCTACATGATTGTTTAAAATGATTATTATTGTTTCACCTTAATATAAAAAGATTTATTTGCCAATAGAAAACTGAGTTTACCCTGGAATGCTTGTGTTAACTGCCTCTGGCTCATCAAGGTCCATGGAAATCTGAAGACTGAAATGCAAATGTTAGTTTCTGGTTCTGTACATTTTAAGAAAACCAGCTAAAGTTCCATATTCAAAGGTGGGTTTTTCTATTCTACCTCAGTGCTCAGAGTGGGGTGTAACCTAGGCAAAAAGAAGGAAAGATGAAGTGGAGGAGGGTGCTCATTTGGGGAAAGATATGATTGGTATTGAAGATGCATTTCTCTCCCCTCCTGCCCCAGGGTTTAGGATTAGAATTGGTTTTCCAAAACTGTGAAGTTTTCTCTTACCCCGTATCCCTGGATTCCCACCACTTCCTGGACGCAGGCTTTGGCTTTGTTCTGATCACATTAATCAGGTGTTTTCTTGCTCAAGAAATCATGCTACTGAGGATTTCAGTGCCTCCCTTCATTGCCTCAATCACTGCCTGGTGCTTGTTGATACTTTCCTGACAATATTCAGATTTTTTTGAGGTGACAAAGTATGTAATATAATGGTTGCAGGTTTGTATTTCATCATCCTTCTACTCACTTTGTACCAAGACTCTACATTATGTAGGTCAAAGCTACAATTTTTTTTTTTTTTTACTAGCCATGGATAGTTACTTTTGTATCTGAAATCACTTTTACTTCATCAGTGAGATGACTACTCGTTAAATCAAGATTGGTAAACTTTTTCTATAAAGGACCAAAGAGTGAATATGTTAAGCCTATGGGCTATAAGTTCTCTTTACTCAACTCTACTATTGAAGTGCAAATGCCATCATATGCAATATGTAAGTTATTGGGTTATGGGCTGTGTGCCAATAAAACTTTATTTGTAAAAACAAGTTGGTTGGCTGGATTTGACCTGTGGGCCTTAAGTCAGTCAGCCTCTGTTTTAAACCATAGTTCCCACAGTTTCTTCATGTTGGACTCTAATATCCCTTTAGAGTTATGATAATTCCCACCTTACATGTCATTCTCTCCCTTCCCACATATTCAATAGGGAAGCCTGAAACTCTTTAGGGAAATAGTCTCATCTCAGTGGCCTCAGGATCTGTATTTCCCCAGTTACTCACAAAGCGCATCCCATTTTCTTCAAGTCTCTACTCAAATGTCACTTCCTTAGAGAGACGTTTTGTACTGGTCAATGTCTGGTAATTGGAAACACAGGAACAACTGTAGGTATTTCAAGCAGAGAATTTAATAGAGGGGATTTAAAGGGCTGGTATTGCAGAAGGGATAGGTGGGCTTAAACCAAGCTTGGTGACAGCAGGATGGCTGGAGGAGAAAAGGGGAAATAGTATAACCCAGCACCCATGCTCACTGTGCCACAGAGGTGACTGCTGCCAGACTCACCACCACCGTGGCCTCGCAGGAAGACCAGACTCTTCTCTTCCAATGGTGCTCAGGAGCTAGAGGAGACTTCTCCTGATGTCACCACTGTCAGAGCCATTAACTGCTATCAGCATCACTCTGTCTGATACGGAACTGAATAAACCCCTACTCAGGCCTTGGTAGGTGCAGTCGCTTAAAGCACCACCAGAAACAAAAAGACTATGGCTTTTTCCTTCTTCTCCTTCTCCTTCTTTCTCCTTCTTCCTGCCTTCCTGTCTCCTATCAGTTTTTCCCATTGGCAGAGGGAGCATTGGCTGAACTTAGCCACTCCTGGCTGTAAGCGAATCTGGAAAATGTAGTTTTTAAGCTTCCAACTCTCTGCTATAAAGAGCAGAAAGACATTGGGTCAATAATCAGCATGCCCTGTTCATGCTGTCTAAAATGTTAAGTCTCAGTACTTTATTAATTTTCCCTGATTTATTTGGCTCCATAGCTTATATCACTGCCTAATATATTATTTATATACTTACATGTCTATCACCTGTTTCCCCTACTACATGGTAAACTCAGTGAGAGCAGTGATTTTATCCACAGCTGTACCCTCAGTTCTGAGAACAGTGTGTGGAACATAGGGGACATTCAATAACTAATTTGTAGTATGAATACATGAATCACTGAACAGCACCCAGCACTACATCTGACAGAGGTACTGTGGTTCACGGAGCTGAGTCTGACAGCTTTAAAGAACCATAAAAAATAAGGGATTTGGAGAAAGTGTCTCTTTCTCTCTTGCTTTTTCTCTTCTCTTATCCTCTTTTATATATACATATTGTATTTACATTTATTTTTCCTCTAGAAAGCATCTTCTTTGAAACACTGACCATTTTTATTGACATTGTAAGCCTTTTCAGAAAGGGGACACTATATCTAAATTACTTCAGTTACTTATCTAATATTGCAGTGTCTTTAGAGAGAGTGTAATGAGTTTGCTAGGGCTGCTGGAACAAAGTACCACTGCTTGCATGGCATACACAACAGAAATAATTTTTCTCACAGCCCTGAAAGCTAGATCTGAGATCTGGCAGGGTTGGTTTTCTCCTTCTCCTTCTCCTTGAGGGAAGGCCCTCTCCTTGGCTGGTAGATGGTCCCCTTCTCCCATATCTCTTCAGATCATCCTTCCTCTGAATGTGACTATGTCCAAGTTTTCTCTTCTTATAAGCTCACCAGTCACATTGATTAGAGCTCACCCTAATGACCTCATTTTAATTTATTTAGCTCTTTAAAGTTACAGTTTCAACTCCATTATAATTACATTTTGAAGTTCTGAGGGTTAGGACATCAATATATAAATTTGGAGGGTAAATAATTCAACCCATAATAAGAGTTGAGACAGATTCCTCTCCATGTTTCATATATTGCAACGTGGGTTTCATCTTTACAGCTTTTGACCCAATGCTTTCAGGGTTAAATTGAAAACTCTTTTTCACTTGTATTCTTCCACATTTTATTTTTTCTAGTTGCTCCTAAATAATGGAGTGAGTGTGGTGACATGGTGCTTATTGTATTGTTTCTCTGAACAAGGAAACCTCTGCATGTTTTTAGAGGTTGGAGGCTGAGCAGACTCTTTCTCTACAAGCACTCCACAGAATCTATTGGGTGAGTTTAAGTACTTGTCAAGAATTAGACCTCAGCCATTGCAACAAAATCTCAGAATCCCATTGGCAAGGAAAGGGACTCTGTGCCAGGTCCTGTACTTTATTTAGCCTGGTGATGAATGTTTCAGCAAACTGTTGAAGCAGATTGCATAGGAAGGGCCACCTCGGCTCACGAGATTATATCGCACCTCTGGATGGTGTAACTGGTCCGGTGTTTGTAAGTTGGTGTTCCACTAGGGAGGATGCTGACTTGGTTGCTGATAGACAAGCCAGCAAGTCTGAGGTAGGGAAAGGTTCAGTAAGAAAACATACCCTTCTTGACCTTGATGTCAATTGAATCTGCCATGGAACATACAGTTGAGCTCTCATCTTGTCTGATTGCAGTCTTGTTCTGTGAACAGCCCAGCAGATATCTTTCCATTCTGTCCCCGAATATTGAGTGACCTTGGAAATAGCCTAATCTGTCTTGGCAGATTGAAGATAGAGAAAACAAGCAGGAGAGACAGACCTGCTGGTTCCTGCTATTGATCAGTGGTTTGAATGAAAGCTCATTATGAGCTGGAAGGATGTGTCAGACACAGGTGTTCAGGGTGGAAAAACTCAGAACAGACCCTGGCAGCATGGAGAAGTGATAAAAACAACACACACACACTAGACACCTTTATGCCTTCCTGGGTGTAGTTTATTATGAGTGCTTGGCCCTTTCTCCCTAGTCATGGCACCTTGGAAGCTGCATACGGAGAGAGAGACCCTCCTAGAAATCAATTATCTAGTTAGTCCAATCCCCTCATTTTAGAGATGAGTGAACTGAGGTCAAGAAGGATGAGATGATGTCACAGGGAGGTAGCATCATCTCTGTGCTTATCCCAGGTCTGACTCAATCAAAATCCAAGCTCTTTCTGCCACATCTTTCAGCTTCTCTCTCTGCCAGAATCCATGTATCAAGGTCCCAGCATTAGGTCATGTAAATTCAGGATCCTGGCTCTAGGCTGACCTATATGGCTCCAGAAATAGCCCAGAACTGGGGACACACACATGGGGTTGAGTCCTAATGCTGCCAACTCATCAGACACATGAGTTTGCACACACTACTTTACCTTCTGAACCTCACTTTCCTCTTTTAAAAAAATGGACACACTAATACCTGCTCTCCTTACTTGGGATGGTGTGTGATTAAAATCAGTCAGTGAACACACTTGTAGGCCTTACCTACAACGAGTATTCTTCCAGAGGGGTAATCTTATACTCTGTTCATATCTATTAATGCTGCAGCCAGAAATAGTAAGTCAGATTATCCCAGCAAGTCCAGAGGGCCAGACCCAGAGCTGTGCATTGTGCTTTGAAGGAGTAGGAATGGTGTATTAGGGTTCTGTAAAGAAACAATAGAGAGTGTGTGGGCACGTGTGCACGTGTACGTGTGCGTGTGGATGGTTAGACAGATTTATAGGTAGATTTTAAGGATTTGGCTCACACGATTATGGGGGATATTAAGTCCCAAATGTGCAGGCCAGGCAGGCTGGAGACCCAGGGAAGAGTCAATATTGTAGCTTGAATCTACAGGCAGCCTGGAAAGTAGAATGCCTCCATCTTCTGGGACTCAGTCTTTTCTCTTCTGGCCTTCATCTGATGGGATAAGGCCCACTCACATTATGGAGTGTAAGCTGTTTTACTTAAGAGTCTTCCAATTTCAATGTTAATTACATCTACATATTCCTTTCACAACACCACCTAGGCTGGTGCTTGACCTAAAACTGGGTGCCATGGACCAGTCAAGTTGACACATAAAATTAACTACCACAGGTGGGATTTCCACAGTGGAGCATTTGGGGAATGGAGGTTGGGTGTCCTGAATGGGCGGGTGGGGAGAGGCCATGGAGAAGTGCAGGGGCCAGAGGAGCAGGCAGCATCAGGGTGACTGACCCTCAGCTTCCCAAAGCCAGGCCTGCCCTAAAGCACCCATTTTGCTGAGAACCAGCCTTATCTTACAGCCCGGGAGAAGCCAGGTCTCACTTCTCTCCCGTCTTTGATCAGAGAAAGCGTAAAGGACAGGGAGAGAGACTACCCCCACTTCCCGACCCTGCTGCCCCTGCTCTTCTCCATTAGCTCTCGTCCTCACTGGTCCCCTTTCCCCACTGCCCCCACCCTCTGCCTGACCAGTGTGACCTGCCAAAGGGCTGTGCCATGGTTAAAGGGTCAAAGGTCAAAGGCCTTCTGTGTCTACAGGAGGAAGGAGGCCTGACCTCAGGTTCCCACGTGGGGAAGGTGCAACCACAGCCCAGGTGCAGGCAGGTATGGAGAGAGAACATCTGAAACGTGCCTCCAGAGGTGTACACGCTGCCCCGGAAGTGCCCTGTGTCCCCTGCTGCCAATATATCCCACAAAATGTCATTTCCTTTAAAGGGCACACGCTCTATTGATCTGTGATGTCTTGTGTGTGTGTAGTAGATTCCAAACAACAGTTGCTTAGTGGATGAGTGGATGGTTTAATATGGGAAGCAGGTCTGGCCATTCTTGTCAAAGGGCATTTTCTTTAAGAATGTCACAGTATATAAGCTACCAGTGATAATTCTGTGGATTTAATATTGTCAACTAATCGTGGCTTTGCATGCTCCTCCTTCCCCTCCCTCCTCCCCCTTTTCTACCTTCATTCTTCCTTTTCTCCTTCCCCTTCCCTTCCTTCCTTTCTTCCTTCTTTCCATAAATGTTTATTAAGTGTCTACTATGCCAGGCCCCTGTGCAATGTAATGGTATAATTCTAGTGAGCAAAAGAAACATAGATGGATCGTTGTAGAGTCTATTTTTCAGAGGTAGAGTTGAGAGCTGTACATCAAACACATAATGTCACAAGCAGTTCTAAATTATAAGTGATGTGAAGGGAAGGTATGGGGGCAGAACAGCTTACAGTGGGAGGGAGGGGGACTAGATCTAGCTCATGCTGTGAAGTGGCAAAGAAGGAAGAGAAGTGACCTTAGAACTGAGAGCAAGAAGAATAGAAAAGCTTATTAGGTGAAAAAAAGAGAGAGGACATTTCAGAAAAGGGAAAAAGTGTGTCCTAAGGCCCTGATGTCGAGGGAGTTACTCCATGTGGAACAGAAGGAAAATCTGAGAGGGGGTGGGGAGTGGCGGGGGGAGGTGGAGAGGGGTACAGAGCTGGGTAGGGGCTTTCCTTTCAGGTTAGAGCTATGACGGAGGTGAGGGGTGAGGGCAGAGGGGTTGGGTTCTGGAAGACCACCAGTCTGGCATGTGAAGATCAGATGGCAGGGCTGGAGGGGATACCACCAGAACCATAAGAAGGCCAGGTGAGTGAGGATGACTCTGACCTGGCTTATTTCCGTGGAGATGGAGACCAATATTTGGAATTTAGAGAAATTTAGGAAATAAAAGCAGCTAACAATTTAACTAGCTTTATGACCTTGGATAAGCAAGTCAGTTAATAGCCTTGACCTCAGAGCACAGTGGTGCTAATATTACCTGCCCACATTCTTTGTCCTTAAGGAGTTATCTGATGTCTACCCGTTACACTAGTAATTCACCCTGCCAAGCACAGGCATGGAACAAGAACAATAGGTGGGTCCTAATCACAAGGGACTCAGTCTATGAGGAGCAGACATTATCAGGTGCTTGTCCTACAGTATGACAGGCACACAATCCAGGTGAGTAGGGGGATAGAAGAGAGTCGGAGAAGGGCACCCAATCAGTTCTGGGAGGCCAGGGAGAACTTTTAGGAGGAGGTGCCATCTCAGCCAACCGTGCATGATGGGTAGGAGATTGCCAGGTGAAGGCCTCCCAGAGGACAGAAGAAAGGGCACCTAGAAGTGAGGTTTTACTTACAGCAGTGGTTCTCCCTAAAATGTTTGCCCCCTAAAGTGTCTGGAGACATTGATGAGATGCCCACAACAGGAATGGGTGCTACTGATATATAGTAGTCCGATTCTATTATTTGCAACCAGTATCTTTCGCACAGGCTAAGAAGTTTCTACTTTATTTTTTAAAATATATTTTTATTGACTTCAGAGAGGAAGGGAGAGGGAGAGAGATAGAAACATCAATGATGAGAGAGAATCATTGACTGGCTGCCTTCTGCACACCCCACACTGGGGATTGAGCGAGCAACCCCAGCATTTGCCCTGACCAGGAATCAAACCGTGATGTCCTGGTTCGTAGGTCGATGCTCAACCACAGAGCAACACAGGCCTGGAAAGAAGCTTGTACTTTATTAAGTAGGAAATGGAGGGTCATTACAAGGTTTTCAGAATAAGAGGATGATTATCAGACATGTGGAAATAATCCACAGGTAGAGATACAAAGCAGCATAGGAATGCTGTCTACTGAAATGCCCCTCAGAGATGAGTCCCAGAGCTCAGTCACCTGCCTTGTGCTGGAGACAAGGGGCTGAAAATGGGTGTGAAATATCTGCAAAGAAACCACAGGGCCCAGAGCATGGGGAATTTAATTTCAGTCAGTCAGAGCACATTCTTCTTTAATCTTGGTGGCTTCAGATTTGAGAACTATAGTTTCACGGGACCAGAGAGCATTCAGGTTACATGCGACATGCCATTACTTGGCCTCAGAAAATCGGCCTGTGGTGTGTGTGTGTGTGTGTGTGTGTGTTGCGGTGTGTGTGTGTGTGTGTGTGTGTGTGTGTGTATGTATGTATGTGTTGGTGGTTTTTTATTTTTGGTCTGTGGTCATTGTTGTATTTCCCCAAATAATCCAGCCCTAACCCAAATCAACAGGGTTCGGTTTCTGGTGAGAACCTTCTTCCTAGCTTGCAGGCAGCTCCCTTCTCACTTGGCAAAGAGAGGGAGAGAGGAAGGGAGAGAGAGATAAAGAGAGGGAGGGAAAGAGGGAGAGAAGGAGAGTGGGAGAAAGGAAGTGGGAGATGGAAGGAGGAAGAAAGAGAGAGAGAGAGAGAGTGTGCTCTCAGGTGTTTTCTTATCAGGACACTGATCCTATAGAATCAGGGCCCCTCCCTATGACATAATTTAACCTAAATTACTTCTTAGCAGTCCCCTGTCCAAATGCAGGTACATGAAGGATTAAGGCTTCAACATATGAGTTTTGTGGGCGACACAGACATTCCGTCCTTAACACAGCACAAAGCTTCATTTGTTCACAACAGTAGATGTTCAGTGCATGTTAAGCGGTCGTTAGCATAGCAGAGCAGTGGATGTTCAGGGTCAAGCCTTTTTGACCTGCAACAGACGGCAGGGGTGCAGGTAACCAGTCCCATCTCGGGGGATCTTCAGGTCTCCACTGAACTCTCACTTCCTTGGGAAAGCCTTCCATGCGCCCCTGATTGAGTGTGGCTCCCCTATTATTCACTTTCACAGGACCCTGGTCCGCCCCTTTATTGCACTGGGCTCTGTTTGTAATTAATTATTGACTGTCTGTCCTCCTGTTAGCCTCTAAGTAAGATTTCCAGGTGTAGAGTACAGAGTCGGTCTTGTATCTCTGTGGTACAGTATCTCCATCCTGGGCATGTGTTTGTGAAATGAATGAATGAATGTTAAAAATCCAGACGCTGGCCCGCTCCAGGGAGCTGAGAGGGACATTGTTGGACATCAGCAGGGGTTTGTACCTGACAAAGCAGAACGCTTTAATCTTAGTAGATTACTCCACATCTGAAGAGGAAAACCAAAGCCAAAGCCAGGTGAATACGTAAGGCCAACGTGGTTGGTGTGCAGACACAGGCCGGGAGCTCCTGGGGACCTCAGGGTTCGTGTCCACGAGTCTGACTGACCGCAGGCTGCACCCAGAGGAGGAGCTCAGGCTGCAGGCGGGCTGCTGCCCTGGTCAGGATGGCGGCTCTGGGGCCAGATGTGGCCAGCTGGCTGAGGAAGGGCGGCGGGCTTCCCATTTCGGGAGAGCTGACGCTAACAGTTGCATCTCTGTTGTGTCATCAGGATCCTGGGCCTTGGGTGGCATTTACTTGTGTCTTTGCTTTTCAGCCGCCTGGTTCAGAGCCCGCCCTGGTGTTCCCCTGCTCCTAATGCTGAGTGTAGGGAAGCAGCACATGTTTGCTGAATTGGATGGAATGGCTGCCTTGGCTTTGACAGGAAGGTTGAAAGCTTCCCTGGGATTCCGAGGCAGCAACAATGACTATCTTCCTAGGACCCCTCAGATGGACACACCTTCCAAAGAAAACATAGAACCTCACATCTAGACCTTACAAGGAAGGGATGGCACCAAGCGCTGGTTTTCAGATGTTACTGTGCCATTAGGAGAATCTGAAGAACTGGCTACAATACAGATTCCTGGGTCCCACGCCCGGAGAATCTTACTTAGTAAACCTGGAATGGAGCTCAGGTTAAGTGGCTTTCGCACAGGCACTTGGGTGATAGGAGGCAAGCTGTCTGTGAACCTCACCTAGAACAGCTAGCACACGCTCACCTGAGGACCCCGGTGACATGTACATTCCTGTTCAGTGTCTGGGGAGAGGCTGACATCCTGCATATCTAACAAGCTGCCGGGAGGCAGATGCCGCTGGTCCATGCGCCTCGCTGAGTAGAGTAGCAAGGACATAGAAAAGTCACTAAGGTGACAGCTGAGTGAGTGTTCTGCAGTCAAGCGGTCACAAGTTTGAGTTCAACTTCACCATTTCCTTGGTGACCAACCTCTTCCAATCCCCGAATCCTTATGTCTCAAATGGGAACTGGTGCAGAGATTACCTGTGACCCAATACAATCAGTCCTTATTCAACGTTGTTGATAGGTTCTGCAACTTTAAGCGAATCAATTTATAATGAAATCAATTTTGATATAAACAAGAGTTAAGTTCCGACAGCATCTCATCAATGTTATAATGAAATGACATTGATTGAAACAATGTTTTTCAAGGACCTGCTGTATACATAGAGCATTCATTATATCCCTTGACATGCCATTAGTTCTCCATGAACCTCATTATGTTATTATTAGTAATAAATCCTGCTAGCTCCATGCAAATTAGTCTGAGACTTTGTTTTATAATCCCTGTCATTTCCCCCCACTCGTTTCTTTTCTATGAGGGCTCAGACCATTTTTCTATTTTTTATTATACAACATATCTGGAAGATAAGAAAAACTAGACAGTTCCCTACCAGATACCAGCTCATGCAGTGCTCTGAACGTAACACGTTCTTAATAAGATGTTGTCACATTAATGAACATCAAGCCCAGCCGGCGTGGTTCAGTGGTTGAGCAATGACCTATGAACCAGGAGGTCATGGTTCGATTCCCGGTCAGGGCATATGCCCAGGTTTCAGGCTCAGTCCCCAGTGTTGTGTAGCAGGAGGCAGCCGATCAATGATTCTCTCTCATCATCGATGTTTCTATCTCTCTCTCCCTCTCCCTTCCTCTCTGAAATCAATACAAAAAAATATTTAAAAAATGAACATCAAAGCATCTGGATGAGGGGCTAATTTCTCTCACCTGGCTCCAGATGTTGGCCATTATATTTTCAGAGAAGGTGCACCAGAGCTGGGTTGATGTGATTCAAAATTGAGAGCCCCCCAGTGAAGTATCAGCCCGGGCTGGCTGTTGGACATCTTAGGAAATAGCAGCCTGCGGACTGGCCGAATTGCTTGGACTTCAGCTACTTGCTACATACATTCCAGGTGTACCTAGTGATGTAGTAGTCCATTGTTCTGTCCCAAATTTTATCAGAGCATCTTTAAGGTTTTTATTGGAAAAAGCAAAGGCTGTGAGGTTAGAGTGATGTTTACTCAGTGGGCAAATATGGTAGCATTATAGGTAAGCCTTCAGCCTCTGCCTTCACTCAGACCTGGGTTCAAATCCAGACTCCACAACTTTACACCTATGTTACCTGAGTTCGCTTGCCTAACCTCTCTGCGTTTCATTTTCCTCAGAGTGCCACTCCTGGGACTTCCCTTCCCAGCTGTTGGTGACCTTAGTGTCATGAGTCAAGTAGTGGCTCCTACAGATGAACTGTCCTGGTTTGGGCCATAATTCCATGCCCTGGGATGTGTTTGACTCACAGCATACATTCTCATTTGAAGTTTGATTTTTATATAGACTGCCTGCATTAGAGTGAAAAGAACTTGTGGTGATTTTTTTTTTTAAATCCTAACCTGAGGATATTTTTTCCATTGATTTTTAGAGAGAGTGGAGGGTAGGGGAGGGGAGAGAGAGAGAGAGAGAGAGAGAGAAGAGAGAGAGAAACATTGCTGTGAGAGAGACACATTGATTGGTTGCCTTTCATACGTGCCCCGACCAGCACTGGGGATCAAACCTGCACCCGAGGTACATGCCCTTGACTGGGAATCAAACCCAGGACCCTTCGGTCTGCAGACCATGCTCTAACCACTGAGTAAACCAGCCAGGGCCTGATGATTTTTATCTTCTTTTAAGACTGTAGTGTATGTAGGCTCCCTTGGTCATGAGGTGACTCTTTGGGAATAAAGGTTAAAGAGTTTCAATGAGGCAGGGTATTGCAGCTGTTCAATACAAGCAAAGAACTCTCACGTATATCTAATCACTGGTCATGATTCTGCCTCTTTTTTCCAGGTGAGAAGCTGAGACACAGAGACAGCAAATATCTCCTCCAAGGATAGTGAGGTAAGGAGTGGCACAGTGGGAATTGGAATCCAGTTCATCTGATCCCAAAGAACGTGTCTTGAAATGGCTCTTTCCCAGGCCACCCACAAGATATTAATTTTTTGGTAATAAAAGAAGAATCAATGACTCCAGTTAATTCCAGGAGCAGAAATTTATCTCTCTGCCTCCAACAACTTGATGAATTAGAGGTCATGTGTGAAAAATGGCATTTATGTTATAATGAATGTACATAATATTGGCATCACAGTCATTGTCTAATTACAATTAATGTCTTTTGTCCTGATTGTTTTGCAAATGCCCTCATCTACATGGAAAGCCCTTGTGGTTCTCACAGTAAGAGCCAGTTTTTTATGATTTATAATCCCCTAACGGTATGTCTGATGAACCAATTAAGAAGCAGAACTTCAAAAACATGCTTCAGCTCCTAAGGTCTGGGGCCAACAGAAAAAGCAGCTGCAACCACCTCTGAATCCCACACTTAGCACACCTTGATTGATTATTGAGTGACCCACTCATTTGCATTCATTTTTCTCTCTCTTTTGACAGATCTCATTTTCGATTTTTGCATCCTCCATAAATATCTCCAGCTTGAAAGAATAGATGATTACCTCCCAGACCCAGGAAACTTACATCTTTAAAGCTCTGTGGCTGTTTTTTTTTTTTCTTTCTTTTGTGTGGCACAGGGATGCTCACACTGACTGCCAGCTAGTCGGTAGGTACATGGAATGGGATTGAATTTACTAAATATTCATTGGAGCTTCTATTCTGTGTTGGGGCCACACTGGCACTGGAAATACAAAGATGAGTAAGCAAGCTGATGGTGAAATTGGTAATAGCATCTGTTATGGACTAAATGGTATCCCACCCCCACACCCAAGGTCTATATGTTGAAGCCCTAATCCCCAATGTGACTGTCTTTGGAGATGGGCCTTTAAGGAGGTAATTAAGGTTAAAAGAGGTCATAAGGGCAGGGCCCTAATTGAATTGGACTGATGCCTTATAACAAGAAGAGACCAGAGCTCTCTCTCCATGTGTGCACAGAGGTAATGCTATATGAGGACCCCGTGAAAGGTGGCGTCTGCAGGCAAGAAGAGAGTCCTCACCAGAAGTCAACCCTGCTGGCACCTCAATCTTGGACTTCCAGCCTCCAGATCCGTGAGAGACAACTGTCTGCGGTCGAAGCCTCCCAGTCTGCAGTATTCTGTTATGGCAGCCCGAGCAGACCAGGGCACAGTCATAGCAGCTAACTTATTCTGAGCGTGTGTTCTGGATGAGCCACTGGGCTGGCCACTGGGGATCATAGAGATGAATGAAGCACAGCCTCTGCCCCTGAGGAATACGCCAAGTGTCCTAGGAGGTGAGTATGGGGTCAAGTCGGAGCGTGTGGAACAGGCATGGCCAGGTAGAGAGGAGAGGGGATGGCATTCACATAGGCGAATCTGGGTTGGTTTGGAGGGGCAGACGGTAAAGAGCTTTCACAGCTCCTTGTTTAAGCTCTGGGGCTTGTCCCCTGATCTTATAGTTTAAACTTCCCTCCTGGTCGTGTCCTTCTAGCCAAGTCCTGCTTTAACAGAACATGGTGAAGGGGTCAGTGATGGCAATGAGCCTAAAAGTTCAAATGGCAGGAACCCAGAGCATTTTATTCACATCGACATCATCTACAAAGTTCAAATTCTCCCATTAGAATTTTTTACAGCCGAGGTTCCGAAAACCAATTCACCCCTTCCCTTCCTGTCTGAGCAGAGGGTGACTATTTTGTTTTTAGCTTTCTGCACAGGCCATGGGATGGAGTTAGGACAGGCTAAAAACAAGGTTTCCCTTGGAACGACTTCCTGTGTGCTCCAAGTCTCCTTAGTCCTCCAGACCTGTCTGGGTGCTCAGGGACACTGGCATGCGGCCAGGAACCTGGCCTTTGAGTCAGATGGGCCGATGAAGAGTCCTGCTTCCGCCAGCCTACAGCTATGTGGCTCCAGGCAGGCTGTGGAATCTCTTAGATTAAGGAAGGATAATTGTGGTACCCAGGATTAAGTCAACGATGCTCTTACATGAACTACTGTGCCTAAGCCTGGTGCATGGTAATAGCTCAAAATCTATTTTTGTCACGTTATAATTGGAGGAGGCTGACAGAAGTGTAATTGTTGTTATTACACATCCATTGTGACTCAGGCCAAATGTATGTCAATTTACCCATTGAAGTTGACCAAATCCATTTCACATGTTTTTCATAAGGAAACAATGCAGCGGGCCAGACCTATGTCTGCATTAATGAAGATGCTCAGTAAGTGTGTTTTCTTCCATTCCTTCTCATTAAAGCAGATATTGTCTGTACCTTTGCTGCATAGGTGAACAGTCATTGTTCTTAACTCCCTCCCACCCCATTGGTTATTCACGAGTCTCATGAGTTATCCCCTCAAAATGGGTATGGAGGGGTCCCCATTATCAAAGCTCTTTTCAATGTGATGCCAATGAGCCATATTTGGAGACGAAATTTTAAATGCCGCTAGCATTTCCATTACTTTCAAGTCAAAGTGATATTGGTGAAAATACAGGCAGCACAGTTTCCTGGTGTAATACTCAGCTACTCAGTGTGACGTAGAGCCTGAAATCACCTGGTTTCCTCTGTTTAAATAACTCAGGCTAAGGGCCACCAGGTATTATACAAGCTGTGGTACCTGTCCTCAGAGCACCCACAGTCTGTCCAGGAGCAGGCAGGCAAAAAACTCTGCGTAACTGAAATAAAATGATGGGCTGGGTGGCTTAGTTATTTAATTTTTACAAATAGTGAGCACCTACCCTGTTCCATTCATCCTTCAGACGTCAGCCTAGAAAGTCAGTTCTTCCTGGGAGCCGTCCTGGACACGGGCCCTGTGTCTCTCACTCACACACACAGGTCGTACATCCATGTCATACATGCTTATAGGGTCTCATACTTCTTAGTGCTGGTCTGTGTTCACTTCTCAGCATCGTGTCCTCCATGCGTGTGGTAGGTGTTCAGTGCAGACAGTTCAAAGGCTAACAAGGGCCAAATAAACAAGGTTTAAGTTTGTGGGCCGAAAAAAACCCAAAAGCTTCAATTTTCATAGAAAGGTAGGTTTATTTCTGTAGAGACATGTTGAATACAAAGGGCTGAAATAAATGAGTCATCGTTAACATAAAATAATAGAACATTTTAATAAAAATGAATACTTTTTCTTGAACATTAACTTACCAGACACTGAATAACTGCACAAATTAATAAGCGTAACGCAAATAAACCTATTTTTCTTGTTCTCCGAAAATGAAATATTTCCTGTTGTGCACAGCGAACAAGTCAGTACAAGACTAATGACGTGGCAATCGGCTGCTAAAATATTCGCTGCAAGTATTAGTGGAGAGAAATGGTGCGCCTGCACATAAGATGTATAAGGGAAATGAATGCAACACGATTATAGTAATCAGTCATTAGCAAATGTTGTAGTTTGTTATTAATAATTATGTATAACAGGATATTGTAAAAATTAAGGTACAAAATGTTTATTAAAATGTTTCTTACATACCGTTATATTGGCTGGACTGCAAAAATATTTGTTGTGGGCCGTGAGTTTGACATGCTTGCTGTGGATGATGGCACAGATCCCTTCTGACCAGTGGTCTTTTCGCTGCTTATGACAATGTCACTTTCCCACCGCTGATTCTCAAACCAGTGTGTGGCATGCCTGCTCTAGTGGCTTCTTCAGGATCTAGAAAAAGTTGGTAGGAGAAGGTAGGCTGCTGCCTCCTGGTTGCAAGAGCTGATGAAACAGCAAAATTCAGAGATGAAAATGTGTATGTCCAGTAGGGGGAGCTCTTTCATTTAGAAGTCACATTGGTCCTTGTTCAGAAACCTTGGGTTAGGTTTTTCCATGAATTTATCTTAGAATCACAGAATTTCAGAAATAGGAGAGAGTAAAAGTCATCTAGTCCAACTGATACCGGACAGGGATCTGGCCCTAGGGCTGGCTGGTACTGTGTGGGTTCTTGATTTTGTGCAGGAAAAACTTCATAACACGAGTCCAGGTGAATTTTAGAGGACGTTTATTAAAGCTGGGGACCGGGACACAAGGAAGGGCCTCACATAACAGAAGAACGTGGTGGGGCAATGAGCCCAGGCTGGGCTGCTTTGGCTCACTAAGAAGTCAGAGAAAAGGGGGCCTTGGGGTCCCTTGGATTTTAGGAGATGCACGCTTGTGGGAGGAGGAGGGGAGGGAAAGACAAGGGCATGCTCCTGAGAGGGAGAGCTCTCCTGGGACCTCCCTTTTGAGGGGTTTTAGAGGCTGGGCATTTAGGGGAGGTCTTAGAGGAGGATTTCAATAGAATATTCATCCCCTTTATGCTGATGTACCAAAATACTTATTCTCTTACTTCATCTGTCCTTGGGTGTGGCTGGCAAATGCACTAATTACATTTCTGCTGTCTGTCTCCCTGAGTAGGGTAATTTAAGCTATTTATCCTCTGGTTGGAAGAAGTGCAAACTACTTACTCTTAAGTGTCCCTGGTTTAGGGAAGATTAGGTTTACTAGATGGCTGTAAACTGCTGGCATCGGTCACATTGACCACTTCCTGTACTTGACTGTTAGTGTAAGATTCCTTTTGTTGGGGAGAGTGGGTCGAGTACTTCTTCCCAGAGTTGGTGACAGTGACATATTCGCTGATGGGTGATCACGTGCAGTCAGCTTGACCCCCTTGAGGGGCCTGTGGGCCTGCCCCATGTATACTGCTCTGACTGCCTAGGCCCTGGGGAGACTGGGGGGACCAGATAGGACATGGGGGGGCGGGCGGGGTGCTGGCTCTGCAGAGGCAAGCAGAATGTAGATCAATGGGCATTAGATGAGATTAGCTCACAGATAAGAAGTGAATGAGTGAGCCAGGCACTAATTGGGGGTGGGGGTGGGGGCAGGGGTCTATATCAAGCATAAAACTAGTGAGAAGACACCCTTTTGGCTCTTTGTCACCAGAGGCCACATCTCTGGGAGGGGCTTTGCAGAGACTTCACTAGTTTAGAAACAGCACTGGAGTCCCCCTTCCCTTCTCCCCTCCCTCCTCCGTTGCTTGATTACCTCCCCATAGTAAGTGCAACATACACATAGCTATTATTTTCCTGAAAACTTGGTTACAGTACCTAATACTGCACTTTAAAAAAACAACTTTCTCATTTTCTATTTTTTAAAATAATTTGTGCCATGGCTTGCCGGTGGATAGCATGCACGGCTGCAAATAGAAACATGCCCAGGGGAAAGAAAAAGACATCACCTCTTCCCAACATTGAAGATTTAAAACCCTGGGGATGAACCTTCAAAATCACAAATCAAAATATTCAATTTCTTGGTAGCACAGCCGAAGATTAAAGTAAGTACTTTGTAGAATAGAATCAATCAGAGAACCTTGGAATTCTAAGCGTCTGAAAACTTGGTTTGAACGACTCCGTGTTATTTTGAAGCACCCATTGTGCTGTTATAGAACTCTCTACCCCGCAGATAATGAACTGATAAGAGATCGTTCTGGCTGCCAAGCCTGGGTTATCAGGAGGGACCAGATTACCAGAGGGGAGCGTGGCCATATCTGCCGCAGGCACGCCTGGGTCAATAGCTGCCTATTGTATAGCAGGTGGCACGTGGCCAGGTGATTCTCAAGGTGTTGAGATGGTCTGGGCTGATGGAATATTGATCTTAGGCTTGTCAGTTTCCATGGAATTCAGTAGTGAGTTGCAATAAAACAAGCTTGTATGTAGTTTTCTAGATGGCTTCCATCCCGTTAATTTCTCTTTGCATGTAACTTTGCCTTCAGTTCTGAGATCTGAGAAAACACATGTTGCCTTTCTGAGAAAAGGGACCTTTATGGAACTTGGGGAAAATGTGTTAAGGGAAATACATTACACCTTCTATGTTCTACCTGTGGGAAGAACTCAGGGCAGCGATGCTTTTCAAACCAGGTGGTAACCAAGCCGTGTGTGGCTAGATTGGCTCATGCCTGCAGTGCGGTATTTCAGATGTTGGTAATCCAATCTGAGGCAGGAAGAAGAGCTTGAGCTTCCAATTTAGGCGTAATACATGCTCCCTGTGTCTTTTTGACTCCTGAGGTGGGACCGAGCTGTGTGAATGAGAAGCACACTTCATTTTGTTTCCTGGTGTATTATCAATTAAGCAATTTCCAGAAGCAACAGCACAGATGGCATTTTACTTAAGTGTCACAGGGTCGTTTTCTACCCTTTGACAGAAGGGGAAACCAGAGCAGGCGCCAGCGAGGCTTCTGTATTACCCTCTGTGCGTTCTTAGTGAGCCTCCTCGGCTTTCATTCTGTGTCTTCCTGGGAACGGGGGGCAAAGCGCTTTCTCCTGCCAGGTCCCTTCCTGAACCCTACACATCTGCTCATGTCTGATAAAAGGTTGGACATAAAACCATATGGAATGTTAAGGGCTAATCCTTTTAACAAGGCCATATTTTTAAGGTGAATATGCTTGATGGGATCAAGTATCTTCTTAAGATGCATCTTACCATGTATACACTCGCTATGGACTGAATTGTGACCCCTAAAATTCATATGTTGAAGCTCTACCCCAAAATATTTGGAGATGGGGTCTTTTTTTTAAAGATTTTTTTTCTAATTTATTTATTTATTAATTAAGGTATTACATGTGTCCATATATCACCATTACCCTCCCCCACCCCACTCCCATACATGCCCTCATCCCCCCAGTGTCTTGCGTCCATTGGTTATGCTTATATGCATGCATAGAAGTCCTTTGGTTGAGAGAGGGGAAGGGAGAGGGAGAGAGAAAAACAACGTTTGGCTGCTGCCTGCACACCCCCTACTGGGGATTGAGCCCACAATCCAGGCACGTGCCCTGACGGGGAATTGAACCTACAACCTTTCAGTGCACAAGACGGCACCTAACCAACTTGAGCAGCACTGGCCGGGGCTGGAGATGGGGTATTTGGGAAGTAATTAGTGTCCTTAGAAGAAGAGATACCAGAAATCTTGCTCTCTCTGCCCTTCATGTGGACACAGAGAGAAGGGGACTGACTGCAAGCCAGCAAGAGAGCTCTCACCAGGAACTGGCTGTACTGGCTCCTTGATCTTGGACTTCCAGCCTCTCCGTGGCTTTATCTTAGCAGCTTTCAAAATGCCAGGTGCGCCACATTCTGACTTAGCCTTTTGCACATGATCTCAAGGGATGAAAACATTTGGTACAAACAGCTACTGATCATACATGGTTCACCTGGTCTCAATCACTGCTTCATCTCGGAGGGTTTGCATCAGGCCAAGGGGACTTGCATTAGTTTTTGTTCTGTACCTAACAAGAGAAGGTCTCTGGGTTTCCCTGTGGCTTTCACTAGGGCCAGGAGTATCACTAGAGCCAGGAGTATCACTAGGGTCGGGAGTATCACTAGGGCCAGGAGTATCACTGAGCCAGGAGTGTCCCCCAGTTGGTTGTTCTGGGTTAAGAACTGTGTTTGCGGTTTCTACCTGCTCATCTCTGGAAAGCCCTCAGATTCCCAGGCAAGCTTGCATTTTACTCGTGTGAGGGTGAGAATTACTCTGAGTCTTCCTCCTTCTATGAGCAGAATGCATATATTGAATAGAAGTTACTACTTTTATCTTTCCCTATCACAATGTTTTTTTCTGATCTTGAGATTTACCTTTTTCTAATATCTCTTAACTGATTTCAAATTCTTTGAAATCTAGATGCAATTAAAAAGTAATTTGGCATCACATATTTAATATGACTAATTAATTACCTTAGAGGGCTTGACATTCAGCTTAAAATAGGATATGATTTTTTTCCCCTGTTGACATGGTTTTGATTGTATTTAAAGAGAAAGACTTTTTTCAGAGTTGATTTTTTAAACTTATTTTTGCTGAGTCCTATAGTGACTTTTTCATACCTTTTTGAAGGTTCTTTTATTTACTTTTCATTTTGTCCATGATTGAGATGACTGAGGACAACTCCCTAGCACTGAGAAAAGAACTTTTCATTGGACTGACTCCAAACCTGGCTGTCATCCTTGGCATATCGCCTCTGAGATAGAAAGAGACATAACGTTAAATATTCGGTTTATTATTGTTCTGAAAGTTCCTGTCTTTAATTTTGCAGGAATAAACAAATTGAGTGAAATGAATTTCAAACTGCTCATACTATATTATATAATCCTAATTTATTCTAACCATCACTGATGGAGAGAGATAATACATTACTTTAATTCATTAAGATGGCAACAATTGGGAGTCTCAATCCTTGCAGGAAACGAAACAATTAAGAACTCACAAAACCAAAGACAAATAAGATGCCTAAATAGATTAAGCAGTGATACCACTTGTTACTATGATACTCTGGCCACATGTTGGCCAACTACAGAAATGTGGGACTTGCCCCGACAGGGACTAAAAGCTTATATGTATTTGAACCAGTATTCTTTCAGGCTTTTGGAAAAATGCAGGTAATGGCCTTTTGTTCTTAGGCATACTGGCAGGCCTAAGAGTTTAAATTTAGTTTTTTAATCTTTTCCCTTATCACTACCTCCTGAAGACATCTGGGCCTTGAAAATGGGTGGGGCTTGCCAAGCAGACAGAGGGAGAGGCCCGCGACAGTTCACATTCAGGGCAAGGTGTGCTCAGCATTATCTGGAGATGAAGCTGGTGAGGTGTTGAATGCCACACAAACCTTCCTAAACTTTGTGCTTTAGGCAGGGAGGAGCCATTATGATCTGTAAGGAGGCAAGAGATATGGTCGGATCACTTTGGCAGCAGAGTGGAGAAAGGATGAGCCTGTGAGAGACTGTAGGCAGGAAGCTATTACAGAAGAGAGATGAAAAGATCTTGATAAAGAGGACTCAGCACAGAGATTAAAACCACAGCATTTAGTGGCAGGTGGCCTATGAACTAGTGTGTGTGTGTGTGTGTGTGTGTGTGTGTGTATGAGAGAGAGACTGGGAAAGAGAGAGACAGACAGAGATAGACAGAAATGAAAAAGAAGGAAGAGGGCCCTGGCTGGTGTGGCTCAGTTGGTTGAGTGTCATCATCCTATGCACCAGCAAAGTTGTTGGTTCAATTCCTGGTCAGGGCACATGCCCGGGGTTGCAGGTTCGATCCCTGGTCGGGGTGCATACTGGAGGTAATCGATCAATATTTCTCTCTTCCTGTTTCTCTCTTCCTCTCTCTCTCAAATCAATAAAAACATATTAAAAAAATAAAAGAAAAATGATGGAGGGAGATGTGGAGGGAGGAAAAGAAGAGAAGGAGAAGAGAGATCAACATATTTCTGAATTCCTACCTTTGGTAAATATTTGGCTAAATCATTCCATTAACCTTGCTTTTCTATCTGCACACACATTAAATGCAAAACTGCTAGATGCCAGGATACCTTATTTTGCTCAGTCATATGTTTAAAGTTTTAACCAGATTAAAATGTACAATGACTTCTTTGCTTCTCACCATTGCATCTGATCTTTGAGCTCTCCTTCCTGCATTTGCCTTTGATTATTAAGTCCCTGATCCATTGTTTACTATTTTTTAAAATATATTTTTATTATTGATTTCAGAGAGGAAAGTAGAGGGATAGAGAGATAGAAACATCAATGGTGAGAGAGAATCATTGATTGGCTGCCTCTTGCATGGCCCATATTGCGGATGGAGCCTGCAACCCAGGCATTGAACCGTGATCTCCTGGTTCATAGGTTGATGCTCATGATCTGAGCCACATGATCCAGGTTGATCCATTGTTTATTAAACAAAGGTTTCTGGCACGCTTCCTCTGTACCAGGTAACATTCTGGAGGCTGGGGACAGGAGAGGAAACAAAACAAGTAAAATTTCCTGGTCTCCCTCATGGGGTGACCCCTCTTTGTCCTATTTTGAGTCTTAGATTTTTATTTTCATATCAAACTCACATTTGAGCATCCCTGATCATTGTTCTGTTTTCTTTAGAAGCAGATAAGACCTAAAACCTCCTGAAGAATAAATCCATCCTAAGTCCCTCTTGTTTTGGTTTTCTCCCAAAGAGCCTCCTTCATGGTTTTGAGGACTCTAAGCCTCCTGTGGGCCTTGCTGTTCATAATAGTCAGGAATTAGCCCTGAGTCCCAGGGAAGAGTAGAGGTTGTGGCTGCTTATTTCTGTGGTAGGAGGTGAGAATTCTACCATGAGGATAAAGACGGGCTTCTCTCATCTCATCTCATCTTCCATTCAACTGAGAAGAGTTTTGTCTTAATTTAAAGTGCTAGGTTTCCAAAAGACCTTTGCAGGAGGGCTGAGCTGGGACTGGAGGCCCCACCTCTAACGTTGGAGGATCCCTGAAGTTGGCCGAGGGAAGGCAGGAGAAGGGGCATGTGTGTGTGGCCCTGGGGGTGGGAGGCGTGTCTCTTAATCAACTGTACAACCAGGACCCGTGGCTGCTTTGTAAATAAGCGAGGGAAGCAAAGTGTGATGAATTGAGGTGCCTGCTGATGTCCCGGCGCCTGATGAATGGAGAGAACAGTTGTCTACTGCCCTAATGTTTCTCTGCAAGTTCCGTCTCATTTCTTCCTTTAATGAGGACATTCTTTATGCCTAAACAAAACCCCTACTGTCAGGACTCAAGCCTGTTACCTCTGCTGCCCTTCTCTGCCAGGATTCCACTAGGAGGGAGGGAAAGAGGGGCTGCTACCTAGTAAGAGAGAGACTGTCGCCCACCTGGAGGGGGCCCTCTCGCCCTGACCGACAGCCCCTAGTTTCCCCAGTTGATGGACAATGTCACTCCTCACTCCCTCTCTTACGTCCCCAGAACCTGAGCTTATGCCTACACTGGCAGGGAGCTGGGTTGATTCTGGTTCATTGCAAACCTCTGTACTCGCGCTATGCACAATGCTAGCCACGGACTCAGAGGTGAATAAAGTGGCATTTAGTCAGTGGTGCTGATATAAGAAACTCCCAAACATCTAGATAATTTTTGTAAGAGTTTATTTGAGCCAAACCGATGGCATATGCCAGGGAGCAAGATCCTAAATGCTTCGGAGAATAACAATTTTGCAGCTTCCTTTCTTCACTTGAAATTAGGGAGGGGATGTAAGGAAGATTGGAGAAAGCAAGGCGGGGATTGGGTTACCAGGACAGTTAACAAGATTATATGCTCCCTTGAGGGTTAATACCCCATTAAAGGCGTATTCCTTCTAGTACTTCAAAGCTGTGTTAACCTAGACGGATCCACAGAAACAATGGACAGGGCTTGCTTAAGGCGAAGATAAACTTTTTACTAAAGGAATTATATGCCTGAGGTGTGACTAACCACCATGACCTGCCCCGTTAGGAATTTATGATCAGATCACCTTGTGAGGTTACTTTCCATAGAACCCCCCTTTTTTTCATCCACAGTGGGTTAGTGAAAGAGGGAAAGATGTATGGCCACATGGTAAATGTTACCAGTAGAGGAATGTATAAAGGACGATGGAAAGATGGAAGGAAAAGAAGAGCAATAATTCCATTGGAAGGTACAGAGCAACTCCTAGCAGGGAGGTGGCATTTGAATTAGGACTTTAAGGATGAGTGGACTTTCCAGAGGTCCAAAGGAGGCATGATAATCCAGGCTGAGAGACATCAAATGCTTGACAACCCAAGACTGTGGATTAGTCCAGGAGCTAGTATATTCTCTCCATTTGGTTGGGGCTAATAAGAGAGACTGAAATGCAGACTGGAGTGCCATGCTATGCAGAAGCATTGGATTTGGTATTTAATCGTTTATCTCAGGGTTTTTTTTTGTTTTTAAACTCGTGCCAAATGGGACTGATTCTGGTTTTAGAAATACCTCTCTGGTAGGTATCAGTGCAGTAATGCAGGTGAGTGATGATGTGGACCTGCCCCAGGGACATATCTCCAGTCTGATCCTCTCTCCCCAATTCCAGTCTCTTTTATCCAATTGCCTACTCAATGTCCTACTCAAATGTCTCAAAACCATCTCAAACTCCACATGTCCAAGACAGAACTTCTGATCTTCCCCTCTAACCCTGCTTCTTCCCCAGACTTCCCCACCTCAAATGCAACTCCATCCTTTCAGTTGTTCAGGAAAAAAACCTTGAGCTGTCTTTGATGTTCTTTCATAACAACCCCCTCCCATTTAACCAATTATCCAATCCTTTGGCTCTGCTTTCCTCATCATCCCTGTTGTTTCCAGACGTTATGGGAATTTACCAGGAAAAACACAGTAAGTCGAGGGTGTGGTTGCTATGCAGAATTAAGGCTCTGTGTTCTCCATTGATAAATTTCTAGAGATTTAAATTTTTTTTCTTCTTCCTCATAAGAGTGGGAGACACCCTTACAAATGGAGATTTACGTTATTAATGTAAATGCTCTTATAAAAGTTAGCTTTTACTTGGTTTTTACTTTTCCCATGTCTGCTGTGTTTCTTTTAAAATAACAAAATCAAGCCCTAGTCAGTTTGGACTGAAGGGTCCCGGGTTCGATTCCAGTCAAGGGCACATACCTGGGTTGCACGCTCCATCCCCAGTAGGGGGTGTGCAGGAGGTAGCCAATCAATGATTTTCTTTCATCATTGATGTTTCTATCTCTCTCTTTCTCCCTTCCTCTCTGAAATCAAAAAAATATATATTTTTAAAAATAAAATAACCAAATCAAAAGAAAAATGAAACAAAAAAGAGAAAAAACAACTAGCTCAAAATAATTTTTATGACAAAGAGGCATATTTTGGGATGTCATATTTGGCTCCCCTTTACTCCCTATTACATCCTAAATCACCTAGAAGAGAGCCTGGCATAGAATAGGGACTCGACAAATATTGGGTAAATGAATGAAGGGGGAGTTTGCTGGAAAGGATAGCTCATGTAAACTAGAAGAGTAGATCCATTGTTGCAGCTCTTGGCCTCCACCTGGCTTTGGGGATGGAGAGAAGAGTATAGAATGAATCTGGGTTCTTAGTTTGGGCTGATTTCTTTACCCAATAAAGGGAAGGCAGGAGAAGAAATATATCTGGGGAAATTAATGAGTTCTTCATGGGTCATGTTGAGTCAGAACATGTGAAATATTCAAGTTCTGTTACTTAGCACATGGGTTTTGCTCAACAGGGAGGTCAGGCTGGCATTAAAGTCTTGGTAGGCGTCTACTATGGGGTGGGTGATTTCCCAGGGAGAAGGAACCAAATGAATGGAAAGAAGGAGGTGGCAAGAGGTCAGGAGGCATGCACCTTTATAAATATGCTTAGGGTAAGCCAGCATATGCTGGTCACTATTCCTGGGTGCACAGTTTGGTCTCCTTGGCATACTCAGACACCGCTTTGAAAGCCGGAGAAAGAAGCAGATGTGTGAAGAGGGAAAGAGTGAGATGATCAGAGTACCTTTTGTCCCATAGTCTTGGGTGAGTCCGTGTAATGCTTGGGTGGCCTCCAAACATCCTTGTCCCCAACTTCCTGAATCCTACCTGCAGCTTCTATCTCAAGCTTTGGGGTGATTCCCTTATTAGGATGGCAGACAGCAGAACCCTACCCGAGAGCGTTACGAGCGCCAGCCAGTTTTTTTCCTCTCTGAGTTGTCATAAAGGCAATCTTGCCTATATCGTATGCATTTCACATTCCATGATCCATTTGAGACAATTTGCTACAAGGCTTCAGCTTCCAATTTCTCTGAACAGTCAGAGATCACTTAAATGAATTTTGTGTGTTTACAAGACCCAGTGATGCTTGCTTCACCAAATAACTGTTCAGGAAATTCAAACAAAAAGCCATTTTCTTTGCTTTGCTCTTTCTTTTTTCTTTTTTAGAAACTTCTCAGGGAAAAGGCAACAGCTGTATGTACAAGGGTGTATATTAGCCTCAGAAGCCAATGCTGATTAGAAGGATGGGGGTTTGGGCTTGCATTGGTCACCACACCTGAAGGTCAAGGACCCTGAGAGATGACTGCATTTGCATCATGATGCTGTTAGCAGCTATTGTTAAGCTGGTTGTGCCAACTCAGACCTGTGAGGACCTATTGAAATTATTATTTTTTTAAAAAGGAACTGAGTTGTTTTCTTCACTTCATGTGAGGGTGCAAAGAAGATATGGGGTGTGTTTCTCTTCTTCAGCTGAGAGAGGATTTTCTTGGTTGATACCTGTTACCTTCAGGGCAGATCCTCCAGACCTTTGTGGGCTCAACAAGCAATGTCTTCCCTTCTCCAGCATCTCCAGGTGTCTTCCACTTAGGCACTAGGGCTGTCATGATGCACTCTGTCTTCACAGCACAAGCGTAGCTTCGGCAAATGGACAATGTCATGTGCTTGGGGTCTGTCTCATGATGATAGCAATGACAGTGACAGTGCTGTTGTTGCTGGTGGTAGTGGATGTATCTGTAATTAGTATGACAATAATTCTGCATATCAAATCACTCTAAACTCTGTGATTTAATATACCACCCACTTATTCTTGCTTACCTGTAGATGCATTACCTGATGGATGACTATTCTAGGCTGGGCTAGCTGGGTGGCTGTGTTTCATGGTGCAGACCCAGCTGGGCTTGATTCCTTACTGTAGATTGAGCTCAGGGTCACTCTACATGTGTTCATTCCAGATCCCAGACTAGAGGAGCAGCAGCTACCGTGGGGAGTGGGAGTTCTTCTCATTGTGATGATGGAAGTATAAGAAGGTAAGCCATGTTGCACAATCTCTATTGCATCAAGTCTGCTTACATGCACTAGATAAGGCGAGTTACATGGCCAAGCCCAGGACCAGTTTCCGCAAGGGATAAGGAAGCATAAGCTGCTCCCATGAAAACAAAGAAAATCATATGACCAAGCCTATCATCAGTCATGAAGTAAGTATATGTCTTCTGTGAGAGAGGAGGAGGGAATGAATATTTGCCAAACAGTATTATATTCTTCCACGGCCATCTATCATTTGAGGGGCCTGTGTAAAGTCTCAACACATTCATTCATTTCCCTCTGCAATCAAATACTGAGTCCTTACTATGTGTGAGGCACTGCGCTCAGCAGTGAGGTGATATTAAGGAAGACCTAGAGGAAATTGGGAGTCCATGGATCCTGGGATCCTGCTAGGAGACCTAGCTGCGGCCTGATCTGATGGGATGGAGAGAGACAAATTCGATCTTGGGCTTGGGAGGGAGTAGGTTTGAGGTTTTGCAGTGAATGCAGTCGGCATTTCCAATATCCCAGAGACTCATCTCTTTCTACTAGTCTCTCGCCTTCTGAGAGACACTAGGTTTAATTTATTTGGTTTAGAAAGAATCGGTATGTTCAAGAGCCTGAGGAGAGAGAAGACTCACATCAATGACTCAGAGTAGTTGGCTATATTAATTAAGAGTTTCTGAAACAAGAACTTTGTCAAATCCAGGCTTATCTGCCAGGATTCTGAGGCCCCCAAAGGGATGGCTGACATCTCAAAGAGTTCTAGGACTTGTTCAGATTCAACCCAATGGGATCAGCGACCTAAACAGATGCTTCCAGAACTCATTAAAACAGGTAGACAAGATGGCTAGATAATGGCAGGGCTAAGCCTATGTCTGTTTTCTGCAATTGTGACAGACTGATACAAGTAAACCTAATTTTTCTCTGATCATGAATGATGCTCAAAGGTATTTTTGAATTGATTCACATACTTGCTGCTTGCTGGTGGCCATTCCTAGTGTATTTCACAAGAAAGGACATTTCTGAATAGTTTGTCCACTTGCATCAGTGGGACATATATGTAGTTCTAGGAGAAAAACTCTTCTAGGGAATAGAGATTGGAAAGTAAAATAACCAATGAAAGGAAGCTTTCATTAAGTCTCCCAGCAAAGGGATAAGTAAAGCGTGGTGAGTATCCCATGTGGCAATAGTCATCATCAAAAATATAATACACAAATATGATTGAAACAGCATTGTTTTTTTTACTGATTTGGTCAGTCAACTAATTTTCAAAGTTTCACTGGATTTGGGCCCAGAAAGTCTCGTGTCAACAGCTACATTTTTTGAACCCTTGATGTTTCATATTTAGCTCCACACATAGAGTGAACAAGAGTTAACACTGCACAATCTGTGATGTCACCCAGACTATTTGTCAGTCTTTGCAGTAAAATAAAAAAAAAAAAAGTTCACCATGGCAATGATTTTTAGAGCTATCCCGATGAAGTTTTCTCCTTATGGAATTTTCTGAGGCACAAATTCAGTGGCCATTTCTGAAATCTTCCATCTAAGGTTTCTGTAGAGCAGGGTCAACAAACTACAACATGAGAGCAAACTCTTTCCTGCCAACCTGGTTTTGTATAGAATTTCCCAGGAACATAGCTCTATGCATTCATTTACCCATTTGTATGCCATGTGTCTATAGATGCAAGCGGCAGACCTTTTACAATTAAATTCAAGTTATCATGGCAGTTAACTGGTTTCAGTTATGGCTCAAAGGATGTCACCAGGACTCTCTTATTCTCTTGCTTCTGCTTCCTGGTGTATTGGCTTCGTTGCTAGGCAGACTTTCTGTTAAGTGGTAGAAAAGATGGCCAATGGCAGACCTGGGCTTATAGTGTTTTTAGTCCTTGTAACTGCTAAAGAAAAGACACCTCTTTCTTCAAGCATGTATTATAACCCTTCTCCCCATTCCATAGGACTCTGATTGAGCTGGGTGCCCCCCCCCCCTGGGCCAGTTTCTGTGTTCAGGAGGGTGAAAGGCTCTGTCTGCATTACGCATTTTGGGCTGTAGCTTTCTCCTCCACTCATGGAATGGCAGTAGAAGGGCCATGTTTGCAGCCCTACCAGCTGGGGAAATCAAAGGGAAACTGAAAATTACTGGAAAGTTTGCGGTCAGCCTAGCATCTAAGAATTATTTGGGAGGTTTATATTTCTAGTATTTTAACTTTCACTGTGATTTCTTCCAACTGCTATATTTCCCACCTCCGAGGCCTGTCTTGCATCTTGCAACTCCTGTCTCCTTCTGTGATGACTTTGCTCCATGCTGCTCAGAATCTCCATTCTTTCGTTCCCTCCAAGTTCAATTATAGAAGCTGTTGTGTGCTGCAGACTTTACTATGGGCATAGAGTATTTTAGGGCAAAAATAACTCAGCACAGTACAGTAAATTTAAAAAATTTAACATCAGTCCTTATTCTCAAGAAGACTTAACGATTCTTCACCACAGTGACATTTTTTACCGACTGTGCCTCGGTAATGTCCCAGCTTACCACAGCATTTTGGTCAGGTCTTCCCTTTAAGAGCTTTCTTCTCACTAGACTCCAGATTTCAGCATCCCAAAGTTTGTGCTACATTTTGCTTAGGATGGCTTTATTTTCTCCACCCTGCCTCAAAGTGGGTTTCAGAGAAATTTATATTCTCAAACTTGTTAGGGAGCTCTGAGAAACAAAATGCATCCCTGCAAGATCATCAAACTTAGAGTACAATCAAAAGTTTTGAAACTAATGGGCCATTGTCATAATAGTTACAGTAGAAGGGAGAAAGGAAGGGAGAAGGGGGCTGGGAGAGTTTTATTTGCTTTCATATCAACATAATTCTTTACATTTGGAAATTTCAGCCTTCTTAACTGGTCTTTCTTATAATAAAAACATTACTCCATTATCAGGAAAGTGTGTAAGCCTCAGTGGCCAAAATCAGGGGTCATGTGCTTTTCTTTTGCAATGACAAGAGGATATATGTATTGGGCAGTTATTGGCCCAAGAAGTTGAAAGAAATGTGGAGAAGATCTAAATCCAACCCATAGCCTAGAGCCAAGTCGAGAAGTCTAGGAGGAGCACATTCTCCTCCAGAGAGAGAAAAATGTTTATTGTTGTAAGCTATTAAACTTTCAGAGATGCTTGTTACACAGAATTACTGTAGTAGAATCTGACTGATACATTAAGACTGAAAGTCAAACCTAGTTTGTGGCCACAGCACTTGCTGTTTGCTATACCACTTCCTCTTCTTACCTCTAAGACACTTATTTTTGTCTTAACATATTAATGACCTTCCCCCCCCGCCCCCGTTATTAGACTTTCAGTTCCTAAAATACAGAAAATTCATCTCTCTTGTGCCCCCTACTCCCTAGCATAAATCCTTGTGCCTTGTTGCTGTTCAGTAAACATTGTGGATAGATGGTAAATTTGAGCCTCATTTTAGTGATAGCTACAGATGGAAATTATGTCCTAATTTACCTGCTGTTAAGTAAATGTCACTGGTCCCGGGTGGGATGAGATTTAGAAATAGGATTTGCACAGATTTCTCTCCCAAATAATGACAGAGCTCTGGCCTGACAACAGAAGGAATGGGGTGATTTGCTTATACTACTAGTGGTCTCACCATTATTTCCTCTAGTGCATGATGAAAGGTATTTTGGGGCTTATATGAAAGCATTTGTGATTAGAGTAAGTGACTCCATAAAATGGAAATAGTTTACAGATAGTATTCTCTGCCTTCCCCCAAAAAGACATTCTGTCTGCCTAGAAGATTGGAGATTGTTCTTGTTACTTAACTCTTTTTATTTCCTGGTTTTAGTCAAGTAGTCTTGTTTAAAATGGCCAAATAGCATGATATATTTTAATGTAATATGCTGTTACACCTATGCTATTTTATAACTTCTGGTGTTACTTCCCTGTTCTAACAAAAAAGTATATCACATTATTTAAAAAATGGAAAGAAAATACAAAAGAAAACTGTAGTGGCTTGCTTAAATTCTCAGGGTCACACATGAATCAAGTATTCAGCAGATCAAGGTGAAACCATTATAGATCAGAGACAGGTAGGAGTGGAATGGCTAAGATAAGTCAACCCACCCAGAACATTGTGTGATGATGCTTTGTCTGATCCTGAAATAACTGTGGCTCTTTTTAGCCAAATGGTAATAAAAATAGGGAAGGCTATTTCAGACAAAAATGCTCAAAATAGTGCTGTGATCATCTCTCGTCATATGATACCAGGGAGAACAGCTGTAGCCTCCAGTATGTTCAAACCATCTCTGTCTTAGCAAGACCAAAGGACCTCACGGGACCTCAGAAGAGAGAGGATGGAATCATTTTAACATCCGGCGAAGGTCTAATAGATTACTAAGTGCCTTGGTTACACCTCGGTGAAGACTTCCTAGAAAAGTCTCATGGTGACTTTCATTTCAACAAAACAGGGACAAGGTCTAAACAATGTCTCCGTGACTCTTTATGTGACATAAAGCCCTTTTACTCCCCTCAGAGCCTTTAAGGATAGAGTTTGGTTTAAGGTAGATGAGTTTCTGAGACAGGGATGACAGGCATTTCAAAAAGCCTCTTAGATTGTTAGGACATCGCAGTTCAGGTTGGTTGGTTTGCCTCCCTGTGGTGCTATCAGATGGTTCATCTCCGAGGTTCCACTCGTCTTGCTTCTGACCTTCAGTCTTGCAGAACCAGAGGTCACTCCTATTGCAGATATTAATCATGGCGATATCGGACCATTCAAATCTTAGTGCACATGTACACGTTTATGTGGGGACGCGGAGCAGTCAGGGAGACTAAATATTCATATTTTCCTAACCAGAACATCTGGGCATCTCTGATCAATCCCTGTCATTTCTTCAACAAATACTGGGTGCCTGCTCTGTGCCAGGCATACAGATGATCATGCTAGAAGCTGCAGTGTTGTATGAACAAACCACACTGACCTGTGTCCTTGGGAAGCTTCTATCGAGGAGGTGGGACAAGTCAACAAACAAATGAAATAGTTTCAGATGCTGGAAAACAGTAAAAGCTATTTAAAATGGGATTATGAGAGTAAATGGTGAGGGATGGGGGTGCTACCTGTGATTCTTGATGGTGTGCAGGTTCCTGGTTTCATGTTTCCCTGAGGATCAGCTCTAACCCTATTAGTAGTTTGTTCAAGCTAGCGCCAGTTGGGTTTCTGTCTTTTTCAGTCAGATCCCTAATGTACTTTGTGATTAACAAAGCCAAGTCTGGGCTCCTGAGCCTGGCATTTGAGGACCCTCTCAAGCAGGTCGATTAATGTGTGCAGCCTTATTCCCACTGCACCCCAAATCGCCTTCCATTTTGCCTACCCCGACCCTGACACAGCTTGTCGCCCCCTCCACGCCTGCCTCACACAGGAGAACAGGTGGAGTGGTTTAGAAACTTCGACTGGGACCCGTTAGTGCTGCCCATTCTCTAGCATTCCCCCTGCCCGAACCCCTTGGCCAATGTCCCAATTGTGCCTCCAGACCTCATTCATATCCTCCCTCCTCCAGGAACTCTTCAGCTAAAATTAATTTCCTCCTTGTCATTGTATACTGAGGCTCTGTCAAAGCATTTAATAAAATTTGCCTTGCAATATAATTACTTATATTATGGGTCTAATTGCACCACCAGCATATGAATCCCCGAAGAGTGAAGTCTATGCTTTTTTTTTTTTTTTTAACTCCGTGTCATCTTCAGTGCTTGGCAACACATTGAAGCAGTCTATCTAATATAGAAGCATCCTAGAAGGTGTGAAGTGCTGCATGGAGTTAGGGGTGAGAAAAACTAGAGCAACCATGTTCTGTGTCAGGCATGGGGCTCAGTGCTTGAGTTAGAGCGTGTAATCCTTGTTTCAGCGAACATAAGACTGGCTTCCCTAACAGACAAACCCTGGAGTTTCAGTGCCTTAAGATGGTACTTTCCTTCTTGTATATTCATGAATTCAGTATGGGAGTATGATTGACAGATCTCTCCTCAAATATGATTAAAAGACTAGGTATCTTCCACTTTCTGGGCCAGCAGCCGGTGGAGCCTAAAGCCATTTGCTGGGACCTGTACCTCAAGAGGCTGGTTGTGTGTGGAAATGGAGGACTATGTGGAGGTTCCTGTGGGCCAGGCCTACCGGTGGCGGATATCACTTCTGCCCAGTTTACTGGTTAGCACTCCACTGCATGATCCCATCTGGATGCGGATACACCTGAGGGTCATGTCTACACTATGGACAGGGAACATGGTTCTTAGTGGACAGCTGGCCATTTGTGCTGTACTCATCATCACCACCCTGGAGATAGCTGCTGTTTCCCCCTCTTCTAGATAAGGAGCTCAGAGCGATGGAATGACTTACCCTGGGTGTCCCCTAGAAAGTGAAGAACCAGGGTTTGGACCCAGGTGTCTCTGACTTTCAAAATCCACACTGGTATTACACGTAAGAAGCATCTTTTTTTTTTTTTCCTCCTCATTTTGCTACATTTCCCAGATTGCAAGAGATAGTTCTCATGTCAATCTCCCACTATTGAGCATGCTCAGTAACCCTCCTGGGGTCTCTCTCCAAGCATCTCATTCTTTCTAAGTATTCCTGTTGCTTCTGAGCATGGCCAGACCCATGGTCTCATCTGTGACCAGACCGGTACCCTTCTCACTAACCGCCCTGGGTCATGGCGTATCCAGCCTCATGGTTTCTTGGGGTTTATGCTTAGAGGACCATGATGCCCAATAGCTGTGGATCTGCCTTGTAGAGTAAAAAAGACATTGTCATGGGGGCACTGGATGCAAGTCAAAGTGTCTCATGTTGGGAAAGGAATTGTGGGGAGGGGTGATACAGAGGAAAGAGTGAGAGAAAGAGCCTGTCTTTCTTTCCCAGGATGCAATATGCATGCATATAAGCCTAACCAATGGACACAGACAACAGTGGGGTGAGGGCATGAGTGGGGGGGGGAGTTGGGAAGGTAATGGGGGGATGAGGACACATATGTAATACCTTAATCAATAAAGAAATTTTAAAAAAAGAAAAGTAAACATGGAGGGAAAATGGACATAGTTCAGCCCGGAGCTTGTAATTGCTGTTCCAAGAAGGAGAGTTGAAACCAGGAATCACAGGGGGCTCTTAACTTTCATATAATAAACCTTCAGTCGATTTATTAGTTTTACTGATAATGTCCTCTGTGTCCTCATGTTCTGTGCTGTGCAAGATTCATGAGGGCTTTTATTACTTAAGGTCTTGGCTGACAGACAGTCCGTTTGGGGAGGTGACCACAGGTGGATGTATTTCACCCAAAGGTAGGCCAGAACTGTGAGTGTTGGTGGCCAGAGAAGGGAGGGGCCCGTGTGGATGAGTAGTTATGACCTCCTGGAGGAGGGGGCTTGCTTTGCAGTCAGAGATGGGATGGGATTCAAATAAGTGAAGAAGGAATTGCAGGGCATTCCTGGCCAAGAGAAAAGAGACAGAGTTGCTGGGTATAGATGAATAGAGCCACAGCCAGGGCCAGGGAGGGTGGAGCTGAGACCTGCTCAGGTGCATGGAAGGCTGTGGTTGAGGGGGAGAATCAGAGAATGGGGGGGTGGGAGACTGAAGAGGGGCAGAGCGGTCTGAGGACAATGCAAAGGGAGAAGTTTCAACAACTGAACAGAGGGTCCCACTTGCTCCTGCTTATCAGCAAGGCTTATTGTTCCCTGACATACATGAGAGGTGAGGACAAGGGGCCAGTTATGAGGCCTTGATGGGTGTTGAATGGCCAGAATTTAAGAAGAGTCATTCATTCTCTTTGTGCTTCTGTACCCTGAACCATCACATCACCTCTGCAGATAACCCATCCTTCCAGTTTTCAATTCTCGGAACATTCATGCATGAGGTGGGGTGCGCCAAAGAACAGCACTCGCCCGTGCTTTCCTGATTTTTATGTACAATCCTAGGAGCAGGCTCTCAAAAAGTGACTAAGCTTGAGCATATGTCCAACCAATTGGGTGAGTGCAGAGCCTAATTAAATTTGATTTAACAAAATGAATCAATATGCCATGTCTTGCCTTTGAGCATCCTAGAGTAATTTCTACTGTTCCCATCATGCACCAGGGGGGCTGATGCAGGGAGTGCACCCCTCCACCATCCTTGCAGGTCCCTTTGCCATTTTTGACCGCACTGGTTTCCAGGTCCTTCCCTCCTGACCAGAGTTTGCTTTCTCAGGAAACAGAGTCTGAGATAGGCATTTCGAGCAGCAGGTTCACTGGGGCGGGCTCTTGGCAGCCACACCTGTAACAGTGAGGGAGGCAGGATGGGGCTGATGGAGGACTGACCCCCAGGGTAGTTGGAGGGAGCTCTGGCGTAGGAATAGCCCTTCAGAGCTGAACACCGGAGGCCAGGGGCCCAGGCTTTGTTCCCTCACAGGAACCCACCAGTAATTACACTCCGGGGGGCGTGAACTTGGGCAAGCCTGCTCCCCTGGCCAAGGGCAATTCCTGGGTGGGACTGAGCTGGGGGATGACAGCTTTGACCTGAGAGTGCGGAAGGGCGTCACCTGGGGAAAATAGCACAGCACCCGCTGCAGCTCTCAGCAGCCAGCATTGAGTGTTTTGTAGTTCGTTTGTTTGTTTTAGCAAAGAGACAGAGATCCTCAGGTTGCTGGACCCTCTGCCAGTCCCTTCAGGAATCCTGGGCATACTGGGAATTAACATGCCCCAGGGGCAGCCCCTAACCAATGACTAATATAATCACCCAGCCTCCTTCACCCCCACAGCAACAGTTCTCAAGTGTGACCCACGCTGTCTCCATTTTCCCTGTCACAGATCCTTGGGAAGGATCTGTGCCCGGTGTCCACCCTGTTTCTCTTCACCTACTGGTGTCACAGCCCAGTTACTGCTTATTTTCTCAAAATGCTGCACAACAACTCCCTTTCCCTGGGTTCTCATCTTGGTGTTGCTTCCTTCCAGAGACACCAACCCCGGAAAACCAGCTTTGTGACTCTCGGCTTTATTATTTAACTTCTCTAAACCTCAGTTTCCTCATCTGCAAAATGAGCCTCTCTGAATGTGCGCACCGGTTGTGGAAACTATGAGAAGGTGCCCAGCACAAAGTACTGACTAAAGACGCTATTGAGTGGAAGAGTAACAAGATCTGGTGTTGGGGAGACTAGGACCCAGAGAGTGCTCATCCTGGCTGAAAAGCGAGAGCATTGCGTTGTCCAGAATTGGATGTGAACCTCTTCCTTCACCCGCATCTCCTTTCTGCGTTATTTCAGCCTGGGTCATAGGCACCGGTCACAGGTAGACTGCCCGTCAGGGGCCTCCAGCCACGGCCTACATTTTGCTGTAAGTGTGAAAGCAGGCAGTCCCTGAAGGAAAGGGTCTGAGTGTCCTTTTGAGTTTCTTGATTATCCTCTCTTTATAAAGCACCTCTTGAACTAATTACATTAGTTTGAGATGAAACTTGGCTGATTTTGACAAGTGGTATGGCGTGATGCCGTAGTTAGATGTGAATTTCACTTTGCTTTTAAACTATGATTTTCATTGGTGATCTTGGTGGTTAGGGGTTTCTTTTGTAACCAGTGGGTACAGGAAGCAGGGCTCTTTCTTACGGGGTCACCTCCATCCTGGACCCAGCTCTCCTGCCCTCCTTGTTGACAGGGCCCATGGCTCTGCCACCCTGGCGAGGCGTGGTGACTGGGAAGCCATGGCTACCTTGAGGATAGGTGGTTCCGCAGGACGCACCTTGGCTGCAGTCCCCCACCTCAGCTGCTGAGAGCAAGTCTGGCATGTAGATTTGAACTTGTCAAAGGAAACAGGAGGGGAGAGGAATATTAGAGGACTGAGAGCAGAGAGACGTTCCAAGGTTGTTTTCTGAAAGGGCTTCCTTCTGGACCCTGCCAGCCCATTGTCATCTTTGTGGGAATGAGAACATGCCACCCTCCCCCCTCTTTGCAGCCTTGCACCCACCGCAAGATGACAGAAGCGTGGCCTGGGTCTCTGCCCTCTCCCACCCCTCAGCAGGGTGTCCTAGAGCAGGACACGACCCAGACACCCATCCTTCCATAAGAACATCAGGGGTACGTGTTCAATTAATCATTCCCCAATTGCCTAGTGCGGCAGAGATTTTGCTGAATAGAAAACCATTTGTGGAAAACACACTGGCCTCAGCCATCAAACTCTTTGTCAGAAATATTAAAAATGCAGGCAAATTTTTTTTCCACGAGGACACTGGCTGTCCGTATTTCCAGATGAGATCTTATAATTGAGAACTGAGGGAAACGCTCGTACTTCAGTCGCTGGCAGCAATTCTCTGCCTTTGTGTTTCAAATTTCAGTAAAAAAATCTCAAATGTCAAAATGTATGTCACTCTCTAAATAAAATTTTACACCGGAGAGTGGGAGGAATGTTGCTATGAATCATTGGATGTCATGCCTGACAGGAATACTGAGGACTTGAATGAACGGGCTGATGAAGGCTGAGGGGGCAAGTAGGACTATTTTCTAGGCATGAGATTTAAGACTGTGTCTGGCAGTGTTGACTTTTCCTCAGTCGCTTTTGTACCACCTGCAAAAACACCACACCGCAGTTTCTGTGTGTAAGTTACCTTCATCCTCAGTGCAAAATCCCATTGGCTGGGAAGATGGACTAGTGCTTCATTACTTGGAAGCCTGGAGGTTTAAGCAGTTTAAAGATTAAGAAGCTTTAAAAATACTCCACAATAGCTAAAATTTGGGGCACAAAACAGTTACTCAATATACAGGGTATCCCCCCAAATGTATATCCACTTTACAGCAGATAGCTCAATTTTGAAAATGAAATGTATTTTAATAAAAACTCTCTTTATAATTATTTGAAGAGTGTTTACATTTTTGGAGGACACCCTATATAAAACTGAGCTGATGAATTGAATATGCATGGCAAAAGACATAACAAATATTTTTACTTTTATAAATATTTCATAGCAATGCTAATTCTTCATTGATGTGCTGGTAGACACTGTGAGTGAGGTGAAGGATTTTGGATCTGGGTTCAAATCCACCCCTTTTCTGTTTCTTACTAGAGTCACACAACACTTAACAACCAGAGTACATTCTTAGAAATGTGTTGATAGTTGATTTTGTTGTGCAAACATCATAGAATGCACTTACACAAATCTAGATGGTGTAGTCTACTATCCACCTTGGTTAGATGGTATACCAGCATTGTATATGCAGCCTGTTGTTGACCAAAATGACATTATAAGGCACATGACTGTATTCTTGTAGCTTTAGGAAAAGGAAAATTTTGAGTCTGTTTTCTCTTTTGTACATGGGGATAAGAGTATCTACTTTGTAGGGAAGAGGATCCAAGATAACATACATGGATACACTTAGCATGGTACCTAAAATGTAGCAATTGTTCAATAAATCTAGTCTTTTTTGTGTGTTGTTTTTTTTTAATTTTTTTTTTTTTGGCTAATCCTCACCCGAGGATATTTTTCCATTGATTTTTAGAAAGAGTAGAAGGGAGGGAGAGATACAGAGAGAGAGAGAGAAACATCCATGTGAGAGAGACACATCGATTAGTTGCCTTCTGAACCTGCAACTGGGATACATGCCCTTGACCAGAATTGAACCTGGGACCCTTCAGTCCATGGGCCTGAAGGCCAGGCTAGTCTTCTTTCTTTAATTGCTTTGTGTTTTCAGGGAATAAACTGTCATGCATTAGTAAATATTTAAGCAGATGACTCTTCGTGTAAGATACAATAAAACAGATACGGACAGAAAAGGATAAAAGCAACTGTGATAGTCACATTGGGCTGTTCATCAAATACTTTCAGATCTTCTCTTTGCAGTCACAGTGTAGGATTTTGCCATATCAGGTTATGTTAGATGTCACCATGAGACTTAATTTGGCCAATGAAATATGACAAGTCACATAAGCGAAGGCTGAAAATCCAATGTGTAATTTGTCATGTCCTCATCCCACTGTTTCAGCAATTTTGGTCCCACTGAACAGCAATGAGCAGAGTCCACTTGTTGACCAACAGTGGATGCAGATCCTGAGTGAGGAATGACCTCCGGGGCAGAGCCACAGCAAAACCCAGCTCATCCTGATTGTTATATCAACCAACCATTTGGTCAGGATCATTGAATTGATCCTGTTCCACAGTGACAACAACCTTATAAAATAGTGTGGAAGAGTAATTGTGGTAGATTCCACCTCAGCAATAATTTAGAACGTTTGGGAAACTCATATTTTTACTATGGCTTAATTAAAGACTACAACTATTTTGGAAAGCTTCCTATCTCACCAGTGATAATATCAAGGGTGGGAATTTGGGAAGTCCCATATCTTCATGAGCCCCATTCATTGCTACAGATCTGTATCCTACATGGTAACCACTAATCTCACTTGGTTATTACCGTTAAATTAAGTGAAATTAAACATTTAATTTAATTTCTTAGTCACACACACCATATTTTAAGTGACCAATAGCCACTGGTTGCTAGTACCTATCTAGAACATGTCCATCATTGCAGAAAGTTCTGCTGGACATCCCTGACACAGACAGTTCTCTCAATGATCTGTAAAATTCTATGCGGCTGAAGCATCTCTTCTAACCAGATTGTCACCCCTTAAGTCCTCCTCCATAGAAATTAATTGGCCACAACCTCCAATGTATCCTGTGCTGAATACTCTTAAAATGCAAAGGAAAAGAAGCTTTCCAGAGAAAATGTACTAAATACATCCAAGGCTGTAACTACTATTATAATAATGAGTATCATTGGTGGTGTTTGAGGTCAGGAAATTGATATTTATGGTCTTTTTACAAAGCATTTTCCTGTGGACTTAAAGAGGCATTTTGAGCTGCAGTGAAATAAAGGTGAGGCTAGATGATTCTTATTTAACAAACGGGCCCTCGTATCAGACAAGAGTTGTGCTCTTTTTATAAGGTTTACAAGGCCCGTGGATTGAATAATACTTTTCCCAGACAAAACTGACTAGGATAATAACTTCTCTCAGTTAACATTAAACTTGGGGGTTAAATATGGCCATATTAGTCAGGATGTCCTAAGTGATGCTGCTGTAACAATCTCAAGGACTCAATGCCTTGGACAATGAAAACCCATTTCTCATTTATGCAAATCTCTGAGGGTCCAGATGGTCAGCCCAAATAGCTCTCCATTTTCCATCATCCAGGCTGCCTTCCATTTCAACATGAAGTCTCCTCCCTTATCCTTGCAGCAAGAAAAGAGTGTGAGATTATCCCACACTATCAAAGAAGTGCTCCAGCCACGTGTCACGTCTTTTCACAACCCCTGGGTTGGCATTAATCACACAGCCCTTCCCACAGGCAGCATGAGAGTCGTGGCAGTGTAATCCTTTCATGCATCTAGAAGGAGAGGATGATAGATATAAGGGGACATTAGAAGCCTTTGTCACAGTGCAGGAAATATATTTTTAATCAAATACATTAAATGTGTAGGTCTCCAGAGAGCCAAATGACTGATGTTTTCAGATAAGTAAGAGTTGAATTCCGTGCTTTTATGAACTGAGTGTTCACTTCTATACCAAGCTTTCATTTACTGCCAGATCCTTTGGGGTAGCTAGAAAAAAGTGCTGTGGCCTGTGACTTTAATCAAGTTAACTTTTCTCAGGGGGTATAAAATGAGACGGCAAGATTAGATTATTCTTTGTCTCTTTCCAACACTGTTCTGCTTTCTATAGATTTCCATGGCTGCTGTTGGCAATCCTGGAAGATAGCCCTTCTGAATATATGGAGGACACTAAATGCTAGTGTGGACTCGAGCTGCTTTGTTTTCTGTACCACTCGTAAGCACAAACACTTCCTTCATGTCTCCCTTTCATTCTTTTTTATCCTCTAAGAAATTTACAAGTAATGCTCTTGGTAATAGAGAGTATCCATTTTTTTAAATGTCATGTCTATCGAGGTATAATTTATATAAAATAAAATTTCCCCCTTTGAAGTGTTCTATTCTATCCATGTTGACAAATACTTACAGATGTATCACCACCACTGCACTGGAGATATGGAACATCTCTTTCCAAATTCCATTTACCCCACTGTAGTCATTCTCCATCTATCACCCTAGTTTCTGGCAACACTGGTCTGCTTTCTGTCCTTATAGTTCCTCTTTTTCCAGAATGTCATAGAAATTCTTGCACTCAGCAGGTTGCCCTTGAGAGTCAGCCATGTTGTTGGATGCACCAATAGCTTTTTGTTGTACCACAGTTTGTCTCTTCATCATTGATAGACATTTGGGATGTGTCCAGTTTGGAGGCATCAACATTTTTAAAGAGGAGAATAAAAATAATCTTTCATTTGGAGGATGGCTGGGTTAGGGAAAGATCAGTTAGGAAAAGGACCATAAATGGGGCAGTGGCTATGGATGAGCAGTCTTTATCTTAGGGCTGTGAAGGTCTTCACACACAGGGAATGAGGGGCCCACTTGACCCCTGGAAGAGGAGGAGTGGGGACAAAGGTCTGGATGGAGACCCAATGCCCTCCACTTGCAGCTCTGACCCAGGTGGTCCTCAAGAGTTCATCTGCAAGCTCCTTGCACCTTTAGGAAGCTCCTCCAGGTATCCCTGTCTATAAAAGTGCCTCTAAATATGTCATCTCCCAACCTGAAGCACCAGTGTCATCTGGGAACTTGTTAGATATTAGCATCCTGAGACCCACCCCAGACCTCCTGAAAACCCTAGGGTATGGCCCAGGAATTTTACTTTTAACAAGCCTTTCAGAAGATTCTGGAGCATGCTGATGTCAGAGAACCACAGTTCATATTCTAAGTTTAGGAGGTCCCCAAGAAGCTCACCAAGATTTGCTTCAAATCTAATGTTTACCCATGCGTCTGCATGCAAATACTTTCCTCAGACAAATTGACTAGGATAACAACCTCTCCAACTCTCTCACCAGTGCCTCTCTCTGTCTATCGGGAACCCCATGGGAGAGGAGATTATGGGCAATGTAGTTCTCTTCTAAAATTTAGAGGGGCTCAAAGAGAGTGCAAGTGATGGTAAATTGATAGTGAGTGATCTAGCAGAATATGGGAAAGTTTATAAAGTCCACAGGGTTTTTGAATAATGGATGATGGTGGTCGATAGTAGTGAGACTCCTGCAGCTACTTCTAGCTTCCACCTAGTTCCTCACTCCACTTGTTCCTTACTTCTGCCTAGTGCAGTAGCACCTCATTGAGCTTTTATCTAAACGTTTCCGGATTCATGGGTAGCAGATGTAGTGCCTACTCCTGGAAATGTGCTATTTCGAGATTCTGAGGCAATTATGTCGTTATATTTCCAAACATAGGTGAGATTGCTATTTCCAGTAAACTACGGTGGTTCCTCCCCAGTGTGTGTAAAATTCAGGCACAGTTCATCCGTGGTTTTTCTGCTCAATATTTTATAAGCCACGGAGAAAGATAAATAATATTTAAGGAGCTTGTAAACCAAGTGTGTAACCATTTTGAACAATTGATGGTTTTATTTAATGAGCTTCAGTACCACAGGATAAGAGTTGTTTCCAAAGGGCTTCAATCAACTAGACTATTGAACAGAAATGCAGAATGTAAATTGGGTTTTAACTAAAATCATACTGCTATTACTTTTTATGGAACTCATACTTTCCGGTAGAGAGCAGGTATATAGAAAACTGTCATTATGGAAATGCCTTCTGGGGTCTGACCAACTGCATTTGGAGCAGGAGTGAACACTTGGAGGCCTGATTTGTGTGCTACTCCTGGTTGTATAGGGCTAAATATGTGCCATATGGTTCTTAATAATGCACCTTGCATGCCTTTGTGGGTTTCCATGTACTACCTTTTGGGTTCATTATGCTCATATTTATTTACTTACAATTTTAAAGCCAGAGGGAGGTGTGTTTTCTTTCATTTACACCCTTAAGGTAAATTTGTTCTTTCAGAATGATGGTGAGATACTTGTTTTGAAAACGTGGAGAAAAGGAAGGCAAACCATATGATGTTCTTCTCCTGGTTATTGATCATAAACAATTATTCGAGACTGAATTTCTCTCTTCCTTTGTGTATTTCTCCCTGGGCTACTATGGACTTTGGGATTCAAAGTGAGATTGTAATTGTACCAATACTTCCATATCGGGTATCGAATATAATCTGTATGCTGGCAATTCTGAAATTCCAAAGCTCCAGTTACAAATTCCCATCTGCCCAGTGGACATCTTTATCTGAAGGTCTCAGACTCAGTACGTACTGCACCGAACTAAGTAGACTACTTTGCACTGTATAGGTGGTTAGTTGTACCTTCCCCACAAGAGTAGACATCTCAGGAGGACACCATGCCTCAATGGTCCTTCTCTTACAAGGCGCGGAGGATAGTCCACACTTAGCACCGTCTTGTTGATTGGAAGGAAGGGGCTGATGAGGACAGTCAGAATCTGTAGCTCTCAATGTCACCTCTCAGTGCCAGAATCTACTTCTGGCCAATGGTGTCCCGGCCACTCCAGTGCCCAGGAGTAAAAGGCCAGTGTGGCATGTTACAAAGAGCATGTGTTTCAGCAGCTGTGTGTTCATGTTCTGACTCTGCCGATTGGAATTTATTTAACAACGGTCTCAGCTATAAAATGAAGCGAATAATACCCACCCTGAGAGAGCCTTGAAGCTGCGAAGGTATTTCAAGTGCCTAAGTGATACCTTACTTAGTAGATGCTGACCAAGCGGTGGATGTGCTCTTGCTACTTCAAATGTGGGTTCTCCCCCAAACACTCCTAGAGGCTAGGGATGACTGTGATCCCATTTTGGAAACGAGGAAAACGGGGCCCAGAGGCCCTCAGTAAGTGGGGAGCTGGAAGTAGGAACTGGACTTCTTTCTGACCCAAATGCTTTGCTCATTCTCCCACTTTAAACTGCCAGCCCGATACAAAACATCCCGATTCTATACCCAAGGAAGAAGCACTGCCTGTTCTGCTCTCCTCTGCGTCTGTAAAGAGCTCCATATACTGCCTTTCCCATCCTTATGCAGGACCTGTGATTATGCGCAGGCCTGGATTCCTGAAGGAATGTGAATTCTTTAAAGCAGGGCCATATTTGGTTTATCTGGGGCGGGGGGGGGGTGGGGGGGAGGAGGGGGCAGGGTGTCTGGCACAGAGTAGATACTCAATACAGGTTTGTTGAACTCCTGAAAGGATGAGTCAGAATGCTGCAGAGTCTGAAGGTTCCCTTAATTAAAGAAAAAGGGAACTCAAAGCATTGTTTGGCATATTATTCCAAAGCCAGCATGTGAGCTAACAAGACAGGAAGCATCTATCTGCAAGTAATGTGCACAGCCCACCCTGCTGAGAATCTTAATTATGTTTTTAAAGGGAGACAGGGAGCCCTGGCTGCTTTGGCGCAGTGTGGAGAGAGATGGCCCAGGGAGGGAATGCTAAATAGCCTCTCCAATCTGGGCTGCCAGCTTTCAGTGTGGCGCTGGGAAGGGAAAGGGTTCCTGAGAGGTAGCTGTGATGTTCATTCAGCTGGGAGAGAGCGTTGGTCCCTGTTGTTCCGATGATGACTCACTTCACAGGTAGCCGCCTTGCCCGTATCTTTCTCAAAATCCTCTCCCCACTGGACGTCCTTCGCCTTCATATCCTCTGGAACTTGACTCTGTCCATGGCCCCTCTCCACTCTCAGACTCAAATTGATCCAACGCATATTCAAGGCCAATTTTAAGATGCACTGTCAACATTGTAATGTGCATAGTCTTTGACTCAGGAATTCCAATTTTAGGAATGTTTTCTCCTATAGTGATTCCCCCACAAGGAAGTAAAAATAAAATTTCATAGGCTTATGTGTCATCATAAAAATTAGAAATACCTGCAAGGCTCATTAGTAAAGGATTGTCTAAATAAATCTTGCTATAGACATTTTATGTAAACTGTTAAAATGAATATAGTGCTATTATGTTGAAAAAGAAAGTTATGGAGTAATGCATATCGTCAGACCAATTTTTTATGTACAACAAAAGCCAGAAGCATATGCAGCATTCATTTATTCAATAAATATTTATTGAGTGTATACTATGTGCCAGGCAGTGAACAGAAAAAAAAAAATCTGCCTTTCTGGAGCTTACATCTTCATCCAGGAAAATGAGCAAGAAACATAATAAACTAGAGGCCCAGTGCATGAAATTCGTGCACAGGTAGGGTCCCTAGTGGCTGCTGGCTGCTGGCCAGTGCCTCTCTTCATTTCGTGCCACCCCCTGGTTGTCAGCACACATCATAGAGAGTGATCGAACTCACGGTCGGTCGAACTCCCCAGGGAACACTTTGCATATTGGGCCTTTATATACATAGATAGGAGATCTACCTGGTACAGTAAAAGGTAAGGGCTAGGAAAAGTAGGGCGAGACAGCTGACCTTGAGGCTGTCTCCCCTCGTAAATTCAGTGCATTCACATCTTTTACTTTATGCTACTTGAGATGGAAAATTAGAGTGGACAGAGATAACCTCTGAGACTGAGTGTGGCAGGTCCTGGAGGCTAGGGAGGGCTTTCATTTTCCATTTTATTTACTTCTTTATTACCGAAATGAGGATGTATTATTTTCGTTATTTTTAAGGAGAAGTTAAAGGGTTTTTCCCCCTCTCTCCTGTATCTTCAACTTCTCTCATTCAATGAGATCTCTCCCTTCTAGTTTTAAGGACAGCTTTTTCTCATAAAAATAAAAAAATCAATATCCTCCTTTATCCTTCAGTCCCCTCTGGTTATAGACCTATCCTTCTTCTTTCTTTTCCTTTGTACCACAGTTTTGGAGAGTCCTGGACATTCAGGGTTTTAGATTTTTACCTCTACCCAGGCCCATCTGGCCTTTTGGCTTCTGTGCTGCTGAACCTGCTCTCTCACTTCATCACTGAATTCTTCACAGCACTCCTCCTGCCTCTCTGGCTAGTCATGCTCGGAGTCCCTGGTATCCCCTCCCTTCCATGGGGTTCTCCATGGTTGTGTCGAATGTTCACTACTTCCCCCCCCCCCGCCCCCCCCCCCCCCCAGCTCCCACTTTCTCTCTGGGTGACCTCATCAACCATCACACTTCACTGGCCTGTTTTCTAATGTCTACATGAAGCATCCAGAATAGGCAAATCCAAAGAAACAGAAAGCAGACTAGTGGTGGTCACAGGCTGTGAAGAAGCAGAAATGACTGATAAATTGGTGCTGGGTTGCCATTTGGGGTGATGAGAAATTCTGGAACTAGATAGTGGTGATGGTTGCACAAAATTGCGAATGCACCGATACCGCTGAATTGCACACTCAGGAATGGGTTACACTGGTAAATTTTTTGTTATGTGTATTTTACCACAATAAAAAGGAAAGAAAAAGAACATACAATCAATGGAGACTGACTTCAAGACATTGAAAATAGCAGAAAGGATTTTAAAGTAGCTTTTATAGCTGTGTCCAATGTCTAATAAAAATTGGCTAGTGATGAATGAAAAGGTAGTGTGCAAGCCCAATGGCCAGTCAGAAAACTAGCCCTCAAGGCAATTCAGTATCAAAGAGGGTCAAGGTAATGAGAAATTAAATAATCCTTAGCGTGAGTCTGAGAGAGATCAGGATGTTAGAGATCGCTCTGTGGGAGCAATCGAGGTGAGGCTTCTGTGCTCTGCTGCCATTCACAGAAAGCTTTGCCGCTGACCTTGAGGCTGTCTTACCCTCGTAAATTCAGTGCATTCACGTCTTTTACTTTATACTCCTTGAGATGGAAAATTAGAGTAGGGTAATGTCAAAGAAGGTCTTCAGTATCCCATCTGGGCTTTCAGGGTAGAGCCTTCAAAAACTAATGTGGTTTCCTGAGATGATCTTCTTTGTCATAAATCTTGCCTTAGATTTCCAAGCAGAGACCATGACACTGATATGCTTGGCTTAAAGGAAAACTGGCCCGGCTGGTGTGGCTAAGTGGTTAAGTATCAACCTATGATGTGCCTGGGTTGTCGGCTCGATCCCCAGTGGTGTCTGGTCATAAACAATTTGTCATGGCTCAATCTCTAAGTGTTATTTTGAGGTTGGACACTTAGTTTGCATTAATCCTCAGTAGGTTTGCACAAATGCTAATTTTGCTCTTTATTTTTCAGATCACAAGTCATATGTTACATTCCAACTGGTGGCAGGAAACATTGAACAATGAAATATACAGCTGCAGTTATAAAAACAAGAATAATACTTTTTAAAAATATGTGTTATTGAATTCTGCAGTAGATTGAAATTAATTACTGCCAGGCATGAAATCTCTAAATGAGCAGAAAGATTGTTAACTTCTCTTCAGGACAAAAACAAAAAAAGAAAAATATGACTCCATCATGCATTGTTCCCCACAAATTAGTAATTTGTTGATTGATTTCTTTTTAAAAAATATATATATTTTATTGTTTTTTTACAGAGAGAAAGAGAGAGGGATAGAGAGTTAGAAACATTGACGAGAGAGAAACATCGATCAGCTGCCTCTTGCACACCCCCTACTGGGGAAGTGCCCGCAACCAAGGTACATGCCCTTGACTGGAATCGAACCTGGGACCCTTAAGTCCGAAGGCCGACGCTCTATCCACTGAGCCAAACCAGTTTCGGCAATTGATTTCTTTTGTTCAAAAAAGCTGCAAGACATCTCAATTGAAAATTCAACCTTTAAATATTATTCCCCTCATATATAATGATCCCTAAAGTTAAAAAATAACTAGACTTGGGTATGGATCTTGTTATTTGGCCAATAAGTATCAGAATTAAGACAAAGACTACATAGCTCAGTATATTTTCTAGAGGGTTAGGTTAGAGTTTGTGATCTACATTAATTCACAGTTGGCCATTAATGTAAGATTGCTGTGCTCAAGTGGTGACCTATAATTACTGCTTTTACACTTAAAAAAGGAAGTAATAAAAATTATTTTAAGGAGACATGTTTTACAACCAGAATTTGAAGTTGGAAAAGTGGCAAACACATTTATACTCCCAGAGCCCTATTTTGTGACTTGTTCCCCAAGCTTTCTACCAGGAGTCACATAGTGTCCTGATAGCTTGTCTATAGCACAATATGGATTCTATAAGAGAAATCCCTTAGTTGCTTAATAATGCCACTAATATCTTTATTTTCTTAATATTAACAGCTTGCCACCATTTCTTACTGCAGGCATGATAAACTGTATTATTCATAACTACTCGTGTGTGCTCCGTTTTTTACCCTCTTCCCAATAGCCTTAGTATATGTCCCTGCTTCAGTGACATCCACGTTGGCCATCTGACCTTCTTTGGTCAAAGGAATCTGTGCAGAAGCATTAAGTGGTTTGACTTTGGCCTCTATCGTGAGATCAGCCTGTTCCAGAACCCGGCTTTTCCTTCAGTCTAGAGTCTAGTGCGAGCAGATATGTGGAGCTGAGTCCAGCAGAGCCATAACTGACTGTAACGTGAGCAAGAAGTACATTTCATTGTTGTAAATCCCTGAGTGAGGCATTGAGGTGTTTGTTACTTGGCGAAAGTTGACTAATACACCAAAAAGTACTAACACAATAAAATGTCTTCCCCTTGTCACGTTCTCTCCTTAGTAGACACATTGTTCATCAAAACCAGAATGTGAGGGACAGACTTTCCCAGAGAATGTGAGTTCCTGGACAGCAGGGCTGGGAAGCAGGCTGTTCATTTTGGTACCCCCAGTACCTGAAACGGGTTAAGATGCAACGGATAGTTGATGAATGGTTATCTGGAGTTGCAGCTTCGATCTCTGTGCCCCCAAAAGTATCTTTTTAATTTCTAGCTCTTCTAACCTATCACCCTGAGGTCTCTTGAATTATAGTCTCTAAAATCTCAAATTAACTTTTACAAAGAGGTATGGGAAAGAAAGTGCTATAGGAAACTAATAATAATACTATTAAAATAATAGGAGCATATATAGACTTCATCTTTACTATGTGCTAAATGCTGGGCTAAGGAATTTCATCCATTTTCTCATTTAAATCCCACAAACAAACCAAGAAGTAAATTCAAGTCTCTTTCTTTCTTTCTTTCTTTCTTTCTTCTTTCTTTCTTTCTTTCTTTCTTTCTTTCTTAACAGAGGTGAAAGGAAGTTTCAAAGTCTGTAGCTGGTAAGCAGTTAAATATAGGATTTTGATCCCAGACACTCTGGTTACAGAATTGAATTCTTATCTCATTACATCATGCTTACATATGGTATGTCAAACATAAATTGAATCTAAAGTTTTTGCTCTGAAAAACTGAGGACACTTAGAGAATGAGGCAGCTGTGATCTCTCATCAGCCAAGGATGGCTGTATGGCCACTAAAAGGGTCTGACCAGGGCCCCACCAGTGATTTGATGTTTTGTATTGGCCTCAAAACAGCTTTTTACAAATTGACCCGGGAACCACTTTCGCTCATGTCAGACTCCCCTAGGTTGGCAGTGTCTTGGGTCAGTGAGACAGACCACATCAGAGATCTTTTATTTTCTCCTTCTCTTGGGTTTACCCCGACTAACAGGTGATCTTTGAGGAAAGCTTTTATCCTTGATGTTTTGTGTTTTTAAATTCTGAAAAGTGCACAAGGATTAATGAGACAATTGCCTGCAAAGTGCTTTGAGTTGTGGGCAGCCAAGAGACGATTTAAGTGCAAGAAATTATTCCACTACGTAAGTCAGCACTGAGTTTTAAATAGGAACCCCCTTTAAAGAGTATCACTAAGGTCGAGGTGAAAATCAACAAGAGCCACACAGTTCAGTGAAGGTTACCTGTTTCCCACTGACACTGGGATATGAGAGGCTGGCAACAGAGGAGGAGAGAGCCAGAGTCTGGGCCAGGAACGACCTCAGAGGCCCTCAAGTCTAAACCATTTACTTTTTTTTTTTTAAAAAAAAAGAGAAAACATGTCCCAAGTGCAAAACCAGTTGGATTAAGTGTCTTGCCCAAGGCCACACAGCTATTTAGGATTAATGAAGCAGAGAAGCATTAAGGTAGGGAGGATACCAATGGCTTGTATCCTCAGATCTGATCACCAAAGAGAAGGATGCAGGGAGGGCTGAGTGGCTGGGTGGATGGGGGTAGCGTCAATGAAAAGGCAGAACTTGAGCTAAGTAGGAAAGACCAGCAGGCTTTGGGTCAGTTAAGGAGTGAGGGAGATGTATTCCATGCCATTAAAACTATGTGATCTTGAGTTTAGAGGTTGGGATGTGCATGGCAAGGAAAATCGCAGCACCTGCTACTATAATTTGATGTAGAACAGTAATGGGCAACCTTTTGAGCTTAGTGTGTCAAACTTCGCCAAAAAACTGAGCATAACTCGGGTAGTGTGTCACTTTGAGGAAAAAACTAACTCCAAGACTCTAGTAGCAAATGTTTCATCCTCAGGAGCAGCAAATGTTTCATCCTTGGCATGTGGCCGCGTGTCATCAGAAATGGCTATGCGTGTCAGTGCTGACACGCATGTCATAGGTTCGCCATCACTGATGTAGAAGATACAGCACCTTTCATTTACTGATGTTTTCTCAGCCTGTTACTCCAATTCTCTCTTCCTTCTTGCTGTAAACACAAATAGTATCTTGGGTATGTAAGAGAGGCACTGGGCTGAGCCCTAGCTTCTTAAAAAAGCGGTGCAAAGAAAAATTAATAAATTATTTCTGACACCGAGGAGATCAACATGTACTCCCTGGTTACCGCGTAGAACGTGAGAACATAAGAGGTGGACCGATCATGCCAGGGTTGTTCAGGGAAGGCAGGGGATGGTTCTGGCAGGAGAGAGAATAGTAACAGCCAGAACCAAGATTTGCATTGGGTTTACTACATGCTAGGCTGTACCTTAGGGCTTTCCGTGCATTAATTTATTTAATCCTCACTGATCCCAGAGGGCAGTTTCCATGTCAACTGGAATCTGTCTTTCCATATCTCTTGGCTCTTTTCCTCTGTGTTGGCTGGATTCCTGTGGAATTTCCAGAGTGATGGCAGAGTGCAGTGTTGTGTGGGTCTAATGGGAGCCTGAGGCAAAAAGAAAAATCAAGGCAATATGGATACAGTTTTCATTTAAAATTTTGATATTTTTTAATTTTTGTTTTTAAAAAATAAAGACTTAAAATATTATTTATCTTGATCACTGAGATTTAAAAAAAATGTATACATTATGAAAATATTCTCCCCATCTAGTTAATTAACACATTTATCACTTCACATATTGTTTTTCGGTGAGAACATTTAAGTTCTACTCTCTTAGCACATTTTAATGATATGATACAGTGCTATCAACTACAGTCATCATGTTTTACATTGAACCTCAGACCTTATCGCTTTATAGCTGAAAGATTATGCCCTTTTACCACCTCCTCCCTACGTTCCCCACTCTGCAGCCCCTGGCAACCGCTTTTATATTCTATTTCCATGAGTTGGACTTTATTTTTAATTCCACATATAAGTGATATCATATGGTATTTGTCTTTCTCTGTCTCATCTCACTTAGCATAATGCCCTCAAGGCCCATTCATGTTGATGCAAATGGCAGGACTTCCTTCTTTCTCCTGGCTGAACACTATTCTACCTCTTGCACCCCCATGCTGGTCAGTCTCTGGCGAGGCACGGTGATGCAAGGAGGCAGCTCTGTTTGGCTGAGGACACCTATTTAGAAAATGAGGCAGCTGTGATCTGTCGTCAGCCAACATACACACAGCAGCGAGGGATGACTGTATGGCCACTAATGGTCTGGCCAGGACCCACCAGTGTCCAATGCAAGGGGTGTAATGAAAGATGCAATTACTAGAAAGGGAAATTGATGCTGCTCAGGCATTCAACAGATTTCCTCTCAGCTCCTTAGCAAAGGAAGTGGAATTGATTATCCCCTAATGACTTCTGTTTCCGTGAAGAAAGGATAGAGCACACACCCTTTCCTGTATTCCGATCTGAGACACTGAACCAGGAGCAGCTGCCAGCTGCCTGCCCGCTGCCTGGCTTCTAAGAGAGAAAAGCTTTCAGCAGAGGGTCCACCAGCAGTGCCGCTCACCTGAGCTCAGCTCCCTCTTTCACACAGCCCCCCGCAGCACAGAACCACGGTGAATCATGCTGGCAGGCCCTGTGTAGGCCTGGGGCAGCTGGGCCAGAGAGCATTACAGGGAGCAAAATGGACTTCTTCCTTGAAAATTCCGTTAGGGGTGGTGTCATGGCACGTGGAGGTGTCCTGGGGAGCCTGGTGGGTGAACTGCAGTCAGAGGAAGGAAGAGAAACAGCTGTGCACTGCTGGCCATGCCTGCGAGCCTGCGGAAGTGCTCCTCTGTCAGCCAGGGAGCCCATCACCCTTTATTAGCAGTAATTGAATGCCTACAGAGGCAGTAATTACAAATCCCGGCCAGGCCTCTCAGGCTCATCCATCTTTGTTTATCATCGCAGGAAGGTATTGATCAGTACCAGGGCCCTCCTGGTTCCAGGATAGGGACAGAGAAATTGGTCTAATGAGGCCTGGCATGTATTGTGTAACACGTGCCTGCAGGGAAAAGGCAGATCAGAAGTGCTGGGAAATGGCGGGCACTTGATTTCCCGGGTCCAGGCTGCAAACACTCTTGGGTGTTTCCTTCGTAGAGCTTATGCTCAGTCTCCATCCCTCCGGCATCCTTGCTTTGGCTGGAGTCAACACAACCACACAGATGCAAAGCAGAGTCAGTAGCTTCCCCCCTAAATCACCTTTGTGCAGGTACAAAAGAAAGAAAGAAAGAAAGAAGGAAGGAAGGAAGGAAGGAAGGAAGGAAGGAAGGAAGGGAGGGGGGATAGGAAAGAAGAGAGGGGGGAGGAAAAGGGAAGAAAGGGAGGGAAGAAGGGAGGAAGGAAGGGGAATCAACACATTTCTCTGAAAACTGGTAAATAAAAGAAAAGAGCCAAGCATTCCATTTGCTTTGGCTGTATGAGCGCTGTCAGGGTAACCAAAGAGTTGGTAGGGAGAAGTTTCTTTTCATAGAAGCAGCCAACTAATCAATGAAAAAAAAAAAAAAGGTAGAATTAGAACAATAGTTCAAACACCAGCATGCACCAGAATTGCCTGGAGGGCTTCTTTAAACCAAGATGCTGGGCTCCACCTGAAGTTTCTTTTTTTTTTTTTTTTTAATTTCTTTATTGATTAAGGTATCACATATTTGTCTTCATCCCCCCATTCCCATCCCACACCCCTCCCCACACATGCCCCCACCCCCCTGTTGTCCTTAACCGCTGGTTAGGCGCATATGCCTGCACACAAGTCCTTTGGTTGATCTCTCCCCTTTACCCCCACCCTTCCCTACCCTCCCTCTGAGGCCCGACAGTCTGATCCATGCCTCCTTGTTTCTGGGTCTGTTCTTGTTCATCAGTCTATGTTGTTCATCATTTCCCCTAGATGAGTGAGATCATGTTGTTAACGAAAAAACCATTGAAACCTGTAAAGAATTTTAGTGAGTTTATTTGAGCCAAAATGTCGACATATGCCGGGAAGCAGAATCTCAATGAATTGAGATAATGCTCTGGAGAATGCAGGGTTACATCTATATTTATACCTTGAAATCAAAGAAAAGGGACGTAGGTGAGTTACATGAAATCCATTGGTGACAGATTAGGGAGGTGGGACAAAGCAAAGCGGGGAAACCTCTGGGATTGGGTGAAAAGTGAAATGATGGACATGTGCTTCTCTTACAGAGATAGATACAGGATACTTTAACGTAATTAACAGTTGACAATTAACTTGATAACAATAACAATGAAGGAATGTCCCGGTGCCATTTGTTGTGCCCTGAGGGGTCCGGGGTAAAAAGGAAGTTACAAGTTACCCAGACATCTCACAGACATCTCACAGATATGTTATCTTAGAGGCAAAAAGGCAAATGGGCTCAGTAAAGATCTAAGTTGACCTTTGTCAGGGAAGATATGGGACTAGGACATGACTGCCCACTATAACCTGTTTGTAGTTAAATATTTAATTTTCAAACCATCCTTTGTGGTTATTTCAGGTCTCTGAGTTTGCAAGACGGCCACGCAGGCCTCCCCTGAGCTTGTCAGGTTAGCGTGTGGCTCCTTTCTTTCACACATTCCCCTTTTGGTCATAAATCGATCCAAAGGATGCATTGATGACCAACCTTTTGGTTGGATAATGGAATCCCACGTTGCTAGGAAGGCTCATTCCTAGGATGTCTCAGTGTCAGCATGTCTCGCTGAACAGGTGGACCACTGGGGATGGGGGCGAGACCATAACCTTAGATGGCATTTAAGGTCGAATTACATATATATTTTAAAAAGGCAGGTAAATGGGAGGCAGTCAGATCCTATATGTCCTTGTTAAAAAGTATTCTGGATCATTTCTAATTTTGAGCCACCATGATCCGAGTCTTTTTGCTGTTTGTCTTACATTCTGCTTTTCTGCATCTAATATAACATTTACATATCATGAACAAAAGTAACAATAGTAAACCAATAACACTGATTAGGAACAGAAAATGTCTAATACTAGACAAGGAAAAGTCTAAGGGGAACAAGCATCACAGCCAACTGAAAAACCCTTTACATGTATTATCATAATTTTTATTAAGCTAATTATATGTTTTCCTCCTTCATCCACTGTCATTCGTACCTTCTGATATGTTTGGCCAAATGAATTAAGACTCCACTATTTCATTATCTAGAAGCTCTAATTTTCTTCTGGCCAATTAGTTCCCATAAAAATGGCCTCATGGGGAGGAGTTCAATTTCCCAATACATTGGTTTTTTTAGTATCAATATTATCACAGATTTTATGAACATCAGGCAAAGTCATTCTGCCTATAATTTCAGTATTACACTATATTCTAGTATTATTTAATGTAAACTTGGTGATATTACAGTAAAGATTGCTTTTAACCCTTCCCAGCAAAAACGCCCCTTTTCCATATACTATATTGTTATTTGTTGGGGTAGATACAATAAGCCAGGACTGGGTGAATTCAGTATTCCATATGAATTGAGGGCATAACCATTCACTTTTCCAATTTTCACAGACAGTGAGATGGGTTCACATTGTTTATTATTTATAAATATGGCCCATTTACTTCCCATTGGAAGTATTCTAGTATTATAGAGGATAGTCCTTACGCCAGCCAGTTGAACTACTGGGAATTTTAAGCTTAGGATTTAACTCACACCTGGGCTTTTTTTTTTTTTTTAAAAAAAAACACAATATCGTACATCACATTTCCCATTTAAAATTTTCCAAATTCCTGGGGAACCATATGAGTCCCATAAGTGTCTGGCCTGGGCTTCTGCAACCATTATAGTTGGCCATTGTTGCAGAGCCACTTCAGATTCCTTGCATTAACATAGACAATAGGCCCTGTTGAGTTAGGGCACAGGCACGTTCCCATTGTTGGGTTTGTGCATAAGTTTTTAGAGTCTGTTCTATCCATGAAACTAAGGCTTTATTGTCTTTCCATGCTGCTTCCCCCTGTTTTTCCTTCTTCCTGAAACAGCATTCCCTCTAGATGACCTATTTGAGATAAGAATCCTTTTCTAATGAATGATGTTCTTCATTAGCTGCAAGTTCAGCTTGTCCCAGGATACCAAGGCCAGCCCCTACTCCTCCAAGTATTCCCCTTTTGCTTCTTTTAGGGAGACCAATGTTGTTGGATCCACCAGAAATATTGTTGCCATTGGGTAGCTATGACTTGGGAGCAGTTAGGGTATACTGAGTGGAGCCAAAAATGTTGAGTTTCCCATGCCATAGTTAAATGGGTGAAGGAGACTCCCAAATGGGCTAGAGTTTGAGTATTTATAGGGCTCCTCAAACGTCCGGGACACAAGGACGGTGGGGTAATTATAAACATATCTACCCACCAAATGATGTCAATAATTTCTGAAATGGGGACCCATTGATTTCTTTCTTATTTCACAGACATCCAGCCATAAGAGCATGGCTGGTGAGTCTGAGGACATGATATGCTATGACAGATAGCACAGGCTGCTGCAAGCCTTTGGCCATCATATCCAGGTGTTTTTCTTAGTTATTCATCACCCATCTCTATAGCCATACAATATTCATCCAGATTACATCCATATACAATTCTACCAGTGGAATTATCAGGGAGATATTCTTGGAGGTATTTGCCTAAGGTGGGTCCTTTATAATAGATAGAGCCAGAAAACAACAACAACCACCAAAGCTTATATTGATGGTAGGAGAAGACCAATGTATGGCTAACAAGGCATTAATTTCACGATCATACCTGATAATCAGAACATCACTGTATACTAGGTGGGAAAGATTAGCAGGCATCCAAGTTAAATTTTTCATATCTAATAAGGGAGGAGGTCTGGGGAGGCAGATATTGTTTCCACTAGGGAACCATAAGGATAATAATAATATGAAAATCATTTTATGTACATTCAATCAATGACAATCAGATGATATAAAATAAGCAATATCCGTTTGTGAGCATACAGGCCTTGTTGACGTCGTCTTGGGATAGCTATCTGCCTCCGTGGTCGGCGACTTCTCGTCCTCGTCCTCGAAAGGTCCCAGCTGTTCCTTATCCTTGAAAAGTCTTTGATCTCCGCTGCAGACGGAGATGGGGTCAGAGATGGGAGTAGACGTCCATTCATAGTCAAATGCCTTTTTTAAATGAGAAATGTGAATCCAAGAGCTAACTCCTTTAAGTTTAGTTGCACATGGGTTAGTTAGTAATACCTGGTAAGGTCCCCTCCAATGAGGTTGGAGAGTCTTTTATTTGGTGTCTTTTCCAAGACAGCAAATCTCCTGGTTGTAAGCCATGATCTTTGAACCCTTCGTCTCCCGGGAGCACACTGTGAAATGAATCTGTTACCAATTTGTTAGTTCCTACAATGCAGAATGTCTGCTCTTTACTTTTCCCTATATTCAGGAAACAAAAGATTTAAGAGTCAACAATATTTTAAATAGAATCATAAGAATAATTATCCTCAATTCATTTAGTCCCATAGTTGTTTTTGTTTATTTATTCCTTGAAGTTCTATAAATCTTCATCCAGTTCAAAATATGACCTGCTTAGAAGCCTGCAAGTTAGAGTAAATCCGAGTCCTTTTCATGGATTTTTCTAGACATATATATATACCTACAAATGCATCAGAATAAAGCGGTCCACAAATGACAAAAATTTAAAAGTAGCATGGTTATAGATTTGATAAAAACCTTGCTTTTCTATAAAATATAACATTCCAAGACAACAACTTCTCGGTAAGTAATAATCCCTGTAAAATGACATAGAGAATAATATAAAATTTGTATACCTTTAGATTCAATTATAACTTCAACATATAAAGAATAATATGCAAGATTTTAAAATGAGGCACATTGGCTTATTGCAAGCAGTATATTGAGCATTGAAAATAACACATAAACTCCCAATATGTGAAACGCAAATACCCAGAGTATCACTGGCAGACGTGCCCACAGGGAATCATGACTCTTGGCTTGCCAGTGTCCCTGACTGGACACATGCTACCCTCCTAAAGTTTCCTGTTTGAACTTGGCTCTGAGAATCTCTGCAAGTTTCTTTCTGAAGCAGAGTGCCTTAGCAACGCACATAACCTGTCCTTGCTCTTGATTGGAGCTCAGGCACACAGTCTTTCCCGATTGGCTAATTCAAAGGGAGGGGTTGGCCCTTGCTCTTTCAAGGGGAGCATCAAGCCATGCGGCCAACATGGCGGCTGCCAAGTCACAGTCCAAAATGGAGGCTGTCTAAACTATTCTTAGACAGAAAAGATGATTTGTTTATCCTCACAACAAAGGAAAGAGCAAACCGAAATCCCTAAGAGATAAACAGCCACAATTATATTTCAGACAAACAGACAGAAATCTCACTAGCTGTTTCTGGAAGCTGAACCCTGAGAGGGAGAGCAAGAAGAGCCCCCAAGATTAAGAATTCTTGGCAGCTGCTGGGACGTTCTTGCAATCTCTCTCACGCTTTCAACCCCACCACACACAACTAGGCTTCCCCGAAGTGGGACTTGCCTTTTCTTTCAACAAATTAAACAACAACAGAGACACAAAAACATCAACACTGTTATACAGGCGCGCAGAAAACACACTAAGAATTTACACCAGAGAATGTCTAGCATTAAAATTACCAAAGCAGTGTCTTTGTCCCCGGTTTGGGAACTGCCCCTCTCTAGAATTTCAGTCCACTCCCAAAGGACTATTCAAAAATGGCTGTAGACATTTGTTAACTTCAGAATAGTTCTGAGACAGTCCCTGAAAATCTTTTTTTATTAATTTCCATCTATAGGAAGAAAAAAAATTTTTTTCTTAGAAGCTTCTAGTTTCCAAATCAAGATACGCTTCCCATATACTCATTCACCGGCATTTTTTTTTTTTTAATTCTTGCATGCAAAATATTAACATAGGTACCCCAAACAAACTGCATTTTTTCTTTCTGGCCATTCCTCAGCTAATATGTTCTAGTTAAATTTTCTCATTTCTGTTAAGTACTTGCAAGTAAAGGCTTCTTATCAGGAGTATTAAATGAGGGCTGGGGTCTTGGGAGCTTCTAGCCTTGGAGGCACAATTTCCCATGTTAAATTTTTTTATTTTTGGATATCTGTAGTCTGAGCAAACTTTAGATATGTTATGTAGTAGGTCAAATGTGGCCTCAGTTTCTCTCCCGGCTGTCTAAAACCACAAAAAAAAGAGTTTTTGGGGCCCGGGCAGACCAAGCCTTTATGGTGGCCCCCTAGAAAAGCCATTTAGTTAATTACAGTCGGAACTTCCAGACGGGGCTCCTGCATTTCTGACACTTCCACAAAATTCTTAGTCACCTAAGAACACCTCAGAATCAGACTATTCTTTAAAAATAAAAAAGTGTTGCCCCTTTATCTTCGGAGCTGAATGAGTTCAGCTCATTTATACGGCGAAGGTTATTTTTGCTCAGACTCTCAGCAATTCCAATTGAAAAGCCAAAATCAAAACCAGCCACCCATTTTTCCTCCAGTCCCGCCTAAGCCTGGGTTCTGCCAACCCTTAACCTGGGGTTTTGTCAACCCTGGTTCCACCTCGAGGATTTTAAAACAGCTCAAATAAAGTCAGACCCTCTACCAAACAGGGAGGTCCTGGATCCGAGAGATCACTCACCCACGTTCACCCAATGGGCGGAGAACCGGTGGGCTCAACGGGCCCTTTGCTGGATCCTAGCTCCAAGTCCAAGTCCAAAGGATGATCCCGGGTGAGTTTTCTTTGGAATCCTGCCACGACTACGCCAAAAATGTTAACGAAAAAACCATTGAAACCTGTAAAGAATTTTAGTGAGTTTATTTGAGCCAAAATGTCGACATATGCCGGGAAGCAGAATCTCAATGAATTGAGATAATGCTCCGGAGAATGCAGGGTTACATCTATATTTATACCTTGAAATCAAAGAAAAGGGACGTAGGTGAGTTACATGAAATCCATTGGTGACAGATTAGGGAGGTGGGACAAAGCAAAGCGGGGAAACCTCTGGGATTGGGTGAAAAGTGAAATGATGGACATGTGCTTCTCTTACAGAGATAGATACAGGATACTTTAACGTAATTAACAGTTGACAATTAACTTGATAACAATAACAATGAAGGAATGTCCCGGTGCCATTTGTTGTGCCCTGAGGGGTCCGGGGTAAAAAGGAAGTTACAAGTTACCCAGACATCTCACAGACATCTCACAGATATGTTATCTTAGAGGCAAAAAGGCAAATGGGCTCAGTAAAGATCTAAGTTGACCCTTGTCAGGGAAGATATGGGACTAGGACATGACTGCCCACTATAACCTGTTTGTAGTTAAATATTTAATTTTCAAACCATCCTTTGTGGTTATTTCAGGTCTCTGAGTTTGCAAGACGGCCACGCAGGCCTCCCCTGAGCTTGTCAGGTTAGCGTGTGGCTCCTTTCTTTCACAATGTGCTCTTAGAAATACACTTATAAGAACCGAAAATGAGACAAGCAATAATGGTTATGGTGACAGGCAAATGAATCGGTCTGTAATGAGTTTCTTTCTGGGCCAACAGTTCTTTTGAGACCCAATTTCAATGTCCAACAGTTCCTTATGTGTACATGTCAGCACTGATGGTGGACAAATGGTGGTAATGCAGGTCCGACTCTCTCTGGTTTGGTCCTGGGCAACCTGCAGTGATGCACAGCTGCTAACTGCTAGTATGGGAAGACCACATCAGCGTCTTCCATCTCTGGACTGCTTCTCTTCTGTCTTCATGGCTGGAGTATGGCTCGTCCTCGTTAGTATAGTGGTGAGTATCCCCGCCTGTCCACCTGGAGTTTCTGATTGAGGCCTGGGTGGGGCTGGAGAGTCTGCATTTCTAACCAGTCCCCAAGTGATGCTGCCACTGCTGGTCCTGAGACCACACATGGAGAGCCACTGGATTAGAGCGTCCCTGCTTTGCAAACCTTAATGAAACCACAGACATGAGCAGTGATCATCGGAGACTGTTAATGCCATACAACATGCAGCAACTGAATAGCATATGCTTCCTGGTGGAAGTACACAGAACCCCCTGTGAGAAATATCAAACCATTGATCCCAAATCAGTCAAGCTAGATCTAGCTACCAGTTTACAGAGGATACAGGGGGCAGAGAAGCAAATTAAAGTCACCACAGGGGTGCAAACAGCAAAATCTAGACCGTGGGAAACTTCAAGACAAGCCAGTTATTGCCGGGGAGAGGAGCGCAGGGGAGCATGTGGATTCCAAGAGACAAAAGACACACGATCCCAGTGAATTGACCGTTCAGAAACTGATCTGACCCAGAGATCTCTGAAAAAGAAAACTGGGAGACAACCAGGGAAACTTGAAAGCTGACCAGAAATCTGATGCCATTGGGGAATTATTACCACCCTTGTTCTTCACAGGCCTGGGATCCTTCCCCGCCTTTCACTCTCAGCTTTCATTTCATTCTTTCAAAAAGCTCTACATTGGCCATCGTACCTAGATAGCTCCCCGTTCTCTATCTTAGCATCATGGTTGCTCACTGCATATAACTGACTGCTCATTGTCATTGTGTTATTTTTTTAATCTATTTTTTCATGTTTTGGGTTTATCTCTTCTTCTAGACCAGTGGTCGGCAAACTTATTAGTCAACAGAGCCAAATATCAACAGTATAATGATTGAAATTTCTTTTGAGAGCCAAATTTTTTAAACTTCTTCTAACGCCACTTCTTCAAAATAGACTTGCCCAGGCCGTGGTATTTTGTGGAAGAGCCACACTCAAGGGGCCAAAGAGCCGCATGTGGCTCGCGAGCCACAGTTTGCCGACCATGGATCTAGACCGTAAATTCCACGAGGCCCATGTCTCTTGGTACTGTCGTCTTCCCAGTACACATTGCTCAGAACATAGTCAATCCACAGTATTTACTTCCTGAATGGAGAAGGAATAAATCTTCGGGCATTCTAATGGTTTCAAGTTATTTTCTCTGACCTGCTTTTAATTGTTCTTTTTATGACCTTATCAGAGTCCTGTAAGGACTAATGGTATCACTAAAAGGTGACACGATTTTGCCATTTTAAGGAGTGAAGTCAAACATGTCGAATGATTTGTCCAGGATCATAAATTGTGCGGAACAGCATAGGACAAAAGATGGTCTTTCTGATTCTGAACCTGGTGATCTTCCTGTTTCAAGTTTTGTTCAGAAGTGTCTGAACATCTAGAAATAGTCATTGTAACAGTTAAAATAATGCTCGATGGTCTTGGTGGGAGAGAGGGGCTCCTGTTTCATATGTTCTTTGTCTCCCTTCATAGAGGCAGGTTAGTAAGGCCCTGAGGTACTGCACATTTGGTGAGCGAAGTAGTATTGTATTTGGCAACTTAGCATGCTTGAAGAGTGCTGGTTTCCCTTCCAGCTTAAAAACTCTCATTTAAGTTTTTCTTTAGTGTTCTGGAGTAGAGTCAGCAATGGATTTCCATCAGCATGCTAGCATGTCTAGGATCTCCCATATCTATCTATCTATCTATCTATCATCTATCTATCTATCTATCTATCTATCTATCTATCTATCTATCTATCTATCTTTCTATCTATCTATCTAGTATCTACCTATCTCTCTCTTCACCTCTCTCTCTCTCTCTCTCCCCCCCCCATACCTTTCTCTCTGTTTCTCAATCTGACTCTCTATTATCTCTTTCTTTATTTCTATATTTATCTCTATTTCTTTTTTAATATTTTATTGAGTTTTTACAGAGAGGACGGGAGAGAGACAGAGAGTTAGAAACATCGATGAGAGAGAAACATCTATCAGCTGCCTCCTGCACACCTCCCACCGGGGGTGGCCTACAACCAAGACACGTGCCCCTGACTGGAATCGCACCTTGGACCCCTCAGTCTGCAGGCTGACGTGCTACCCACTGAGCCAAGCCGGTTTTGGCTCTTTATCTCTATCTCTACCTCTATCTATCTCTCTCCTCTTTCCTGCTTCAGCCACGTTGTTTTCTTAGCAAAACTTATTAAAAGAATTGCCCACAAGTGTTGCTTCCCATTTCTTACTTCCTCTTCTTCCCTCCATCCCCTCTAATTTGGTTTCTCTTCCTGCCATTCTGTTCAAACTGTCTTTGAGTAACTGACAATTTCCATATTTCCAGATCCAATAGTCTGCTCTTATGTTACTTGAACTCAGAAGCATTGGACACTGACCATTTCTTCCTCATTGAATTATAATTCTCTTGGAGTATTAGTCAAGATTGATTAACTGCCAGAAGAAATAATCACAAAACCTCAGGATGGTTTAACACAATAACATTTTATTTTTTGCTCATTACATTAAAGGTTACAATAAAGGGGAAAAGAACAAGGAGGATATGTGGGAGATTTTTATGGGCCAGACTTGGAATAGCCTATGGCACTTTCACCCACATTCTATGTGCCATTCTCTTGGTCCCTCCTGGATGCAGAGGTGCTAAAATGAGGTCTGTAGCTGAGCACTTGCTCCCCAGAAATAGCTCTCCATTATGGAAACTGAGTATGAGTCTATGGCGGGCAACCAACTATCTTGGCCATGAGGAGAGAGCCAGGCAGGTGCCTGGTCCTGTATGTCCTCAAGCCTGCAAAGCAGGGCTTAGCATAGTCTCTTCTCCAATCCCATCTCTGCTTTGGCAATGGACGTCACTTTTGAAGGTCACCCTGCTTCTCCCATAGTGGCAATCTTAGGTCCTTGTGAAGATACCCTCAGGTACAAATCTCATGGGGCTCTCAGATCACTTCTGCACCTTGATCTTCTCTAGAATAGGGATCATGTTATCCTAGATGCCCTTTCACAAGCTTCCAGTGGAAGCTTAAGCGTCCTCATACAGAGGAGCTGGATTTCTCAATGGGAGATAAGTATTTAATAGCTTCATATTTAATGTGTTCCCTGTGCTCTTTGTGCTCTGGCCACATTATTCGGATCACAGAAGGAACTTCATTATCTAGCATTGGACCAAAATTCTGCAGTTCTTTCTGTGTCACATTTAGAAAGAAAACTCCACATATTGCAAACACAACACATGTAGACATTTACTGTCTTTATTTCATGTGGATTATTTTTAAAATATATATATATATATTATTGATTTTTTACAGAGAGGAAGGGAGAGGGATAGAGAGTCAGAAATATCAATGAGAGAGAAACATCGATCAGCTGCCTCCTGCACACCCCCCACTGGGGATGTGCCTGCAACCAAGGTACGTGCCCTTGACCGGAATCAAACCTGGGACCCTCCAGTCCGCAGGCCGATGTTCTATCCACCGAGCCAAACCAGTTAGGACCCATGTGGATTTAAAAAAAAATATATTTTGTTGATTTTTTTACAGAGAGGAAGGGAGAGTGATAGAGAGTTAGAAACATCGATGAGAGAGAAACATCAATCAGCTGCCTCCTGCACACTCCCCACTGGGGATGTGCCCGTAACCAAGGTACATGCCCTTGACCGGAATCGAACCTGGGACCCTTCAGTCCTCAGGCCGATGCTCTATCCACTGAGCCAAACCGGTTAGAGCCCCATGTGGATTCTTTTTTATTTTTTTTATTTTTTATTTTATTTTATTTTATTTTATTCTATTTTTTTAAAAAATTTCTTTATTGATTAAGGTGTCACATATTTGTCCTCATCCCCCCATTCCCATCCCACCCCTCTCCCCACGCATGCCCCAATCCCCTGTTGAACTTAACCGTTGGATAGGCTTATATGCATGCATACAGGTCCTTTGGTTGAACTCTCCCCCTCCCCCCACCGTCCCCCTACCCTCCCCTATCCTCCCTCTGAGGCCCGATAGTCCGATCGATGCCTCCTTGCTTCTGGTTCTGTTCTTGTTCCTCAGTCTATGTTGTTCATCATTTCCCCTAGATGAGCGAGATCATATGTCACTAGATATATACTAATAAGAACTGAATGTGAGACGAGCAATAATAGTTATGCTGACAGGCAAATGAATCAATCTGTAGCGAGCTTCCCCCTGGACCAACAGTTCTTTTGAGACCCAATTTCAATGTCCAGTAGTTCCTTATGTGTACATGTCAGCACTGACCCCTCAGCTCTGGATGGTGGACAAATGGTGGTAATGGAGGTCCTACTCCCTCTGGTTTGGTCTCGGCCGAACCCAGGGGCATGGCGTCACCCAGACTAAGGGGCACGTGGCCTCACCCCTACCCAAGGGGCGCGTGGTCTCACCCGGGCCCGGGACCCAGCCCCACCCGGATGGATCCAGGGGCGCACGGCCTCACCCGGACCCAGGATCTGGCTTCACCCATACCCAGGGACGCTTGGCCTCTCCCAGACCCAGGGGCACGTGGCCTCACCCGGGCCTAGGTGCACGAGGCCTCATCCGGATCCAGGGACACATGGTCGCACCCGGACCCAGGGACGCTTGGCCTCTCCCAGACCCAGGGCCACTTGGGCTCACCCGGGCCTAGGTGTACGAGGCCTCACCCGGATCCAGGGACACATGGTCTCACCCGGACCCAGGGACGCTTGGCCTCTCCCAGACCCAGGGGCACGCGGCCCCACCCGGGCCTAGGTGCACGAGGCCCCACCCGGATCCAGGGACACATGGTCTCACCCGGACCTAGGGGTGCGTGGCTTCTCTCAGACCCAGGGGCACGTGGCCTCACCTGGACCTAGGTGCACGAAGCCACCCGGACCCAGGGGCGCGTTACCTCTCTCAGACCCCTGGTCGCGTGGTCTCACCCGGATCCAGGGGCTCACGGCCTCACCCGTACTCGGGACCCAGCCTTACCCGGATCCAGGGGCCCACGGCCTCACCCGGACCCAGGGTTCAGATTCGCCCGGACCCAGGGGCACATGGCCTCACCCAAACCCGGAATCCAGCTTCACCTGGACCCAGGGGCGCGTGGCCTCACCCAAACCCAGGGGCGTGAGGCCTCACCTAGACCCAGAGGCGTGTGACCACATCTGAGCCCAGAGGCTCGCAGGCTCGCCTGGACACGGGTCTCAGCGGGGTTTCGTCTTCTTGATCCCAATTCCTGTTGGTCAATTCCCTCTCAGCAATTCCTTCGGTCATTTTCTCAGAGCTCCAGGGCGGCTGCCGCAGAACTCGTTGGGCGGCGGGCTTGGCAAGGCTCCGGTGTGCCCGGTGCCCGGCGGTGGGCTGGTCCGGTGTCGCTGCGTCGGCCCTTGGGTCTGCAACGGTGGCCAGTCGCTGAGCGTGCGCACCTGGCCACTTCGGGGCATTGAGATTCTTGAAGGACTCGGAGGTCAGCAAGCACGGAGTCTCCCACCCCATGTCTCCCAGGGGCTCGTCTCTCCGTGCTCGGCAGCGAGTGGAGCCGTCCCCTCAGCCGGAGACCGCCGGGGGAACTGCGCCGAGCACGTTCCTGGCCACCATTGTGTCGCCTGAGCCATAGTTCTTAAAGTGTGGACTTTGGGTCACCGGCATCAGCATCATCCTGCGTACCCCTCTCTTTTATTCTAGTTGTAGAGCATCTGCTCAGCCAGCCCCCCGGTCTTTCTGGCTGGTGTCTGCTCTGCTCTCCCGTCGTAGTCTCAATATTGTTGTGGTAGGCAACGATCAGGCTGCCGCCCTATGTCTCCATCTTGGTCCTCCTTTGTACAGTTAAGTCTTGATTGTTGTTGGTGTCACTGGGAGGAATTGTCCTCCAGGCCAATTGGCCGTGAGGACCCTCTTTGTCCATATAGGAAGAGTTGCTGTGCAGGAGACATGTTTGTGGGCCGGGTCTTGATGCAGCAATGCCTTGGCGCTCACTGAGTCTGCCTCTAGAATGCCTCCCTTATGCAAGTGATTGAAATCTGGTGTCATCTCCCACCAACCACTAGATGCCCTCGTTTCTGGGTCTCCAATGCAGTGTGGGTCAGCCACTACCTGAGGCACTCAGCAGGAAAAAGCTTCTGCTCAGCTTGGCTGGGGCGGAGCTACAGGGTGGAGCCTACAACCTTGGCTTCCCGTCAGCCCCGCCCTATGAGGCTCCTGTGTCTGTGTCCCTCTGTATTCCTTGCAAACACCTCTGAGAGAAACGCGCCCTGGAGTTTCGCCCGCTGCCAAACAGTCCAGTCCCTCCCCTAATGAATCTGGATTCCCAGATTCTCGCCTGGAACTGGGTTTCAGTGCAGTTGGAACTGGGTCTCAGCGCAGTCTGGCGTCCCTGTCTCCTTCCCAGCAGGGCCACCCAGTGGCGCAGGCAAAAGTCCGTCCTCTGCGCACCTTCCAGTGCGCGCGTCTGGAGCCGCCGCTTCTCTGTGCCTCCGCCACCACAGCCCAAATTCATTCCCCCAGCGTGCACCTGGCTTCCCAGGGTTTTGCCCGGAACTGGGGTTCAGTGCAGTCGGAACTGGGGTTCAGCACGGTCCTGAGCTTATGTCTCCTTCCCGCTAGGGCAGTTCAGTGGCGCAGGCAACAGTCCGTCCTTTGCGCCCCTTCCCGTGCGCGCCTCTGGAGCTCTGCCTTCCCCCGCTCCTCTGTGCCTGCGCCCCACAGCCCAGATTCATTCCCCCAGCCTGCGCCTGGCTTCCCAGGGTTTCGCCCGGAACTGGCGCTCAGTGCAGTCGGAGCCGGCGCTTAGCGCAATCCAGAGCCTTTATCTCCTTCCTGCCAGTGAACGCCGGCCAGGCCGTCAGCCGCCCCTTCCTCTCCGGCTCCATCCTCCCCGCAGGCGCGCGTGCTCGTGTCTCCGCCAGTTTCTCCATACCTCAGGCTTTTACGGCTCCCCCGATTGTCCCCATGGCCTTCTCCTTCCCCCCAGCTGTGGGCATTTCAGTCCGCCAGCTCTCCTGTGGTTCTGGACGATGTCCGTTCTGACCTCTAGTTGTGCCTTTGAAATTGTTGTGCCCGGCTGCGGGTTAGGTGTTTCACCTATGCCGCCATCTTGGTTTCTCCACCCCATGTGGATTCTTAAGGCTTTATTTTAATAAGCCCATAAATATCACAAGCACTCTACCATGCTTCTCTTTTACCTGGAGGAAGATTTATTATATGGTCTGTCTCTTGATAGTGTCCCCATTTTATCACAGGAGCTGGCTCAGAGTCACACACATTCTAGGATTTGCGTTTGGAAGCGAGCACTGGACACTCAGGCCAGGCAAGCCCTTTGCATAATGCCCCCCCACACACACACACCTGCCCCAGATGGGGATGAAAGATGGAGAGTATTATATGCTGCTTCTCTCTCACCCTGCTAAGCTCTTGGAGTAAATCTCCTTCGAGGCTGTCCAAATCTCTCCTGCGAACGTACTTGCCTCTAAAAGATATAATTGGTAGGGAACAACATCATCATAAGATCTGGGTCTGTTTGTGATGACTGAAATCCTTGGAGCATTCCACTGCCTCTCAGAATTGTTGAACCAGTATTACCCAAATCATTTGCAGCCATTGCACTGTGGTACCTGAGAAAATGCAACGTGCAAGGTGTAGGGTGCCGGGGCTGGAGTAGAGCAAGGCCCATCTCTGGCTATGTTCTCCTTGGTCCAAAATAATTCATTTAAATAAATACTCTTTTAACACTTAATATTCTATACCCAGTACTAGGTAATGAGGGATATAAACAAAAATAAAAGAACATAGTGGATGCTAGGATTCCCCTTCAAAATGGAAGGACTTAACTCGTAGGTGTTGTGAGTGTCCTTGGCTGACAGCCTTCAACTGTCAACCCTTTTCAGGTACTGACTCAGCTGGAGAGAGCTGCCTCGCCCAAGGTCTAACCCTAAAGGGCCATCCTGGCTTCAGAGTTCCCTGTAGGGTTGGCTGAGGCCTTGGTTGAGATGGTGGATGGACTTTGCATTGTAGCCCATTTGTCCCCTTTGCCCAGTTCAGGTTTCTGCCTGCCCCTTCCTCGGTGTTCCCCAGAGTACACCTCACAGTCTTCCCACGTGCTGACGTGTATCTCGGGGTCTGCTTCCTGGGTAACCCAACCGGAATCCGTAGGATATCTGGGGACCTTTGACTGAGGTGCTCACAGTCTAGCTATGGATATGTAAGTAACTAACTGCAATCCCTCTCTGAGAGCCAGCGCTGTGAGACAATGAGGGAGAAGCAGCATACAACTTTTTCCCAAGCCTTCCTTCCCATCAGACAGGAAAGATTGAGCCCTGCCCTAAATGGGAGCAAAGATGTGGGATAATTGCCACTTTGAAGAGCCAGGATGGGAGAGGATGTTCAAGAGCCATTTATTATTTTCTCCTTTCTCTTTCACAACTTCTTCCTCGTCACACTTGTATAATTTTCATTGCCGATGGTGGGTGGACTGGCAAAACTCCCAGGCAGACATTGCATAGTCTGCCAAAAGGCTGACTCCCAAGTAATGGGCTTTGGGAGATCAATAACCCAGTTGTTCCCAGACGTGCTGAAGGCAGGTTGTACATTCATCATGGAAAAAACAAAGGACACCAAGAAAAAAGAGAGTTCATCTAAAGAGAGGTAGATTACATCATTAAACCTTTAATTAACCTGATGGCTTTGACTTAAAAAAATCAATGGAGCTTTCTCATTTGTAGGAAAGAATAAATTTAGTATTTTATGTACAAATGGTTTATCAATTTTTTTTCTATTTTAGCATACAATTTCTTTGGTGGGTACCTGTATGCTGTGTTGGGCTCTTTTTCTTCTCAAAGTTTAAAATTGGAAACTTTTTTGACTAGAAAAATAACTGTTTTTGGCAAAAGATTTAAAAAGAACTTAAGACTTAAAAAAGAAACTTCAGCCCTAGCTGGTTTGGCTTAGTGGATGGAGCGTCGGCCTGCAGACTGAGGGGTCCCGGGTTCAATTCCGGTCGAGGGCATGTGCCTTGGTTGCGGGCACATCCCCAGGCGGGGGTGTGCAGGGGGCGGCTGATCGATGTTTCTAACACTCTCTCCCTTCTCTCTGTAAAAAAATCAATAAAATATATTTAAAAAAAGAAGAAACTTCACAGGAAAATACCTAATGTTTTGATTAAAAGCCTTGTGTGTATGTGTGTGAATGTGTGTGTGTGTGTGGGGGGGGGTGTAAGGAGGCATGAAATCATTTTTACATGGATATAATTGGTTCAAATTGGTTCCTTTGGGAGACTGAATTTTTCTGTTGAATAGTTTGCAGTGTTCTCCCTTACCCATGGGGGACACATTCTAAGATTCCCAGTGGATGCCTGAAACTGTAGATAGTACCAAACACTCCATATACTATGTTTTCTCCTATACATGCATTCCTATGATCAAGTATAATTTATAAATTAAGCAATTTCACAGATAGAAGATTGGTTCTTACTGTAGATCTTAGCAATGTCAGCATAGGATTTTTTTCCCTTTCCTTATTAAGTCAAGAACTTTCACCCTTTCACTTAAACATTTTACAGCTTTTCTTTGGCATATCCGAATTGCCAGCATCACCACTCTTCTGCTTTGGGGCCATTATTAAGGGTTACTTGAACACAAGCCCTGCAATGCCTCGGCAGGCAATCTGACATCCCAGATGGCTAAGTGACTAACAGGTGGGGAGGGTCTACAGCTTTGAGACTCTGGATGAAGCAATGATTCATGTCCCTGGTGTGATGGTTCGATATATCATGGTGCTACTTAGAATAGTGTGAAATTTAAAACTTCTGACTTGTATATTTCTGGGATTTTCCACCTAATATTTTTGAATTGTGGTTGAGTACAGGTAACTAAAACTGCAGACAGCTGAACCAGAGATAAGGCGGGGCTATTGTATTTCAATAGAGGCCACTGGGCGATAAAGTACCACACTAGGTACTTTGAAAAGTCACAAAAGAAGTACTTATTTGTGTTTCTAATGTAATTGATTAATTTTTTTTATCTAATGCTCAATTAGCTGTGGCTATACTGTCCTGTTCAGTGTTCATGGGCAGAGACAAATCCATTAATACATACAAGTTACTAGTAAACAGCACTAAATCAGCACCAGGAATGCCATAAAATTCTCCTTCCATCTCCATTCACTAAGGGTTTGATAGCTATCTTAAGGGCCTACAAATCTCTATATATGTTTTTTTCCCCCTTTTGTTCCTTCAATCTCACTTTATGATTCCAGCCATCAGTGTGCATAAAATAATTCTGCTTAGGATCAAGAAATTAGGTTTAGATTTAGGAAGTGGAAACTATTCTGGCTTTATTTGGCAGAAATTCGGGGAATAAGGTGCTTACAATCTCACTGGGAGGCCTGGAGGATCAGATTTAAGGTGAGGCCTGGAGCTGGTAACCACTCAAGGTGTCATGCACCACCAAGGAGAAGCAGAGGCCAGAGGAGGGCACAAAAGGGACAACAGGCTTTCCTGGCCTTAAGGGCAAGGACGCCCTCAGGAGGAAGTGCTGTGTATGATGCTGAGGCCAGAAGAATGAGTAAAATTAGTCATTTGAAGGGGAGGAGAGGACACCAATGAAATGGGAAAGGTCTTATCTTCTTTAATAGGAAAGAGAAAGGAGAAACTTTAGCTGGAGACAGTTTAACTTGTGTGCTAAGGATTGATGTTTGTTTCAGAACACATGAAAGCAAAAAAACGAGTAATCCAATTGAGTGTCCTTGCCACCAATTCTATGTGACCAAGCAGCAGTAGTGGGAGCTGGGTGTTGGCCTGGGAATGGGATGGCCCAGCTGCATGGCACTCACTCCCACAGGCAGAGGCAGCAGAAGAGCAAGTGTTCACCATCCTAACCAGGAGCAGGGATTTTGTAATATTTTGGAGAGAAAAGCACAGGACGAGTAATGGTACATAAGGGAAGGGAATGAGAGGAGACAGTACTAAAGAGTATTTTTTTTTTAATGGAAATTGGGAAATGCACATGAAGACCTTGAAGTTATTTTGAAATGATGCTTTGGTTGTGGGACATTTTCGCAAACCTTAGTATGAGCTGGGTCATGTCAGTTATGGCTTTGACATGATTACAAAAATAGAATTGCAAATACTCATCCTTAAAGATTCTTACATCTGCTCTTCAGTACCTCAACAGTGCCTTTATTTTTTTGATGTATAATTTATGTTTTTATGAACTTGCACTTCACACAGTGTAACCTGAGCACGTGGCTACTCTGCTGAGTGAATGGGAGGAGGTAAGACCTGAGAAACCATCTCTTTAGGGGACTTCCCCCTCCTTGAGTTCCTGATATCGTCTCATTTATTTCAGACTCAGCTATATTATGGTCAGCTCTATACCCAGGTATTGTGATAGATGCTGGGGAGACAGGGCAAGGACTTATATGTGTGTGTGCTCATGTGTTTACATACACATATCTATAACTATTTTGGTATGTGACTGCCTATATCTGTACTAAGCTATATATGAGTTCATGCTGATTTCTCCTAATCTGATGAACCACCACATGGATCATCCTAGCCTTCTCTCCACATTTATCTGCCAACTCCCTTTCCAACACTGAGAGCCTGCCCCTACCATCTGCCATTCTTTCACTTAATTGTTTAATGCCACTGAGCATGGATAGCAGCGTGAGAACTTTTAACCTGCACTTCTGGGAAAGGACTTTATCAATGGGAGCGCAGGGATTATGTAGGATTTATTTTTTTATTTTTTAAATATATATTTTATTGATTTTTTACAGAGAGGAAGAGAGAGGGATAGAGAGTTAGAAACCGATGAGAGAGAAACATCGATCAGCTGCCTCTTGCACCACTGGGGATGTGCCCGCAACCAAGGTCATGCCCTTGACCGGAATCGAACCGGGACCCTTGAGTCCGCAGGCCGACGCTCTATCCACTGAGCCAAACCGGTTTCGGCTGTAGGATTTATTTTGTCTTTAATCCTGCAGGCTACACACACGTTCAGAGTTACTTACATGGCCCTTTTTCCTCTGCCACTAGGTGGTTTCACACATTTACAATGCAGTTACCTTGTCTGTCACATTCTGTGTTCCATCCTGGAATCTCCAACCTCATAAATAATTATTGAAAAAAATTTGTGTACGGTGCTTGCTTCGACAGCACATATGCTAAAAAACTGTGGACATTAGGGTCACTGTTTGTGCTCTATCATTCTATGGTTTTGACAGATGCGCAGTGTTGTGTGTTGACCATTGCAGCATCATACAGAATGCTTTCACCATCCTAAAAATTCCCCCATGCTTCCTCCCCACCTCCTGAATTCCTGGCAGTGATTTTTATTTTTTATTTTTTATCATTGCTGTGGTTTTGACTTTTCCAAAATGCCACATAATTATAATCATACAGTGTGGATCATTTTTGTTTGTTTGTTTTGTTAATTCTCACCCAAGGATATTTTTTTCCATTGAATTTTAGAGAGAGTGGAAGGGAGGGAGGAAGAGAGGGAGACACAGAGAGAGAAACATTGATGTGAGAGTCACATCAATTGGTTGCCTCCAGCACATGCCCGGACTGGGGCCGGGGATTGAAACTGCAACCCAGGTCCATGCCCTTGACCAGGAATCGAACCCATGACCCCTTGATGCTTAGGCCAATGCTCTACCACTAAACCACACCAGCCAGGGCCAGTGTGGAGCATTTTTATAGTAGCTTCTCTCACTTAGCGATATTCATTCATATTCATCTATGTCTTTCTAGGGTTTGATAGCTCACTTATTTTTATATATGTCACAGTTTGTTTATCCATTTAACTATTGAAAGACATCTTGGTTGCTCTCAGTTGTTGGTAAGAATAAGTAATGATACTATGAAGATTCACAGACAAGTTTTTAAGTCTTCAGTTCAGTTGGGTAAATACCTACGAGTGCAGTTGCTGTATTGTGTGGTAAGACTGTGTTTAGGAAACTGCCAAACTGTCTTCCAAAGTGGCTGTACCATTTTTCATTCCCACCAGCAATGCACATGAATGAGATGCCTGTTGCTGTACCATCCTTGCCAACAATTGATATTGTCAGTTTTTTAAAATTAGTTATTCTACTAGTGGTAACTCATTGTTCAATTTACAGTTTCCTAATGACAATTGATATTGAACACATCATCATATGCTTACTTACCATTGGATATTTCCTTTGGTGAGGTGTGTATTAAGGTCTTTTGATTACCTGATCAATTTTTCAGACTCTGATCCCTTGTTGCTGTGGTCCTTCTCTAATTTTATCATTGGCACAAACACCACATTCTTGGGGATGTTCAAGGTTGTTATGCACTTAACTGGAATGAATGGGTAAAAAGAACCTGTGTGTAACCTGATGATCTGAAAGAAAGAATGGGTACTAAAATTTAGTTTTTGGACCCAAAGGGGGAAAGGCTATAGATCTAAGTTAAGTGAGACTTAGAAATATCTCTTGGTGATCCCAACACCTCCTTTCCTCTGTCCCTTTCATTTTCATATTCCACGACATTTATGTCTTTATTTGTCAGTTAGGGATCATGTGGCCATATATTATGATGGTCAAGAGAACATTTCTCGGAGCATATAACCCTGACTTAAGACTTAAGCGGTCCTAGGATTTGAAACATCTCCCATGCGAAGATGCCTAGCGCTGAGACAATTATTTCAAATGACCCAAGTATCATTCTTCCTTTTGTATTTGTAGAGATTCAATGGTTTGGCTTATACTCAGTTTTAGTTTGATGGATGGGCTTGCTTAAAACCTGGCAGGCCTATTCAAACTCCCTGGCATTGAGGAGGCTGTGGCTCTTCATCTAGAATATGGGCGGGTGGCAAAGGAAATTCTTGGCAGGCTGCTTCACTGAGACTTGTAAACAATAATTATGTGGACGTATACATCCTAATTCTGCTGTATCATTTCCTTCTTTCAAAATACGTAAAGGAGTTTTGGTTCTGGATAATAAACAGCAAGAATCATAGCACTCTGCATTTAAACCAAATGAGCTCAATGAGGGTATACAATTTTTGCAATTACAATTTTACTGTTTTGCCTATATTCACAATAGAAGAAGAAAACAAGGAATCACAGTTTTCTTGGTATGTGGAGAGCTGGGAGAACATCAAATGCTTTGTGAGACCTCTGGTTGTCAGGTCATTTGGAATCCAGTCAATTCCAGTTCTGCCTGTGACTGGTCCTCAGATCTTAACATTAGTCCCCCTGTCCAAATGAGTAAGTGGAGGCAGGTGACAGCTGGTTTACCTTTGGGTGCCATCCTTTACAATAAAGAGGCAATATGCAAATTGACCATCACTCTAACACACAAGATGGCTGCCCCCATGTGGACACAATATGGCCGCCATAAGATGGCCAGTAGGGGAGGGCAGTTAAGGGCGACTGGGCCGGCAGGGGAGAGCAGTTGGGAGGGACAAGGCCTGCAGGGGAGGGCAGTTAGGGGCAATTGGGCCTGCAGGGGAGGGCAGATAGGGGTGACCGGACCTGCAGGGGAGGGCAGTTGGGGGGGACCAAGCCAGCAGGGGAGGGCAGTTAAGGTCAATTGGGCTGGCAGGGGAGCAGTTAAGTGTCGATCAGGCTGGCAGGGGAGTGGTTAGGGGGTGATCAGGCTGGCAAGCAGAAGTGGTTAGGGGCAATCAGGCAGGCAGGCAAGCGGTTGGGAGCCAGCAGTCCTGGATTGTGAGAAGGATGTCGGGCCTAAACAGGCAGTCGGACATCCCTCGAGGGGTCCCAGATTGGAGAGGGTGCAGGCTGGGCTGAGGGACATTCCCCCCCCTCCCCGTGCACAAATTTCATGCACTGTGCCTCTAGTATGTGATAACAGGGCATCCTAAAACAGGTTGAAGTTTTTGTGTAAAGGGGAGATCAAAAGAGCTGGTGGTGGGACATACATTATCTGCTTTGAGACATGTATTGACTCCAGTGGCCACCAGGTGGATCCAAGAGCACATTTAAAAAGTAGCTGAATCTATGGGACAGAGGCATTTGTGCATCAAAGTTGTTCTGTAAATGGAAACTTTCTTTCCTCACAAAATTTCAGAGATCTGATCCCTGAGAAAAATAGTGACTCCTAGAACAATACAAATGATGCTCAAGGATAGAAACAGTTTTAACAGCAGTATTTAAAGGGAACACAATGAGTAACATATATTTGATATTTTTGTGCCTTTCATTAAATTGGATTTATGGTAAGGAAGCAATTTTGTAAGTTAATGGAAAGAAGTCAATTTTATTTTAATGTTTGCCTTGTTTTTATGCAAATATGGAATTGTGACCTTTTTTAAAGCTTTTAAAAATTGAGAGAGAGAGAGAGAGAGAGAGAGAGAGAGAGAGAGAGAGAGAGAGAGAGAGAGACTTGTTGTTGCACCTATTTATGCATTCATTGGTTGAATTTTGTATGAGTCCTGACTGGAGATCAAACCCTTGGCACATCGGGATGATGTTCTAATCAACCGAGCTACTTGGCCAGGGCTAGAATTGTTACCTCTTAAGATATACATACCCCATCTCTCCATTAGGTTCAGTGCCCATGATGGGCAAAGAAGAATTAGTGCATATAATCACAGACTGACACGGTTAAAAAAGTTAGAGATCATCAAATTTAGTTTTCTTATCATACTGGTATTTATGAAAAAAACCAACGTGAGGCATATTAAATTATTTGCACAAATTCATACAAATAATTAGATTGAGTTGAAACTACTATATGTGGTTATTCCTGAGGTCATTAATGAGGAGCATCAGCCTTGACAGAGTCAAACTAATAAAATATATGCGCAGTGGATGGAATTATCCATCAGAGGGAGCAAAGCAAACGATGATATAGAAGTGGCTGGGAAGTTAGAAAAAATCTAATCAGGGTGGTCTGCATTTCTCAGGAAGTAGGATAGAGCAATGACTATAATGTAGTAAGTGGAAATATAATCAATCATGTATGGGTGGAAAAGGGTTGTAAGAAGGGATTGGTTATAATAGAGCTGGGACAGAAACCCATGAGCTAGATGTGTGGCTAGCACCTTCCAGTGGCAAAAGTGAACTCTTATTGCAGTTCATGGGTATCTGTGGGTTTTTACCATGGCTTTAATGGTATTACACTTTAAAAATGTCTACTCAGCCCTACCCGGTTTTGCTCAGTGGATAGAGCGTTGGCCTGTGGACTGAAGGGTCCCAGGTTCGAATCCAGCCAAGGGCACATTTCCAGGTTGTGGGCTTGATCCCTAGTAGGGGGCATGCAGGAAGCAGCTGATCAATGATTCTCTCTCATCATTGATGTTTCTATCTCTCTATCCCTCTTCCTTACTCTCTGAATTCAATAATCCTATCTAATAAAGAGGGAATATGCTAATTCACCCTCACGCCATTGCAAAGATGGTGGCGCCCACAGCCAATAAGGAGGGAATATGCTAATTGACTGCCCAGCCCTCAAAGATGGCAGTGCCCACAGCCACAAGATGGCAGCGCCAGTCCCTTCAGCCCTGCCTGGGCAGCAGGCGTGTGGCAAGGCTAGGCCCACCCCAGGTGGGCCCGGCCCCTCCGCGTGCCTGCCTCTGGAGTCCCCCGGTCCCCTCATCCCCCCAGCCACCCAGGGCTGGCCCGAGGTGCAGGCAAGCCTCAGATGGCGGCTGCCCAGCTGCCTAGGGCAACCCGAGGCTCCGGTAACCAGGGCTGGCCGAGGCTTGTGCTGCCAGCAGTGGCAGCAGCAGCAGCAGTGTGATGGGGGCATCGCCTTCCCTTGGTCGCTGGATCACCTCCTACCCCTGAGGGCTCCCGGACTGAGAGAGGGGGCAGGCTGGGCTGAGGGACACCCCCTCCGGTGCATGAATTTTCATGCACCGGGACTCTAGTAAAATATATTTTAAAGTGTCTACTCATGTAGACATGTGAACCAATAGCCCCTAACACATTTATCTATGGTTCTGCTACTGAAGAATCTGGACCAATAATGTCTCTTATAGACTATTATGTCTCTTCAACACTTTTGGTATTGCCCAAAGCAAATAGAACAAAACAAAATGCTTAAACAAGAAGATATTAATGATCGAATCAAAGGGACTCTTATCTTTGTGGGAATCTGCAGAAATGGAACCAAGCTTTTAGGGGCTTCAGAGACCAGGGTCCAGCCTAATGTTGGCCTTAGTTGATATTTGTGTGTCAGTTGGTTCATTAAACGATCCTCAGAATTCTGCCAGAGGGCAGACTAGAGGCCAGTGCTCTGATGATGAGGTGGCATGAGGGCTTGTCATCCTTGACTTTGTTGAGGTCAACAGATTCTTCGTTTAGTGCAGAGCTACAGTTTCTATGAAAGTCCTTTAAAACGGCCAGGTGCTCATACGGTGGCCAGTCCACTTATGTGAGTAGAAGTAACCCTCCAATTGCTCCTGACTGAGTAATACCATCAGCTACTGATGAGTCCTCAGGAAGGAGAAAAATCTCAGCATTTGGAACATTAGTTAACATCACAGGTGCTGTAGGAGGCAAGAAATTGAGATGGATTAAGAAAAAAAATTGTATGTGTTTTAAAGGGAGATGACACATTTCTGTTAGCTGTTTTTATTAAGTTTCCATTATCACCTTGTCCTGGGACCAGGGTGATCTTTGTGATCGCTGGGGCAGGTTAGGCATGCCCTCCCAGGTACTTAGAATGGCAATTGCCAAGTTCTGTGGGCACTTAACATTGGAAATACATCTCTCAGTCTGTGACATAGACTTCTCTTTTGATGTCTCAGGCTTCTGAACTGAGAAGGAGAGGGACCTAGATGGGAGACTAAGGCTGCTAGTGAATAGAACAGGGTAAACCCCATTGGAAACCAGCAAACTGGCTTGAGGTCCATGTGCTTCAGTCCCTTTAGCTGTGACTGGCCTGAGTCAGCTTCCCCGTGGCAGGGAGCTCTGGGTCTTTGGCCGGGTCCATCCTCGCAGGAAGTTTCTTGGTAGAGACTCTCTACTCCTCCTCATTGACTTTTCATTTCATCCACCTGGTTCCCCAACTTCTCACTCAGGCTTCCCTTTTTGCAACCATGCTGCCAACACAGGTGCACAGGCAAATTTATTCCAGTGTCTGACTCTGGATGGCAGCTGTTCTAGTTGCTTACCTAATCTGTCTGAACTCCCAGGAATTCTTTCAGGACCCGATATGTGTATGTACATGTTTACACTTATAGTTTGACACTTTGTAGCTAGTTGAGCACTAGCAATTTTTGATTGACCAAGATAAAATCAAGCAAAGAAAAAAAATCAAACAGAAAAACATAGTCTAAATAGCTGATGACTGTACATCTATTATATAAGCCAACACTTTAAATTTTTGAGGAGGTAAAAAAGGAAAAAAGAGGAGGAGAAAAAAGGAGGAGGAGGAGAAGTTGTACAAGAGAAAAGTAATAGTAAAATAAAGAAATAGACCCACATGCTACTCTGGGCTTTCATTTAGAGGAGAAATAATAATATTTGCATAACATAATGTGATATTTGCATACTATGATATGAAATCACAGTTCATTTGTTGCCACACACCTACAACTCAGCCTTTTTAAATAGATAAGCTCTCTAATGGTTGGTGTTGGCTTTGCTTATCACAGAAACAAAAAACAATAAGCAATTTTGTTCGAAGTAGGCCATGGTAATTATGACAGGATGATTGGGCCAACATTAGAAATCAAAGGAACTTGTAATTTCAGGCAGAGCTGATAATCACCCAGTCTGACCTGGCAAAGTCCCAGTGAAGTTTCTCAAGGCCGAGTCCATTCTGATTGGCTGTGAGATGTGTCTGGTGGGCAATGCCTGCACTGTCTTGTCTATTCCTTGTTTTCCATCTCATCTCTAGTTTTGAGTGAGGTGTTTCTTTTTTTTCATCTTCATCTTTCTCCTGGAGAAGGCAGCTAACATTTATTGATGACTTACTGTGTGGCTTCATTTCATCCTATAAACTAGAGAGTATTTATTAGCCTCAGCATACAGATGAGCAGCTGAGGGTTCTGTACAATCCAGAGGTCAAGTCAGGAGCTCAAACCAGGCATGGTCTTTTCATTCTCCTTTAATATTGCCTCCCTAATTTTTTTCTTGTCTTTTTCACAAGGATCCAGAGTTCTGAACTCTTGTAAAAAAGTATGTGCCTCATCTTAAACCTTTAATTCATACTGCCCCAAACAAGGCAAAAGTCAAAAAGGCATTAAGCAAGATCATAGTTGAAGCTTTATGGGTAAAATTAGTTAGTTTTGTGGGGGATTGTTGATTCTAAATATTATTATCTCTTTAGTGATAAGAGAAGACCAGAAGCCCTGGATGGGTAGCTCAGTTGGTTAGAGCATCATCGCCATATGCCAAGGTTGGGTGTTCGAGCCCCTGTCAGAGCACATACAAGAATCAACGAATGAATGCATAAATAAGTGGAAAAACAAATCAGTATTTCTCTCTCTCTTTCAAATCAATAATAATAATTTTTAAAAACCCACAGAAATAAACACACCTCCAAAACCAAATGATATGACCACTGCTTTCTTCATTTCCTTTTTGTCTTGGTCTTTCCTTATTGGCTTTTCTGGATTATTTTGTGTTTTACTCCTTGAATCATGAGTTAATTTTGTGTCAGGAACTGTAATTTTGCACTTTAATCTTTTACATTATTTGTATTTTAAACATATGACTGTCTACCATCAAGTGATATTATGAGACCACACACAGTACAGGAATCCTAAAACAGTTCCTTCCAATTGTGCTATTATTGTCATAAACTTTTACTGTTACATATAACACCGCAGAACAATGTTATGAAGTTTGCTTTAGATGGTAAATTTTATTTAAAAACAATTTAGAGAAAGAAAAAATTATGTTTACTTTTATTTGGATCATTTCCAGATTTCTCCATTTTTAAAAGATGCAAATGCAAGTTCCTATTTGGGATCATCTTACTTCTGCTCAGGGAATGTCCTTTACAATTTCTTAGGACACATATTTGCTGGCAATAAAAATGTGTCTTCATTTGTTAGCCTGAGAAAGTCTTTATTTTTAAATAAACTTTTAATTTTATGATAATTTTCGATAAATAGCCAAAATGCAAAGATAGTACAGAAAGTTCCCATATACTCCACCTTCAATTTGCCTGATTATTAACATCTTACATTAAAATGTTCATTTTGTTCAATATCGATACATTATTGTTATCATTATTTGCATACAAAATTGCATGTAAAATCTAAAATATAAAAATACAAAAATTGAATTATAATTACTATATTTGTATGGTACATTTATTAAAATTAATGGAGCAGTACTAATTACTTTATTATTATGGACTAATTTCCTTAGTTTTTACCTAATATGCTCTTTAAGATCCTATCCAGAATACCTCATTATATTTGGTTGACATGACTCTTTAGGTTCCTCTTGGTGTGACACTTTCCCAAACGTTTCCTGATGTTCATGACATTGACAGTTTTGAGAAATATTGGTCAGTTATTCTGTAGAATGTCCCACAATTGAGATTTATCTCTTTAAGGAAGTCTTCATGTGCAGCCCAGACTTAAGGTGAGGAGAGTTATGCCCCACCTCTTTGAGGGTACAGGATTTACATACATTATTTAGAGTTCTACACAGAGATCTGTCTCTCCCCGCACCCCCCCCCCACATTTGTTCTTTATTAGTGTATTCAACCATCTATTTCTATCAGTATGGTCTCATATATATGTATTTTATCTATCCACACTCAGCTTTTATCTACTTCTGCACGCTTGTGCACAGATGGCATCTCCAGACCCTTGCCCTGCCTGTCATAAGCTTGCTGCTGTGTCTTCCTCAGTGTTAGCCTCGGGGAGGGGTAAGAAGGGTTCTCTGGGGCCGTGGTTGAGCCTCAGGCTCACACAGGCCCTGTGAACCTGGGCATCAGGAGTAAGGCCTTCTTAGCTTTCTTCTCATCTCTCTCAGGAGAACCGAACTCATACTTGTATCTCTGGTTGGTCTTAGCTGGGAGTTTCCTGCCTCGTCTTCAGTCACGGCAGACCTCTGCTTGCTATAGGACTTTTGGCCCAGGACCGTTTCCAGTCCTTCCCTAGGCTAGAGCGCTCATCTACCCGCCTCCCTTTTGCAATGGCTCTCTGCCTGTCCATCACAGGATTTGCTGTCCCTCTCCCAGCAGCTTAAGGCTTTTGCTTTGTTGAAAAGAGAGCCCCGGGGAAATGGAAAGGGCTTTGTTTCTTTCTCCCCTGATCCCCTGATCACCCTCTGTACCAAGGGGGAGTTCTCTGGCACCCTTTTCTATCCCCAGTATTTCTTGTGAATCCCCAGTGTAGGGCTGTGGGAAATAGCTTGTGAGTGAGTGTGGATTCCACTTGTATCTGGGGTCCCTAGGCATCCCAGACTGACACCCAGTCTACAATTCACTGTTAATGAATGAATTAAAATTGTAGCTTATTTATTTTTACCCATTTGTATGGTGGCTGCCTCTTCCTCCCATGTTTGCTGCAGGTTGGGTAGTTTGTGTTCCATTTGTCCTGGGAGCAGCCTCTTTCTCCTTGCTCACGTATTGGCCTGTATTTCATATCTGAAGGTGGAGACAAAAGTGTAAAGGCACACGTCTTGCTATTTATTTTCGTGTGCAGTTCTTTGCACTGAATCCAGTTGCATCAACAAGTGTGATGTGTCCCTCTGTTATCGTGGTTTTCCTGCTGTATCTTCCACACTCATCACTTTTTGAGCAGTTTTGTGGAGGCATTTTTTGACTTCTTGACTATGACTAGATTAGGCTTCACGAAGGGAAGTCCTTCTGCACTTGTTCAGACTCACATATGAGGCAGAGAAAGAAATGCCCTTTGGCCATGGAATACACAGTCTGGTATCTGCCGAGAGAAACATATGGCGCAGCGTAGAGTGGGCCAGAGATCCAGAATTAAGTGTCTGCTTCTTCTATCATCATTGAAAAAAAATTACCTGCTAAGTGCAAAATAGATAAAATCCTTCTATAATATTATATTTTCATGCAAAATCAGTTCATGAATGTTTAAGAATGAGATGAGGACTTATATATAAGACTTCGGTCATTTTATGTGTAGACACATATGGGTGTAGGAAGAATGCACAGGAATGTGATAACTGGTCTGAGGGAGAGGAGGTAGGTGGGGAATGTATAAAGATAGAATACGATTTTTCCTAGTTACATAGGTCAGTGGTGGCTATTGGTGTGTTACCATCTCAAAATTCTTTCCCCTGTTGTTACCCATCTTGACCTGTGACATTTACCAGGGGGGTGACGCCACCTGCTCTCTCAAAATTAAGGCTCAAAATGTAAATGAGTATGAAGGAAGGATCACAGAATGTAGGGTCAGTGGGTATGGATCTGAGTCCCAGCTCTACCACTTTCTAGCTTATAACTTGGGTCAAGTTCCCTAACTTTCTGAGCCTCTGTTTTCTCATTTGAAAACATCCCAGCCCTGCAAGAGAAAGGAATCAAACTATGGATGTGAAAAAAGCACTTTTCCACTCTGAAGTTCTGTAAAATTTTTATTTTTATTGTGGCATCGCATTCTGCTCCCCTGGAATAGGGGTCCAGGGTAACAGACCCATTCAATTTGAGAACACATTTTCTTTCAGTGTTCAAATGTGCTCATTCCCACAGGAGCATAAACATGTGATCGGTAGCTTAGTTTGTTAATCTGTGTCTTGAGACTTTTGCCTGACTAAGACAATGTTCTTCTCTTGCAAACTGAGAAATGGTAAATTAGAAAGCTGTGGGATGGCTGACTTAAAACAGTAGTCAGTGAAGGAAACATGAACTTAATATGGATACCATGGAGTGTAGCAAAAGCCAGAATATTGGGAAGCAAGGGAAAGATAGCTGAGACGAAAACATATTTGTATATTTTCAGAAGACTTTCTAGTCCCAAATTTACCTTCTGGCTGAACGGTTTTATAGTGAGGATTAATTTTCTCTGTTATTTTAAAGTGACTCTTGTTTTAATCTTCAACCCAGCTTCTTTCTGGTTGGAACTAGAACTCCAGCCTGCAAACAATAAGTGAGAACTGTGGCCACATATCAGACACGGCGCTTGAGGTGCCAGTGAGGTGATGACTCTGTTTTCACAGCTGGGGTTGGCTGCTTTCTTTGCTTATAATTTTCATGGATTCATGTTGCTAGTTGTATGTTTCTCTCTGTTCTCCCTTTAGATCAGGAGAGTATTAAAATGGAGATGTGTGAGCCTGTACAATATGCATAAACAGCTACACTGGGAGACAAAATCGACATCAATCAAGCATTGAAATTCCTTTTTTATCCTTCAATTTGGCCCCAAAGAACTTTGTTTATGCCTCAATATGTCATCTCTTAAGCTTAGCTGTCTAACACCCCTCCTCTCTGCTGAAAAATACAGGAAGGTAGAGAAGACTTCATCTTTTCAGGATACTATCAGAGAGGACCTAGAAAATGTTTTTATATAAGTGTTAATTAAATAGTGTGTCTATATAATTCATTATGCAAACTGGGATATGCTTGCCTATTATAAATTTCAGGAAAACAGAATCCAACAAAGACTCTCCAGGGAAAATTAGAGTGTATTTTAACTCCTCATCCAACATTTGTTGATGTTGGACTAGATTAAATTATTTATGACCTCTGTGATGGTTTCATGATTATAAAGTAATAATTTTTGTTGGGTGCGAGCTGTCTTAGTCAAGCTTCTTTCAAATGATAGAGATAGCAAATCACCTTTACCTCTCTTAGACATAAAAGGGAATTTTCTAGTTCAAGTATTAGGGAGCCCATAACAAATTTCATGCACAGCTGGATCCAAGGGATCATATAATGTCAGTCATTCTCTCTCTCTCTCCCCATCTCTATTTCTCTCTGATCTTTTTACTTATCTTTGTTTATATTAGCATGTGGCCTGATTCTCCAATGCCAACAAGCTGTTTTTATATGGTGGGAATGATGTTTTGTCCTCAGGGCCTAGTGGCACACTCAACCTGGCCAACACCTGCACCCCACCCCCAGATCTGTATTTGATTGGAATAATAATGCAGACCAACTTTATTGAGCCCCAGTGTGTCAGGTTTATCTCATTTAATTTTCACCACAACACTTTGAGATGGGTGTGTCTATATTTTTCCATCTTATAGATGAGGAAACGGAGGCTCAGTGATACTGAGAAAGTCCTAAGATTACACAGCTCAGGTTCCAGGTGCTGGCTCTAGATTCAAATGAGTGATGTTTAAATCTCAAATACAAAATGGGCATAAGAACATCGTTCAAAACTCTCATGAGCAGTAGTGAGACAGTGTATTTGAAAGTTTTTGGAAAGGGTAAATGATAAATGTGAGTTGTATACCAATGTGTGGTCCACTGCAAAGCATAGTGTTAGAGCAGTGGTTCTCAATGGGAAGTGGCTTGTCCCCATGAAAGTTGGCAGTGTCTGGAAACCCTTTCAGTTGTCACAGCTGGGAGGGGGGTTGCTACAGCATCCAGTGAGTGGAAGCCGGGAATGCTGCTATGCATCCTACGGTACACAGGATAGCCAACCCACAATAAAAATAGAAATTATCCAGCCAATAATGTTGAGGTTTAGAAACTCTGAGCTAGAAGAATAGAGATAATATGTGAACTTTGGCTTTTAGAAACTCACAGTTTAGTTAGGAAGACAACCATGTAGACAGATATTAAAAATTCAGTGTCTTCGTTCAGTAGAGTTGGAGACATTTAGGAGAGAGAGAGAGAGAGAGGGAGAGAGAGAGAGAGAGAGAGAGAGAGAGAGAGAGAGAGAGAGAGAGAGAGAGAGAAAAGACAAAGTCATCCTCATGAACTATTTCAGAGTTGTCAGGTGACAGAGGGAGACAACTCTTAATGTGTAACTGGAAGTAGCAGACAGATTTCAGCTCCAATAGATAAGCCTTGTAGATATGGAATGCATGTCCCCTCCACTGCTGTATATCCCTGTCTAGAACAGTGCCTGGCAATGACATGAGGCTTAACAAATGCTTGTCCAATGGATGAATAGCTAAATGAAGGAATTTAAGCATCTGAGGGCAGGTTTAAAGTTAGAATCCTTTATCAGTTGGAGATCCCTTGATTTAATGATACAATTCTCTAGGAGTTGGAGGTGAGGGCTCTTCTTGGCGGCTGGAGTAACCAGGTAAAGCTCTGAAGAAGGGGAAACGATAGTGCCTCTCTTCTACATAAGATAACTTGTGAGCAAAGGTGTGGGCCTTAAAAAGCCAGAGATGCAGTCTTCTAGCAAGGTGAGTCCTAAAAACAATTCTGGAAAAAAAAAAAAAGGGAAGGATGACAGATGCACAACTAACTGACTTGGGATGGGTGTGATAGCAGCCATCTCTCTACTGCCGATTTGTTTTCTGTGGAAACAGAAACATAGCTGGAATGAGCAATGTGGAATATATGTATATATTAAGGAAATTACTTTGTTATTATCTCTGTGGTTTAGTCATTGTCACCAGGAATGGTAAAATGGAAACTCCAGAGCATTATTTCAGCATTCACCTTTTCTCAAGTAATTATCAAACACAAAAATACAATGACAGATTTACTCAGTATTTCATGGTTAAAAAAACCCCAAAAACAATACCCACAAACCTCAGATGTCCATATTTATAAAGTACACCTACTGAAATTATAGTATCTATTTTTTGTAAGTGCATTTGGAAATGGTATAAAATCTTTGTTCTATGCAATAGACCTGACTGCTCTCTATTTTGCAATATGGCACTTTATTATACCTATTGGTTAACCAACTCAACAGCTGCAAAGCCCCTGGGTTTTCATTAACTTGTATCTTTCGTTTTGTTGTGAATGTGTAGGGTTCTGCAGTAATATATTTGCAATGTGAAAGGATGACTTGCTGATTCCCATATTGAACAGTAGCCTAGGGGCATGCCAAACTTTGTTTGATGTGAGCTCATGTTTTCTGTATTGTCCAAGTTTCTGTAGTTTCTAAATGATCAAGGTGGTTCTTGTCTGGCTCAGTGTATGGCAAAAGAGTGTACTTTGTTAAGAGATCATAAATAAATGAAGATTGAAATATCCAGATGTGTAGTTCGTGATTCCAATACAGGACAAGGTGTCATTACCTGCATTTTACCATTTATTCCACATAATGGTAAAATACAATTGCTCATCCTAATATTTTATTTTAAACAGTTTAGAATTCACCACTTTGGTGAGTGAAACTAAATACTAAATACATTTCAAATTAAAAATTTATGAACATTTTGAAACACTGTAAAATGTAAAATTTTGAAAGTATAAATTTTATACAAGCATATATATATATACATACACACACACACACACACACACACACACACACACACACATACACACATACTAGGGGCCCAGTGCACGAATTCATGCACCTTGAAAGAAACTGTGGGCTGCAAGGCTGCGGTGGGCATAGGGGTGAGTCTCGGCCCATCCTTCGCACCCCTGACCAGCCCCTCCCACTGCGGCCACCAGTCCCTTGTCTGCTGGCAGCCCCACTCCCACTGCCACTGCTCCCATGCACTGACGGTGCCAGCCCCGCTCGCACCCACTGACGGCGCAGAGTGATTGGGGCCAGCGCCAGCAGCAGGTGCAAGCAGTGGCTGCTGCCCCAATCACCCTTCAGAACCAGGGGGAGATAGAGAAGCCCTGAGGGGTGATCTGGGCCAGCAGCTGCCACTCACACCCACTGATGGCACCAAGCAATTGGGGCCGGCACCGGGCACTGGCAGTGGGTTTGAGCGGTGGCTCCAGCGCCAACAGCGGGTGCGAGCATTGGGCGGGACTGCGGTGCATGGGAGCAAAGAATTTTCAGTAACCACCAGAGGCTCACCCGGATGACAGCGCTCTGCCTCCCACTGTTGACACCTGCCATATACTGCACATGCCCCCTGGTGGTCAGCGCACGTCATAGTGACAGGTTGTTTGTTGTTCCGCCGTTCGGTCTATTTGCATATTAGCCTTTTATTATATAAGATATGTACATATATATATTTCTAATATAAAATATTAGGCATGCTGGCACTCAGAATTCTTCAACTTTAGTCCACTGAAGTTTTGATTTCTCTCTCTTGATGATCTTAGGAGTTGTCTGTATCCTTGGTCTATCTCTTTCCCCAGCCTTAGTGGAGATAAGTGCATGGTTTTTAGGTTTCCTCTCACCAACTTTATTGTTAATCTTGATTATGGTGGTGATGATAATGATGATGAAATTGGTGTGGATGTTATTATTGTTATGAATTTAAGTAAAGATGGAAGAAGGCAGGAGAGTTGCATGAGCTTAGTGATATAAAGGAGCTGGGCAAGTTTGTGGTGAGAACATTGGAGATGAGAGTGAACTTAAGGAGAGGGAAGGGGATAAGAACAGGAGAGAGGACCAAGAAATGTAAAGAAAGCTACTGACCCATGTCTGAAATAATGGTATTAGACTAACAAAAATCTTGGCATTGATATGTTCAAATTGCATGGATTGATTTTTGACTCAAACAAGATGTCATAGACCCATCTTCTGTTCTCCTCTCTGTTAACTACAACCTCAAACATTGGAAATGGTGCAAGAGACAACCAAGGGAAAACTCTCTTCGGTAGTAAGAAGAAGGTGAGCTAGTTTGGGACCCTAGGTTTGGAAGGACATTATAGTGGCAGGTGTTTTGTCTTCCTCACCCACCAGTAGAAGGTCTCCAGACCTGGCATTTCCTAACTCATGATTCAGCAACAGAAGAAGCCCAGGAAGGCTCCCCCCACTAAATTAAATAAAAATCCCTCTAATAACATCAGGCGAGCCTTGCAAGAGGGATAGATTGAGAACTCTATCAAAGACAAGAGGACACTTCTCCTTTCCCACCAGGACTTGGACTCCCCTCTTTTAGTAAGAGATATAGAGGAGCTTGGCCAGCATGGCTCAGTGGGTGAGAGTTGATCTATGAACTAGGAGGTCACAGTTCAATTCCTGGTCAGGGCACATGCCTAAGTTGCAGGCTCAATCTCCAGTGTGGGGCATGCAGGAGGCAGCTGATCAATGGTTCTCTCTCTCCCTCTCCCTTCCTCTCTGAAATCAATAAAAATATATTTTTAAAAAAGAGAGAGATAGAGGAAAGGTGGTGAGCTGGCAAGGGCGACCCAGCACAGCAAGCTGCCCTTACCAGGAAACCAAGTTGTACTTCCATGCACTTGCCTCCCTGACCCCACCACTCCAAGTGAGTTGGCAGAACCAGTAGAAGGATTCCAAGTAGCTTAGTCCCAGCAGTCTTTTTGTGCCCAAGGACTCAAAACTCTATAATCTTTTGTTCAGAGATAGTGGGAGTCTGGGGGACATTGGTTAAGGGGATCCTACTACACCCTCTCCCATCAAGAAATATCTGGTGGCCCAGCTCCCTTAGGCAGCACCATCAGGAACCAGAGGGAGCCACATAATTACCACACAGATCAAGCAGACCAAAATATAACCACAAAGGCTCTGAAATTTGAACTGTCACCGAAACCAACTCACAAAAATAGGCCAATACCTGTATGCTGCACCTAGATAGGTTGGCTATCTTACAAAATAAAAAATTTAAATAAGACCCAGAGTCTCTTAACATAATAGACAAAATGTCCAGGATACAACCGAAAATTATCCATCATAACCAAGAATCAAGAAAATCACAACTTGAATGAGCAAAGGCAACTGACACCAACACCAAGAAGATTCAGTATTGGAATGATGCCACAAGGTTGTGAAAGCAGTATGAAACATCTATATTGGCCGCTGCTCCCATTTCCTGGCACAAAACTCTTGAAACCCTTGCAATTTCCCAAGTGATAGGAGCACTAGGAACATCCTTTGTTCTAATATTTGGTCTTTGACCTCCTTTCCTGACACAGAGCTCCTGAAACCCTTGTAATGTCCGGGGTGACAGGAATGTCTTTGTTCTAATGAGGTTTCTCTGGGTGGGCTCCTGGATGGCTCCTGGGTGAGCACTAGTCACCAGAGAGGCCAAGCCATGAGTAGAAGCTTGGGAATTTCAGCTCTGTCCCCATTCTCTTGAGAAGGGAGAAGGACTGAAAATGGAGTTCATACCTGCCTGATGAAACCTCCATAAAAATCCCCAAATTATGGGGTTTGGAGAGACTCTGGGTTGATGAAGATGTATGTGGGGGTTCTGGGAGAATACCACTCTCTCATATGCCTGGAGAGGCCACGGAAGCTCCGTGCACCTCCGTGGGGAGATGGGAGTGGGCGTGATAAGGTGAGTGGGAAGGTGGTGAGAGGATTAAGATCAGAGTGGTAAATGAAGGACTGATTACAAAGACTCTTGTATGCTCTGCAAAGGATGCTAGATTTTATCTGGTAAGCAATAAATAGCCGACAGAGGCTTTAGTGGAGGGGAGGAGGTAGAAGGAGGTAGAAGGACTCGTGTGTGTGTGTGTGTAGATATAGTAGAAGGGACACCAACCATGGATTTGAATAAGGTACTTTGGCTTTCAAGCTGAACAACCTTGGGCAAGTCATTTTAATCTGTTTTGTGCTTTATTTTCTCACCTGTAAATGGGGTAAGGACGTACACTCAGACTATTTACTAGGCATTGCATGAGAGTCAAAGACCATCACGTGAACAAAAGCCTTTTGTCAGCTACAGTGAGCATTTCTCCTATGGATGAATGTTGTCTCACTGGTACGTTTCGATGGTTCAATTAAGATTCTATTACATATATCAGACCTGACATCATACATAATATGGTCATTAATAAATGATTTGATGATTATCTAATCTATTAAGTGGTTTCATTTAATTTTTAAAGAAGTGTGCAATGCCAACACACAGCCAATTTTGTTTCTCTCTTGTGATAATGGCATATGCAAGGGAATATTTGAGTTTAAAGAAAATTAAAAGAATTCATCACGTTTCTCCCACTTGGCTGGAAAAGTTTCTCTGCTCAGATTTTTCACTTTGCTGCAATGAAGTTTCATAAGAGCTGCCCCATCACAGAAAATGTATGTTGCTTATTTCCACACATAACGGATATGCTTTCATTAGCACTCCAGCTGCTGCATTTCTCTTCTAGCTTTTGAACAGCCATAAATTCATATCTTTACATGCTCTTATTATCTAGATTATGTTCCACAAAGCAAAAGAATGCAATCTATGCTTTTAAAATTCCAAAGTAATTTTAATGTGGACAGAGGCATATCTAAGATAATTATTTTGAGAAGTTTGCTTCTTATGTAGTATGGTCTACAGAGTTATTAATATTTTTATTGATTTCAGAGAGGAAGAGAGAGGGAGAGAGAGAGAGAAACATCAATGATGAGAGAGAATCATTGATTGGCTGCCTCTTGCATGCTCCACACTGAGGATAGATCTGCAACCTGGCATGTGCCCTGACCATGAATCAAACCTCTACCTCCTGGTTCATAGGTTGACACTCAACCACTAAGCCAGGCCAGCAGGGCAAGAATTATTATTTTTTTAATGTAGTTGGGTCACTATCCTTGCCTCCCAGTCTGTGTTCACCCACTCCTTCCCCGTTTCTCACTTAGGTATTTTTTCTCCTATGCTCACTTCCTTGAGAATCTCAACTACTTCTTCATGTGGATGGCCCTCAATTCTGCATATTCAGATCTGGTCTTTCTCCCAGTTGTTAATCTGACCTTTCCAACTTCCAGACATTTATGCTTGTGTATACTACATTTACATCAAATAGACCATAAGACCCCATATCATATACAACATTATATTCTTCTCCCATCTTCCAAGGTTGCCTCACCCCTTTAACTGAGCAATGGCTCACGGATCTTCTACTCATTCAAACCTGAGGCATGAGGATTATCTTGGACTTGTCTTCTAGCTTTTTTTCTGTCTGTCATCATTTTTCTCACTCATTAAAGTCCTCTTGGTTCATCCTTCAGAGACACCCCCCCCCCAGCTCTTTTTTCTCCTCAATTACCATTGTTACATAAGAATTAACACTCCTATTACCATACACCCGAACCACTGCACTAGCTTCCCGTCTTCTGACCTCTACTCTCGGCTAAAATATTTCCACTGCCTGCCACTCTGATGCTCAAAAACTTCAAGGGATCACTATTGCCTGGACCATAAATTTAAAAATTATCTGACTGGCTGTGGTAGACTAGACTGCTGTGTCCAATTCTTCATAGTAGGATCACAAATGCCATGCTTTGCCAGGTAACTTTGCCTAAGCTCTCCATGTGAGCAGAGAATATTCTCCCAGATATCAGAGAGCATAATGTAAACAGATTTGCTTGAGTTGCTTTTCCTCTCTGTGATCTACTAAAGGTAGTTACTATCCCTTCAGCCTGGGCCCCCAGAATGAAAAGATATGAGTGGACTTGAACCTAACCCAAACTCTGAGGCAGAACTACCCCAGCTGAACCAAGAGTGAGGGAAAAAAGAATGAATTTGTTGTGGTAAAGTCCCTGAGATTTGGGTGTTGTTTGTTATACAGCATTATAACAGCAATAGTAAGCTACTACACTGACACTCAAGGCCATCTCAAATGCTTCTTCTCATCTTTTAAATACTTCAATATATAAAGACAAGGCTGGTAAAGTAATCTCTTTAACATGTCTTCTTCACTTTGGGGGATATTTTTCTCACCTTTTATCCTTTGTCTCAGCTGAGTTTTCTTCATCCCAGGCCTTGAAATCCAGGTAGCATCATCCTCAGGAACCACTAGTACCAGAGTAGGAAGGGAAACATTCACGTGCCTCCTATTGACTCGGGCAATATGGTCAACTGGAAATACACTAGTTTTTTAATCAGACAGACACTGGTTCAAAACTCGCGTCTAGCATAAGGTGACCAGACGTCCTGCTTTTGGCGGGACAGTCCCGATTTTTAACAATTTGTCCCGCGTCCCGCGGCGTTTTAAAAAAGTCCCGATTTTTGGAAAGAATGCACGACAAGCTAGGGAACGGCGGGAGAATGGGAAGGGAATATACGGTTTTCGGCAGCCATGTGGCTATTTAGCCAGGATATGAGTTTTATATTATTTTTGTTAATTTTATAATGTTAAACTTTAATAATAACAAATAATTGTTGAGAACTGATTATTGAGAACTGCTTATCAAAGTTTGCATTGTTGATCAGTTGTTAGAATTCGACCACCATTGTTTGGACTTAATGAACAATGGCATTTTTTGGGATTGGCAACGATGAAAACATTTTGTAACTGTCTCTCAGACGAGACACATCGTACTGCGTGCTAGTAAGCTAGTTAAACAAGTGACGTCATTACAAATCAGCTATTCAGATAATTTAGGTAAGTAATTTATTTATTTATTTCATAAATACATACATTTTCTTGAATTTAGCAGACAGTACTCGTATTATTTATATTTTATAGTTGCGGCAAAAAGTCTAGCGCAGGCCTTGAAAGTGACAGTTACGACTTACGTTACGGCAAATTCAGAGGAAAAATAATACAAGTTAGTATTGTTATTATTTAGAAAGAAATATAGGATTAAAATAATTTTTAAAATATAGTTACTTTATAACAATCAAATTAATTTAATTTATAAACTAACAATAAAATATGTTCATGTAATTATGTACCTACTTACTGTGTTTTTAAGCAATATGTATATAATAATTTATAATATAATTTTAAATTATTTTTTTTTAGATTTTTAACATAATGAGTAAGAAAAGAGGATGCAAATTCAACGATGATCTAAGAAGTGAATTTCCTTTTATTAAAAAAACCAAAAGCGATTACAATATAGACCAAATTTTTAATCAAGAACACCCCCCACCCCCCCCCCGGGCCGAAACCGATTTGGCTCAGTGGATAGAGTGTCGGCCTGTGGACTCAAGGATCCCAGGATCCCAGGTTCGATTCCGGTCAAGGGCATGTACCTTGGTTGCGGGCACATCACCAGATCCCCAGTAGGGGGTGTGCAAGAGGCAGCTGATCAATGTTTCTCTCATTGATGTTTCTAACTCTCTATCCCTCTCTTTCCTCTCTGTAAAAAAATCAATAAAATATATTTAAAAAAAAAAAAGACCCCCCCCCCCCCCCCTGGTCAATGGTGTCCCACTTTACCAATGTTAAAATCTGGTCACCTTAGTCTAGCACTGTCTGGGTTTCTGAACTTGGACAAGTTCTGCTTTGCCTTTTTGTATTACATGATTTTCTGAGTTCCTTGAGTATAACAATGAGGATTTTGCTTATGATATGTACTTGATATCTCTCCGAGCCCCCAGTTTCTTCATCATTAAAATGAGTGTAAAGTGAGGATTGAATGAAACGATGTGTGTCAGAGTCTGGTACATAATAGGCATCAGCCAATGTTCATTGAGTGAATGAATGAATGTGCTTCAGAGCTACTTACAATACCTATGAGAGACTGTGAGTATGAACATTTCTCTCTTGCCTGTAGAAACTGACAAAGGTCTGGATTGTGTATTTCTGAGACAGCATCTTGCTTGTCTATTTGTATTACATGATTTTCTGAGTTCCTTGAGTATATCCTCTTGGAAGATTTTTATTCTGCTTTGCCTTTTGTGACAAAAAGAATTGCAATTCACTTTGTATTTGAAAACTATGATAACACAATGTGAGGATAACTGGAAAGAGTATTTTTTAAAAATTCTCTGATATTTTAAGTAAACTAGGAATCAGACCTTGGTTTCTACAAAAAAGTATGTATTTTTAATGACTCCACTCTCTTAGTTATTCTGTGTTTTCGTAGGCAATGCAGAGGGGGAGTGTGAGATGAAAGAGGCAGGACTAAGCAGAGAAAGCAAACTGCCTCTCCTGCTACTTTATCTTCATACTTAGGGAACTTCCCATATTATACATATTGTTTTCTCTGCACTTTCTATGCAGAGAGCTGCCCCAGCCTGATGTATGACACCATGCAATTTTCCTCTCTTGCTTTCTTTCCCCAAGAGATGTGTGGTTTCACCTTAATGTATTCAAGGGCAGCCTCTGCTGTGTTTGGATTGGCATTTATAATTATACACTGTGAAAATATGTGGAAAGAGAGCTTAACTCTACTCCCAGGTTTTACAAAAGTTTAATGTGTTAATGTGCTCAAATACCCCCACCTGAGGAGCTCCATTGACTTATTTTTTCCTGTATGGTAATCATGTTCTCTTGAATTAAAAAAAAAATGAGTATGTGATGCTTTGTCATATGCTGCACAGACCTCTGCAATGAATGCTCATAGCCATCCCTCCTCTGTGTTTTCCAAGTGATTTGATTTTCTCAGCAACATTAATTGCACCGAGGTCCTAATAGGTTGTAATTCATCTGCCCAGACCTTCATGAGGCTGAGTCGGGTGAATGGTGGACATGTCACAGGAGAGAGGCACAGATGATAATCAGAAGAATGCATAGGAAAATGATCAATAGCTTTTTTCACAATAAGCAGCACCATAGCCTAATGACTGCGTGGACAGGTTGTTTTATCTTCGTTGGTATATCCTCTGCCATCATCTTCCTTAAGTTGACTGAAAAAAAAAAAAAAAAGAATAGTTCATCTACAATAACTAGAATTACTCCAGTTAGGCAGACCACCAATATAAAGTGTCAAAAGACTTTTCTCCTTTGTGACAATTTTATGATATGTACTTGATACCACTATTGATCAAAGCAAAAGTAAATGGATTAGAACTTTACCATAAGAAGCTTAAGTTAGGACTTTCAGAATTGAAGTTTGTTAGCTTTGGTGAACATTTATTATTTTTGCAATCTTTGTTTCCCTTTTTGTGTGAAAATCATCTCCTATTTTTAGTTGGGAAAACCACACCTCACGCACTCTTAACTCATGAGATTTAATCTTCACCAATCCCCTCTACTCCAGGGATGGGCCCAGTTTGGCTTAAGCCAATTATCATTTCCCATTCCCTTGAGTTGGAATGGGCAGGTGGCTAAAGTATGGTTGGTGAACATGATATCCAACACTCATGCTTGACCATTGTGGGGAAAGCAGTGATTTTACCCTTGTTGGGAAGCAGAGAGGATGTAAGGTCTGCAGTTGTGGCAGCCACCTTCAGACCAGGAGGAGAGAGCCTGAGTGAGAAAGAAATCACAGGAGGAAAAGAGCAGAGCTGACCTGAGACAATGAGAACCATGATCTCAGGAAACCATTTGAGTCTCTGGTTTAAGCTCAGTTTAAATATACTGCTCACCCTAGAATTTCCTGGATCAGAAGTCAAGAACGTTCCCTTCTCCTCATGGAGGGTTCAATTTTATGTTACTGGCAAAACAGATTGCAGTTTGGGACTTTATTCATTCTCTCAATGTGTTTTTCTAATTTTTCTTTCTTTCTTTTTTAAAGTAAGTTCTGGTCACTGATAACCAACATTTAGCCCCCTGCTTATTTCCACCCTTTAATCTTATCTAAGTTTCGAGTGAAAGGCAAAATTTTACTTCAACACTTCTACATACTGTCTTTTTATCTCCTGCTTCCCATATCCACATTGCCCTACCAAATTTAATAATCTTCTTTGTGACTGTATTATAAATCTCCTTTAATGTTCTTCTT